>NC_141677.1:26771116-28001116 GCF_028749965.1 Puma concolor | reverse complement strand
AAAATAAATAAACATTAAAAAATAAAACACAACAAGGGAACCTAGGAGGATCAGTTGATTTAAGTGTCCAACTCTTGATTTCAGCTCAGGTCATGATCTCTAGGTTTGTGCTGTTCTGGTTGTGTGTTGTTCCTCTGGAGCCTGTTTGGGATTCTCTCTCCTTCTCTCTCTCTCTCTCAAATAAATAAAAAACAAATATTTTTTTAAATAATATACTTAAAATAAAAATGAAAAAATGTTCTTCTTTACACACCAGTATTTCTTTTACTTTGGCTATGTCCTTTTCCTACTTTAATTATCTCCAACTTTTTAATTTGCTTTTCTTTTCAGATTTGTTTCTGTTGTGATTGCAGGAAATCTTAACTGCACCTGCCCGTTTGTTTTCACACTCCTGTAACACCCATCATGTCAATCTTTTAGCACTATGCATTGGGTTATCTGTTGTTAGTTTGGAAATATCATCATCCCTTTCTAAATTCCCTACTACACTATAAAGGAGACAAGGACTACAATTCCCAGACTCCCCTCCAATATTTCCAAGCTAAAGCTGGTCAGTGAGTAGAATTCATGTGATTTTTGGAAACTGGAATAGAAAGGGAGCTCATTATTCTTGAGACCATTTGCAGAACAGTTGCAAAATTTATATATTTTAGGTGTGCTCTTGAGGAGTACACACATTGGTACTGCAACTTGAGATAGTGGGAGCCTTCCAATGACTTCCCTTGAGAATTATCCACTTGAGTCTTTGAGATGAATCTAATGGGCAGCCCAAGTGAGAACCATAAATATAGAATGTTGAAGTTGAAGTTTTCTGACAGACTCAATTGTTTTCCATGCCATGAGCTCAAATTCTTAGTGGCAAGCGGCTTGGCTCTCCCATCTTCCTTCCAATGGTTGTAAAACCTTTATTAACACACTTTATGCTTGGAATTCAGAGAGCACTTTTGTCCTGAATGACCTCTAATTCCCACACTTAATAAATTTTTTGAAAATTATCTCTTTATATGTTCATCTCCCCTACTAATCTCTGTTACTGTACCCACGCAGTCATGGTTCCCCAAACTCTTGACCATTATAATAGTTGAAATCCAATTGAATTCTAGTTGAATCTACATTCTCAGAGAAATGAAACAGATTGGGCAGAGTTTACTAATTTGGATACCCAGTTGTGTGGGACTTGGGCAATCTGGAATTGAAGTTTTGGTTACACTCCAGAGTTTTCATCCCTTCCTGAAATATGAAACAGTGTAGAAGGATACCGACTTTTGTTCTCTGTCCATCTTGCCTCCCCCCAAAACACACACAAATACATCCCATAGCACAGGGAGCCAAAGTGCCACCTGGCATCTGGAATAACCTTCTGTGCTTCAGTGTTATCTACCAAATTTAGGAGGAGCAAGCAAAAACAGAAAATCTAAGTGATCTCCCAGCCTACTCTTTCCTAACCCCTATCAAGAAAATTTAGGTTTCATATCCTAAAGGTATCATTCTCTATCCTTGATGCACATTAGAATCATCTGAGGATTAAAAAAAAAAGTTCAAGCCCCATGCTCTGTCACTTTGATTTATTTGATCTGGTATGGGACTTGTGCACAACTAGTTCTAAAGTTTCCCAGGTGATCTAATACGCAGACGTGTTGAGAACCACTGTCTTAAAGGGAGAGGGTATCCAAAAGAGCTTCTCTTTTTAAAACTGTTTAATAAGGAAATTTCAAATTCACCTAAAATTAGAGAAAAAAAAATGAAAATGGACTCCTATATAATGGGACCAAGATTTAGTAATTATAACTTTGCCATTAAAAAAATGAGATATACTTGATATGTAATGTTTATTAGTTTCAGGTGCACAACATAACTGTTTGGCATTTGTATATATTGTGAAATGATCATCACAGTAAAATCTAGTTAACATCCATCACCACACACAGTTACAAGCTTTTTTCTTGTGACGAAAACTTTTAAAATTTACTCTTTTAGCAATTTCTAAATATGCATATACATAACTAGAAGTTTGTATCTTTTGAGTCCCTATTTCCACCCTCTTCCAACCTCTGGCCACCACCGATCTGTTTTCTGTATCTATGAGTTTGTTTGTTTGTTTGTGTTTCCTTAGATTACACCTATTAAGTGAAATCGTATGGTATTTATCTTTCTCCGACTTAGTTCACTTAGCTTAATGCCCTCAATGTCCATCATTTTGTTGCAAATTCTGTCACTTTTGCTCTCTGTTTTTCATGATGTACTCTAAAACATACATGCAATTTCACTGTTACTTTAGTATGCACCACAAATATCTCAGCACTTTTTTCTCCCATGACCACAGTATCGTTATCATATCCCCAAATTATAATAGTACCTTAATATCTATATTCCGTTCATATTTAAATTTCCTAAGTTGTTGCTGAAACATCCTTCCACAGTAAGTTGTTGAATATTGTGTCTTTCAAATCTCTTTTAACCTAAAATATCATTTCCATCCCTTTATGTTTTATGTCATGAGGTTATTGGGAGACAATGGTCCAGTTACTTTTTGGATGTATCTAATGCATCCTGTTAGTGTCTTTACATACCTCTTTATCTTCCACATTTCATATAAAGAGAAATTTGGATGTATGGACTTGACTAAATTAAGATTTAAAAATTAGGTAAGAGGGGCACCTGGGTGGCATCAGTCGATTAAGTGTCCAACTCTTGATTTTGACTCAAGAGTTATGAGCTCATGGTTGGTGAGATCAAGCCCCACATTGGTCTCCATGTTGACCGCATTGAGCCTTCTTGGGATTCTCTCTCTCTTCTCTCTCTGTCACACCCTGCTCATGCTCTCTCTGTTTCTCAAAACAAATAAACTTAAAATATTAGGCAAGAGTAAGTTAATGATAAAGCTGTGCATGACATGTTGTAACCCATTTATCTTATTTGTCTTTATCTTTCTTAGTTGGATACAATTAATTTGGGGTTTCAAGTTGTTATAGTCGAATTCTTCCATTACAAACCTTTATATTACCCCTGTTGACACTCTGGCCACTGTAAATATTCAGTTCCTAATCAATTTTTAATATAATGGTGTTAGCTTGAATACATTATTTGGTAAGAACAATAAAGTGTTGAATTTAAAAAAAAGTCTTTTGCTGTACATTTATTGGACAGAGTTTTTTGTAAAGAAGAGCTTTCCTTATCACTCATGGTTATGTGTTACCTTGAAATATATACTAGAAAAGGCAGAAAAAAATTCCAGATTAAAATCTTAGTGCAATAGCTACCTCCAAAAAGGATTCAGAGTTCTTTGACCTACTTTTGATTTATTTCAAACAATCTTAAAGCTATAATGAATAGTAGAAATCGAATCATTCTTAACTACTAGGATCTGCACTCTGAACAACAACAAAAAAAGGGTAAGTGGAGATTCCTATCCATTCCTTATCCCAGACTTATTGCAAAGATGGCAAATATTTTCCATTTCCCTGAAACTTAGAGGAATTTTTACTAAACGTAATAACACAACAACTTAATTTAAAAAGACGAGGACAGGGGCGCCTGGGTGGCGCAGTCGGTTAAGCATCCGACTTCAGCCAGGTCACGATCTCGCGGTCCGTGAGTTCGAGCCCCGCGTCGGGCTCTGGGCTGATGGCTTGGAGCCTGGAGCCTGTTTCCGATTCTGTGTCTCCCTTTCTCTCTGCCCCTCCCCCTTTCATGCTCTGTCTCTCTTTGTCCCAAAAATAAATAAACGTTGAAAGAAAAAAATTTAAAAAAATAAATAAATAAATAAAAAGACGAGGACAATGTAGAATTGACATTCTGATAAGAAGAGGAATGTCCTAGGAGAAACTGGAGGGGAGCCATGTTAGGAAACTGGAATAGGAATGGGAGAGATGTCAGATTGAACAAAAAATGAAAACAATACATTCGGTATAGTAATAATGATTGTACTTATGCAACACATACATTGTATGAAGCTACATAACTTACTAAAGTACTTATGGATGAAATAATATGATGCTTGGGATTTTCTTCAAAATAATTCAGTAGTGGGGGGGCATACACTATGTGGGGTGACCCAAGATTGTACTTGTGTTGGTGTTGGTGAAGTGAAGTGTGCAGTACAAGAGGTTTTGTTAGACGATTCTACTTTTCTGTATTTAATTTTTTCATGAAACATCTGTGAATTCTTAATGATTTTCAATATACGGAAGGTCATATATAGTGTATATGTCACTTTGGAGGTAGCTATTTATTGTGAATCTGAGTTTTGATACGATTTTTAAAATATTTATGAAGTTTTAAGACTGCAAAACAATGGCTTGTTTCTATAGAAAAGCATTAAAATTTCTGTTGAGGTATTATAATCTCTGTCACTATTTTTTCTACTCTTTGATAAGTATAGATGAAATGGGATCTCTTTGACTACTTTAATGGAGCAAGTTATTCAATCTGAAGGCGGACCTGGGAGCAGTAATTCTACTTAGGCTAATTGACAGGAGTATCTCATAATTATTAATGTTTTTAAAGTTAGGCTTACATGAAATAAAGTGTCAAAGTTATTAGCTTCATATCAATGGTCCTGTTCGGAAGAGAATTTTGAAATACGAGATCAAAGCAGAGATATTAATGCGCTATCAAGGAGTATATATGAAGACTGACTGTTGTTAGGTTGACATCTAGGTTCTAATTCAAATTGTGGCCAAAGCAAACTTATTGAACAGTCTTGTTCTTTCAGAATGTAAAATTGAATTGTGTGTACAGAGTATCTTCATTTCTACACGTGATGGTTGCATAAAAAGATGTGAATTAGTGTCACACTTCACTAACAAAAGAATAGTCAGAGAATCCTGTGTTCAGCTTTATTTCTTAAAACAGCTGAGCTCGGGGCGCCTGGGTGGCGCAGTCGGTTAAGCGTCCAACTTCAGCCAGGTCACGATCTCGCGGTCCGTGAGTTCGAGCCCCGCGTCGGGCTCTGGGCTGGTGGCTCGGAGCCTGGAGCCTGTTTCCGATTCTGTGTCTCCCTCTCTCTCTGCCCCTCCCCCGTTCATGCTCTGTCTCTCTCTCTGTCCCAAAAATAAATAAAAACGTTGAAAAAAAAATTTTAAAACAGCTGAGCTCTATCATATGGTATATAATAAAGGCTTTCAGAGAAATAATGTTAAAGCATAGCATAGATGGCCTATTGCTTGACTCTTTTTTCAACATCAATCTATGTTTTTTTATTCTAAGTAATTAAATCAGTGTTTACAATAGTTTATTGCATGAAAAAGAACTCCATTAGAGCCTCTGGATAAACACAGGGATAGGATCCTTTGGTTAAATAAGTATGGAAAACATATACACATTCTTTTGAAAACTTACAAAGCATGTGTACATTTCTGAGAAGATGATGAGAAAGACTTGGCCAAGCTTCATTTAATTCAACATTTCCCAAATATATCTAACTACAGAACTCTGTAGTTACATTATACCTATCGTGGAACTCTTGTGGAACTAAAGTTGTTTTTCTTTCTTTTTAACAACACAGATGTATTATGCAAAAACTATCTCACATGCTCTGTGCTACTGTACTAGGTCCGGGAATTACAAAGGTGAAGTTATATACAACCACTGCCATTATCACATTTATAGTCTTGTGGGTAAATGAATCTTGTGTCTCCTCTGTCTATGGCTCTTACACAGTGTCATTATGTTATTATTTCTCAACCTGTGGGATGAAATATATAGAGGATATTTCCAAATCATATGGGGATATTTGCCAAAATACACACATTGATTCCTCCCACATCCAATGTTATTTTTCCTAATATTCAAATATATTTTTAAGAAGGAAAAAATGGGCAATTAAATAATATCTACTTTGATTCTAAAATACATCCTCTCGTTTTATAGCTACTGTTCTAGTTGCAAGAAACCCTTCAACTTACCCATGATGCCAGTATTCTGTATGCTAAACCAGTAGTCATCTATTTCTTTCTTGCTATTTTTTAACATCAGCCTGTATAGCCTTTGTTTTAATCCCTCTTTGATACTGATAATTGGTGGTCATGAGTTTTAATCAGATAGGAGAATTCCTCCTAATAGTTAGCTATTAAATCTCACTGCCAGTAAGCTTATTATAAAACACTCTATTAAGAAATGTGGATAGCTACTCTATGGAAAACATAATAGAAATGTAAAGAAGCTTAAGTCAGGGAAACACCTCTTGAAAGGCCTGCGGGGTTTACTTATGAACAGTTAGATGGAGTGAAAGACATTCGTTCAATCAAGTACAAATGGCATCTGAGAACGGAGTAAGAATCATTGAGCACGAGTTCTCTCTGGAAAGCAATGGTCCACCTCCATGCAATGAGTAGAGCTTCTAAAATGAATGAACAGAATAAATAAAGTCACAGGAGATAGACATTTAGAATAAAGCTACACTTACAATATATTTGACTAGATCAGAACATGGTAGCAGCAGAAAAAAAAATTGGCAAGGTAATTTGGGATTAGATTGTAGAAAGAAAGATCAATATGTCAAAAGCAAAATTAAGATTAAGGCCCAAAAGGAGAAACATCGTGAATTTCCCCATTTTTCTCCTTTTACAAGTATTTTATTTATCATTGCCAAATCGCTTGGCCTAAACTTATAAAATGCCTGATGAGCTCTACCTGGGAAAGCAAAGACCATTCAAAGCCCTAGAACTCACATACAAATACTTCTTATTCTGAGAAATAAATCATATGGCATATTTATAATACCACAATTATAGAAATAGCATTTTTCTGTACTCTTTTGCTGGGTATATGTTTATCAAACCTACTTTTTTACTTCAGAAATATTCCCTTTTTGGTAATGATGACCAGAAACTCTAGACAGCTGTCATCTGCTCAGGACTGAGCTGATTGCCTGGGTTACCACCTTTGATAAGTTGTGGATAAGTAGATACAGACAGCAATCCTTCAGCTCAGCTTTCTACCACTATTCTGGAAAAACCTCCAATTCGCCTCTCTGTTATAACAGCAACAGCATCTTTTGGAATATATTTGCATATGATTCAGGTGATGGGCTTTGAGAGATACACGAGCATGCCTGCAGCAGGGTGTGAGGGGCTTACAAGAGATCCCTCTTTACCCTTAAATATCGAATGTCCGAAAAGGTTCAATGTCAGAAAAAAATCTAGAAGCATCTGTTTTGTACCTATCTCGTAGCTGGAGAAGCACGGATGACAAGACTGTCAACTTGTCAGTTTTATGTGTACAAAAGAAATTTCAACTAAAAGTCAAGCTGAAAATGTCATCTCTTGTAAAAGCACCCCTTAGACTTCATTTTCAAAAGGGATGTATTTTTGCACTCTTGCCAAAATGCAATTACATGCACAGTTGCACAGGCAAATACATGGGAATATTTTCATAAGAGTAATTTACGGTAAACAAGTGCAATTAAAAACTGAGAAGGTTTTTCCTCCATGCAGTTATGTGACTAATAGGACAGCAAATGGTAGTACAGAGAATTTAGAGAGGACAGAAAGTGTTTGTCAGCACAATCACTGCACCTCGATGTCTCGGGGCATCAGCATACTTGATTCCACCAATTTCTTTTTTTTTTTTAATTTTTTTTAACGTTTATTTATTTTTGAAACAGAGAGACAGAGCATGAACGGGGGAGGGGCAGAGAGAGAGGGAGACACAGAATCAGAAGCAGGCTCCAGGCTCTGAGCCATCAGCCCAGAGCCCGACGCGGGGCTTGAACTCACGGACTGCGAGATCGTGACCTGAGCTGAAGTCGGACGCTTAACCGACTGAGCCACCCAGGCGCCCCGATTGATTCCACCAATTTCTTAACCTAAATGGGGTCCCATTCAAGGCACAGAGGAAATAAAAAAGCAGAGAAGATATATTTACCAAAATATGAACTAGATTAATGTTTACAAAAAGGAGCTTGAGCTTCTGACTTGAAAAAATTTTCTGTAAGCAGAGTCCTTGTCCAGCAGGAGTTCTAATGGCTCTCTTATAGACACTTTCCTATCTCAGAGCAAAATTTTCCCTAAGGAATCTCTGGTAAGTGGTTCTCTTGTTCACTACTTTCTAGGAAAAGAATCCAGAAAAAAACAAAAAACAAATATCCGTAAGCAGTTGACATCTGTTTCTTCTTGTTTATTTTTCTGGGAAAATGGGAACTAGTAGCCTTTGTAACCTGCTAGTCCTTTCCAATGGGATAAAATCTTTGAAGCTCGCTTAGCAATAGTTATATCTGATATGGTTCTCTCTCACCTGTAATACGGTGACAAAAGAAAATACTCCAACAAAACTAACTGGAAAGTCTATGGATTCCAGCAGATATATGATGAGACAATGCAAATAAAGGACCGACATTAATGCAAATGCAAGAAAATGTATACATGTCTTTGAATATTGATTATACATCCCTGGGGGGGATTGCTCAAGGTTAGTATGCACATGTAAAAATTCACAGATGTCATTATAAAAAGTGGACTTAATCTCTTTTCATGACTGTGATCATTGGGTATGCCTCAGTATGTAAGCATTATAGAGCCCCACTTCGACATTCCTACCTTTTCCATCGTCAATGTTAAGAATGTGAAGTCTAGAGACATATGTTAAAATGTGGGTGGGGAATGGGTCTTGTTTGTAAGGGAGGCAAAAACTCAACCTTGTGTAATAGGAGTAGTAAGGGCCATTTCTCTACAGCTAACGCAAATAAAAATAAGCAAGGTGAGCCCTTGGTAAGGGATATCACCTCAAAGTCAGGATTCTGCTTTCTCTACAGATTTCATGCTACTTCTGAACATAACATGCAGAAGATTTATGTATGCATTTGGAAAGAAATGCATCAAACACAAGAAATAATAGTTGGTTTAGAAAAGGCAATTAGAAATATGAGCACAATCTAAAAACATAAAAAAAAAAAAAAGATCAAATTCCATGAGTCTTCATTGATTGGTGGCAAATTAAGGAGATTGCAAAATACAGATAATTCAGAATTCATAAAAGTTGACTCAGTTGAAATTGACAGGGAAATACAAAGTTAAGCAATGATATCAGCTAACATATAAATGTAAGATATGTGCTTTTAAAGAGAACATTTTATTAGAGTTCAAAGAAGAGACAAAGCAGTGGGTGCTGGCAGAATGCTTTGTATTTTCATAGAAAGACAGAAGAGATGACAAGAGAAAGACTTCCAAGAACTGACAATGGTGAGTGCAAATAAGTTCCAGAATCTTGATCCAATTTTCATATTGGTTTTAGAATAACGATAGCATAAAAACATATTTATATATTGTGTGGAACAGGATGGAAGCATGCATGGTAAAGAGGACAGATGAGAGAAAACCCAGACTAAACCTTTCATCATAAAGTAAATACACTTGTTTGCTATGAAATCCAAATTTTAGGACAAAAAAATTGTCTGAGTATGAATTTCAACTATTAAAATAAATAAATAAATTGAGGAATATTCTTTCTTGCTGGTTTTTGTTTCTCTATTGCTGTTACCTAGGATTGAATTTCTCAGTGTAGGTGTAGATAATGAAGACCAATGGTTGTACACCTGAAATCAACATTATAATGTGTGTTAACTAACTGGAATTTGAATAGAAACTTAAAAAATACCTTATCCTCTCCCCCAAAGAGTAATAGTTTAATGTGCATAATTGCTTGTTATATTTATTAACCCACAGGTTGTGGGGCTCCATCCCCAGAGTTTCTGATTTCAAAAGTTCTGGGTGGGGGCTGAAAATTATATTTCTAAGGTGTTTCCGGAAGATGTGGGTGTTGCTGGTGTTTGGACCACACTTTGAGAACTACTGGTTTAGTGGAATGTGTGTTAGCATATAGTGAAAGTTTTCATTGACACATAAATTAAAGGACATTAAGAAGGTTTCTCTTCTGCAGTATTTATGAAAACATTTTATATGAAATGCACTTTTAAATAGTACCAAAAAGAGTGCTGCCCCCTGATGGAATGATACAGGCAAGGAAGACTTTGTTCAAGACTTGAAATTGGGGGGTACCTGAGCCTCTTAAGTGTCCAACTCTTTGATACCAGCTGGGGTCATGATCTCACAGTTTGTGAAATCAAGCCCCACAGAGGGCTCTGTGATGACACCTCAGAGCCTGCTTGAGATTCTCTCTCTCCCTCTCTCTGCTCCCTTCCCCAAATAAGTAAATAAACTTTTAAAAAAAGAATTGAAATTGGGAAGAAAGATTTAACACAACTCTGTTGAAAGAAAAAGGTAGGAGTTTTAAGCACTGGAGGTAGCAGTGGAAAAGGATTAGATGATTTATGGAGGGAGATCGGTCGCTGTGGTGGGGCCATCTGTGTTTGCTAATAGTATTTATCTAAGTTAGGCTCTTATTGTCCACAGAAACCTGGAAGTAGGGACTTTATCTGTTTTTGTTTTAAGTTCATTTATTTTGAGAGAGAGAGGATAGAGACAGAGAGAATCCCAGGCAGGCTCTGCAATGTCAGCACAGAGCCCAACATGGAGCCTGAACCCACAAACAGTGAGATCATGACCTGAGCTGAAACCAAGAGTTGGACACTTAACAGACTGAGCCACCCAAGTGCCCCTGGACTCTATATTTTTTGATAATTATGTTTCATAGGGATGGTTCCCCGATGCCTGAGCAAGACATTCCTGTGTTGTAACACTGGCAAGACACTGAGAGCTTTATATTCCAAAGTGACAGAGAGAGACTGACAGTAGCCTGTCTTGACAGTAAATGCTCTAACAGAGGTGAGATGCCTCTGGTCAGGAAGAAACCTGCCTAAAGTTTAGTCAAACCGAAGAGCACATTAAGGCCCTCTTGATCAATATTCAAGATGAAAGTGTCACATGTGTTGCTCTCCAAAATTACTTGTCATAAAACTACTCTTTAAGGAGCACTTGTGGTCTTATGTTCTCTGAAGAATGAGTGCTGAGAAACATTGTTCTGTGAGAAAGTTTGTGCACAGAGCTGAAAAGTTCTGAGAGAATGCTACTTCATCTATCTGTGCTGTTAATTGCCAGACCAAACTGTATATTCCTCCCAGTGGGAGCTGCATAAAGGGACAAATGGCACAATCAGGCCTCGAAGCCTAGAAGTAGGCAATACATAAGGTCGATGAATTTTGTAAAATCTGGTACTTATTTTTAGAACGCTAACACATCAACTAACTTTGATGTGAATGTGTTCCATATGCATATGGCAGTAGAGATACTTAGCATCTTGAGATGTATGCATGTATTTTTAGGTACATATGTGCCGTCAAAAGTAAGTGCTCGTGGCATCACATTCATATGCACAAATGCAACCTGGTCTTTACTCTTCCAGGTTCTTTATCTTTCTCCCCACTGTTTCACTTAACATAGAGGCAAGTAGAAATTTGTATCTTTGATGTAAGTTATTTTTCATTATTTATTTGGTCATGCTGTCCAAATATTATTCTCAGCTTATGATAAAACACTAGACAACTTAAAAAAATGTATTTATCTTTTTTTCCTTGATTTAAAAACATATTGTTTAGAAGCATTGTAGTATAAGACATAAAAATCAGCAGTGCCCAGCTACTACTCTCCAACTCCTTATTATTACAGAGAAAAACACACATCTAATTGTTTGAAGAAGTATTTGCCACTGTATTTATAAATTACATGCTTATACAATGAATTGATTTTTTAATTACACATGTTGCCTACCGGCTCCCTATGTAAAATCATGGTTTGGCTCTCTCATCAACTCCCTCTGCATTAAAGTCATATGTTAGACATTCTCCAAAGGTATTTGTAACAAATTCTGGGGCTAATTTTGTGCAATCTATTTTCATCATTATCATGATATACATAATAATTCATAGTATTATTCACAACCGAGATGCCATGCTATGATTACATTTCCTTTCTTAGACATCTCCCTACTCTCCACCCAAGTTTAATTATTTAATTTGCCTATCAATCTTTCTCCCTAACTGAACTAAAAAGAAAAAAGGACTCTAAATCACCTTGCTATATGGTTAAACACTTCATGTGATTTATTGGGGGCAGGGTTTTCTTGAAAGCAGTTTTCCTGGACCATATCATTGTCCTGTTTCAATATGGGCTGGCTCTCTGAGACACCGATATGTAGTGATCACTTGAGCCTTACAACATCCTACAAATTCTCTTCTTTTTAGTTCTGTAATAGATATCTTCTTTCTGGGTTCCACATCTTCTTGGTTTATTCCCTCTTTGGTGAGACCTTCCTTCTGTAGCTTCTTGAGAAATTATCCAAGGGGGGTATATATATATACATATATATACATACGTATATACATATGTATATATATACATATACATATGTGTGTGTGTGTGTATATATATATATATATATATAGTAGTTAATATACAACATTTATTAGTTTCAGGTGTACAACAGAGGGATTCAATAATTCCATATATTACTCCGTGCTCATCAAGATAAGTGTTTGAGAAGTAAATATTTTGAGTTTAAGCAAGCATAAAAACATCTGACTTTTCTCTTCAGACTTCAATGATGGTTTGTGACCATTTCTTCTCTTTGGATATTTGAATGGAAAAATGGTGTTTTAAGAAAAAAGGCAAAGTAGGAAGTGACTGCATCATGGCTTCTACCAGATTGTTAGTGACACTTCACAACCTCTATTATGTTGTGTACTTGATAATACTCTGCAATCCTGGAAATATGTTTCTTAGGATCCCTGCCTACAGGGATCTGAACTAGATTCCATTCACGATAGACAACCACAAGAGAAGTAGGGAGCAGAAAAGACACAGGAGCCATATTTTTGTTTCTTCAACAGAGGAGGCTAGAAGGTGGGCTTCACTGAATAGAAGAGTCTTCATCAGTATCTGGTTCATTCTCTACCAACATCCTTCTTTGCAGAAGTGAGCAGAGATTACACAAAAAGGGCCTGTTCAGTCATTGCAATACCCTAGTTCTTGGGCATCTAACACAAGAACTGAGAGCTAGTGATGGCCTGCTCAACCTTTTCTCCCCAGCCCTTCTCATGCTTTTATAGGTTTTGACCATTACCAAATGAGTTGATGACAGATAATTAGATGATAGATGATAGATAGATAGATAGATAGATAGATAATTAGATGGATGATAGGCCACACATGCACATGTGCACGGGCACACACACACACACCAAAGTCTCCCTTTTTGAAATACCTAGGGTGCTTCCTCTCTTAACCATGCACTCACTAATACCACATTTACCCATAAAAAAAGACATAATCCTTAAAATGTGTGATCCTTATCTAGTTATACTGGTGACAATTTAGAAATTAGTTTTGCTGTTGTTGTTCTTTGTTTTTATTTTATTTTGTTTGTGTTTGTTTTTTAATGTATAAGAGGGATTAGCAGAGTGAAATAGGACCAGAGAGTGGGGGGTTAGGGGGAGGTTAGGGAGATCTTTCAAGACTCTCATTTGTGGTGAAAAATTTGAATTGGGGAAAGCAGACAAAAATTTACAAGAGAAAACAGAGAAGTTAATCTGTTCAAGAAAGCTGAAAGATCCAAGGGTGTAGGATAAAAAGGGATGGAGGTAGGGAACATGCAACAAAGAAAGGGGTGAGACTGAGGAAAATATTGGGGGCTTGGAAAGTTAGATGGTTTTGCAGAACTGTGTAGTTTAGAACAAAGGGGGAAAAAGGACAAAGAAATAAAAGGAGTTGCAAAAGTGTGTGAGTAAATAATTAATTAAAGTTCCTTAATATTTTTGTAGAGATGTAAGTTTGGAATTCCTTTGAAAGATTATTCTTTCCATAATTTGACTATTGTTGATAATGCTGCTATAAACAAAGGGATAATGCTACTATTGACCAAAAAAGGGATAAAGACCCTTTTTATATACAGGTGCATGCATCCCTTTGATCAGTATTTTTTGGGTAAATACCTACCAGGGCAGTTTCTGGGTCCTAGGGTAGTTCTATTTTCAACTTTTTGAAGACCCTCCATAGTGTTTACCAGAGTGGCTGCACCGGTTTGCATTCCCACCAACAGTGTAAAAGGATTTTACCTTTCTCCACATCTTCACCAACACATGTCGTCACCGTGTTGTTAATTTTAGCCATTCTGAGCTGTGTGAGGTGATATATCATTGTAGTTTTGATTTGTATTTCCCTGATGATGAGTGACGTTGAGCATCTTTTCAAGTACCTATTAGCCATTTGTATATCTTCTGTGGGGAAAAAAAAAGTCTATTCATGTCTTCTGCCCATTTTTTAAAATGGATTATTTGTTTTTAGGTGTTCAGTTTTATAAGTCCTTCATATATTTTGGATAATAACCTTTTATCAGATGTGTCATCTGAAAATATCTTTTCCCTTTACGAAAGTTGTCTTTTAGTTTTGTCGATTGTTTCCTTCACTGTGCAGAAGCTGAATGCAAGAAACAAAAGAGATAAACAATGGGGGAAAAAGATAGGCAAACCAGCAAACAGATTCTTAACTATACAGAGAAACCTGAGGGTTGCTGGAGGGGAGGTGGGTTAAATGGGTGATGGGTATTAGGAGTGCACGTGTGATGAGCACTGGGTGTTGTATATAAGTAACGAATCACTACATTCTACACCTGAATGTTATACTATAGCATGTCTCAATGTAGAATGGTACATTCTACACTGTATGTCAACTAACTGGAATTAAATACAAACTTGAAAAAACAAGATTACTTTTTAGTGCTGGCTATCAATAGTCATTGTTTATATGCAATGCTGACCAAAACTGGGTTTTCAATTTATATCGGTAGTATTAATAATAAAAGGAAACAGGGCACCTGGGTGCTCGGTCAGTTGTATCTGACTTTGGTTCAGGTCATGATCTCATGGTTCATCAGTTCCAGCCTCACATCAGGCTCTCTGCTGTCAGCACAGAGCCAGTTTCTGATCATCTGTCTGTCTCTCTCTCTGCCCCTCCCCCGCACATTCCCTCTCTGTCTCTCTCTCTCTCAAAAATAAATAAGCATTTAAAAAATAATAAATATAATAATAAAAGGAAGTAACCTGAGTTGGCCAATGATGATCCATTCCTTTTTACCTTCTTTTGGAACCTTCTGCAGTTCTTGGGCAAATTATGGAAAGAATACCCTTAAAATAAATATTTCCTTCAAAATATCTATGAGGAGAAATCCCCTGAGAGAACAGGGTTCTATTTATGAAGTTCCATCCCAGAGAAAAAAAATCCAGACAATAAATATAAAATTCTCTCATATCATTTATCCTCTCAAGGCTGGTGCCCAACCTCACCTTTCTACCCCACAGCTGGCTTCCTAGAACACACAACAACAATAACAACAACAACAACAACAATCACATCCTTTTTTCTGAGATTTAAGTATATCTTGGGAACAAGATGCTCCTTCATTCTGTTATGTTCTTTTAATGCGATTTTATGCTTTTCACACTTTTGAGTATAAAGGATGAAATTATGTAATCAAAACAAATTACTAATACTAATACTAATACTAATACTAATACTAATACTAATACTAATGAAACCAACACCAGAAATTGACTTCTAATTTTAAACCCCTACTATATGTCAACTGTTATGGAATGTTCTCATAGACATTTTCTCCCTCTCAATCCCTTATCAATACCGAAAGACACAATTAGATTAGAATTTAAGAAAAGACATTTTAAACAAACATGCACTTACACATATACACAGTATGTGTTTGAAACTTTAGGAAGCTCCTATTCATGGATCCTCATACCATGTTCTTAGCAGCTAAGTACAGTTTCTAATAATCTCTTTCTTCGCACTTTCTTACCACCTCCTTTCGTCCCAGTGGTAGGAGATTTAATGTAGATTTAAGTTTCAAATTGGGTCACAAATGAAAATGTTTTTATTATTGCATCCTTATTCTTTGGAATGTATTTTAGCTACAATTGTTCTGTAACTGTTCTGAGCCTTATTTCCTGATTTTCACCTCAGACTTATATCTATGTTCTGCTATTTCTTCAAGCTTGAGATACCCTTCCTTCTTATCACTCATGTCTGTCTCATCTAGTGAGTACAAGAAATTTTCAAAAACAATAGGACTGATTAAGTGGTAACAAAAATCGCATTTTATATGTTTTCATTGTATCTCTTGACATTTCCTTCTACCTACAAAGAAGAAAACAATCTAAGCTCTTTAGGATACATTATTTTTAGCAAGAAGACTAGAATAAATTGTATCAATCACACTATTCTCCTACTTTCTATTGGTTACTATACATAGCAGAGTATACACTGTTGTATTAAACATGCTATGCTTTCAAAGCCCTTGATACTTCTGTGTATAGTACATAAGCTATGACTTACAGGGAGGGTCAATTCTCCTTTTCGGCAAAAGACACAAGGTTACATTTTGGAACTCGGAGCTTTGCTACCTGCCATCTGACTTCTTGTGGGCTGTCAGTACCTTTGATTTTAAATACACACAAAAAAGTATGTTATGTCCTTGGGCTCTCCAAGCCCATATCCAAAGAAGTAAGAAGCAAAATGGAAAAACTGGAGAGGAGGAGGGTGACAGAAAAGTTGTGCTTACATTCACTCAATTCTTTCCTATGAGTCCTCTTAAAAGAAAAGGAGAAAAGGACCAAAGAGCTCATCCATCAAACAAGTGCTTTCTCTTGGGATTTAATACTGCATCCTATACCCCCTAAGCTTTAAAGGTAATCTTCTTAGATTCACTCATGAGGCACTTGTGGTCAACCTCCATGTATGGCTCTGAAAAGTACAGAAAATAAGATTAGTCATTACGTTGGGCAAAGTACACCTCTCTCGTCAGTGTTCTGCACTGTCAGTTCTCTCTGTTAGAAGTATTCTACTGCCTCATTTTTCACCTGCTGAGCTCCCGCTATAATCTTCAGTTTTGAGTGGAACTATTATTATTGAGTAGCTGATAGTTCTTGCTAAATGATTGCTGAACATCTGCATGGTTTGCTTGTATCTTTATCACCAAATCAATTATTTGGCATAACTGATATAATTATTGGCATATTAATACCTGCCACCCTTCTAAACTGTAGTTTCTAAGAAGGTTGAGATGCAAGATAATGGAGATATTAGTCATGTAGGCTGTTTGCGATTAAGCTTTCTCAGTGCAAATCCAGATTTCTCACTGAAGACTTTTGGGTAACTTTGAGGAAATTACTAACCTTAAATTTCCTAAGTTTACTCACCAGAAATAGGATGTGCTTCACAACGTTGTTGACAGAATCAAAGGTGATTATTCATACAAGCCACTCACAGTGGTGCACGTGATGCGTATTGAGTCCCATATTCATTTTGTTATCTCAGCACCAGGCACATGCTAAGCATTTGAATATTTGTTGGAGATTATTGTAAATGTATTAACTTCTTTTAGAATGGCCAATGATATGATGTTAGACACCAAAATTCATTGGGCATAAAGGTCAGACAGTTTGTCCACTCAAGCATAGCACTTCAGTGACTGTATTTTCCACTTACGTATCTGTGTACTTGTATAACAACTCCAAGAGAAAAACTGATTTTCAGCAAGGAAGGTCAATACCAGAAGGAAATTTGACACCACACTGTGTGTGTTAGTCTGGGTCCCATTGGAAACAGGGCACAGTCAAATTGGGAAGTTCAGTGTAAATGCAATAAGAAGAAGATTTAGGGCTCAGTCGGTTGAATGTCCAATTCTTGGTTTTAGCTCAGGTCATGATCTCATGGTTTGTGGGTTTGAGCCCCACATCAGACTTTGTGTTGACAGCATTGAACCTGCCTGGGAATCTCTCCTTCCCTCTCTCCCTGTCCCCACCCCCTGCCACTCCCACTTGTGTTCTCTCTCTCTCTCTCTCAAAATTAAATAAACATTAAAAAAATGAGAAGATGATTTACAAAGGTATGAGCAGCATTTGGGAAAACTAATAGGGAATGATGAAGCATCTGAATCTGCTTACTACCATATTTCTAAAGGGACAAAGAAAGGAGACAAATACTAGAACCTGTAGACAGGAGCTGGACAAAAAGGGCATCCTGGCAGGAGCTGTGGTTTGGCAAAAAGGGATTAAGAAGAATAATCACCCTGATCTTTTTTCTTGTCTTCTGATTTCATGCTAGTGCCTCTCACTGTCCAAACCTGGAAAGAATCTTGAGATCAAGGAAATCCATTGATTATAAAATTCCCCATGAGTTAGCCTCTTAGAGTAATGAGTACAGTGAAGAATGGTGGAAATTGGATCTGGAGGCAAGTGGAGGCATGTAGATATATATGTGTGTGTGTGTGTGTGTGTGTGTGTGTGTGTGTGTGTGTGTAAGAAAAAGGAATAATAGATATTTTAGATCATTATTAAACTCTGCTACATTGGAAACTTTTCTTATGCTCCTTCTCCTTCTCTCCACCCACTTTCTCTTAATATCTCTCTTCCTCTTCTTGGTAAATTTTCTTCGCATTTCACACTTATCCTAGCATGAAAATAAAATGTTAGACTGCACCTGGAACTTCTTCATGTCCTAATCCTTCACCTAATTCATCGATTCATTTCTTTTCTTATCCGGTTTAGGGAACATGATGCATCGTTTCAATCAATTATTGTCAGCATCAGTCCCTGAGCTTTCCTTTCTGCCACACCAGTCCTACTCAACTCCACCCCAATTTCCTCCATTTATTACTCAGGCTGTTGAGGGCTGCTAGAGAAAATCATACAGCCCTCCATATTGGGGCCGATCCAAATGTATGTGCGCCAATCTCAGTTGGGCATGTGGTTCCTTTCTGAATACCTCCTTCATATCTCCGTATCAGGTATGATAAGAGAACTTCTGAAGCTCCCCATTTAATTTATCCTAAGGCCATGGTCCACCAAGCCTGCTAAAAAGTGTTCTGCCCTCAGAAGAAACTAAGTGCTTTCCAAAAATATGTCACAGATTCCTGTTTTCATTTTTGTCTCTTTACTTGGATTCTGCATGAAGTGGTACAATATTATTTGAACGTGGGCTGTGAAATGTAAAGGTGGTAAACCCTATCGGTAACTACCAAGTACAACGTATGGCTAATAACAAGATATGCAGAAACGGTGGTGCTCTGGGGAAGGCTTAAAACTCTAAACGGGTACATTAGAGGGGAAAAAAGAGTAATCTTAAAACATTGTTTGTAGCAAGAGAATAAGGAGACAAAACCAGTGCTTGAGGAGTCTGGTTCCTCATGAAAACCCTATGTGGGATCTTTGGGCTCAACCCCCGGCAGTTCCAAGGTCATGCCCGGCAGGCCCCGTGGGGAAGGCTGCCCTCCCCCAGCAGATGGACACGCAGCCACTCGCTGCAATTTTCCGAAGGAAGTTCCAAGTCAGTCGCTCCGGTTTCTCCCCATCCCCACCCGCAGCCATGCCCATAGGGATTTCTGCATCCCTACTCCTAGACCATTTAATTGGAGGCTTCCTTCTTGGAGGCCTTGGCTGAGGTTCTTTTCTCTACTTTAAGTATCTTTCAAATCCAACCCCTTCCTTTTCTCTCTCCCCTCAACCCACGGTTCATAGAAAGGCAAGAGGCTTTGTTCAGATGTCCCTCAGCGGTCTGTGCTGCCTCACTTGGACCCTTGCCTGCGGCCATCCCGTGGCCGAAAAACGGAACGTTAAGGAGCTAGAGATTCTTTCAACCTCTCGCTTTCGCTGTCACAGTAAATGAATAAGGGCTTGATTAATCCTTCCGTCTGTCTTGTCCTGATTGCCCACCTCCACATGATTAACTCAATTGTTGGAGAAACACGCACTTGAAAACTTCAACACCATTCACGCTACAAATCAGCGAAGTTGGAACAAGAGGGAATTTCCTCACTCTGCTAATACACGTCGATGGAAATACTATAACTAACATCACATTTAAGGAAAGCCTTCCTGTAAGATTTGTAAGATGAAAGGGAGCCAATTATGCCCACTTCTATTCAACACTGCAATGGTCTTAGTGCAATATAAACACACAAAGAAATTAGCAGGTATACAGATTGGACAGGAAGAAGTAAAATTATTTTGCAGATGACATGATTTTAAATGACAAAATCCTACAAAATTTGCGAAGTATTTATTAGAACAAGTAAAGATAGTAAGTTTCCAAGATGCAAAATCAATATACAATGACAAACTGTCAAAATTCATATGCTTCAAATGGTTATATTTTATTGTATACAATTATATACTAATAAAATATATTTTATTTTATTTTAACATTTATTTATTTTTGGGACAGAGAGAGACAGAGAATGAACGGGGGAGGGGCAGAGAGAGAGGGAGACACAGAATCGGAAACAGGCTCCAGGCTCCGAGCCATCAGCCCAGAGCCTGACGCGGGGCTCGAGCTCACGGACCGTGAGATCGTGACCTGGCTGAAGTCGGACGCTTAACCGACTGCGCCACCCAGGCGCCCCTAAAATATATTTTAAAATTAAAAATAGATATTCACCCCACTAATAGAATGAGAAATTTTCCCATTGTTTTTGAAATTTCCAAGAGTTCTTTATGTTAAACTATTAGAATGTAAAACTTAGAGACTTTTAAGAAAGGGGACATCATATTTCTATATCCTAAAAGACCTCAACTATAAAATGCTCCATTGGCTTTTTATTGAAACAAAAAAAATGCACATATTATTTTAATATTTACTTTCATCTTGGGAAGTTTAAAAATGGAAAAAATGCAGTTTTAGAGGCAAAGATTTTGATTAAACCTTTAACTCTCATTGTGAATTTCTGTGGTTTCAAGCTTAGACGTCATTAAGAGAACAGAAAAAAAAAAGAATAAATAAATAATGTAGGAGAAAAAAATGAATAATATCAGAGACTAAAGACATAGTGGCCCGGGTCAGGTCGGGGCACACAGGGAACACCAAGAAGGTCAAAGTCGTGGAGGAGCTGAACTTCACTTTCCTCTACCCTCAATAATAAGGTCCATAGCTGACCCAGGGCCTCTCAGAGTCATGGTAGTTTTTCTACCCTGAAATACTTCTCATACAGTTTTTATGAAAATGAGTTTTTCTTCTTTGCCTCTAAATAACATGTTCAGGCATCTTGAAAATTCAAATTCCACTGGAGCAGTGTTCTCACAAATATCAAGTACCGTTTCACTTCCTTTTCACTTCAAAGAAAATACAGCTCACATTATTGTAACATTTCTTCATTCATTTAATACATGAATTGTTGCTTCTGAGCATATTTAAGTTCTCTGGCTGATAGTTAGAAAGGACAATTAAAATTCGACATTGTCTTACCAAATCTATTATAGGAAAGTCAACTGCAGCCCATAAAGACTTGGGTCGTTTATAGGGAATTTAAAACAATCCTAATTGGTTGTTGACCATACAATATCATATTCCTTTCCCCCCCCCCCGAATTTTGGTATATTGTAACTTTTTTCAGAGTTGTATGAATAAGTAGCCAGTTAACATATCACTTTACAAGTGATAATATTTGACTTGGGACCACTCTAATCTTTCACTGGGCAATTCAGAAAGAAAACATCCCAAACACTGCTTCTCAAACATGAAGACAAATGCATGAAATGATTTAATTAAACAGATCTTTGCTTTACAATGACCATAAAAAATATATTACTGCTCAAACTTAATTTGTTTCTATTCATATTAAATCTTCTAATCCAAGCACTGTATTTTGGCAAAATGATCTGTTAGTTTTTGAATCTACAGTCTCTGAAAGCCCATTCCCAGGGTAAGTCAGTGACAAAGGCAACTTTCTGTGCAGTAAAGGGTCCAAAACATTCATGTTATAAAGCATAATGCAGAAATATCTGACTGTTCATTTCTAGTCTGCAGCAATTGTTAGAGTACCTCACTGGCTTAATTCTGTTTTGTGTTAAGTAGATTAAAGTAAGAGGGTCTTAGTTTCAATTTCAAAAATAAACTGTTTCATTTGATTTATTGAGAGACATATTTGTTCAAATAGGCATGATAATTAAGTTCACAGAAATGGGGAACATTTCTAAATTACCAAATACTTATATAAACTTTAAAATATTTTTAATTATTTAGAATGTTGCCATAGTAACATTTGGCATAAGCAGAGTTTTTGTTTTTTGTTTTGTGCTATTTCTTTTTCTCCCTCCCTCCCTTCTTTTCTTTCTTTCTTTCTTTCCTTCTTTCTTTTCCTGACATCGACCCCATTACAAAAACTGAGAAAATATGTTGGGGTGTTGTATTTTGCAATTTCAAACATTCAAAGCTGAGATATTTATATATTTTAATATGATATATTTTCTTAATATTATTTGAAAATGTACAAAGTTTAAAGAGATAATAAGCATCACCCCTTATGCAACAGCCTTTCCCAAGCATAGCAAAGGAGTTAATACTATAGTACTATTAATACTATAATACTATTAATACTATGTCTCCTTTATTAAATAAACACAAATTTTTAAAAATAATCCTTATATATTAAGGCAGTTTTAGATTTGCAGAATTTTTGCCAAGTAGTACGCAGTTTCCAAATATCTGGCAACCATTATCCCCTACTGTTAACATCTTACATTAGAATGGTACATTTGTTACAATCAGTGAAGCGATATTGACATACTGTAATTAACCAATGTCCACACTTGATTCAAATTTACTTAATTTTCTCCTGCTATGCTTTTTCTCTCAGTATTGGATCTGGGATACCACATTATTTTTAGTCATTGTGTTTCTTCTTCAGGATTCTCTTAGTTACAAGTTTGTCAGATCCTTGTTTTGAGGACTTTGATAGTATGATGGGTCCGGGTCAGGCATTTTGTAGAATGTCCCTGAATTGAAATCTGTCTCATGTTTCCCTAATTGTTAGACTGGAGTACAGAAGACACCATTTTCATCATATCATATCAAAGGTACATACTATCAATATAACTTATACTTGTTGATGCTAACCTTGATCACCTGACCAAGGTAAAGTTTAGCAACGTTTTCCACTATAAAGTTATTCTCTTTTCTCCTCTTTCCAGACTGTACTGTTTGGAAGGAAGTCGCTTTATGCAGCCACCATTTAAGGTGTGAAGATTTATGTTCCATTTCCTTGAGGGAGCAGTGTATATGATCATATGATTTTTCTTTTTAACAGTATTGATGTGGTTGATTACGGTGTATAACTCTTTTTATACATTGTTGGATTCCATTTGTAATTTATTGTTGAGGATTTTTACATCTATGTCCACAAGAGATATTTGTCTGTGGTATTACTTTTCTGTAATGGTTTGATCTGTTTTTTTTTTTTTTTTTTTTTTTTTTTAATTTTTTTTTTTCAACGTTTATTTATTTTTGGGACAGAGAGAGACAGAGCGTGAACGGGGGAGGGGCAGAGAGAGAGGGAGACACAGAATCGGAAACAGGCTCCAGGCTCCGAGCCATCAGCCCAGAGCCCGACGCGGGGCTCGAACTCACGGACCGCGAGATCGTGACCTGGCTGAAGTCGGACGCTTAACCGACTGCGCCACCCAGGCGCCCCTGATCTGGTTTTAATAGTACTAGGTTAATGGTACTAGGGTAATACTGGCCTCATAGAATGACTTAGGAAGTGTTTTCTCTGCTTCTATTTTCTGGAACAGATTGTGGGGAGTGGCTATCACTTCTTCCTTGAATGTTTGGTACAATCCAGCATGGAGCCATCTGGGCCTGGTGCTTTCTCTCTTGTAGATATAAGAAATTCAGTTTACATAATTCTACTTCTGTAAGTTTTGGTGGTTTATATGTTTGAAGGAATTGACACTTTATGTCTAATTTATCAAACTGATAGGCAGAGCTTTTTGTAGTATTTCTTTACTATTATTTTAATGACAGGAGGATCAGCAGTGATGATTCCTTTCATTCCTGATATTGGTAAGTCCTCTCTCTTTCTTGGGTAATTTGCCTCTATGTTTACAAATTTTATCTTTTCCAAGACTAGTTTTTTTATTTCATTGATTTCCTTTATTCCTTGCTTTTGATTTCATTGATTTTTGCTCTACTTTTGTTATTTATTTTCTTTTGCTTCATTTAGACTTGATTTCTTCTACTTTCTTTCTTCTGACTTGATTCTTCTAGTTTCCTAAAAGTTTTCCCAAGGTGGATTAAGATTATTTTTTAGGGGTGCCTGGGTGGCTCATTCAATTAAGTGTCCAACTCTTGATTTCTGCTCAGATCATGATCTCAAAGTCAGGTTTGTGAGTTCAAGCCCTGTGTCGGGCTCTGTGCTGACCATGTGGAGCCTGCCTGGGATTTTCAGTCTCCCTCTCTCTCTGCTCCTCCCTCTCTCTCTGTCTCTCAAAAATAAATAAATATATTTTAAAATATTGTTTTTTAGATCATTCTTGTTTCCTGATATTCATGTAGTGCTATAAATTCCCTTTTAGGCACTGCTTTCACTACTTCCCACACATTATGCTAAGTTGTAATTTCATTTTCATTTAGTTAAAAATATTTTTATTTCTTTTGAGATTTTTCCCCATGTGTTATTTAGAAGTGTGTTGTTAAATTTTCAAGTAATTGGATATTTTTTCAGCTATTTTTTTGTTATTAATTTTCCACATAGTTCCATTTTGATCTAAGAACATACCTTATATGATTTCTGATTTTCAAATAGGTTAAATGTATTTTATAGCTCAGGAGTGATATATCTTCTTAAACATCCATGTTTCTTAAGGAGAAAACATATTTTGCAGTTGGATTAAGTATTTTATAAATGTCAACTAGATCAGGTTGACTTATGGCACCGTTCAAATCAACTGTATCTTTACTAGTTTTCTGTTTGATGAGTCAACTGCTAAAACCATAATAAAGATTTTAACACCTAAGTATTTTATTTTATTTTATTTTGCTATTATGGTTTCACATGAAAAACTTTAATGTTTTATTTTAGTTTCTATTCTTATTCTTTTCCTCTTGACTTTTTCAAGATTCTTTGTCTTTGATTTTCTAAAATGTAAATATGATAAACATATGTTTGCTTCATGGTAGTTTTTATCTTGTTTGTTGTTTCTGAGTTTCCTACCTCTGTGATTTGCAATTTTAAAATTGTGTAGTTACTGGTCAATATCACTTCCAATATTTCTCTTGCTTGTTCTTTATTTTCTTCCTGATATTCATGTTTTCATATGTTACACATTTTGAACTTTATCCACAGTTCTTGGATACTCTGTTCTGTTTTGCTTTTTAGCCATATTTTTTTCTTGCTGATTCTTTCTTCAGTCATGTCCAGTCTACTAATGAACTCATCAAAGACATTTTTCATTTCTGTTAGGATATTTTACTTTTAACATTTCCTTTTATTTTTGTTGTAATGATGGAGTGACTATTTCTTTGGGGCTAAAACTGCCGCATAAATATATGCATTTTAAAGTTTGTTTATCTATCTATTTATGTATCTACCTATCTGGAAGAGAAAGGGTGAGCAGGGCAGGGGCAGGGAGAGAGGGAGAGAGAATCCCAAGCAGGCTCTGTGCTATCAGTGCAGAGCCTGATATGGGGCTCAATTCCACAAACTTTGAGACTGCAACCTGAGCCAAAATTAAGAGTTGGATGCCTAACTGAATGAGCCACCCAGCCACGCACCCGTCATAAATATTTTTAATTGTTAAAATGGCCCATCTAATTGTAGTTTGTTTCATTTATTTATTGGTAAGCATTTTTTTATTAGTGGATATAAAGCAGAGATCAACAGTATTTTTTTTTAATCTAGTGACCTAAATCCTTTTAATTCCAATTACTGTGTCCATGTGTATGCATGTTATTGCTTTGATATCTAAAACCATATTGCCTTTCCAAAAACTTCCTTAGTATGGGTTTCTCTAAGAATGAGTAAAAGTGCCCTTTTACTATTGTACTTTTTGAACACTGCATATTGTCATTTAAAAATTGACATTTCCAAACTGAAATATCTTTAATTGAATTTGTTTTATTTACAAAAATATTGGAGAACGTGTATATATGTTTATATTTGTGTTAGCTATTTATATCTTTCTTCTTGACACTGATTATGACTTTACCCATCAATAGATTGATATCTTAAAAAGCTGTCAATTTATATGCATGGAGAATATTAACCCTTTGTTATCTTTCTTGAAATTATCTTAAGAATATATTATTTGCCTTTAATTTTTGGTATGTTTAATATGAAATATATTAGTTTTGAGTGTTGTATATTCAACTATGCCCAATACCTCTGTTTGAAATTTCTTCCATTAAAAATCAAGTGGTTCCTCCCAATTTCGATTAATAGTTTTTTAATGTTAATAGCACTTGTGATACATATATCTGTGAACTTTCCAGACTGTCTTCACCATTTCAACAATTCTCATGCCACTGGAACCTCACTGGGGACAGTTTGCTAGTATTTTCATGCTCCTTAATAGTTTCCGTCCTATTGACACCAACTGCTACTGTTCTTGGTGATACAATTTGCCTTTAGCAGTACCATGAGAAATGTCTTTATACCCTGAATTATAACCACTGGCATTTACTTTGTTACTATCACATTAAGAATAAGAATCGGGGCGCCTGGGCGGCTCAGTCGGTTGAGCCTCTAACTTCGGCTCAGGTCATGATCTCACTATTCATGTGTTCGAGCCCCGTGTCGGGTTCTGTGCTGACAGCTCAGAGCCTGGAGCCTGCTTCGGATTCTGTGTCTCCCTCTCTCTCTGACCCTCCCCCATTCATGCTCTGTCTGTCTCCGTCTCAAAAATGAATAAACATTAAAAAAAAAAGAATAAGAATCCACACACAGGATCATAGTGTGCATGGCTTTGTTCTCTCATCTAAGAAATGACATACTCTTCTCTGCAAGTCCTGCCTATTCTGCAACTGACTCAGACAGAGAGCACTAAGACAAAAATCTTACTTCTGGTGACCATTTTTTCATGTCTTATTGTCTTAGTCTGTAGAAATAGTTTGATTAATAGAACTGAAGTTTCGTATTCTATAGCAAAATATTTTTATTCCCATGATACACTGATATATGTTAGGAAAAATTTATGTGACCATAAAATAATAGCCCTCTTGCAACCATCACTTTTTTTTTCAATATATGAAGTTTATTGTCAAATTGGTTTCCATACAACACCAAGTGCTCGTCCCAAAAGGTGCCCTCCTCAATACCCATCACCCACCCTCCCACCCCCCATCAACCCTCAGTTTGTTTTCAGTTTTTAAGAGTCTCTTATGCTTGCAACCATCACTTTTTATAACAGATGAACATAGAGAGAGTATCAAATACTGATCATTGAAAAGAGCCAAATGTGTAGAATATTCCATCTCCTAATGTATTAAAAATGTATACCAGATACTTGTACATGTGAAGCTACCCATTTCTCAACATTACTTTGTACATTTGGGGAAATCTTCTTTACCTAGGTCCACTTGCTGCAACAAGTGAAAAGAAGGTTGCATGGGTGCTCAGTCGATTGAGCATCTGACTCTGGATTTTGGCTCAGGTCATGATCCCAGGGTCATGGGATCGAGTCCCATGTACAGATTGGTGCTTAGCTTCCTTAAGATTCTCTCTCTCACCCCCTGTGCCCTTCTCCCTCACTTGTGTGCTCTCTCTTGCAACTGAAAAATTTAAAAAAAGTAATTAATTTTAAAAAAAGTGAAAGGAGGCAAAATATTTCTGATCCCTGCCCCCCATCAAGCTGGGTCAGCTGGAGACATGAATTCTTCAGAATTGAGTCAAAAGCATAGGAACAGATGTGAAATTATCCACATCAATGTCTAAAGTGTATCGCTGGCAATAATACAGACAGGGTTGATGGAGTCTGTTTATATTTTAGACCTGATTAGCTAGTCTTCATGTGATTCTGTGAGATCTGATGTTCTTCCAAAAAGTTTCTCTTATGCTAAAGCAAATCAAGTCAATTTCTGATGATTACAAAAGAGCAATCTGTTTATATGGAAAGATACATTGGTATCTACTTGATAGCTTGCATCAGAAATAGCACTCCAAAGGATAATAACATCTTTTATTATTTTTTCTTTAATATCAGAGAAGAAAAAATGGTTTCTTAACACTATGAAATTAAAAATTATTTTCATGGCTGCATACCAAGAAGAAAACATGTTATGAACCTCTACTCTTTTAGATGATATTTTATATTTCTCTTTTGCTAGATAATGATATCATCTACATTCTCGTTAATCCCTCAAATTATTAACTTTTAGTTTACAAAAGAAAAAATTCAACTTACATAAATAAAAATACATTTACTGGCCAACACTATTAGAATCACATTTATCTTTGCTCAAGAAAATATAATCTTAAATGACATTTTGAACCAAAGAATTCTTGCAGAATATTTGCTATGGTTTATTTTATTTGACCAAAACATATGCCACAAAAGATTATTATAAGATTACTTTGCACATTTATTTTAAGAACCTATGTAAAACTGAGCTTTTTCCCTGGGATTCAATATGCATATGTATCCTAAGAAGAACATATGGAGATTAATTTGTGGTTTTGCCAAGTTTTTTCGAAATCAAAATTTCACAGTACTGAGAGCCAGTGAAGAGCTCTACATTTAAAACATAAATGTGAAATTATATTATTTTCTTAATCATGTAAAAATATTTACTGTTATTTTTCCTTGGAGATAAATGTAAGATGTGGTCCATACCATTAAGGAGCTCACACAATGTAGTAGGACAGAATTTTCAAGAACTAAGAAATATCCGTAAATGTTTCACTGAGGAGGTAGACTTGCACTGAATCTTATTAAATGGTTTCTGAGGGAACGCAAAAAAAGAGAGGAGTCCAAGTTCAGAGAAAGACAATAAGCAAAAGCATGAAAATATGAAAGAACAAAGCATTTTCAGGGAATTACAGGTATCATGACTGAGGGTAAAGTATAATGGGAATAACAGTGAGAAATAATGTAGTAAGGCAGTGGTTTTACATTTTGTTGGATATTAGATTCTACTAATAATCCAAAGGAAGCCATTTTGAGAAATGACCTCGCACTATTTTGTTAAGAAATTTTTGGTGATGTTATGTCCACCCATGGACTCAAGATCGAAGATACAGGGCTTCTTATATTTACTTTTAACCCTATATGCATTATTAGATATGAGTGATTTAAATGGGATGAGGGGCTAGTATGATGTCATTGTGCATCCAATATCAGTGGTGCAAGCTTTCGCCAACATTTTTTCCTAGGTTACTGCTTCTTGTGAGATTGGGAATTGTTACTTCATGTTGTCTTGCTACCATTTCTGTCATAGATGACCTTTGCCCTATTGCAATTCCCAAATTGGGCTGACTTCTATTATTGATCATCAGTAATACTTCCTCCCTAGTCATTGGACAAGGATAATGTTCTCTTCTTTGTATTATTGATCTTGGACTTCTAGCTTCCAGAACTATGATAAAATATATTTCTATTGTTTAAGCTACCCAGTAGGTGGCATTTTTATGTTGGCCACAGCTGACTAATATAGGAAACTTGGTATTTCTAGCCCCAACAGAAACCTTGTAGAGCAGATGAACTACCCACTTCTGCCATGCAAAGATAGCAGAGTCATGAGAAAAAAAAAACACATTACTTTTGTGGTAAGGTCCTAAGTTTTGGGGTAGTTTTTCATGCAGTGATAGATGACTGAAACAAAAGTAAAATCTACCCTGATCCGTAGGGGTGTTTGTTGGTAAAATGACACTGACAAACATTTCTTATTCATGCACCATCACCAAGATCTGGGTCATTTGGTGATCTTCATGAATATCTCAATACATCCTCCTACTCCCAGACTTTACCATAGTCCCTCCTTATTCAAATAAATACATTTGACAGTGTCATAAATTATAATAATTTATTTGTACTATCCTTGCATTTTGGGGGGGATAATGCCTTGTTAAGTGGGATAAACTATTAATTTTATTAACTGTTGAATATTATTTATTAATATTTTATTTATGCATTTTTCTTCAATTTGATAAATGAAATTGGTATATACTTTTCTTCTAGGGGTAAACATTAATCATTGTATTAGCAACATAACTTAGCGTCATAGAATGAATCAGTTGTCTAAATTTTTTTTCTTTATCATGGAACACATTGAAGAGTATATTAACTACATATTCCCTGAGTACTGCAGAGAGGCCTTTGACTATTTTGTATTCAAGTATAATTAACGTGCAATGTCTTATTAGCTTCAGGTATAAAATACAATTATTTAACAATTCTATACATTTCTCAGTGCTCATCAAGATAAGTGTACACTTAGTCACCTTAATCTATGTCCCCATAACCTCATTTATCACTCCAATGACAAATACCAGTTCTCTGTATTTAATAGTCTGGTTTTTTTGCTCTTGTTTTCATTGTTTGTTTGTTTCTTAAATTCCATACATAAGTGAGATCATATGGTATTTGTCTTTCTCTGACTGACTTATTTCACTAAGCATTATATCTGCTAGTCCATCCATGTTGTTGCAAATAAAAATATCCCATTTTTCATGGATGAGTAGTAGTCCATGTTTTACGTATACCACATCTTCTTGATCCATTCATCTGTGGATGGACACTTAGGTTTCATCAGTATTTTGGCCATTGTAAATAATGCTGAAACAAACTTAGGGGTGCATATATGTTTTCAAATCAGTGTTTTCATTTTTTGGGGGTAAATTCTCAGTAGTGGAATAATTGACTTATATGGTAATTCTATTTTTAATTTTTTTAATTTAAAAATATTTATTTATTTTTGAGAGAGAAAGAGACAGAGCATAAGCAGGGGAAGGAGCAGAGAGGGAAATACAGAATATGAAGGAGCCTGCAGGCTCCGAGCTGTCAGCACAGAGTCTGCTGGGGATTGAACCCACGAACTGTGAGATCATGACCTGAGCTGAAGTCAGATGCTTCACTGACTAAGCAACCCAGGTGCCCCTCTTTTTAATTGCTTGAGGAACCTCCATACTTATCTCCATGGTGGCTGATTCAGCTTACATTCCCACCAATAGTGTAAAAGCATTGCTTTTTCTCCATGACTTTGTCAACACATTTTACTTTTTATGTTTTTGATTTTAGCCATTTTAGCAGGTGTAATATCTCATTGTGGTTTTGAATTGCATTTCCCTGATAGTGAAATTGACCATATTTTCATCTGTCTGCTGTTCCTCTGTATGTCTTCTTTGGAAAAATGTTTAGTATGTCTTCTGCTCATTTTTGATTAGATTTGTTGTTGTTGTTGTTGAGTTGTATAGTGTCTTTATATATTTTGGATATTAACTCCTTATCATAATTAAATTTTTTAATGTTAATTTATTTTTGAGAGAGACAGACAGAGTGCAAGTGGGGAAGGGGAAGAGAGAGAGGGAGACACAGAATCTGAAGGAGGCTCCAGGCTCTGAGTTGTCAGCACAGAGCCCAACGCAGAACTTGAACTCACGAACCCGGAGATCATGACCTGAGCTGAAGTTGGACAGTTAACCAACTAAGCCACCCAGGTGCCCCATATTAACCCTTTATTGTACATATTATTTGCAAATATCTTCTCCTATTCAGTAGGCTGCCCTTTTGCTGTGTTGATTGTTTCCTTCTTGTATGCAAGAGCTATAATTATAGGATAGTCCTAATAGTTTAATTTTGCTTTTATTTCCTTTGCCAGAGAAGACATATCTAGAAAAATGTTTCTATGGCTGGTGTCAAAGAAATTACTGCCTGTGTTTTCTTTTTCTAGGAATTTTATGATTTTGGGCATCACATTGAGGTCTTTAATCCATTTTGACTTTATTTTTGTATATAGTGTAAGAAAGTGGTCTAGTTTCATTCTTTTGCATGTAGCTCTTTAATTTTCCAACATAATTTGTTCAAGAGATTGACTTTTTAAAAAATATATATATTTACTTATTTTTTGAGAGAGAGAGAGCTAAAGTGAGCAAGTATGTGAATGGGAGAGGGGCAGAGAGAGAGGGAGAGTAAATCTTAAGCAGTCTCCATGCTAGGTGTGGAGCCTGACATGGGGCTCAGTCTCACAATTGTGAGATCGTGACCTGAGCCAAAAATCAAGGGTCGGACGTTTAAGCGACTGAGCCACCCAGGTGGCCCAAAGAGACTGTTGGTCACATATTAACTGATCATATAATTGTGAGTTTATTTCTGGGCTTTGTATTCTGTTCCATTAATCTATGTATCTATTTTTTGTGCCAGCACCATACTGTTTTGATTACTGAAGCTTTGTAGTATACCTTAAACTCTGGAATTATGATACCTCTATTTTGTTCTTTTTTTTTTTTTTTTTTCAAGATTACTTTGGTTATTCGAGATCTTTTGTGGTTCCATACCAATTTTAGTATTATTTTTTCTAGTTCTGTGAGAATGGCTGTTGTTATTTTGGTAGGGTTTGCATTAAAACTGTAGGTTCCTTATTATATATATATATATATATATATATATATATATATACCAACAATATTGGTTCTCCTGATAAACAAAGGGTATCTATTTTCTTGTGTCATATTCAGCTTCTTTCATCATATTTTATAGTTTTTGGAGTACAGATCTTACACCAAAATGTGGTTAATTTAATTCCCAGGTATTTATTCTTTTTGATGCAGTTGTAAATGTGATGGTTTCTTAATTTCTCTTTATACTGTTTCATTATTATTTTATAGAAATGCAACAGATCTCTGTATATTAATTTAGTTACTTTACTGATTGTGCCTTTACTGGATCCATTTATCAGTTCTAGTATTTTTTGGTGGCATGTTTAGGGTTTTCTATATATAGTATCATGTCATCAGTTAATAATGAAAGTTGTATTTCTTCCTTACAAATTTGAATGATTTTTATTTCCTTCTCTTTTCTGATTGCTGTGGCTACGACTTCCAGTACTTTGTTGAATGAAAGTGGTCATAGTGGACATCCTTGCCTTGTTCCTGATCTTAGATGAAGAACTTTCATTTTTTCACCATAAACTATGATGTTAGCTGTTTTTTTTTTTTTAATAAGGACTTTATTATGTTGAGGTATGTTGTCTTTAAACCCACTTGAGAGTATTTATCATTAGTCAGTGTTGTACTTTGCCAAATGTTTTTCTGCATCCATTCAAATGATAACATGGTTTTATCTTTTCTTATGTTAATGTGATGTATCACGTTGGTTAATTTCCAAATATTGAACAACATTTGCATCCCAGGAATAAATCCCATTTGATTGTGTGGATGATTTTCTAAGTGCATTATTGGATTCAGTTTGCAAATATTTTGTTGAGGATTTTTATATCAATTTTCATCAGAGATACTGGTCTGTAGTTTTCTTTTTTTGTAGTGTCTTTATCTGGTTTTGGTATCAGGGTAATGGTGGCCTTGTAGAATAAATTTGGAAGCTTTCTTTCCTCTTCAATCTTTTTGGAAGAGTTTGAGAAGAATAGGTATTAACTCTTTTTAAGTGTTGGTAAAATTAATCTGTGAAGCCATTTGGTTTGTTTTTGGGTTTGTTTTTTTTGTTTTTGTTTTTGTTTTTGTTTTTGTTTTTGATTACTGATTCAATTCTTCTGCTAGTATTTGGTCTGTTCAAATTTTTTATGTTTTCCTAATTTAGTTTTTGAAGGTTATATGTTTGTAGGAATTCATCCATTTCTTTTAAGTTGTTAAATGTTGGCATATAGTTTTCATAATATCCTCTTAAATTGTTTATATTTCTGTGGTGTTGATTCTTATTTCCTTCTTTCATTTCTCATTTTATTTATTTCAGTTTTCTCTCCCTTTCTCTCTCTCTCCCTCTCTCTCTCTCTCTGTCTGTCTCTTTTGATGAGTCTGGCTAAAGGTTTATTAAATTTTGTGACCTTTTCAAAGAACCAGCTCCTGGTTTCATTGATCTGCTCTGTTATTTTTTTTTTTTTTAATTTGTATTTTTTAGTCTCTCTTTCATTTATTTCTACTCTAATTTATTTCCTTCCTTCTAATGGCTTTGGGATAAGTTTGTTCTTCTTTTTCTATCTCCTTTAAATATACACGTATGTTATTTATTTCAAACTTTTCTTCTTTCTTGAAGTAGGCCTGTACTATTTTGATCTTCCCTTTAAGAACAGCTTTTGCTACATCTTGAAGATTTTGAGCTATTGTGTTTTCATTTTCACTTCTCTCCTTGTATGTTTTATTTTATTTTTGATTTCTTGATTGATCTATTTATTGTAGAGTAGCATGTTATTTAACCTCCACATATTTGTTTTCTTTCCAGAATTTTTCTTTACTTGATTTCTAGTTTTATATCATTGTGGCTGGAAAAGATGCATGATACCGTTTCAATCTTTTTGAATATGTTGGGACTTGTTTTTGGCTTAACATGTGATCTATTCTGCAGAATGTTCCATGTTTGCTTGAAAAGAATGTATGTTCCACTGATTTTGAATGGAATATTCGAAATGTATGTGTAAGGTCCAACTGGTCCACTGTTTCCTTATTGATTTTCTGTCTAGATATGTGGATGATTTACTGATTCATTGATGTAAGTGTTATGGTAAAGCCCCCTCCTATTATTAAATTACTGTCACTTTCTTCCTTTATGTCTGTTAACAGTAGCTTTATGCGTTTAGGTACTCCCATAAATGGGTGCATAAATTGGGTGTATGTGTATTTACAATTGTTAAATCCTGATTTTGGATTGTTATTCTTCATGATGTTGTGTCCTTCTTTGTCTCTTTTATAGTCTGTTATGTAGTCTATTTTGTCTGAAACAAGTGCTACCACTTTCAGCAAAAGATTTAATTTACATGGTAAATGATTTTCACTTTCCATCCTCATGTCTTTAGGTCAGAAACGAGTCTCTTCTGGGCAGCATATGGATACATCTTGGTTTTCTATATGTTTGTTAACTTATGTCTTTTTATTGGGGCATATAGCCCATGTACATATAAATTAATTGTTGCTAGATATGTACTTATGCCCACCCCCTTTTTTTTTACTTGTTTTGTGATGGTTTCTGTAGGTTTACTCTATTACTTTGTTCTCTTGTTCACTTCCCTTGTGGTGTGATGGCTTTTGAGATAGGCTTGAATTCCTTTATCTTTATTTTTTGTGTGTCTCTTATAGGTTTTTTGTTTTTTGGTTACCATTTGGCTCAAATATATATATATATATATATATATATATATACACATATACATATATATATACATACACACATATATATATAATATAAAATATAATATATATAAAAATATAAAAAAATATATAGCTGGGTATAGCTGTCAATTTAATGGTCGCTTAAGTTTGAACCTATCAAAAAGCACTAAATGTTTACTCCCCTTCACCCACGTTTTATGTATATGATATTATACTTTGCATCTTTTATTTTATGAATCTCTGTACTGAGTTTTATAGATATAATTGATTTTACTATGCTTGTGCTTTTTATCTACTACTTTTACGGTAAAACCTTGGATTGCGAATAACTTGTTCTGAGAGTGTTCCACAAGATGAACAAGCGTTTCTAATAAATTTTGACTTTATAAATGAGTGATGTCTCACAATACAAGTAGTATGTAACACTGAACGTCACATGATCACAATAGAGTCAATGGTTCTTCTCTCTCTCTCTCTCTCTCTCTTCCTGTGGGATTGTGGGTGATCATCTCCCATGTTTTGATGCTTAGTCTCAGACTGTGGTGTTTGGCATAAATCAGTGATTTTTCAGAACATTGGAAGGTGCCCACAATTGGCACTAGTGTACTACTTTTAACTTCAAAACATCTATGAACAGTCCTTTGCTTTTCCACACAAGAGTAAGCTTAAGAATGCTTTGCTACATTGTGGGTCAGGATGCCTGCAGATATAGACTCTTTCCTCTGCTGCGTTTTTACCAGTTACATTAAATATAGTATGGCAAGAATATATTAATACTGTATTGTGGTCAACATCTGTGTGAGCTTATACAATGGTCCCCATGCAAAAAAAGTTTGAAAAGAAAAGTGGTAAGAAGAAGGAGATGCTTACTATGGAAGTTTAGAAGGAAATCATCCAGAAGTATGAACAAGGTATGTGAGTTGCTGAAATTGCAAGATTTTTATAAGACATCTACAACTGCATCTCATCTGAAGAGGAGAAGGAGAAAAAGACAGAGGAATCTCTCACTTCAAATGAGATTAGGGAGATGTGTAACATGTGGGAAACAGTTTAAAGTTTTGTAGAAAATCACCACTCAAATAAGACTATAGCAGCGCAATGAGTCTGTTTAATGAATGATACTGCAATTTCACATTTCCATGAAATCCTCAAAAGGATGCAAAAGCAAGTGCCGTTACACAGGTTGCTTGTTAAAATTGCGTGAAAAGAAAAAAGATTCCATTGAGCCAATAGACAGCAGTGATTCTGTTAGTGATAATGAAAGTCATCCTACATAATAACCCTCCTCTCTTATCTCACTCACACCAGCCACGAAGGTTTTCAAAGGTAAGTGCAGGCTAATTTATTTTTCTTTCTATTTTATATTTTCTTTATTATTTTGTATTATAATACAGACTTGTAATCATTTTTATATGAATATTTTCGGGTTGTAGAATGAATCATCTGTGTTTACATTATTTTTTATGGGGAAATTCGCTTTGATATACAAGTGCTTTGGTTTACAAGCATGTTTCTGGAATGAATTATGCTTGCAAACCAAAATTTTACTGTATTATATTTCTATGTACCTGTAAGTTTTTTCCTTTCCTAATTTTTTTACTCCTGACTATGGGCTTTTCTTTCCACTGCCGATTACGGACTTTTCATTCCCTTTATCATTTCTTGTAGGGCTGGTTTAACAGTGATGTGCTTCTTTAATTTTTGTTGGTTTGGGAAACTCTTTATTTCTCTTTCTATTCTGATTGATAGACTTGCTATCAATTGTTGTTGTAGTTTTTTGTTTTTTGTTTTTGTTTTTTCCTTGCAGCATTTTGAATTTTTCATGACACTCTCTCTGGACTGCAATGTTTCTACTGAAAAATCAACTGGTAGTTTTAAGGGGTTTCTTCTATGTAACTGTTTTCCTTCCTCTTGCTTCTTTTAAAATTCTCTCTTTATCATTAATTATTGCAAACCTAATTGAAATACAAACATTACTACATACATAATTTTATCATTATATACCATGGTGTGACCCTCCCTGGGTTTATTTTTGGGGGACTCTCTGTGCCTCCTGGATCTGGATTTTGGTTTCCTTCTCAGATTAGGGAAGTTTTCAGCTATCATTTATTCAAATATTTTTACTATCTTCCTTTTGCTCTCTTCTTCTAGGATCCCCATAATGTGAATGTTATTGTGCTTGATGTTGTCACTGAGTTCCCTTGCTTATGCTCATTTTTATTATTATTTTTCTTTTTTCTGGTCAGCGTGGCTGCTTTCCGAATACTATTTTCCTGCTCACTGTCCTGTTCTTCTGCTTCCTCTAGTTCCCCTTTATTCTCTCTAGTGTCTTTTTTTAAATGTTAATTTATTTATTTTGAGAGAGAGGGAGCTGGGGAGGGCAGAGAGAGAGGGAGAGAGAAAATCCCAAGCAGGCTCTGTGCTGTCAGCTCAGAGCCTACTCTGAGGTTTGATCTCATCAACCATGATATCATGACCTGAGCTGAATTCAAGAGTCAGACGCTTAACAGACGGGGCCACCCAGGAACCTCCCCCCCCACCCCCCCCACACACATGTCTAGTGTCTTTTTAATTTCAGTTATTGTCTTCTTCATCTCTGTTTGGTTCTTTTTTTTATATTTTCTATCTTTGTTGAAGGTCTCATTGAGATTCTCCACTTTTTTCTCAAGTTTAGTGAGTGTCTCTATGATCATTACTTTGAATTCTTTATCAGGTATATGGCTTATTTCCATTTCATTTAGGTCTTTTGCTGTAATTTTGTCTTACTCTTTTATTTGGGACATATTCTTCTCTCTCTTCATTTTGTCTAACTCTATGTTTGCTTTTATGTTTTAGGAATGCCAATAATGTCTCTTGATCTTGAAAGTAGGGAGTTGCCTTATGAAGAACAATTCCTGTGGTGCCCCATAGTGTGATGTTCCCTGTTCACATGTATTGTGTGCACCCTACCATTGTGGCTGAACCTCATTTGCCTTCAGTCCAGTCAGTCACAATTGCCCACTTTGTCTCTTGTGGGCTGGGTTTCATACCTATGCCATTAAGAAGTCAATTTAAGGTTATTTTGGGCTTGTAGTTTGGCAGCTTCAGCAGTCAGACCAGATTTTGTCCCCCACCTATCTGTTGGTGCTGCAGTGGCTTCACCTGCAGCGTGTTCTCCCTGCCTTTCTCCCTGAGAAGCTTTTCTTGGTGGGTGGGGCCAGCAGTCCAGGCCAGATGCCTGCCCAAGTCTGCAGGGACACTGATCAGCAGAGCACTCTCTGCACAGTTATAAGAGTCAGCTGCTGGGACTGCAAGCATAGTGGTGTATGATTATCTTCCCTTCTCCCCAGGATAGGAATCACTTTGGAGTAGCATTAGTCCCTACCAGGGCCATCTGCAGGATGAAACATGGCAGGAGCTGCTTTGGAGAGGCTCCTGCTGAGTGTGCCCAGTCAGATGGAGCAGATCTGAAGGAGAACATGGGGGCAGGACATGCAGTGTTAGCAAGGTAGATAGAGTGTTTTTCCTGCAGGTGTCCAACAATCTAGGCTAGGGTGGGTGGCGGGAGGGAGAGATGGTGTCTGCCAGCTGTTTTGTTCTTGGGGAAGTCTCCCAAAGATCCTCGCTCTTCCATTACACATTCTGGGATTAGTAAATAAATCTCCTTTACATTTATTTAGCTCAGGCAGTTTTCAAACCGCTGCTTCCATGCTGTATCTCATTGGGATTGTTTGTTATGCTGCCCCTTTAGGGGCAGAGACTGAGTTTCCTATTGTCCCTTGGCTCTCCCAGAGTAGTTCCCATTGATGTTAAAGTAGCTGAGGGCACCTGGGTGGCTCAGTCGGTTGAGTGTCTGACTTCAGCTCAGGTCATGATCTCACAGTTTGTGGCTTTGGGTCCCACATCAAGCTCTGAGCTGACAGCTCAGAGCCTGGAGTCTGCTTCAGATTCTGTGTCTTTTTCTCTCTCTGCCCCTCCCCTGCTCGCACTCAGTCTTTCCGTCTCCCAAAAATAAATAAACGTTAAAAAATTAAAAAAAAATAAATAAAGTATATGAATTTAAGCCTCACTAGTTTTCAAAGCCAAAAATTATAGGGATTCATCTTCCCAGTGTAGGTCCCCCATGTCTGGGTTGCCTGGTGTGGGCTCTGCTCTTCTCTCTTCTTGATACTTGTGGTGTTCCTCTCATTTGTCCTTAGTCCTTCCAGGAGTTTGCTTCCTGGCCGTATCTCCACCCCTCCTACCCTTTCTGATATGTCCTTTTCTCTAGTATTAACTGTGGAATGTCCATGTGGCTAGTCTTTGGTTATTTTCATTTTCCAGGTTGGATTCACTGATGTGGCTGTTATCTAGGTATGTCCATGGGATGAGATGAGGTTAGGATCTTTCTTCTCTGCCATCTTCCTAGAAGTCCTCTAATTAATTTTTGTTTATTTTGATATATATTTTTGTACATTTCTTGAGTTGATAATAGCAATCGTTATTTTACCAGAAACATTTATTTCACATTGATATTCAAATTAACTGGCATAAACTATGTGGGCTATTTTCTTTGGTTCTCATCATACCTGCAGGGTGTCTCTTTTCTCTCTTTCCCCCCTCCTAAACTTATTAAAGAATAATTGACAAATAAAAATGAATATATTTAAAGTGCACAATGTTATGGTTTGATATACAAATGCATTGTGGAATTATTACCAAGATCAATTAGCACATCCAACACCTTACATATTTAACTCATACTTTTTTTTTTATAGTGAGAATGTTTAAGCTTTACTCTCCAAAACTTTGAAATATACAATAGTGTGTCATTAACTCTAAAAACTATACTATGCAGGAGCTCCTCAAAAGTTATTCTCTTTATAACTGAAAGTATGTGCCCTTCTATTCTATTTCTATAAAATTGTGTATGTGTGTATTAAATTCTACATTTGAGTGAGATCATAAAGTAATTGTCTTTCTCTGTCTGACTTATTTCACTTAGCATAATGCCCTCCTGGTTCATCCATGTTGCCATAAACAGCAAGATTTCATTTTTTTGTGACTAAATAATATTTCATTCTTTGTGTGTGTGTGTATTACATCTTCTTTATCCATTCATCAATCAAAGCATATGTAGGTTATTTCTGTATCTTGGCTATTGCGAATAATGCTGAAATGAACATGAGAATGATAATCACCCTGTATATAAGATTTGAAGTCAGTTATTCAAAGATTTTAATTTTCCAGTACAATCTCTTCTACTAAGCAGAGTGAAATAAACTGTCAAAGCAAGACTTCTTCTTAATTGGTATGTAAGTGAATTTGTCATTTGAAGTATATGTTATTTGCAAAAATTTCAAATTTCTCATTTCTGTAAAATGACAAATGTCCTTACCTTAAAACACCTTAATCTGCAAGAAGCAGTTTTTAATCTGGCATGCAGAAACTTGGAGGTTAAAGTGGACTTTTCACAGAGCAGGGCATCCCTCATTTGAAAGCACAATGCTTTATGAATCAGATTTGGTTCTTGGAATGCTGTCTCCTGATGAAAGTCAAGGTCACAAAATTACTCTTATTTTGTGGTACTGCCTTAAATCTTACTAATTATTTTAAAAAAATGTTTTAGATGTTCCTGACTCCAGCATGTTTATAATCCAGTCCTTTTAGCAAACAAAATGTGATATTTATGTAAAATGCAGAAGAAAAATGATAGGAGAATACACATCCTTCAAAGAAAAAGATATTAAATCCAAATATTATTATGCAAGCTTGCCAAACAAGATCAAAGTGTAAGAGTCATGGAAGATGTAAAGGGACAATAATTCAAATCTTGAGGAATTGTTAAGCTGTAGAAAAGTTTAGATAGTGGAATAAAGTAGAACATGCATAGAATTCTACCACTTATCAGTAGCCTGACTTTGAGTGAATTATTAATCTTGGTTTTTATATTTATAAAATCGGGATAATAACATCTATTCTTTAGGGTTATTGAGAGGTTTATTTAAATTATGTGTGTACATCTATATTTTGTACAATCTAAAGGAAAAAAAAAGAAACTTATTCAGAGAACTGAGCGTAAGGCAGATAAGACTGATTAAAAAGTGGAAAATTTACCAGAAATAGGAGAGACTTACCTTTACTAACCAGATGGGAACAAGGCCCAATGTTAAAGTAACCAAATATCTCAAAGAAAAGTACTGAAACCAGCCTAAAAATCCTTTGACTCCTGGCTAAGAAATCTTCTGATATCCCTTCCAGTTATGTAATGATAATAAAGAATAATGAGCTAAAGGTCTAACTCAAATGAGGTACCTCATGATTGGAAAATAACGGATATTAAGGTAGAGCAGTAAAACATAAGACAGGATATGAAAGCAGGAATGAGGAGACTATCTCTATTCTATGGACAAAAAACCCCCTCAGAGAATTGGAATACTCCCTGCCTGAATCTGGTTGACTGGCTCTTCTGAGAGCAAAGACTCAATGAAGTTAAACTGAAGGTCGTTGATATCCATAAGTTATTATGTGACTAGAACTCCTTAATACTGATGGTGTACAACCTCTGGAAATATATGCCGGGGCCCTGACTTCCTGGAGGATAACCGAGAGGCAATCTTCCTTATTGTCAATCTTGATTTGCTGTTAATGATTTGAGATCTTGAGGTTTCCAGTATTACCTGGCTTGCTATTGATGCTGAGGGTTTGGGTTATTAGTAGGTGCCCAAATAATGTTTTTTTCCTTACTCTTTTGCCAATTACAGATGACCTAAAATCTGCAGCTTGACAAATTAATCCAGTGGAAATAACAAAGATAAATTCTAAGAAACATCCCTTAGGTAACTGGCCACAAATATTAAAGAGTAGATTAACTTAAAAAAGGACTAATGATTACCTACAAATTATATGAAAATATTAATATGAGAGTATTCATATATACAAATATATATACATATATAGAAGTGCACACACACACACACACACACACACAAACACGTAGCATCCCAATCATTTTTTATTAGCTAAGAATGCAAAAAGGCAAACGACATTGATCAAAGTCATTAAATTGCTCATCTTCTATAAAAAAAAGGAAATGGCTTATTACTATGGAATACCTATAGCAGAAGTTGAGATATATATGAATCATTAAAGAGAGCTTGTTTTCATAAATGGGAATCAAAACTGTGATTAATAGGACTCAACTTACAAAGGAGGTAACATTGTTAAACAGACACATTGAAAAATTTTGCTTAAGTATTGAGTGTGGAATGTGGAGTTTAACAGAAGTAAGTGGTTTCTGCTTTGTCACACTAAATGGTCCAACCTCGGCAGTCCCCAAATTCCAAATTAAGCAAATACTTTCTGCATGTTCATTGTAGCAGTAAATTACGTAATGCAGTATAAATTATAGTTAAAAAGACAGTTTTTCTTTTGAAAGTGTGTTACAAGGCCAGCAAGTTTAAGAGAGGCAATCAGCATCCTACTGTTTCCTTTGCAGAAGAGATGTGTTTAGAACAGTTAGCAAACCATAAGTGAGGCAGAGTGGCTGTGCTAATATCAGACCAAACAAATAAATAAATAAAAGAGAGAGAGAGAGACTGTAAAACAAATAAATGTTACTAGAAATAAAAAGGGACATTTACTAATGATAAATAGGCTAATATATTAAGAATATATAATAAATGTAAACATGATTTATAATATTTTCAATTACAAATTGTAAAGTCAGTTATAAATAATAAACAAACGTAAGTAAGCACCCATCAACAGAGACTTAAGATGCATGAAGAAAATATTGACAAAATCTAGGTAAGAAGTATTTAATTTAATAATAACTCAAGGTTTTAATACCCTTGCTTTCAATAGGGGATAGAACAGCTGCTTGGAAAGGAAATAGAATACTAGAACAGCATTATAAACCCACTTGAGCCAAGAGATCTTTATTTAACACTCAACATAGCAACAGCATAATATACTTTTTTCTCAAGTGCACATGGCAAATTTTCCAGGATAAACTGTATGCTAAATTAAAACATAAAACTAAAAAAAAAACCATAATAATTAAAAGAATTCAAATCATATAAAATATGTTCTCTGATCATCCTGGAGTGAAACTGGAGATCAGTAACAGAAAGACCTCAGGGAAATTTGCAAATATGTGGAAAGTAAGCAACATATTCCCAAATAACAAATGGTGCAAGAAAAAAATCACAAAACACATTAGAAAATACTTTAATACGAGTGAAAATGAAGGTAAACCTAATAAATGTATTGTATGCAGCTAACTCGGTGGGTAGAGGGGGGATTTGTGAGTACAAATGCCCATATTAAAAAGCAGAAAGATTCCAAGTCAGTCATCTAATCTTCCATCTTAATACATTGCAAGAAGAAATAATAGAAAGCGGTAGGAGATGGAATAACAAACATTGAAATGGAAATTAATTGCAATGGAAAACAATAGAGAATAATCAATGAGCTCAAAAATTAAATCTTTGATAAGATCAACAAATCAACAAACTTTCAGCTAGACTGACCTTGAGAAAAGAGAAAAGGTTTAACTTACTAACACTGGAATAAAAAAAAAAGGACATCACTCCCAACTTTGCAGAAGAATCACAAAAGAATACTATGAACAACTGTGTGCCAAAACATTAGATGGTGTAGATGAAACAAACTAATTTCTAGAAAGACACAAAGTACCGAAATGGACTCAAAAGAAAAGTGAAAATCTGAATGGACCTATAACAAGGAAAGGAATTGAATTAGTAATGATAAAACTTTCTGCAGGAAAAGCTCTGGACCAAATGGCTTCAATGATAAAATCTACAAAATATGTTAAAAGAATTTATAAATTTTTCTTACAAAACTTTTCTAGAAAATAAGGCCAATATTATTCTTATATCATAGCCAAATAAATACATCAGAAGGAGAAAAAAAACAAAACACAACTATGTACCAGTATCTCTTATGAATATAGACATAAAAATTCTGAGCAAAATACTGAACCCAGTAACATATTAACAGAATTATACAGAAGCAATTGGATCTATCTCAAGTATGCAAGGTTGTTTTAACACATAAAACTAATGAGTGTAATAAACCACATCGATAGATTAGTGTACAAAACCACATGATCACTTCAATGGACACAGAATAGCATTTGAAAAAAAAAATCTAACTCACTTTTATGACAAAAATATTGAACAAATTAGGAATAGTCAGCGTGTTTATATATGTAATAAAGGACATTGACATGATCAAGGGCATTTATGAAAAGAAGACTGCTAACATTATGCTTAATGGTAAAAGACCAAATGTGTTTTCTGTCTGCAATCGGGAATAAGGCAACAATGCCTGTTTTTACCACCTCTGTTCATCACTTCTATTCATTGTTATACTGGAGGATCTAGCCAGAGCAATTAGGCAAGAAAAACAAGTAAAAGGCATACACAAATAGATAGAAAGACAGAAAATAATTTTGAGATATAATAATTAAAAATTGTTTAGGGGCGCCTGGGTGGCGCAGTCGGTTAAGCGTCCGACTTCAGCCAGGTCACGATCTCGCGGTCCGGGAGTTCGAGCCCCGCGTCAGGCCCTGGGCTGATGGCTCAGAGCCTGGAGCCTGTTTCCGATTCTGTGTCTCCCTCTCTCTCTGCCCCTCCCCCGTTCATGCTCTGTCTCTCTCTGTCCTAAAAATAAATAAACGTTGGAAAAAAAAAAAAAAATTTAAAAAAAAAAAAAAAAAAAAAAAAAAATTGTTTAATTGTTATGGTATCATAATATCAACAGATAAAACCTTGAAGCATTATACATAACTATAGTTAGCTAGTTAAATGCATATTTCAAATGGTCTATTTTATAACTTTCATTCTTATTTGGAGTACACATTTGAGCTCATCAAGGCTAAAAATATTATGACACTCAGAAACCACATATTCTGCTTATAAACCTTAATCCTTCCATTTCCTTTTTTGGAATCTGCTGTTTGGGGCCAGGCCAGCCTGTGATGTTCTAACGGCCAAAGCCATATTCTGGCACCAATTATCTGGAGAAATGATACATTTTTAATTTAAAGAATGGTTGGTTTTAAAACTAAACAAAATTTTATTTTGCTTCCTGAGCTCAACTCTATCTTTTACTAATTGTGTATCTTTCCAAACAGTATCCAATATCCTTTTTTTTCTTTCTGTAAGCTTCAGTTTCCTTACCTATATAATGGGGGGATAATAAGGTATGCTCTCCTATAAAGAATTAGTTATAACTTTATAAAATAATGTCCCCTAAATGCTTAGCTCAGCCCATAGCACTTATTATGACTCCAGGAGTTGTAGCCATGAATATTTTTGCTAATTATTTCTAGAATAAAAGAGAAAATTAAATTCCATTTTTAAACTCACCTTTTACATCTAATTCACCTCTCTTAAATGTAATTTTTTTCAAAGAGTGCATCGTCCTCACAATACAAATATTTCCTCCATCCTTGCCCCAGTCTTCCAATGAAAGGTCATAATTTCTTTATGTGAAAACCTTCTAATATGTTGGAACATTTTACATGTTCTACCTATAATTATTCACATTCATGCCTAATCCCAGCACCATTCTTCTACCAAATTCTTGCCATATTGAAACTTCTTTCCAAGCTGATGCTGTTTTTAGATCTTTCAAGAGTCCTGTAGCACAGCACGACTGCCTTGCCCACAATAGTTTTGCAAAAACACCTTAAGAATCAACTGAAAAAAAATTCAGTTACAGTTTTTTACACTATGATCTAGAAGCTCATCACTTATACCTGCAACTTCATGTTTTATTTTTAAAAAATGTTGTATTTCTCTATAAACTGTAGCAACATTCAGAGTTTCTGTAAACCCAAAAGTCCTTCAAAGATTTTTAGATAGGAATGTTACTAGAATTATCTTTCTGACATCTTTTTTTAGGTAAAATAAAGTTGGTACAAACTACACAGAGAAATATAAACCCTTCCTTAAGAAGTTACAGTGTATAAAGCTTTCTTGTTCTGGTATATGATTGTTGAGCTTTGCAAAACACACACACCACACTTAGGTCTGTTGAATGAAACCATTAACAGTAATACCTTGAAACTCCTAGTAAGTTTTTAAAAAATACCCACATAACTTTATCATTTATGTTAGATAGCTATGTTATATAGCTACGTTATCAAGATTTCCTGAATGTGTTTAAAACAAGGTTGTACCTATCTAGTAAACAAGAGCAAGTTATCCATGATCTAATTGCTGTAGACAGTGAAAACAAATAAATCAGTGTTCCCCCCCCCAAAAAAAAAAATAGCAACAATCACATGGTTGGGACTACATTAAAGATTTTTATGTTTTTTAAATTGTTCATAGATTTACGTACTATAAAATGATACAATGTTTATTTACCATTTTTATTTTGCAAACATTATAAACTAATATTCTAATCTTCAAACTGCAATACAATGATTGCTAAAGACTAGTAAATAATCCAGACCTTAGAAGATGAATCAGTTTTGGGCTATGTCATAATTATTTTGGCAGGGCCACGGAGCAAGCGTGCATGATGCAAGGGTGGAGATTTGCCTCCATGGAATGTATGATACTGATGCCAAGTAGCTTGGGAAAAAAATGTAACGGGCAGAAAATAAGACCTAAGGCAAGGTTTAAAATTGTGCTTGAACTAAATATTTCTTCTATATGGGGTCTGAGATCAATTTATCTAGGTTTCTAAGGTTTGGAGTAGTTTTTCTGGTCTGAGATGCAAGGAGCAACATAGGGAAATAAGAAGACCTTCTAATGTGGTGCAGGTTTATTATGTAGCAGCTTTAGGTTATTCTCTTTGATGTGTGTGTGTGTGTGTGCGCGCGCGCGCGCGCGTGCGTGTGTGTGTGTGTGTGTGTGTGTGTTGATGTTCTTGTTTATCCTCAAATTCTTGGTAAAGTCTTGCTAATTTTATACCTTAAGTTGTTTTGTGGGAAGTTAGGAGGCATACGAGCAATGGAGAGAGAAGTGTGCCATCTGATCACACACAGTGTCTGCGCCCCCTTCCCTCACCACGGCGCATGTGATCGGTGTAAGGGACACAGCAGTCACTAATGAAGCACAGCTCTGAGCAGCAAGGTGGCAATATCTCAATTCTGTGTTGCATGGTCAATATTGTGATGGTGGGAAGTCAAAGCTCAGAGGTCTTCTTCTGTGTAATTCAGACATAGCTGGAGCACCCATTAATGGGGGCGAAACTCCAGAAGTTTTATTGCTGGAAGATTTTTTTTTTAATGAAATTTATTGTCAAATTGGTTTCCATACAACACCCAGTGCTCATCCCAACAGGTGCCCTCCTCAGTGCCCATCACCCACTTTCCCCTCCCTCTCACCACCCATCAACCCTCAGTTTATTCTCAGTTTTTAAGAGTCTTTTATGGTTTGCCTCCTTCCCTCTCTGTAACTTTTTTTCCCTTCCCCTCCCCCATGGAAGATTTTAACATAATGCTTCAGGTTTAAATTTTTTAAAAAAGGAAGAAGCTTTATTTTCAATAAATAGCATGGGATGAACTAGAACTGTGAATTTTGCTAATGAAATAGCTACATGTATTGCCATGAATTTACGTACTATAAGTAGATATTTCTATTCACATTTAGTGAACCGTTTCACAGTTGAAAGACTGTAATATATAAGTTACTTTTATTTACTAGATCCCTTCACATATAGAAGGAAACTGACGCCTAATCTATACATGAGGTTTTTAGCTCTTTCTTAGCTTTGTCAGTTTTATGTAGTTTCTATTTTTACTTATTTACTCTTTGCATGGGGAGAAAATTCATGAGAGAGAAGTCAGTCATTTCAAAACATAGATATACAAGATTTGAATGAATTTCTTTAATAGAACAAAACTCTAAAAATAGGCATATGAAGTATAGCTTTTAAAAAGGAATTCAAATGAACTCGTGTCCTGTAGAAAAACACATTCATCTGCAAAGAGAGAGCAGGTGTTTGGGGAAAGGTTTTATGTTTCAATCACTTGAAATCTAATTAAAGCACTTTCTCTGGTTACACACTGGTTTCCAGCTTCCGCTCTGTAGCTAACTCTATCACGTCACGTAAGTGAGATATGAAATGGAAGCAGAGGTTAACTTCCTTTTCCAATGCCAGAGAGACAGGTAGTGGTAGGAAGGCAGGTTCCCAGTATCTCCTGAATCATTTTAATTCCCCATGCTTCCATATGTTTATTGGGTTCAGTAAGATGGTGGAGAAATACTGCAGTTTACAACTTTCTCAACTGTACTTTTAACAGGTATGTCAAGTTGATGTGCAATAAAAGATTATTTCCAAACTGCAATGTTCAAAGAAAGGGTTTTCATTTTCTTTTTCTCTCTAGCCCATCTACAAGCACGAGGTAATATATATGCTGGCCATGACTTATTACGGTTTTAGAGATCACTGATTCTCCATTAAATCATACAAGAAGAATTTTTTCTTCCCCTGAACATTACCTCAGGCAGGAAAAGGCAGGGAAACTTTTATTACTCTGGTTGAGTATACTAGACTTCTGTCCTATATTCGGTGCAGTTGATTAGCATGAACACAGTACTAGAGATTGTCATGGTAGGAACATAGATAAGCACTGTGGAATATGCCAAAATAAATTATTTACACAAAGACTGAGGACCGTCTCATCCTTTGGTGCAAATGCAGATTGGCTTGGTTCTTCCCGCTGATAACTCAAATGTCATTTTCCTTAAGGTCTTCTTTGTGTTATCACATATGCATGAAGAAATAACACTGCATCCAGTACAAAGATAAATGTACCTGTGGTTGACACATCTATGTATAATATTATAGAATTTATATAGTTGTGCTACTTATGTGTCAATATCTATTATTTTAACTTTCCATTGCAGATATCCCAAATTTTTCTTGGGTATATTGACAGGGAAGTAATATAATGGATATTACATTGGACACACACACTCACACACACACACACACACACACACACACACACCCACACCTTGTGCAAATGACATATACAGCATATTTCTTTGATTAAAAATTAATTTTCATTTGACTTGAAATTATTCAGGATAAATTCAAATATTCATTTAAAACATATTTAGGAAAATATTTTATATACAATGTAATATTAGTGGTGCTTTCAAATGAGCTAACATAAGGAATAAAATTTTGATCTTTTAAAATAGCACAATTATTCTTTCTATAGACCTTTTATAGTTCATGCTTACACAAAAATAAAGAAAAAATGAAAGTGGTCAAGGAAGGAGATTTTTTATATTTTTGAAAGGCATACAGCTAACAATGAGTCTGTCTATGTTTGACATATTTGATGAGTTAAAAATTGTGAAGTTTAGATGTGCAAATCAGTGATGAAATAATAACATGGAGAACTCAAAAGTATATTTAAAGATGATCCTCTAGGAATGGTTTACACAAATATGGAAGGAATGTTGGGATATATGTTAGTAAAATACATTATTTTGAAAGGTCAAATAAGTAATGCAGTAATCTCCTTCTTAAAATTGTGATAAAATTCAATTCTCACATCATGTAATAATTAGAGAAAACAGAGGTGAACATTTTAGAGTGCTAAAAGACTTTTTTTGTAGCTACCATTCAATCTTAAAATTAAGATTCCTTCTACATCACCATTTACACTAATATCTTTTTAAATTTATGTATTCGAATTCAAGTTAGTTAATATACCATGTTCTCTGTATTTAAGAGTCTCTGATGGTTTGCCTCTCTGTTTTTATCTTATTTTTCCTTCCCTTCCCCTATGTTCATCAGTTTTGTTTCTTAAATTTCACATATAAATGAAATCATATGATATTTTCTTTCTCTGATTTACTTTCTTAACATGAAACACTCTAGTTCCATCTATATTTTTGCAAATGGCAAGATTCTGTTCTTTTTGATTGTCAAGTAGTATTCCATTGTATAAATACATACCACTTCTTTTTCCATTCATCAGTCAATGGACATATGGACTCTTTCCATAATTTGGCTATCGTTGATAGTGCTGCTATCAGGGTGCATATGCCCCTTCAAATCAGCATTTTGTATCCTTTGGTTAAATACTTAGTAGTGCAATTGCTGGGTCATAAGTTAATTTCATTTTTAATTTTTTGAGGAAACTCCATGCTGTTTTCCAGAGCAGCTGTACCAGTCTGAATTCCCAACAACAGTGTAAAAAGGGTTCCCCTTTCTCTGCATCCTAACCAACATCTGTTGTTCCTGAATTGCTCATTTTAGCCATTCTGACAGGTGTGAGTTGGAATCTCATTGTGGTTTTGATTTATATTTCTCTGTTGATGAGTGATATTGAGCATCTTTTCATGTGTCTGTTAGTCTTCTGGCTGCCTTTGAAAAAGTGATTATTCATGTCTTCTGCCCGTTTTTTAACTGGGTTATTTGGTTTTTGGGTGTTGAGTTTGATAAGTTCTTTGTAGATTTTGGATACTAACCCTTTACTGGATATGTCATTTGCAAATAGCTTCTCCTACTCTGTCGGTTGCCTTTTAGATTTGTTGATTGTTTCCCTCACTGTGCAGATTTTATCTTGACCATGTCCCAATAGTTCATTTTTGTTTTTATTTCCTTGACCTCTGGAGAAATAGCTAGTAAGAAGTTGCTGTGGCCAAATTCAAAGAGGTTGCTGGCCTGTGTTCTTCTCTAGGATTTTGATGGTTTGCTGTCCCACATTTGGGTCTTTCATCCATTTTGGATTTATTTTTGTGAATGGTGTAAGAAAGTGGTGCAGTTTCATTCTTCTGCATGTTTCTGTCCAGTTTTCCCAGCACCATTTGCTGAAGAGAGTGCCTTTTTTCCATTGGATACTCTTTTGTGCTTTGTCAAAGATTAGTTGGCTATACATTTGTGGGTCCATTTCTAAATTCTCTATTCTGTTCTATTGATTTATGTGTCTGTTTTTGTACCATACTGTCTTGATGATTAGAGCTTTGTAATACAGTTTGAAGTCTGGAATTGTGATGCCTCCAGATTTAGTTTTCTTTTTCAACATTACTTTGACTACCTGTGGTCTTTTCCAGTTCCAAAAAAAAATTAGGATTATTTGTTCTAGTTCTATGAAGAAGGCTGATGGTATTTTGATAGGGATTGCATTGAATGTGTAGATTGCATTGGATAGTATTGAAATTTTAATGATATTTATTTTTCTAATCCATGAGCATGGAATATTTTTCTATTTCTTTATGTCTTCAATTTGTTTCATAAGATTTCTGTAGTTTTCAGCGTACAGATCTTTTAATCTCTTTGGGTAGGTTTATTTGTAGGTATCTTATAGATTTTGGTGCAACTTGTAAATGGGATTGATTCCTTGATTTCTCTTTCTGATGCTTTATTATTGGTGTTTAGAAATGCAAATGATTTCTGTATATTGATTTTATACCCTGCAGCTTTGCTGAATTCACATATCAGTTCTAGCAGTTTTTTGGTAGAGTCTTATGGGTTTTCCATACAGAGTATCATGTCATCTGTGAAGAGTGCAAGTCTGAGTTCTTCTTTGCCAGTTTGCCTTTTATTTCTTTTTGTTGTCTGATTGTTGAGGCTAGGACTTCCAGTACTACGTTGAACAACAGTGGTGAGAGTGGCCATCCCTGTCAGGTTCCTGACCTTAGGGGGAGAGTTCTAACTTTTTCCCCACTGAGGATGATGAAGCAAATGAAAATGAAAATACAACAATTCCAAGAGGAAAGTACATTGCAGTTCAGGCTTATCTCAAGAAGCAAGAAAGGTCCCAAATATACAACCTAGCCTTACACCAAAAGGAGTTAGAAAAGGAGAAGCAAATAAGGCCTAAATGCATCAAAAGAAGGGAAATAGTAAACATTAGAGCAGAAATAAACCATATAGAAAAAAAAAAAAAAACAGATCGGTGAAACTAAAAGATGTGGTTTTTTTTTGAAAAATAAATAAAACTAATTAAACCCTAGCCAGAATTATCAAAAAGAAAAGATAGAGGGCCCAAATAGATAAAATTACAAATGAAAGAGGAGAGATCACAACCAATGCCACAGAAATACAAACAATTATAAGAGAATATTGTGAAAATTTTATGCCAACAAACTGGGAAATCTGGAAGAAGTGGGCAAATTCCTACACACTCACACACTACCAAAAGTTAAATAGAAAGAAATAGAAATTTTGAACCGACCAATAACCAGCAAAGATATTGAATCAGTTATCAAAAATCTCCCAACAGGGGCGCCTGGGTGGCTAAGTTAGTTAAGCATCCGACTTCAGCTCAGGTCATGATCTCACAGTTTATGAGTTAGATCCCCACATAGGGCTGCGTGCTGACAGCTCAGAGCCTGGAGCCTGCTTCGTATTCTGTGTCTCCCTCTTTCTCTGCCCCTTCCTTGCTGTCACTCTGTCTCTCAAAAATAAACATTGAAAAAAGTTTTAGATTCTCGCAACAAATAGGAGTCCTGAGCCAGATGGCTTCCCAGGGGAATTCTACCAGCCATTTAAAGAAGAGTTAATATCTATTCTCCTCAAACTGTTCCAAAACATAGAAATGGAAGTAAAGCTTCCAAACTCATTCTATGAAGCCACCATTACCTTAATTCAAAACCAAAGACCCCCAACTTACTAAAAGGAGAATTACAGGCCAATATCCCTGATGAATCTGGATGCAAAAATTCTCAACAAGATACTAGCAGGTAAAGTTCAACAGTACATTAAAAGAATTATTCACATGACCAAGTGGGCTTTATTCCTGGGCTGCAGGGTTGGTTCAATATTCACAAGTCAATCAATGTGATACACCACAATAATAAAAGAAAGGATAAGAACCATATGATCCTTTCAACAAATGCAGAAGAAACATTTGACAAAATACAGCATCCTTTCTTAGTAAAAACCCTCAAGAAAGTAGGATAGAAGGAACATTCCTCAGCATTAGAAATGAGAAAAAATGAAATATGGCCTTTTGTAGCAACGTGGATGGAACTGGAGAGTGTGATGCTAAGTGAAATAAGCCATACAGAGAAAGACAGATACCATATGGTTTCACTCTTATGTGGATCCTGAGAAACTTAACAGGAACTCATGGGGGAGGGGAAGAAAAAAAAAAAAAAAAGAGGTTAGAGCGGGAGAGAGCCAAAGCATAAGAGACTGTTGAGAACTGAGAGCAAACTGAGGGTTGATGGGGGGTGGGAGGGAGGAGAGGGTGGGTGATGGGTATTGAGGAGGGCACCTTTTGGGATGAGCACTGGGTGTTGTATGGAAACCAATTTGACAATAAATTTCATATATAAATAAAAAAAATAAAATAAAATAAAAAAGAAAGGTTAATACATTAACATTTATACATAACATTAGCATAGCATTAACGTAAATGTTAATACATTAACATTTTATGCATGTGTTCATTCATTTTTCCTTATTTCATTGATCTACAAATATGCATTGATACACTACTGTGTATTAGAGTCTGTTTTAAGTTCTACAAGTTCTTCCTGTTGTGTTTTGCATTCTACTGGGGAGAGAAATGTTATAGTAAGTGCTGTGAAGAATATGAAAGCCAGTGAGTGATAGGTTAGAGAGTGAGTGGGAAGATTCATTGGCCAAAGGGGTCTATGATTTCTGTCTCAGAAATTGAAAGTTAAGCAAACAGCTGGATAATGAGCAAATGTTGAAGAGTGGAGCATCTTATAAGTGAAGATGCTTACAGATGAGATTTCAGATTATGTCAACACCAGTGCAGGTAGCATTTTCTGATAATAAATAAATACAAGGTGAGCAAATGCCCACTGGTAATTTCATATCGGGATAAGATCTCCATCCAATGGAACCCTAAAACAATAAAGTTATCAATATTAGAAACAAACTAAGAAATAAGAAAACGTAGCAGAATTCCAATGCACAACATCAACTACAATTGTAACAAATGGAGGAACGAGCTCATTCTCTAAAGAAAATATCCTCGGCTTTCCTTCTCAGAGGAAGAATGACTAGACACACGGTGGCTGGAGTCAGCTTCTATACTTTCACGAAAGGACACAGACTGTACTATCCTCCCAGATAATTGGTAAAGTATATAGATTCCCTGTGATAAACAACATAAAACCAGACCAAAGATCGTGATTTCAAAATGTTTGATGTTAACTTTTGTTAAAGGTCAGGCTGAAAGAATTGATGTATTTATAAGGAAGGCAGCCTGCAATTTACAATTGAACTACCTCATATCTTCTTGTTATTTTCTCAAATCAAGCCAAATGACCAGAACTTTGGCCTTGTTATTTTCTCAAATCAAGCCAAATGACCAAAGCTAGGAACTTTGGCCACTTTGTTTTCCTCCCCATCCCAAATGGTGACAGTAAACCTATATTATAAGTACTTTAGCACCACCACATTGACTAATATTGAAGATAACTGTAAAAAGGAAATATAAAAAAACAACACTACATACAAACTCTTATTCTGTTTAGTGAATGAAAATCACTGCCAGCACTTTTCACATCATCAATTTTCCTCCATTATGAGATGCACATCTGAAATTTCTTCCTTAACAAAAGCCCAGAAAATGACTCTGCGAAATCATTATGTGTGGGTGTGATGGATGAGGTGAATCATAGCTGAAACTTTATCTATTCTATTTAATCCAGATTTGCAGTTCAACTTTAATCCTGTAGAACTTTGACTTAATATGTACAAACCTTATATTGCTACTCACCTTTGACCATGTCTTCTTTTCGTATTTTTTCCTGACTCTGATTTTTATCAAATTGGTTTTTTTTCTGCAAAATTGCTTTATTCCTTTCAAGATCGCTCATGTCTTAAGTGAAGTCAAGTGGACTATAATTGAATAAATAAGATAGAAAACTACTGCAAATGCCCTTTTAATTTTTCTTGCAGAAATAAGAATCTGTGAATAAAACCTCTCATGGGAAAATGCACATAAATATTACAGACAATATTTCTACTACTAAAGCTACTTTTGAAGAACCTGAATATTGTGTAGAATCCAAGTGTTACTCTGTGGAGAAGGACCTTGGAACATAGCATACTGATGCAGTCTCCAGTTAGCTCAGAAATTGACATTCTTACTAGTGTTTGTATAAAAAGAGGAGACAATATTTCCTCCCCTTGCAAATATTCAGTGTTCTTCTACTACCACTTTGCTGGGAAAATATGTAACATTCTTGTAACAGGAGCAGTAAGCATTGGACTGTGACCCTTGCATTTTGCTCATTAATATTTTGCAGGGCTCTCAGTCTGCTTCAACATTCAGTACAACATCTCGGTGCCTACTTGCTCCCCATGCCCAGGGTCCTGACTAGTGAAATCATGAGATGACTCCTAAAATTCCACAATTCCTGCATATTTAACTAACCTCGGACACTGAATGGTAACATTGAATAAATTAGAAATGCTGAATTCTATGCATTAGCAGTGATATTTAAAAATCTTAGAGCACAATGATGAAGAAATATTGACCAAGGTGGTTTTGACTGCTAATCCCTGGAGTTTCAGTGATAGGTCCATATTAGCTTCCTTAATTTGGGTTGAAACCACTCTTAGACAAATTTTACATCCTATCCATTAATGGATTTAATTCTACTAGGAACCCCAATAAAGTTTGTTTTGAATCTCAATCAAATTATTCTAAAGCTTATCAGGAAAAATAAGCAGACAAGACTAGCAAAAAGAATTTTACTCTAGAAGGTCAATGAGAGGGCACTAGCCATCCCAGACCTAATTTTAACCGAATAAAAAAATTGACATAAAATTAGAGGAACAGAGCAGTGAAACAGAATTGACAGCTAGGAACTAAGACCAGTTACATATCTGCCTATTTTAAGATAAAAGAAAAAGCACAAATCAAGTCAGAAAGGAATTTATATTAAATAGTGTTGAGATAATTGGTTAACTACTTGGAAAAATAATACAAGTAGAGCCCTATCTTACAACACATAGCAAAGTATTATAAATGAATAAAAATGGAATTGCTTTAGGTAGATTAATTTTTATTCAAACAATGGAAGATATTATTAAGCAGAAGGTGGGCACATTTTCACTTTATAAAAATTTAAAACTGGCATATCTAAAATAATAACCAAACTCTACCCGTCAAAAATAGGGAATACATTTATTTATATATTTATATTTTATTTAAAAAAAATTTTTTTTTTCAACGTTTATTTATTTTTGGGACAGAGAGACACAGAGCATGAACGGCGGAGGGGCAGAGAGAGAGGGAGACACAGAATACGAAACAGGCTCCAGGCTCTGAGCCATCAGCCCAGAGCCTGATGCGGGGCTCGAACTCCCGGACCGCAAGATCGTGACCTGGCTGAAGTCGGACGCTTAACCGACTGCGCCACCCAGGCGCCCCTATTTATATTTTATTAAACAAGGGTCACGTACACAGCAATAAGATGCAAACACTGTGACTCTGATTACAAAGTAAAGGCAATGAGCTGGTAATTCCTTAGGTACAGGTGTAACAGGCGGATATAAAAATTAGGAAAAAATTACCGAGGTTGGTAAGTGTTCATATGACCTTATTTTGAGGGTGGTACATAGATTTATCATTTTAAGTGTTATTTATTAAATTTGAAAGAGAGAGCAAGCAGGGGAAGAGCAGAGAGAGAGAGAGAGAGAGAGAGAGAGAGAGAGGACTCCAAGCAGACTCCACACTGTCAGCACAGAACCCGATGTGGGGCTTGAACTCACGAAACGGTGAGATCACGACCTGAGCTGAAATCAGGAGTTGGGTGCTTAACCAACTAAGCCACCCATATGCCCCCACAGATTTATCTTTTTATAAAGCAGTTTGTCAACATAAATCCATGTATCAAGGCATTTTAAAATGTTTCTGTGCCTATCCAAGAAATTATACAGCTGTTTACTCTAGAAATTATTAATTGGGAGCATTGATACACACAAAAATCTTAAATGTAGTGTTTTTATAAAGCAGAATTTAGGAATAGCTTACATTTCCAAACATAGGGGGAAAGTATGAATATGGTGATGAATCTACTTAATAAAACTGTATGCAGCCATTGAAAATGCTTATTGTGATTAGGTGACATTATGGAGTGCACCAGGAAAATGCTTATTAGTTGAAGGCATTAGGAATAAAAAGCAGATATAAAATCATATGTAATAGTTCAATTGTTTAACTATCACTATGGAAAAAAAAAACTTGACTACATACATCAGGAAGAGTAGACATGAGTGAATATTTATATTTCAGATAGAGTAGTTTTTAACATATATGTTTGCCTTTTAACGAATATTATAATGAAAAAGTTACTTTAAAAAGAATACATTATATATAATCTATAGTATTCCTACATTACCTCTGAATATTTCTCTAAAGCAATAATGCATTTTTCGGAATTTCACCTCCATTTTCTGCTACAATGTTTGCTATATCTGTGGTTTTATTCCATACAAGACCTGTTTTTAATGCTTTGAAAAGTACCAAGCTATTCTGCACATACTATTATAAAGATGATATGCCACAGCAATCAGGAGCACCAATTAGCATCAATTATAACCTATCTTACCTGTCACCCTGCATCCTTGTGAAAATAGCTACAGAACTTTGCTTCTTTATATGCCCTGGGATTGAGGGATTTCATTGTTATTTGAGCTTGAACCCAGTCATTCAGTGAACATAAAGGTTAAATGAGGGCTGAGCAAATTAAGACTTTTAACAGATCATGATGTTTTCTAAACTTCCTTTTACCACTAACTTTTCAACTTATGACATTGAAAAATATATGTGTGATATTACATTTGTGAGCACCTGTAAAGGTTTAGAAATGTGCCAGCTCTAATGGAAAGTGTAATTTAATGTTTTTTTTTTGATGTTGTTCTTTTAAGAGAATTTCTATAAAGTGCATTCTGACTGTATTTATACAGTTTTCTATAATGTATTCTCAATTGAACTGATGCTGCTTTGGGGAGAAAATGGACAAAGTCACTTTTTAATGCAAAGATACCATCTTTCATAAGATTTTTAACTTCTTTTTTTAAAAAAAGAAAATGATAGTAGTCATTTACTTTGAATTACGATATGATATCTATCCCTTTGCTTTGCTGAGACATTATTTTTTAATCTTTTTACTTTTGAAATTGGGGATAAATGAGTGAATACTGTAGGTACAGACACATTCAAAGGAGGAGAAACTAATTCCTTCAGGTCTAAAACAAAAAATAAAGTTAGACATATCAAATAAATCTAATTAAATAGCAATGACACCACCATCTGTGTATCCAGTATTATAGTCTCTCACACTTTGTAAAAACCATTTGATGTGTGTGTGTGTGTGTGTGTGTGTGTGTGTGTGTGAGACCAAACCTCTTGGACATGATTTCTTTCTATTTCCATCACATTTGGCAATGTCGATATTTCCTATTTTCCAGAACTTCTCTTTCCCCAATTATTGGACAGTATCTTCTATGGATGTTGTTCTGCATGCCTGACATGCATCATTTGAGATTCAGGGCACTTGGGCTGAAACACAGAGTAAGGCAGGAGTCAGTTTCCTGAAAACCATAAGCAAGTCTGCGAGAATCTAGACACAACACAATATGGAGTCAGGCTCACAGAGCTGACAGGTGCCAAAATTACCCAGCTCTTACCTTCCTGTCTCATCTAAGATGTGGAGAAGAGGGGAAAAAGGAGAGAGAAAAAGAGAGAGAGAGAGAGAGAGAGAGAGAGAGAGAGAGAAGTACTTGTGAAAGAGGAAAGAAAAGAAAAGTGACTTCTGAAGGTCACAGCCTTTGGAAAGAGGCCTACTAAAAGGCTGAGGTTTAATCATAACACTATAGAACACTTTCTTATACTCTGTGAAGTGCTCAGAGGGAAATTTATAGCTATAAATGCCTACATTAAAAAAGAAGAAAGATGTCAAATCAGTAATTTAGCTTTGTACCTCAAATAACTAGAAAAAGAAGAGCAAACTAAACTAAAGCTAGCAGGAGGAAAGATATAATAAAAACTGTAGTGGATATAGATTAAAAAGAGAATAAAAAGTGATAGAATCAATGAAATCAACAGATGGTTCTTTGGAAAAAGCAACAAAATTGACAAAATATTTAGGTAGGTTGACTATAAAAAAAAGAAAGAAGACAGAAATAACTGAAATCTGAAATGAACGTGGAGCTATGATTAATGATCCCACAAATTGAAAAGAAATATAAGAAAATACCATCAACAATGTATGCTAACAAGTTAGAAAAACTAGATAGAATGGACAAATTTCTAGAGACATATGAATTACTGAAATGAACTCAAGAATTAACAGAAAATCCAACCACTTATGGATTTATTAATAAAAATAAATGACGGATTCATTAATTTAAAAAAAAAAAAAACAACAACAAAGAAAAGACCAGGTCAAGGTTACTTCTCTGATTCTTTCTCTTTCTTTCTTTCTTTCTTTCTTTCTTTCTTTCTTTCTTTCTTATTTATTCATTTTGAAAGATAGAGTAGAGGATGGGCAGAGAGAGAGAGAGAGAGAGAGAGAGAGAGAGAGAAAGAGAGAATCCCAAGAAGATTCCACACTGTCAGTTTAGAACCTGACACAGGGACACAGGGCCAAACAGTGAGATCATGACCTGAGCCAAAGTCAAGAGTTGGATGCTTAACAGTTCCAGACCCCCAACTTCACTGGTGAATTCTATCAAAGATTGAAACAAAACAAAAGAAAACATCGATGCTTCTTGAATTCTTCCAAAAATTGAAAATTATTCTATAAGATTAACATTATGTCATCCCAAAGTAGACAAAGATACCACAAGAAAAGTAAACAGTAGACCACACATGAAGATAGGTGTGAAAATCCTCACCAAAGTAGTAACTTACTAAATTTATAGAATAATAAAAATACTCACCACGAATGGATTTTTTCATGATTGCAAGAGTGGTTTAACATATGAAAATCAAGATAATATACCACATTGACATAATGAAGGACGACTGAAATAATTGTATCAATTGACATGGAAAACACATTTGACAAAATCTGGTATCTGCTCATTATAAAAACAGAGAATAGTAGATATGTACAGAAATTTCATGAACATGATAAAGAGTGTTTATAAGTAACCCGCAACTGGGGGTGTCTGGGTGGCTCAGTCAGTTAAGCATCCAGCTTACGCTCAGGTCATCATCTTATGGTTCATGAGTATGAGCCCTGCATCAAGCTCTGTGCTGACAGCTTAGAGCCTGGAGTCTGCTTCAGATTCTGTTTCCCTCTCTCTCTGCCCCTCCCCTGCTCACGCTCTGTATCTCTTTCTCTTAAAAATAAATAAACATTAAAAAAATAAAATAAATAATAATAAATAACCGATACCTAACAAAACACTAAATATTGAAAGACTGAAAGTTTTACCCCTAAGATCAGGAACAAGACAAGCATCCCACTTTAACCACTGTTATTTAAAGTTATACTAGAAATTCAAGAGAAATAAGGCAAGAAAAAGAAATAAACAGCATTCAAATTGGAAAGAAAGAAGTAAAAAAAAATCCTATATACAGAAGGATTCAGGAAAGGTACTGAGTACAAGACCAAGATGAAAAATTTAGTTGTTATTTCTATACACTCTCGGTGGAAGTAAAAACAATTCCATTTGTAACAGCATCAGACACTATAAAATACTTAGGATACAGTTATCTGTGGAAGTACAAAAATAACACACCAAAAACTACAAAATACTATTGAAGGAAATGAAAGTAAATAAATGGAAATAAAGGGGTGTCTGTATTGATAGACTGAAAGACATAATATTTTTTTAATGTTTATTTAAAAATTTTTTCCATGTTTATTTATTTTTGAGAGACATAGATAGACAGAGTATGAGCAGGGAAGGGGCAGAGAGAGAGGGAGACACAGAATCTGAAGCAGGCTCCAGGCTTGGAGCTGCCAACACAGAGCCTGAACATGGGCCTCGAACCCACAAACGGAGAGATCATGACCTGAGCTAAAGTCGGATGCTTAACAGACTGAGCCACCCACGTGCCCCTATTTATTTATTTTGAGAGAGAGAGTGTGCATGTGCATGCAAGCAGGGGCAGAGCAGAGGACGAGGGGGACAGAGAATCCCAAGTAGGCTCTGTGTCGTAAGCACCGAGTAGTAGGGGAGATGGATCTCACAAACTTGAGCTCAAATCAAGAGTCAGATGCTGACTGACTGAGCCACCCAGGAGCCCCAGTAAACCGAAATAAATAAAAAGGAATCTCTATTAATAAACTGGAAGATGTAATATTGTTAAAATGCCAATACCACTCAAAGCTTTCTATACTTCCAATGAACTTGCCATCAAAATCTCAACAACCTTTTTTTCTTTTTTTCCAGGAATGGAAAAGACTACTTTAAAATCTGTGTAGAATTTTAAGTGTTTCTAACAGCCAAAACAATTTGCAAAATTTCCTATAAAGCTACAATAATCATGGCAGTTTGATGTTTGCATCACCCATATACATCAGTGAAAAAGAACTGAGTGTCTAGAAATAAACTCATACAGTTACAATCAAGCAAATCTGGAAAGGGTGTCAAGACTAGTCAGTGGGGAAAAAATTGTCTTATCAACAAATGGTGCTGAGATAAATGTGCATCCGCCTTCAAGAGAATGGTGCTGGATTCTTCAAACCATATATAAAAATTAAAATGGATCAAAGGCTTGAATATAATAGCTATAATAATAAACCACATAGAAGAAAACATCGGGGTAAATATTTGTAACTTTGGATTTGGCAATGATTAATTACACATGACAGCAAAAGCACAAGCAAAAAAATAAAAAGAAACATAATAGACTTCATTAAAATAAATATTTTTTGTGCCCTAAAGGGCATTACTAACAAAATAAAAGACAACCCAAAGTGGAAGAATGTATTTGCATTCTTGATAAGTGTATATCACTTATGTGATAAAGAATTAGCATCCAGAATACAAAAAGACTTACTACAATGCAACAACAAAAAGAAAAGCAAACTAATTAAAAAATGGACAAAACACCTGAATAAATATTTCTCCAGAGAAGATTTACAAATTAAAAAGAAGCACATGAAAACATTTTCAATACCATTAGCTATTAGGGAAATACAAATCAAACCACATTGAGATATCAATTCATACCCATTAAGATTTGTTATATCATAAGAAAAATAAAAAAGTGCTAACCAAAATTATGGAAAAATTGGAGGCCTTGCATACTACTGATGGGAATGCAAAATGGTATAACCACTTTGGAAAATAGGCCGTTCCTCAAAACTTAAACATAGAATTAGAGCCCCTGGGTGGCCCAGTCGGTTGAGCGTCCGACTTCAGCTCAGGTCATGATCTCACAGCTTGTGAGTTCAAGCCCCACGTCAGGCTCTGTGCTGACAGCTCGGAGCCTAGAGCCTGTTTCGGATTCTATGTCTCCATCTCCCCCTGCCCCCAACCCACTTGCATTGTCTCTGTCTCTCTCAAAAATAAATAAACATTAAAAAAATAAACATAGAATTACTGGATAGCCATAAATTATAAACATGTACTCAAACAAAACTTATATACAAGTGTTCATAGCAGCACTATTCCTAATAGTCAAAAGTAGGAAACAACTCAAATATCCATCAATTGATGAAATGATAAATATAATGCACTATTATTTGGTGATACAAATCAAAGAAATACACGTACATACTACTACATGAATAAAGTTTATAAACATGCTAAGTGAAAGAAGCCAGACACAAAAGTCACACATTACGTGATTTCATTTCTATGAAATGTCTGAATAGAATGAGCCATAGAAACAAACAGCAAAGTAGTGGCATCTGGGAGCAAGTAGGAGGGAGGAAGGGAAAGTGGCTACATAATGAATATGAGGCTCCCCTTGAGGTGATGAAACTGTTCTTGAACCTAGTGGGGTCCTTGTCATATGACATTGTGACTAAATATAGCTAATGATAAATTTTCTTTTGTGTATTTTACTAAACACAAAACAAAACAAACCCCAAAGCAAAAGAAACAAAATCAGCCAGTGAGCCAGAAGAATCTGTGTTTTTACAGAAGAAAAAAAAAAAAAAATATATATATATATATATATATGCAAACATGGAGGACATCTTACAACTTCAAAAACTTACAGGAAGTGATCTAAGCATTTTTATCTACCACCCATTGCTACTAATACCCTTAATGGGCCTAGTCATCTTATTAAAATATATTCTAATATTTTAGAAGCTCTAAAAATAAATTTAAATTATATGTTTTCATGTTTGAAGATGTTTTCATCCCTTGTCCCCCTTCTCTCCATTCTTACCTGCTCTTGCATTGCCCTAAAATATATGAAAAACCTGATTCAATTAGTGATATCCTAGAAAGTAGTGTTGCTTCGTGTTCTACTAAAGAAGCAACACTTACCAATAGGTTCCTAGCTTTGGGCCCATTATATTTACTGGACCATTTTAATTAGGATAGTTGCTTTCTCTGGCCATGGAATTTTCCATAACAGAATTTACTTGGATGTCTCCTAGTGTCCTGAACTAGTCAATGCACTGTACCTAAACAAATAGGTAATTTTGCTTCAACCATGTGCTCTTAGTTTTGCTCTAACAGGAAGTTTCCTTGAAATCTATTAAAATGTGTTCATGCTCACCATCTGAAGATAACAATTTTGTTGTTTTCTCATGTCATGAGTCTGTCCTTTATATATACAACAAGGTTCAGGGTTGGATTAGTTGGCAGAGCAATTCTGGGAAGCTTTAAGAATTACAACTATGTTTGAATTATGATCACTCGGGATATAGGTTCACTAACATTTTAGGCAGATCTCAATCTCTGGACAAAACTTGATGATAGAGAATCAAAAACAGTAAAATCATAGAAGATGATTCCTTAAACTGGATCAAAGTGGTCCATTTCAGAATCAAAAAGCTGAGACATCTCAAAAGTACAGTGGAATTTGCACTTCATTTGTGAACGCAAATTTTCAATATTTTTCAAACTGGAATTATTAAAACTTGGTCAAAATCACAGCTGCTTGCTCTGTAAACACACTATGTAGCTCTGCTTTCTCCAATTCGAAATTTTGGGCTGTGTTAAATCCTTTGAGAAAAATGGAGAAAATGTATCTCCTTCAAACTAGTCTTTATTGCCTTGCCTATGAAATAGCTCCATGAGAGAAAGGCAATTAGCTTGGAAAAAAAAAAAAAAAAAAAAAAAAAAAAAGACAAGGTTATCATCATGCTTCCTGCAACCTTAGACTTTCCTGGCTTAACTCCACTATCTTTCATTTATTTTAGGTCTTCTTTCTACCTTGAGGTCTATGTGAGGACATTCAAGAAGTCATTAGAGTATCCAGACTTGAGGCTGATAATATTGCACCAGACATTTTTAAAACCTGGATAAAGTCACAAGAGAACCTGGCTTATTGTCCAAGAGATTGCTAAGGTTTGGCTTCATCACGTAAGTTTCTGGTGCCATGATGGAGATTGTGAAAAACAAATACAATATTAAAAAAATAAGTTATTGGCAGTGGTGGATGATATCTAGAACAGATTTACCTAAACAGGTTCTGTTGTGTTTCATTCTGAAGACAGTGTTCTTTGGGGAAAATTCCAACACATAAAAGTGATATTCTTATTAAAGTCTCCAAGATGTAGTTTTGTTTTCTATATCTCCAGATATCGTTCCGTTATTGTTTTAAGCATCTGAATTTTTTATGAGTATTTACAGTTATTCTAATTTCCCTGTTCTAGAGCTCATATTAATAATATTTGTAGAATATAAAGGAACTTTATATCATCTACAAAGAATCTCAGAAAGCAAATAATGCTATATTAATATGTTTATATGTTTTTTCCTTGAGATAAGTAGTTTTTAAAATACCTTCTATATTTTAATGTAGCATAAGCACAAATACATAATTTTGAACTTACTAGTCTGAGGCAATACCTGCCATCACGTAGCCTCAGTAAAGACTTAATGTTTGTGCATAAGCATGTGTTTTAAGTGTGCATGTGACACATTGCATTATTGCACACGTGGTATGTTATTATGTGTGATTGACTAAATCTTTCTACAATCTAAATCTTTATAGGGGGTTATCTCCTGAGAACTCTAGCAGCAGTAAAAGAAAGAAAGAACCTGATTTTAGAGCCATGTAGTTGAGATCAAGTTACATCTTCAGGATGTCATTGTATTTTTATTTATAATGTAGTCAAGGACAGAAGTTGATAACAATTTTCTGCTGCCTTCAAATTAAGATTCTCTCTTTTGAATTGTGGTAACAGAATGTTTCCAGATCTCTGTGTGGCCACTTCAATGGTGTATTCCAGTGGATTCCGAACTCTAGTGTGTGCAGAACCACCGGGAGTCTCACTAAGACAGAGATTTCAGGGCCCCACATCTGAAGAGTCTGAGTTGCTAATTCCGAAGTGAAACCTGAGAACTAACAAGTTCCCAGATGACATTTAATCATTTTATCTATTTGAGATAGTTTCACACAGGTCGTGAGATGAGTCTCTCACTTGTGTTCTGCTCCCAGGAAGAACAGCCTTGCACCCGCACTCTCACTGCCTAGTTCTCCTACCTTCCCAAGAAATATTCCCTGAGTACCGTTACGTCTTCCTTCTAGGCCCCCAAGAACCTCTATTTACTACTCTATGCAGCACTTGCACAGGCTTAAATGAAACCCATATTTAAAAAAAATATTGGGGAACCTGAGTGGCTCAGTTGGTTAAATGTCTGACTTTAGCTCAGCTCATGATCTCATGATTTTGGGTTTGAGCCCCACGTGGGGCTCTGCACTGACAGCACAGAACCTGCTTGGGATTCTCTCTTACTCTTTCTCTGCCCCTCCCCCACTTGCTCGTGCACGTGCATGCGTGATCTCTTTAAACTTTAAAAAACATTAAACTTTAAAAAATTATTTTTTCCACATACTTTCAATACACCTTTCTCTAGTTAGTATCTTTTCTATTTCTCCCCCCTTTTAAAACTCTTACGAACTTTTCAGTTACCTGTTTATTCATCGTCTCACATTTCTCACCTCAACATATTCTCAACCTGTGTCTCTGGCTTCATATCTAAAAGTTCCTAAGAATAATTTTTAAACAACTTTTACTGCAATTCAGACACCATTTGATTTTTAAAAAATCCTCTTGAGTTTTCTTTTTCTAGTTTCTATACCGCCATAATCTCGTGTTTTCCTCTACTTCTTTGACAACTTCTTTTCCATCTGTTTTGCTTATTCTTCTTTCTTTGCATAATAATCAAGTGCTTGAGGTTCCGAATCCTCTAATTTCAATAAGTTCCTTTTCTCACTCTATATCACCCTTAAACAAATTCATTCACTCCGGTGATTTCCATTTTCAGCTATAGGCGAACAACTTCCAAGTTTTTAATTCCAGCTTTGATTAATTTTTGAGTAGCAGACCCACAATTAAACTGCATACTAGGTGCTCTGAATTTAACATACCTGATGCATAATATTCCCCTAAAATGGTTTGTCATTCCAATATTCTCTGTCTCATTGAGGGGTACCATCATCATTTACCCACTCATTCATTCCAGAAACACCTAAGTTATCCTCAACATCTCCTTTCTTTTCACCCAGCTTCATACAATTAGTCACTGAGCTTTGTCAATTTCACCTCTCCTATCCTCAAATTCTCCATCCACCCCAGTGATCCCAGGCTGACTTCATTCAATGTTTTTCCCACTAAAACCATTGCCTTCTTTAACTTCATCTCCTCATTCTAGAAAGAATCATTATTGAACAATGCAATCTAAACATGCTACATTTTCCCTACTTAAAACATGTTTGTCCCTTTCCATTGTTCTTAGGACAAAGCCCAGACTTTATGGCATGACTCACAAGACATTTTTTACCTGTTATTTTAGACCTGATATTTTACCACACTTGTTTACAATTTAAGCATATTGATTACCTTTAAAAATCAAATGATCTTTAAATAATAACTTTAATAAATATTGAATGTACTCTAAATATCATGCCATGCCATATACGACTTGGAAAACATTTCTAATTAGCAAAATTTGAACAATAGAAATATAATTGTAAAAGAGTTTAAAAAAGTGGAATAATAATTTGGGGCCACAAAAGCAGTGTTATATTTTTTAAAAGGAATATGTATAATTACACACTTTCACACACACATATGTGACTTTAGAGAATGACTGATTTGATACCACATGTATATTAAATTGTCTGCAGTTGAACATTGTGATTCTATTAGCTGTCAATTCCACAGAAATAGTCAAATTTGTTTTACAGTGATGAATAACCATAGTCATTCTTTTAAAGAGTTGCAGATCTTTAGAATTTTTTCCGATGGCTATTTCTGAATCTCTCTATTCAACCCAACCAGTAATAAATTGACATTTTTGCTAATGAAGTGATAGTTTGGTACATTTGACACACCTTGTTCATAGATGAAGCATTCATATTTCTCCCTTATCAAATAAGAATCTTTTTTTTAAATTTTATATACTTCTATTGATAGAGGGAAGGAGAGGAAGAGAGAGAGGGAGAAAGTGAATCCCAAGCAGGCTCTGCACTGTCAATGCAGAGCCTGACGTGGGGCACAAACTCACGAAACATGAGATCATGACCTGAACAGAGATCACAAGTTGGATGCTCAACTGACTGAGCTGCCAGGAGTCCGCCCAATAATAATCTTTAAGTTAAATTTATTTAAATCCAACAATATTTTATATTTCATGCATGAGCCTTTCAGAGGTCCTCATATAAGATGGAATGGTAATGACAGCCGTGCTTCTATGAATGTTCTGGCTCAAGAAAAGAAATGTCTTTAGGAAACCTATCATCAACGATTCAAGACCATCAAAGTTAGGATTTACCAAGTCATGCTCTTACTTTTACTATGCTGTCTTATGTATGCTTTTGGTCTCATGCAAGTAAAAAAAAATACTGTCCATAAACAGTATAATTTCTGTATCTTGCCTGTTCAAAAATAAAAGAAGTCAACTATATATTCAATTCTTTTTTATATCTTTTGCTTCAGGCTTTGTAAAGATGTTGCTCATTGACATAACATTATCTTAACCCTCACCATTTTTAATTTTAAAATTACCTCGTGTATGACATGAGTCTGACATATACATTGTAAACCAACAGTGAATCTGACAATATTAGTACTGGAGAATACATGTTTAAATACTTGAGTTTATAATTTATGATGAAGATAAGCTTCCAAATTTAAACATCGCCTGCATATGATTTATTAGCTTTATGTTTAAGTGTAACAAAGAGAACATCAATAGAAAAAGCCATAACTAGTCACTAGTAATAATTAAGCAATAGTTACTTTTCATCTATAAAGTATATTACTATAGACCATTACTCTCAATGAACATGAAATGACTTTGATCAAAGTCTGGGCATACTAAATAATAGTCACATTTTGTTATGTATTATTTCACAAAGGAAAGTGTGCAAATACGGAGAGGTTAGCAAAAAAGGAGAAATATGAATTTCTACAACACTTGATTTCATAATTGTTGGGAAATAATTCTGTGGGGGAGAAATCACCCTCAAAGTTACATTCTCAATATTTACTTACAGACAAAAGGAAGATTAGACAGACACAAAACAATATTAATGTGATCTGAGACAGTCTCCTTTGAGATTTCCATTGTTCATACAATTTTGCCTATGGCAATGACACAATTTATTTGATATACAGCATTAATATGCATGAATAAATAGACTTGATATGAGTATCAGAATAAGCAAGGCTACTGTGATAACATCCATATATAATCCTTAGGCAAACATAAGATAGTGTAAAGCAAACCATTGAAAAGTAGATTCATTAAGAGCTAGCATCATATTTATGTAATTGTTTTCCTTAAATCTACAAGGAAGTTCAACTTTTTTCACTCAAAGATAAAAAAAAAAATTCTGACAAAATCTAAGCTTTGGAAGTCAAAGTATGCTTCTTTTGGATAAAATCCTATTTCAGAATTTGAACTAACAACATAGTTTTTTACTTTATCTGGTTCTACTTAACTGTCAATTATTAATTAGGAATTATCTTGGCTCCCACCAATTATCTTTGAATGACATTAATTATTTCTCAGGTTTCAACAGATTTTTGCCACTCTTTATCTGATGAATTAGCACAATACATATTAATTTTTAAAATAGCATATGATTATTTTCTACTGCTTTCCCTTCACAATGTAAATGTAAATCTTATTAACTTTTCTCAGTTATCAACACAGAAAGCCAATTAAAGTAACAGTAAATGAGAGAGGAAAATAACAAACAAAAAAGAAGTAAGAAACAAAAAAAAAATAAATAGAAGAAAAGAAATTTTCATTGTGTGTTATTGCATATTGAAGCTGACCTAAATCTTGTAAGAATAAAGATAGTGCAATGTATTACCTAATGAAGACTTTTATTTATTTGTTTTGGTCATATATACCACTTTATTAATTATGCAATTGAGTTCTGTGCATAAAGCTAGCGTCAGTGTTCCTGTAATTTTCAGGGAAGGAAAACTCTGACAAATTGTGCGGCAAAGTAACAAGGGAGATGGACGGATTACTACAGAAACAAAATTACTTTAGACCCAGGGTTTTGATCCTTGGGTTTGCCATTCCAGAAAATGGATTTGATATCTCTGGAGCAAGCTTATACCAGCCCCAAATCATGAGATTCACAAGAGACTGACATATAAAGTACAAGTTCCATTTGTTGGTTACAAGGAGAAAAGTAATTCTGACAAACAGGTTGGGATCCTCATGACGGCAGGACTGATGCCTCCCCATAGTCACATCTACCTAGGAAGAAAACAGATAAGGTTGCTTCCAGAACATGAAATCAGAGAGGGAATATGAGTAGGTTATAATTCATAGAATCATTGATCCGTAATAGTCAATTCAGTCATTTTTTTTGCCCAAGAGTACCCCTGCTTATGAACTAAATTATGATTTTTTTTGCATTTAGATAAAAAGCATATCTCAAAAAAGTTCCAAAGTAATATCATGCAGAACATGTTAGAATAGATTTAAAAATTGTACAATATCCATCCAATGAAATATTTATGGCATTGAGAACGATCGAGTAGATATGTGTGAAATAACAGATAAATGTCAAAAAAAAAAAATCCAATGTTGGGCTGCTGGGTGGCTCAGTCAGTTACACAGCCGACTCTTGATTTTGGCTCAGGTCATAATCTTGTGGTTCATGAGATTGAGCCCTGCCCTGTGAGCATGGAGCCTGCTTGGAATCTCTCTCTCCCTCTCTCTCTGCCCCCCTCTCACATGCTCGCTTTCTCTAAAAATAAATAAAAAAATAAAACTTGAAAATAATTTTCAGTGTTGAGTGAAAAAAGCAAAAGGTAATAATCCATTTAGTATAATATTACTGATACAAAATTCAACACATACAAAATGTAACAGTATTATATTTAAAAACACTCATTTATCGTAATACTATTTTTAATACTTTTATCATTTATATTCATTTATGTTTTGAGAGATACAGAGACAGCATGAGCAGGGGAGGGGCAGAGAGAGTGAGACAGAGGGAGAGTGAACCCCAAGCGGGTCGATGTGGGGCTGAACTCACAAAACCATGAGATCATGACCTGAGCTGAAACCAAACGTTGACACTTGAACTGACTGAGCCACCCAGGGGCCCCAGTAATACTATTTTTAAAAGCAGAAGACTCATAAGCGCAAAATTTAGAAATGCACTTGATATTAGAGGAAAGACAGTAGGATTCAAAGGGCACTTGAGTATTGAGAGCTACTTTTTTAGCTCGTTTGATTTTCAGATGTGTTAGTTTTATATGTAGATATTTGTTGGTTATTAATATATCCACATATGAAACCATATATTATATCATATATCCAAGATGATTCTTGGTTGAGATTACATAGGTAGATAAATTCAAAAGGTGGCAAGTACAACTATAGTTCAGTTGACATTCTGGCCACTTGTATTACAATCAGGCTAGTTTTATTCAATGCCATAAACCACAAATTGGAAAAACAATAGCTTTCATCTTTGATTTTATTTTCTTCAGTAGTTTCATTTCAAACGGAGACTGATGAATTTCCTTTTCGTTCTCAATAATTTTTCTTGCCTTTTACTTATTTCCCATCTCCCAGAATGGAACCCTACTTTGTGAAAATTCAGAAACAAAATCTATCAAGCATTAGCTTTTTTTTTTTTTTTTTTTAACATTGGGATGAACATTTTAATCTGACAGTAGCACATAATACCACACAGGCAGTACTTCTAGCTCCAAGAGTCCCCTTCCAGTTTATAAGGAAGTTATCAAAAATAACCAGATTTGCTAGAGCCTGGTCCCCTGTCCCTGGAAGGGACAGGGAATGGAATGGGCAAAGCACTGAGGTCTGCTTTCTTGCCACTCATAGATCCAGTTCTGAGCTCAGCTTTTGTAATCTACCAGCTCCTCAGGCTGAAACCGCAAGCCACTCTCCTTCTCTGTAATCTCCATGGAATTGCTGCATGGATAAGCTTCTCCTGCCAGCTTGGATGCACAAGTTTCAACAGATGATACTAGGCATGGAGCCCACAGGATTGGTCTCCCTGAGCATCACTCAGCCTGCCTCTGCCACATCCAGTCCCTCTAAGATCATGGCAACCACAGGTCCTGATTGCATGGACTTCACCAGGCCAGCAAAGAATGGTCAGTTCTTTAGGTCAATGCAGTGTTCCTTAAAAAGCCTGAATTAATCTCATAGCAATGAAATGGAATCCTTTTTGCTGAAAACGCTTAATCTCCCCAACAAGGTTGTGCTGGACCCCATTGGGCTTGATGGTAATGAAGGTGTGTTCGCTGTTGGCCGTGACCCCTCTAGCTGCTCCGGCTGCAACCAATGGCAACACTTAATGTTAGCTTTTGATGCCACGTATCATTTTCATGTCCTCTACTGGACCATCAAAATAACTGAAAAATTGCAGGCTTTTAAGTGGCCACGTAATTAAGACCAAATATCACGGCTTTGATCTGCCTGGCCTCATGAATTCAGAACCGATGTGGACTTGGGTGCCTAGCCCATATCCACATGGGTAATGACGATAAAATGCCCTTTTTGTAATCTACTCCTACCATGAAGTACATATGAGCCCCGAGGAAAGGAGATATTGTGAGAGTGGATCCTTGGATACACACAAAAAATACCTCAAATAACTTAGATTAAATTACTTTCTTCTGGTGGAATAACAGCCTGAATTACAAATGAATTTAGTTAATCAAAATGAAAAAAAAAAAAAAAAAAAGAGAGAGAGAATGTCTCTTAAAAGCTGAGGTTTTGCTGGGTTCCTGGGTGGCTCAGTCGATTAAATGTCGGACTTCGGCACAGGTCATGATCCCACAGACTCTGAGTTCCAGCCCTGCTTCGGGCTCTGGCTGACAGCTCAGGGCCTGGAGCCTGCTTTGGATTGTCTCCCGCTGTCTCTGCCACTCCCCTACTCATGCTTGCTCACCCTCTCTCAAAAATAAATAAACATTAAACAACTTTTTTTTTTTTAAAGAACTGAGGTTTTGCTTAGGAAGATTTATGCCAAATAAAGATACTTGAGGCATAGAAAATTTGTTTGTAATGCTTTTCATCCATAAACAAAGCCTGATAATAATTTCCTTTTCCATTTGTTTTGAAGATTAATAAGAAAAACAAAATTCTAACTGTTCGGGCTAGCTAGTGACTTCTGCTTAATCCACACAGAGCCATTCACAGATAGAATATGACTATTGGATGTGTTTGCATTATAGGTTTTGCCATAACAAAATTGAGGGTGAGACCTGTGTGATATAGCTAATACCTCCAAAATTCTTGGGCTAAAGCATATTTCTGAGCTTCTCCTGTCCCTGATTATCAACTGGGCATATAGTCACTCCCAAATTCCATAGCATTTTTGTGATCAGTTTTTGACCCAGGGACTTTAGTTATTATCTGTTTACAAATTTGTTTCACATATAGTTCATGGAATACTGGAAAACAACAGTAGTATTATTTTAAATTAATACCAACATCAGTTTAAGATCTATAAATTTTGTGAAGTATTTTCTGATTAAAATGTACTGAAAGAGCTAGCTGGTTTATTCTCCTCCAAATTACTCTTGCCATAAGCACAGACATACTGAAAACTATGAAATTTCAACTGTATTTTGTATGGAAAGACATATACTTAGTTTGTCACTAGAATACAAAAAAGGCCAGAGTGACTATAGCAAAATGAGAGAAAGGAGAATTAGGTCCAAAAATGGGGCCAAAGTGGAGTGGTCATATCCCATGAAGATGTGTAACCTACGCATAGTTTAAATTGTAAAATGAGGTAAAACATGCTAGAATATTTACACTGAGAAATGTGATCAACTTATTCAAGGATCACCCTGGCTGCTAGGTGAAGAATTGAAAATGGAGTGCAGTGCAAATTGATGATGCTACTAAATTTATAATGCTGAATATTCTAGAAATATAAAATCTTCTACCAAAGAATTATGATTTGGTCTACCAATATGTTAAAAACAATATAGTATTGATACAAAAATTGATAGATGAGTTGATGATTTAAAGGTCCTTGGGGCAAAAGTTGACAGAGAAAATAGTGGAAAAGAATGACAGCTCAGAAATTGACCAATGTGTACATAATATATATATATATATATATATATGCATAAGTTTTAAAATACCCAAATTAATTACATTCAGTAATAGTCAAACATTGCTGAAAATTTGGGCCACCTGCATGGCTCAGTCTGTTGCACCATCCGGATCTTAATTTTGGCTCAGGTCATGATCCCAGGGCCATGGGATTAAACCCAAGTCAAGCTCCATGCTGAGCAGGGAGCCTTCTTAAGATTCTCTTCCTCTCCCTCTCTCTCTCTCCCTCTATACTTCTCTGTGGCTTATACTTTCTCTCTCTCTAAAATAAAATTTAAAAACAGCACAAAACATTGTCAAAAATTAAGAAATAATATAAAAAATGTCATTCACATCTTATATCTGAACTTATAGTTTAAAAAATATAAAGAAAAAGATGTGTCTATATATGGAATTTTGTGAAGGAAAGTATTTCCTAAACATATTAAAATTCTTTTAAAGCGACATAGATTTTTTTTTTTAATTTTTTTTTTCAACATTTATTTATTTTTGGGACAGAGAGAGACAGAGCATGAATGGGGGAGGGGCAGAGAGAGAGGGAGACACAGAATCAGAAACAGGCTCCAGGCTCTGAGCCATCAGCCCAGAGCCTGACGCGGGGCTCGAACTCACGGACCGCGAGATCGTGACCTGGCTGAAGTCGGACGCTTAACCGACTGCGCCACCCAGGCGCCCCAGATTTTTAAAGATTATAAAAACACAAAGTCAAAAGTAAAATTAAATGATATATGTACAATAGCAAAACAGTTAAAAAGAATTAGTATCTTTTTTAAGGAAAATTGTCTTATCAAACACAAATGCAAATGGTAATACATCTACAGAAAAGAAGTCCAAGATCATCAAAAGAAAGGAAGATCAGTAAGAATATAAAAATTCCAAATCGTTGTTTATTAAATGTATGCAGATGAAAACAAATACTATGTGCTCATGAGGTGTCAAATTGTCTCTTTTCTAAATATTTTTAAGACAGAGAGAAAGTGTGCACGTGTGTACACACACACACGTGCTGTGTGGGGGGGGGGCTGGGGGGGAGGGCTGGGGGGAGGGGACAGAGGATCTGAAGCAGGCTCTGTGCTGACAGCAGAGAGCCAGACGCGGGGCTGAACTCAGGAACAGTTACATCATGACCTGAGCCTAAGTTGGGCACTCAACCAACTGAGCCACCCAGAGGCTCCTCAAATTTTCGAAATGCTTGTTCTCTCATAAACTGCTAGTGAGAATACTGACTGATAAAAGATTCTTTAGAGAACAATTAGAATTTTAAAATTATGTATTTTTAACTGTAATTACATTTCTACAAATTACGCTGTAAAAATAGAGGATATGTTTAAGGATGTCCCCCAAACAATATTATATTGAGGCATTGGAAATAAACAAGTTATTTAAATAAAGTATGGCAGGACAGGATTAAATAATGTGTAACCAATATTATGGATATTTTCAAAAGGTATTCATGATGCAGACTACTTTCTTGAATGCAGTGTTACCTAAAATTCAGGATGTAAAATGATTGCAACCACATTAAAATCATGCATGTGCTTAGATGTGGCAATGAGGGCAGAGTGTCTATAATCATGGCATTAAAGGCATTTGCTCTGCCCTCAAATTAGGAAGGTCTGGATCAGGGTTCTGAAACCTGCCAGCTGTGTTACCTTAATTCACTCTCTGTGACCTTGGCAATATTAATATGTGCCTAAGCTTGGCTTTACAGAAAATGGAATAATAGTAATATATGGCACTTTGTGAAAATTTATTTCATGATATCATGAAAAGAGAGGAAAAGAGAGCCAATAGCAGTGTTTTACATTTTACATATGATTTCCATTTTGTACGTAAGAAACATTTCTGTTTCCACCAAAAAAAATTAAAAGAATTTGAATATTTACTGTATTTTGGAAGCTTTTTTCTACCCCTTTCATCATATCCCTTACAGTTGCTCCCTGCAAGCAGCTGTTCTCCTTAAATTCATGTCGAGCATTCTTTTGAGCTGTATTAACTGTCTGCTTTTGAACTTTATGCATTTGTGAAAATACCATAAAGTTTCAAACGTAATTCGCTTCCTTTTCTTAATATTACATTTTTAGGATTCATCATGGTTGACACGCATGGCTTGTTGATTTATTTTCACTGTGCATACTATTCATTGAATGAATGTATGACTACTAATATAATCATTCTGTTATTGATGACATTAGGCTGTTTCCACTTTTTTTAGATATTACAACAAACATTCTTTTTTTTTTTAATTTTTTTTTTCAACGTTTATTTATTTATTTTTTTGGGACAGAGAGAGACAGAGCATGAACGGGAGAGGGGCAGAGAGAGAGAGGGAGACACAGAATCAGAAACAGGCTCCAGGCTCTGAGCCATCAGCCCAGAGCCTGACGCGGGGCTCGAACTCACGGACCGCGAGATCGTGACCTGGCTGAAGTCGGACGCTTAACCGACTGCGCCACTCAGGCGCCCCACAACAAACATTCTTATATATGTCTTCTATGCACCCATGCCAGATTATCTATAGATATCTATAGAATTGAAATTGTTGGGTTGTGCGCACACAGAGACACACACACACACACACACACACACACACACACACCTTAAAGGAGAGGTGTACAAAACAATACGTGGCTCCTGACACTATTCAAAACAGAGATAGTTTTGTAGAGAGGGAGCTTTGTCTGTAATGCCGAGAACTTAAAATTAACACATCCCCACTAGAAAATGGTATGTTCTAACAATGCTTTTGTAGAACCCAAATGTTCTATCTGGCTGACACATTTCGCATTTGAGGTTACTGATGTGATAGTATCTCCTCTCGTGGGTACTATTTTCCCCGCCCATATCCATGCTTTAGGCATGAAGTGAAAGAAACAGTGATTTCTCAAATAGCAAATGTTTCAGGCAAGCCATTTTCTTTGTTTAAGCGTAACATCATCAATTCATTATCAGCATTATTGTTGACGATATATACTCTATTAGTTTATAAAACCTAACCAGGTATCAATAGCTCAACCACCATCAGCATTTCCTTGACTGCTTTATGCTATGGATTGAGTGGGCTGTGTATTAATTCCAGTTTTGTTTTAATGATACAGAGAGACGTGCTCGGGCTTTTAAATTACTGCAGCAATGCAGCTGGAAAAATTAAAGCAATTTCACCTCGAACCGAGGTAAACAAATCATTTTCACCCCGTTTTCAGCTTTCATTCCTTCAAAAAGGTATAGGACAGCAGCCTTTTTTTACAGCATATTACAACATTAATTATTCTCTGGATAAAAATAAGGAATAAAGAACACAGTGGGTGAGGTATTTTTAACTGGATTTGAACATGGATAATTAACAGGCAAGAAATGATGTTTCTGCTCGTAACTAATTTTTTATTATAATTTCTTTTGTTGGAAAATGTGCAAAACTTTGGTTTCTCTCAATCTCTGAATGGCTCCCATCTATTCTAAAGCTGAGAGAAAAATCTGTGAAATGTTTAGAAAAACTTCCTAAATATTAGTGTCTTTGGACACTAATGTGTTCATTGTGAAAAGAAGGGGGGGAATCACATAAAAGCGATTCCAACTAAAAATAGCTATGCTATATTGGTTTAGCTGAATTATAGCCAGGAGAAAATTTTAACAGGAGAAGGGATGAGAACAATAGTCATCATTCCAGACTCTAAAAAAAGGACAGAGGAGTATCCTGGTATAAGCTGTAAAAATTTGTATGATTTTTACAAATCTTTTTTTTTTTTTTTTCAAGTGGATACTGCTGAAATAAGTCTAGGTTTGCCTTGAACATGCAGGGGACACACTCTGAAGTCTTTCCCTTATTTACCAGGGTGACCATGGGTCACCATGACTTGGACTGTCTGAGACCATCCTAAGGGACAACCTTGGTGAGGATGGAGAAGGGATAATTGAGGACAATTGACCTAACTAAATAAGGTAACTAAAACAAGGCAAGGCACTTTTCTGTATTAGACATCAACCTGTCTGAATGTATGAGAAGATCTAAGTAATGATCGTATCTAAATTGATTTTAATTTTTCTCATGTAACAAGAACTGAAAAGTATTTCATCTGGGGCCAATATGGTGGTTTGAGAATGTGGTCAGTGACACAGTACTGTCAAAACTTCCACTCAGTCATCTTGGGATGCTGGTTTATATCCTCCATCTTGTCACCTCATGGTTACATAACAGCTGCTTTACCACCACCATCTTCATTTTAGGAAAAAGTGAAAGGTCATGCCAGTGAGAGGCCCTTCTCTTACAGAGGACTTTCCTAGGAGGCTCTTCCAATGACTTCTACTCTCATCTTATTTTTCACAAGATTATATTACAACAGACGTCTTTGTTCCCGCCTTTTGAAAGAACTATTACAATTGTGAAATAAGATGTACTGAATCATGTTGGTAAACAGATCTTTTTTCACGAATTAAAAAAAGTTATAACCAAACTCCTACATGCAGAGGGCACAATATAGTTGCCAACCTGGGGGTGGAGGAAAGGGGGATATGCTGGTCAAAGGGTAAAACATTTAGTTATAAGGTGAATAACTTTCAGGGATCTAATATAAAGTCAGATGACTATACTTAACCATACTGTATCATACACTCGCAAGTTGCTACAAGAGTAAATCTTAAATATATCATCATTAGAAAAAAGGTTATTGTGTGAGTTGATGCAAGGTGTTAGCTAATGCTATAGTTGTAATCATTTCACAACATTTAAGTGCATCAATTCAGCACATTTTGTACACTTTAAATTTATGCAATATTATATATCTCATAAACACTGAAAAAAAGGAAACTACTCAAAAACTGAGAGGGGCACGTGGGTGGCTCAGTCAGTTAAGCATCTGACACTTGATTTCCACTAAGGTCATGAAAGATCTCACGGTCCTGAGATTGAGGCTGGCATTGGGCTCTGTGTTGGGTGTGGAGCCTGCCTGAGATTCTCTCTCTTCTCCTTCTGCCCCTCCCCTCTCTCAAGAGAGAGAGAGAGAGAGAGAGAGAGAGCAAAGTTATGATTAACTTTATTTGTCCACCTGGTGGGTGTTTTTTGGATGACATTAATGTTTAATTCGGTGAACTCTGAGTACAGCAGATTGTTCTCCATAGTGTGGATGGGCCTCATCCAATCAGCTGAAGTCTTGCATGTAACAAAAAGGCCAGCCTCCCAATTCTCCAGAAAACAGCTGGTTGGCTTCATCAGTTCTCCTAGATCTCCAGTCTGCTCACTCACACTGTGTATTTTGTACTCATTAACTTGTGTAATCACATGATCCAATTACTTACAATAAATCTCCTATTTAGGCACGTATTGTATTGTTTCTATTTCTCTGGAGAACTGGAATAATATGAGAGTCCTATGAATGGAGTCAATGAATGGAGCTCCACATGCATGGAGCTTTATGTCTTCTCCAAGCTCTTCCATTCCTATGATGATATTTTTTCTTGCCCTTGATCAGTATTTTACATTCTTCTTCATACAGATTTTCTGCTTTTCTTCTTAAATTTATTCTTAAGTACTTGAAACTGTCTTGTTTTCCATCCATCATAACTCCTGATTATTATTTACAATCATGCAGGCTCTTTTTTTCTGCATATTAATTTCATACCTAGCCACTTCACAAAATCATCTCACTTTTTGTACTAATTTTACATATAATTATTTTTAGAATTTCAAGCGTACAAAAATATTGAAAACTAATGATAATTTTATGCCAACTTTTTAAAATGTTTACCCATTATGTTGTCTCTTTCTTAATTGCTTGACTAGTACCTGCGGTATAATAGCATCCTTGTCCTTGACATTAAAAGAAATATTTCTCAAATGTGATACAATATTTTAAAATAACAAGAAAAATAGTAAGCTTTTGCAGGTTGAAGCCACCTTTTGTCTTCATATTTCTAGCCTACCAAAATCACCACCATGACTACAAATATAATGGTATACAATAGGTATAAAAATATAACTTTTAGTGAAATAAATGACAAAAACCATGAGGTCCATTTAGCAACCCCTTTCTACCATCACACTTTATAATCTCATCAATATCCTCAAGACATTTGACTGCCAGTTACCTTGTTTCAAAGTGGGCAGAATTTCCTCTCTTGCTCATTTAGTGTTTTGAGTGTTTTTGCAGAGGAGATCTCAAAGATCACATCTTGTGCTCTCAAGGTCAGAGAGTATTTCCGTTAAATAGTTCTTTCTGTGATCATGTTATTACTTGCACATGTGCCAGGTGAATGGTGGAGGTTTAGACCTCTCAATATACCGCCACTATTCCCTGCATCACGAATTCCATCCTCTTCAACAACCAGCCACCCGAAGTGGCCTTATTGGCATATCTACTTCTTTCTCCCCGAAGAACATGTTCTTTTAGCAGCGGCTCCAAACCCTCCATTGCAAGGAAATTAGATGTACTACTGTTCTATTTTTCATAGTTTTATTGCACAATTATTGTGTCCCTCTGAAATTCATATGTTGAAGCACTAATCTCCAAAGTGGTGATATAGGATGTGGAGCCTTTGGGAAGTAATTAAGTTTTTATGCCATCACTAGGGTGGAGCCTTTAGAAAAAGAGAAGAAAATACCAGGATTTCCTTTCTCCAGCACGTGAGGCTATAAAAGAAGGTGACCGTCAGCATCCGCAATCTGGAAAGAGGGCCTTCACCGTGAGTCAAGTCTACTGGAACCTGGATGTCGAAACGCCTAGCCTCTGGAAGTGTGAGAAAAAATTGTGTATTGCTGAAGCCAGCCAGTCTATGGTATTTTGGTAACAGCAACCCAAACTGACAGACGCATATGTTCTCAGATTTTTCTGAAACCAGAGGTGAAGTTAAGCTAGGAAATCTTGCCAAAATACATACAGCATTCCATTTATTATATTTTTGTTACACAGATGGCACACAGATGCTCAGGGATTAAGTAAATTCTGAAAAATCAATCACCTAGCTGGTAAGTGTTAGAGCCGTGATTCATACCCAGAACTGTCTGAAGCCAAAGCACTTGTTCTTTCTGGTATACTACATTCTTTGTAAGAACTGGAATATAGCTGGGGCACCAGGGTGGCCTAGTTGGTTAAGCGATTGACTCTTGATTTTGGTTCAGGTCACGAACGCATGGTTTCATGGGTTCGAGCCCTGCCATTGGGCTCTGAACGCTGACCACACACAGAACCTGTTCGGGATTTTCTCTCTCTCTCCCTCTCTCTCTCTGCCTCTCCCCCACTTGCGCTCTTTCTCTCAAAAAATAACAAACTGGAATAGAGCCAAAAATATAAATAATGTTGCCATTAAATTGTATAAAATCAATAACAATGAATCAAATTACATGTCATCATAGAAAACTAGCACATTGGAGCTACACGCCTATCTACGGAGTTTGGCACTAGGGTGGACAGACTATCTTATCTTAAAGGAGAGAGAATACTGTAAGAAATATTTTGAGAGATTTCAAATACATAAAAATAGAGAAAGAATGCAATAGAGCCTTTCTTCTCCGTGGACACGTCATCCAGTTTCCACAACTACTATCCCATGGCCATCCCATACCATCTTCTCCCTGGCAAGGTATTATGTTCCAGTAGATCCTAGGCTTCCATTCCATTTCACCTGCGAATAGTTCAGTAGTATCAATAAAAGATTAGACTTTAACAACAACATAAAAATGATACCATAACCATACCCTTAAAAACACACTAAACAATTATCACTAACAGTCAGTGAAGATTCAAGTTTCCCCGGAAATCTCAAAAATGGATTCTTTGAATCAGGATCTAATCAAGATTTTCTCACTTTAAATATTTTTTAATCTCATTTTTACTCCCTACCTTTTTGTTTTCCCTGTACTTTTTTGTTGTTGTTGTCATTAAGAAACCATGTTGCCATTACATTACTTTGCTGGGGTTTACAAAATTGTGACATATTAATTCAACTATTTTTCTTAATTTATTATATGCATATTTTTTGTAAAAAAAAAAAAAATCTCCCTTAACTGTTTGAACACCCTGAGGTCAGAGGTCATACAACACAGATAGGGTAAAAATTCGACTTTTCCTCCCATAAGTACTATTTTTTAGGAAAGTAGCCAATGAGGTGTTTTTTTGTTTGTTTTTGTTTTTGTTTTTTGTTTTTTGTTTTGATCTGCAAACTATTACAAATACTTAGATTTAAATATATTTGATACAATTCACTCTAAGACTATTACTTTCACTGCTTCCTAAGTAGTCCTATTTTTGGCCAATAGTAGTCTCTTTACCTTTGTTCCTGGACCCTCAGTCAATTTTCATAACTACTTTGCATTCTGATCCACCATGTTATGGGAATCGGGCTTATCTTGCATGCTTCTCCCATTTTTGGAATCAGCCATTTTTTTCATACATCTTTGTATTTATTGGGAAGTAGTTTTTCAGATACCGTAGTCTGGTTTATGGGTGTTCTTTGCTACTATGTGTGTTTGTTTTGGAGAAAATATACCCTAATTCATACTTATATCTCAAGATTAAATTTGGGAGAATAGAGTTTTGTATTTGATATGTTTGATTTAGTTTGCATCTATTTTCTCTAATGATAATAATATTGCATCGAATTATGAAATTTATGATAATTAGTGAAACAATATATGACATAATAACTTAAACATTTAAAATTTAATTATGTAAAGAGATGTTAATAAAGTGAAAGATAAAGATAATATGAAATGTCATAAAAATCCCAACAGCAGTGTGTATTCCTGTGTGTGTGTATGCATGCGTGTGCATGTGCAATAATTAAAACATTTGTTTGGAAGTACAAACGATTTTAAATAGCTAAGCAAATGTTTAAGAAAGAAAAAAAACTTTTTTCCAGTTATCTGTTCTTAAAATAGTGCATAGTAGGAGGAGTACAAATTACTATTTTGTAAAATCATTTGAAATATTCTTTTCTGGGATTTTTTGCCATCTTGATACACAGGATATTTATTTCATTTTGGCTTTAATTTTAAAATTCAATTAATTTTTTGAAATATATGTTAATTTTTATATCTGTATTTGACTTTGAGGTCATAAATGTTCCACATAGTTTTATCTATCCATACATATATGTATTTACAAGTTATAAAGTCAACTTCACAAATTAAGGTATAGTTAGAGAAATATAGGCTCTCTTCGGCTTCTACTGTTTTTCCTATTTTTTTCCTTTCTCTTTTTTTTTTAATAACCATGGGCACAATATTTCTTTAAATTTTTTTAATGTTTTTTTTGAGAGAGAGGGAGACAGAGTGTCAGCGGGGGAGAAGCAGAGAGAGAGGCAGACACAGAATCTGAAGCAGACTCCAGGCTCTGAGCTGTCAGCTCAAACCCATGGGGCTCAAACCCATGAACCATGAGATCATGATCTGAGCCAAAGTTGGACATCTAACCGACTGAGCCACCCAGGCACACCTCTTTGGTTTTCTACAAAATATTTTGGAGATTACTCCATAGAATTTGGATAGCACTATGTTTACACTGTTTCTTACTGGCAAACATTTATGCTGCTTGTGGTCTTTTTGGTAGCACAGAAAAACTACAATGGAGAGCTTTTTGGAAAAGTCTTTCCAACTTTTTCTGGGTATATCTACAGGAGAGATTTCTTGTATGTGGGATCACTGTATCAAAGCTTGAATGTATAGGTAATTTTATTAGGTACTGTGTGATTCACTTCCATGGGTGCTGTGTGATTTTGCATTCCTCACAGCAATCTGTAGAGTGTCTATTCTCCATAGGAACATAAATATGTTTTCAAGTTTTGTGATTTCTGCCAATGTGATACATACATATCTCTTCATAGTTTATTTTGAAATTCTTTTCAAGCACAGTTGAGCATCTTTTATGTGATCAGGAGCCACTTCACTTATATTTATTTGTGACCACTCTGATTACATGTATGTAACATTTATAACTTTATTTATATTATTATATATATATATTATATATATTATATATAGTATATATATTATATATACTATATATAATATATAGTATATATAATATATATTATTATATAACTTATTTATATATACATATATATAAATATATATAAATATATAAATATATATAATATATATAAATATATATATATATAAATATATAGCTTAATTTATATTAAGTAGATGATAGAAAGTGATGAATGGATAAGTGGATAGATAGACAAAGAGTTATTAACTATTACAAATTTAATTATTTTTCTTTAGTTATTATTTTATTTGCTTATGATGCTCCTGTCTGCAATGCTTTTTTTTTCAGCATCACTAAGTCCAAATTATCACTTCTTTCTTTTTTGTATCTAAATTTTAACTCACAATTATAAAACTTTCTTTATATAAAAGTAATATAGCATTCAATTTATATTTTCTCTAGCATTTGTATGGATATAATTTATACCTATAAAATTGCACACTATTTTAAATGTATAATCTGATGAGTTTTGACAAATGAAACGCTTAACCACTATTCCACTTGACATTATAACCATTCCATCATTCCAGAAAGCTCCACTGCAGCATTTTACAATCTCTCAACCATTTTATACTATAGGCAACCACCTAACCACATTTTATCTAGACTGATGTCTTTGGTATTCATCAGTGATGAGAGTATCTGACATTCTTTTAAAATATTGTTGACGATAAACATTTCTATTCCCAACTAATGGCTATTGTAAATAAAGATTTATTGAAATTCACGTGAAATACTTGTATGAAAAATACTTTCTTTCTCTTGGGAAAACACCTGGGCGTGGAATTGGTAGCTCCCATGATAAGTGCTTTAGCTATGCACAACCTGCCAAACTTCATTTCCAAAGTGTTTGTACCATTTCATAGTTTGAGCAGCAATGCAAGAGAGTCTTAAATGTTTCACATCCTCACCAATACCTGATATTGTCAATCTTCCTAAATGTAGCCCATGCAGTGAGTTTTTAGTGATATATTAAAATGTTTGAAATCTCCACTTCTCTGATTACAAATTATGTTAAGCTTACTTCAAAGAGCTTATTGGATATTCATAAATCTTTAATGAAATGTCTTCTCAAGTCTTTTTCACTCGTCTGAAAGCTTGTTGATTTTACTATTGAGTTATTGGAGTTATTTATATATTATGTTTAAAATTCTATTGTTTGGTATATGAACTATGAATGTATTTTCCTAGTCTGTGACTTACTCTTTTTCTTTTTTATAGTATTTTTTGAGGAGTAGATTTAAATTTCAATGTAATTTACTTTTCTTTTAGGTCTACAATATATTCCAAGTGTTTGCTGCTGTTGTTGTTGTTTTTGAGTATGGTGTTAGGCAGGGGTCAAGCTTAGAGTCTTTCCATAGATATATATCCAGTTGTTCAGCGTCATGTATTGAAAATACTAAACATTAAATATTTAATGACATTTGTGCCTTTGTTGAAGATTAAATGACTACATATGTGTGGGTCTATTTCTTTATGTTCTGTTCTTTTGATCACATGTTTTTAATTACTCTATGTCTTGAAGTAAAGTAGTTTAAGTTCTCCATCTTTACTCTTCACTATTTTATATCCTTTGCATTTCCAAGTGCGTTTTTTAATTACCGCCCAAATTTTCAGATGTGTGCAAGTGCATGCACACCAACACACACGTGCACCTTTACACAACCACTGGGATTTTGATGGCACTTTCTTTGTATCCTTACTGAGGAGAATGCATCTCTCAAATCCTTGAGTTTTCTAATCACTGAACACATTATGTGTGTATATTTTATTTGGATCTTCCTCAAATTCTTTTAATAACATTTTGTTTTTCTTAGTGTAGGAATACTGAATATTCTTTATTAAATTTGTTCCTGAGTATCTTATGTTAAACATTTTTTTATTATTTTCCAATAATTGTATATCACCTCAATTTTTGCTGCTGACCCACGAAATATCATTGAATTTTGTAAATTACCTTATATCCTGAGGTTTTCTTTAATTTAGTTATTGTCCCATCAACTAAGTCAGTGAATTTCATCCCTGAGGAAATCTTCTCCTACATAGTTATGCCCATATATCTCAATTGCAGAAAAGATCCAGAGAGGAATATTGGTTGGATGGAAAATAATATTTAAGGAATTTGATTTATTTATTTTTCTTATCTGAGTATCATTGAAACACAATGTTACATTAGTTTCAGGTGTACAATATAGTGATTCAACTTCTCTATACATTAAGCTATGGTCACTACAAGTGCAGCTACCATCTGTCACCATACAATGCTATGATATTATCACTGCCCATATTCCTTGTGCTGTGCCTTTTATTCTTGTGTTGTGTTCATTTTGTAACCGGAAATCTTAGAAAAGAATACAGGCAGTAATTTCCCTGACATTGGCTATAGCAACGTTTTTCTGTATATGTCTCCTGAGGCAAGAGAAACAAAAACAAAAATAAACTCGTGGGACTACCTCAAAGTAAAAAGCTTTTGCATAACAAAGGAAACTATCAGCAAAACAAAAAGGCAACCTGCTGAATGGGAGAAGATATTTGCAAATGATGTATCTGGTAAGGCGTTAATATCCAAAATATATAAAGAACTTATACAACTCAACATACACACACACACACACACACACAAATACGATTAAAAAATGAGCAGAGGACCTGATAGACATTTTTCCAGAGAAGATATGCAGATGGCCAAACAGACACATGAAAAGATGCTCAACATTATTAATCATCATAGAAATGCAAATCAAAACCACAATGAAATATCACCTTATATCTGTAAGCATGACTAAAACCAGAACGACAAGAAATAATAAGTGTTGGTGAGGATTTGGAAAAAAGGAACCCTCATGCGCTGTTGATAGGAATGTAAGTTGTTATAGCCACTTTGGAAAACAGTAAAGAATTTTTTTTAAGTTTATTTATTTTGAAAGAGAAAGAGAGATGGGGGAGGGGCAGAGAGAGATTGAGAGGGAGAATCTTAGGCAGGATTCATGCCCACTGCAGAGCCCGACTCAGAGCTGAATGTGGGGCTCAATCTCACCACCATGAGAGCATGACCCGAGCTGAAATCAAGAGTCAGACACCCACTGATTGAGTCACCCAGGCACCTCAAAACTGTATGGAATTTTAAATAGGTTATTGTTTCAATATAAAATTGAGGTTATTAATAAAATGTCTATATATTTCCAAGGACATGAGTTGAAAAAAAATTTGATAGACATGAAGCTAGAAGAAATATTTGACATTGTATAACAGATAACATATTTTACTTATCATTGCTGGTATTACACTGAAAATTTTGGATCTACTCTTACGCATCATTTTATTTTTTAAGTACATTTAAATAGCTCCAAATTTTAGCCATTTTAAGAGAGTGAACGTTCTACATAGTATTCATTGCAAAATGGAGATATTTATTTGGTAACTCCTTTTTAATTTTTTTTTATTTCATTTTGGTAAGAACATTTAACATGAGATCTGCCCTTTTAGCACATTTTATAAATCTTTTCTTTTTAATGTTTATTTATTCAGAGAGAGAGCGAGAGTGGGGGAGGGGCAGAGAAAGAGGGGGACAGGATCCCAGGTGGGCCCTATGCTGACAGCAGAGAGCAGGATGCTGTTCTCAAACCCACAAACCATGAGATTATAACCTGAGCCAAAGTCAGATGTTTAACAGACTGAGCCACCCAGGTGCCCCTGCCCTTTACCACATTTTTAAGTATACAATAAGTGTTATTGACTGTAGGTACAATGTTGTACAGAAGATCTTTAGAGTTGATTTATCTTGTTATAACTGAAACTGTATACCTGTCATTAGCAACTTCCCACATCCCCCTGCCCCCACCTCTGGTAACTAACATCACACTATTTGAGTCTATGCATTTGTCTATGGTAGATACCTCTTACAAGGGGAATCCACATTATTTTTCTTTCTAAGACTGGCTGATTTCACCTAGAATAATGTTTTCATTTTTTTTTCTTTCAATGTTTGTTTATTTTTGAGAAACAGAGACAGAGCATGAGTCAGGGAGGGGCAGAGAGAGGGGGAGACACAGAATCTGAAGCAGCCTCCAGGCTCTGAGTTGTCAGCACAGAGCTCCATGTAGGACTCAAACCCACAAACCGCGAGATCATGACCTGAGCCACCCAGGTGCCCCTAACATAATGTTTTCAAGATGGCTCCATACTGTCACAATGGTAGGATTTCCTTTTTATTTTTTTAGGTTGAATAATGTTCTATTATATGTATATGCTGCATTTTCTTTCTCCTTTCATCCATTGATGGATATTTAGGTTGTTTCCACATCTTGGCCATTGTGAATAGTACTACAGTGAACATGGAAGTGCTAATATCTCTTTAAATTGTTTGGATAAATGCCCAGAAGTAGGATTATTGAATCATATGGTAGCTTTATTTTTTATTTTTTTGAGGAAGCTCCATATTGTTTTCCTTAGTGACTATACCATTTTGGATTCCTACCAATAAGGTGTAGAGGATTCCAATTTCCTTACATTCTAGTGCACACTTGTCTTTCATGTTTTTTTTTTTAACGTTTATTTATTTTTGAGACAGAGAGAGACAGAGCATGAATGGGGGAGGGTCAGAGAAAGGGGGACACAGAATCCGAAACAGGCTCCAGGCTCTGAGCTGTCAGCACAGAGCCCGACGCAGGGCTCGAACTCACAGACCATGAGATCATGACCTGAGCCGTAGTCGGCCCCTTAACCGACTGAGCCACCCAGGCGCCCCTTGTCTTTCATGTTTTTTTGTTTGATAGTAGCCCTCCTAACAGGGTGAGGTGATATCTCATTGTGGTTTTGATATCCATTTCCTTGATGATTATGTTGAGCAGATTTTCTTATACCTGTTTGTTTTCTATGGAGAAATACCTATTCAAATTCCTTGCCCATTTTAAAATCAGGTTAGTAGGGTTTTTTTGTTGTTGTTGTTCTTGTTTGTTTTGTGTGTGTATGTGTGAGCATGTTGTTTTTTGTTTTTTGTGGGGTTTTTTTGCCATGGAGTTTATTTGATAACTCAGATTTTTTTTCTTTTTTTTCATTTTTGCATATATATTTTGCATAAAGTAATCATATACACTGTTGTTTTTATCATTAAGATTCTTCCCAATTTTCTTTCTTGGATTTTTACTCTCTAAAGAGAGACTGATGCTTTTTTTTTTTTTTTTTTTGAGAGACTGACACATTCATAACTTCAGTCTTTTAGTAAGTGCATAAACTTCATAAACCCTGGGTATAGCATTGAAAACCTGCCTAAGGGATCACTGGGGAGGTAGGAAGGATTTCTGAATTCTCTTAATGCTAACAGATTTTACGCACTTTATCACCATATACTGTGATGTTTTCTACAAGAAAATAAAATAGTTTTAAATCATGTTTTGAAAAGATTACCAACTCACATTTTGGAGAGCATGCTCTGATTCCTTCAGTAAGTCATCTGGGCATCTGTGAAATAAAGAATTTGGACTGAATGATTGAGAATTCATCTGTACAGTTTTGTGATTGCTTAACTTCTTTCAGAGATAGAAATTTAAAAGCTGCTGTTATCTTATTGTAATTAACAAAACAGAATACGGTGGAGTCAGCCATTCCACACAGTGGATTACCATCACACATCACTTGGGTCAACTAACCAAGGCTTTATTTTGCTTTTTAAATGCTATCTCATTGGGTAAATAAACTTGAAATTACAAAATGTTTTTATAATTAAAGGATCTTAGCCAATTCAAAAATAAGCAAGTCCCAATATATGACTTTACACAATTTCTATGTGTTTTTAAATTATTTGGTTTCATGCATATATTTATGCTATTCTATATTAATCTTTATTTTTCCAGTTCTGGGACTTAAATCTGCACCTCTTACTGTTCTCCCTTTTCTGTTATTACTATCACATATATCCCAGGCATCACTGAAGAAAACTTTACTCCAATTTTACCTTCTTTTTTCAAAAAAAATTTTTAACGCTTTTTAGTATTTACTTTTGAGAGAGAGAGAGAGAGAAAGAGCATGAGCAGGGGAGGGGTAGAGAGAGAGAGAGAGACACAGAATCTGAAGCAGGGTCCAGGCTCTGAGCTGTCAGCACAGAGTCCGACGTGGGGCTTGAACCCGCAAACCATAGGATCATGACCTGAGCCAAAGTCAGACGCTCAACCGACTGAGCCATTCAGGTGCTCCAATTTTACCTTCTTTTAATGCACATCCAGTTAATCATGATATCCTAGAGCTTCCGCTACTAGAAGCTGATACCATCCAGTTTTTATCTTTATTAAATGAAATTTAAAATAATTATGATAGCATGATCAGCTCAGATCTATGTAAATTTACCTTTACAACTTTCTTCAAAACACTCTCTCCTGATTTGCCACACATACCTAATTTCTCTTCCTTAATGTGTCTTTCTCTCTACCCATCACATGCCCACCTGCATTTATTCAGATATTTTCTTTTATACTTGATATATATTCCATTGTTTTCTATTTAAAACAGTCAGTAAAGGGATACCCACTTCTTACACCACCTCCTTCTTTATTGACATCCATTAGTTAAAGATAATTTTCTCTCTTCTGAGGTCTTTGACACTTTGTTTGCTATTTATTCACTAGTTAATTTTTTCATGTATTTATTTGTTGACTTGTGCTTGTTTTGTCCATTTGGGACATAGAAACATGACACATTTTTCCTCTACCTGTGTAATTTCATTATCTCACTTAAGTTGCTCAGTGATATTGAAAAATTGGTCCTATTATTATCGTTTAGAAGATTATCTAAATGAGGCTTGGGAAAGTTAACTAAATTGTGAATGGTGATATCGCTAATATAACCACAATGGTGAGAACTTAAAGTCAAGTCCTGTGCATTCTGCACATTGTTTCTGTTGCTGTAATTTCCAACAATGCTTCATTATAAAGAAGCCTTTTCATTGAGATTGTTTTTTTCTAAATGAAATTCCTCAAGAATTGTGATCCCCAGGAAAGCCTCACGAGCTGCGCCTTGAGGAGGATTCATCTCATCAGTCTACCAAATATCCAGCATAATACTATGTCCTTGGGAAGATGTAAGAGCCGCATTTTAGAATTTTCAATTTAACTAGGAATATTTGACAAACACTGATAGAAACGAAACATATCACATCTATCCCTCAGTCCAACGATTCTGATATTTTCTTCTGCCAATAGATAAAGGCCATTAATAGAAATATATTGAATAAAAATCATTAATAGAAATATACTTTTATTAATTTTATGGAAAAATAGAATACATCTCATCCTAAACAAAAAATAAGTCAAACAATTATTACAAATAAAAAATATCAGCAGAACTAAAAACAGTAAGTATGTATAAGTAAAGAGCCATTTGAACATGAACATATAGTTTGTGCATAATATGGAATATGATAGCATTATGCTATAATCACCAGCAGGAAGAAAGAAGCTGACAGTGTGTGATGGGTGGTGGACAAGAGATATGAAAGAATCATTTGTAAGAAAGTGCAATCATATTTTTTCTCAAGTTCATTAATTTTTTCAATAATTTAGGACCTTTGTTTATACGTAATATGTACTTAATATGCCCCTTTGAAACAGCACACCTGTATCCCTTGGATAAATACCTAGTAGTGCATGCTAGGAATTAACCCAAGGGATACAGGAGTTCTGATGCACAGGGGCACTTGTACCTCAATGTTTATAACAGCACTCTCAACAATAGCCAAATGATGGAAAGAGCCTAAATGTCCATCAACTGATGAATGGATAAAGAAATTGTGGTTTATATACACAATGGAGTACTACGTGGCAATGAGAAAGAATGAAATATGGCCCTTTGTAGCAACATGGATGGAACTGGAGAGTGTTATGCTAAGTGAAATAAGCCATACAGAGAAAGACAGACACCATATCTTTTCACTCTTATGTGGATCCTGAGAAACTTAACAGAAGTCCATGGGGGAGGGGAAGGAAAAAAAAGAGGTTAGAGTGGGAGAGAACCAAAGCATAAGAGACTCTTAAAAAATGAGAATAAACTGAGGGCTGATGGGGGGTGGGAGGGAGGGGAAGGTGGGTGATGGGTATTGAGGAAGGCACCTGTTGGGATGAGCACTGGGTGTTGTATGGAAACCAATTAGACAATAAATTTCATATATTTAAAAAAAATACCTAGTAGTGCAATTACTGGGTCACCGGGTAGTTCTACTTTTAACTTTTTGAGAAACCTCCATACTGTTTTCCAGAGCGGCTGCACCAGTTTGCTTTCCCATCAACAGTGTAAGAGGATTCCCCTTTCTTCACATCCTTGTCAACATCTATTTTTTACTGTGTTGTTAATAAAAATGACATTTTAAAAAAATTAAAAGTTTAGAGATTGAGTTAACAAAAGAAAAATTTACTTAAATATTTCTGGGTATACTTTCATTAAATCACATTATTTTTAATATTATTAAAATTATTTTCACTAACAGGCTGCAGTGAAAAAGGTATAAAGAGATTCCATTACCTAAATGTCCCCAAACATTATAACATGGAAGTGTAATTGTGAGGGGTCCTTTGAACCAGTAGGGTGCTTTTACTTGTGAAGTTATCATTAGTATGAAAACAACAATGTCAATTTTCCTTTTGATTCTTTTATTTTCTCTTATTTCCAAACCTTCTTTAAAGGCAAAGATTTATATGACACATATCGTGAGTTACCTCACAATTTTCTTATGAACTAACATGGACAATTGCCAATTCTATAAAGAAACATCAACCAAAAAACCTTAAGGTAACATTTTAAATAATTAAATTACTACCTACTCCCTCACAAATTAAACTGAAGTTAATTTTCTTGCAAACTGTGTCCCACTGATGATTCAGTGAAAAATGTTTTGTTAAAAACAAAAAAAGAAAAAGGCTCACACACCAGATAAGTTTTAATTTTTTTTTCCTTTCTCCTTTTGCTCTATGGTCCATTTCATTATATTAAAAGTTCCTGCACATTCTCCTCCAGAGAAACCTGTTATGCTTTTTTAATTCGATACTTCCCAAATTCACCATGAAACTATCACAAACTTACCACAAAACTACTTAACGATATTTCACAGAAATACTATGCTCTTCAGAAAAAGCTTGGGTAAAGAGGAACGAGGGACTGTCTTTCCTTAAAAAAAAAAAAAAGCCCTAAGAATAATTTTGTTCATGGTAGATTATCTGGCAATTTGCACATTAAAATTTCAGAATAACTTTTATGTATCAAAACTGTAGAATTCTGATAGTCCATCAGGAGTCAAAACACAGATCATGCAGCCACCATTGGTTTTGCAAATAAAGTTCTCCTGGAACACAGACACGCATTTGTTTGTGTATTTCACAGTACAACTCTAGAGATGAATAACACAAAACGTACAAAATGTACTAACTAGTGCTTTACAGGAAAAGTTTGCCCACCATCGATCCTAAATTTTTAACAATCAATTGACTGGAAGACGAGTTTGTGATGATACTTTAAAAGTTAAGACACACACTTAAAGCATGGGCCATGCAAGTTCTGCAGAGGTGGACCCAAAGAGATTTTTACGTAGACCCAAGATACGACCCAGAAGAAAAGTTCTGAGACCTAACATCTTCACCACTCTCGATCACAGATAATTACACACAGCCGTGATAATTTTCAAATGGGGAAATTTCAGATGCAAGTATCATCAATTGTCCCCAGCGGCCATTAAAAATTTCCAGTAATGCAATTGTAAAATATCTAATTTAAATTGTAGTGGGTGTTACTCTTACTGAGCAATATCATCATCCATCCTGACCTTTTCAAATACAAATGTCATTTGTGTGGCTGTAAATCATGACAAATGAGATGTAACATTAGCTATATCGCTTAGGCATCTTGGTAGGAGATTGTTAGCCTTGTTTCAAAAGGTCATCTTGTATTTTTTTCTAAAAATATGACATTTGTTTGTTCTTTATGACATAAGTCTAAATAAATGTTTATTAAGTCTATCTATCAAGAAGCCTATTATGAAATAGCTTCTTAGCTCATCCAATCAGATTATATTTTTCCTGGAAAGGAAACTGCACAGATTTCTAAGGGAAATGAGACAATGGATAAAAATATAAAGATAAGCTCTTCTAATATAACAGTGGCCCCCAAATAAGCTATTAGATGTCTAATAGGAGGGCTTTCCCACATACAAACCATGCCATATACAACAGGGACAAAGTTATATATGCCACATTTTTTAAAAAAATAAATATTCCTCAAAGCCTTTTCTACTTTTCCACAACACAATAGCTTGACAAATTACATACAAAAGTCTTTTTGTTTCTTATCACGCACTTAAGTTTTCACCACTATATTTAAATCCTCTCAAATTATCATAACATTCCTTTTAAGAACAATATGAATAATACGACATTTCTTGTGACTCAAATGGAATTCGTAAACATGTTAAGTTCTTTTTCTGAGATGGGATATTATTTACAGAGCCTGGAGGACTCTCAGAGAGAAAGTAAACCTGGATTTTTGTCCAGACTCTATGTAGTTCTAGATCACACACAACTTCCATTCAGTCTCAGTTTGTCTACCTGAAAAATAGATATAATATTAATCTTATGTGCAACAACTTTAATGTAAAGATTGAATGATACCTTTCAAGTAAATATTACTCTCTGAAAAAATTTTAAAAGATCAAGATGGAATAGTGAGCCTATATACTCTGTTTTCGAACAGATGATTGGCAGGCCTGTTGCCCCTGTTTTATTGAGGTATAATTGATGAACAAATTTGTGTGCATTTAAGGTGCACACATGATGTTTCGATATAATGTTTGACATACATATATAATGTGAACTGATCACCACAATCAAATTAAATATCCACCATTTCATATACTTTTTAAAGTTAGCTTTGTTTCCTTTGGTGAGAAGAATTAAGATTTATTCTCTTATTCTGCAAATTTCAGGTGTACAATTCAATATCATTAACTGTAGTCACTACACTGTGCGTTCGATCTCCAGAACTTATTCACCTTGCGTATCTGAACTTGTAATCTTTGACCAATATTTCACTATTTTCCCCACCCCAAGCCCTTGGCAGTGCCTATTCTACTCTCTTCTTCTATGAGTGGGAAAAAGACCTGAATAAACATTTTTCCAAAGAAGACATAAAGATGGCCAGCAGGTCTATGAAAAGGTACCCAGTATCGCCAATCATGAGGGAAATGCAAAACTGACACCAAAATGTGATATCACCTCACATCTGTTAGAATGGCTACTATCAAAAAGACAAAAAAAAAAAAAAAATGACAGGTGTTGGTGAGGAGGTAGAGGAAAGAGAATCCTTACACACTGTCGGGGGGAATGAAAGTGGCACAGCCATGATGGAAAACAGTATGGGGGTTTCTCAAAAAATGAAAATAGAGCTATCATATGACACATCAATCCCACTTCTGTGTATGTCTTCGTCTGTTTGGGCTGCTATAACAAAATGTCACCAACTGGATGATTTACAAACAGCGTTTATTTCTTACAATCCCAGAAGCCAGAAGTCTGAGATCAGGATGCCATTATGGAGTGACTTCTTCCAGGTAGCACTCCTCTCGATTTATCCTCACATAAAATGAAGGAGCTAAGGGTCTCTTTTATAAAGCCACTAATCCCATTCACGAGTGCCCCATGCTCATGACCTTATTACCCCCAGTGATCCCACCTCCAAATATCATCACGCTAATGGCTAGGATCTCAACATGTGTGTTTGGGGGAGGAAACAAACATTCAGCCCACAGTGAAGTATATATCCAAGTAAAATGAAATCACTATCTCAGGGAGACATCTGCACGCTCATACGGATTATAGCATTAGGAGCCTGTGGTAACATGGATGAACTTGGAGAGCAATAGAAGTGAAATAAGCCAGTCACAGACCAACAAATACTGCATGATCTCATTTACATGTGATTGGCTTTTCATGAGGGCAAAATGTAATATCTAGGCATTTCCTGGCAAAAAGACAATGCACAAAATGTAAAAAGCAAAACCCTTGTTCATCATGTTAATAATTTGTTAAACAGCTCTGGAGGCAGACACAGTTCAGGGGCTATGATTAGACAGCCTAAGTGGGCTTAGTCAGCTGCTTCTTAGGGAAGCAGCCAGTCCACAGGGAGCACGAGGAGACACCAGTATATGTGACACATTGAAAAGTAAGGTCTTAACTCTGAGATTTATATCTGGGGTACTCAGGCAGGGAAAAATTCCAGCAGGTAATACCAGATAACCGATAATGCAGAGTAAGTCTAATCTAACAAAGAGGGGGGAAATAGTAGCTGTCCTCTCACTCTGCATTTATTTCCGTGTAAAGCAGGAAAACCCAAGTTACCAAGTGACTGTGTGGGGAAACTGCATCCCGGGAAAGATCAGAAGTCCACAGGGGTTCCACTAGCAAGGAGAATTATATTCACATGTGTTCTCTCCTATTTTTCTGATTCAGTCAAAATACATTTACTTTACACTTATGCTGAGCCAGATACCGATAAAGTCCTGGGGATATACGTTGATACAAATAGGATTACTCTTCTCCAAGAGTTTTCAGTTAGAAGAAGACACAAGCCAGCATACAAAAATTCAAAATAATGTGATAAATAGTATTATTTACAGGGTTCTTTAAGCAGGTGGAAAATGGGTACCCAGTGCAGCCTTGGGAGTTAGGTCAGAGAACGCACTGGAAGTCTCACCACCTCTAACAGGGCCCACTGATTCAATGCAAGGAATATAGAGCACATTTTTTGGAGGATATTATGCACATATTCATTCAGCCTAAACAGTTGAAATATTTTTGAGTGAATATGTTAATTACAGTGTGGTGTTTGCAACCCAGCTGCCTATACATACTGAAATAATAGTGTAGGATTTGGGTTCCTCTGTTTGGCGCATTACCTATGTATTGAATTACCTTATCCTATGGTGCCAAAGCGAATTTGTAGGGTATTAGTCAGGTCTATAAAAAATAACATTCCAATTAACTTTCTCAGAAGACCATCAACTAAAACTCAGACTTACAAAGGAAGAGTGTTGGAAATGCCCGTGTGATATGCTTGAAGGGACTGAGGAAGAGCACAGTTCTCACTTCCCAGTAGTGCTCCACACCTACTTACTTAATAGGTGAGATCAGCGGATTAAGCTTTGACCCTTTATTATTTTTTTTTTTTATTTTTGAAAGAGAGAGAGAGAGAGTGAGAGAGAGAGAGAGAGAAAGCTCATGAGAGCACATGGAAACAGGAGAGGGGCAGGAGGAGAGGAAGAGAGAGAATGTTAAGCAGGCTGCATGCCCAGTGCAGAAGAGCCTGATGCAGGGCTTGGTCTCATGACCATGAGATCATGAACCTGAGCTGAAATCAAGAGTCAGATGCTTAATCAACTGAGCCACCCAGGCATCCCAAGCTTTGATCTTTTAGAGTTATCTCTAAATCTATTTATTTCAAAGGCATTCATGGAGCACAGTACCAAGTTTTTCAGTGTCCTTGCAAGCCCCATTCAAAATATCATCTGTGTGCTTAGACTCAATTGACTGAGACCATCCAGGATGATGTTAAAGATCTTGGCAGACCAAAATCTCAACCTTGGAGAACTCAGTGCACAGCAGGATATTAAGCTTTCCTCAGTAACTAGTGTAGGTTTTGAGCAGTAATGATTTTTGTTGCAAGTGGAATTTTAGAACACATCATATTACAGCATCTGCTTGTGCCCATGTTATGTGTGTTCCTGCCCCGTTCAGGTTCAGTGTGCCAATTTTACTCCCCTGTCAAACTAGGACTGTTTTATCCCTGATGGTGCGGCTGCCTTATTAAAATGTTTCTGTGGTTGGCCAGGCTCAGTTGCCAAGGTAACCATCCTGTTGTGTGTTGCCTTTAGGAGTTTATCATTAGATACATGAAAACCTTGACTGCATGTAAATAATAAAAGCTATCAAGGTAATGTGCCTTTGTGTTTCACGTGGTATTTTCCAGAGACTCACAAAAATATGTGATAATGCTGAACTTCTATTCATACGTTTAGTCAGTGATTATCAAAGGTCTTGATAGGACTATATTAATCTTTCCTTACATTTTTAAAAGTTTTAGTTTATAAATAGGGAGCCCAACTTAAAATATTTTATTTATATTATTTTATGTCAAACTTCACACAAAAGTAATTTGATGGAGTTTTGACATTGGTTGCGGCAACTTCGAAGGAAAACAGTTGTGAAATTCTTTTAGGCCTCTAAACTTCATTTCTCCTTCTTTCTAGCCTACCTCTGCTCTCAGCCACTGGGTAAACTAGTAATTGTATCAGCATTATTTCCTCTTCTCAAATTTTATCCTTTTCCTCCACCCCTTGCTCAAAAGCCAGAATCATAGGCTTTGGAATTCAGATATATATATTTGGCTTATGTCTTTGCTTTGCTATACTCTTCATTCATTCATTCATTTTCTTTTGAGCCTCAGTTTCCTTATCTATATAAAGTTACAGATTGATCCATGAATGGATTAGTGATAATGAATATACATAATTTAATAAAGTATCTGACACATTGTTGGTTTTAAAATAATTATATATATTATCAAAAATGAACCATTTGTCTTTTCATAGGGATTTATTTGATGTTTCTTTCTGTTTGTATTGATAAAATGGTTGATAAAGAATGAACAGTGGGGTACCTGGGTAGCTCAGTCAGTTAAGGATTGGACTCTTGACTTATGCTCATCTCATGATCTTGTGGTTTGAGCCCCACATTGGGTTCTGTGCTAACAGCACAGAGCCTGATTGATATTCTTCCTCTCTCTCTCTCTCTCTCTCTCTCTGCTCCACCCAGCTTGCTCTGTATCTCAAAATAAGTAAAAATAAACCTAAAAAAAAATAGAATGAGTGGCCTCCTAAGGGAGTGTTAAAATGATTCTAGGGAAACTTTCCTGCCCTCCAAACATTTGCAAAGATTTCTAGCCTACCAAGCTATGAGGATCTTTGTATTTTAGAATGCTTGTTTTGGGTAAGTCTTTGTGTTTTCAGGAGTGTCGACTGAGAGAAAGTCAATGGCAAAGTAGGTGAATAAATGCTTTATTCCTTGTCTTACTGAGGACTACAGCCTGGGAGACAGTCTTTCAGCTTGCTTTGAAGAACTGCTCTGAAGTACAGGGTATTCTATATGAAAAATGGGAAAACAGTATATGTACTTGTGTGCAGTTCTCCAAATACTTGTGAGTCACAAGGTCAAAATTAAGGTTTTTATTTGTTTGTTTTGTTTTGTTTTTCACATAGACTTGAGAAAGACTCTTAAGTCATCTTAATACATTATATTTCTATTGCCTCTGATTATTCAAAAATATTGTCTCTGTGCCTCTGCTTACCTGGTTTTCTGGTTCCTCCTGTTTTTGATATATCCTTGAGGTCACTAGGGACAGGTTGCTGTCCTTTCTGCAGGAGATCTGGGTGGCTCACACCCCTGTCCATCACACTTAGATTAACCAGCTGTATTTGAAAAGAAGTGAATTGGGCTTAGGTTCTATGAGATAATGATATACACACACTGCTGGGGGACTTGACGCAGATTCTGTTTCTGGTGAGTTACATCACATGTTTGTGCTACTTCCCTACCAGAGAAACCTAAACCATGAATTCATTGACAGTGAGGACAATTAGAGAAAAGAGAAAACCCCAAAACAAAAAGATGAATGAAGCTTGTGACAGATCAACATACCCATTGATTTACGTAGAAAGCATCAACCAAGTTTTTAATTATTTTATCTTCCCCTGTGTAAGTTGCATCTTGTCTCACCAGACTTCCCCTTATATTTATATTTGTATTTTTTGTATTTATATTTATTTATATTTATATTTATTATTTACATTTACATTTATATTGCTTACTTATATTCATATTAATTCCTTCACTTTTTTAACCTCATCATTTTCACTCTTACAAGGAAAGAAACATCTTTCTGTTGCTTGCTCTGTTTAGTTTTCTAGAATTAAGGAAATCACCATTCAAGTACATTGAGCACAACCAAATGAGTCATCACTGTAGAGCTTCATGGCAGATGGGAAGGTGTTGGTTACATTTCCCATTCTTTCCCCATAGATTCCCCAGTGCTTTGTGGGTGCTTATATGACCCCACATAGAGCAACTTCTTTTAGTCTCTTCCTCTTTGAAAAAAGAGAAGAGAAGACAAAGAAGAGAAGAGAAGAGAAGAGAAGAGAAGAGAAGAGAAGAGAAGAGAAGAAGAGAAGTAGAGAAGAGAAAATGATGCACTATTATTCTCCACCCCAAATCTCTTCTTCTAAGAAATTTAAGCTTATGCAATGGTGATGCAGAATGACTTACAATGGAGCATTAGGTACCAATAAACTCAAGGGAATGAAAAGCACACTACTATGAGTTATAGTGCCCTGATGGGCCATTATATAGGCATCAGCAAGCTTTAAAAAATCACCATGGTTAGACAAAATAATTTGCATTGCCCAATATCTTGTAAAAACAGCTGAATGTTTTATTTCACAAATTTCTTTCTCTGGTTATGCCTCAATGATTTTCACTTACTAAGTAGCATCACTGAGCCATGAAAATATTCTCCCCAGGCACACAGAGCTCACTAGAATTTTTGTTCACAAAATATTGATTTCATGATTAAACTTTCCGTTGGATAAAAACTCAAGGTCTGAGCTTTAGACTTTTCATACTGGGTTGCATTTATGATTTGAAAATCCTTGAAAATTGTCTATTTCCATTAATAAAATATAGAGATAATGTTCTACATGGAGAAGATTAGATTTATTCCCAAATCCCTATTGCTCACAAGAGGCTACTATTCTGTCAATTTTATGATGATATTTAAATACTTAAACTTTATTATGTGGGCCACATGCCATTATTTTTACACCTGTGAAGTAAGACTGGAAGTTATCAGGAAACAAAATTGATGCATGGCTACTTAGAAGAATGCACACTGATATCTCTTGAACTACTTTTGATTATTGCCTTTTCTTCCACTAACAAAGCTGCTTACAAAAGAATGAATTTTCTAAATTCCATTTATAATGGCCACAGGATTTAAGTGGCAATGTGAGTTACTTAAACAAACTATGATAGGTTCTACATATAGTCCCTCTACTAATCAGAAACTTTGAAATACTTGATTTCCTTTCTAACTTCCTCCATTATTTGGTTGGCAAACACTTAGGTGATCCTTAAAATTGCAATACATTAGGTCTTTAATGGAGTGATTCAAAGTTACCTTAAACACTCCAACATTGATTTTAAATTTAGCAAGACTTTAACTTGAAGTCTAAGCTCCCGCTTCTACATTTGAAATTGGAGTTACATATCGAAAACATTTTTCTAAAGATCACATTGTCCTAAACAGTCAAAATATCAATATAAATGTACAAGCTTAGATTTTCCAATCTGATATAATAATATAGAGTCAATTACATTTTGTGTGATTCTAAACTTTCATAAAATTTTAAAATGCTTACCACTGACACCGCAATTATACCAACCTACACAACTTGGAGGGCTGCTTTCCTAAAGCAATATTTTTGGAACTGCCCTTTTGATTTCCTGAGTATTTAAGAACTAGGACTATTGGTTAGGATGAAGCTGAGCCCTTGAATGCAATACTAAGGATACATATGAACGCTATTTAAAATTGTTGGTGACTCTATCACAAAAAGATGGAGCGGTGAAGTTAAACATGCCCCTTAGATTTGGGACCCATGTTTAGTGCCTGATGGCTCTGGCTCTTTGTTAGGATATTGTTTCTGTTGCTCTTATGTAATTGACTCTCTTCTGCAACTCTAAAGATACTGGACCTTGATGAAATCCTGCATCCTTATAAGACACATCTTCTTTTAGAACCAAGTAGTACTTTCAAGTATGAAAATGATGTCCAGTTGAAATTTTCATGTCTCTCAGGGCTTCTGCTTATTTGGTGTTATCAAAATGTGTTATTTTTAGCAATGAATTGCTTCATCCTCTAAAGAGATTGGATTATTCTAGGTTATTTCTAATATGTATGAGAGAATCTCCAAGTTTGAAACATGTTTTAAAGTACATCTAGCCCACTTATTCATCAGACAGAAAAGAATTGCTTTTTAAAAAATTTTTTTTTAATGTTTATTTATTTTTGAGACAGAGAGAGACAGAGCATGAATGGGGGAGGGTCAGAGAGAGGGAGACACAGAATCTGAAACGGGCTCCAGGCTCTGAGCTGTCAGCACAGAGCCCGACGTGGGGCTCGAACTCATGGGCCGCGAGATCGTGACCTGAGCTGAAGTCGGCCGCTTAACCGACCGAGCCACCCAGGCGCCCCAAGAATTGCTTTTTAAAAAAAAAAATCACATTTTAATTTTTTTTTAAGTTTATTTATTTTGAGAGAGAGAGAGATCACGTGGAAGTGGTGGGAGGCAGAGAGAAAGGGACAGGAAGAATCCCAAGCAGGCTCCATCCTTCCAGTGTGGAGCCCAACGTGGACTCCATTTCACCAGGGGCTCAATCAGACCGTGAGCTAAAATCAAGAGTCGGATGCTTATCTGACCAATCCACCCAGGGGCCCCAAAAATCACTTTTTAAAAATAAATCTGTAGTATATTGTAAACTTGTATGTTAATGTTAACTATTTGTTGTCCTCCTCATCATCTACTCATATCATTATACTCAACTTTTTTATTAGGGTGGCCGTAAAATTTTATCATCCAAACCGGGCAACCTTTGAAATTAAATTAGGGAGTGATTACTACTGAAGGAATCAGGCCTGTTCTGGGAAAACTAGGCCATTTTGCCACTCTAGCTATGCTCAACTACAGTCACCTGAAATGCCTAGAACATTTCCATTCACAAGGAATTCTCTAGAGCAGCAGTTTTTACATTCTATGCTCCCTTAGGGATTTTTTAGTCAGCTAAATTTAAATACCACTATGGTATGTAAAAATATTCAAGTAGGGTCACACTGATTAAATAGGTGACAGAAGACCCACAACTCTATACCTTTAGCATCCCCTCAGAGCTATGATCCCTCAGGCACTACTTTGGAAATATGGAACTCCATAGGATTATTTGGAAACTATTGCATTAATGGAGAGAAAATAACATTTATCAAATATCCATGAGATGCCCAACCATATACATGTAATTCGCTGGGAACAAAAGAGCTGAGATTTAAATCCACATCTAATTGATTGCCCGGCCTTATTCTCATTCCTCTGAAGAAAGTGCGTTGCATTTTTGTATAATTCTTGTTTTAGAAAGTTCCTCATTGTATCAGTCAGGTCATCCTAACTTACACTATACCAATTGCAAATACTGTCCAAATTTCAGAGGCTTAAAAATAGGGAGGAAAGTAGGCCTTTAAAAATTTTTTTTTAATGTTTATTTATTTTTGAGACAGAGAGAGAGACAGAGCATGAATGGGGGAGGGGCAGAGAGAGAGGGAGACACAGAATTGGAAGCAGGCTCCAGGCTCTGAGCCACCAGCCCAGAGCCTGACGCGGGGCTCGAACTCACGAACTGTGAGATCGTGACCTGAGCTGAAGTCGGACGCTCAACCGACTGAGCCACCCAGGCGCCCCGAAAGTAGGCCTTTAAAACGAAAACATTTCTTGTTCACCCTATGTACCCATTGCAGGATGACAAGACACTGCTTATGACATTCCCTGAGGTATATAGGTTGTGAGAAGTTCTATCTTGGCATATGCTACCATGCTCCCAGAAGCAAGGATGGAAAAAAATGGTGAAATATTCACTACTTCTTAAAGTTTAGAAATAACAAATGTCTTTTTCCTCCACATCTCGTTAGCCAGAACAAGTTATAGGGCCATAAGTTAAACAGAATGAGGGTGTATAATTTTTCCATAGACAGGGTCACCAAATAATACAGTCAGTTAACCATGATCTTACCTTAACAAAATCTATGTTTTTGAACTGATCATTAATATCCCTTCTTTACTAAGGGATCCTTCATCTCATGAGAGCCCTTATATATTTAAATTTTTAAAGTGGTTTGACTCACTCTTCAGTATCCAACTCAAACTTGTTCTTTTCCAAGTTAAATACTTCCAGTGTTTCAACTGTTCCTGAAAAGGCATGGTATACAACAATGTTTCTAAAACTTGAATGTGCATTGACATCTTCTGGAGATATCAAAATGCAGATTGTGATTCAGTAGGACTGGATGAGGCCTGTAATATGATTTTTTGTTTGTTTGTTTTAAATATGTTTTGACCTAGTTCTGAGGTCCTAGCTAGAAGCCAGCCAGTTTCTCTAGTTAAGTCTACACTCCAACCACCTGCATTCATAGGCTTTCACACTCTCGGTCATTATGTACCTGAGCTCATTGACCTAGGGCCAGGTGTCAGACGACTAGGGACAGCCTTGACACCCAGAAACTGAAAATTTATTCAAACAAACCAATTCAGAAGAGGCAGAGGAAACCTAGCCACCCCACCCCACTTATCGTACATAAGCTGCCGCTTACAGCTCCACCTTTCTCTTACCCCATCCCCAGGCACACCCTCTGTATGACCCTGACTGACACCATTTTCTCATTTGGAGATGTCTATAATAGAGTCCTGCTTGTCATTTATCTTGGTGTCAGTGTCGTGTCCTGCCATCAAAAACTTAATCTGTGTCTATTGGTGGTTTCCATGTCTCTCTTTACCCAAATGTCCTTGGTGATGGAATATTCAAAATACTGACTAAACTCAGGGGACTGGCTGCATACCAGCCAAGGTGAGGTCCTCCCTTAGGGCAGTAGGAATGATGAATCACTTGAGCTGCAATTCTGGGGGCAGTTTTCCAGTATCTTCCTGGTCATTTCCTACATTTAGCAGAGGCTTATTTCAGGGTCTTGTCACTTCTTCAACACCAGTGCTGTTTTGTTTTTGTTTTTTTAATTGTTATTTGAGGCAGAATTCTGGTTTATCCATGCACTTCTGGTGACTCCTGTGGAAGAAGATATCGACCAGACTTCCTCAGAGTAGGAGGAATGACACTCTGTTTTTGTTGATGTTGCTTAGATGGCCCATCTTCTGTGCTGCTACACACCTTGCTGTTGTCAACTAACTTCATGTTGTCCAGATCCTGAGGGGTATTGTGGGTTGCATCTAGGTCAGTGGCCCAATGTTTAGACCTGAGTTGAATATCTTACCTCTGTCCTCCCGCAGCTGCCAAAGTTACCCAATTGCATAAATAATGAAAAAAAAAAAAAAAAAAAGCATTGTCCAGTGTACTTGTGCTTTACGAAGTGCCACACCATGTCAACATGTGGATTGACTGACACTTTGGATAAGGGGCTGTGTTGTCCCAAGGAGAGCCAGCTACACCTCTCTAAGTGTAGACCCCAGTCCCTGGGAGATGGACTGGGAAGGGTGAGAACAAAAGATGGCTGCCTATGAGGTAGGCTACCATTCTCCTTCCCCTTTCTTATAATCACACAGAAAGTCCTCACTATGACGTAGCAGACAGACACAGAAACTGAACACTGTGGCTTTAGGCTGCTAGAAGTTCAAAACAGGAAAAAAAAAATAGGGGAGAGGGATTAAATAGAACCAAAACCTAAGATACTTGGGGGAACTAACTACAGAATACACATGCACAAAATTCATTAAAATAAAAATCCATAATGTGAGCCAATTAAAAATCCAAAATTTATTTTAAAAATGTATATAGCAATAATATATAAGAATAGGAAGTGGTTTTTGTGTTTCTACTACATAGATTCTAGATTAACTGCATTTGCTAAAATGCACCAATGACAAGGATTCATGGACTTAATCAATACTGGGCCTTAAATTATAATTATACCTGGGATCCCACTAAATTTAAACATGGTATCCCAAATAATCTTGGGAAAATAACTAAATATAAATTAGACAAAAAAATAGCCATGGCTCATTTTAATTACAACCTTGGCTAAATTTCCCATAGTCATAGTACCCTTTGCCCTGAAATAGCTCATCTTAGACATAAACACTCTGACATATTGAGTAATAAATTTAAATTAAATTAAGTCTTTGACACTTACAAATTGGCTTGATAAAATGGGACCCCATGAGCCCCTAGTTAGAATGGTTAATACATCCCCAAATAAATCAAAATGGGGTCTTCAAGGATCAGAATTTATTATATAAGACCTAATTAATGAATGGGTGATTATCTCCATTGCTTCTTTATTTGACAGCCTCGTTTTGCCTGTTCTTAAACAAGGAAAGATTAAATGGCTTGTCATGGTAAACTACCACAACCTTAAGGCTGTGGTCATATCCATTAAGTCCCCAACACCCAATAGTATTGGAATTACTAACTCTATTCATCAGTAGCCAGTAAATATTTTGCTATTACATACTGGGCTAATATGTTTTATGTTCTACTACATCCTTACTTAATAACCTCTCAGCAGCAGTTAACCTTCACCTCCAGAGGACACACACACCTTTACTAGCCTCCCTATAATGTATGTGCACACCATCTTTGCAGACAAGATCTTAACTGCATCCACTTTTCTTCAGGAGCACAGGTATGACGTCACATCGATGATATCCTCCACTGAGGAAATGCATTTGTCACATTCATTAAAAACTCTTTGTGAGTACTGAAAACACTATACTCCTCATTTACAGATGTTACTTAATTTCACTAATGGTGCTACTTACAAATCAACCTACCTTGAAAAATAGGCTCTAGAATCCATCCAAATCAAAATCAAAGGCACTCCCATTAGTGCTCTCAGAGACTCTTCACTGTAAAGACGTTAGCAACCTCCTTGTCTGCCTCCTAGAGTCTCTGGACCACCTATGATGGTCATAAATTGCGTATGGGGTCCTGAGGCAAAAAAACAAAAACAAAAACAAGAAAAAAACAAAAGAAAAAAAACAAACAAAAATCAACTGCCCTTGTTGGCACCATTAGAGTGCAGATTGCTGGCAACAGTCTGGGCTCTCCTGAAAAGAGAGGCTGACACACACTCTGAGACTGTAACCCTTCTTACCTAGTTTTCCATCATTATTCCTTGGGTCATGAAAACTGCACCTTACAAGCTTGGCAAGGTTAACAACACCTTCTTAAATAGGACAGAGCCAAATCTGAAGCTACTGGTATATTCCACCTGTAGGATGGAGTGGCTTTCCCTGTCCTCAGTCCCTTGCCAAATATCATGGTGCTGGAGATCATTTTTCCCCACACCCCTTAGCTACTTGGGAAGCCCCTTAGAACAAACTGAGTGAACAGCAATCAGTCGATATACTGTACCAATGATATTTCTGCCATCATAATTTATATAGTTCAGTAGAATATTGCAGCTTACCATCCCTTAACTGGGATGTCCCTGATAGAGGATGGGACCCTAGATCGGCACATCTGGTGAAAATTTGGGAATTCTTCTTAAGACTGAAGGCTTTTGTGAGCAAATGGTACAATCTGCACATTTGTACAAACTCTTGACTATAGCTTAAGAGAAGAGGTGTCCCCTTCAGGTTAACGAATTCTGGGAATCTCTTGTCTCACAATGCCCAAAATAGAAATCAAAGTCACAAATGTCTCCACATATGGTCAGATGACAATACAAGGATTCACTAGGACTCTACCTATCTCCTTCAGCATTTCAGACATCAATGAACTTTAGTGCCCATGCACACATTTCACTTCTCAAAATACACAATGCTGCGCTCTTGGAAAAGGCATTCAATAGAACTTTTATTTCTCCAGTAGGTCCCACGCATCCAGTTTGATTGAGATGCCTACTTGACTTCCCAACAACTTAGAAAAAAGACAAAAAAACAAAAATACAAAGAAACAAACAAAATAACCCACCAACTGGGTCTTAATCTCTCTTAATCCAAAACTGCTTCTTCTAAGACACTGACAAATTTGGACACAAGACATTTACTGCATTTACTGCTTCTCTTCTTTTGATATCAGGGATTATGTTTCTTGAGCTCATTGTTTGCTTAGCCCATGAACCTTGCACTCTTCCAGAACATATACCCCTACACTCTGCCCCATGCCTAAGCGAAGAATCTTACACAGGTTGCCACTACCTGAGCCATTCTAAAATTAAGTGGAATTAAGCCATTCTAAAATTAAGTGGAAATTATTGCTTTCCTGAGTCAACAATCTCTTCATATAGGCATATCTCTCAGCCTCTTGAGGAGAGGACCTCCCATTGCTTTGTGCCTTCTTCTACTCCCCTCCTGCTTGCTATCAAGAGGTTCTGCCTATTTCCTACATGTGCCCCTTACTCTTGGTTATGAATACAACTAGCTTTTACATATACTTTACTGAACTGTTAGTTCATGCCTTCTAAAAATGAAGCTGTAAGACCTCCAACCTCAATCTAAGGAATACACCAATATGTTATTATCATAAATGTGTAACTCCTACTTTAAACACATTACAACTCCATCAAGATACTGTTTGAGTCCATCAAAATTTAAATCTGGTATTTATTTATTTTTGGCTAGTGTTGTATAAATGTTTCCATGGCAACGGGTTGGCCTACAAAGACTCTTTATACTTCTACATGTTGTGTTCTTCCTTTTTACTTTCAAAATAAGATGTTCTCCATGGTGTTTAAGGCAAATTCTACCTTATTCTCTAAAAGTCTCCTGTCTTATTTTGGCCACTCAAATATCCCAAATATTCAAGCTAAAATTCGATTTCAAGACATCAAGGATTCAACTGCAGTGTAACTTGGTTTGTTTGTTTTGTTTTTAATACTGGCTTGACTCCGTGTTGAGCCACTGGCTAGAGGCAGATGTTTTCCCCTTCTTGGGTAGCTAGTTTGGTCCATATTCCAAGCATTTCCATTAATGAACTCTCACATTCTGGGCCATTGTGCCTTAACCACCTTGGGACCACATTTCAGACAACTATGGCTAGCCTGAATGCTCTGGAGCTTGTGAATATTATTCAAATAAGCCAATCCACTGGGAACCCAGCTAGCTTTACCCTACTGGGTCTACATAAACTGCCCCTGACTTACCCATTTTCCAAGCCTCGGGCATTTTTTGTTTGTTTCTCTTCCTAATTGGAAACATAAAGGAAAGAGAATTAATCTAAGAAACGTAATTCAGCCTAGTCTAGTGAATATATGACAAAGTCACTGCAGTACACCCATTATCAAATTTGTACTCATACATTTATGTTTAGAATATGTTTTATTTCCAAAGAAAGACAACAAAGTCATGCTTACATCTAACATGATTCAATTACCATGTGGAAATGATAACAACTCCCTGAGAAATGTATACAAAGTCCTTGTTTTGTGGATGGGTGATGTTCATTCATTCTTTTAGTTGATTCACATTTCCTCTTTGATATTTGTAACATAAATACTGATATATAAACAAATGCCATTTAAAAAATTCAATGTTAGGGGCAACTGGGTGGCTCAGTCGGCTGAGCGGCCGACTTCGGCTCAGGTCATGATCTCACGGTCCGTGAGTTCGAGCCCCACGTCGGGCTCTGTGCTGACAGCTCAGAGCCTGGAGCCTGTTTCGGATTCTGTGTCTCCCTCTCTCTGACCCTCCCCCATTCATGCTCTGTCTCTCTCTGTCTCAAAAATAAATAAATGTTAAAAAAAATTAAAAAACAAAAATTCAATGTTAGAGGGGCGCCTGGGTGGCGCAGTCGGTTAAGCGTCTGACTTCAGCCAGGTCACGATCTCGCGGTCGTGAGTTCGAGCCCCGCGTCAGGCTCTGGGCTGATGGCTCAGAGCCTGGAGCCTGTTTCCGATTCTGTGTCTCCCTCTCTCTCTGCCCCTCCCCCGTTCATGCTCTGTCTCTCTCTGTCCCAAAAATAAAATAAAAAAACGTTGAAAAAAAATTAAAAAAAAATTAAAAAAATAAAAAATTCAATGTTAGGTAGGAGGACAATGGGAGAGAAGAAAAAAATATTTGGTTAATAAATATATAAACATACTTAAATCAGAACTACTATAGTCCACCTTTCTGTAACTCATGACATGGTCATAGGTGGTATTTATAACTGGTATTTATAAGTACTTTCTTCTACTCATTGCATATCTTCTTTGGCATGATAGAATAAACGAAAGGTAGAGAAATACATTTCTGTGTTTGCAATTTTTTTCTTGTGTATTCATCTAGAAGTTATGAAGGATCATGTACAGTGTTTTCTGCATCACACTGCCATTTCCAGGGTACAACAGAGAGAAACAGATGTTCCAAGACAATTTCATCTACGATATAACAGGGATTATATCTTCTAATAGTTGGCATGACCATCTCCTCCGTGGATCTAATAATATACAATAATCTTATTGTACTTGACCAATCTCCAGAATTCTGTTACGACATCTCCCGGGATAAGGGGAGTGAACAATAAGATAGGAATTTGAGTTAGGTAGGTAATTTGTTTATTTTTTATTATTGTTTATTTTCCATTTGATTTTGTTCATTGTTTTGTATGTTTGTTTACTTAATCCACCCTTTGCTTTTCCCTTTCCATAAAATGTCTGGGTGCATAGGAAATTTCAAACTAGGATTCATACCTGAAAATTTGATCATTATTCTATCCACAATACTTTACCCATAGTATTTATTAAAACATGTACATTGTGGGAAAAAAAGACAGGCTTCTTTTGCTCTTTTTAGATTTGAGATCTCTCTTTTAGATACTTATTGAGATGGCCACATATGTACTTCTTATGGCAAATATTTGTCTGTTGTTTCCATAAAGATATCAGGATTTCATTGAAACTTTAGAAATTAGTTTCCAGTCCCACATTTTACACCTCAATCTTTTCATTGTCAATGATGATCAATGACACAGACGATGATTTCAAAAATGAATTTTAAAATATTTCTCCTAGCTTTTCCTACAGACTACAGCTTTTTTATTTTTACCATAATAGCTCCTATACATATAATATTTATAGTAAACCACCAAAAATAATTTGTAAGAGATAACAGAGTAAAGAAAGTTCTTTGAATTATATTTACTCAGAGAAAAAAATGGGTACTTAACGCATTTCTTGTGTCCATATTCAGTACAATCATTCCAAATGAATCAGAGCCATGTGAGATGCTGTTTAACTTAAAATACAACATAATATCTTGTCTTCTAAAAGAGAAAGTGTCTCTGAAACATAAAGGAAAGATATTCAGTAGTGCAAAATATTAGATAGCTCCTCTCCATGGTAATTAAAATCTATGATTTATAAAAATCTGTGCCGGTATTATTAAAGTGGGTAGCTAACAATGCGAAGGTTTATTTGCCAATTAACCTTTGTTTGTTCTTCATAAGTATAAATTAAGATCAATGGTTCATTATTTAATTGGAAAGAAGAAGATATGATACTGATATGTACATGTATGATAGTGTTTTCATTAAGATTTTAAAAACATATATCCTCCTTCCCAAGAATATTTCCTTGACTTTCTTGCCAAATTACCACGTTTACATTGGTGATCACTGGAGAAAGGGTTGAAATCCTCTAAAAAATCGTGCCAGAGAAGTATAATGTTTGAATCCAGTCCTTAAAAATCATGTATGTCATATTATGGGGCGCCTGGGTGGCTCAGTCCGTTAAGCATCCTATTTTAGCTCAGGTCACGATCTCCCAGTACGTGAGTTCGAGCCCCGCGTTGGGCGCTTGGCTGATGGCTCAGAGCCTGGAGCCTGCTTCCGATTCTGTGTCACCCTCTCTCTCTTCCCCTCCCCCATTCATGCTCTGTCTCTCTCTGCCTCAAAAACAAAAAAAATCATGTCATATTATCGTTTTTCTTTTCCATGCACAGAATAGGAGATACAGAATCGACAAGTACTTACAAGGTGGGAAGGACCTGATTCAGGAATTATTTCTGTAGAGCGACACACTAAAGCTATCACTGTAGTGAAGAGTCTAAGCAGTCAGGAGTAGCATGAAGGGAGGGAAAAAATGCTTGCCACATAATGATTTTGCAGAGTATTTACTCTTATGTGTGTGTGTAATGTCAGAAGAATAGTAGGGAAAATATAAAATAACATATTTTTGTTTATTTTTCTTTATACTATGTGCATGTGTTTTTTTTTTTTAAACTGAAGTATAGTTGACATACAGTATTATATTATTTCAGGTGTATAACATAGTGATTCAACATTTATATACGTCATGAAATGTTCACCACTTCAACTATAGTTACCATCTGTCGCCATACAGGGTTATTGCAATATATTTTTTTAAAACAAGGAAAAAGACGTTTGCCTCTGGACACAAGTCTACTAGTCCTAAGAACAAGACACCTATAGGACCTATAAATTGTCTTTCTGCCTGAATGCATTCCTTCAGTACTAAAATGAAACCAAAAGTTAAACCCCAGATAATTGAATAGTTCAAGTCCTGTTCTCAAATACAGATATCTTTACAGTTAATACCCATTGAGCAGAATAAGTGATGCCCACTATTTTCTTTTTGTAGTTTCAAAACAAGACATTGATGGCCAATGTCACATTTACTTGAAACACAGAAACAAGTAAAGTAAATGATTCTGCCTGTTCTTTAGAATGCCGTATTATCTGGCTTAGGATGACTATTGACTGCTTCTTACTGTGCTAATAGTTTTTATGTCTCGAAAAATTAATTCTCTGTGACAGAGAATGGTTCAAAAAATTGTGTCTCTTTATTCATGCATATTTGTTCTTTGAGTGAAGAACTTAATAACGCTATATTAGAACGAATTAACACTTTGAAAACAATTCATTTAATACTTGGGCTCTTTACAATCACAAATACTCTTGACTAATGTTGTTGGTTTTTTGCACATACAAAATTGGAGACAAAGTGAATCTATATAAATTCATTGGTTGCTGACCTAGTAAAAATTTGGAAGAGTTCACTGACGCTTCTATATTAAAAAATTAAACTTTTTATGATGTTCATGAATAAAAGCAGCTCATAGATGAAATAATTTGTATGAATGCGAAGTATTTTATAAAATACAATTACATGTAGAATTTAAAATGGGCACTTAAGTAGCTAAATTCAGATCCACGTTACAGTTCACAAGGCCCCTTTCTCGTATACTACCACATTTATCATCATACCATCGTAACAACATATTTAAGCATCATTATCCTTTTCGTGTAGATGAGATAAATGAGCCCATGTTATATTGCTTACAGTGGCAGAACTGGATTTGAATGCACGTGCCTTAAGTTCAAGTAACTCTTCTGAACTGCTAACCAAACACATTTAACACAGTTGTATTGAGCATGCCCATTCTTTGTGCAGCATCACTCTATATTTGTAGCACAGCAATACAGCTGCCCATGGGATAATTGCAGAAGCATCTTGTAAAAAATGAAATAAAATAAATGGCACAAGTAGCAAAGAAGCATGAGGTCTATTAGCAGCCCCATACATTGGTCTCAAAAGAAGAATCCTGTCTGTTGTGTGAAGTGGTAATTTTTTTCCCATATAACTAAGGGTGGTTGATGGAACATTGCTCAATATACCCATTCAAAGGGCAGATTGAGAACACTGCTGTATTATCTCTGAGGGTCTAGTAGTATCCAGTTTGAAAGAACAAGAGACTTGATAAGCTGTAATGGTGGAAGTCATAAGGAACATAAAGAATTGGTTTGAACTCCTTTATTAGTATTTATTATAGTATTCATTCTGTCAGAGGAAAGCCACAAAAGGCACATCTGTCTGTTCCACTAGTATGAGGCTGTAACATCTAATAGGAGGGAAAAGTTGTGCCACTTTCCCCAGATTCAGTATAGAAAACCCTGACATGCCCTTATTCACAGTGTGGAAGTAACAATTTGCTTCAACTATGAATCCACTTAAGAATTTAGACTCCATGGTTATTTGGTTTTGTGCTATAACATAAGATTTATTCCTCCAATCTTTGTAAAATCAAACCTATATTCCATGACACATATCCAAATTGGTTTTCCTATTTATTTAAATTACAGACCTATGTCTATTGCACCTGCCTTATTACATTATTCTATTTATAGGCACTGAGTGTTTATTACACAAAGCTTTGTATTTCTTTGCATCTGATATTACTAAAGAAAAACAGAAATAATGTGTTCCCTACTGATATTTGCCTTTATGTTATTGAGTGTAACCCCTACAACCTGTATTCTACAATTACCATTTTTGAATCAAAGTCTTCTACTTCCATTGCATTATGCAATATGGATTAGTCTGTAATTTAAGTAAGAGACTAACTGGTCATGCACCATATACCACATTATCTTAGAAAGACCAATACCTGTCTCACACTGTAATCTAAGTTGCTTAGAAATTGTGGTGCTCACTCTCTCATTTTCCTCTAAGAAGCAACACATAAATATATCCAGACTACATAAGTAGTATCCTAAATACAAATTGTAGCCATTGAGAGAAAAAATATGCATATAATTTCAGTTAATTATATTCATTATACCTCATTCCTAACAAGTTGAACACAATTTCAAGTAAATAGCTGCACATAATTTGTATAGTAGAACAACAACAACAACAAAAAAAAGTAGAAGAATTTTTATGTGCACACAAGATTTCAAAATGGAAAGCTAAGGAATATAGTTTGGCACAGTTTGGAAACTAAAATAATGTATGCACTTTGTGTGGTAGCTAAAAAACAATTTTGGTGAAATTATTTCCTCAAAATCTTTTTTATTGTGAACAAAAGTAAACACATGAAAATAATGCACTGTTTTACACATAAGCAGGACCTCTCAGCTGCTGAAGTGATTTAGAAAATATGGTTTATGAAGCAATTTGAGCCACCCATTATGATTAGAATATTAAAAAAAAAGAAAATCCATGAGCATTTTAATAAAGGATAGTCTTGGGCTCATTTAAGAAACAAATTTACAAGAACTTGTTGATATGTGTTCACATAAATAATACTCCTTCCAATCTATTGGCAAACCTTACAGAATTTGAAACCAAGTTTTAATTAGGTAGAGTTGGTCTGTGGCAGTGGATGAGCTATAGGCTGAGAGCTGTGAGTCCAAACATGCTTTCTCTAAGTCAGCTTGATTATACACTCATTTGTTACAAATGTTTGAGCCACCTGTGTTTTGAATCAGCCATTAACACACCAGCAATTAAAATATTGGGGTTATTGTCACATATTTCTAAAATGCAAAGTGTCACTTCCAATAGTTTTCCTTAAAATGTATGTGAGCCTTAAGTAAGTGGAGCTTAGGAAAATCGTTGAAACACTTAGTGTTTTTTTGTTTGTTTGTTATAACGTTTATTTATTTTGGAAAGACAGAGAGAGACAGAGAGCAAGCGTGGGAGGGGCAGAGAGAGGAGGAGGAGACACAGAATCTGAAGCAGGCTCCAGGCTCTGAGCTGTCAGTACAGAGCCCCACGCAGGGCTTGAACTCAGGAACCGCGAGATCATGACCTGAGTTGAAGTCGGATGCTTAACTGAACCACCCAGGCACCCCGAAACACTTAGTCTTAAGCCAAAGCAAAACAAAACAAAATATTCATGGAACTGTTAATATGTTTCATAAGTTTCACACCCTACTCTTATTATATCAATCAATAAATCTTGGGCGATGGGGTAATTTGGTCCATTTTAATAGTAAATATCTGACTCTGCTATTATCTTCTCTTCCTGCTGATAGTGGGGTCTTTTGTTTCTGGTTAGGATGTAGAAAACATCAAGAAATCAACACTGTCTTATTTACCTTTTCATTCAGTCAATATACAACTTATCCCCTTACACACTGTAGGAATTAAATTATTTCATGTTTAAAAAAAATATTTTTAACCAAGTTTTAAAGTAGTTGAAGTGAGTTGGTAGGCAATGTTGAAATAGAAATAACTTTTGGATTTGTGACCTAACAGTTTATGAAAGCAATCCAGCTAGATGCATACATGCATAGATGCATAAAGTGGTAGGAGGCCAGATTCTGAATCCTTTTTCCCAGGGTCAAATATTGGCTCTGCCACTTATTGATCTCAAATTTACTGGATAATTCTTTTGTGGCTCAGATTCCTTAAGTGGACAATGAAAACAACAATAGTATATATCCTGCGGCGTTCTTGTGAGAGTGCCTGACTAAATATATGTTAAATACTCAGAGCAGTGCCTGCATATATAATCACTGCTTTGTGTTAACTATTGTTATTAACCCTAAGTAGGTATAGTGGACAGGACGACGTTTTATCCAGAGTTCAATGTTGTGATTTATCAAAGTTTTTTATTCACTGTCATTTTGGGGATAAATGACAAAGTGTGATTTTTGAGATTCTGATTTTTGAGACTTTTATCTGTACTCCTATAATTCAGTTTACATATCGGCAAAGTGGGGATTCTACCAGTAGCCTATGTCAGATGTTTTTATATAGCAAGAGCTAAGAAAATATATAAGACACTTTCCAAATAAAGAAATATATGTCTTCCAGTGAATCAGTAGAGAATTGCATTTAAACATGTGTAACATCATTCATCTGAGTATCTTAAAATTGCCTTATGGACAAGTATGATTCTATTTAAGAGCCAGAGAAAATGAGATCTGAAATTACTTTTTCAAAAGGTCAAAAGGCAGAAAGCTAGTAACAAAATTGAGGTTTCTGAATTTCCTACTACAGCGGCCTAATCAGTAAGCCTACCTGAGTCTTCCCAAGTCATTCTAATGACCTAGATGGTGAACAGTTAATTTTCCACATGAGTGCATTAGACATAGGGGCACTTTACTCCTTCACTCTCTCTGGCTCTTCACTGTCTTTCCACACTGATTTCCAAAAAGCCTGGGCCTCTCTTTGATGAGAAAGATTCTTGTAAAGCAAAAATAAGCTGGACAACTTTTAATATATGGTAGAGCCGGCCAGGTTTTTGCACAGGCACATGTCTATTTAGTAAAACCACTCAACAAATAGTTAATGAGCATTCATATGTACTGGTTGCTAGGACAGACAAAAAGAAGTAAAATGAGGGATAATATTTGCTTAATTAATGTCTTGCAGCAAACATCTCCACCAATAGACATGTTTTCATGTGCCAAAGAGTTAATAGTCTTGGTAAATCTCCACTGTTGCATTAGCCCACAGTTACAGTTGGAATTTGTTGACTTGGCCCAACATACAGAAACAGAAAAGTGATTGCATATGCTTACCTTTCACTACCCTTCGATAGCTTCCCTCTTACACACAAACATCCCCAAACCTGTCCATCTCCTCTGCTGGGCATCCACGGTGGACCCCTCTTTCTTTATATATCCATTCCTTTTTTTAAAATGTTTATTTATTTTTGAGACAGAGCATGAGTGGGGAAGGGTTAGAGAGAGAGGGAGACACAGAATCTGAAGCAGGCTCCAGGCTCTGAGGTGTCAGCACACAGCCTGATGCGGGGCTTGAACCCATGCACTGTGAGATCATGACCTGAGCCGAAGTCAGATGTTTAACCCAGGCACCCTTTTGTATCTCCATTCGGAACAAGGTACTGGTATGTCTTTTTTCACTTACCTTAAACCTTTCCACAATATTGTCTGTACTTGCTATATCTTCACATCCCTTAGCTCGTTTGTAAGACTTTAGTTCCCTCTTTTAAAGACAGTATCAACTCCACTCTGGTCTCAAATTGACTTTGCATTGAATTTCCAAGTATCTTATGCAATATCTGCATTTTTCTGTAATTTTAAGCAAAAAAAAAAAAAAAAAAAAAAAAAAAAAAAAAAAAAAACTGGAGCCTTCTAAGCCAGAATCAGATGTATTCCATTGGAAGAACTCTAGAAATCAAGAGATTTCACAACAATATTTAAGGTTGAGCTCGTGGACCCCTACATGACTTCTAGATGGATTTGAGATGTGATATAGGTTATGAACTCCCATGAAATTGGGTGCAAAAAGTTATGTATGTGTGCTTGTACAAATATATATACATATATATATAACATACATATATACATATATATCTCACATATATATCATATATACATGTTTTTGATACATTTTTCCAAAAAAATATTTCACAGCTTTCATCAAGTTGTCAACAAAAACTAAGACTCAAGAGAATAAAATGTTTATTTTATTTTTAAATTTTTTTAATGTTTATTTATTTTTGAGAGAGAGAGAGAGAGAGAGAGAGAGAGAGAGAGAGAGCATGAGCAGGGGAGGCACAGAAAGAGAGGGAGACACAAAATCTGAAGCAGGCTCCAGGCTCTGAGCTGTCAGCACAGAGCAAGACTTGGGACTCGAACTCACAAACTACGAGATCATGACCTGAGTTGAAGTTGGATGCTTAACCAACTGAGCCGCCCAGGCCGCTCCAAGGAATGAAAGTTTTAAAAGTTATAATGTAGAGAAATAGGTAAATGTATATGGGAAGAGAAACTATCCAAATAGAGAGAGACTTTTAAGACTGCAAAGAATGTAATATTAATAATACAAACACTGCGGGTTAATCAGATAGGTATTCACTAAAGAAGCTGAAAACATTTGTGTGAGTGGAGAGGCATGGCAGAGCATTCAAGGTAACCATTTCTATATCAACATGAGCATAGAAGAAAGTTTTGAAAAAAGATGTGTTTATGGGATAACAATGCTAATAAGTTCCATCTTTATGATGACTACATCACCAGCCTGTGCAAAGCAGTTTACATGGATGATTTAGTGTTCACTACAACTTTATGAAACAGGTACAAGAGTGCATTTCATTATCTTATTTCCGTATAAGAAAATCCATGCTCAGTGAGGATAAATAACTTGATGTTGTAGGCTCTAAGTCTAAAGTTCTCTCTTGGCCAACAAAAGAGTGGACGCAGGATGAAAAACAAGTGATGGCTAAAGTCCGGGAAAAGACAAGAGCCCCGAATAAGGATCCTTGCTCCGTATTTATTAAGATCAGAAGGCTTATAAACGGTGGGCATGCACAAAGAGGCAATGAATATGTGAACATTAACTCATGGGCATGAGGGAAAGGGGGTTTTGAAGATATACAGTGTTTGGGGTTTGGGTCAATATAAAACAAAATCCTGGTGCCAGTCGGATGGGCAGATGGTTGTTAACAGCAGACAGGAGGCTCCAATGTCTGCTTCATTTAGCTAGCCTAGGGGATGAGACAGACAGGGGGAATAACCTCAGGGTTAACAAGGCACCTTTTCTTTTGTAAATCATCTCTACTGTGGGCAGCTTCACCTGCAGCACTGTGGTCTATAGCCTTATTCACCTGTTCACTTAACTTGGTCCTTCCCTCCTGTAAAAGCAGCTTTCTGCTATAGTACTAAATGGGGGGGGGGGGGCACTTTTGCCCTGAATACCTAATCTTGCTTACTTCATATACCTTTGTATTGGAGACCTTTGCCCCCTCTCTATTCTGGGGGCTTTAGCCGCCCCCCTCAATCCTTATTCACCTAGTCTTATTTACCCAAACTTGGATGTGAGCAACCTATGGCTTTGTACTTCTTTATGCCTTGTTAACCCATTGGTGTAAGCCCAGGAAATTTCTAAATTTATTCCCCACAACTTGATAAGATCTTGTGGCCAGAAAGGGTCTGATCTAAGATCTAAATCTTAACCTCTGAACACTAACCAGTGCTTGCTGGAGCATATGGTTGGTGTTGAGATAAAAATAGAAATGAGATTTTGTATCCCATTCAAAAAAAAAGCAATATATGAATAAAATTTTTATTAATCTCTCAATCAAATTTAGGTAGAGTTTGCTAATAAGAGTCCACATTTTTAATAACTTCTTGGTCTGCTACAACTATAACCATAGCCATTTAATAACCTATTTTAAGCCTTTTCCACTTTCAGATGTTGAAAAGAATTCTTCAATAATGGGGATTCTTGCTAACTATTGTCTGCCTTACCATGCAGTGGCTTTATAAGATATTCTCATTCAAATGCCAATTAAAGTTCTGATGGAAGATGAAAACTGCTGTAATCCATTTTGGGTAAGAATAGATATTAACACCTTTCATTTTGTGATTACGCACCTTGTCCTTACTAAATAATATAAAGCTCCCTTCTTTCCCTCTCATATTTAATGAAATGAATTAGAGACAAGTTGCTGACCTTTCAAAATGAATCTCACTAGAACATTGAGTTAGAAAGCAAATTGAATAAGTAAGCAATTACTAGGGATTATTCTTTGCTTTGGACTTTGATCAATGAGAATGGAATTTGCAGTTGCCACAGATATAGAAGGAGGTGAAATGAGGAATTTGTATTGCTAGTGACTTTACAGAACGTTTATGTGTTGGGTGAACATACTGGTAGTCTTAATAGAAACTCTCTAAGAGATAAACCAGATTGTTGAATGGCTAAATATGGAATACTTAAAAAGCAAAAAACAAAAAAACAAAACAATGATCTGTTCAAGATTCTGGTCATATACTAATAAATTCAGAATAGAAAATCATAGTGTCCCTCCTCACTGTAAATACCTGTATCTTCTTTGTGATAAACAAACAAATGAGCAAACAAACAAACAAAAGAATCCCCAGAATTTCACAATAGAAGGAGACCTCATTTTACATACTATTATTTTGTGGAAACATTCCTGATACTGATCAAAAGCACTTTTCTGCAGAAAATCATCTCGGGATTTTTCAAACCAGAGTCGAGTTCAAAGCATGGGAAATCTCAAGTCACTTCTGGCTTTGCTTAAATCAAATGAACACAGCAGATTAACCACAATTAATGGGTAATAACGGGATTTATATGCTTAAATATTTTTGCTGTAAAAAAAAGCGAAGGTTATTTCTTGATTTGAATAGTTCATCCAGATATATAGTCAAATTCACTTGATGCTTTTTAGGAATATTAATGTAACTGATGATCATGATCATGATGCAAATATAGGTAACTGTCAGCTTGCAAACTTGTGCACTGCATGGCTGCAAACTAAACTTGGCCCTTGTGCATGAGGGGAAGGAAAGACTGAAGAAAGAGACAGGCCACTCCAGACTGGAAGGTGGTAGTTTAACAAGAAAGGGAATTTACACATTGGGCAGCAGCAAGATAAGTATATCTCACCCACCACCAGAATCTTAAGGTTTATCTAGAGGCTTTAACTAGGTTCAGTCACATAAACCATACAGATGGTCTCAACAACACGTTGGTCTCTTAAGACTGCACCCTTGAAAACAGCCCCAATTGTGCAAACAGTGGGCAGAATGTACCTTTCAAGGACAGGGGAGGGGGCGAGGAGCTTCCAATTGCCTGGGTCCAGCTTGCAGGTCAACCAGTGGTCCTGTCGTCTTGATGACTTCCTCCAACAATAGTGATAAAAACGTTTATATGGTGTTAATATTAAGTGCCAGACACTGTCTTACCTTGTCAACTCAATACCCAATGGTATATATTTCATTACCATGACAGATGTAGCTCTGAAAATTTTTTGTAAGTTGTTGTATACCCACATATAAAAAAGGTAACATAGGTTCTTCTGGTTGCCTTGTAGTTTCTGAGTTGTGTCTCCATAAACACGGGAGTCAGTAAATGCAATTTTAGCAACTTGTATTAAGATCAGAACACTCAGGCCTCAAATATGATTGTAAAATGTGAATGATAACACCAAGGTGTATGCATTTCCTCAGAATGCCTAATATGTATGACAATGACTTGTGTGTCTTTGACAGTATGAAGTGACTGCATATTATTTCTTCTATGAAGTCTTTGTAAGATATTAAACAAATAAGATATATTGCAAGATTTTTTCCAAGTTTTAAAATGGTATTATTTTTAACTGAATTATGTAATCAGTTCTGATTGTATTAGTATTCGTAGTACTCCATAAAACTTGACACAATTGCAGAAATATGTTTTAGATATATTATGTGTTTGTTTATTTATTTTGAAAGGGAGGGAGAGCAAGAGAGCACACGCATGCACACGCACGTCTAAGCGAGGTAGGGGCAGAGGGAGAGAGATAAAGAATCTTAAAGCGAGGTAGGGGCAGAGGGTGTGGAGCCCTGTGAGGGGTTCGATTCCACATCCCTGGGATCATGACCTGCGCAGAAATCAAGAGGCAGACGCTTAATCAACTGAGTCACCTAGGTGCCCTTAGATGTATTGTTTAACAAAGAAATTATGTCATATATATTCAGGATGATTAGCTTTCCATATTATATTATGCTGTGGAGATGTTTTCATGTTAATACAAAAAAGATCTAGTTTATGTTACTCTTTTTATTGAGATATAACTGGCAAGAAACATAGTATCAGTTTCAGTGTACAACATAATGATTCATTATTGGTATATACTGCAAAATGATCACCATGTAAGTCTAGTTAATACATGTCACCACACATAGTTTTAACTGCTGCATAGCCGTCCACAGGATAGATGTAAAATTCATTTAACCATGTCCTTGTTGATGTTGTTACATCCCATGCTGAAGCAATCCTCTTTGCCATATCTCTTTGTGTACCTTTAATTACTTTTAGAACAGATATTTAGAGGAATGAAATAAGTATTTAATGTTTCACATAAATTTTAATTTGATTGATAGGGCCAAATTATCCTGCACACAATTATATTAACTTGAAATCTCAAAAGTAAGAGAAGTTTGGAGTTTATCATTCTTTCCTATTTTATGGGTCAAATCAGTGAAGCATATTATCTCATTATTACAAATGATGATTGATAAGTTTGAGTATTTTTTCCTTAAAATTTTGTGACCATTTTTTCCATGTAAATTGTTTTTTCACGTTTGTCCATTTTTTTTTCTATTAGTTTTCTTTTCCTTACTCATTTATGCAAATACTTTAAATAATTTGAAGGTTAGCTCTTTGTTTTCATATATGTTGGTAATATTTTCTCCAAGTTTTATATTTGCATTTTAACAATATCTGAAATAGTTTATCATATTAGCATCATAATATTTGAGGGAATAAACATTTTTCTTTATATTTTTTGTTTTGTGGAGATTTCTAGTACCTCCATGTAATTAATTAACCTCTTATGTATGATTTTCTATTTTGTTCATTAATAAATTGGTATTTTACTGTGAAAATATAAGGCAGAGTTGTGGATACTTCATTTGTATATATTTTTCTATTTTTGATGTTTGTAGTATGTTTAGCTGTCTTTTAGATTAGACCGATGCCATTATTGTTGCATTTTTCCCCAAATGCTCAAAATTCTTTATGCAAATATTTAAGGTAAATTTGTCAACTGTTTATAGAAATCTGAATGAGATTTTTATTGGTGGTTTAAATCTAAGTAATACATTTAAGAATTTAAATGTTTTCAATATTGAGACAATGCCACCAAAAAAACCCCCAAAAAATATATCTTACCATTATTTACATCTTACATCTACTAGTCAATTTTCATATTTTTATTTATATAACTTTTGCACATCCTAGGTTTACTTTAAAGCCTTTAGAAATAACTTTGTTACTATGAATTTTAAAATTTCCCCAGTAATAATAACTGCTGCTATTTCAAAAAAAATGTATTAATTTGGAGATATTCATCTTGATGGCTTTTCTTTTTTTTTTTATTTATATATGAAATTTATTGTCAAATCGGTTTCCATACAACACCCAGTGCTCATCCCAAAAGGTGCCCTCCTCAATACCCATCACCCACCCTCTCCTCCCTCCCACCCCCCATCAACCCTTAGTTTGTTCTCAGTTCTCAACAGTCTCTTATGCTTTGGCTCTCTCCCACTCTAACCTCTTTTTTTTTTTTTTTTTCCTTCCCCTCCCCCATGGGTTCCTGTTAAGTTTCTCAGGATCCACATAAGAGTGAAACCATATGGTATCTGTCTTTCTCTGTATGGCTTATTTCACTTAGCATCACACTCTCCAGTTCCATCCACGTTGCTACAAAAGGCCATATTTCATTTTTTCTCATTGCCACGTAGTACTCCATTGTGTATATAAACCACAATTTCTTTATCCATTCATCAGTTGATGGACATTTAGGCTCTTTCCATCATTTGGCTATTGTTGAGAGTGCTGCTATGAACATTGGGGTACAAGTGCCCCTATGCATCAGTACTCCTGTGTCCCTTGGATAAATTCCTAGCAGTGCTATTGCTGGGTCATAGGGTAGGTCTATTTTTAATTTTCTGAGGAACCTCCACACTGCTTTCCAGAGCGGCTGCACCAATTTGCATTCCCACCAACAGTGCAAGAGGGTTCCCGTTTCTCCACATCCTCTCCAGCATCTATAGTCTCCTGATTTGTTCATTTTGGCCACTCTGACTGGCGTGAGGTGATACCTGAGTGTGGTTTTGATTTGTATTTCCCTGATAAGGAGCGACGCTGAACATCTTTTCATGTGCCTGTTGGCCATCCGGATGTCTTCTTTAGAGAAGTGTCTATTCATGTTTTCTGCCCATTTCTTCACTGGGTTATTTACTTTTCGGGTGTGGAGTTTGGTGAGCTCTTTATAGATTTTGGATACTAGCCCTTTGTCCGATATGTCATTGGCAAATATCTTTTCCCATTCCGTTGGTTGCCTTTTAGTTTTGTTGGTTGTTTCCTTTGCTGTGCAGAAGCTTTTTATCTTCATAAGGTCCCAGGAATTCACTTTTGCTTTTAATTCCCTTGCCTTTGGGGATGTGTCGAGGAAGAGATTGCTACGGCTGAGGTCAGAGAGGTCTTTTCCTGCTTTCTTCTCTAAGGTTTTGATGGTTTGCTGTCTCACATTCAGGTCCTTTATCCATTTTGAGTTTATTTTTGTGAATGGTGTGAGAAAGTGGTCTAGTTTCAACCTTCTGCATGTTGCTGTCCAGTTCTCTCAGCACCATTTGTTAAAGAGACTGTCTTTTTTCCATTGGATGTTCTTTCCTGCTTTGTCAAAGATGAGTTGGCCATACGTTTGTGGGTCTAGTTCTGGGGTTTCTATTCTATTCCATTGGTCTATGTGTCTGTGTTTGTGCCAATACCATGCTGTCTTGATGATGACAGCTTTGTAGTAGAGGCTCAAGTCTGGGATTGTGATGCCTCCTGCTTTGGTCTTCTTCTTCAAAATTACTTTGGCTATTCGGGGCCTTTTGTGGTTCCATATGAATTTTAGGATTGCTTGTTCTAGTTTTGAGAAGAATGCTGGTGTAATTTTGATTGGGATTGCATTGAATGTGTAGATAGCTTTGGGTAGTATTGACATTTTGACAATATTTATTCTTCCAATCCATGAGCAGGGAATGTCTTTCCATTTCTTTAAATCTTCTTCAATTACCTTCATAAGCTTTCTATAGTTTTCAGCATACAGATCCTTTACATCTTTGGTTAGATTTATTCCTAGGTATTTTATGCTTCTTGGTGCAATTGTGAATGGGATCAGTTTCTTTATTTGTCTTTCTGTTGCTTCGTTGTTAGTGTATAAGAATGCAACTGATTTTGTATCCTGCAACTTTGCTGAATTCATGTATCAGTTCTAGCAGACTTTTGGTGGAGTCTATCGGATTTTCCATGTATAATATCATGTCATCTGCAAAAAGCGAAAGCTTGACTTCATCTTTGCCAATTTTGATGCCTTTGATTTCCTGTTGTTGTCTGATAGCTGATGCTAGAACTTCCAGCACTATGTTAAACAACAGCGGTGAGAGTGGGCATCCCTATCGTGTTCGTGATCTCAGGGAAAAAGCTCTCAGTTTTTCCCCGTTGAGGATGATGTTAGCTGTGGGCTTTTCATAAATGGCTTTTATGATCTTTAAGTATGTTCCTTCTATCCCGACTTTCTCAAGGGTTTTTATTAAGAAAGGGTGCTGGATTTTGTCAAAGGCCTTTTCTGCATCGATTGACAGGATCATATGGTTCTTCTCTTTTTTTTTGTTAATGTGATGTATCACATGGATTGATTTGCGAATGTTGAACCAGCCCTGCATCCCAGGAATGAATCCCACTTGATCATGGTGAATAATTCTTTTTATATGCCGTTGAATTCGATTTGCTAGTATCTTATTGAGAATTTTTGCATCCATATTCATCAGGGATATTGGCCTGTAGTTCTCTTTTTTTACTGGGTCTCTGTCTGGTTTAGGAATCAAAGTAATACTGGCTTCATAGAATAAGTCTGGAAGTTTTCCTTCCCTTTCTATTTCTTGGAATAGCTTGAGAAGGATAGGTATTATCTCTGCTTTAAAGGTCTGGTAGAACTCCCCTGGGAAGCCATCTGGTCCTGGACTCTTATTTGTTGGGAGATTTTTGATAACCGATTCAATTTCTTCGCTGGTGATGGGTCTGTTCAAGCTTTCTATTTCCTCCTGATTGAGTTTTGGAAGAGTGTGGGTGTTCAGGAATTTGTCCATTTCTTCCAGGTTGTCCAATTTGTTGGCATATAATTTTTCATAGTATTCCCTGATAATTGTTTGTATCTCTGAGGGATTGGTTGTAATAATTCCATTTTCATTCATGATTTTATCTATTTGGGTCATCTCCCTTTTCTTTTTGAGAAGCCTGGCTAGAGGTTTGTCAATTTTGTTTATTTTTTCAAAAAACCAACTCTTGGTTTCGTTGATCTGCTCTACAGTTTTTTTAGATTCTATATTGTTTATTTCTGCTCTGATCTTTATGATTTCTCTTCTTCTGCTGGGTTTAGGCTGCCTTTGCTGTTCTGCTTCTATTTCCTTTAGGTGTGCTGTTAGATTTTGTATTTGGGATTTTTCTTGTTTCTTGAGATAGGCCTGGATTGCAATGTATTTTCCTCTCAGGACTGCCTTCGCTGCGTCCCAAAGCGTTTGGATTGTTGTATTTTCATTTTCATTTGTTTCCATATATTTTTTAATTTCTTCTCTAATTGCCTGGTTGACCCACTCATTCGTTAGTTGGGTGTTCTTTAACCTCCATGCTTTTGGAGGTTTTCCAGACTTTTTTCTGTGGTTGATTTCAAGCTTCATAGCATTGTGGTCTGAAAGTATGCATGGTATGATTTCAATTCTTGTATACTTATGAAGGGCTGTTTTGTGACCGAGTATATGATCTATCTTGGAGAATGTTCCATGTGCACTCGAGAAGAAAGTATATTCTGTTGCTTTGGGATGCAGAGTTCTAAATAGATCTGTCAAGTCCATCTGATCCAATGTCTCATTCAGGGCCCTTGTTTCTTTATTGACCGTGTGTCTAGATGATCTATCCATTTCTGTAAGTGGGGTGTTAAAGTCCCCTGCAATTACCACATTCTTCTCAATAATGTTGCTTATGTTTATGAGTAATTGTTTTATATATTTGGGCGCTCCGGTATTCGGCGCATAGACATTTATAATTGTTAGCTCTTCCTGATGGATAGACCCTGTCACTATTATATAATGTCCTTCTTCATCTCTTGTTACAGCCTTTAATTTAAAGTCTAGTTTGTCTGATATAAGGATGGCTACTCCAGCTTTCTTTTGGCTTCCAGTAGCATGATAAATAGATCTCCATCCCCTCACTCTCAATCTAAAAGTGTCCTCAGGTCTAAAATGAGTCTCTTGTAGACAGCAAATAGATGGGTCTTGTTTTTTTATCCATTCTGATACCCTATGTCTTTTGGTTGGCGCATTTAATCCATTTACATTCAGTGTGATTATAGAAAGATGTGGGTTTAGAGTCATTGTGATGTCTGTATGTTTTATGCTTGTAGTGATGTCTCTGGTACTTTGTCTCACAGGGTCCCCCTTAGGATCTCTTGGAGGGCTGGTTTAGTGGTGACAAATTCCTTCAGTTTTTGTTTGTTTGGGAAGACCTTTATCTCTCCTTCTATTCTAAATGACAGACTTGCTGGATAAAGGATTCTCGGCTGCATATTTTTTCTGTCTAGCACACTGAAAATCTCATGCCAGTTCTTTGTGGCCTGCCAAGTTTCAAAAGAGAGATCAGTCACGAGTCTTATAGGTCTCCCTTTATATGTGAGGGCACGTTTACCCCTTGCTGCTTTCAGAATTTTCTCTTTATCCTTGTATTTTGCCAGTTTCACTATGATATGTCGTGCAGAAGATCGATTCAAGTTATGTCTGAAGGGAGTTCTCTGTGCCTCTTGGATTTCAATGCCTTTTTCCTTCCCCACTTCAGGGAAGTTCTCAGCTATTATTTCTTCAAGTACCCCTTCAGCACCTTTCCCTCTCTCTTCCTCCTCTGGGATACCAATTATGCGTATATTATTTCTTTTTAGTGTATCACTTAGTTCTCTAATTTTCCCCTCATACTCCTGGATTTTTTTATCTCTCTTTCTCTCAGCTTCCTCTTTTTCCATAACTTTATCTTCTAGTTCACCTATTCTCTCCTCTGCCTCTTCAATCCGAGCCGTGGTGGTTTCCATTTTGCTATGCATTTCGTTTAAAGCGTTTTTCAGCTCCTCATGACTGTTCCTTAGTCCCTTGATCTCTGTAGCAAGAGATTCTCTGCTGTCAGCTATACTGTTTTCAAGCCCAGCGATTAATTTTATGACTATTATTCTAAATTCACTTTCTGTTATATTATTTAAATCCTTTTTGATCAGCTCATTAGCTGTTGTTATTTCCTGGAGATTCTTCTGAGGGGAATTCTTCTGCTTGGTCATTTTGGATAGTCCCTGGCGTGGTGAGGACCTGCAGGGCACTTCCGCTGTGCTGTGGTGTATAACTGGAGTTGGTGGGTGGGGCCGCAGTCAGACCTGATGTCTGCCCCCAGCCCACCGCTGGGGCCACAGTCAGACTGGTGTGTGCCTTCTCTTCCCCTCTCCTAGGGGCGGGATTCACTGTGGGGTATGGTGGCCCGTCTGGGCTACTTGCACACTGCCAGGCTTGTGATGCTGGGGATCTGGCGTCTTAGCTGGGGTGGGTAGGCAAGGTGCACAGGGGCAGGAGGGGCAGGCTTAGCTTGCTTCTCCTTAGGTGATCCACTTCAGGAGGGGCCCTGTGGCAGCAGGAGGGAGTCAGATCCGCTGCCGGAGGTTTGGCTCCGCAGAAGCGCAGAGTTGGGTGTTTGCGTGGAGCGAGCAAGTTCCCTGGCAGGAACTGGTTCTCTTTGGGATTTTGGCTGGGGATGGGCGGGGGAGATGGCGCTGGCGAGCGTCTTTGTTCCCCACCAAACTGAGCTCTGTCGTCAGGGGGCTCAGCAGCTCTCCTTCCCTTTGTCCTCCAGCCTTCCTGCTTTCTGAGCAGAGCTGTTAACTTATGACCTCCTAGCCGCTAAGTCGCGCTTGCTGTCGGAACACAGTCCGTCAGGCCCCTCCGCTTTTTGCAAGCCAGACTCGGGGGCTCTGCTTGGCCGGCGAGCCGCCCCTCCGCCCCGGCTCCCTCCCGCCAGTCCGTGGAGCGCGCACTGCCTCGCCGCCCTTCCTACCCTCTTCCGTGGGCCTCTCGTCTGCACTTGGCTCCGGCGACTCTGTTCTGCTAATCCTCTGGTGGTTTTCTGGGTTATTTAGGCAGGTGTAGGTGGAATCTAAGTGATCAGCAGGAGGTGCGGTGAGCCCAGCGTCCTCCTACGCCGCCATCTTCCCTCCCATCTTGATGGCTTTTCTTATTAGTTTTTGTTCAGATGGACCCTTGGTAAAATTCTTCCTTAATGACCTGAAGCCCAATTTGTGTAATTGCCTATATATTTTGTTGGCAAATTTCGCCTACTCAATGTCGTCTGTAGGTAAGATACACTAGGATCTTTGGACACATTTCTCATTCAGATACATACCACAGTCTGGTACAGATGAATCCTTACAGCATTTGTCAAGACTATGAGAGAAGTCTCCTTCCCAAAATGATTCCATCTTGATGATTGGGCTGGAACTAAAAAAGAACAAGAGCCTTTCTTATAACCTTGCCTTTTAAAAAAAGTGAAATAAGTGAATAAGAGTGAAATAGCAATTGGATATGATTCCTGTTAATTTATCTACATCAGAAGATGTGATGATGAAAATATACAGAACCCTTTGGAAGTAGATGTTGTACTGGCATCAAAAATCTCTCTTATTTCATTCGTTAAAGCAGTAGTGGGCACACTTTATGACCAGTCACCTGTTTTTATAAACAAATTTTTATTGTAACACAGTCATGCCCACTATTCACATATTGTCTATGATTGCTTTCATGCTCTAACAGCAGAGTTGGGTAGTTGCAACAGAGACCTAATGTCTTATGAAGATTCAAATATTTGCACTTTGGCCCTTCACCTATAAAACTTTGTGGATTCTTGATCTAAAGATTCAGGATCAAAACCTACTTAGATATTTGGGGAAAACAAAAATCTCTACCTGCACAAACAGTGCATTAAACACATACAAACCAAGGGTTAAAAACACTGGAGTGGTAACGCCTGAGTATTGTTTAAGTGGTTTGATGAATAAAAAGGTAGTAGTAGAATAACCCTTTGCCTTGTTCCTAGGTTGTATGGTATCCTAAAATTTCCACCTCACAGTTTATTTTAGAATACATAAATAACCAAAATTTATGTGTGTGCTAGAGGAGATGGCCTTGATTTTGATAATTACCTGATCCAGTTTGGGGTTTATCCTTTTTTGTGTTCTTGCTTTGTTTTTTCCTAAGAGGAAATCTTATTGTCTGAAATAAAAAGAGATTTGTCTTTTTAAATATAACCATATTTCCTTCCTTCCTTCCTTCCATCCTTCCTTCCTTCCTTCCCTCCCCTCCTTCCTTCCTTCCTTCCTTCTCTCCTTCCTTCCCTCCTTCCTTCCTTCCTTCTTTCCCTCCTTCCTTCCTTCTGTTTTCCTCCCCCTGCTTTGGCATTGGATTGTCTGGGAAGTCTACCAACATGTTAAGCAGTAACAGTGATAGAAATGTATGTATTCTGCATAAATACTTTCAAAACTGTGAAATAGAAGATCTTAGACATATTGTAATAAATCTGAATTCTAAATAAAATGTTAGTGTAAAATTTTTAACGTGTGGTCACAGAAAATCAATACAAATCAGTCATAACACATTTCTGTGTATTTCCACATTCATAATACTACCTTCAGAAGTTAAAGAACATTTCAAGAATATACTAAATTTTAAAATAACGCAAGTTATTATGTAATAAAATGGTGCATATATACTCTGATTTATTTAAGCAATTTAAATTTATACATATTTAATCCACTTGGTGGTTTATCATGTGAGATACTATGATATCTCTCTAGATGATAGTTAATTGGTTTTAATATGATAGTGCCTGGTAAGATTATTTGATATTTTTTTTTAAATCCAGCATTGCAGATCATATTCTAAGGTAAATCAGGTTGCAATATAAGTCAACTCTCAGAGGTACTTTGGTTTATTAGAAACTCTAAGTCTAATGCACCTGATGTAATGAGCTAATGTAAGTAGCTCAAAACCTGTTAGGTACAAATGTGATAATTCTTTTTTTTTTTTTTTTTTTAATTTTTTTTTTCAACGTTTATTTATTTTTGGGACAGAGAGAGACAGAGCATGAACGGGGGAGGGGCAGAGAGAGAGGGAGACACAGAATGTGAAACAGGCTCCAGGCTCTGAGCTATCAGCCCAGAGCCTGATGCGGGGCTCAAACTCCCGGACCGCGAGATCGTGACCTGGCTGAAGTCGGACGCTTAACCGACTGCGCCACCCAGGCGCCCCTAAATGTGATAATTCTTATAGTCCTCACAGTTCAGGAGCTATAATACTTTACAGTTAATATAAGGCAGTACTCACTTGAGCAACACAAAATTTGGTTTTCATAATTTCAGTTTATATTATTATATTAATAGTGACCTGAAATGTTCATAGGAGATTCATTTGCCAAAATGGAATTTTTAAATTAAAGAAATAATCAAAGACAAGTGGATATTTCATATGTAAACAGTCTGAAGAGCAGCCCACTAATATTTATATTTCTTTACGGTCCTCCAGTAAACACACTTTCCTGCATGAGGTGAGTATTTCACCTAATTTTTATGCTATTGACCAACTGAATGATCTCAGTTAGAGTGTAAAATATTTTTTCAATTGCTTCATTCTGCTCTGTATTTTAAAATATTTACAGCCTCCCAAAGGAAATCCAGATACTTAAGTTTAGTGTTTTGCAATCTGTTTTTTAATCATTTAGAGTTTTGTAATCAATTTTTTAATCATACGTATTTTTTGAATAGTGATTATTAATGTTATGGTTTTGTGTTACTGAAGTTAATATGAAAATATCAAAATGGTTTTCAGATGGAGTTCCTTGTGGTGAACTTAACTTTCATAGATAACTGTTATAAAATCTGGGCAAAATACAAAAACACATATTTGAAAGCATTTAAGAGTGCACAAAAGCAGACAGGAACTAGAAATGAACTGACCATTTATGAAAAAGTGCTACCTCAGGTAAAATTTTGCTTTTTTATGACTTAATGCCTTAAAATACACGCCAGCATTCACAGTGCAAGGTGACTCATATTAACAAACAAAAATCCCCATCTAACTGCTACTAGAATAGTGGCAATGTGAAGGTGGGGGAATCTTACAAAGGACATACTTACAGACAGGTGAGTTCCATAATTGGTGTGTGCCTACACTAAACCCCAGGATTATCTCCCCTAAAGTGCTTATGCACATGAAAATCACAGCTGAAATTCTGGAAGTAACGAAGTATTGTAGCTCCTGTGCATCACACGATTGCCAGATTTTGGTGTTTAAGTCCACAGATGTTAATTGCATGCATGTTGGAAAAATATTAACAATTTTCAGAGGAAGATAACAAAATGCAGAGTATCTGCAAAATATCATTCATAGTATCTAATATAAAGTCTAAGATTTTTACAAATACAAAGGAATGAGGAAATATAATCTATAGTCAAGGTAAAAAGCAATTCACAAAAATTGACACTGAGATGACCCAGATTAAGTTCTTGGTAGAGAAGGACCTTAAACCAACTATGATAAAATTATGCAAAAGCATGAAGGATAAAATATTTTAATGAATAAAAATATAGAAAACTAAACAGAAAATGAAAATGGAAAAGAAAATCAGAAATTCTAGAGCAGAAAATGATAACTGAAAATTTAGAATACTTTATTAGCTTAACAGCAGGTTGGAGAGAGCAGAAGAAAATATTCATGAAATTAGAGATATATTAATAGAAATAATCCTACATGGTAAATGGACACAACATTTAAAAAAGAAAAACTTGGGGAAAAAATCAAGTGGTCTAAAATACGTGTGATTTTTATTTCAGATTGAGAGCAGATGAAAAATGGCAGAAAAATTAATGGCCTAAACATTACTAAGTTTGGCAGAAACAAGCAAACAAACAAACAAACAAAAACCCCAAGAAATCCAAGAATTTCTTGAAAATACAAATATAACAAGATAAAACTAGCAAAAATAACACTGAAGCATGGTCAAAACGCTAGAAACTGTAGGTAAATAGAAATTTTCGACACAAAACACATTACAAACAGAATTAATAATACAAATGAGAGTTGACTATTCATCAGAAAAAATAAAGACTGGAAGATAACAGGCTAACAATATTCAAAAGCTGAAAGAGAAAAAAAAAAAAACACATCTCAAGCCATAATTCTATAACCAGTAAACACATCCTTCAGAAATTAAAGCAAAATATATTCTTAGATAAATAAAAATGGAGAGGTTATCAACTGGCACATATGCACTGCAGGGAATGCTAAACAAAGTCCTTCAGGCTAAAGATGAGATGCCAGATAGAAATCCATACCTACATTGATGAGTGAAAGGAAACATTCCATTTGATAAGGAGGAAACAAATCTTCAGAGAGTCAAGACAGTTGGTTAGTGTAATCTGACAAGATGAACAGAGCTCGGATTCAATACAAGACATCAATCACAAGACTCAAGCTTGTTTCCATGAAGTCTTTGTCTTCCTATCCTCCTGCTGTCACTTACTCTTATCCATTATTCATTTATATAGGCAGCTCAGACAGACACACACATATAAACACACAATAAATTAACCCATTAATTGAAAACTAATGTCACAATAGAAGGTCAATTCAACTCTCTTTGAATGTCGTTCAATGTGAAGTATACTTTCCTAGAAACTATACTAATTTCTAACATACTAATTGATTTAGAATTAGAATATTAGAGTGTAATCTCTTTGGGAGAGTATCAGGTTTTAGCAACATTTGGAGGCTATGTATGAGTAGAAACATGGACCGATATTGAAAACCATAAATTCTGCTCTCCCTAGTTGTTTCCCCAGGTTTCACATGACTTTTCCCAGAGCCTCTGGTATCTTCCAATATCTGAGAACGAAGTCCAGGACAGCAGGGCCAGGGGTAGAAGATGGGGCACTGGATTCTACAACTGTCCAGTGGATGAGAGGATACCCTTATCACTATTCATCATGGTCTTGTATATAATTACCACCTCCAATACCTTTACTCTACTCTTCAGTTTTAGAACAACAGATAATTTTGAGAAATGTGTTTAAGGGGCACAATCAAGGCCATGAACCTCCACCTGCTACACTCTGGCTGCTCCCCACATAAAGGGGAAAAAAAATCCCTTTTCATTAAACTATTGTAGTTAAGGATACAGACTGGATACAAATTTGGTACAAATGTGAGACATAAAACACACAGACACCAAATAGCCAAAAAACAACAATACAAATGTCATCCTGTCATTAGGTTCATAGCAGTCAAAAATAAATGTAGATACAGCTGTTTACCTGAAGAAGGACACAATTACTAATTACTGGTTACGATCACACTCAAAAGCCACACAGTGTCACCTTCAAACCTGTTCTTCTTTCCTTTTACATTTGTCTTCTCCTCGGGGTTAAGTCCTGCCAGTGCTCTTTTCTAGGTCAGTTCTCTGGAAGCAGTCTCTGACTGGGAGATTTAAGGTCAGGTGATGTATTAAAGAATTGCCTCAAGGGATGACTGGTGATGGGTGGAGAAGAGAAGACTGAGAAAGACAGAAAGCTAAGCACACAATCAAGCTTAGGCAAAGTCCCAGGCTCTGCTTGGGTGAAACAATGGCCTGGTCTGCCAGAAACAATCAATGTATGTTTCCCAAGGCTGCAAAGACCCTGCTGTATTCCTTATTGGGAATACTCAGGTCTTGTTCAGAATCTTCTGTGCAGGAAACCTCAACCATCTCTTACGTTATAACTTCTCATAGCATACGTTCAATTACATTTTTTATAACAAAATCCCCTTTCCATCAGAAATGGTAATTTCAAGAGAAAGACATTTCTTCTCAACAAAGAAATTAGTACGAAATTCATAAAAGCAAGAGGAAGGCTTCCCGCTTGATTGCTGGAAGTCGAAAGATCTGATTCTCATTAATCCAGTTTTGTCTTGCATATTGGCAACCAATGAACTAGTTTAACTTTTTGTTTTATTTTGTATATCATAATTTAAATGCTTATATTAATACACTGTCAATTATTACTTATATGTGTGAATACAAATATTAATACATGTAAGTAAATAAAAATCAATATAATTCCCAAATTATAATTTGTCTCGAAAAATATGGAGAGATATCTAGTATCCTTTGTTGATAGCAAGGTTATGTTATAAAGATAAATGCTATAGATAACTTGTAAGAAAAGTTAAAGAGAATAAATATTACTTAATTGGAGAGCATTTTATAGCCTTTATTTAAAATGACTTTTTTATCTAAAATATGTTTTTGTCATGGCTGAGCCTCAGGAAAGAGAGTATTAGTGATCAGTTTCTGTCATTTAAGTCAAAATATATATCATAATAGGTCAACTTAATTTCTTTGAGGAAAGTATTGAAAATTGATGGAGATTAGTGTGTAATGAGTGTAAAAGATTTTATCTTAATGAATTTATATAACGATTGATATCACGAGTAAAGGCGTACTATGATGAAACTAATTTTTCTAAAAATAATGTAACTTTGAGTTGTGAGTGAAGATTGAGCTGCATAGGAGATACAAAAGAAGAAATAAAACAAACCACGAGCCTATTTAATAGGTCGCATGGTGATCATGAAGTCCTCGATCAGACAGGGGCCCTGACCATGAGGACAAGAGATAAATTACCTTTCTCATTATTTCATTTTTGCAAATCTTTTCTTCTTGCTTATCTGGAAATTCTCTAGAAGTCAAAATTGCTATTTTCCAAGTTCTGTAACTTCTAGTTCTATGTGCGTAGTATAAAAGAGATACAGGGTTCTTTTTGTAACCTCAAACACTTTAGTCCAAAGCCTGAAACAGTATTGGTGTTCAATAAATATGATTTTTGAGTAAATGAATACATAGCTGAATGGGAAAACTTGGATTTGAGGGTGATTTCATGTGACTTCATGCTAGTCTCTTAACTATTCTGAGTTTTTCATTTCTAATCTGTAAAGGGGAAAAGAAAAATAATACCCATATTATAGACATATAAAACAAGTAAAATAATTTTCTAAACTACCAAGTAATTACAATTTTTAATGTTATTCCTATTACTATAATATATTGTTTGGAAGAATTTTATAATTAAAAAGTTACTTCGTGTAATATGGCTTGAAGATTGTTTATTCTTAGGTGCTATATTTATTTATTTATAGAACCAAATGCTGTGCCAATATAAGTGAGAAGTGGAAATTAAGTTTTAGAAATTTCACAATGTGAAAAAATTAAATAACCCTTTTTCTATACATAAAGTATAAGTTTTTTTAGTCTTTTGCCTAATTTAAAACCTACATGAATTTTAGCTTTCACATTTTAATCCTAGAAAGGAACTTGATGGGTAACTGGAAGCAATGAGTTAGATTTTTTAATTCATTACCCATTTTATTGTGGCTTCTCACAAAGTCACTTAATGTATCTGTATTTCAGTTGTGTTAATTTAAAAAAAGAAAATAATGGTTAACTATGACTTTACAAAAAAAGAGTGACCTAACTATATTGATTTTAGATTTTTTTGCAGGTAGCAAAGTGTTATGTAAGCAACAACAATCATTTTCATTGCAAGGAGAACTGATGAAAAGGGAACTCTTGTCTCAAAAAAAAAAAAAAAACATTCAACAGGGTTAGAAAGACACTCTATTAGAACTTTCAAGACACCAACCGGCACATCATTCCTTAAGTGAAAAATAATCAGAAACGTTCCGGCTTCCTCTTGGAATTGAAGAAAAAAATCTTAAATATGATAGAAAAATATAAAAAGATTTAAGAAATTTGGGTCAAACTTAAATGTCACCAAATCTCTCCTATTTGTCAGGAACATAAAAGATGAAAAAATGAAATGTTCAGATTTTATTTAACTTAAAATAAAAATAACAATGCTTTACCACTTGGAATCATCACCATTTTACTCTCTATCATTTTAGGGAATAATAGACTCTCAGAATTGGAAGGGGCCTTTGGGTCATCTAGTCCAGCGCTGCCTCCAAATGGCTTAAACCCTTTGTTGTAGTTCTCTTAAATGTTGGCTTATTTTCCTACCTACTTCCCCACACAAATTATTTCAATTTGGAAACACTCGCCTGGAAAGCTATGGCTTACACTGACCTACATTTACTTCCTACAAATGTTTCACATCTTGGATTTAAATGAAGCAAGAACAGAAAGGAATGCAGCTACCCGGCATCCTGGCATGTGTCCGATCTGTATCCTTATGTCCTGTTGAGAAAGGAACACAAACACAATGAGAAAACAAAACAAACAAACAAACAAACAAACAAAATGAAGAATCCCAGACAGGCAATTGCTCTCAGTGCTTTCTAAGTCCAACTATAAGAAGCTGAGTAATTAAAAAATAAATGAATTAATTAAAAAAACCAACGGTGTCAGAGAGGAGACAAACATTTAGTATGTGTCTAGTATATAGCCCATACAAAGCCTAGTAGAAGGAAAGCGCCTTTCTCAACATGTGATATACAGATGGAAAGTTAGTGAATTTAGATAGAGACAGAGCAATCTTGGTGTTTAAATGTCTGTTGCTTTACCTCTACACCTACAACCATTTCAATATTACAACCAATGAGATTTCCCAAGAGAACAGACTGGCATTTGAAATGTTTTTAAAAATAGGCTCCTCTGGACTAAGCCTCTCTTAGTACATTCCCCTATCTTTCAACCTCATGATGTAAGGCAAATATCAACTGATAAATTAGAACTCAGAAGTGAGGAGTTTCAGAGATACACATGGGAGAGCATGGTAATAGGCAATAAGTCACCAGATTCTGAACCTTAGGTCTCTGACGAGAAAATGTTAAGTGCAATAGTGGTTATAATTTTCAGGGGATTAGAGAAGTTGTCATGTTGCCCGGGTAGAGACTTGCACCAGGGGAAAAACAGAGAGCAGGGGTTACCTACAAGCAGAATTGAGATGCAGATTCCCATTAGCCTGATTAATTGAGGGAGAGCTCTCTGGGGAAGAAGATGTGTAAGGAAGGAGAAAATACTTTTATTATTATTATTATTTATTTTTGAGACAAAGAACGTGAGTGGGGAAGGGGCAAAGAGAGAGGGGGGCAGAGGAAATGAAGCAGGCTCTATGCTGACAACAGTGAGCCTGACATGGGGCTCTAACTCACGAACCACGAGATCATGACCTGAGCCAAAGTCAGAGGCTTAACCAACTGAGCCACCCAGGTACCCCGGCAGGGGAAACTATTTAAGAAAGAGCATAATCTGTATTGGACACTAGCCTCCACCTGATGCAATGGGGACTCAGGAGTACAGATTGCCCCAGAGAGTTGGTCAGACCAGAAGGCAAAGAGGCTGCCTTTTTCTATCCCGGTGTCAGGCCATTGTTAACTTAGGACTACCCTGGAAGACTCTGGGAGTTGGACTTACATCCCGTGTAAAATAGACAAAGTCAGAGGTATATTAGCTACAGGAAAAATGGCTTGGAATCTCAAAATGTTGGACTAGACTCACTCAAATACTTCCAGCTAAAACTCAGGGTTGATGGTTCAGTGCTCAGTACTGGTGAGCAGGGCCCATCAGGAGTGAACAGTGTCTACACATGTTCTTCAAATATGCACAGTTTTAGAGAGATGAGAAATACTGTGCGTGAAAGCCTGGCAATTTTTGAAATCTCTTAACCTATCATTATATTTAATGAATATTTAAATATTGTTTTATTCTTTTCAGAGTTGCTTCTGACATATTCCCTGAAGATATGAAGATCACACATCTATTGGAAATGTGTCTCTTTGGTCTAGTGATTTTTAAGATATGCCATATTGCCTACTTTTTAATGCATGCAACAGAACTCCAGGTTAATCTGGACCAAAATGAAATCGTGTGGTACCAATTATTTTAAATTTTAAATATCATAAGAGCAAAAATATTAAATCTGGATTGCTATATAAAAATCAATTCAGTTGCAAGAATTACAATTGATAGGGAGACAAATTCAAGTGACTTAAAAAATAAAAGGCAATCATTGGTCTGGAGGTAGAGTGGCTTTCACATATAGTTTTACAGAGAGGTCTTTTTCTATAATCCTTTGGGTCTTGCCTTTGTGCTTTGGCTTTCTTCTTGGGGTGACTTCTCTTTTGGTACTGTTAAAAGCAAGATAAGAGGCATCTGGTCGCCAACCTGAGACTTAACAGTTGGAGTTTTGCCTCTCCCAGAAGTGGAATCTAGTCAATGAGGAATTGCCTGATCAGCACTAGTTAGGTAATCTGCCTGACCCGTGTCATCCCCTGGAAGAAAGTTAACTGCAACAAGCAACCCAATTTTTGCTTAGGATAACTTTCTTGTTTCCGCTTCTTTCTGCCTAGGAAGGCCCTTCATTTTTGCACAGCTCCTCAGAGCTCCTTTCTATCTGCTAGATCAAATGCCGCCCAATTTATGAATTGCTGAGTAAAGCCACTTGAGATCTTTAAAATTTACTCAGTTGAATTTAGTTTTTTAACAGCAGCAAACGTGCCTGACTCAATCCCAGGCATTTTTATGCATATGCTACATTCTTCAACAAATAGAGAATGTCTTTTTCCCTAACATTTGAAGCAGGATATTAAATATTGATTCTGATTTGTCTGGCTTGGGCCTTATGCTGATACGTGTGGCCAAGAGAGGTTGAATATACTGACTGACTCTGAAGAGATGCTGTACTGTGTCCCTTGAGCTGGTAGCGGGGTCAACTCCCCCAGAACTATGCAGATTGTAAGATGTCTAAGGCTATTGGGAAAGAAAAGGGAAAATGTGGAAGGCAAACAAGTCTGCTACATTATCTAGTGTGCTCTTGTGTTTATGAACTGGGACACAGAATCAAAGCAGAACTTAGACACTTAATGGGAATGGAAGACCCTCAGTCCTCTGACTCTGAGTCCAGGGCTCTTTCTAGCATGCCAGTTTTTTTTTCACACTCACTCTCCCTATTTCTTCTAAGACTTGCTAATGAAATAACAGGTAATTTCAATTAAAATTTTTAAATGGTAATAAGAAATGTATTCTGGGGCACGTGGGTGGCTCAGTCAGTTGAGCACCAACTTTGGCTCAGGTCATGATCTCATAATTTGTGAGTTTGAACCCCATATCAAGCTCGCTGCTGCCAGCACAGAGCCTGCTTCAGATCCTCTGCACCCCCCTCTCTGCCCCTCCCCTGCTCATGCTCTGTCTCTCTCAAAAATAAACAAAACGTTAAAAAAAAAAAAAAAAAGATATGCACTCTTAGCTGTGTTGTGTTACTCATTTCCTTGCGTTAATGACACCCTGTGTTAGAATCATCTTTCGACAGAGTTTTAAAGAAATGTAGACATCTGGGACTCATTGTCACAGAATGCAACTTCGGAGATTCAGGTTAGAGAATGAATGCTTATATTATTCTAAGTACCCTACAAATGATTACAGAGGTCGGGGTAAACACGCCTGCTGTCTATGTTTGAGTACCATTTAACACCAAGACACCTTCATAAAGAGATCACATTGATTTTCTGTTAAATTCTGGACCTATTCCTTTGAGATGAGTGTTTTATTCCGCAATTAGATATTCTTGGGTTTTGATTCAAATCACAGAGAATTGTGAGGGCACAGGACAGTTGTCATCGGACTTCTATAGGTAATGATAACCTCATTAGTAACTTCAGCAAAGGCATTCTTGGCCACCACTCAGCTACCAAAATCCTCACTCTTCAGAACCAAAGTTAGAGGAAAATTATTCCTTTCTAACAATATTTCTCTCACATAGAATGTGGGAGAGTAATTTATAAGATTATAGACTTGAAACAGAATGATTATACACTAGAAATTCCTTTTTTCTTGAATGTTTTGAAGGCAGAACAGCTAGAAATATCATGAAACAATAAAACAAAATCAAAGCTTATTCTAAAATATATCATTCAGTTTGGGAAAATAATTGAATTCCAAAATAAAAGCTGTAGTTTGAATGAGATTAAAGACTATAATAAACTGTTCATTGTTAGTTGTTTTGTAAACTTAATTTCCTTAGCATTAATCACTTTTTGCTTTAAATTAATACAGTAAGGCATATAAAATTGTAAATATTCACAAAGCATGAACAAAATATTTCATGTTATAGTGTATAGAACTAAAAGAAGGGAAAATCTGTGCTTATCTGAGCACCACAACTGTCCAAAAAAATTAAAAGCAGAAGTAAGTCAATTAATTGATAAATTAAAAGATAGACACAAAAGCTTTTTTCACTTAACTGATTAAATTTTCTTTTGTTTTGGTTAGCTAACTGCTTTCAGTAAAGTTAAAAGAATTGAATCATTCTAAAAATGTTAAAAGTAACTGATTAGTTCACTAATAAATATTAATTTTATGACTGGAAAGGAAAAAAGAAAATTTAATCCACCAAGGACTCTTATTAAACATAAAAGCTTCCATGATTTTGATTAGATGATTTAACATGAGAGAAAGACAACTCACTCCTAAGCAACGGTGTGTGACTGTCATCTATTTCCAGCCTGGGCAGAGTTCCCAGTGTTTTTTGTTTGTTGTTTTTGTTTTTGTTTTTTTTTTTTTGTGTGTGTGTGTGTGTGTGGATTTTTTTGGTTTCAAGTTCTTATTTAAATTCCAGTGAGTTAACATACAGTGCAATATTAGTTTTAGATGTAGGATTTAATGACTCATCACTTACATACAACACCCAGTGCTCATCCTAACCCATCACCCATTTACTCCATCACCTCACCCACCTCTCCTCCAGCAACCCTCAGTTTGTTCTTTATAGTTAAGAGTCTGTTTTATGGTTTGCCTCTATTTCCCCCTATATTCTTTTGTTTTGCTTCTTTAATTCCACATATGAATGCAATCATATGCTATTGGTCTTTGACGGACTTATTTTGCTTAGCATAATATACTCTAGCTCCATCCATATCATTGCGAATGGCAGGAGTTCATTCTTTTTGGTGGCTGAGTAATATTCCAGTGTGTGTGTGTGTGTGTGTGTGTGTGTGTGTGTGTGTGTGTACACCACACCTTCTTTGTATGTTCATCAGCTCATGGATATTATATTTGGGCTCTTTCCTTAATTTGGATATTATTGATAGTGCTGCTATAAACATTGGAGTGCATGTGTCCCTTTGAATCAATATTTTTGTACCCTTTGGGTAAATACCTAGTAGTGCAATTGTTGTTTTGCAAAGTAGTTCTGTTTTGAATTTTTCAGGAACCTCCATACTGTTTCCCAGGGTAGCCACACTAGTTTGTATTTTCCCACCAACAGTGTAGGAGGGTTCTCCTTTCTCTTTGTCCTCACCAACATCTGGTGTTTCCTGTGTTAACTTTAGCCATTCTGACAGATGTAAGGTGATATCTCATCAAAGTTTTGATTTGAATTTCCCTAATGATAAGTGATGTTGATCATCTTTTCATGTGTGTATTATCCATGTATATGTCTTCCTTGGAAAAATGTCCATCTGTGTATTCTGCACTGAAAATCAATTTTTAAAAGACATTAGTTAGAAGGTATTCATTCCAAAAATGTTCTTAAGTAGAAGTATAATCTGATGCCATGACTATTTAAAGAACTCACTTATATAGGCAAACATACAATTCTGTTTATCAGAAGTTATGCAGTAATAGTTAGCAAATCTATTCATGACCACGAGCATTCACCAAAAATCTTGGATAAATGAAACTTTCTTCTGCTTAAATCGTTTATGACAATTTTGAAGATTTAATAAATCATATGTTCTGCTGGATTACTATCTTTAAAATTCTAAATATTCCATATTTTATTTTTGCTTTTTATAAATAACAAATAGTATATTAAATGCTATAAATACAGTTAGCTTATCATATTGCTTCACATTTTTCTATTTGTGGAGTTATTGTTCCATTAATAAGGACTTTACTGAAAATAAAATTGAGAAAAATGATATACACACATGAATATACACACATTTCAAAGGTCATTCATCCCCTAAAAGTGATAAGGTAAGTGGAAATACAGACAAACAGAATCAGTGATACAAAACAGATAATTTAGAACAGCTTTAATATATATAAAAGTTTCACATGAATAAAATGTAGAAATAAAATTCTGTGACTAAGAGTTAGATTACTCAACATATTGAGTTGAGAGAATTAGGTAGGCATTTGATAATTAATATCAGTTAATTAATATTCATATTTCACATCATGTATTTTGCAAACCAAGTAATGGGAAAATTTAAGATGAAAAGAGAATGTTTATGTAAGCATTAATAAAATTTTTTCTAAACATTGGTAGAATAATAATATAAGACAGATACAATAAAATAATTTATTAATAAATCATAATTATTCAAATAAAAAATGACAAACAATATGACTTCATACAATTTTAATACTGTGCACTTTAAAGGAAATATAACGTATAATTAAATAGAATGTCAGAAACAAACATTTGATTTATATATAATAGTTAAGACATTTAAGCACATTTAAAAATTGATAAGAAAATCATTAAATTTTCAATAGAGAAATGAACAAAGGCCCTAAAACGTGTTCTCAGGAAAAGATGAAAAATTGGTAATAAAGTACATAATGTGTTATCATTGGTGATTATTTTGCCCTGTGGCCCATGAACTACTCTCCATTTCATTCCCAAATTCTCCCTAAATATATGCATTTGTATTCACGATTTCAGTTATTACACAGTTATTACTTCATTTTTGTATCTCGTCCTGAAAAGTGTCCTTTATGCTTCAAATTATGCATGGGTAGAAACAAGCTAATTTGAAAGCTGTTTTGTTTTCATAGTTTCTTAATGGTGAAACAACATTGAAACACATCCAATAAATTCTATGATGCTATCACTCACAAAACTTGTCCTCCTCCTTATCTGTATCCATCTCACAATAAAATCCAGAAAACAGAGTCATCCTCAACCCCACCCTTTCTTTCATCCTGAATTCCCAAGACATCTCCAACTCCCACCAAACCTACCTCCAAATATTTCCATCTTTTATGTCAAAATCTTCTTACTTTGTTTCCGTGAATCCACAAGGGCCTCCTTTCAATCTGTTTTCCACATTAAAACAAAACAAAACAAAACAAAACAAAACAAAGAAAAACACGACTCTGTTTTTAAGTCGCATCAAATATTGTCATTTTGTTTTTAAATCCCTTCAAATTGCTTCTCATTTTGATCCAAGAAAAGAAGTTAGGTAATACCTAATTTTTTGTATTGACCTATCTATCTCTCCACCTTCATATGCACAAAAATGGTCAAATCTCACTCTCTCTGCTTCAAGTGCACTGGTCTTGCTTCCAAAAAACAATGTTTTCTCCTACCACAGAGACTTTATACACATTTTCTTTTTTTTTTTTTTAATTTTTTTTTTAATGTTTATTTATTTTTTTTGAGACAGAGAGAGACAGAGCATGAACGGGGGAGGGGCAGAGAGAGAGGGAGACACAGAATCGGAAACAGGCTCCAGGCTCTGAGCCATCAGCCCAGAGCCTGACGCGGGGCTCGAACTCTCGGACCGCGAGATCATGACCTGAGCTGAAGTCGGCCGCTGAACCGACTGAGCCACCCAGGCGCCCCTATACACATTTTCTTTATACACATTTGCTTTTTTTGTCCAGAAGCCCTTATTCCTCCTTTAGCTCCAAGTTCACTGTGGCAGTTTTACATAAACCACAAGGAGGTTTGACTTCCCTCTTATAATCTCATATCACCTTGTACACCTCTTCATTGCACTGACCACAGTTATAAATTTACATTTATTTATGGGATTGTTTGATTCACTTCAATCTTCCTCATTCTAGTATAAATTTCAGAAACTCACAGTCCATGCCATATGTGTCTACTAATTATTTTTCCAGTGTCTAACGTAGTCACTGGTGAAATATAGAAAATTAATTAACATTTGATCTACAAGTAAATAAAATGCATTTCATATAAAACAATAGAAATACAAATACTAATTGAATTCCATTCTGTAAAAGGACAATGAAATGATCACTTATAGATATTGGTGGTGTGAGGGAAACTTAGTACAACCTTTCTGGAAATCACACTGACTAAAACACGATTCTTAAGAATGCTCACAAGATTTGTACTAGTAATTTTATCTCGCATGTAATTTTTAGAATATAAAAAGATGGTAAACCTTTCTAATTAGTTGAAGGGAAAAAAAAAAAAAGAATGACAATATCCAAAGGAAATATTCAGAAACACTGGCAAAGTTGTGAATGCATATTTACATATGTTCACACATAAACAATAAAACATTTCAACATTAATTATTGTGATGAAAGTAATGGAAACACCCTGAAATTTTATTATTAATTTTAAATTCCAATACAGTTAACATACAACGTCATATTAGTTTCAGGTTAAAATATAGTGATCCAACAATTCCATACATCACCTAAGGGTCAGTACACTATTTCCTGGTTTATCTTTTTCTCTCTCTTTTTCCCTTTGCTTATTTTTTGTTGTCCATTCATGTTGTTGTAAATGGAAAGATTTCATGCTTTTTATCGCTGAGTAATATTCCATTGTGTATATATATACCACTTCTTTACTCATCTATTGATGGACACGGGGGCTACTTCCATAACTGGGCTATTGTAAATAATGCTGCAATGTACATAGGGTTGCATGTATTCCTTGTAATTAGGATTTTTGTATTTTGGGGGTAAATACCTAGTAGTGTGATTGCTGGATCACAGACTACTGTTATTTTTAACTTTTTGAGAGTCCTCCAGAGAGGCTGTACCAGTTTGCATTCCTATGTACAGTGCATGAGGGTTCCTTTTTCTTCACATCCTCACCAATATTTGTTTTTTGTGTTTTTGGCTTTAGCTATTCTGACAGGTGTGAGGTGATATCTCATTGCAGTTTTGATTTGCATTCCCACCTGATCAGTGATGTTGAGCATCTTTTCCAAGTGTCTGCTAGCCATCTGTATGTTTTCTTTGGAGATATGTCAATTCATATTTTCTGGCCATTTTAATTGGATCATTTGTTTTTTTGGGAGTTGAGCTGCTTAATTCTTTATATACTTGAGATACTAACCCTTTATTAGATATGTCATTTGCAAACATCTTCTCCCATTGAGTAGGTTCTCTTTTAGTTCTGTTGATTATTTCCTTTTTGTGCAGAAGCTTTTTACTTTGATGTAGTCGTAATAGTTTGTTTCTGCTTTTATTTCCTTTGCTTCAGAAGACATATCTAGAAAAATGTTATTATGGGCGATGCCAGAGAAATTATGCATTAAACTTATATATTGCTTTAAGTAGTATAGACATCTTAAGAATATTTGTACTTCCAATCCATGAGTTGTCACTTCTATGTTGTCTGTTCTCAGGCTGATTTCTCTTTTATTGTTTTATTAATTAAATTATTCATTATTTAATTTACATCCAAGTTAGTTAACATATGGTTCAACAATGATTTCAGGAATAGATTCCTTAATGCCCCTTACCCATTTAGTCCATCTCCCTCTCCCACAACCCCTCCAGCAACCCTCTGGTTGTTCTCTGTATTTAAGAGTCCCTTGTGTTTGTCCCACTCCCTGATTTAATATTATTTTTGTTTCCCTTCCCTTATGTTCATCGGTTTTGTATCTCAAAGTCATCATATGAATGAAGTCATATGATATTTGTCTTTAGCTGACTCACTAATTTCACTTAACATAATACATTCCAGTTCCATCCACATAGTTGTAAATGGCAAGAATTCATTCTCTTTTGATTGCCAAGTAATACTCCATTGTATGTATGTATCACATCTTCTTTATCCATTCATCCATCAATGGACATTTAGGCTCTTTCCATATTTTGGCTATTGTCAATAGTGCTGCTATAAACACTGGGGTAAATGTGCCCCTTTGAAACTGCACAACTATATGTGTTGGGTAAATACATAGTAGTGAAATTGCTAGGTCATAGGGTAGTTCTATTTTAAATTTTTTGAGACACCTCCATACTGTTTTCCAGATTGGCTGCACCAGTTTGCTTCCCACCAACAATGCAAAAGAGATCCTCATTCTCTGCATCTTCACCAACATCTGTTGTTTCCTGAGTTGTTAATGTTAGCCATTCTGACAGAGGCGAGTTGGTATCTCATTGTAGTTTTGATCTGTATTTCCCAGACAATGAGTGATGTTGAGCATTTCTTCATGTGTTTGTTAGCCATCTGGATGTCTTCTTTGGAAAAGTGTCTATTCATGTCTTTTGCCCATTTTTTTTTACTGGATTATTTGGTTTTTAGGTGTTGAGTTTGCCAAGTTCTTTATAGATTTTGGATAGTAACCTTTATCTGATATGTCGTTTTCAAATATCTTCTCACATTCTGTCGGATGCCTTTTAGTTTTGCTGATTGTTTTCTTCACTGTGCAGAAACTTTTTATTTTGATAAGGTCCCAATAGTTCATTTTTGCTTTTGTTCCGCTTGCCTCCAGAGATGTGTTAAGAAGTTGCTGCAGCTGAGGTCAAAGAGATTTTGTCTGCTTTCTTCTTTAGGATTTTGATGGCTTCCTGTCTTACATTGAGGTCTTTCATCCATTTTGAGTTTATTTTTGTGTATGGTGTAATAAAGTGGTCCAGGTTCATTTTTCTGCATGTTGCTGTCCAGTTTTCCCAGCACCATATGCTGAAGATACTGTCTTTAATTCATTGGATATTCTTTCCTGGTTGCCAAAGATTAGTTGGCCATATGTTTGTAGGTCCATTTCTGGGTTCTCTATTCTGTTCCATTGATCTGAGTGTCTATCTTTGTGCCAGGACCATAGTGTCCTGATGATTACAGCTTTGTAATACATCTTGAAGTCCAGGATTGTGATGCCTCCAGATTCTGTTTTGTTTTGTTTTGTTTTGTTTTGTTTTGTTTTTTTGTCAAGATTTCTTTGGCTATTTGGGGCGATTTCTGGTTCCATACAAATTTTGGGATCATTTGTTCTAGCCCTGTGAAGAATTCTGGTGTTATGTTGGTAGGAATTGCATTTATATGTAGATTGCTTTGAGTAGCATTGACCTTTTAACAATGTTTGTTCTTCCAATCCAGGAGCACGAATATTTTTCCTTGTGTGTGTGTGTGTGTGTGTGTGTGTGTGTGTGTGTGTCTTCAACTTTCTTTCATAAGTTTTCTATAGTTTTCAGTGTTGATTTTTCACCTCTTTGGTTATCTTTAATCCTAGGTATTTTATGGGTTTTGGTGCAATTGTAAATGGTATTGATTCCTTGATTTCTCTTTCTGTTGCTTCATTATTGGTGTATAGGAATGCAACCGATTTCTGTGCATTAATTTTATATCCTGTGACTTTCCTGGATTCATGGATCACTTCTAGCAGTTTTTTGGTGAAATCTTTTGGGTTGTCAATATAGAGTATCATGTCATCTGCGAACAGTGAAAGTTTGACTTCTTCGTAGTCCATTTGGATGCTTTTTAATTCCTTTGTGTTGTCTGATTGCTGAGGCTAAGACTTCTAATACCATGTTGAATAACAGTGGTGAGAGTGGACATCCCTGTCGTGTTCCTGACCTTAAGGGGAAAGCTCTCAGGTTTTCTCCATTGAGGATGATATTAGCAGTGGGTCTTTCATATATGGCTTTTATGATCTTGAGGTATGATCCTTCCATCCCTACTTTCTTGAGGGTTTTTATCAAGAAAGGATGCTGTATTTTGTCACATGCTTTCTCTGCATCTATTGGGAGGATCATGTGGTTCTTGTCCTTTCTTTTATTGATGTGATGTATCACATTGATTGTTTTGCAGATATTGAACCAGCCATGCATCCCAGATATAAATCTCACTTGGTTGTGGTGAATAATTCTATTAATGTATTCTTGGATCCAGTTGGCTAGTACCTTGCTGAGGATTTTTGCAACCATGTTCATCAGGGAAATCGATCTGTAGTTCTCCTTTATCTTCTATCGCTTCATAGAAGGAGTTAGGAAGTTTTCCTTCTTTTTTTTTTTTTTTCTGAACAGCTTCAAGAGAATATGTCTTAACTCTCCTTTAAATGTTTGGTAGAATTCCTCTAGAAAGCCATCTGGCCCTGGACTCTTGTTTTTTGGGAGATATTTGATTTCAAATTCGATTTCTTTACCAGTTACGAGTCTGTGCAAATTTTCTATTTCTTCCTGTTTCAGTTTTTGTAATTTATATGTTTCTAGGAATTTGTCCATTTCTTTCAGATTCCCCATTTTATTGGTGTATAATTGCTCATAATATTCTTATTATTCTTTGTATTTCTGTAGTGTTGGTTGTGACCTCTGCTGTATCATTCTTAATTTTATTTATTTGGGTCCTTTCTTTTTTCTGTTTACTCAAACTGGCTAGGGGTTTATCAATTTTGTTAATTGTTTCAAAGAACCAGCTCCTGGTTTCATTGATTTGTTCTACTGGGTTTTGTTTGTTTGTGTGTGTGTTTGTTTGTTTTTGGTTTCAATAGCATTTATTTCTGCTCTAATCTTTATCATTTCCTGTCTTCTGCTGGTTTTGGGCTTTATTTGCTATTCTTTTGCCAGCTCCTTGAGGTGTAAGGTTAGGTTGTGTATCTGAGAGCTTTCCTCTTTCTTTAGAAAGACCTGGATTGCTATATACTTTCCTCTTATGACTGCCTTTGCTGCATCCCAGAGGTTTTGAATTGTGGTGTTATCATTTTCATTGGTTTCCATGTACTTTTAATTTCCTCTTTATATCCTGGTTAACCCATTCATTCTTTAGTAGAATGTTCCTTAGTCTCAAAGTATTTGTTATCTTTCCAAAATTTTTTGTGGTTGATTTTGAGTTTCATAGACTTGTAGTCTGAAAATCTTCACGTTATGATCTCGATCTTTTTGTAATTATTGAGGGCTGATTTGTGTCCCAGTGTATAATCTATTTTGAAGAATGTTCCATGTGCACTCGAGAAGAAAGTGTATTCTGCTCCTTTAAAAATGCAAAGTTCTGAATATATCTGTTAAGTCCATCTGATCCAGTGTGTCATTTAAAGCCATTGTTTCCTTGTTGATTTTCTGTTTAGATGATCTATCCATTGATGTAAGTGGGGTGTTGAAGTCCCCTACTTTTATGGTATTATTATCAATGAGTTTCTTTATGTTTATGATTAAGTGATTGATATATTTGAGTGCTCTCGCATTTGGAGCATAAATGTTAACAATTGTTAGGTGTTCTTGGTGTATAGACCCTTAATTATGATAAAATGCCCTTCTTCATCTCTTGTTACAGTCTTTATTTTAAAATCTAGATTGTCTGATATAATCAGTATGACTACTCCAGCTTTCTATTGGTGATGATTAGCATGATAAATGGTTCTCCATCTCCTTATTTTCAATCTGTAGGTGTCTTTAGGTCTAAAGTTGGTCTTTTGTAAACAGTATATAGATGGATCTTGTTTTCTTATCCATTCTGTTACCCTGTCTTTTATTTGGAGCATTTAGTCTATTGACATTTACAGCAAGTACTGAAAGATATGTTGCCTGTAGAGTTGGAGTTTCTGGTGGTATTCTCTGGTCCTTTCTAGTCTTTGTTGCTTTTGGTCTTTTTTTGTTTGTTTGTTTGTTTGTTTTCTCATCTTTTCTCCCCTAAGAAAGTCCCCCTTAAAACTTCTTTCAGGGCTGGTTTAGTGGTCATGAACTCCTTTAATTTTTGTTTGTCTGGGAAACTCTTTATCTCTCCTTCTATTTTGAATGTCAGCCTTGCTGAGTAAAGAATTCTTGGCTGCATATTTTTCCAATTCAGCATATTTACTATATCCTGCCACTCCTTACTGACCTGCCAAGTTTCCATGGATAGGTCTGCTGCAAACCTGATCTGTCCTCCCTTGTAGGTTAAAGACTTTTCTTTTCCCTTGCTGCTTTCATGATTCTTTCCTTATGTGTATATTTTGTGAATTTAACTATGACATGCCTTGTTGATGGTTGGTTTTTGCTGAATCTAATTGGAGTTCTCTGTGCTTCCTGGATTTTGATATCTGTGTCTTTCCCCAGGTTAGGAAAGTTTTCCTCTATGATTTGCTCACATAAATTTTCTACCCCTTTTCCTCTCTTTATCTCCTGGGACCCTATGACTCAGATGTTATTCCTTTTTAATGAGTCACTGAGTTCTCTAATTCTTATTTCAACCTCTTTTGCCTTAGTCTTCCTGTTTTTCTGCTTCATTATTCTCCATAAGTTTTCCTTCTGTATCACTGACTCATTGCTCTGCCTCATCCATCCTTGCCACCGTGACATCCATTAGAAATTGCATCTCAGTAATAGCAGTTTTTATTTCATCCTGATTAGCTTTTACTTCTTTTATCTCCACAAAAGAAGTTCTATGCTATTTTTCAACCCCAGCTAGTATTCTTATTATTGTGATTCTAAATTCTGGTTCAGACATCTTGCTTGGATCTCTGTTGATTAAGTCCCTGGCTGTCATTTCTTTTTGTTCTTTTTTGGGGGGTGGTGAATTCCCTCATTTTGTCATTTTGAAGGAAGAAAAGGAATTAATAAAGTAAAAAAAAAATTAAATTGAAAAAAAACACAAAGAAATCAAGTCAAGGATGTTAGATCGTAGGTGCATTTTGGTCTGGTTGTTGAAAGAAGCTTGATAGATTAGAGAACAAAGAGAAAGATAAGAAAAGAAAAAAAAGGAAAAAAGGAAACCTTTTGAAAATTTGAAAAAATGAATACAATAAAATAGAATAAAGTGAAATGATTAAAGTAAAATAGGATTCAAAAAATTTATACCTAAGTAGAAATTTAAAAAAAAAAAAAAAACCTGTTTAATAAAAATGGAAAATAGAAATAAATGTTTTCTCTTTCTGTATTCAAGAATAATGAAAGAAAAAGTAAAAAAAAAAATGAATAAAAGGGTAAGTGAAAAGAATGAAATACAATTGAAATTCCTTCTAGTTTCCTATAGAAGTCAAACTATGAAGAATTTTATAGTCCGTAAACTAAGCCAGCAGAGAGACATGTGGTGTTTGTCAAGAGCACTGTTTGCCCAGTTAGGTGGGGCTTATTGTAACAGCTCCATTCGCCACTAGATGGTGCTGCTTAGCTTACTAGGGTGGTTTGTTGTGACATAGTGTAGGCATGTATGCCCAAGTGTGGGAGGGGTGAAAATGACATCACCCAGCTACACAGTCTCTTGTACCAGAACTCTGTGTTCTTCCCGACCAGCAATCAAGCACCCCTCCTTGGTCTCCAGCTTGCGTCCACTCCCTGCTTCTATGCTGTCTGTGACCAAGCCATCAGACTGCCAGGCAGCACCTCCCCCTGAGTTTTGTCTAAGATGGGCTGTGTTTCCCAACCCCTCAATTCTGAGGGACTGTAGCTTTGACCCACTCAGACCTTCTGGGGGGAAGGTTTTGCTGAGCAATGGCCAGGTGCAGGCCTTGCCCCTGTTGCATTTGGGAGACCATGCTGCTGCCAATGCCCAGAGACTGTGACTGAGTGCCAGCCCGCCACAAAATGTTTGTGTGATCATGTAGCAGCAGTACTTCAGGGTTTATGGTAAATCACAACACACATCTGGCACCATGCTTCACCCTTAATATCCTTGTTCCAGCACCAGCAAATGTGGTTGTTTTCCATGGTCCGCTGGGACCTTTGCCTGTGGGGTGGCTGCACATCCTCTATCAAATGTCCTCCCAGCAAGGAAACCACCTCTTTCCGTGTGACCCGAGGGGTCCTCGCTCTCTGCTCCCGGGGATTCACCCTTCCCAATAGAACACTGCCAGCTCTCCAGCCGTGGAGTTTCAGACTCTGCGCTCCTCCCGTTTATAGAGTCTTAATGGAATTTAAACCCTCTCTTTTCTCCCTTTTTTGTTCAGACATTGTGGCTGTTTCTTATTTTCCTTTTTCTCTTCAGGTGCTTTTGGGGGGTGGGTGCTTTTTCCCATACTCTTCCCCTGTCTTTGTTCTCTCTCCACAAGCAAAAACATCTCCCTGCACTCCGCGGCTTCTCTCTTCCCCAGTTCACCTCTCTGCAGTGGGTACCTGCAGAGTTCTGTGGTTCAGGTTTTGCAGATTGTTGTGTAAATCCTCAAATCAGTTTTCTAAGTGTGCAAGATGATTTAGTGTTGATCTGGGTGCATTTCAGGGACGAGAGACACAAAAAAACCCTTCCATGCTGTTTCACCATCTCAGCCCCTCCCCACAGGCTGTTTTCTCTTTAAGGGTGGCGACCCCAGGCTCTAACACTGGCTGGTTATGCAAACTCATGGAATCCAGACTATCTGGTTTTCAGGGCCAGACATTATGGGGATGCTATTTTCCCTGTGTGGGCTCCTTAGTGCTTTCCTCTCTCTGACCTCAGGTCCCTTCCTCCTGTCGGCATCTTCTGAGACCACTGTGTCTGCCCTTCCTAACCTCTCAGATGTGGTATCTTCTCTACATTTAGTAATGGAGTTTCTTCTGCCAGTCTTCAGACTGATCTCTGGGTCATTGACCTAGATGTGTTGGGTGATATCTAGTTTTAAGTGTGGGATGGGTCAGCTTAGGGTCCTCTTAACTCTGCCATCTTTCCAGCACCCACCCTGAAAGTTTTTAAAAATTTTAATGAAATATTTAATAAATTAGGTAAAGAGACAACACATTAATTTTAGACATGGTAAAATTACACACATACACACACACAATACTAGGATTGAGACTAAAATAAATTATATTAAAATGATAACAATAATATCTGCCTCTGATTTTTCACAGTTATGTTTTTCTTCTTCTTCATATTTTTGTAATTTATTTTCCATGTATTTTTCAACAAACACTACTATATCTATGACTAATCATAACAACTATAGCTAACTAACTATATATTAATTGTCCAGATTTGCTATTTTATATTTCAGATAATATTAAAGAAACTGGCAAAATAATTTAGTGACAAAGTTAATTCAAACTGCATAGGCTATTTTCTGTTTTTAAGCTACAGTACTTTTCCATTCTTCATGAATTCTTTAATTCAGTAAGAAGCCTTCTGCAGATTTCCTAACAAATTTTTAGATTCATGTCAGCTGTACATTTTGATTTATATACATTTAAATTACTTAAAATCAGTGAAGCAAACACAGTCATGATTGCTAAATTCCAAGTCATAGAAATTCAGTATTATTCCTACTAACTCTTTTCATTTCATATCTTTAAAAAAATGTTGGTAGAGTTGAGCCAAAGATATAGAGTTGTTCTAATGTATAGAAGAATTAAGTTGTGGGAGAAGCTAGAGATAGTCTCTGTCCCATGAAGCCTCACAAATTTTATGCCAATGTCTTCTCACTTAATCTTTTTAACTTACTTTTTTCAATGAAAATGATACACACTAATTTTTCTTTTAGGGGAACGACTCCTTACTGTAATCTGTAAAATATGAGTTCTACTAGCATCTTAAAAATAGCCTTTTTCTATAGGTTAAAAAATTGTGGCTAGATAATTTAATAGTACAATAATTATGGACGCACACATGCATACACATTTCTTGGGACTGAAGGTGCATTTTAGGGTCATCAGACATTGTTCTTAATTTCTGTTGAGCTAAGGTAAAATTCATCCCATGTATCAAAATATTCTTTATCTGTGAACACTGGATTTCTTTTTCTTTATTAAAGTTTATTGATTTATTTTGAAAGAGAGAGAGAGAGAGAGTGTGTGAGAGAGAGTGTAAACGAGTGGGGGAGGGGCAGAGAGAGAGGGGAAGAGAGAATCCCAGGCAGGCTCCATGCTGTCAGCTCAAAGCCCAAGGTGGGCCTCAATCTCATGAACTGTGAGAACGTGACCTGAGCAAAAATCAAGAGTCTGCTCCTTAACTGACTGAGCCACCCAGGTGACCCTGGATGGATATATGTGTGTGTGTGTGTGTGTGTGTGTGTGTGTGTATATATATATATATATATATATATATATATTAACAATTACAAGGAGAGCAAAGTACAAAATAGGACTTAAGCTGTTCACCCCCAAAAGATAAGTTAATTTATCAGCCCTTTACTAGTTTATATAAGTTCTAATAATTACAGGAGTAAATAAAATCATAAGATTCTGATTTTGAATCATGCATGCTTTCTATTTTTTTAATAGTTTTGCCAGAAACATAGAAAGATTCCCACTAAGTGCCAGTCACAGTTGAGAAGGAACAACAAAAAATATAATTGGATGTTGGAAGCTGTCACTCTCACTGACATTGGTTATAACATAAAGAAGGAGCTTTAGGTATGGTGTGACTCTGTTTTGTCGATAAACATCAATTTTGAATTTTTCCCCTATATATAGAAGGCTTAAAAAATATTGCCAAGAGATAATGAGGGCTATTTCACAAAACAAAATATTTTATTTACCATGAAAATACAAGTCTAAATAAATATGGAGCCAAATATATGGCTTCAAAGTACACAAAACAAAAATGAATAGAACTACAGAAAAGAAGACAAATTAACAATTATAGTGGGAGAATTTGACCGTTAATAAACAGTATAATCCAGTGATTGAAGAAAAAGCAAAAAAAAAAAAAAAACTTAAGGGCAAAGAAAGAAGGTTAAATACCCATTCTAAGAAGTTAGATAAAGCATAGTAAGATAAATACAAAGCAAATAAAAATATAAAACTAATAAAGGATAGAGCAGAAATTAGTAAAATAGAAAATAAATATACAAAAGAGAGGATACAATAAATATACAAAACAAGGTCAAATATTAGTTTTTTGAAAAGATCTATAAAATTAATACGACTCTGCCCCAGAAAGCTGGGGAAATGGTGAGAGGTTCCTGTTCACACTCACCTTCCTCTTATGGATGGGATGTTTTATTGGTATTAATTGCCTTTAATCTGGGCCCCATTTGTAAGAGCAGGGCACTTTCAATGGAAGAATCCGGGGCTTAAAAGCTTAAATGTGGTGTAACCTCTTTCGGCCTGCTGGTTGCCTTGCCAGTAAGTAGGTTGCCAATGTCATTTGGGGGAAGTGCTTGCACTAATGTATGTGCCTCAAGCTTCAGGAAAAAGAGACTAAATTATTCTCAAGATAAAAGTTGGTGCTTAGATTAACTTTCAGCCTTAAGGTCCAGGCTACTACCGGTCTTGTTAGGGGCAGAGATAGCCACAAGGATAGGGACTGGCATAGGAGGCATAGGTTCTTCTGTGGGATTAACGAGTGGCCGACTCCCTAGTGTCTCTGAAGAGCCAAAAAAAGTTCCCTGGCAGGAGTTGCCCTCTAGAACAAATGGGCACTTGACCTCCTCACTGCTGGGAAAAGAAGCACCTGCATCTTCCTCAGAAAAGAATGCTGTTGCTTTATAAACCAGTTGGGAATAGTCACAACCAAAGTCAGGGAACTGAGAGAAAGGACCAGTCCAAAATAAATAAAGATGATGCCCTCTAATACAGTATAGATCTGTTTAAAGGGAGAGCAAAGGGGGGGAATGATAAGGAAGAATCTGTTATAAGACAGCTTACAGGACTGATAGGGAAATTCCAGTCCCTGCCTGAAGACTCCCCTTCCGGGTTTTTCTTCCCACCCTCCTTGCTGCACTCTAACAGACTATAAAATGTCCCCACTTGGGACTCAGACCTGTGGAAAATGATCTCCTCTAAGCCCACCGGTGTAAAATAAACCTCCTGCTTTCCAAGAAAAAAAAAATAGTAAGACTCTGGCCAGTCTGATAAGACAAATAAAAAGAGAGAAAGACGTATTATTACTGATATCAAAAATAAATAAGGAATCTTCAGTGCTTCACTTTAGGCCCAATAGACAAGAGAACAAGATGTGTGCAAACTTACTCCAACTAACGTACATGCAGAAACAAACTGGCGGCTTATATGATCTTATACCTAATAGAGGTATCAGATTAGTAATTACATATTTTACTACAATGAAAACTCCATGATCAGACATCTTCAGTACAGAAATCTAGCATTTGAAGAGAACAAAACTCAAATCTTAAATAAATTTTTTCGGAGACTAGAATGAAAATATACCCTTTAAGTTATGTTGTATGGCAATCATGACCTTGATACCAAAACTGACAGTAATTGACAATTTCAGATGAATTAAATGAAAAAAACATTAGATTAAAAAAAGTCTTTAATAAAATATTCGCAAACATAGCACACCAACATATAAATAAGTTTCAACATCACCACGATTTATCATAAAAAAATAAAGGCAATCAAGTTGTGTCATATTACTAGGCTAAGAAGAAAAATCATTTATTTAAATAGATTGAAAAAATGTTTCATAAAATTCTTACTTCAATATAATAGAAATTTCTAATTGGAAAAAGAATATTTCCCTCAAAACAACAACGAATAAACAAGGAAAAATAACTGACCAAAAAAAAAAAACCTATAGAAAACCCCATACTATAAGTGAAACATTGAAATTTTTCCATATGCAATCAGAGCCAAGAAAAATTATTTGAAATTACCACTTCTATTCAATATTGGAAAATGTTGTAAAGCATTGAAATAAATTAAAATTATAGGGATTGGGAATACAGAGTCTTTCAATGTGTGATAGGATTATATTTGCTTGAAAAGTCAATGGAGTCTAAAGATTAAATTTTAGAATTAATTGGAAAGTTTATCAAAGTTTATGATTAATAATGCAATATTCCAAAGTTAACTACAAAGCAACAGATATAATTTACAATAATCTGAAAAATATCAAGCACTTAGAAATAAATTTAACAAAAGATGAACATGAGTTCAAAAAATAAAAACTATCAAAATATAATGAAACAGTTAAAAGTCCAAAGCAATAGATTTATGACAAAGTTTATACTACAGACCAAAGAGAAATCTATAGTCTTTTCAAGTAACGATTCAGAGGCATTTATATACTCACGGGAAAATTATCATTCCTCTAATTTTCACTATGAAAAAATCAATTCCAAATGTTAGAAACTACATCTGAATGCCAAGCGATAAAGATTTTAAAAGAAAACATAGGAAACTATATTTATGAAACCATAGTAGACTATTTGAAAAACTATAATTTTTTCATTCTGTTTATTATTATAAAAATATCAGAAAGACTTATTAAGCTAGTCAAAGTCACATATATTGATCTGAGATGATAACCATAATATATTAAAGGAGGGGCGCCTGGGTGGCGCAGTCGGTTAAGCGTCCGACTTCAGCCAGGTCACGATCTCGCGGTCCGTGAGTTCGAGCCCCGCGTCAGGCTCTGGGCTGATGGCTCAGAGCCTGGAGCCTGTTTCCGATTCTGTGTCTCCCTCTCTCTCTGACCCTCCCCTGTTCATGCTCTGTCTCTCTCTGTCCCAAAAATAAATAAACGTTGGAAAAAAAAATTAAAAAAAAAATATATATATATATTAAATGATAAGAGGAAATAAAAAGTATAACACCATAGTAATCAATATCATATGGTTTTGGCACCAAGAGAGGCATATAGTCTAATGGAACAGAATTAAAAGTCTAGAAATAAACTTCATATTTATGATCAACTGACTTTTTAAAAAGGTATAAAAATAATACAATAAGGAAAAGACAGTCGTTTTATCAGATGATGCTGGGAAAATTATGTATCTTTATTCAAATAAATACATTTTTCAAAATAAATAGCATAGAATAAAATAAAACGAATATGACACCTGTACTTAATACCATACAGAAAATTAATTACGAATGAATCAAACACCTATATGTAAGTGCTGTAATTATTAAAAAATATCTGGAAATAAAAAAATTAGGAGGAAATTTTCATGACCTTGGGTAGACAAATAATTCTTAGTTATAATACCAAAATAACAATCCATATAAGAAAAAAATAATAATTAGACTTTATCAGAATTGAAAACTTCTTTCCCTCTAAGCACACCGTTATGAAAATGAAGGCACAAGTGATAGAGAAGAAGAAAATAGTTTCAAATAATATATTTGGTAAAGAAATTATATCCAGGATATGTGACAATTTTTACAATGTGAAAAACAAGAAGATAAAATAAACAATTTAACAAAAGTCATAATATTTGAATATACATTTAATCAAAGACACACAAATGGCCAATAAGCCCAATAAAGATGCTCACCATTATCAGTCATCTGAGAAATGCAAATTAAAACAACAATGAAATAATAGTTGTTACCCAATAGAATGACTACAATAAAAGTCAGATGGAGGGGCACCTGGATGGCTCCATTGTTTGTGTGTCTGACTCTTGGTTTCAGCTCAGGTCATGATCTCCACATTTATGGGACTGAGATTCTCTCTCTCCCACTGCTCCTTTCCCCTACTCACGCTCTCTTTCTTTCTAAAACAAAATTTTAAAAAAGTCAGATGAAAGCAAGTATTGGCAAAGAAGTAGAGGAACTGGAATCCTCATGTAACTCAGATAAGAAGGTGAAAACATAAAAGCCACTTCGAAAAATAGTTTGCATTTTTTAAGATGTTAAACATAAATTTTTCATGTGACCCAATAATTTTATTCCTAAGAATTTGACCAAGAGAAAAGATGTCCTCAGAAACACATTATGTGAATTTATACAGTAGCAGTATTTACAATTAAAAAAATGAAAATAATCCAAAAGCTCGTCAACTGATAAACAGGAAAGTAAGATGTGGTATACATACAATAGAATATGATTCAGCAACAGATATAAATGGGCCACTGATACTAAACTACTGCTAAGAAACTTTTTGATGTTTTTGTTTATTTTGATGAACGTCAATTTCCTAGTGTTTCTTGAAGCTGGGGAGAATTTAGATGGGACAACTCATGCTCATTATTGAGGTATTAGATAAGATTAAAATGTAACATTTTATAGTCTCACATATAGTGTATATTTAATAGTGGTGGTTATTATTATGGATAGAGTTCTAAGGTATTATATCCTCCCAAAGCAACCTAATGTATACATACTTACTAATCATATACCGGAAAGACTTCCAAAATCCACTCTAACATTTACTGACACTTCTACACCAGTTCTGTATGCCAATTTCTTCCTGTCTTAAATTAAATAGATAATTTAGAGCTACAGGACAAATTGTCTCCGTTATGATTTCAGAGTGCTTTCGTATATATAAAAAAAAAAAACCATAGCTTATTCTTTCAACATATTTTAACCACCATTTCTAAGTCATAAAAGAAAAAAAAAAGATCTTTCAAGTATGCTGAACTTTAGTAGGAAACTGCATATTAATGGTTACATTTATAATATCTGAGGAAAGTTGAAGAAGGCATTTTAAATCCACTGCCCTCTAATTCTTTCAATATTTTTAACAGCCCATTTATTCTTCTGTATCATGAGAATTCCATTAATACCCATACATTAAATTATTTCAGTGAAATGTTTAACATGCTTTTAAAATAAAGGCTGACTTCAACTCTTTTAGAGGGATTGTAGCTGACACTAAAAATCCAGAACTGATAAAGAAGACTTCACATAGCATACCTTTAGCAATGCTCCGTAATTAGCAATTTAATTGTAACCTGCACTTCAGAAGATATCCAGAACCCTATATTTGACTTACAAAAAATAAATTAAGCTCTAATTCCATAGTGAATTCTTGAAACTTGCAGACAACAAACTATGCTTTCTCTAACTTTTGAATAAATTAATAATATTAGCTACAACTTACACAATGATATGACAGGTAGAGTTTTATGTATGCTAACTAATTTCATGTTCAGAGAATTTATGAAGTGTGTACTATTATGATCATATCTTTATACTGATGAGAAAACTGAATCAAAGAGGGTGGAAATAATTCCCCCAAGTGTAAAAAGCAATCAAGTGATGGAACTAATAAGTGAATCCACTAATAAGTGAATCCAGGCGATCTGATGCTAGAACCAACCTTTCTGAATAGTACGCTTCCAACTAAAAAAGATATCAGAGCCTGAGATTCTCATTATTCATGTGAGTATACTTAGGCCATGTTTCTAGACTATGAGTTAATGATCTAACTCTGATTAGAGAGCTGTCAAAACCATAATATTATAATATCCCAAGTATATTTAGTTTCCTTAGGTTAAATTTGATGTAGACTTACCTTACACTATGGCAATGAGTAATAAAATACAGGAAAGATCAGAGGGGGGAAAGGGAAAGAAATTGGTGAGAGAATACTAGGGACTATTATTTTATTTACAGATATCCCTGTTTCCTGACAGTTTATTTACTAATATTATCAAAAGAAGAATTGATGGTGACTTAGAATTATTGACTTGTAGATAAGCTATAACATTGTTCGGCTGATAGCCAGGGTACAATCAAATGACTTAAGAGCTGGACTTCTGTCATCTTCAAAATTAGCAAACTCCAAGCTATTTCAGTTTATCAATTAATTGGACTACATTGGATATAATTTCTTAGAAAGCAAATTTTGAGGATTAAAAACATTTTATGTTGAGGAAAAAATGATAGCTGTTCCTTTTGGTGGTATTCAAGCTATAGCTAATGAGCCTGAAATGCATAGCTGCTGTGTTAAGTCTAGTGAACTGAGTTCACCATCTGATATTCAACATCTACATAGCACTATTATTATATGATAAAAGATAACACAAGTTAATTAGGATTATCAAGTTCTTGCATACTTTTTTGAATAGTAGGGCTCAAACATTGAAGAGTTCACTCTTTCAGTGTCAATGTATAAGATAAACTTAAGATATAATTAAAGTGTGATTCATGAAGTTTATTAATGGAATTGCAGTGAAGCTTTAATTACATCTAGACTTAATTATATTCAGAACAGAAAGGATTTTTTTAGGGCACTGAAACTATTCTACAAAATGGTAGATATATGTATTTATACATTTGTCGAAATCCATAGAATGTACAAGAGTGAAAAATAACGTAAATTATGGATTTTGAGTGATAATGTGTCATTGTAGGCTCATCAATTGTAATAAATGTACCACAGTGGGTTGAGACATTGATAGTGGGGGAGGTTGTACATGTGTGAGAACAGGGAGTATATGGGATCTCTCTCCTTTCTCCTGTTAACAAAACCTGCCCTTAAAATATAAAGTTTATTAATTAATAAGACTGTACTAATGGAATTGCATTTAGACTAGCAATTCTTTCTCAATACTTTTTGATGGATTTTAGAGGTAAGAGTTTTTTTTAAATATTTATTTATTTTTGACAGAGAGAGAGAGAGTGTGAGTGGGGGAGGGACAGAGAGAGAGGGAGACAGAATTCAAAGCAGGCTCCAGGCTCTGAGCTGTCAGCACAGAGCCCGATTTGGGGATCAAACTCACGGATGGCGAGATCATGACCTGAGTCCAAGTTGGATGCTCAACTGACTGAGCCACCCAGACACCCCTTTTTTTGATGGTTTTTAAGTCATAGCATTTTAGAATTAGGAAAGACTTTCAGGAAACATCTAATTCAGTTTTATTTATTAAGTATGGACTTTAGGTAGAGATGGTATTCTAAGAAATATGCACATATCAAATATTACAAAGAAATAATTCACTAAGATATTTATATATTTGTTCCAGCTATTCATACCAGACTGTTTTCAGAGATATGTCATTTCTTTGATATTTTGGAATAAACTTTTAATAACTGAACAGAGGACTACTTATTTAACCATTAGTGGGAGGGAGAAAGGAGCTGTGGTAGACCGACCACTTTTTTTTTTAAGTTTATTTATTTTTGAGATGTGGGGAAAGGGCAGAGAGAAGGAGAGAGAGAATTCCATGCAGGCTCCCTGCTGTAAGTGCAGCGCCCACTATAAGACTTGATCCCAAGAACCCTGAAATTATGACCTGAGCGGAAATGAAGAGATGCCTCACTGAGCCACCCAGGTACCCCAGACTGACTACCTTAATTGCTTGAATTAATGGCATCTCTGAATTCCCACCCTTTAGAATGCCTTCATGCGCTAATAGTGGCTTTGACTATACCACTGTAAAACAGGCTGAGAAAGAGACTAAGGAATTGGAAGACCTTGGTTCTCATTTCCACCGGGCTACTTGCTACCACGTACAGAAATCTCCCGGGGAAGAATGTAAATCTTCCTGATGGCGGCAGACTTATTTTTCTTACTATATGCCTACCTCCTTCTAGAATGGTTTCTGAGGTAGCCTAGACACGCCTTAAACATCAGTGTCATTGGGAATAGCAATTCCAAGATGCGACCCCCAATTTTACAGAAGTCTGTTGATACACAATTAAAGTAAGTCTGCCTTAGTAAAGTGGCTTCTTTCCTTTATTGTACTTGGGTAGCAAAACAATTCTGGAAACAAAAAAAAAGAAAAACACAGATGGAATTTTTATTCCATCTTTATGGATTCAAGGATTTCAAAACTGTCTCCTTTTTTTTTTCCACTCTAGAAAACTTCCTTCCCCCCCGCCCCCGCCCATCTTTGCCTTCTCAAAGGAAACAAATGTGATTTTCCAAATAATCACTGAATAATTAGACATATTAATCACTGGAAACCCAAGGGAGCAATCAGTTATAACTAGATAAGATCTCTTATGTAAGTAAATTTAGCAGTGACTCACATTTCCCTGGTTTACACCATGTATAAGATGGATATTTTTTCTAGCAAAACAAGTATCATCAGAATATACTATGAAATGCACTCATTTTTATTTGAAAAATAAAAATTTAATTATGTGTTTATATAACATGTGTAGAAATTGCTGTTAAGGAAAATACATTAAGAATTTAAAGATTTATTTTAGAAATTTTAGAATTCTTTGGTAAAAATTAAACCGTATCACAATAATAGTTGAATTCTGCTATAAACTTTTTCTAGTATACGGATGAATGCAATGAGATTCCATAACTGAAAATGTTATAGACGTACTGTTTGGGAAATACGGAGAGATAAAAGTAAGTATATGTTTTCTCTGAATTCTTTCCTCACTATAATACTTGCTAGTAGCAGGATTTCCTCTTACTCTCAGGTAATAGCTCAGATTTTGGGGGGTAATTTCCAGAGAAAAATCCAAGGATGAGATTGAGTTTCCAAATGCAAAGAATTTGCATTAGACTCAAGTCAGAACTTCATATTGCTGTTGATTGAGAGATGGTTACAATTTCCCAGTAATATCTGACAATAGCCAGTGGCTGTAATTGGTGAAGAGTAGTCATGAGTACTCATGATTACTAAGTGGGTCTCTATAACTATTGAGTGGTCAGATTGCAATCTGTACCATATTTTGTAAAGCTGGCAACAAGTGGAGATCATTCGGAGTTTTCCAGAGCTGTGTTCTCCTGTTCATTGTGAATAATACAAAAATCCTAAAATTAAGGAGAAAAGAGTAGAACATAGCATAGATTTAGAATCATTGCAATCATGAAAATAAAAGCACTGAAAAAAATCAAAGTAAAATACAACAAATTTAAATAGCTTGTCACTGTGTGACTTTAATATTATTCTGTATAAATTCTTAACAATTTTCAAACTGTCCACAATGCCTTTTATAAGTTGATATATACCTTCTTACCTGTTATTCAAGAATCTGTGAATAAAAAGGCAAGTTTTACCGTTCGTTGGGAATGCCAAATAAATTGTATTTGAGCTTGTTGGGCTCCTCAACCTTCCTCTACTTTGTCTACTCAATTTTATTAAGATATAGCTTATATAATAAAACATATGAATTTAAAGCATACGAATCAATGTGTCTTGAAAAATTTTTTTGCTGAATTGTAACCCATGAAATCATGCAAGTAACTTGGACCTAATGAAGATAGAGAATATTGTCCTTATGCCAAAAAGTTCTGCAATGCCTAAAGGAAAAATGTGTGTATAGAGATTTGCAGGCTACTAGGAGGGCTTTGCCTTTCCCTAAAAGTGGTGTGATAAGCCACTGGAAAGTACTGAGCAGGAAAATAACTTCATTTAACTTGAGGTTTAATATAATCAGGCAGGTTGAATTAAATACCTTGATGCCCTACTCTCCAGGTTTATAGAATTTAGATCTGCTTTGTACTGGAAGAGGAAATTTGTTAGGAATATGTAAAGAAAACAAATACACTTCATGGAAATGTTAACTAAAGGTCTCAATTATAGCCTCTTGAAAGAGCCTTTATAAACAAAATGCTTAAATGAAATTTAAACAAAATTAAAATATTTTAGTGAGTTTTTCTTTCTACCACCTTTTATATATTTTAAAAATTTTTAATGTTTATTTATTTTTGAGAGAGAGAGAGAGAGAGAGACAGATCGTGAGCAGGAGAGGGGCAGAGAGAGAGGGAGACACAGAATTCTAAGTAGGCTCCAGGCTCTGAGCTGTGAGCACAGAACCTGATGTAGGGCTCTAACTCATGAACTATAAGATCATGACCTGAGCTGAAGTCAGATGCTTAACTGACTGAGCCACCCCCGCACCCCCAAAAAGTAGACTCTTGATATTACTTATGCTGAATGCCTTTAAAAGTTAAATCTTGATATGTGTTAAAGTAAATGCTTCACATTTCTGAACAAAATAGAGAATACTGTAATCATCCAGTGAATTATTTTTGCATTGAATATTTACAAGATATAATTAATCTAAATTTAAGCATTTTCTTGGGCAAGTCTTCATTTTCCTTTGCATATTCATGCTGGCAAAAGTTCTGCTAAAGCTTAGTCTTAGTATCTGGTACCCCAGGGGTCATCTTCAAAGGATCTCCTGGTGACAGTATTCTAGGGACATTAGGACCTTAGCCCCAACCAATTTCAACAAACATAAGCTAGCGGTATCAATAAATCGATTCAAATGATACTGTCATATAGTAAGAAAATACTTAAATATTATACTCTGGTTATATAAAAATTTTAAACAGAAATATTAAAAATCTGAAGTTTTCTCTAAAAAATAACTTTAGCCAATATTGAAAAGAAAAGGAAAACAAAGTCTACAGGGAGGTAAACTTTGTTATTTTTTTCTTTCCAAGTTTATATTTAAATTCCAGTGAGTTAACAGAATGTAATATTAGTTTCAGGTATAGAATCTAGTGGTTCATCACTTAGCATACAGCACCCAGTGTTCATCACAAGTGCACTCCTTAATCCCCATCACCCATTTAACCCATCCCCACCACCTTCCCTCCAGCAACCCTCAGTTTGTTCTCTATAGTTAAGAGCTCTTATGGTTTACCTCCTTCCTTTTTTTCCCCTTCCCCTATGTTCATCTGTTCTGTTTCTTAAATTCCACATATGAGTGAATTTGTGTGGTATTTGTCTTTCTCTGACGGACTTATTTCGCTTAGCATAATTCTCTCTAGCTCCATCCACATTGCTGCAAATGGCAAGACTTCATTTTTTTTGGTGCATGTATCCCTTTGAATTAATACTTTTGAATTTTGGGGGGAGGTAAATACTTAGTTGTGTAATTGCTGGATTGCAGGATAGTTCTGTCTTTAACTTTTTGAGGAAGCTTCACACAGTTTTCCAGAGTGACTGCACCAGTTTACGTTGCCACCAATTGTGCAGGAGAGTTCCCCTTTCTCCACGTGCTTGCCAGCACCTTTTGTTTCTTGCCTTGTTACGTTTAGCTACTCTCGCAGTTGTGAGGTGGTATATCATTGTAGTTTTGATTTGTATCTCCTACAGGGAGGTAAACTTGAAAATATATATATATATAAAAGGTGGGGTGTATCTTTACACAGGTATTTCCAATTCCAGCCTTAATAGGGAAATATGATTTAAATCCTCAGATTTTAAATTTCTCTGGATTCTGTAGTTCTCTTAGCATTCTTTACTGTGAAAATAACTCCAAATATTTTTTATAACACTTAGCCATATTTTCTGCCTTCCTCAGTCTTGTAGAAAATCTTGTAGAAAATCTTATAGTTCCGAAAAAGAAAGTATTATTTCCAAATAATGGCTACAGAACTTATTATATTAACATTTGTTTTACATTTTAAAATCTGAGAAAAGTGTACTTATATATTCAATTAATTTTTCACCAAACGTTAAGCGGCATTATGTGCTGAGATCTGTGCCAAGATGGGGGTGTTGACAACATATACATCCTAGCCCCTATCCTTTGGATGATTAAACAGAACATAAATAAAAATCCTTTTTTTTTTTAGTTTATTTATTTATTTTGAGGGGGGTGGTCAGAACGAAAGGGAGAGAGAATCCCCAGCAAGCTCCCCACCGTCAGTGCAGGGCCAGACATGGGGCTAGATCTCACTGTAAGATCATGACCTGAGCTGAAATCAAGGGGGCCACCTAGTCCGCTGAGCCACCCAGCACCCCCCTAAATAAAAATGCTTTTAGAAGCATCCATGTGGCACTCGCATCTAGTGCAGAGACCTTAACAGATGACCCAGTTTGTACCTTTCATTCCTCCAACAATTTGGGGGGGACGGGTGGGGAATTTCAGGGTAATTACTTCTTATCATGTAATTAAGAAACTATAGTTCCAGCCAAGGAAGACTAACCGGTAGTGGACTAACAATTCCACAATTTGTAAAATAGAGAAAATATAGGAGGTAAATACTGAGGCATCGAAAACTAGATCAAACTAGACAGGATTCCAGAATAAAAGGGACATTCACAAGATGAGCCCTGCTATTGGTCAGATGATCTGCATAGGAAAATTTCCTAACCAACTGCTTCAATCGCCCAAGTTTAGCACTAATTATTAGCTCAGGATTGTTAAAGAGGCTCTGCAGCACGACGGCAAGCATGGAGGAGAGAATTGTGCAGAGGTTGAGTTCCGGAAGAACTTGCGGGGGGGTTTCTCAAGAATCTTTGGTGGAAAGTTGAGCTACAGGTGCTCAAGGTGAGACCCCGTGAGGGGTAATCCAGACCGGGCATGTGGGGTTAGAGCAAATCAGAGCGATTCTAAATTGAGCAATGCTGACAAATATTACATTTCCATCCCAGAGGGGAGAGAACTCGTCATACCTAAGACATTTGAGAGAGAGCAGAAAGGAGAGACTGAAGAGCAAGGATCACATCTCTTCTCCCTGACTGAACCCATCCCCGCACTACCTAAAACCCTGCACTGGGGTAGGGCACCTGCGTGGCTCAGCTGGTTAAGCCTCAGACCTTGGCTCAGGTCATGATCTCACAGTTTGTGGGTTTGAGCACTGCATTGGGTTTTCCACTGACAGCTCAGAGCCTGGAGCCTGCTCTGGATTCTGTGTCTCCCTCTCCCTCTAGCTCTTTGCCCCTCCCCAGCTTTCTCATTCTCTTTCTCTCTAATATAAATACATAAACATTTAAAATAAACAAATAGATACGTAGATTAAATCATTAAAAAAAAAAAAAAGCCTGCATCATAGAGCTGTTCTGAGGATTAAATAAGATTATATACAAGAGGATTCAGAAAGAGTGCTGGATAGACACTGAGTCAATATAAGTGCTTCCCTTCAATTTCATTATGTATTTGCATATAACTGTAACCCAGGAGAGAAACCTTGCCCCTGCTTGTCCACGGATCATCAAGGGCTTCTGCCATACAAGTTTCTCACAGGCATCTCAGTTTCACTTTGGCTCTTTGGGACTCTGTAAGGCACTGGTGTCTGTCAGCAGTCCTTAGCAACACCAGATTCGAAGCACCTTAGATTCTAGGTACCAACATCAACCAAGAGCTACCTGCAGTATTTGTCAGGGATATCTGGAAAGTAGGCCAGGGTAGGAGTAGACTTTGTGGGAGTCTGTAGGCATTGTTTATTAGCACACGTAAAACATCGCTTGAGGCTAGCGATCCCATTATATCAGAAGGGGATGAAAACCTTGGAAACATGGTTTATAAATATTAATGTGACTAGATTTAAACCAAGGCTGTGATATCCTAGGGAAAGAGATTCCGAGACTTTTTCCAAAATATACATGGATTTTGAGAAAACCACTCTTTTATGAGAACGTACAGATAACTTCTGCTGCCTGCAGGATATTTTGACCTAGACTTTTAAACATAAACCTAATAAATGTGTTTGTTAAGCTCCCAATTATACGGTTACAGTAAAAAGCATGTGGAAGACAACGCTGGGGCCATGTGACCATAACACGAGACACAGCGCTGTAATCTAGTATTCTTGTAACGTTTCACAGCAAACCTACTCGTCCAAAGCCAATTCTCCCTGTCTATGTAATCTTAGAAGGTTAGAGAGGCAAATCTCTTCTTCCAAGCCACTAGGGGAGCATTTATTCTATCACACAAAGGCATTAATTCTTCCCCTCTTAACCTATAGGGGTGAAAGCAGTTTGCAAAAGCCACCAATTTATAAGCCCCTCGGGCTCCTAGCAAATCTGACTTCTCTGCTAGTACCCTGAAGCTCCCTTTTAATTATGGGCCTTGAGAAAGTATACCTGGCAAAACTGAATTAGCAATCTCTTCCTTAGATTTGCTGTGCGATGTACTTCCCAGTTGCTTCTTTATTGGCTCCACATAGAATTGGAAATCTTGTGGAAATGTCTCCTCTTTGTTTAAGCACAGTACAGCTAGGTTTCCCTCCCTGTGTGCATCAGAACTTGTTTCCATAGCAGCCACTTTGGGGAATGAAAGGGACTTACATGATACTTTTTCTGTAGGTGAAATCTGAAGAATAAAAGCATCAGTGTTCACTTGCACAAGAACAAGGATTGCTCGGATACGTTTCTGGAAAGATGGGGACTATGTTCTCTTTATATAGCAAGGTGTTAAGCCCTTTAACGCAGGCTTTCAGTGGAGCCTTGCTCAGGCTCCACTCTACTTTCCTGCTAACACCACAATCCTAGGAGGGACAGCTGGTGGGGTACAAAGCTGCAGGGAATCCTAACCAAGATCTTGCATTTATATTTCTTTTAGACTGGAGTTCTTCATACCCTCCAAAACTACTTTCGTCCAAATTTACACATCGGGGCTGCGAAAGAAAAGCCTATAGCACTGGTGCTTAATTAGTCTATTAAGGTGCCATTTTGTAGCCTGAAATCCAGGGGTATGAGTATGGAGGGCAGAATGCAGTCTAATAGCTGTTATCCCTTGGATGTAAGGAGTTTGAGTGACTCTCTAAATTCCCTAATTTCGAGGCCTCAGATTTGGAGCCACTGCATTGAGTCTGGAATACAGCTCAAGGGAAGGTATGTAACATGCTTAAGGCAAAACCAAACAAAAAAAGGAAGGCTGAATCTTAGTTTGCATAACCCTCCTGTAATATGCGCTCAATTCACAGGACTCTTGCTTTCTACTGAATTGCTTACTGAAGGTTGAATATTTTCATTCTCTGGCTACAACCATGACCTCTAGCCCCTCTTAGATAGGAATCTCTAAAATTAAATTCTCTTCAGAGCCGTATACTTATAAATTCTAAATGGCTATCAATTGCCATAGGCATATCAAAGTTATCATGACCATCTGTGTGGCCATGATATTGTCCTATACTCTCCAAGCAATGGATTTATCATAGAGGTTCCCAAACTTCATTAGTTCTTGCCCCACATATCTAATGGCCACTATAGTATATAGATCTCATGTTTTCTTACTGACAACCTTTAGATCTTTATCTTTTTCTGCTGCCTCATAATTTAAACTCAAATTACCAGGGGCACCTGGGTGTCCTGGTTCGTTGAGCGTCCAACTCTTGATTTCAGCCCAGGTCATGATTTCATGGTCATGGGATCGGGCCCCACATCAGGATCTGTGCTCACAACACTAAACCCGCTTGGGATCCTCTTTCTCCCTTTCTCTGTGACTCTGCCCCACCTGCATTCCCTCTTTCTCAAAAGTAAATAAATAAACTTAAAAAAATAAACTCAAATTACCAAAACCAAACAAACATAAAACTGTTGTCACCAGAACTTGCTAACAAGCCACAATAACCCAGTCTTCCAGCCCTGCTTACAGGTGCTGTTTGCCAACAGAAACTAAGCTCCTATTAAGTCATGAGCTCCAAACAAGTCCACATGACCTAGTTTTCACAGGTTTGGTCCAGTTCAGACATCCTGCTAACCTTCCAGATGAACTTGAGGTCACAATTGTCTAATGGTAATAACAAGAAACAAATCTACCAGTACATTGACAGAATGGAGTGAGGTATTTAAAGGAAGGAAAGAGATGGACTGATTCCAAGAAACCCTGTTCCCTTTCCCTGAAAAACTCCAAGGTCAGCTTACTTACCAGACCCTTCATTTTACTCTAACCCCCCAAAACCCCATACTATGAGACCTAACTGGGGAGAAGGCATTTTTAGAACATGAGCTTCCCTTCTTCATTCTATAGTCATTGAATAAATTACCCACTTGCTGTCAAAGACTGCTTTGCTATTTGACTTTTTGGTGAATGGTATGAGTAGGGAAAGAACCTTTCACTCTAGGAACAAATTCTGGTGAGCTTGCCTAGACAGCCTTGGTCCTCCAATAGCTTGGAGGACCTCCAGTGGCCTCCAAGAGTCACCTAACTCCTGTCACATTGTTGGGACCAGAGGAGAACCTCTGAGGATCACTGGCTAGGGAGGTCTCTAAGGGCCATCCTACTTCATGCCTGAGCTTGCCCTTTCTGTGACCATCATCTCCATGTGACAGTGGCCATGGATGAGAGGGACAGCGATGGACAGAACAGGTTTCCTAGGTGATTGGTAAAAACTCACAAGTGGCAACAAGTTTAGGACTCACTCGTGGGAGAGTGAGAGACATCTCCCACTTGAGGCTGGATATTTAGGACAAAGACCACCTGAGAAGGGTAGAGGACTCCAGGCTGGTCCTTGGCGAGGCAACAGGGACATCTGAGCACAATGGTCAAAAGGTATAGTTGCAACAGGTTTTCTTACTTTTGTTTTTCTTTCACCCTGGCTAACACCTGGTGTGGTGTGCATCCTCTTCCTTTCTACTTTTTGTTCACAGCTCATTGGGGTCCCCTCTCCTTTCTATCTTCTGCTAAGTCTTCACACACCTCAGAGGAAGAATCTAACAGTTTGGTAACAAAATAACAACAACAAAAATCCCTCTCTCTTAACTGCTTTTCCTGATTCTAATAGCATAATTTTCTTTGAATTTATTCTGGACTTTGATATCTTAATAATCTTCATAAAATGCCCCTTCCTTGCTTTAGTAACTTTAGTAGCTCCATTTCAAAAGAAAGAAAGAAAGAAAGAAAGAAAGAAAGAAAGAAAGAAAGAAAGAAAGAGGCTCTTAGGTGGCTCAGTGGGTTAAGCATCCGACTCTTGATTTTGCCTCAGGTCATGATCTCAGGGAGGGGGGGTTCGAGCCCTGCATGAGGCTCTATGATGATAGCTTGGAGCCTGCTATCCCTCTCTCTCTGTGCCCCCCCTTGCTCATGCTTTCTCTCTCTCGCTCTCTCTCTCTCTTTCAAAATATTAAATAAATAAACATAAAAAAATAAAGAAAAAAAGAAAAAATCAGAATGTGGGGAGGATGTATAAGTTCAAATCGGAAGAATATAAAATATATATAATTTCAGCATCAAACATGGATATACATGGTACTGGAAAAAAAAAAGCCCATATTTTACAGATACATTGAGGTAAACACATTTCAGAAAAGAATTAGATAAGAATTAGATTTATCCAGAGAAAGTAAATACAATTAAATGTAGACAATCCATTAACATTAGGCATTACACTGAAATACTAAAGAAAGGACTGATTATCATCTCAATAGATGCAAAGAAGCATTTTTAATGCTCAATATTTGTCATAAGCATATTAGAAAATAAAGGAATAAAAATGAACTTCCATAACATTATTTTTTTCACCAAAATGTAATGAAGTTTATAATTAATGCTAAAGTTTTTGTTTTATTAAGGCAAAAACCAAATAATAGAGAGAGAGACATTTAATAAGGCAAAGGTGCCTATATTTGCCTTTATTTTCTTATTTAATACCACATTAGAATATTTTTTCAAAAATATAATAATAGCATGATAAGATAATAGCATGAAAAGAGAGCTACAGTGTGAGTTTGTAGGGAAGAGACATAATTATTATTTGGAGCCAATACATATTTGTAGCTGAAAATAGAGGAAAATAAGCAGACACAGTATTTGTACCAATAAGAGAGGTTGTAGAATATGAGATTGAAATGAAAACAATTTCCATCTCTGTTCCAGAAATAACCAACTTGCAATAAAATGGTTTAATCTATTTAGGTTTTATTTTTAGTTGCAGTTCAAGTTATGAATTATGAAATAGTTAAAACTATTTTAATATAAATAAGATGAATATGGTGTGAAATTAGGATAAATCCTCAATTATTTTTACAAGTATACCCAGTTAACGCTGCACCATTTGTTAAAAACTTTCTTTTCCTATTGAATTGCCTTGCCACCCATTTGTGGATAATGTATTTTACTACATTGATCTACATATCTATCTTTTCACCATTATTAAAGTGTTTTAATTCCTGCATATTTAGAGGTAAGGCTTTAAATCTGATATAGTGACTCTTTCCACTTTTTCTTTATTTTAAAAACTGCTTTATAGTTATCCTCTAGTTGTTTTTTTTCATTTATACATACATTTCAGGAAAAGCTCAAAAATCTCTATCAAAACAGCCTACTGTAATTTTGATTGATACTTGAAGGTACTGACCAATTAAGAGACAATTGCCATCATAAGGTAGATTGAATCTCCTAATCCATATACATGGTATATCTCACAAACTTACTTAAGTCTTTAAAAATATTATGCAACAATGTTTGTATAGAGGTCATTGATGCCTTTTGCTAGATTTATTTCTAAACATTTTATGTTTCTAGGCACTACTGAAAGTTGAATTTTCTTTTTCATATTTTTTCCAATTATTTTCTGCTAATGTGAAAGACTAGCTGATTTTTGTATAGTGACCATGTAAACTCTGATCTTGCTAAATTTGCCTACAAGCTCTTGTTTCATAGGTTTCCTGGGATCTTCTAGGAAAACAATTATATTAGCTGCATATCTAGACTATATTGTCCTTCTGTTCTTGATGTCTTAGTTTCTCTTGGCTAATTGCAAATACCTATCGAACCTAAGAAAATGTGAGTAAAAGTGGTGGAAAAGGGTACTTTTGCTTTTTTATAAAAAGCATGGGGAAATAATTTGGACTTTCAAAAATAAGAATGATGTTGACTGAGGTTTTCTGTATCTGTTCTTTATCAGTTTGAGTAAGTTCCCTACTATCTCTAGTTGTTCAGAGAGGTTTTCTTTTTGGTTTGTTTCTCAATGGATAGGTGTTGAATTTGTTAAGTGATTTTTCTGAATCTGTAACAATGATTATGTAGTACTCCTTTATTTTGTCACTATCATGAATTCCATTATTTGATTTTCAGACGTTACACAAACTTCACATTCTTTGAATAAAACTTGCTTGGTTATGATATATTATTCTTTTTATGTTGAAATTAGATTCGTTAATATTTTATTATTTATCCATCTATGCTCATGAGTGCTATTAGTCTGTGCTTTTCATTTTTTAAAATTTCACTTGTTTGTTTGTTTATTTATTTATTTATTTATTTATTTATTTATTTATAAATATCTATTTTTGAGACAGAAAGGGGACCAGTGGGGGACGACAGAGAGAGAGAGAATTCTTTTTTTTTTTTTTTAATTTTTTTTTTTTCTCAACGTTTATTTATTTTTGGGACAGAGAGAGACAGAGCATGAACGGGGGGAGGGGCAGAGAGAGAGGGAGACACAGAATCGGAAACAGGCTCCAGGCTCTGAGCCATCAGCCCAGAGCCCGACGCGGGGCTCGAACTCACGGACCGCGAGACCGTGACCTGGCTGAAGTCGGACGCTTAACCGACTGCGCCACCCAGGCGCCCCAAGAGAGAATTCTAAGGAGGCCCCTCACTGACAGCAGAGAGCTTAATGTGGGGCTTGAATTCACGAACCGTGAGATCATGACCTGAGCCCGAAGTTGGACCCTTAACCGACTAAACCACCCAGGTGTCCATGTGCTTTTCATTTTTGTAATATATTTGTTAGGTTTTCATATTAGGGTTATATTGCCCTCAAAAACATTATGCCAATAAAGCTGGGTGACCAGAGAGAAATGTGCCATGAATTTTCTTTGACAGTTTTCTGAAATAGTTTATGTTAGATTGGTATTAACTTGTTCCTCAATATTTGATGGAATTTACTAGTAAACTTATCTGGAAAAGAGCTTTCCCATTTGTAAAAGCTTTGTCATTAGTTCAATTTATTTTTATAGGTATTATGCTTCCCAGAATCTGTTTATTCTTGTGTTAATTTCAGTAAATTGTAATTTTTTAATGAAATGTATAATGTACATTTTGTTGAAGTTATCAGATTCTTGACATAATATTATTTATAGTATTATCTTGCTATTGCTTTAATATCTGTCAAATCTGTAGTGAAAAATCTCTTGCTTTATCCTTGATATTAAGTTTTTTTGTGTTGCTTCCCTAATTTTCTTTTTGATCTAAATATGGGCTTGGCAATGTAGTCAATCTTTTTAAATAACCAGTTTTTGTTTTGTAGATTTTCTCTATTATGTGTCTGTTTTCTATTCCATTGATCACTTGCTCTTCACTATTTCCTTTATTACCTAATTGTTCTACCTTTTTTTTTTTCTTCTTATAACTTGAGAGTTTGTTATTTGGGACACACATATTTATAATTGTTTCTTCCTGATGAACTGCCTCATTTTTAAATTATAAAATATCTATATAATGTCTGGTAATTCTCTTAGTCTTAGAGTCTTTTAAATCATTGATTAAATAACTATCCTGGTCCTCTCATATGTATATTTGCCTGGTGTATAATTTTCCATCATTCACATTCAACCAATCTGTGTCATTATATTTAAAACTTATCTCCTGTAGGTGGCATATAGTAAAATACTGTTGTGGTTATTATTTATTGAACTCTGCCAATCTCTTCCTTTTAATTGGAGTATTTAGATCATTAACTTTTGGTATGCAACAACTGATGTGGTTGGCTTTGAGTACACCATTTTCTCCTTTGTGTTCTGTCTGCCCCATTTGTTTCGTTATTATTGTCATTGTTTCCATTTCCATGGCTCCTTTTAGCTTATTTAGAATTTTCTAATTACCTCTTTCTAATTTACCTACTTTAGTTTTGCCTTTTTTGTATTTTTTTAGAAGTGGCTCTAGAAATTGAAACATTCAGACCTAAGATTTCACAAACTATTTAGACTTAATATTGTATCACTTCACATAAAATATAGAAAGGTTGAAGACAAATAGTTTGTTAATAGTTTGTTTTTTTTTTACTACCACCAACCATTATATTATAGTTGTTATGTGTATTTAATATACATTTATTTAAAAACTTACCAACCAATATTACATATTTTAAATATATAGTAATTGTAAGAACTTAAGGAAGAAGTTTTTAGTATTTTGTATTTATCCAGCTAGTTACCATTAATGTTGCCCACTAGCATTATTTCCTTTCAGCCTGAAGAATCCTTTCAGCATTTTTGTATATAGCCATTTTGCTTGCTGTTTATTTTCTTAGTTTTCCTTCACTTGAAAATGTCATTCATATATGAAGGGTATTTGTATTAGATATAGAACTCTGTGTTTTCCTTCTTTTCCTTTAAAATTTTGTTCCATAGTTTTGTCATTTAAGATTTATGGTGAGAAACCAGTTACTTGAATCACTGTTCCCATGTATCATGCATTGTGTTATTTCTCTCTAGCTGTCTTAAAGGTTTTTTTTTTTTTTTTTTTTCTTTACTTTATCTCTTTGTCACTTTTATTATGATATGTTTAGGAGAGATTTTCTTTGAATTGATTCTGTTTGTTCACTGATATTTATAGAACACACCACAGTAACAGGTAAATATACATTTCCTTACAAGGGTCCTTATGACGACTTTGGGCTCACCTGGAGAATCCAAAATAATCTCCCCATCTCAATCCTCAATTTAATCACATTGGTCAAGTGCATTTAACATTAACCCAGATAAATCCTATTCTGGGACACTACTTATAGAAATTTAAAGGAATAAAAATCATGCAGTGTATATTCTATGTGATAATAAGAGGTTTAAGTTAAAAATCAATAATGGAAAGATGACTGAAAAATTCCCAATTATTTAAAATTTAAGCAAAACATCTCTAAATAACTCATGGGTCAAAAAGGAATTCTCAAAACAAGTTTAAAAATATTTTGAAATGAATGAAAATGAAAATGCACAATATCAAAATGTTTAGAATTCAGCTCAAGCATTGCTTAGAGGGAATTTTTGACTCTCAGTTGCATAGACTAGAAAAGAACAAATGTCTCAAATCAATAAGATAAGAAAATTTTAAGAAACTAGAGAAAGAAAAGAAGATTAAATCCAAAACAAGTGGGAAGAATAAGATAAATAGTTGAAATGAAGTCAATTAAATCAAAACAGAGAAAGAATAGAGAACATCAGTGAAATTAAAAGATGGCTTCTTAAAAATCAATCAGTATAATTGAGCTCCCACCAAACTGAGCAAGCCAAAGGAGGGGGGAAGTGGAGAAGACACAATTACCAATGTAAGAAACAAAAGAGGGGGTACCATGTGGACCACACAGGCATTAAAGGTATAATAAGATACTAGTTTATTATTGTAATAAATAACTATAACCTTATTGGCTAAGAACAGTAGAAATAGACTTTCTTACATTTCTGGAGGTTGGAAATTTTCAAATCAATGTCCGCCACATTACATTCTTTCTGGGGACTCTAAGAAAGAATCTGCTTCCTTGCCATTTTCATCTTCTACTGGGACCTGCATCCCTTTCACATCTGCTTCCATTTTCATATTGCCTTCTCTCTCACCACTTCTGCCATCATAGCACCTTCTCTAATTCTGACTCTCTTGCCCTTCTCTTTCTCCTACAAGGGTCCTTATGATGACTTTGGGCTTACCTGGATAATCCAAAATTATCTCCCTATCTTAATCCTCAATTTTATCACATTGGTCAAGTCAATTTTCCCTGTAAGTTAGTTTAAGATAGAATTAGGGTGTGGACTTTTTTTTTTTGAGAGGGGGTATTTCTGCCCATTACATAAGAGATTTCACACAAAAGCAAAACAAACACATAAATCTCAAATGATATGCCAATCTTTGCAACCTCTGTGTTCTGTTCTCTCCTGATTTGTCTGTGTAGGCCTTGCAAGGAAAAGTGTGGAATGTGGCCACCCTTTTGTATTTGAAACAGAATGATTTGGCCGCAACAGCAGCAAAACAGATCATGGAGGAGACCTACAAAATGGAGTTCCTGTACAGTGGTGTGGAAGATAAACACGTGGTGATTATACATCACATGAGGCTGCAAGTCACAGCACTGCAATTTATAGTAGCAGCACGGACAACTGGAGGAGGTGACCCTTATTTGGAATGTGTGCAAAGTTTTTACACGATGTGGACTTTTTTCAGACGTGTTTTATTACTGATTTGCCCGACCTGCAGGACAACTTTGTGGACAAATTTCTTGACCTTATGCCCTGACTCATGACATCCAAACCTAGAGAAGTCGTCAAAATTCTACAGACCATGCTGTGGCAGAGTACCTTCCTGCACATCCCCCTTCCAGAGCAGATCCCCAAAGCTTCAGCCTCCACCACTTGCCAGTGGGCAAGTCAGACATCGCTTTGCAGTTTACATCTGGGTTGGTTGTGGCCCTGGATGTTGATGCAAGCCTAGAACATGTGCAGGATCTTCAGAGTACTGTGAAGGTCCACATCTTATATCCAGATGGCCAGGCTCAGATGATTCATCCTAAACTGGCAGACTTCGGGAATCCTGGGCCAGGGCTCCACCGGCTTATCATCCAGCTCTACGTCTCCCACACTGTCTGGACGGAACCATGCCCGTGAAATGCAGGCTGCTGCTGGCCTGCAACTCCCGTTCCTGCATTCCAAAATCCCCCTCGATCGGGGGTGGCAGCATCGAGAACACCATCCCCTTCAGCAAGTCTGTGACTGTTTACATAATGTGCAAACTGAATCACAAGCAGTCTTTAGAGCTCAGGCCTAGAAGGGCCTCCCTTCTTAGGCATCAGGGCCAGAAGCCTGGAACATTTCACCTGGAAATGGCATATAGGCATAAGGAGGACCATGACTCTTACAGTCTCATCCGGTATCAAACACAAGATAAATTCTTTTGCATTGAAAAACCCAAAACCTTCACATCTACACCTCCTCCCTCCTGACTGCCCCCTCCCCCCACAATAAAGTTGAGAAAACACCTAGCTGTTCTAGTTCCTGTTCTTTCAAAACAACAATGTGGCTATGGGTTCAACATTTATGCCACATGGCTACATTCCTCAAATGTGAAACGAAGAACAGTTTATTGGAGTGTAATCTTGTTTTTTTTTTTTTTTTTAATCAACAGTCTGTTTTCTGGGACCAACTCCTTTCACAGCTGTACTTTTTTTACATGGACGGTTCCTGAATGGCCTTAGACATCACTTTCCTGCCAAGAAGCTCTTTCTTTAACTCAGGGAATAGGTGTGCCAAGGACTGCATGAATAGTTGCAGAATGAATCATTTTTATCCCGGAAGGAGTTTCTTCATCTTGCCTGTCATTACCCTTAGAACCAAAATAATATATTAGGTCCATATATTAGGACAAACAGGGATTATGGAAAAGAGGAATCCACTGTAAGAAATAAAGTCATTTCCCACTACAGAGAGAGAGAGAGAGAGAGAGAGAGAGAGAGAGAATTCCACAAACTATTCTGTGTTCATGAGTTCAACAAATAATTGAAATGGACTAATTCTACAAAAGATGCAAATTATGAAAACTTCTCAGAAGACATAGATAACCTGAATAGTCTTACATCTACTAAACAAAGTGGATTTTTAGTAAAAATCTTTCCATCGAAGAACCTCAGGCACAGAAAATTTTATTGGAAAAACTTTCAAACACTTAAGAAAGAACAATTCTATATTTTCACACAAAAACTTCCAGAAAAATTGAAGAAAAGGAAAAAAAGAAAAATTGAAGAGAAGGGTATACTTTCTGTCAAATATTATGAGGTCACATTAATACCAAAATTAACACAGAAACAACAAAAATAGAAACTATAAGGGCAGAAATACTCATGAACTTAGACTCCAGAATTCTTAGCAACGTGTTAATATACCTATTCTAGCAATATACAAAAAGAATAACCTTGAAAAATAATATTTTCTATGAATGGTAACGTTTCCCAGCATGCTAACAGAGGAAAATGCTATGGTCATCTTAATTGATGCAGAGGCATCTGGCAAAATTCAATATTCACTCATGGTAAAAATTTTCAGCAAACTAAAAGTAGAATGGAACAATTTTATCTAATGAGGGACATCAACAAAAACCTTATAGCTATCATGATGCTTAAATACTAAAAGGCTGAATCCTTTCTCCTCTTAGATTAGAACAAGGCTGGCATCCAGCATTGTATCTAAAGTTTTAACCAATGCAAAAGGCAATGAAAGGAAATAAAACTCATACAGATTAGAAAGGAAGAAATAAAACTGTTTCAATTCACAGATAAAGTCATTGTCAGAAAATCCAAAGAAACTGCAATAAATACACATTAGTTGTATGTGAATTTTGCAAGGTTGCAGTGTGCAAGATAATACAAATAAACCTATTGCATTTCTGTATACTAGCAGTGAAGTATTGAATCCAATTTATAAAGCAAATACTATTTACAAAAGCTCCAAAAAATAAAATATTGGGCACAAATTGAACAAAATGTGTGTGTAAGCTGTATACTGAAAACTAGAAAACCCTGATGAGAGAAAACAAAAAGGACCTAAATTTGAAGATATAAAGCATGTTAATTGATTTTAAGATTCAATATTGTTACATTTGATGTAATCTTAGTCAAAATCCAAGCAGACTGTGTATTTTATTTCAAATATAATTTAAATGTGTATGGAAATGCAAAACACTGGAAATGAAGCAAATTTGAATAATTCATAATAAACTTTCTCAAAACTTAAGGTCTGCTAATCAAGACATTGAGGCTTGAATTAAAACATTCTTGTCTTTGTTTTTGTCATGGAGTTAAACATCCTACCAATCAGAAATTTCTTCAGATTTTTTACTTTGGGGTTTCCAATCATAAAGGTACGTGGATTTTAACCCCAAATCTAAATGGGCATCCATGGTTAAAAATTTTCACAAAATTTTTTCCCCTGCTCTTTCCAGAGCCAAAATTGGACATGCGTGTTTTCCCTGTTGTCTAGCTCCACTTATGAGGATTTTGTGATTTTGGAGTCTTAGCTCCACTTGGATGCTCCAGTTTAAACTTTTTTTCTGCTCATAGCCCTGGCTTTGACATTTGACCTGTTTACTTGGTAAATCCCAGTCTCCAGTAGCCAGGGATAAACTCAGTAGATAAAATCAACACAAATTCTGTTTTTGAAGCCATTTTATTTCTATGGATTCATAATTAAAAAAAAAATCATGATCTGAAAAACTGCATTAATTTTGCATCATCTCAATTTTAAATACACACATTCCAATAATTTGAAGAGAGTTGTAGCAGAGAAGTTTTCGTATATTTCCAGTTAAATGTTGGAAACAAAATTCCAAACCCTTATTTTTTAGGAAAGCTAAAATCCTCTGATACAAATGATATAAGGAGAAAGACAGTGGTGTGGTGTGTGTGTGTGTGTGTGTGTGTGTGAACAAAAACGTGTATAAAATTTTCTTCAACGGTTTTTTTTTTTTAATTTAATATCCTTTGTCTTATATTTGAAAAATCAGGTCACATTTATTTATTATTGACTCGAACCATGGATTTTGTATAACTTTCTCAATATTTTTCACAATGAAATGTTAAATAATGGTAGAACAATCTTACTATTGTTCAACACATCAGAGTAGCCTTTTATTCTTTTGAATATACTTATTATCACTTCAATAAAAGCAAGCAATTGGAATACGAAATTCTCTATTCCTGAAGTGAAGTTTATTTTAAAAAGTTTTCTACTTGTTAGAAAGTGCTGCTCATAAATATTATTTTGGAAAATTGTCTCATGTAATGCTAATGAAGAGTAAAGAATGTAATGGGGAAAAATGAATGTGTCATTTGAAACCAAATGTGTCATTTTATCAACTATTAAAAAAAAATGTGTGAAATTCCTAATGCTGTGTTTTAGTTTTTGGAGACATGCATTGCTCTGTTATAAAAAAATTAATATTATGTAACTTTAACACGCAAAGTATTGCTCATTCATAGGGATTCATCAGATAAAGAAGTGCTTATTTTGGAAGAAGCCGTGGATTAGCTAGGAGACTTGCCTTGACATTTCACTCACATATCAAACATCCTGTGTTTACTCGTAATGTACATTTATCTGTGTCAGTGATGGACTCAGTCAGTTTGACAGGCATCATATAATCTAGTCAACAAAATCTAGAAAAAGGCTTTTCAACATGAAATGATGTCATAATGTGTTAAAATGGCACATATCACTCTGACGGTGTGACAGGTGTTTTAAATCTCAGGCTATTTATTTTCAAATAAGAAATATATGTCATGTTTTTACACTCCGTGGTAAGACTTTCAGACTTTCTGTGTTCTAAGGTCTGCTTTGGGTTCAGAGTTTAAAGAAAATAGAAGTTACTCACCTTTTCCAACTTCATCCGGGATTTTTTTTCACTTTGGTTATTTTTATCATTCAGCACCCACCAGTTTGCCTCATACATTCTGACTATATCTTCTCTGACTCTTTTGCTTGGATCACTGTTTCTACCTTCTCTATATTCCTGAATGTATTCCTGAAATTCTCACTTTTTTTGCTGATTTTCATTCCCTTTGTTTCCAATATCACATTTTGAAGGATGCCTGCCATATTCACATATCTAAATCTTTCAATAAAAAATCACCTGGCCAGATTAGTGTCTTCTTAAAATTAGAGGATTCAAAACAAAGCTCACTACCTTTCTTTCAAAATGTGTTCCACTTAACTGACTTCCTTATCTTTGTTTATTGTATCATATTCTTCAAAGGTGTGAAATTTTAAATAATCTTTAATGATACTTAAAAAATTTTATGTATTTATTTTCAGAGAGAGAGAGAGAGAGAGAGTGCCAGCAGGGGAAGGACAGAGTGAGAGATAGTGAGAGAATCCCAAGCAGGGTCCGCGCTGTCAGCACAGAGCCTGACGCAGGGCTTGAACTCACGAACTGTGAAATCATGGCCTGCTTTCAATAGTCGGATGCTTAACCAACTGAGTCACCCAGGCGCCCCAATGGTAACTTTTTGCTTCTATTGTTCACTTTCCCCATTGAATTAATTATAAAGATATGTTGATTTTATTTCAAGAAAGTCACATGCTTCTGTATCATACATTTCCACTGCTCCATCCAAATGCAGGTCTTCAAATTCTTCGTTCCTTGCAGTACCATCCCTATGCTACCCATCCTATCAGTAGCACGATCTTTCTAAGGTGTCGTTTTAATCATCATCGCTTCTCTGTTTAAACATCTTCTATAGTTCTTCGTTACTATATTTATAACACCTAAGTGCAATAGTATAACATTCAAGATTTTTTTATTTACCAAGGTTATCTTCCACTTTTACCTTTGAAATATACTACCTCTCAGTCAAATTGTACCCTTTGCTACATTCTTTTTTTTTTTTTTTTAATTTTTTTTTCAACGTTTTTATTTATTTTTGGGACAGAGAGAGACAGAGCATGAACGGGGGAGGGGCAGAGAGAGAGGGAGACACAGAATCGGAAACAGGCTCCAGGCTCCGAGCCATCAGCCCAGAGCCTGACGCGGGGCTCGAACTCACGGACCGCGAGATTGTGACCTGGCTGAAGCCGGACGCTTAACTGACTGCACCACCCAGGCGCCCCTCCTTTGCTACATTCTTGACGTAGGTCAATACCTTTATTTTGTCACTCCCTCTGCTGGGAATATACATTACTAATTGTATGGGGACTGATGGCTTTCATTACTACCCGTTGAAAAGTGTTTGTTTATTTTTGTTTAATGGCAAATCACATGTATTATCTCCATAAATCTATTCTGGATATATTAATCAGAGACGATATCACTTCCTTCTGATCCTAAATAACACTTGATGGAAGAATTATTTTGCACTGTGTCATTTCTAAGTTTCATAGTATGGGAACTGTCTACTCCCATGTCACCTAGAAGAATAGCTTGAATGCAAAAGAGCATCAAAAGATTAATTAAAATAAATATCTTTAGGAAGAAATTCTTGCTCGTGAAATGTCATGGTTGTTTCAAATCTGTGTGGTTTTGCCTTTTTTGTGGAGTTGTTGATTATCTCAGGTGCTTTTCAGTAAGAGAGAAAACATTATAGCCTCTGTGAAACATTTTGTAGGAAATCTTTAACAAAGAATATCAGTGTTGTTTCCAAGTCTGACTTCCCACCTCTCCTCTTCTTTCCATTTATGTCAGCATGGCTGAATACTAAATCCTAGCACTTAACAACGTAGAACAGGAGTTCAAATATTAGCCTTACATTCTGGAGCCCTGTGTTCTCATTCCAACTTAGCTGCTAACAAGCTATATGACCCGGAGCAGTCATCCTGCTGTGTGCCTCATTGTCCTAAAAATAAGGGACTGGGCTGTGTTCTCTCATTTGCCTTCAAATTCAAAACTCTACAATTATGATTTTTTTAATTATCAAAAGCCATATTTAAATTTACAACTTATATCAAATTTATAACCAAGAAGACAATAATATAATAAGTTCAAAGAATCTTCTCTATCAGGCTCCAAGACGGAGTGGTTTATCACAGTCACGGTGAAAGCTGCAACCTTTTCCACTTGGGTGGAAGCCACCAAATAAACTGATCTTGCTCGGCCATGGCCAGTGCTGACTCAGGCCTTTAATACAACTACCAAGTATCAATGCACATGTAAGTTATGATTTAGATCTAGTACAACCATTAAATGCCTTTGAAAATGATGACTAGGAGGCATTTCAAGAGGCCAATGCAATTCATTCCTAGAAGAGCTTACAAAGCAAAACTTAATGTCCTTTACTTTCAGTCCTTGTGGAAACTGAGTTTTAAATCTACGTGTAATTAGAACCAAATATTTGATTTTTCTTACAACAATAACCTATTTAGGGATTTGTTTAGTGCTATACAGAGAGAGATCAGAAGACTTTTATATGAAGCCATTTGTACATTCATTGAGAGCTCTCCAAACTTCCTTGTAAAAGGTTGTGCACACACTGCTGTAAGATGCCAGGTCTGGGTGAGTGTGAAACATATCCTGACAGTTTAATTGAAATAACTATTGAGCATGAAGGAAAGACACCTGTTACAAAGGGACATAAACAACAACAAAAATCCCTGCTGGAGTTTTCAGACAAAGTAGAGAAAATCGGAAGGACTCTTTATTCACTCACCATAAATTAATGTATCAAATGGGAGAAGTGTTATCAGAATTCAGGCTTCAAGAATTACTGCTGAACTACTGGCTGTTACTGAACAGCCTTGGACAAATTATACTTCGTGATCCTCGGTTGCTTTCTTTGCCTGACGTATAGGAGTGTCATGAGAATCTACTGAGATAGTAGAATAAACCTTATATATTCTGAAACACGCATCATTAATATCAGCTAAATTGGGAGACATGTAGAAATCAGAGTATTTCAATACCAATCTGAATTTCTGATTTCTGTAGAAAATCTACAGTGGCAGAAGACCTGTATTTCCTTTCTCTTACATGGCAAAACTATGCTGGATCTGAGTAGCTTGTTTAAGAATTTAGCATGTTTTGTGTTATGCCATGCTACCAACCACAGACAAGCTTCATTGTTTTCCCACTGGATCCTTAAACACATTTGCTCATGTGATGCCCAGAATAGTTACTCTGAGGAATTTTAATTATTCAAAAGCTTATCAGAATACACATATTTAAGAATATTTTAAAATAACCTCATCTATCCCTATGTCACTATTTAAATCTCCATAGTTGGCTGGGGTAGAGGTTTTTAAAACTTATCCCATCCTCATTTTTCATTTAGGGGTCTTTATATTTCCAGGATATAAAGAGTATGTGTGTAAGGAAGTAACATATATATCAAAACTGATGTTAGTAAATTATCGAGTATAAAGAAACAAACTTCAAGTATTCACTCCAGATGGTGATATCTTTCACCAGGATATTGATTTTAATACTCAAATTTGATGTTACATTAGAAATATTAAACAAGGGGCGCCTGGGTGGCGCAGTCGGTTGGGCGTCCGACTTCAGCCAGGTCACGATCTCGCGGTCCGTGAGTTCGAGCCCCGCGTCAGGCTCTGGGCTGATGGCTCGGAGCCTGGAGCCTGTTTCCGATTCTGTGTCTCCCTCTCTCTCTGCCCCTTCCCCGTTCATGCTCTGTCTCTCTCTGTCCCAAAAATAAATAAACGTTGAAAAAAAAAAAAAAAAAGAAATATTAAACAAATAACTGCAAATTCTTGTCATCCTGTCTCTGTTTGATGTCTGTACCCTGCCTTGTTTTCTGTTGTAATTTAGTATAACAAACTCAACTGTGGAAAGCAAAAGTAAATAGTGGAACAAAAGGGACCTTTCAGAATATGAACAAAGTAAGGACAGAATACTTCATAAATTGTGACTATAATATATGGCAATCTGTTAAGAACTCTTGAAAGAATGTACCCTTCTCATTTGACTAGTTTTAATGAGTTTCATTCTAGTATAACAAGTTGCTTAGAAGCCAGTGAGAGGCATGAAAAAGGTCTCTGAAACAGAGAAAGATGTAATGCAGGCTATCACTTTTCTCAAAAAGTTAGGAAAATTATACATATTATATTATATTATATTTATTATATTACGCATAACACACATTCACACACCCATACACAATATCTCTCCAATGAAATAAAAAATCTGGTAACGTTGCTTGTGTCTTAAGGGGTGACTGCATTTCCAGAGGACTCAAGTGAATTGATTTTTATTCTTTTCCATTTTTTAACGTTTTATTTATTTATTTACTTATTTATTTGAGAGAGAGAGAGTGAGAACACAAATGGGGGGGAGGGGAGAGAGAGAGAGAGGGAGACGCTGAATCCAAAGCTCGTTCCAGGCTCCAAGCTGTCAGCGCAGAGCTCGATGCAGAGAGCATGGGTGGGGACGGGACAGAGAGAGAGGGAGACACAGAATCTGAAGCAGGTTCCAGGCCCTGAGCTGTCAGCACAGAGCCCCACACGGGGCTCAAAGTTACGAACTGTGAGATCATGACCTGAGCCGAAGTGGAACGCTCAACCGACTGAGCCACCCAGGCGCCCCAACCTACCAACCAACCTTGAGATCATGACCTGAACTGAAGTCAATGCTTAACTGACTGAGCCACCCAGATGCACCTGTTGTTTTCTTTTTAATAATTGTTGAATTTTGAAATCTGAGTTTATTACTGTTTCAAAAACAAAGAAACTAACAAAGTAAACAAGAAACCAAAGCGGATGACCTGATTTGATCCAATCAAAAGTTTCGATCAGTTATATGACCAGCTGAATTTTTAACCCGGATGAGAAATGCTATTTAACTGCATCATATTTAGTAGCCTTTTGTAAAAATAGGTAAATATAGTCACAGAAAGAGTAATTGAATGTAAGATTATAATAGGTATCCAGAAATAATCATTTTTAGAAGGTCAGAATAAAATTCTTTGAAAGAGGTGGTTGATGAAAACCATATTATTGTAGAAATTTTCAGATGCAGTTATTTCCATATTAAATGTCACTTCTTAGCTGAAAATGAATAAGTTTTTTAAAACATATATTAAGCAGGGGTGCTTGGATGGCTCAGTCGGTTAAGCACCCAACTTCAGCTCAGGTCATGATCTCACAGTTTGTGGGTTCAAGCCCCGCGTTGGGCTCTGTGCTGACAGCTCTGAGCCTGGAGCCTGCTTTGGATTCTGTGTCTCCCTATTCCTCTTCCCCTCCCCCACTCACGCTCTGTCTCTCTCTCTCTCTCTCTCTCTCTCTCTCAAAATGAATAAATGTTAAAAAAAAATTAAAAATGTATTAAGCGTTAAATTAAAAAAAATGAGCTAACGAACTGATTATTATTAATGAAAGAGAGAAATAATTATGTTATTGGCAAACAATTTTACTGGAAAAGCAAATGTGTATCTTCCTTCTCTCTATGCCATATAAGACTGCTTGAAGAATATAATTTTTCAAAAATGTTCTGAGGCAAACTACTGTGTTAAGGTGTGGACTCAATGTGTGTTATGCTGGATTGAAAATGTTTTAAAGTGTATTCTGTGGTGTCTTGAGAAATACAAACTAGGAGCAATATTCTTTACCTTTGACCAACTGTATCTGTGTGCACACGCATGTGCACTCCGCACACATGTGTGGACTTCTTGATTGGTGGATGGTGACCTTCATCACCTTGGGAGGTTATCAGTCATGACTTCCTCAAATATATCTCTAGTCCAACCCAGTCTCACCTCTTTAGCCCTTGGTTACCCCTGTGCTTGACCTTTTTCCTGAATCTTCTATTTTTCTTTCTACTGTCTGTTTTCCTTCCTTTTGTCCTGCTGGCCTAGATACATTATACTGACTTATCTCACAGCTCTCCTATTCTTATCAGCTCGGTCAATTATGCTATTAAACTTAAGTGTTCTTAATTTTAGATATTATCTTTTTGTAATTTTTTAAAACAGTTACTTCTCTTTTTTGCAATTCCAAGTTGAATGGCAAAATTTTCTACTTTGTGTTTTAAGTTCTTCCACAAATTAATCATATTGATTTCATAGCTTGTCTGATAATCTCATCGTTTGAACTTCCTAAAGATCTGTTTTTATTATTTGTCTTTGTCGCTCTCCTTCCCTCTCTCTCTCTCTCTCTCAGTCTTTATTATTATCTTTCTCTTTTCTGACTGGCTATTTGATGTTGAAACTCAAGCAGGATGCATAAAAAAGGTAAAAATAATATAAGTGTCTACTTTCTATTTTATTTTCTTTTTCCATTGATTTTCTATTGATTCTATTTTCTCCAAATGTATGCTTTTTTTTCTGGCATTAAGTTAGCAGAGGAATTTCATCAATCAATGATCACTGTAATCCAATTAGAAGTGTAGATGATTGCAAGTTCAGCCATGATTTTAGTACTGATCCCTTCTTAGTTTGTTCTTACTTCTAGAGAAGCCTCTGGAATAAAAGAGCCTCTGGAAAAAAAGTGACATAAAAATGGCCAGGCTCATAGTCGAGATCTTCCCTCGTTTCCTGATCTCATCTCTGTAACTCCACACTGTCTTGGAATGATGAATTGTCTGAACTCCTTGGTAGGAATTTTCTGTTAATTATTTTCTTATATCTTGTAATATTTTAAAATATGACTTTGTAACTTACAGGTACAGGCATAATAGAATGTTCAAATCAGGGTAGCTTCAAGCTCTTGCTGTAACAAGATGAAAATGCAATGCAGTAGCACTTTTGTTTAATATGAAGTATATAAGAAGCATTCAACATTGGAGCATGTTAAACAATATTTGCCTCAAACCCTCTCTTTTTCTTCCACAAACATACAAATATAATCATGTAAATGAAGGAATTTTTCAGCTGTCAGTACAGACAACTTATTAAAACTAAAAACATTTTATTAAAGAAAGCATTTTATTTTTTAAATTAATTTATTTATTTTGAGAAGGAGAGAAAGAGAGAAAAAGAGAGAGAGAGAGAGAATCTCAAGCAGGCTCTGCACTGTCAGCACAGTGCCTGATCTGGGTCTCAAACCCAAGAACTGTGAGGTCATGACCTGAACCAAAACCAAGAGTCAGATGCTTAACTGACTGAGACACCTGGGTGCCCCTATGGAAGATGGTTTAAAATAAACACTAATGTGAATGCTGTAGAGCTCAAATGAATTTTTGTTCTGAATATAAGTCTTTGGAAATAAATTTATCTCTTAAATACATTTCCTCAAAATAGAACAAGAAGAATATCTAATATTAATCCTTGCTCCATGAGTATTAGAGAAAAATAGTTGTGTAGATTTGAACACACAGATGCATATTTCAAGCCGAAACATAATACATTAATGGAATAATATATTAATAGGGTAATGTTGGAAGCAGTAAAATGCAGAAATGACAAAAGAGAAAATTCAATCAAGGTGTTATATAGATATAAAGGTACTACCACAATACATATTTGATATAAGGTAAACCTAGAACTTTATTATGGGAACAATTAAATGTATTGAGGAAGAACATAGAAGAAGATTCATGGAACTCATCTGAAAATATATTGTGGAATAAATTTTCACCTGGTGGAATGAGTTCTGAATTTAGAACTTTAACTCTTTGAGCTCCAATTAAAATGACCAATGGAAAATCAGTGTCTGTATATGATATATCCTTTCATTTTTTGGTAATATATTGAAATATGATTTTGTAAGTGTAAGTAGATGAAAATAGACATAATACAATGTACAAATCAGAGTAGCTTCAAGTTCTTACTGTAACAAAATGAAAACACAATGCAACAGCACTTTTAAGGTCTGTCAGAGAAGAAAGTTGTGAACAATCAGAAGTTACCGCTGTAAACAAAAATTAAAAAGCCATTCGCGACTTCTAAAGTATTTGAGTATATACAAGGTTTTCATTAAACAATTTCTGGATACTGCTTTCTGTTATTCGGATGAATTATTTTATTTTATTTTTTTTTCAACTTTTTTATTTATTTTTGGGACAGAGAGAGACAGAGCATGAACGGGGGAGGGGCAGAGAGAGAGGGAGACACGGAATCGGAAACAGGCTCCAGGCTCCGAGCCATCAGCCCAGAGCCCGACGCGGGGCTCGAACTCCCGGACCGCGAGATCGCGACCTGGCTGAAGTCGGACGCTTAACCGACTGTGCCACCCAGGCGCCCCTCGGATGAATTATTTTAAAGTATATATTGCTGTTTAGTTTTGAGATGTGATCTTTTGTAATATTGTGACAAACATTAACAAGGGTAGGTTATATTTTACATATCTAACTAATTATTGAATGCTAGAAGACACAGAATTTAAAGAGAACAGAGACCACAGAAAAAGAGTTTCTGAATTTGGGGTTAAATTGATAGAGATGGGCAAATGTAGGTAAAGGAGGGACACATTGAAGCCCCCACATCCCAAAAAAGGATACAACTACTTGCTTGTTTGAATATAGTAAAATCCAAAGTTATTTCTGATTACCTGAGAATAGGAAAACATAGGAAAATACTACAGTTCATTATAACTTTTAAGTAAGCTTGTACCTTGCCAATTGACTGAAAAGATAAAAGGAAATCAAATATGCCGTTTACGCTAATAATACCCTAATAAGGTCAGGGCAAAGCAGTAATGCTAAGAAAAAATAAAATAAGATGACATAAACTTAAGCCAATATAGCTAAAGTCATAAATTATACAAATTCCACCATTAAAAGTAAAAAAAAGCCTATGCACACTTAAAATAATGATATGCTGTATACTGGCCAATATAGCTTCAAAAATCTAAGAATGCATTATCATGGATCATTAGACAAGTAAATGTCATACTCAAACATAAGGAAACGGAATATTATCAGCTTAATAATAAATGAAATAGAACTTCTGATTAAAGGCATTAAAACATAAAGAACACACTATATCATGGCAAAAGTGGGGGAGGGGAGAACAAAAAAGTCAGTTGGGCATCCGACTTCAGCTCAGGTTGTGATCTCATGGTTTGTGAGTTAGAGCCCCACATCAGGCTCTGTACTGACAGCTCAGAGCCCAGAGCCTGCTTAGGATCCTATGTCTCCCCTTCTCTCTGTGCCCTGCCACCACCCCCCGAGCTCCCACAGGTCATGCTCTGTCTCTCAAAAATGAATAAACGTTAATAATTTTTAAAAAAGAGATTAAAGTATGTTTGTTAGATAAAACTCAGGTTACAAGTTAAATTTTAATTTTAGATAATGAGTAATTTTTTGCTGCATGCTTATTTGAGACATATGAGAATTTAAAAAAATTAAAAAGAGGGGCACCTGGGTGGCTCAGTCGGTTAAGCGTCTGACTTCGGCTCAGGTCGTGATCTCGCGGTTTGTGAGTTCGAGCCCCCATCGGGCTCTGTGCTGACAGCTCAGAACCTGGAGCCTGCTTCTGATTCTGTGTCTCCCTCTCTCTCTGACCCTCCCCCCCATTCATGCTCTGTCTCTCTCTGTCTCAAAAATAAATAAACGTTAAAAAAATTAAAAAGAGAGAAATTGCTAATCAAAAGAATAATCAGACAAATCAAATCCAGTATCAGTTAAATATTGAAAAACACTGTTTTGTGCTCACTTCAGCAGTACATATACGAAAATTTGAATGATACAGAGATTACCATGACCCCTGTGCAAGGCTGACATGCAAATTCGTGAAGTGTTCCATATTAAAAACCAAAACCAAAACAAAATGAAAAAAAAAAAGAACACACACACACACACACACACACACACCAAAAAACACTGTCTTAAAAATCAATTGACTAAAGGAAAAATACAATGTATAAAACACATTGCATTTATATGAGATTGCTTTTATATGAGAATTCAAATACAGCACGTTTTTGTCTGAGTCTTTGGTACACAAAATGCAGTCCATAGGATAGTAAAATCACCATCACCATGAAGCTTATTAGACATGCAGAAACTTAGTCCCAATCCAAACAGGGAAATCATATCTGCATTCAATATGATTCCCATATAAAAGTTTGAGAAACACAGATCTAGATAGTACAGCCAATTTCAATGGAAATTTAAAAAAAAAAACATATCCTCAAAGATTTTTTTTTAATTTTTTTTAAAGTTTATTTATTTATTTTGAAAGAGAGAGAACAAGTGGGAAAGGGGCAAAAGGAGAGGGCAAGAGAGAGTCCCATGCAGGCTCTGCGCTTTTGGTACAGAGCCCAACATGGGACTTTATCTCACGAACTGGAAGATCAAGTTCCAAAATCAAGAGTTAGATGCTTAACTGGCTGAGCCTCCCAGGCAGCGCTCGAAGATTTTATATATCAGGCAAAACCTGATTTTCAGTTTATCTCTAAAACAGCAACATAAACATCAAGCAAACATTTGAAGAAGAAAATGAAAGAATGAACATAATGCATAATTATAATTATTTAAAATATTCATCATTAAGGAGTAAGAAGATCTAATAACAGAGCCATTGAAAATGAAGTAGCATAAAATGATGTCAAATTGTAATAAGGCAATTGTATTTTGAAAATAAAAAATGGATAAATAGCCTCTTGGAATAATTTAATTTAATATATAGTATGCATAACCAAATCATGTATTTTAACTGAAAATAGTGAAAGCTATATGCTGAGAAACCTGATTTTTTTTCCAAAATATAAAACTTAAGATTTAATATAAACACTTATGTAAACATATCACAAAGTAGAAATTCTTCCAACCATTATAAATATGAACATGAAATGACTTAACACATATATCTGGTCTTATGTTCAATGAAGAGTAAAAGTTAGTGGTCTGTCTTCTGTCTTCTTTCTTCTCTTTACTTTCCTTACTGTATCCTTTCCTTTTTTTTACCCTCTCTTTCTTTAATATTTTCCCCTTCCATTCCTTTTACTGACTTGGGATGAAAAAGAAAATTATAAAAAATCTACTAGAAGTCTATAGAGTTAAAAAAATTTTTTAAAGAGAATTATAAAAAAAAAAATTAAGGTTTACTTATTTTTGAGAAAGAGAGAGAGAGGGACAGAGAGAGCACAGGTTGGGGAGGGGCAGAGAGAGACCCACGCAGAACCCGATGCAGGCTCCAGGCTCTGACCTGTCAGCACAGAGCCCAGTGCAGGACTCCAACTCTCAAAATGCCAGATCATGACCTGAACCAAAGTCGGACATGTGACCAACTGAGCCAAACAGCTGCACCTAAAGAGAATGTTAAAAGACATTGGTTGACATTGTTGATAGGGATGCAAACTGGTGCAGCCACTGTGGAAAACACTATGGAGGTTCCTCAAAAGACTAAAAATAGAAGTACCATATGATCCAGTAATCATACTATTATTTGCCCAAAGAATATGAAAACACTAATTCAAAAGGATGCATCCCCCTTATGTTTATTGCAGCATTTACAATAGTGAAAATATGGATAGATGAATGGATAAAGATATATATATATATATATATATATATATATATATATATAAACTTATGGAATATTATTCAGCCATAAAAAAGAAAGAAATTTTGCTGTTTGCAAAAATATGAATGGATCTAGAGATATAATGCTAAGTGAAATAAGTCAGAAAAAGATAAATATCATATAATACCATATAATAAATACCATATACTAAACTCATATGTGGAATTTAAGAAACAAAACAAATGGGGGCGCCTGGGTGGCGCAGTCGGTTAAGCGTCCGACTTCAGCCAGGTCACGATCTCGCGGTCCGGGAGTTCGAGCCCCGCGTCAGGCTCTGGGCTGATGGCTCAGAGCCTGGAGCCTGTTTCTGATTCTGTGTCTCCCTCTCTCTCTGCCCCTCCCCCGTTCATGCTCTGTCTCTCTCTGTCCCAAAAATAAATAAATGTTGAAAAAAAAATTAAAAAAAAAAAAGAAACAAAACAAATGAACGACAACAACAAAAAGAAACAAGCCAAAAACACTCTCTTAATTATAGAGAATAAACTGTAGAGAATTACCAGAGGGGAGATGGGTGGGGAGATGGGGAAAATAGGAGGAGGGAATTAAGAGTACACTTATCTTGATGAGCACTAAGTAACATGTCGAATTGTTGAATCAATGTATTATACACCTGAAACTAATATAACAAACACTCTATGTTAACTATACTGGAATCAAATTTTATAACAGATGAATACGGTTTTGGGGTCTAATGTGCAACATGGTGATTATATTAACAATACCGAATTATGTACTTGGAAGTTGCTAAGGGAGTAGATCTTAAATGTTCTCACCACAAAAAGGAAATGGTAATTATGTGAAGTGATGGAAGTGTTAGCTAACACTACAATGGTGATCGTTTTTTAATATGTAAGTGCATCAAATCAATAAAAACATTGTATACCTTAAACTTACACAATACATCCATTATATTTTACTAAACTGGAAGAATTTTTTAAAAGATGATGCGTGACACTTCAAATGCAGATTAAAAACATATTGCTACCTTGAACAAGTTAAATAAAAAAATCAAAAAAAAATTTAATGTGTATTTTTTTTTTTTTTTTGAAGGAGAGAGAGACAGAGTGTGAGTGGGGGAGGGGCAGAGACAGAGACAGAGGCACAGAATCCGAAGCCTGCTCCAGGCTGTGTGTTGTCAGCACAGATCCCTATGTGGGGCCCAAACCCACAAGCCGGGAGATCATGAACTGAGCAGCAGTCAGATGTTTTACTGACTGAGCCACCAGGTCACCCCTAAATAAAAGGATTTTTTACATGTTTCTTTTGAGAGAGAGAGAGAGAGCATGAATGAGGGTAGGAACAGAGAGTGGGAAAGAGAGAATCCCAAGCAGGCTCCACATTGTCAGCACAATCCCCAAGCAGGGCTTGATATTACAAAGCTGTGAGATCTGAGCTGAACCAAACTCAAGGGTCGGTCGCTTGTCTGACTGAGACAACCAGGCGCCCCAGGATTTTTTTTTTTTTTCTAGATGAGAAGACCATGAACTCTGTTGATGAGAGGTGGGAGTGAAATGTGACAACATATAAAGAAAATGAAAATGCCGTTATATCTTTTTTGGTTCCCTTATGCCATAAAGAAAACCTTGACTTGAGAATGTTTTATGAGAAATTAATCACCATTCCCACATTATGTCCTTTTCTCAACAGACTATGGATCACAGACTGGAAACCTATTCAGGCTTAACTCTCACTGAAACCAAAATGGTGCAAACTTGATTCTGTTTAAAAGCTCTGAACATTATGATTCCCCTTACAGTCCTTCCCTTTATTAGGAGCAAAAGATCACAGTGACTAAACCCATTCAGAGGAAGAAAAGGAGCTCAGAAAGCAGAAGAGTAGAAAAAGAATACCAAGGGAAAGTTAAAAAGAAGATTCTTTTGCAGAAAAGCTTGATCTCATAGGGTATAAGATCCATTGTAGAAAGTAAGACTTGAGCTAAAATGATTCCTTTTTAAAAAAATGTTTATTGGGGCGCCTGGGTGGCACAGTCGGTTAAGCGCCCGACTTCAGGCAGGTCACGATCTCGCGGTCCCGGAGTTCGAGCCCCGCGTCAGGCTCTGGGCTGATGGCTCAGAGCCTGGAGCCTGTTTCCGATTCTGTGTCTCCCTCTCTCTCTGCCCCTCCCCCGTTCACGCTCTGTCTCTCTCTGTCCCAAAAATAAATAAACGTTGAAAAAAAATGTTTATTAATTTATTTTTCAGAAAGAGAGAAAGAGAGAGCAATAGAGGGGCAGAGAGAGAGGGATAGAGAGAATCCCAAGCTGGTTCTAAGTTGTTAGCATGGAGTCCCAACCCAGGGCTCGATCTCACTAACAGGAGACCACAACCTGAGCTGAAATCGAGTGAGTTGTTTAACTGACTGAGCCACTCAGGCACCCTTAGCTAAAATAATTTCTTATTCCTTAACCATGATCATTCACACATGCCAGATGAGATGAAACGGTATTTAGCTTCTACACAGAAACCACCAGGGCTGATTTTTCTAGGCATTATAAGTGAAAACACACCTAGATGTTTCCTATGATCTTTTCACTTACTTCAGCCAACGCTAATATTTAAATACTTCCTCAATATTCTTCCCCAAACCCTTTTTTTCTTCATTCTTGTTAAGCATGTATAAAAGAGAAAAGAAATTCTATTTACTGGAAACGGGCTACAAATAGACATAGTTTTATAACCCTAAGGCTCTGTACAGAGCAGACAACTGGATTTGCAGTTTTGAATGAATTAATTGGTCCCTTTACTCAATGGAACAGATGAAGTGAAAATCTCATAGAGAAAATAAAGCATATCTATGTTCTAATTTTATCTGTAACACAATTTTAGAGGAGATATTAATCTCTCAAGCTCAGTTTGCTAACTGTTGAAAAAGGATAATAATATATTCAGTTGAATAGAGTTGTTATGAGTATTTAATAATTATAAAAGTTTATAGTGTGCCTAGGCTTATCACATGCATGAAATAAATTTTTTATTTTTAATAAAAATATGATTAATGACTTTAATAAATTTAATTTTAATTATTAAAATGCAAAAAAAAATACAGAAAAGTTAAAGAACCTTATCATTTTTTGAATTCCTGTTGTTCAGGATAAACAACTTTTTAAAATCTTGGTGTACTTGCTTGGAGTTTTATCATTTTTTAATAAAAGTAAAATATTATTATACAAAATTAAAATACATGGAAGTATAGAGGAATAATACAGTAAAAACAATATATGTCGCAACAGAGAAATTGGCACCATTTACTTTTAGATGAAGTTTGTTGCAAATAGGTTGAGAAAGAAGTTTCCGTGTTTAAAAAGACGTTAGTCAAGTTTAAAATCTAGGTTGGCTAACATCTGAGCCTTTTGAAGAAAGTTTATTCTCAGTATTTCTGATTTCTGAGAAGATGTGGTCTTATATTTCCAAGTTGTGATTTTTATTTTTATTTTATAATATAATATAGCTATTGACAGCACTGATGTCAATTGCTGCCTTTGATGCCCATTATTTTCGATAACTTGTGTTGCTTTTATGTCATTAAAATACTGTTTACATATTTAGTAAATTACTATTTTCTTCTTATAGCCAACAAGTCTGATCCCTAAAATTTAAACACTTTCTGAAATAGTTCATTATAATCATCCATCAATATTAAGCACCAGGACAATAGTATGTCTAGTTTATACTATATTCAGTGCTATGGATGTTCCCTTTTCAACATTATATACAATAGAGAAAAAATACATATATTTCCCAAAATCCCTACATTGTAATAGATACTCCTGCTTAGTTATGCTTATATAAAACCTATGAAATTGCTCTAAACATTTTTAGAAATTTTAGAATTTCTCCTATCCTTTTGGCCAAAGTGATATAATATCATAGCTTACTATCAAACTGTCTATGAGTTTATTAAAGCCACTATGTACTGAACAAAAACCTATGAGTGATGGATAAAATTCTCTGGATCTCTAAGTTCAGTAGTGACTCACTCACAGGTTTTTAGTGTTTCTTGACAAATAATATTAAAATTATTATATATATATAACATAAATCAATTACTAATATAGATTCATATTATCTGTCATTATATTAATATACTGTATTCTTTCACTTCAAAAATTTCTTTAGTCAATGGTAACTTTCCTTTCAATTCCTTAGAATACCATCAGCTTTGAGTTGATATTTTTAGAGCAATGGTTATCACAGTGTGACTTTTAGCCCTCAAATTTCACTGAGATCTTTTCAGCTGATGCAGGAAAATAATTTTCTTAACAATAGTGAGATAATATTTGAAAATGCAGACCTTTGTATTGATAGTACAAAAGAAAAGTGCATATAAAATAGCCGATGTTGGGTGCCTGGGTGGCACAGTCGGTTGAGCGGCCGACTTCGGCTCAGGTCACCATCTCGCGGTCCATGAGTTCGAGCCCCGCGTCGGGCTCTGTGCTGACAGCTCGGAGCCTGGAGCGTGTTTCGGATTCTGTGTCTCTCTCTCTCTGACCCTCCCCTGTTCATGCTCTCTCTCTCTCTGTCTCAAAAATAAATAAACGTTGGGGCGCCTGGGTGGTGCAGTCGGTTAAGCGTCCGACTTCAGCCAGGTCACGATCTCACGGTCCATGAGTTCGAGCCCCGCACCAGGCTCTGGGCTGATGGCTCAGAGCCTGGAGCCTGCTTCCGATTCTGTGTCTCCCTCTCTCTCTGCCCCTCCCCCGTTCATGCTCTGTCTCTCTCTGTGTCAAAAATAAATAAACGTTAAAAAAAAATTAATAAAATAGCCGATGTCTTAACACGAATTAAGACAGTGGTGCCAAAATGTACAAAAAGTAATCTTTTCCCCTGCTGCACACACGTGGAAACAATATTTATTTCACCTAAGAATGTCCTAGAAAATTATTAATTCTAGTAGATATTTGTCTCAAGTGAGAAAATGGGAAGTATGTATAAAACACTTCTACTCCCAACCTCAGTATGACGTTTGTAGTGGAGGCAAACAATTGTACAGTTGTATGAATTGTGAACTCAACCAGCTCTTTGTTATTGTTGTTATTAAACACCATTTTATGAGAAACAATGACTGCTGCTATTCAGAATTTGGTTTTAAGGAGAAATTTGCTCAAAAGTGAAGAAACAGGGCTTCCTAATTCAAGGAAAACAACTAGCAGTGTGTGTTGCCAATGACATATTTTTAATATCAAGAGACACTTTGAATTTTGGAAAATTTTTATCTACCACCATGAGCCAGATAGCTTCTCAATATATGAAAAACAAACTTTTCTGATGAGCTCCATGGTGATACTAACACGTGATTATCAATTGATTTGAAGAAGTGTGTAAACCTTTGGGAAGTTTATGTTGCCTGGTAAAATTTTCCAAATGAAATGACGAATTATTTTACAAAAAAAAAAATTAAAAAATCGGTTTTAAGTACGAGGTGTACCAATGGAATTTAACAGAATATGAGTTTATTGATATGATTTTGGATTCCAAATTGCAACTAACCTTTAAGAAACTGCCATTTGTTAAAGTTTAATGTAACATCAAATTATATTATTTGCAATTATCTGATAAGATGATTAAAATATTCCCTTCTCCTTTTCCTAAGTATATGTGTTGAGTCTAAATTTTCTTTGTATATTTGAAGCAAACAAAATATCATAACAGATTAAATGAAAAAGTTGCTATGTAGATCTAGATGTCTTAAACTCTATGTTAAAGAGAAAGGCCAATATGTAATGCAACTGTTCTCATGAAAATTATATTTTCTTGGGGCGCCTGGGTGGCGCAGTCGGTTAAGCCTCCGACTTCAGCCAGGTCACGATCTCGCGGTCCATGGGTTCGAACCCCGCGTCAGGCTCTGGGCTGATGGCTCAGAGCCTGGAGCCTGTTTCCGATTCTGTGTCTCCCTCTCTCTCTGCCTCTCCCCCGTTCATGCTCTGTCTCTCTCTGTCCCAAAAATAAATAAAAAACGTTGAAAAAAAATTATATTTTCTTGTGGAAATTGTATAGTATTTTTCATTAAAATGTTATTTTTATTAATATAAAATGTGCTTATCATTGTTGTATTTAAATGAAAAAATATTTTAAAAAATTTAATGTTTATTTATTTTTGAAAGAGAGACACAGTGTGAGCAGGGGAGGAGCAGAGAGAGAAGGAGACACAGAATCTAAAGCAGGGTCCATGCTCTGAGCTGTCAGCACAGAACCCGACACAGGGCTTGAACCCATGAACCGTGAGATCATGACCTGAGCCTTGAACCCACCAACCCTGAGATCATGACCCGAGGGGAAGTCGGATGCTTAACCGACTGAGCCACCCAGGCGCCCCATTTGAAACAATATTTTAAAGTGTTTCAGTCTTAATTTAAACTATGATAAAAATCAGTGGATCTAACCTACAAAATCAAAAGCTGTTAGTGATTTTTTAAAATGTTTATATGGTTTTGAGAGAGAGAGAGCATGAGAGGGGCAGAGAGAGGGGAACAGAAGATCCAAAGCAGGCTGTGCGCTGACATCAGAGAGCCAGATGTGGGCTGGAACTCTTGGGCCATGAGATCAAGAAGCCAAAGTCACATGCTCAACCCACTGAGACATCCAGGCACCCTGAAGCTGTTTGTGATTCTGAATGATTTTTAGAATTGAATCTAAAGCCAAAAGTTTGAGAACCACTGTTTCAAACTATCCTCAAACTGTCAGTTCAACATTGAATAGTTTATCACGGCTGGCTAAGGGATAGTTCCATGTTCTAGCCCCTGTTTTTCATTATTGGCTCCTTCTCTTTATATGCAGATTTGATACATTTTCTAAAATTAGTCAACTTTCAATGAAATTGTTAGTATGTTCTTTCCCAGTGTGATAACATACTTGCAATCCAAATCCCCCTGCCACTTGCAGTGTTGGAATTTGATCTGTACCATTTTGTATTGTTGTAATAGCTGAAATATCTATATATAGCCAGAGAAAAAGGTCACATATTATACATATATATGCTAGGCACAAAGAAAGCATAAACTTAACAAATTATTTTTGATTGATTTAAGATTGGTTTATTGTCATAAAGTGGACTATTTACAAAATCACAAATTCTGTCACTCCTTCCAAAGTCATTGTTGTAAATATATTTATGCATTCATTTTAAGACTTTAGTTTTTTCTTCATGCATGATGAAAAAAGTTGAGGCTCATAATGTGCTAATAATCAATGTAATAATTTGAAAACTAGATTTCTACAACTCGCAGGAAGAAATAACAAATGAAATATTAGAACATTCTGGGCACACTGTCAAGAAACAATTTTATATATTGAATTTATTTGTTGATTTTCACTGAGTGTAAATCTGTATGAAAAATTAGAGTCTTTCTTTTTAAAACAAGGAAACTTATTTATTGGGATTGTGAAGCAATAGCCTTTACTGAATTGACTAGTCTCCAGAACAAGACTTAAAATACATGAGGGTCTGGTTGGGGGGGGGGGGGGGGTAAAACAGGTGATGGGTATTAAGGAGGACCTTTCTGTGATCAACACAGGGTGATGTATGGAAGTGTTGAATCACTACACAGAACACCTGAAACTATTTAACCCTGTATGTTAACTACCCAGAATTAAAACAAAAACTTAAAAATATAAAATACATGAGGGTAAAATATCTTGATTATTTAGTTCGGTTAAAATGATTTTTAAAAGTTGATGCATAGAATTTGATTAGAATTCAATGATGATACTAATATCATTTAATTTCTGGTAGATCATCCTTCTTACCCAAAGTGATACTGATGTAGGATAAGATTTAATCCAACAAATATTTATTTTGTATGTCCCAATTAGCAGAGTGTGTGCTGGGACTTATAATGAAATTAACATTTTAGAGATAAAGTATCCATAGTGGTAACATATAAGGATATCTGAGTATATTTTTAATTTGTGCAATTGTAGGCACGAATAAACTACGAAATTTCCAAATTACTCTTTTTATTTGTGCAACAGACATATCCTAAGAACTTTGCAGACAACATCAGTGTTAATAATCTACAATGTGATTATTATTTATGACTCATTTGCCTGTGCTTATAAATGTCATTATTAATGTTGAAAATAAAACTCCAAATGCAATTTAGAAAACAAACCCACATGACTCCATCTGTCCTTTGTTTCCTGTCAAAGTAACTTTTTTGCATATTACAATTGCTACTCCCTCCCCCGAGTAGCAAGAATGAAATAGTAGTTATATAAGTAAATTAAACAAAATAATTTATTTCTGATAAAGGATAGAATAATGTTAGAGTTCAATACCTACTATTTTATTAACTATTTTGATTAGATTACTTAGTATTTTTAAAGCAGAGTTTTTCCTCTGAGAAAATTCCTGGAAAACACAATTTTAACCAGTCTTTTTTTTTTTAATGCTTATTTATTTTTGAGAGAGAGAAAGGGCACAAGCAGGAGATGGGTGGCGGGACTGACAGAGGATCCGAGGGGGTTCCATGCTGGCAACAAAGAACCTGATGCAGGTCTTGAACTCGTGAACGGCAAGATCATGGCTTGAGCTGAAGTCCGATGCTCAATGGACTGAACCACCCAGGCGCCCGTTAACCAGTCTTTCATGCAGGCATTCAATAAATATTTACTCAGTTCAAGAACAAGGGGTAAGAATTGGCAGAAAGATAAGTAAGAAATTCTTTACCATACAGAGATTAAGATCTAATAAACACAATTCTCTAAATTTTTCCAGTAGGTTAAAATCATATTGGATTGCTTCAGTTGTATCAAAAATGAATTCTTCAAAAACACTTTAAAAATTAGTACCTTTTAAATAGATTTTAGCAAAGTGATTCTGATTAATGGGAAAAAAAAATTCTTCTAACACTGGATAGATTTAGGTCAATAACTATTTTTCTTTTGTTTTTAATGTTTCCAAAATAACAAAATATTTTCTTAGAAAATCCATCATATTTTTCTGTTCACTGAATTTGGTGAATAAAGATAAAGGGTTAAGTCCTCTTTGATTTTATATCCCCCTCCTTTTCTTTCTGCCAGAAACAAGAAATTATGAATAATCTACTTCCAAAAAGAATTCTCCTCTGTTCCAGTATTATAACTTTTAAAAGATTCACCATTTTACCCAATTTTTTTAAATCATATTTTCTTTCGCCTTGGGTAAAATATACAAGAAGTCAAGTATTGTGTTTATTCACTTAATAAAGAATTATTCATTCTAAACCAGCACAAAACAAAATAATACAAAGTTTCATGAACCTTGAAACAATTTGAAATGATAAAAGGATCACACACTGGAACAGCAAATTCTTAGCATAAAGACTTACATGAAATTTGATCTAGTCCTTCTGTATTTAATTCGTATTTGAAAAATAGTCCAAATTCCATCCACGTGAGGAGCAGTAAGACTTATTTCATGAGTCCAAATTCATTTACTCGGCAATTATTCGACATTTACAATGTGGCCCAAAGACTATGAATTAGTCCTGAAAATGTTAATCTGAATCAAATATACCAGTTGTTTATATCCTGATAGAGAAAAGTCAACATTCATTCATCAAAATGTATTGATAGATTATGACAAGTTTTAAGACATAAAAGACAGAATTCCAGCTCTTCAGAGTTTATTAATTGGTAAAGAGAGATTTAAATGTGTACAATTATAATATAGTGTTCTAAGCTATTGCAAACAGAAGAAAAGGGCCTAACTCCCATATATTGCTTACGTTTTTAGGGAAGGCTTCCACAGCATTAGAATTTACTTTCTAAATAAAAGGAGGCAATCGTGTGAATACAAAGTGCTATGATGAATGAGAGAAAGGATTATACGTCTTACAAAAGGTGTAAATGCCCAGCATTTTTGGATTAGAGTGACCTTAGTCAGTCTGCATGGGTATGAATCTTACCACACAGCTTATTATTTTGTGTGACCTTTAGCAATTAGCCATATTATGGATAGGATAACGGAAACAATAGTCTCAACCTTAAAGGATTATTTTAAAGACAAAGTGAAGTAATATGTAGTAATTAAAACTGTGGAGCACTCAGAAACAACTCAATCAAAGACTATCTATCATTATTGCAATATTTGCATGGGATATCAAGTAGGGAAGAAGTAGGTTTATTTAAAAAAATGCTCAGATATATAGCACCCAAATCTTGGTTTCTAAAACTATTCTCAATGAACCCTAGGACTGGGCATCTTGTACAGAGATTTACAAGATGTGCCTGGAGCATTTCTATTAACAGATAATAAGAAGGTGTGCAAAAAGAAACAAACAAAAACCAAATGGAAAAATCCCACAAACACCACAATGATATCAAAAAAGATACAGAAACCAGCTGAAAGAATTTCCAGTGGTTAAAACAGAGACAAGTCGAACAACGAGATAAATAATTATTGGCTTATAACACAAATGGTAGAGCATGAACCCCTCTTCTTTAGGTATGGGCTCTAAATGGTGATTTCTTTATAAAGAATAGACTGTGAAAAAAGGGGAGGAATAACTTTCAAGTGGTTAAACCTCACGAGCACTACGCAGGGGGAACATAAATTGTATTAAGTCGTCTTGATAATATATGCCTTTTATATAAGTAGATGAAGATGGGACTTTACTGTGGCCTTCTTCCCAGGAACACGCACCTGAGTCCAATCATGACACAAGCATCAGACAGACCCTAGTAGTGGGACTTTCTTAATGTTAAACAAGCCTGCTAAGATGAGATGTGAAGCTTACACCAAACCACCTTCCAAAAAATACTCATTAGTTGACTCTAATGACATAGTCATCTCTCTTCTGGTAAAATGTGAAAGAAGCCCAGATATGCAATATTAATTGTCTGACTTAAAAATATTTGGTCTTCAAAACCGTTCTTTTTAAGATATTCTCTGCCGTGGAGCTATTTGTGACTCAATTAGAATGACTTATGTTTACGGGTAGCAGAGTGGGAAGAGAAAAGTCAGTGGAGAATGAAGAGCATTGGAAATCGGGAACACAGTTTGTTTTTGAAAAAATTTTTAATGTTTTTTAAATTCATTTTTAGACAGAATGAGAGAGAATAGGGGAGGGAGGGAGCAGGGAGGAGACGGAGGCAAAGGATCTGAAAATGGGCTCTGCACTGACAGCAGAGATTCTGACATGGAGCTCGAACTCAGGAACTGTGAGATCATGACCTGAGCCGAAGACAGAAGCTCAACCACTGAGCTATCCAGGTGTCCCAGAAAATGGGCACCCAGTTTATAAAACAAAACACACACACACATACACACACACACACACACACACACACACACACACACACAAAACAATCAGGAAAAGTAGACAACCATGTGGACGAATGGAAGAAGAATTACATGCTATGAACTGTCTTTATAGTTCCAATCACCTCTTAGCACAATGTGTGTGTTGTGTGCGTGTGTGTGTGTCCCAATGTGTATGGTTTGTTTTATTTTGTTTTCCATAAACCAACAAGGGGAGATGTGCCTTTAGTGTTTTAAAATACCTAAGGATGAACCTTAAAAGCCCAAAGTGAGATAATTTCATGAGTCACGCAACATATTTCTTTAGCCTTCATTACAATGTGAATACTATTCAAAAACTTAAAGGTGACTGTTTTTGAATCAATATATTTTTGAACTGAAGTACTAGAATTCCATAACAACAGAAAAGTAGATACCGCTTTGTACTCCTTGAATCCTAAGCTTGTGTCTGTAGATTTTCAATTAATAGTACCACCATGTGCTATGCATGATACGCAAGTTGTATAGCATATCTTAAGGCTGTTGTGAGTTTGAAATGTATTGATACAAATTGATACAACAGGCTTTCAAAAATCTGTTGACTGCCTGCTTAAAATCATTTCCAAGACAGAAACATTTCTCAAAGTATTCTACGTAAGCAAAGATGAGGCGACGTTAAGTCAAAAGCAGGGACTGTGTGAAATGTTCTGTCCTCTGCCCCTCTCTTTCAACTCACAAATCTCCTTAATTTAGGAAAGACTGGGGAAAGCCCTACCAGCTTCTCTTTAATTTTTATCATACCCTTTTCATAAATTTATTGGGCATAATATCCAATTTATTTTGTAAGTAATAATGCCCAGTGGAACTATGTTCCACATTATGTACTTTGAGTGATGCTATTCTAGCACAAACATTACTTTTATTATGAAAGAATAATTTAAAAAAAGAGCGTGAAGCCACTGATCTTGGGCCAGCAATGCCTTTACTAAATTGTAACATAGGCAAATCCCTTACGGCTTCTATGTTGTTTCTTAACCAGGTGATTCTTAATTTATCTTAATTCTCTAAAGATATATGATTTTATCTTTTTTCATAAACTCATCATAAAGAAAAAAGTTCCATTTACTCCTCATGTTATTGGACCCGTGTGTTTGGCTCATATGTACCGTTCATCCTTATGTATTTATTTTTTAAATCGAGGATTTTGAGATCGAGATTGTCAACTTCTACTGTAGAAATATGGAACTAACAGCAATAAGCAAGACCTAGCATAGGATTGTCATTATATTAAAAAAATCTTAACATGAAATTTTTGGAAGAATGCAAATTTAAGAACAAGGAACAAAATTATATTGAATAAATACATTCATTGCAATATTTTTCTATTTGTCAGCAGCCAACTTCATAAAAGACTGATGTCAAGCCAGTTATTTCTAATTTTTACTTTAACTTAGTTTAGTTAAGAATTAACTATGATGCTTTATGTATTAACCCGTTGTGCGTTTTGAACCCTATTAGAACAGTGTTCCATTGACAGTAAACACTTCAGATATTGTAGCAGTGATCATAATCTGAGCCTGGTTTCACATCTTCCTCTTCCCAACCCTCCTCCTCCTCCTTTTCCCCCTCCTCTTTCCTTTTCCCTTTCTCTTTCCCATATCCTTTTGCCTTCCCTTTCTCCTCCTTCTCTTTCTCCTCCTCTTCCTCTTTCTTCCCCTGCTTCTCTGTCTCTGTCTCTCCTAGGACAATTCACTGAGCTTTAGTTAGACACAGGAATCCTGGTGCTAATTTCCCTCATAGTTATGGTCTCATGACTAAGTTGGGGAAATGATATCTTGTGAAAAAGTCACACATGCAATTTACAGGTTATCTCTTTAAAAATGAAGCCTCTTGGGGAGCTTGGTTGGCTCAGTCTGTTGGGCAGCTGACTTCGGCTCAGGTCATGATCTTGCAGTCCGTGAGTTCGAGCCCCCGCATTGGGCTCTGTGCTGACAGCACAGAGCCTGGAGCCTGCTTTGGATTCTGTGTACCCCCTCTCTCTCTGCCCCTCCGCTACTCATGCTCTGTCTCGCTCTGTCTCTCAAAAATAATTGTTAAATTTTTTTTTTAAAAAATGAAGCCTCTCGGGGTGCCTGGGTGGCTCAGTCGGTTAAGCGTCCAACTTTGGCTCAAGTTATGATCTCACGGTTCGTGGATTAGGGCCTTGTGTTGGGATCTGTGCTGATAGCTCAGAGCCTAGAGCCTGCTTCAGATTCTGTGTCTCCCTCTCTCTTTCTGCCCCTCCTCAGCTTGCTGGCTTTCTCACTCTCTCTCTCTCTCTGAAAAATAAATAGAAACTTAAAAAAAATTTTTTTTAAATGAAGTCTCTTGCCTTAGACATTCTCTTCTATCCCATGGGCAGGAATGTGTATATGGCAGCGTGCCAGCTTTCATCACTGGATCAAGGACAACTCTTTATGAAATGGCACACTAAGAAAATAAAAGAAAAAGAAATGTAGGTCCTTGAATGACCGTATAGGGAATAACTGGGTTTTACTTCTAAAGACATATTGTAATTGTGCACATGTGAGTCTATGGGAAGCTTTTCATTGACAGATATTTGATGATCTGCTTGAACAAGCTGCTTAACTTGCGATTTCTGGGTAACTCTTCCTGTGGGGGAGAAACACCAGTCTTTTCTAACCGAGTAATGGAGCACTTGGGAAATACACATGGAAGAAAAAAAAAAAAAAACAGATTACAAAATGACCTTTATTTTTGGTCGAACTTGACAAAAGAATATGACTTCTAAAACCTCTCCCTTGGATAGCTACATAACTTGTGGGGCTCTGTGCAACATGAAAATACAGGATCTCTTGTTTAAAAAGAAATTAAGAGAGGCACCTAGGCTCAGTCAGTTAAGTGTCTGACTGTTGATTTTGGCTCAGGTCAATCTCATGGTTCATGAGTTTGAGCCCCGCGTCAGGCTTTATGCTGTCAGCATGGAGCCTTCTTGGGATTCTCTCTCTCCCTCCTTCTCTCTGCCCCTTCCCTGCTCTCTCTCTCTCTCTCTCTCTCTCTCTCTCAAAATGAATTAGTAAACATTAACAAAAGTAAAACAATTAAGAATTTTAAGATGGTGACAGAACATTAAGCCAAGCACTGAGCCCCTCTAATCCTGGGGCCCTGTGCAACTGCATAGGTCAACCAGCCATGAAACTGGCCCTGTCTCCCCATTCCTTAAATAAATTGTAGAATCTGTTAGTCAGGGGATTGCATTTCTAATGCCACCACAGAGGGATTCCTGACTTTCTTCTCGTTCATCAAATATAGTGTGCTCTTGAGCCCAAGTGAGCTTGAAAGGTACCTAGGCCTGGTCTGTGTCCTGACCAAAGTTTGTATAATTGGGGAGTTAAAAGAAGAATCTTTTCTATGAGCTGAAAAGCAAATCATTAAGACAGAGCCAGGAAGGTCTTAAGCCACACACTAATACTGACGTCTTTTTCTTTTCTGACTAAGAAAAAGTACTCCCCTGGGCAGACATGAGTGATGGGATGGACTACAGCAGTTATATTCTCAATGTTTCAAAATAAAATTGTATTCTGTGGGCTGGCCAGTGTACGCTATAGGAATAGAAGCATTTTTCTTCTCTACAAAATTTTGTTCACTTGCAACATTGAGTTTACCAAGCATTGGTCAATTGGTAATAGAATTCTTCCTTGCCAAGCATGAGGCACAGGAACATTTCCTGGTCGGCACCAGAGGTGATGGAGTTAAGGTCTTAGTATAGGAATTAAAGAAAGGGATTCATTCATTCCTTCCTTGTCTTTAAATTTTCAGTCAACTGAGTAATTTGAATAAAAATTTATAGGAATCAAAACATCAGCTCTTTTGCATATTACTAATAGAGCTGCATTGAAGAACTTGGTTTGGACTGAAGGTCAAAATCAAGTTCAATACTATTATCCCTCAATATTAACTTTTGGACTTATGTGTGGGAAAATTTGGTTCTTCATAGTGGATACTTTCCAAATCAGCCACAATGAAGATCTTATCTCAGACTGTGTGTCCCCTAAATGGTCAAAGAAACAGAGATTTCAGATTTTAACAAAGAGAAATATGGGCAGGCTGACTGAAACCCTGCCTTTTTTTTTTTAATTGGAAAAAGGCAATGCACAATGAATGGAAGAGTAGAAGCTTCTGTCTATTTAAATGGCTGAAATTCCAATATCTTACGGGATGGTAGGAATCTGGGGAGAAAGAAAAACAATGACTGTTGAATACAGAATTGCTGCATAATTCAGATCTAGCAACTTGGTCAGTTATCTGTGTCCTACGGAAAAAAAGGAGCCCTTGGGTATTTTTTTTTCTTTTCTTTTCTTCTCTTGTTTTCCTGTCTGGCATTGCACCATGAAGCTAGAGGCTACAACTAATATCTAAATAATTGAAGCATTATTTTAAAAAGCAGGCTGCAGGTCAGACTTTACTAATATCTGTTCTAGATCTATTAAATTCAGTGACTTGATTTAATCAGCATTTTCTTAGGATTTGTAACACACCTAGTTGTGGATTTTTGCTCAGTCAGCTTTTGTTGAAATCATAAAACGCAAATTATTAAATAATAAAACTGTCATACATTTTGAAGAATTATTTTGGAAAATATTTGATATAAGATTTTGTTTCTAAGAATTGCCTTAGAAAGGGGAATAAAGAAAACAACCAAAATCCAGATTTTCATCAAGCCAGATATTTGGGCTTAGAAACCATTTAGAAAATGACTTTAGTCAGAGAAAGAGTTGGCATAATGAATTAGTACATTAACACTAAAAGCGGTAGGTTTCTGACTAAACTTATTTCTCTTGTCATTTGAAAAAACTTGCCATTTACAAACTTGCTTAGAGCTTCATTTTTGAGGCAAATGAAAACAGGATTTAACTCCATGGCTTCCACTGACATTAATGGAATCCATTCATCTAACTGGTCACGCTCTGCGTGGAAATTTACACTTTAAGGCTAATATTTACAACTCTAAGTATGCGCTGTGAGATTGCCTTAAGGAAAGAAAAAGCAAATATAAACTGAATTCACTAACTCTTTGATTCTTATTAAAATAATTTTCATGAAAATCTGATGTATTACTTTCTTATTCATAGCATACATTTCCAAGATACAGTTTCTCTTATTCACACTTTATTTAAAAATTATTATTATTATTATTACTATTATTATTATTTTCGAGAGAGAGACAGAGTGTGAGCATGGGAGGGGAGGAGAGAGAGGGAGACACAGAATCTGAAGCAGGCTCCAGGCTCAGAGCCTGAAACAGGGCTCAAACTCATGAACTGTGAGATCACGACCTGAGCTGAAGTCAAAGGCTTAACTGACTGAGCCACAGAGGCACCCCAACACTTTATTTTTTTTAAATTGAATGAGGGTCTAGATGTTTTCATGTGGATCCTGAGAAACTTAACAGAAACCCATGGGGGAGGGGAAGGAAAAAAAAAGAGGTTAGAGTGGGAGAGAGCCAAAGCATAAGAGACTCTTAAAAACTGAGAACAAACTGAAGGTTGATGGGGGGGGTGGGAAGGAGGGAAGGGTAGGTGATGGGCATTGAAGAGGGCATCTTTTGGGATGAGCACTGGGTGTTGTATGGAAACCAATTTGACAATAAATTTCATATATTAAAAACAAACAAACAAACAAACAAATAAATAAATAAATAAATAAATTGAATGAGACGATTCAAATTCTTCTTCGGTTCTAATCTTCATTCCTCACCCTCAAGAACAAACACTACTTCCATTTAAAGAAATTGAAGTATACAGAATTTAAGGAACCCTCAAAATTGGGAAACACAAATTTCTCTAATAGGTCAGTTACACAAATGTGTGTCAGAAATACCTTAAAAAATAAATATTTAAACATAGAACTACATGTTTCATCAAATTTCTGAATATATATCAAAATAGCAATACTAGCACAATTTCAAATTAAGTACATATTGTAAGTATGTATCTTTTAAGTTAATAAACAAAAAAAATTATACCTATGAAATAATGCATGAGATACCATTGAAATTATGTGCCTTTAATAATATTGATTGAACTGGGAAAAAGCAGCCATGTAGATCATTATTATTAGGTGAATACTTGAAATGGTCATACCCATCTATCGCCATGTCTTTTGTAGTGCTTTTTAATGAGATACCCAGTTGATATTGAGCATAGCCTCATGATTTACTTTGGCCAACAGTTCATGAGCACACATGATATACTCAGCATCCAAGTGCAAACATTAAGAGCCACCCATGTTTCTGTCATCTGCCTTGTATTTGTCCTATACTACAAGATCAGTATGTCCAAGATCAAGGCTGCTCAATTTGTAAATATGATCTACATCCAATTCATTGAATCTGACATATTATATGGGTGGGGAAAAAAAAAGCTGCTGTTTAGTAGGACACTGAAAACATGAAGCTATTTGTTACTGAAGCATAACACAAGAAAGATTCACTGGTTCATCATCATTTTCAAAAGATGAAATTGTATAAACTAAAGAAGGGAAGTCGAATCATTAGCAGTATTAGTAATAATTGCCACTTACTGTCTACCCTTATTTGTTTATCCAAGGATTTTCTTGTGACAGGATAGAGAACTCCCATGTTGCTAAATACTCAGTATTCCCCGTGCTGACTAAAAAATTACATTTTTGGGGCGCCTGGGTGGCGCAGTCGGTTAAGCGACCGACTTCAGCCAGGTCACGATCTCGCGGTCCGTGAGTTCGAGCCCCGCGTCGGGCTCTGGGCTGATGGCTCAGGGCCTGGAGCCTGTTTCCGATTCTGTGTCTCCCTCTCTCTCTGCCCCTCCCCCGTTCATGCTCTGTCTCTCTCTGTCCCAAAAATAAATAAACGTTGAAAAAAAAATTAAAAAAAAAAAATAAAAAATCACATTTTTTCCTAGTGGTATTTTGAAAGGTCTCTAACTTAGAAAATGTGCTTCACTTGGCTTTAAAATAGTGCCTTAGGTTGGTAGTTATCTTTATCTACAACTGTTCTTCTAAAAAAGAAAAGTATTTGGTAACAATATTAAAAAAATGTCAACATTTGTTATGAAGGAAACATATTCCCTAAAAGGATTGTTCTGATTCTTATTTGTACTTAAATTTTCAAAAACAATGGTTACAAATTCTTACTTTATAATAAAATAGGGCTTAGATAATCCGTCTTTTCTATGCTATTTTTAGATGAAGAAATATGAGTTAAATGACATTAAAGACTAAGAGTTAACTAGGACCACACAGAATATTTTATTTTATTTTTATTTTATTTTATTTTATTTTATTTTATTTTATTTTATTTTATTTTATTTTATTATTTTATTTTATTTTATATTTTTATTTTATTTTTTAAATATAATTTATTGTCAAATTGGTTTCCATACACACCTAGTGCTCATCCCAACATGTGCCCTCCACAATGCCCATCACCCACTTTCCCCTCTCCCCCACCCCCTATTAACCCTCAGTTTGTTCTCAGTATTTATTTTACTGCAATACATAGATGACATCTTTCAACCACTATTCAACCATGTCTATGTGCAATTCTTTTTGTTTTAAGTTTATTTATTTATTGTGTGAGAGAGAGCATATGTGTGTGTGTGAGCCAGCAGGGGAAGGATAGAGAGTGGAGAGTCCCAGGCAGACCCCTCACCATCAGCCTGAAGTGGGGCTCAAACTCATGGACAGGAAATCTTGACCTGAGCTGAAGACTGACACTTAACTAACTGAGCCACTCATGTGCCCTATGTGCAGTTCTTTAATGCTACTAGATTTTTTTTTCAAATTTTTTTAAGTTTTAAAATTTGTTTATTTAGTTATTTAGTTATTTATTATGAGAATTCTTAACATAAGATTTGCCATCTTAATAGACTTTTAGGTGTGTAATGTAATATTGCTATCTATAGGGACAGTGTGTACAAAAAATATCATTTGTGTAACTGAAATTTTATTTACATTGTTTAGCAAGTCTCCTTTTTCTCCTATCCTAAATCCTTGGAAACTAGCATTCTATTATTTGTTTCTATGAGTTTGACTCTTTTTGATAACATATAAGTGGAATTGTGAAATATTTGTCCTTCTATGACTGGCTTATTTTACTTAGAATAAAGTCCTTAACATTTATCCATGTATTTTACAGTTGACCAATGTCAAGGAACTTCTGGGAGTTTTATAGTTTCAAATCTTTCATTTATTGTTTAAATCCATTTTGACTTGATTTCTGTGTATGGTGTAATATATTGGTCCAATGTCATTCTTTTGCATATAGACATACAGTTTTTCCCACATCATGTATTGAAAAGATTATCCTTTTCCTATTTTGTATTCTTGACACTCTTGTTTACTATATATGCATGGGTTTATTTCTAGGTTGTTAATTCTGTTCCTTTGTTCAATATGTATGTTTTTATAATAGTACCATTCTGATTGGATTACTAAATTTGAAATAAGGAAATATGATGCCTCCAGCTTAGCTTTTTTTTCTCAGGATTGCTTTAGTTATTCAGGGTCTTTTGTAGTTGCATACAAATTTTAGAATATTTTTTATATATATATTTCTATAAAGAATGCCATAATGCGATTGGAATTTTGATACGGCTTTTCTTAAATCAGTAGATTACTTTGGGTAGTATGAACATTTTAACAATATTAATTTTTCCAATCCATGAACACAGGGTACCTTTTCATTTATTTGTGTCTTCCAAAATTTTATAGTTTTCAGTGTACAGATATCTTGCCTCTTTGGGTAAGTTTATTCCTTAATAGTCTGTTCTGTATGATACAATTGTAAATGGGATTGCTTTCTTAGTTATTTTGGTGGTAGAGGAAGTAATTTTATTGACTATAAGGGAAGTGAAACCAATACCCTTGAAATAAATATGAAGTAATGAAAAAGAAAAGATGAAGGAGCAGGAAATAGACAGGAAAAGGCTGATAGAAAGGGAGATAGGAGGACACCTGGGCAAACCTCATTTATTTTAACACCTTTACATAAGGGTGAATTATCTTAATAATAACCATAACAATCACCTCTAGAGAACTTACTATGTGTCAAGTACTGTTAATGATTTTACAAACCTCTATTAACCCATCCAACTATGATGTCAGGTAGGACATTATTATAACAATCTTATTAATGACTGAAGTGAGAAGGAGAAATTTAAATAAATTTAAATAAATTTAATAAATGTTAAATTTTTATTCACTTAATAAATATTAGAAAGAAGTATCAAACTGAATTTGTCTAAGACCCCATAGGTCTTAACAGTGAGATTACTGGGCTAAGTTCTTTCCTCATAAATGTCTACAGGCAAAGTCCTTCAAGTAATACTCTTTGGAAGTATATCTAAGCCATCATGGTACTAAGTGGTTTTCGCTGCTTCTCTGTCCCTCTGTCTCTTATTTCCTCTTGTACTTAATTTCAGGTGAATTATCAACACATTTATACTCAAATTAACATAGTCTTTTTTTTTTTTTAATTCCCATAATCCAACCACCAGACTCTGTCAAGAGGGCAACAGAGAGAAGAGCTTAATGAGTGAATTGCAGCTATGAATTTATTTTCAATCCATGGCTGAATTTAAAGTACAGAAAAAACTTGTTCTGGGAGTGTTTCCCAAGAAGAGCAAACAATTCTAATAAATGTTAACTTGATAAACGAGTGATGTCTTGTAATACCAGTAGTACGCGACACCAAATGTCACATGATCCCACCTGAGCCAATGGCTCTTGAAATTCACTCTGATATACAAGTGCTCTGGATTACAAGCATGTTTCTGGAATGAATTATGCTCTCAAACCAAGGTTTTACTATTCTTTTTCCTTATAAACTTTAATTGAATAACTATACAGTATCCTTTTGGACTGTGGACACTTTTCAGTGAGTTGGTGGGTGAAAACTGTGTGAGTAACACAAGTTTAAATATATTAAGTCAACCTGGCTTCATATGGCAGGAAGCTATCATAAATGCAATCAGGCAGTTTGACACATAGACCACAGGAATTACACAAAGTAAACTATGAATAACTCTACTGTTCATAAACAGGGTCTGAGACATACATCTCCATGACATTTTCTTGAACAAAGAAATGTCCCTTAGAGACATGAGCTTTTACAAATCCATTAAAATGATATCTTGCAAACTGCGGCCTCCATTTTACAAATACTTGCTCAGTACTCCTGGAGAATTGTGGTATATTTTTGTCTGACTTCTAGGTGTCTGAAATAATTTCTGATATTTTCAAATTCAAGGATCAGGCTTCAATTTTTATTTTATAATTTAGAAGTGAACCTAATGACTTTCTTTCCTTTAAAGAAGTTATTTGTTTGTCCTAATGGCTCCTGAATAACTATGCATCATGTAGCACATTATCTGGATTCACTATGATTACATCTCTGCAGGTTGGCATGTGTTCACCTCAGTCGACTTCTTGCCTTTTGGACAAATGGCTCTGATTAGTATAGATAGATAGATAGATACACTAATCACCGACTACATGGCAGAGGTGAAAGGAGAACATAAATTTTCTCACAATGTACCTACAACATGTTACATTATCTCTTGTTGTTCTCTTACATTTTACTAACTCATTCAATGTCATTTTATCAGCAGAAAATATAAGTCCACAAATTTTAAGTTTGGTTCCGAGACATGATTTCATTCTATTTTACAGAGTGTGGCACATTTTACAACTGATGTATTTCTCTAAAAACAAACAAACACACAAAAACAAGTGGATCAAAATTGTGTGTTAATTTTCCACACTCGTGTACAGAAAAAAAAAATCTATTATAAAACTAAAGATATAAAATGGGTGACTAACCCTTGCTAGACCTAGAAATGCATATTCAGTGTTTAATGCATTCTAATGTACTCCTTTCTTAGAAAATCACTAAAATAACTAAGCAGAAAGGTGTCATCAACCGAAATGCTCACCTAGATGGCAGAAGACAAAGGGTTGGTGTACATCCATCCGTTCTATAGCTTTGTAATTTTTAAAACCTGCATAAACCCTTGTAAATTTCTATATTCTTTATAACAGGGGCCATCCTCAGTTTAGACATATTTGTGATTCGATGCAATGGTGGTGGTGTATTGTGTCTAGTATGAATATCCAAATATATTTGTTGTACCATATTCTTAACAACTTTATTAAGGTATAATTTATATGCCATAAAATTTTCCCATCTTAAAAATGTAATTGATGAACTTTCAGATTTGGGACACTTTAGGGGACATCTGTTGGATATTTTTTTTTCCTGTGCATTTAGTGTACTTTCCTGTTTCTTTGAATATCTTATAATTTTTTTAACTTGGACTTTTTGATAATACATTTTACCAATTTTAGTTATCAGATCACTTCCCCCTAAGATTTGTTCTTAGATAAATCTTCCCTTCATATTCCCTTCCCTTAATATTTATCACTATTGTTATTTTTCTTGGTGCTTCTGTTCACTCTTCTGAATGATTTCTGTAGATTCTGTATTTTGGGTAGTATGCAGTGACTGAGACTCTTCTAGCTTTTTTTTTTAATATTTGTAGGATTTTTGTTTTGTTTTATTTTATTTAAGACTGGCTTTGTAGGGCTTACCTTGGATTACCACAATTTGGTCAGTTATTAATTGGTCAGATAATTTTCTTAAAAGCCTTGCCTTTTATCTTTTGTCAAACACATCTCCGTGTGAAGACACACTTATGAACTTCAGGCAGTTTCTAAGACAGCCTTAGTTTTCACTTCTTGCTTGGGTATGGTCTCAAAGTCAGCCATAGGTGAATGACTGACCCTTTCCTATCCCAGTTCTATATTAGAAATGTACATAATCTTCCACATAGTTGTAGCTTTCTAGATTTCAAAGAATATGTTGTCGCTTTTTAAATATCCTGTTATCATCTAGTTCATTGCACTTTCTTTCAATGTTTTTGATGATGGAGTGCCAGACTCTTGGTTACAACTGAAATCACAGCCTTAGAGAATTTTGATGTTGCAGGGTGATTGCTATAGTTGTTAGTAATGATGTGGGGATAAGTTTTTATTTTCCTCTCCTACTGAGATGAACTCTGAATTGTGCCAAATAGCCACACACATTGGAAATGGATTTCAGTGGAAATATTCATTGTTATTTGGGGGTGGGTCTTACAATTGAGCTTCAAAAGACATCAGCTCACCATTGGCTGTGATACTACTAGTTTTTCATAGCTACTGTACCTCAGAGATGGGGTAACAGGGGAATGTGAAAGAGCATGGGAATAGCCATGGGAATAGCCAAGTTGAAATGCCAGAAACAATGCTTTCTCACAAAGATTCAATAGGTTTTCTTGAAAGGATTTAGTTTATTATATTTCATTTGTTAATTTTCAGAGTCCAGAAATAGTTAATTTTAGTCATTGCCAATATTTTCTCAGAGAATGGTTCATTCAGGTCTTCAAGATACTCCTCTGGAAGTCAATCTTCTCTGTTGTACTTTTTAATGTCTCTGCTTAATACTAGTAAGAAATTAGTGATTAGCTGTGGTTTGGAGGGAAGGAAATGAACTTGTAGGCTTTGCTTTTTGCTATACCCAGAATCTGTGTAGCTTATTGTTTGTGTTATAAAGGAAGAAAATAATAATAAATACTACTTAAACATACAAAATAAACACTTCAAATTTCATTGTGGGACTGATAGCTGTTCATGAAACAAAGCCCTGAGGCTGTAAAAGTTGAATTATGAGAGATTAGAAATATTTTATTTTTAAAAGTTCCATCTGTTTTCTCAACGTATGTATGAAATATTTTTTGTGGTCTTTCTTGACTTATGGTTAATTTTCACATATTAAAAGTAGGTTAAAGTCTCTTGCTGTACAATAAGATAGCAAACACAGACTTTGATAACACAGTGCTCTTTCTAATATTAAACAATGCTAGACAAGGAAAACAAAAGAGATAAGTATACAAGAAAAGGTCATTCGAGTCTGGAAAATGTGAGGAAATAAATCTTCCTAGAAATGCAACAGAGCCCACTCTTGTTCATGCTTGAGTTTGGTATGGGAAGTTCTCTGTCAATTATGATTGAAAATTAATATCGTCATATTGTTATGTACATGTTAATGTATCATTATGCTTATGTAGTTAAGTATACTTAAGCCTAAGACTGACAAATTATATGTAGTTCTCATCCTATATTGTGGCTTCAATCATCAACATTCTCTCTCTGTTTCTAATGTATTGAGATGAACATTTCAATACATTTATAGAAATGTTTTTAATTCTCAATTTTATTTTCTCATTTTATTTTTTTCAGTTAATGATAGGTTAGTGGATGATGTTAGTGGATGATGTTCAGTTAATGATAGGTTAAGGATAGTTAGTGATAGGTAGATGACCAAATTAAGCAGACACCTTCAAATCCTCAACCATAATATTGATAGTCAAAAGTATAAACCTTTTTGCATCTTGGTTACCATTGTTTTGACAGCACTAACCAAATTATAGAATTACATTGCCAAATAGCCCTACTTAAACACTGTTTGATCAGAAATATATACTTGATGTGGGGTCAAATTTCCTCACAGTGTTTCTTTCTTTTCCTACGAAGTAACCAAACTCTTTGTCTCTATTGTGCCCCAAAATGTTCAGAATAATTGCAACCACATACTACAAGAACCATGGGTGCCTTAGTTATCAATGAATCCTAGCACATGTGATATAACACACATGGAATAATACTTTTTTAATTATGGCATGGATATGATTATTTTGCACTTATTTTCCAAATGCTATTAAGACACTTCCTCCTGTCTAGTGCAATTTAGTTATCATTAGAACCCTATAGATCCTACAGAATTAGGTTTTTTTTTTTTTAATTTTTTTAATGTTGATTTATTTTTGAGAGAGAGAGAGAGAGAGAGCAGGGGAGGGACAGAGAGAGATAGGGATACACAGGATCCAAAGCAGGCTCCAGGCTCTGAGCTGTCAGCACAGAGCCCTATGTGGGGCTCGAACCCACAGACCATGAGATCATGACCTGAACCGAAGTTGGACGCTTAGCCTACTGAGCCACCCAGACACCCTGAATTAGTGTTTTTTTTAAGTTTATTCATTTACTTTGATAGACAGAGAGAGTGTGTGTGCACATGTGAGTGGGGAGAGGCAGAGAGAAGGAGAGAGAGAGAATCCCAAGCAGGCTCTACACTGTCACTGTCAGTGCAGATTCCGGCTTGGGAGGTGCTCTACACAGATGAGGAGCTCAAACTCACTAACTGTGATACCATGACTTGGGCCGAAATCCACAGTCGGTTACTTAACTTACTGAGCTCCCCAGGTACCCCAAGTTAGCTTAGCTTTTCTTTTTCCCCAGCTCTATTGAGATATAATTGACATATAATATTGTGTAAGTTTAAGGTACATGCTGTGTTCATTTTCTACATTTATATATGGCAAAATGTTTACTTTCATAGCATTAGTTAATACCTTCATCCCATCACATAATTGCTACTTAATTTTTGTGGTAAAAACATTTAAGATCTACTCTCCTGGCAACATTCAAGCATAAAATACAGTATCGCAGTAATGCTGCACATTAGATCCCAAGAACTTGTTAATCTTACAGCTGGAAATTCATACTCTTTGATCATTATCTCTTCATTTCCTCACACTCTACTGTCTGTTTCTCTGAGTTTGGTATTTTTAGATTCATCCAAGTTGTTACAAACAGCAAAATTTCCTGCTTTCTCTTGACTTCTGTGGAGATGTATATATATATACATATATATATATATATATGTATATATATATACACACATATATGTATATGTGTGTGTGTGTGTGTGTGTGTGTGAATCCCCTCTTACCCATTCCTCTGTTGACAGACACTTAGGTTGTTTCCATGTCTTCATTATTGCAAATAATGCTGCAATTAACACAAGGGTGCAGATCTCTCTATGAGATACCAATTCCAATTCCTTTGGATATCCGGAAGCAAGATTGCTGGACCACAGGGTACTGCTATTTAAAAGTGTTCTGGTCTCCATAGTGGCTGTATCAATTTATAATCCCACCAAAAGTGCACAAGCGTTCCTTTTTATCCACGTCTTATTCTCCCAACACTTATTATCTCTTGTCTATTTGAGGATAACCATTCTAACAGATGTGAGGTGTTTTCTCATTCTGATTTTGATTTGCATTTCCCTGATAATTAGTGATGTTGAGCAGATAGCAAGAGCCAGGACCAACTTTGGGCTCATTGGTAGCTGCAGGGGCCCTGGCTGTCAGCATCCTCTCTCTCCTATAGCTTCATCGTCTTGCCCTTGGCCTGCACACTGCAGTGGAGACTAGTTTCAGGGGGTCAGGAGGGGGGCATGCAGGTGCACAGCTGGAGGACCTAGCCCCAGTCATGAGGTGGGGACACGCCAGGTGGCCTAGGCTGGTGTCTTGCAGTAACGGAAGCTGGAGTTGGCTGCAAGCTTGGTTCCCAGGCTCTGGGGATGCTAGAGAGGGACTCAGGTGGCTGGCATCAGTGAATGCAAATCCTTGTGGGGTGAAAGCTGGTAAAATCTGCAAGAATCCACAGTAGCTGTGCTGGCCTAGGCTTCATCGCTGGAGAAATCTACTGAGTTTGCCTGAAAAGCAGGTCTCTGTGAAGTGAGATCACTCCTGCTGTCTATCTGCTAATAGCCGCTTCTGGTTTTCTTCCTTGTTTCTAGCTGGCTCGATACACCTCAGCTTTGCCAGTCTGGGCAGTGAAACCTAAGTAGGACCATCAGCGATGCACTGGGAGGCTAGAGAGGTTGGGTCCCTCTCTTTTCTAATAGAGAGAAAAATCTTTCTAGCCGGGAAGTTCCTTCTTGGTACTGAACAATGCCAGCTTGGGAGATAGGATGATGCAAGCAAAATGAAGTTGTCTCCCTTCTCTTCTTATGCAACTATTTTCAGCTTTTTTGTTCCATGGTATCACTACACCTTCCTGTGTGGACTCTAGAATTTTCCTGGAACAGTTTTTGTCCATAAATACCTGTGTAATCATTGATCTTTGTAAGGGCATAGGAATGTGGGTTCTCCTACATTACCATTCCCCGCCCCCCCCACCCCCCCCGCCCCAGATTCTGGTTTAACTTTTCTGGAAATAAAAAGAAAATAACTTACCTAGGTTCAGACAGTAAGTTATACAGTAATGAAAGATGAGATTGATGTAGAAAAAGGAATATCTAGACCAGAAAAAATAAAAAGAACTAGGCATAGGCATGTATGTGTTTTTGTATGTACATATCTATTGCGGTATATAACGGACAAAGAGATCCAAAATAGAAACATGATAGTAGAGTTTTTGTCAGATTTGTTTACTGATGTGTTGCTGCCAGGCCCTAAACAAGGCTTTGAATCTTAGTTGATATTCCACGAATACTAGCTGAATAAAATTAAAAACAAAACGAAACAGGGTTAAGACAAGAATTCCTGAAGTTGATCACTTTTATAGTTTTTCCCACACCTAAAATGAAATCTTTTCCCGCCCAAATTGCTAACAGAACTATTTTGGAAAGCATACCAGTTATATCGATAAGTACATGCAGTTTGAAATCTGATTATTTTCCAGATCTCAGTGTGTTTTCTTACGTTTGTATTACAGTGAACGTTTGATGTTTTTGGCTGCTCAACATTCAGATGCCATTTACGTTTGAGGTGAACAGGGGCATAACCCAGTCTCGCCCCTTCACGTGCTCCCATAAGGACTTGCGTCTTCGTAGGTGAGCGCAGATGGAGGTTGCATTTGCAGAAGCAGTAGGAGTGTCCTGTACCAATGATATGTTGCAGCAGCAGCAGCAGCAGCAGCCGCCAAGTCAAACTCTTCCTTCTAGGGCTGCGGTTCTTAGTTTGGACCCTTAGGAGCCTCCCAGTCCTGGCCAGGCTTCCAATTTACTCCAGCCTCTTCTGTATTCATTGTCTGCCTAAGTTCGCCAGTTGTTTTTTTTTTTTTTTTTTTTTTCTGTTGTTCAACAATTGAATAATTGTTGTTCAAACCAATAATATTTTCTGATGCATGGAAACAACTTATGGACTACATGTATGGAATCGGGGGAAAATATGACTATTTTCAGTCATATTGTTATTCCAGACAAGAAGTTTTCACCATTGGTTAAAAAGACACAGTGATTAGTGTTAATTAAAATTCATAAGTTCCAGATAAAGCAAAAAGTAGAGGAACTGCCTAAAGAAAAACAAAAACAGAAACAAAAACAGAACATTGGACATTTTATCATTCCTGTGGGTATTGATATATGAGTAGGGTAACCATATTATTTATTTGTTCAAATTAGGACACTTTTGAGAAAGAAAGCAGGTCTCACCAGATACAATATTGTGCAATGAGTTACAAACCAGGATATATAGCCAATTTAAGTACATGTAACAGTTTTCTTCCCAGGTTCTTGCTAATAGATAAAAAATACACTGTATCTTTTTAAAAAAAATTTTTAATGTTTATTTATTATCAAGAGACAGAAATTTAAGTACATGTAACAGTTTTCTTCCCAGGTTCTTGCTAATAGATAAAAAATACACTGTATCTTTTAAAAAAAAAAATTTAATGTTTATTTATTATCAAGAGACAGAGAGAGACAGAGAATGAGCATGGGAGGGGTAGACACAGAACCCAAAGCAGGCTCCAGGCCCTGAGCTGTCAGCACAGAGCCCAATGTGGGGCTTGAACTCACAGACCATGCGATCATAGCCTGAGCTAAAGTCAGATGCTTAATTACTGAGCCACCCAGGAACCCCTATACACTGTGTCTTCTTGAGAGTACTTGGCCTTACTCCTTACTCCTCTTACTCAGTAACTCCACAAGGTAGAGTGACTCATCCCATCAGCAAAATTTGGAAAACAAATGACCTGTTGAGCCAATCCCTTCTATTGAGCTCTATTTTTGTAGATATTTTGCCGAGACACAGGGTAATTCTAATTTGTTAGAAGCACAAAAATTAGGTCCAGTTTCTGCCTTCTAACACCAGGAGAGAAAAGGGGCAAACACTTATGAGATTTCAAGGTTTTGTTTTTAATGTTTATGTATTTTTGAGAGCGTGCAAGCAGGTGAGGGCAGAAAGTGGGGGACAGAGGATCCAAAGCAGGCTCTGTGCTGACAGCAGTGAGCCAGATGTGGGGCTTGAACTCACAACTGCGAGATCATGACTTGAGCAGAAGTCAGATGCTCAATCAACTGAGCCACCCAGGCACTCCTCAGAAATTTCAACTTTTCAGGGAAACTCTAAGGAAGGCCTGAGTTCTAGAAATCTTTAAAGTGGTGACAGACCCAAGCAATGATCTCCCACTTGGTTTACCAGCAATAGTAGTGATAATTTGAACCCTGTGCCAATTTTTTAAGTGGGTCAAATGTGAATGTCAATTCAGAGAGGTCTCCATAATTGCTTCAAAGAATGTTATTGACAAAACTAAGATTTTTGTCGGCAAAACTTAGAAATTCATATTGGTGGTATACTTTTAACTATCTATATCTTATGGATTTTTCCAGTTATCGCTACTAATTTTACTAGTTACTACCATTTTGTCAGTTATTCCACTAATGTTGTATTTTTGGCCCTAGATCTAGTTCTGAAACTTAAATGATATTTTGTTATCATGACTTCTTAGTCTTCTTAATCCATTATAGTTTCTTGGTGTTGCTTTGTCTGTAATGACCTTGATACTTTTGAAGATAACTAGTCAATTATTTCATAGAATGTCCCTTAATTTTAGTGTGATGTTGTATCATGATTAGGTTGAGGTTATACATTTTTTAAACAGCAAAAAAGTTACATGGCATTTTGTTTTGCTTTGCTTTGTCTTTCAGTGCACTCTTTCAAGAGATACATGCTAGGTCCTATGATGAGGGATGTTAACTTTGATTTCTTAACATCCCTCATCATACAACATAGCATTATCATGATTCTCTAAAGTTACTTTTTTTTGTATTTAGTAAATATTTTACTGGGGATACTTTAAATATCATTCAGATAGATATCTGTTTTCATTTGATCTTAACTCTCTAATCACAGGTTTCATTCATGATATTTTCCTGGAAAATTATTGCAGTGGTGAGTGTCGAATAGTGATTTTCTATTTCCATTAATTCTTCTGCATTTATGAATTACAAGTCTGCTGTAAAGAATCATGGTTCCTATCTATTACGCATGTTTTTATTCTTATATCTAGGTAAGATATAATATACATTATATATATTCAATATCAATATGGACTAATGGATATTTATTTTATTTTGTGGGTTATAATCCATTGTTGTCATTATTTATTTTGTTGCTATGTTATCCAAGATTGGTCAGAAAAATAAATTCAATGTTTGTACTTCCTGTGTTTTAGTCATCTTTTGGGTGGATGAAGCTTTTCCTTTAGTGGATACTTTGAGGTGAAAGTGGGGATGCAGAATTCCCTAGGTATTTTGAAAACTGACCCCCCCCCAGTAGCCTTTGTACTTAAAGGACATTTTGGTTATATATAAAATACTTTATGAAAAACAACAAGAATTGGTGTGGATGTGGCAAAAAGTAACCTTCATGTACTCTTGGTGGGAATCAAACTGGTGCGGACACTGTGGAAAACAGTAGAGAAATTCATCAAATAGTTAAAAATAGAACTACCCTATGATCCAGTAATTGTACTACTGGGTATTTACTCAAAAATACAAAAATAATTATCCAAAGGGATACATGCACTCCTATGTTTATTGCAGCATTATTTATAGTAGCCAAACTATGGAAGCAGACCAAGTGTGCATGGACTGATGAATGGATAAAGAAGATGTGGTGTATATATACAACGGAATATTACTCAGTCATAAAAAATGACATCTTGCCATTTGCAAAAACATGGATGGAGATAGACAATGTGATAAGTGATAAATAATAAATAGACAACATACATATAGACAAGTAATAAGTGAAATAAGTCAGCCAGAGAAAGACAAATACCATATGATTTCACTCATATATGAAATTTAAGAAACCAACAAAGGAAGAAAGGGAAAAAAAGAGAGAGACAGAAACCAAGAAACAAACTCTTAGTTATATAGCACAAACTGATAGTTAACAGAGGGGAAGATGGTGGAGGGATGGGTTAAAATGTGGCATTTTTTTTTTCTATTTTACTTTCAAGCAATTTGGTGTTTTTTTTTTTTTTTCCTTGAAATTATGTTGAGCTTTCTCTGTAGTGTTATATTTTTCCTTCCTGTTGTTCTCTATTTTTGGAGAAAATAATTACAGGCAAAAATTTAGGCAATCATCATTGTCTTCAACTATCTGAAAGTCCTTATATGATAAAAACACATATTTGAATGCTCAAAAATCAAATTTTACTAAGGAAAAGGACTTAATAACTTAAATTTAAGATTAGTTTAAAGGGGGATTAAACCATACCTGTGGAGCAAGAAAGTCAGTGTTATTCTTATTCAATTTTTCATTAGTGTTAGAATGCTTCAAACACTTTCCAAACACAACAATAAAAACACAAAAACTTTAAAGTACAATTGAAAGGTCTTTCTGTTCAGGGATACTTAACAAAGATAGCTGGAGGAAAACATCAAGTCTAATATCTTTATTAAGAAGCAACCACAATAGATCAGCTCTATTAGATTGCCCCCAAACTGAACATTCAACATTTAATTTCTTTATAATGAAATCCCTCACTAATAAATTAACTACAAATTGTAGATTGCATGAGCTTAAACTGAGTGAGACAGCTATCTCAATGCTGAAAAAGAAAAAGGCCACGGAATAGCAATGGTCATTTTGAAATGCCATTAGCCATTTGCCTACTCAAAAGATCTCAGTTCCAGTGGGGAAATGGCATTCTGTTAAGGTGGCCGTTACATTATTCAAATAGAGAGCATTCAACCCCATCCCAAGACCGTGGCATTTGATATAGTTTGAAAAGTAAACACCAGGGAAAGAGAAAAGGGAAAAGTGGAAATGAGATACACTCAGTAGAAACAGAGATTGATGGATAATTTACTCTGAAAAACGCCAGACATTTGGTTATTATTTGTAACTTGTGACTATACACACTCTGTTGCTCTCTTTGTAGGAGTAGGGGAATTTCAAATGTCTGGGTTTAAATCATTTAAATCAATTAACATTTACTGAGGTTCTTCATTATGCTAGTATAGAAGTGAGATGTGAAGATGAATAAGAATAACTTATTACCCATTTTCTTTCAGAAAGAATTTGAGTGGTATGGCCATGTTCCCAACTGCAAGAGTGTGTTTCGTATGGGTACAGACTTGAAAACAAGCAGAGCAGAACAAACACACAGGGAAGGAAACAAGTATGTGATGGAAACCCAAGGGAATGATAGAGTCACATCAGCTGGCGAGATGGCCTTTACACAGGCTGTGTACTTAAGAATCGGTAAATTTTTAAAGAGAAGAAATCTGTGTGAAGTCATAACAGAGGCAAGGGATAGCATCAGCAAATAGGAGGGAACTTGTTAAATAGTAGTGACTAGTTTGAAATGGCTAAAGTATAAAAGGCCTTCATTAGATTGGAAAAACATTTTGATATATGGTTGTGGAGGCTTGGCTGTCAGGCTAAAGTATTAGGATTATGATTTGGACAATTTGTATAGCACTGAGCTTTCTAGTACTTTCCCTGGAGCTTTTTTCCCCCATCCCCCCCCCTTTTAGTACTATCATTCTTTTAATGTTTAAGCTAATGCATATTGAGTGCCCCAAATTCGTTAAACATTGTTCTAGGTGATGGGCATAAAATAATGAGCAAGATAGATAATACTCTGGTTTTCCCGGAGCTTGCCTTGGAGTTGGAGAAGCTACATTAATAGTAAATAATAATAAATAAATAATTTCAGAAAGTGGTAGGGGAAGTAAAATAAATAAAATACAATAATTGAAAAATGACTGCTTAGATGGTTTGACTGCATTCATGACACGTATGACCATTAATCTTATATTTTACAGTACCCTTTAATTACTGTTTTCTAATTCCTCTGGAAGGGAGATCTTCGTTGTTCCTCAGTGAATGTCTATGTCCAATCTTTGCTTCATGTTCCCCATGCATAGATTTTTTTTTCAAACTCACATGCCCCAAATTCCAGCCCCACACCCCATAATTCTGGGGAAAGGCACCTTCTAGGATTTATGATTTAAAAGTATTTATAAAAACGTAAATGTGTCCAATGTAATGGGTGCTTATGGAAATCATAGACCAATGTTAAAAACTTTGTAAAAATTACTTTAACTCTAGAACAAGATTCTAGGGAAAGGGAAATAGAAGGGACATGTTTGATGGGTCTGGTAGAGGAGAAAGGGTTAGGGTGAGAAAAGCAGGCTGAGAAGGTGGGAACAGGTAACAAAATGCCCAAGGAGGAGGAAAGCAGCAGTCTGAAGTGAGAATTATGGCTTTGAATGAGAGCATGAGAAAACTGGAAAGAGAGCAAGTCACTAACTCAAATAAGTGGCCTCTGGCCAATTTTCTCTGGAAAAATCACAGAAGGCATTCATGGATCAGACTATGACATCTAAAGTCTCCTTTCCTTCATGTGTCGCAATTGTCATTCCTTTCTCGTAGGGTTTATTGAATTTTTGGAAATCCCTCCATAGAAATACTTGGGATTGGAGATTTTAACTCCTATGGTTAAAGAACAAATCAGGTCAACGGTGACTTTAAGAAAGTTATTGTAATTTTATTTTACACAAAAATAAAAGAATAAGAATATCATCGCAAGAGATAAGTTTAACACACTAAGAAGTGGTATTCTCAGATTTTTGTTTAGTAATAGCTTATCCAATATGGTTCTTTTTTTCATTCTTAACATCAGGGTTTTGGAATCTCTCTTATAATTGCAACAAGATATTTGTAAATCAATACTCCTTGAAGACAAAGTATACACTTAGAGGAAATATTTTTTCAGACTGGTCCATAAGTGAACATTTCAAAGCCTGACTGGCTTTATGACAATAAATGCTTACTTCTGCCATGCAAGTTCAGACAGCATCATCAAAACAGATGTATGCACATCTTACCAAACAGAATTAGGAAAAAAATGCTCACAATCTGAGTTTATTTTTTTTTCCTTATTTTCTCTCTTTCAGTATCTGCCCTAATTTTCATGGAAAAGACCACATCATCCCTCATTTTTTTCCCATATTCAACCATCAGTTCTAGCTTTCTCTTTTTCTTAATTTTCCTTAATAGGAAGGCTCACCATTCAGTAATGGAAATTCCGTTAGGTATGAAATGCACTATAATTAAGGTGCACAGTGACAAAGAAGCAGTAAGTCATACTGATTATGAGTATGGATTTTGGACTTATAAAGATTTGGCTCCATATTAAACATTTATCACTTACTGGATGATCTTGGATTAATATCTATGATCCTGTCTCCCAGTCAGGAAATTAGGAATGATTACACCTACCTTATGGAATATTTGAAGATAAAATAAGATAATGCTTAAAAATACACAGCATGGTGCTTGGCAAAGCTTAAAAAAATAGGTTATAAAATGAAAAATGTGACCTAGGTAGGATGGAAACTGAAGGAAAGATTTCAATATAGCCATGATTTTCTCAAAGGTTTCAAAATGCACCTGAATTCAAGAGAATAGTTCTGATTTTACTTCTGGGATATACAAGATAGTTAAAATCCTTTGACTAGAACTTATTGCCCATCACAATGCTTCATGTCTGTTTGTTTATTATCAGGAAATGAATAGAAGTCTTACAGTCATTCTATGAAAGGCTAGCACTTTATTATTGTTGGGGAGTGTTGTGTAGCTATTTGTGTTTATGCTATGGTAGACAGCAATTCTTGACCAGAAAACAAAAAATGGAAATCAAAGAGTTTGCAATTCCTTAATGTCATATGATGTTAAGCATCTTTTCATACACTATTTGCCATCTGTATATTTTCTTTGGCAAGGTGTATGTTTAGATCTTTTGCCCATTTTTTAAATTGGGCTGTTTTGTTACTATTGAGTTTTAAATGTTCTTTGTATATTTTGGATACAAATCTTTATTAGATATGTGTTGCAAATATTTTCTTTTGGTCTATTGCCTGTGTTTTCATTTTCATTACAATTTCTTTTGCAAGGCAATTTTAATCTTTAATGGAGTCTAATTTATCAGTATTCTATTCCATGGTGTTTATGGTATTGTATCTAAAAACTCTTCACTAAACTCATGATTTTCTCCTGTTATCTTCTTGAAGTTTTATACTTTTGCATTTTACATTTATGTCTATCACCTATTTAAGTTACTTTTTGTGAAAAGTGTCTAAATTCTTTTTTCCCCCATTGGAATTTCAGTTGTTCTAATACCATTTGCTGAGAAGACTATCCTTTCTCTGTTGAAGGACTTTTGCTCTGAGAAAACTCATCAACTAGAGTCTCACAAAAGAATTTCCTTAAATTCTGAAAAAAAGGGCAAGCTTTTCTTAAGAAGAACAGAATGTTCTTAGAACAACTGAAAATGGCTACTTTCCACCTCCCTGTGATTCCGTGATGGACACATAAAGATATATATATATATATATATATATATATATATATATATAGCCAATCTTTACCCTGATAATCTGCTTGGGTTCCTGGAGGTAAAACCCATTAAAGTGTGTGTGTGTGTGTGTGTGTGTGTGTGTGTGTGTGTTAGGGCAGAGGGGATGTGACTTCCTGAAGAATGTAGCTCAGGCTTGCCTACACTGAACAATTCATCAATCACAGTTTAAGTGTTTCTACTGGTCTTGTCCTCAGGGATAAATGCCTGCTTCTTGGTTCCTACTCCTTGATAAGCTATGATTCTCCATATTTCTCTCTCTCTCTCTCTCTCTCACTCTCTCTCTCTTTTTAGGGTAGCAGCTTACTCTGTGACCTCAGTTCTCTGATGGGTCTAAGAAGAGCTATAATTTTACAAATTATTTAACTTTTCCTGTTGTAAAGACAGGAATGATGACATCCAAGCTCTTTACATGCCAGATGGGAAGCTAGAATTCTCACTTTTGACCATAGACTTGACCAGAATTTCCAGGCATGCTTATGTAAATGAGTTTACTGGCTTCTGGGTTTTTGTATATACAAAATGATGTTGAATAAGATCAATATTTTAAAGATAGTTTTCTATGATATGTTAATAGATATTCAAATAAAGTGCCATTTGGTGATAAAGCAAAATTGGCACATATTCACTTCGGTCCCTCCAAAAGCAGCTGATGAATAGTGTGTCTCTTCCCTACATGACTTCATTTGAGACGTAAACTGGAGGAGGAGAAAATGGACACAAAACCTAACTTGCAGAATGTTTGGGGCACAGAAGATGATTCTGGGTACAATGGACAAATAGTCTTAACTGGGCAGCAGCCCCAATTTGGGCAAACTCTTCAATTGCTTGGGTCAAGCCATACGGGTCTGGGGCAGCAATTTTCTCAGTTAAAGAGAATACTGGAGGAAGAGTGGCAACTAAGTTTTCCCTGTGAGCAGTTTATCTTCAAGAGAAAGAAAGGAAGAGCAGAGTGATGCATACCACATTCTTGCCCCCTTACTCACCAAATCGCACTTTACAACCCTTTGGGGCAAGGTGAGTAATGGCACAGATAGAAAGCAGGAGTGCATTTAAGAAGATTCTGTTCATACGGAAACTCCCAGAGTGGGAGAAAGCCATTCTACTCTGAAAACGGAGTTCAATAACTGTCAACATTACTGAGCCTTTCTTAGGCCAATGCCCACAGAGATTTTCCAAGATGGGCAGGATCAAACTTTGACTTGCCAGCTCAGTTTTTCCTATTGTCTAGGTAGATCTCTCAAACTCGTTGTCCACATCAAAGTGCAGACTTGGTTTTCTTACTCTGAATAGAGTATGGGTTTTCCTTTCTTAATTTCTGCCAACATTTTTGACGGGTGATTTCATTTAAATTGCAGATATGCAGCTCTTCGTAAATCTATAGATGGCAACATGGGGCCTTATTTCTAAATGGCAGTGATTGCAAGCACCTGAGTAACAGCTGTTCTCACTAGACAATGCAAGGACTCTTTATTTTGCCAATTTTCACCGATTATCCAATGTGATTTTAATGTTCTTATGTAGGATCTGCCTCATTCATTTATGTATCCGTCTTCTGTAGGCTTTTGGGATTGTGATCACTGCTCTAAACAGAACCAAGCTTGGTTACATTTTAGCTCTCTCAGGTAATTTATAGGGAACATTGAGAGCTGGTTTGGGATTATAAACCCACAGACCCTGAGCCACCTCTGTTCCTATCTACAAACCTTCCTTCTCCCTATCCCATATGCCAGATCCATTTGTTTTGCATTCTGCCTCTTTCTCTGATTTTTCACTCTGAGATTGGCCTTGAAAACCCAGCTATGCCCACATACCATCATCCCTGGCACCTGGATCTTGTGTGTATAACTTGTGTCTAAATCTCTGAGTCAGCCAAGTTGGAACCAAGAGGTCCAGATTAAGGGTGTCATGCCTCTATTTTCTTAGGTAGACCTATGCGTAAATCTCCTCCCCCCCGCCTACACTGGATATGCTCCCAAGCCACACTTATTTATGGTAGAATGTATATTGCAGATCCTAGGACAGAGGCAGAATATCAGAGTGTGAGTTAAAAAAAAAAAAAAAAGCTGATTATACTGCCAAACTAGAGAAACCAGAGCAGATGGGAAGTCAGAGAAATGAAGCGTAAATGAGAATATGAAAATTTTGGCGCTTAGTTATTATCAGGAACTTTTAATAAGCATAAAATTATTCTGGCAGAAGAAAACTTACATGTTTAAATCAGGGCCTTTAGTTTTCATTATAGTTTATACCCATAAAAACAGGCAAGAGCAGACTTACCGATGAACAACACAAGATTATTTCAAAATAAAAATTTTGATATTTTCTACAGTGAAGGAATTTATTTATTTATTTATTTGTTTATTTATATTTCACAAAGATAATGAGCAGTTAATTTCTACAGTTGCAATAGCACTTACTTTTATATTAACACTTAAATGAAACCAGCCTTTGGTTACTGAATTTCCCCTTGAACATTAAATGACACTTGAATGAGTTTTCTCCAAAGGCCTTTTTCTATAAAGCAGGGTGTGAGGTCACAGAGACTGTGGTTGAAAGTTGTTGATTCAGTAATCCTTAAAGTTTCTTTAGGCTCTGCTCCTTCTTAAACATTTCTCAACACACAGAAGAAAATTCCTCTTTAACATGTTGCAACATACAACTACTTTCTTACCAAGCAAAGAGAGATGAGGATTGGGGGGAGGTAAAGAGGGCATTCACCAGTCCTAGAAGCCAGAAGAATCCCTACCAAAGCATTTTCCTTAGTCAGGTTGCTGGCTTGGGCCAGGGGTGAGAGGTGCATGTGAAAGCTGGGGTGAGGGCAGGGGTGGGGCCAGAGCACAACACCATCCCCCCACTGAGAACACTGTCCAGGGAAACCAGGAAGTTCCCAACAGAAGCTCCTGTCGTTTTCTGGACTCAGAGGCTGGAGGAAATTAAGGGGGACTAGGTGTGGAAAGGTAGTGAGAATTGAGTCAGAATAAAGTGTTTTCCAGCTATGACCTATCTCCCCTTTAAGGAAGAAGCAGAGGTGTCTTAGCAGGATCTCAGCCAAGGCCCACCATCCCTCTCCCCATCCTCACATGAGGAGGCCTGTATATGGAGTGCAGGGCTGGGAATGTAGACACACATAAGGGTTGGGATGCTTGAGTCCACCTCTCTTCAGATATGCAGGGCACTGGCTGTGTACAAAGTCTGCTGTGGAGTAGGCAGCGTTCTGCTGTGACACTTGTCAGGTTAACTTATTCCACACAAACCATTTTCTTTTTCATTTCTGTGCCTCTGCTCACGCCATTGCATCCCTTCAGAAAAGTCCTTGTCTTCTATTTCAGATAAGTTCTTGTCTGCTCTTCTGGTCTGTAATTTATCTCATCAATATTTACATTTTCTGTGGAACATTTGTTTAAAACTGACCTGAGGCCCAACGAAGAGGGTTCCTTGCCCTAGGTCTACGTTTTAAAGAGCCCTGCTCTGGATGAGACAATTCTGTAACCAGAGCCCATGTCCTTCTCACTTCTACAGCATCTCCAGAAATCCAGATTCCCGTGCCCTAAGGTCTTGACCCAGTGGTGTGTACAGCAAAGGCATGAAGTCTTTGGGTGATGAAGATGGTCTGAAATGTCTGTAGGTCTTTGCTGTGCTAGAGAAAGCCTGGGGTAGTAAAAGAAAAGGGGGTTCTGGAATTGTGACTCAGGGACTTTTATTACTGTCCAGCCAAGTTCCCATAGGAAACTCACTGGAGATGAACTAATTTAAATTTACACTTGAATTTCAATATTGTTAAAAGGGTCCATGTTTTTGACAGTAGGGGTTTCAAAGATGCTTGTGTAAAACTTTGTTAGCTTGATTTAAACTTTTAAATGTTTAGACAATGGTGGGAAGACCTCAATTTGTACTCTTGTCTGAGCCTTGAAAGTATTATCGAAGATTAGAAAATAAGTTTGCTAACATTTCTACCATAGGAATTTTCCCACAATCTTTAAAAAAAAATTATCCACAGTCTTTAAATTTAGCTTTTCTCTACCGTAGTTTCATCGTACTTCGAATAGTGGTGGATTAGTTATTCATCTCCATGGGTTTTCTTTTCACTGGGCAAACATGAGAGGAAGTGTTCTTTTCTGTTGATTGATTGATTGATTGATTTTGGCAAAGACAGAATGTGAGCAGGGGAGGGACAGAGAGAGACAGGAAGAGAGAGAATCACAAGCAGGCTCTGCCCTGTCAGCGTGGAGCCCGATGCGGGGCTCAAACACGTGAACCATGAGATCATGACCTGAGCTGAAACCAAGTGATAGTTGCTTAACCGATGGAGCCACTCAGCACCCCAGAAAAGTGTTCTGTTCATCACTACTCCATTCTCTACCATGTTAATGGCACCACACACAACTTATGACCAATACTGAAATTTAAGTTCAGAGAATTTCTTTGATCTTTAGCATTTTGAATCTCATTGTCCACAAATGCCCTTGTTTTCCAATGCTTTTAGCTTTACACATTACCCTGCTCTTCATACTTGACTGTTGAGAGACTGAAAAATAATTGCTGAATGTCTACTTGTTACCGAAGTAAAAATATAATAGTGTGTTCCTTCCAGAAATTACTTTCAAACTCTCCACTCCACACCTGGGACAAATCCCTGTCAGGGAAAATCCTTCAAGATGTGTTGTGCTTAAATCCTCAGCCACAATGTAGTTCTGCATAGAGGGAGATGATACAAGATGTACAGGGTAAGGCTCATAATGATTATAATAATAATACAGCAACTAACAAAATTTATCACTATGTGTTATACAATATACTGTATATTTTGTGTTAACAGTATGACTTACTATTTTCAGTTACCCTGCAGAGTAGAAATCATTTTTCTATTGAAGTTGAGGATATAAACATATAGAAATTAAACTAATTTGTCTAAATTAACAGTTTCTGAATAACATATCTAGGATTCATATCCAGGTATGCATTATTTAAACTCTATCTTTTATATTAGATTTTCTTAAACTCATCTTTTTGAGGTCACCATCTACTAAAATATTTACTACATAATTTTGATCAATAAGTGGCTGTAAAATTGATGAATGAACAAATTCATGAGAGAGATGGATAGATGGATAAATGAATGGATGGATGGATAAATGGACAAATGGATGGGTGGATGGATGATTAGATAATAGACATGTATTTAAGAATAACAAAGGTCAATTATAGGGGATTAAATTTTAGACCAGATGATGAAGGCCCTTAATGCAAATATGGGGTAAAAATCTATCAAACAACAAACAGAAGCATTTAAAATTTCACTAATTAATGTGATACTCCTCCTCCTGAAAATAATTCAAGGTAGAAATAATCATAGCAGAGGCTTTAAAACTTTAGTGAACATAACACTAATCAAGGGTATTCCTGGCTCCACCACCAGGGATTGTACTGGGGTGGGATGGAGGGGCATATATTTTAACAATCTAGATGACACTAAATGAGTTTGATGTTAGAGTTCATGAATAACACTTTGGGAATCTGTCACTGGAAGAAAGTAGCCAAGAAAAAAAAATTAATTCTTAAAGAAAAAAATTTTTTTAGTGTTTATTTCTTTTTGAGAGAGAGAGAGAGCAAGTGAGGGAGGGGCAGAGAGAGAGGGAGACACATAAGCAGAAACAGGCTCCAGGCTCCGAGGTGTCAGCACAGAGCCTGATGTGGGGTTCGAACTCACAAACTGCAAGATCATGACCTGAGCTGAAGTCGGACGCTCAACTGACTGAGCCACCCAGGCACCCCAAGAATCTAATTCTTAATACAGTTTTTACCAGAATGATGCATTTACAGTGCTTTGGTCCCTGTCCAGTGTCCATATACGCTGTTATTGTATAGCACATGATGGTATCTCAGTTCCAGGAGTCTCTTGAGTGTCATCAGCCACTGATATGGGATTGTCACTCCTCACAGATCAGTGTCACTGCAGGCTAGTGGCACTCTGGCCATGACCCATGGGCACCTCTTACCAAGCAGCAGCGAGATGGGCGCCATAGATGGCCTCTGCTTACTGGTCTCGAACTTTCCTCTCTGACTCGATCTTCCCGTCCTCTTTCTCTGCCTTACACTTCCTTGACTTTAGTACCTGTCATCTAATCTGGGAGTAGAAAAACCCTCTCTACAAGTTTTTATTTGAGTCTCTCTGTTGGATTAACCAGTGGCTTTTAAAATTAATAAACAAATATTCACAGTCTTTTATGGTTCAATAATGGAGTACTAGTTTTACAGTCTAGGAAAAGAAAAAAAAATAGAGCACAAGTGAGTCAGTTCGAGTAGCAAAGGCAACCCCTCAAATACAACATCAGAGTAGATACTCTGAGTCCATAAAAATAATTTGATAATTAGTATCATACCTGGGATTTGTATAAAATATTTTTTTTGTGTGTGAATAGAAATGGCAGAATACTTTTTAGATGAAGACAATGAAAACTAATGATATATTTGCTACTGGTGACATGGCAAAAAGTTTTTTTCAAAATATTAAGACTTAGAGACCAAAATAAGGTAGACTGAAAGGTGATTTGATTGTTTCAAATGAAAACAACTATCGAAAGTTCTGCTTTGTAACTTTTAAATGTTTTTGGAAATGTCTCTATCTTCCATAGTGTTCCTGAATGATCATGCGTAGATCCCAGGGCTTGGTGAACTTCTGTTTAAACGTGCTCTATTAAAAACGTTTGCTTCGGTTGCCTTCCAAACTCTAAATGATGAAGAGGTTTTCAAAGGACATATGCCCCGAGTAAAAAGAAAAGGAGAAGCAACAAATTGAAAAGCAGATGGAAAGGTGTTAAGTGACTTAGCAAAACTAAAGAAATCTGAAACCAAAGCTGATAGTGGAGAAAACTCCAATTATAAGATGGCTTTACCTGCAGAAACCAGGAAAGTTTCAATAATAACAAATACCAAATAGCTCTGAGAGTGCCAATGGAATTGCAAGCACTTAGCCTAACATATCTCTTCCCATCAATCTACATAGCAAAGAACTAGTCTATCCTTACTCCAGCAGAGTACTGGCAGCTTCCTCTCTGAAGTTACTGAGCCCAAGAAATTGAATTCAGGGACACCCACTACTACTAGGACATGGAAGCAATACTGAAACAGGGGGATTAATTGAAAGACTATATTCCAATCCTCAAGGCTCACAGCCCTGTCCTGATTTTGCTCTCAGAATGTTGACAAGACTCTCTCTCTCTCTTAAGCCTGAGCTTGGAGAATTCTCTCTGAGGAATTTATTAGTCCAAGGGAAAAAGAACCTATAGATTTTGAAAATCAGGCATCGTTCAACAATTTCATGAAAGATTTGTCAAATTAAAGTGCCACCTGCTACTGAAAATTCTTTCCATATACTAAGAGTTTCCAACCAGCTTTTCAGTGCTTCATTTTTAATTTATTAGACAACCAAAGATTGCCAGATACTTGAGGAAAAAAAATTGGCATGACATACAGACAAAAACAATAACAGAAAAGGGAATTGGAAATAAACAGAGCCAGGAGTGCTTGGGTGGCTCAGTGGGTTGAGGGTCTGACTCTTAATTTCCACTCAGGTCATGATCCCAGGGTCATGAGATCGAGCCCCATGTTGGGCTGCAAGCTGAACATGGAGCCTGCTTAAAGCTCATTCTCTTGGGGTGCTTGGGTGGCTCAGTCGGTTAAGCGTCCGACTTCAGGACAGGTCGTGATCTCCCGGTCCGTGAGTTCAAGCCCCGCGTCAGGCTCTGTGCTGACAGCTCAGAACCTGGAACCTGCTTCTGATTCTGTGTCTCCCTCTCTCTCTGACCCTCCCCCCATTCATGCTCTGTTTCTCTCTGTCTCAAAAATAAACGTTAAAAAAATTTTTTTAAAGTACTCATTCTCTTCCTCTGCCCCTCTCCCCTGCTTGAGCTCTCTCTTGCTGTCACTCTAAAATTAAAAAAAAAAAAAAAAAAACACGAAAAGAAAAGAAATAAACAGAGCCCATTCTGAATAAGAAAAATAAACTTTAACAATTAAAAAAAAAATAATAAGAAGTATCTAGTGACATATGACACAACCTTAACACAACTTAGGTATATATTTTAAAATGAAAATATGGGTAATGGCAAATAGTTATTGTATTTAAAACATGAAATACAAAATTAGTAGATGGTGCCAACACTTAAATAAAAATCCACTCAGTAGTACAAGCATGTTCATAAGCAATAGAAGGAAGGTGGGGGGCACAGGGGACTGTTAGGTTTTATTTTTTTTTAATAAACTCTGTCAAACTATTTAATTTTTAAAGCTACTTTTAGGTTTTATTTGATTTAATGTTACATTATAAGAATATTTTATTGATCTCCAGAACATTAAAAATCTTCACAATGGGTGTCTATTTTCTGATAAATGAAAGGAGTGTGTTGCATCCACTTATTGTAACTCCTATTCTTACTGCAGTATTTGGATATTTAGATTCTCACCAGGATGCCGCGGATGACAAAGTTGTATATGGGAGGCATGTAGTCCCGAGAATTACTGAGCTTTAGAGCCACTGAGCTATTTCAAATGCCACATAATAGCCGTGTGTGCACAATCTCAAAATCCATAGTCTTGGAGTCTGCCCCCTGTAAAAGGAACAGGACTTTGCTGTACACATTGAATACATGTTATTCTTTATTTTATGTGAAAGACTCCCAGAAACAAGGTAAAAGAAAATCCATTCTTAAAACAACAGCAACAATAACAACCACCACAAACCCCTAGGATTTCACATAAATCACACACATAGAAGAGAAACAAGCAAGATTTAGTTTACCAGCATTGTTTTTGTAACAGGCTCTTAGAATCCTTCAGTACCCTATTAAAACATGTATTATATGCAGATTTCCAGGAAAATACAAACAAACCAGAACAAATTTGTTCTCCCCCTTAGGACAGAGCAAGCTCTGAAGAGCCTATTCTGTCTGTTTCCGTTTCTGTGTATTCCAGATTTGAGGCTGAGGATGAAAAACCTGATTTAAAAGTGGTTTTCTGTGCTTCATGAAGCTTGCTGATAAATTCCCACAATAAATTTCTTCCTTTGCTTAATAAAAATGTATCCACCACCTTTAAGAATTCAGGATCTTTTCGGGGCATCTGGGTGGCTCGGTTGGTTGAGCGTCCGACTTCAATTCAGGTCACGATCTCACGTTCGTGGGTTCAAGCCCCGCGTTGGGCTCTGTGCTGACAGCTCAGAGCCTGGACCCTGTTTCGGATTCTGTGTCTCCCTCTCTCTCTGTCCCTACCCTGCTTGTGCTCTGTTTCTCTCTCTCTCTCTCTCTCTCTCTCTCTCTCAAAAATAAATGAACATTAAAAAAAATTAAAGAATTCAGGATCTTTTCTCTTTAAAGCTTTATTACCAAATCTCATCAGAAGTAAATAGGATTAACAGTTTAGATTGTGTTGAAGGAAAAAAAAAGTCATAAAAAATAATCCTCAGTGTTTAATAAAGTAAGAACCTTATGAATGATTTTTAAATGAATACTGGCAATCCTTATAGGACTTTATCGTCTACAATAGGTAATCATACATCATCTCACTTGATCCTATCAAAATTGTGTGGCAGGGAAGACAGTCATTTTACTGAGAAAAATAACTCGGGTTCATGAAGGTTCCAAAAAATGCTCAATTAACAGGAAGCAGGATCAGTCCAGATTTACAACTTCTCATTCCCCAGTCCACTACTGGTTACCCTGAATCTTTATCTCTTCCTGAGGACAAGAATTAACACACTATAGATGTTTACCTGAGTATGGGCAAGGGAGTCTGACTTTTAAATTGAGGGTTCTAAGCAGATGCCCACTAGTCTTCAAAAGCTTACTTTAAATATTTCACTACTCTGGTCATATGTGATCTCTGCATACATGGAAAGGTACACAAGGAAAATCCTTCTGAGTTCCTTGTCCTTCAACTACGAGTTGAGACATAATAATTAAGATAATAACAATAACAGTGATAATGAGGAGGAGAATTTGGTAGCTAACAATGATCACTTACAAGATGAAAGGCACTAAATGCTGTACAAAACATACTTAATCTCCATTACAATCATATGTGATTGGTACTAAAATTATACTCATTGTACAGGTGAGGAAAATGAAGGCCAGAGGTTAAGTCAGTTACCTAAAGACAGACAGCTAAACAATGGAGAAGTTAGTGCAATCTGGCTGTAAAAATATCTATAACTAAAGCTTCTGGTTATGCCTTTGTAACATTGTCTCTTTTGCAAACTCAGGTGCACATGTAAATCAAATTTGTTTCATGATTTAGAAACAACCATCCCTCCTGAAGCTTATTACATCTTATAAACATCTTTCCACTAATCTCACGTAGCCAGCAAAGTCCTGAACACAAAACACCACATTAGGCAATATTTTTCATACCTCTTTAGATATCTATGTGCCATATATCCAAATGAATACTGAATTATTCAGTGAGCAGGGCCAAAGTAGCCACAAGTCAGGAAGCAATTCTGAGCTCTGAGCTACCAACAAGGTTCCACACTTGAGGGTCATAAAGCCACATGCTTCAATGGCAAATGCCATCAGGCAAGAGAAAACTAGGTGGACAAAGCGTGTCATTTCGGTCCTACTTTGTAACCCAGCTTTGCCAACCACTAACACATAGAGTCTTAGCATCCACTTTATTTTTATTTTAATTTTTAAATGTTTATTTATTTTTTAGAGAGACAGAGTATAAGCAGGGGAGGGGCTGTTAGCACACAGCCCAATGTGGGGCTCAAACCCATGAACAGTGAGATCATGACGTCAAATGCTTAACCGACTGAGCCACCCAGGTGCCTCAAGCTTTCACTGCAAAAGCAAAAACACTCTCCCCATCCTCCATACACCCAGATGCCATTCTGCAAAGAAGCCAGGAAGGCATTAGGAAATTGAATTTCTGCAAGACAAAGACTTTTTCCTATTTTTTGACTGAATATTACATTAAAAAAAACTGTTTCAATTGCCAATTTTGAACATGATAATACTGAAAATTGAAACCCCACTCTCTTTAGTCATCTTGTGAAGATTTGAGGCAAGGATTTGATTAGTCCAAAACAAAACAAAAGCCTTATGTTTTCATTGAGTACAGAAGGTATAGTTGGAATAAGTTTGTTTAAATACTTATAAACTTCTTGGGGCCAGTCGATGGGAGCTGACATTGAACTATGCCTCTGCCGTCTTCCAAAAGTAGCAACCTCCCTGTCTATGTCTATGCTTTTGTTCACAGGGACTGGTCCACGTGTGGGTCTCTCCCCTACTCGCCTCACCCCCTCTGTCCATCTGAAGTTTAGGTCAATTTATAACTCTAGCCTCACACCCACACTTCCTCTCTCTCCTCTCTCTCTCTTTTCTTTCCAAGTTAGTTAATTCTGCGGTTGCCCCAGAAATTGCAGTCACAGAAGAAAATCCTGCAGAGACTGTTTTTATTGGAAAAAAGAAATAACTGAAGACTGAGAAGCAAGTCAGGGAGTAAGGTGAATGGCAGAAGAGGAAAAATAAAATTTCTGCAATGCAGTCTCAGGAGAACAGGAGACAAAAATGCCAAGGCCTAAAATATTGAAGAGAAGGCAAGGGAAGCATGGCAGAAGGTTCTCCTAGATTTTGTTGTGAAGGTTTAATAGAATTAAAGTGGAGATTTCCTGTTTAGCTAACGGCAAGCTGAGGCTGGGAATAAAAGGCTGCCCAATATATTTCCCATTAAGAACTCCAAATTATTCTGCAGTTTGGAGTTCTCACAGCCAGGAGGGGTCTCTTCTAAGTATCCAGCTCCAATTATCTCCTTCTTTTAGAAATATATGCATATGGGCACTCTCAGGAGATCTGGTTCGTTTTACCCCACATGCAGTTTAACTGAATAAATCCTATTTACCTGTGTCTTTTTCCACCAGTTATAAATGTGTGTACGTAATTCTCTGCTATCTGCTGTTTATGTCTGCGGCTGCTTCAGATGCTTTGCTCACCTGCTTTTGCTCCTGAAGACAGATTTGTAACTGAGTAAGTTGTATACATTACGCTCTCCTGGTTGGCTCTGTTAATGAAAAAAATTGCATTGGACGTGATGAGAAGACAGGAGCAAATTTTATTCTGATAGCGTTGCCAGTGATAGGAGAGGACGCACAGACCGAGTCTGAATACCTAGCTCCCCAGACCTAAAAGGCTGCAGAATTTTTAAAAGCTGAGGTTGGGGTGGGGGTGGGAGGAGTGGGATCCTAGGACATCTGTATTTTCTAATTGGCTTTACCCAAAGGAAAAGTAAATTTTCTTTTATCTTCATGACGAAAGGTAGTTTTACAACTTGGGAAGAGGCACAGAAAGAAAGAAATGGGGGTGCCATCTTCCTTGATGATTACATTTCAAGAAATGGCTCCCAGGTTCTTGAGATACACAGTCCTGGGTTTTAAAACTTGCCAGAACCTGGAATATTTACATATATTTTAAAGGGGCAGAGAAAGCATTTATAATTACAAGCTTTCTACAGTAAATGCTCTAAGCAAAGGGACTTCAGGGGTCTGGAGTCAGAAAGAAATCTGCGTGAAGTTTAGTCAAGCTGAGGGGAGAGTTAAGGTAGTCTTGGTCAAGTCAGTCATAGCCATCATTGTGGACACTTAGAAGCTTCAGTAGCTCCAAGTGGACCAGAAAGAAGTCATCAGTGCTGCCTGGATTGCTGCTTTCAGCAACATGGTACTGACTTGGCTACCACTGTCATCAATGTCCCATCAAGGCCAACTCTATTCAGTTGTCAAATGATTATTTACTTAATACCTACCTTGTTGAATGCTCTGCACTAAGCCCTAGAAGTTGAAGGTGGTCCTCATGCTCATACCACATATCTGTCCTTGAACATTCACTATCATGTCCACCATAAACAAATATCCTGCCTAGAGGCAATAGAAACATTTTTCTCCCCTCTGCCTTTGCCATCAAGGCAAAACCCAAACAAGCGAAAGAAATGAATAACAAACACAGAAACAAACCAACAAGTGATAAGGAAGGATAATTAATCTCTACCCCATAGGCAAGTTTTATACTCATACTATGGTACTCTGGGCCATATAAAAAATAAAGTAATATTAAAGAGCTTTGGAAAGAGAAAGAAGAAAGAGAACCTTTCATTTACCCCCCCCCCCCAAATAACTGGAGTTGTTCTATGGTACTAAGTCTCAACATTAGAAATGCTTGTTTCTGTTGTAGACTATTCTCTTGGTCGAAGAAGGAGCACATCTTTCCAACCTTCTTTACACCCATTCAGTGGCTGTGAAGCTCTCAACCCTCCCATGTCTACACATATATTTAAAGTGAAACCAGATAGAAGATAATGCTGCAGAAGCTCAGAGGCTAAGAGAAAAGAAGGATCCTTTGGGGAGAGTGGTGATGCCCAGAGATGAGGGACCAAGAGAAAAAAGGAAAACAAAGAGGCACCAAAGAAACAGTTCTCTTGAATCTTTCCATTGTGGATTTGTCCAATGAACCTACTGGGAAAAATAGCAAACTGATTTGCTCCATTTCCCGGGTCTCAGGTAAGTGTCTCCAGTAACATGCTACACTTTTTTTACATTTATGAATATTAAAGGCAGAGCAATGTCTAACTGGAAAGAATTAAAAGAGGAGGGAGGGAAGAGGAAGAGAGGAAGGATGGGAAACTATTCATAGGACTCATTTATTTATTTATTTATCAAATAACAGATCATGGGATTTCCAGGTCACAGTCTTTTCATTTTCCTTCATAGGAAATTTCATCCTCCACAGTATTCTAAGTTTGGCATGAAACCTATTTAATTATTCATTATGACCCTCTGAAGTAGGTAATATTATTATACCTACTTTTTGGATGCAGAATTTCAAACTCTGTGAAAGAGGAACACTTGCCCAAGTCACACGACAGGTATGTAGACAGTGGAGCCAGGAATCAAGAGCAGACAGTCTGGCTCAGCCCCTGTGTTTTCACATGAGATTCCACTGTCTCAATGGGCACCAGTTTTCTATATTGAAATGCCATATGGCGTATTGCGAGAAAAAGAGTCAATCCTAACATTATTTAGGGCCACAATTCTAAAGTATCTTAGTGAATAAGGCCCTGTCTTACCTTTACTGATTCTCTCATAGTTGACACCTCTGACAGAAACCCCCTCACCTTGGGCATCAGTCATGGCATGTGACATGGAATCCCAAAGCTTTATGTCCATCACCTGACATGATTAGAGCCCAAGCTGTGAGTAGTTGCAGGACAGGGACATAAATTATCTGTGGTTGTTTTCGTATGTTTGTGTGTAATCCAATTTGCTGGAGCTATGCTGAGTGTACAGAGTGAAATGTGATAGCTATGAGTCTAGAGAAAGGGTCAAAGAAGTAAATAAGCAAAACAAAACAAAACAACATTGAAATGTGTTAGTAAAAAGTGTTTGTCATATAGTTACCATATAGGAAATAGGAAGCTAAAAAATGGATAAAAATGGATAAAACCAAAACTATTGAGTCAGAAGCACTGATCATCGGAACTGAAATACTGACTACAGTGTAGCAAAGTGTACTTATTATTATTGGTTTGTCAGACGAAAGACACCCAGCATGGAGTTCAACATATTCTGCATCTTGCACTGATTGACTAAGGGATAGCATGAGAAGTTACTCTAAATTACTTCTCTGACACACTCCCTCCAATTCAATTAATGTATTAAGAGGTCACCACTAGAAAGGTAAAGCATCATAGATATTAGTAAGTTATCCTTTTACCATTGGGAGGGTTTACATAATCTCCATCCACAGTCAAATAACTAGGGAAGAATAGGTTATCCACTGGAAAGGGTGATCAGTCAGTTTTTCCATAAGGATGTTCCTTGAGCTAAGTCATGAAGATGAGTACATATTCATTAGGAATATAGAAATGAGGGAGGAATATGTGGAAAACCAATAAGGGCCTAAGGAATTAAAAATATTTAGGTATGGCTAGATTCAAAAGGTATAAATAATGCTTCTAGGTGATGAGGTTGAAGTGGAAAACAACAATAGTGAAGAGATAATGAAATGCCAGAACTCATAAGACTTTGGAGATCATATCTACACATCTGTACTGTGCTATAAAAGCAGCTTAAAGCCACTAAAGGATTTTACTTTGGGAAGTGACACTAAGAGATTTTTTATAATAATTTTTAGCTTTTACAGCAGTGGAGAATACTTGGAAGAGGTGAAAGACTGGAGACAAAAAGACCAGTTAGGAGATTGCAATAAACTTAAAAAAGACAAGAATTTTAAAAATGTAAGATTATGGTATTCTATAAGTCTGGGTTTGATTATTGTAGCAGAACCACTAAGAAGGATGAATGGAAGGATGAATAGATAGATGGAGAAATAGGTAGTTGAGGTAGAGATAAATATACTTACATAATTTATTAGAAGGATGTGTCCTTGCAAAATTGTGGGAGTGGATTGAAGAGTATGTAAGACTGTTGTCTTCACATGAGATCCTAGAGCTCTGAAGGTGTAGGGCAAGCAGGAGAAAGGGAAGATGGATTAGCGTGGGGAGAATAAGGGTAAACCAGAAATGTGAACAGGGGCTGCAACCTGCAAGGACAGATTGGAACCTATTTAAGTGCCTTACTGCTACCAGCTTCTTGATGTAGCTGTCCTAAGGAGAAAATAATGCTCTTCCTTGTGAACTGAAACAAACCCTTGGGTAAGGAGTTGGAGAAATATCTGAGAGAAGGTGGAGTGATTGATGCTCCAAGCCAATGAGGCAAGCTAGTAGGTAAGTGACAATATGCATGAGTTATCACACTTTCTGCTCCCCCATACCAACATTGTAAACATTAAAAAGATATATATATATATATATATATATATATATATATATATATATATTTGATTGTGTTTAATTTTTTGTCTTCTAAACTCTAAAATGTCTCTTGTGACCCATGATGGTTGGAATATACAGAGAAGGAAGCTCTGGGAAATGTAGTTTACCCTAGTCAAGCTGATACACTACACAGGCACTAGCAAAGACTGAGAACGAGATGGTTTGATGGAGGTAGAATAAGAGCTGGTTTCTGATTGGATATGCCTTGTGGGATACAGCAATATTAAAATTGAAGGATTCATTAAATTTGGTAGCTGTAATCCAGTACCATGAGATTTCAGGGGTAGATTCTGAAAAAAAAAAATACTAAAAAATAAGTGGGAATTACCAACAGAGAGAAAGTTTTTTTTCCCCAAGAATTTGGAAAGCAAAGGGTACAAAAAAGGATATAGCTTCAGAGGAAACCTATTGGAGATAGTCATATAGCAATCATATTAGTACGGAAGACTTCAGCATTTTGTCATGTTTATGATCTTATTGCAGAAGCCAGTGAGGATAGGGTAAAATACAGACAAGAGGAAGATAGTCTGAAGAAACAGTGATCTATAGGTGCCAGCAGAATGTCATATATGAGTACAAACACAGGTGGACAGATAGGTGCCACTCTAAGAGGGGACACCTTTTCTCTGAAAAGGAGGAGCCAAGAGGTAAGGGTAGAGACTCTCATAATTCACTCATCACAACATTCTTGAAGTGTTGAATTTTATACAGGTCTACTGACATCGAAAAAGTAAATGCCTTGTTGTTAACTTTTTCTCACACTGGACTCATGATACTATCAATTATATTTGTGTCCACACAAGTATACAACCTCTTGAAGTTTTATGTGAAACTGAATTTTATATGATATTAACTGTATGAAGCTTTAAATTATGAAGTGACATAATTTAGCATGTGTGTATGTATTCAGTAAAGATTCTTTGTGAATTGTGTTAGATTCTATATGATCACTAAAGTAATGCAAGTTGAATTGCAAATCTATATACTTGAACTTATTGACAGATTTTCAGTATAAATTTAGGGTTGGTAATACCTAGAGTTCTAGAATGTTCCATCTTAATTCTCTGGCGTAAACTGCATTTATTTCTCTAGCAAAATCTGTTAATTACGTGGTCAGAGTTGGAAAAAAAAAACACTTTTGGAGATTTTCTAAAAAAAAAAATAGTAACTTATAAAGTTATACCTAATGGATGACAGTTAACTTTGATGGGTACTCTTTGTTGAAGCAAGTCAGCATTACCTTAAAAATTAAGATCACATTCTTCTTTGCTCAAGAGTAAATGAAATGACATGTGATGAATAATGTATGCATTATAAGACCAAAATATTCTCCATTTTATCCTATTGATAAGACATAAAACCTATTGATCATCATGGTGGTGTATTTGAAGAAACAGTAAATTTGAAAAAAAAATAGGAACTTAAAATTTGGGGTTATAACATACCTGCAAAATTGTCATTATCAGAAAAATAATTGTGACTGTTTTCATGGTTTTTGTTGAGATAAGATAGCTACAAATGAAATCTTATTCAGTTTTTACTTTAAGACTAGCACTTCTGCGATTTAAAAAAAAAAATGTTTATTTATTTTGAGAGAGATAGTGCGTAAGAGTGGGTGAGGAGGAGAGAGAGAAGGAGAGAGAGAATCCCAATCAGGCACTATACTCAGCATGGAGTCCAATGGAGGGCTCAATCCCATGACCATGAGGTGAAACTAAGAGCCCAACACTTAACCGACTGAGCCGCCCAGGCACCCTAGCAGTTCTGTGATTTAAAAACAAAGCAAAAAGAAGCCAAAACATGAAACGACTAAAAAGTCTCTTTATCTTTTCCCCAATGTACAATTAACTGAAGCTAAAATACATGTTTATTCTAATTTGGCAAAGGGGAAAATGCTTGTCAGTCACACATTAGATGACACAATTGTTTAGAGAAGTGACCATAAATTCTGTCATGCAAGTAAAAATGAGTTATACTTAGTCATGTAGAATGATGACATATTTTCATCAATTCTTTTATACACTCAAAAATTGAAAACATTCATTTTACATAAGTTTCCTTTTGCCTTTTACTTTCAAATTTTTCAGTTAATGCTCAGAACATTATTCTTCTTTCTATTGTGCTTTCCTTTGCCTTTTTTTTTTCTTTGACATGTGATTTCTGAGCTATCTTTAATAAAGGAGACATATTGTTAACATTCTTTAATTTAAGCTCTATCTAAACCTCTAAGAATTTTTTTTCTCTCTAGATAGATATCCCACTGCTAATACGTACTTTATAATGTAACTTATCTTATGGATCAGAGTGTCTTAAAAATGGTTGGTTCATAATTAATACACATATAAAAATGATATATGCAAAAGAAAGTAGTTGATAAACTGATAAAGCAAAACTGACTATTTTGGTGCCCTCAGGAAGCTAATAATTGGAACTATAAGCCATTTCTTTCCAAAAAGATTGTTGATTTATAGGACTCAGGAAAAATATTTTTAACTGAGCCTAGAGTCTCATTTTAGAAACTGAATTTCTATGTTAATTCATCATGGAAATCACATTTCTATTTCAAATTAGCTGGAGATTTTGCCAGCTACTTGGCGAGTCTAGTGGGAGTCCTTAAGAAAGTCATCAGTATTGATGAATGTAGGACTGAAGCTGAAGAGAAGTCAGGGAAATCACTGAGATGTATGACTGTAGATATCCACACAACATGTTGTTTATAGCCTTAAATTTGCTTTGACAAAAAAAGTATACTATTTTACTAATTTGAATACTCAATAACCCTGTTGTTTTAGGACACTGTTGTGTTGAGATTTATGTATACTGTATTCATCATGTAGTTTTCATTTCAAATGTTTCTAAGGAAAAATGCCAACTTAGGAGAACTGAATTAAAATGCAGACTACCCATTGCAGGTGGCCCTTTCCATCCCAAATCTCTAGGTGAAAACCTAAAAGTAGAAGAATAATTACAAATACTCTTTGAAAGATACCAGACTATGAGATCTGGTTGTTGAAGGGACCACAGCACAAAATATTTCCAGAGAAGGCAGTGAGAAAAGGTAGGTACCCGTCTTGGTGGAAGCCAAGCACAGAGGGGTTGGATGCTGGAAACCTAAACATGCTGGTATGATCATGGCTCCATATCCCACTTCCCACACCCTTGGACCCAGGCGGCAAGGGAGGTCTTAGCACCAAGTAACAAATCCATTGCTAATTTTTGTCCCTTGTGTTTTCATATGTTTTAAACTCAGGTTACCAATTAATCCTACTACTACTACTAATAGTAATAAAGAAAACCACTGGGGTACCTGGGTGGCTCATTTGGTTGAGCGTCCAACTTCAGCTCAGCTCATGATCTCATGGTTTGTGAGTTTGAACCCAGTAGTAGGCTCTGTGCTGTCAGCATGGAGAGATCAGATCCTCTGTTTCCCCCTTCTGCCCCTCTCCCATTCACACTCTCTTTCTCTCTCTGAAAAATAAATAAACATTAAAAACAAAGGAAAACTACTGACATTGTAGTTGGATTGCATTGAATCTAAAGATAAATTTAGGGAGAATTGATGTATTTAAAATATTAAATCTAATTACATGGCATATCCCTACACTTACGTGGGCTCTTTCAATTTTTTCCAATAATGTTTTGTAGTTTTCATGTCATCCACTTAGAGTTATTCCTGAGTTCTTGATAATTTTGATAAAAGTGTAATGGTTCTTCAAATTAAATTTTCTTTTTTATTGTTGCTGGTATATAAAAATAGATTTGAGAAAAAATATGATCATTTTATGTAATGATAATTTTCCTGTGAAATTGCTAAATTTATTTATGAATTTTAAGAGTTTACCTATGGATTTATTTGGATATGTGCACAAAAATAAATATTTCCAATACTTATTCACTTATTTTATTTATCTTTTCTTACTGAGCTTCCCACATTAGTGGAATGTCGAGTAGAAGTAATGATGTTTGGAAATTTGTTTACGTGTTTATGAGAGATGGGTTTTAATTTTCCTTTCTTTTGATGTCTCTGTCATATTTGTTCTGACTTACTAACATATGTTAAGGGGAATTCCCTTTCTACTCTGCAAATTTTGTGTATAACTGGAATATATTTGTCTTGAGATACTTGTAATATCCTATGCAATAAGTTCTATTGGTATACCCACTATAAAAATGAGGAAACTGAGACACAATGTTTGAAAAAAAAATGGCACTGGTCTACAAAGAATCTTAGGCATTGATCCAAAATAGAGAAAAATCCATAATCCAAATCCTGACAATAAGAACCTCTTTCATTCAGTGATGATGAAAAATTTCAAACCAGTCTAGCAGGGCTCTTGTATATGTCTTCATACAATCCATGATTTGGCAATTTCTTTGGTATACCAGAAACATCCTTAACATATTTTCAAAATATATTTTCAGAATGGATTTTATTCAGCTATTTCCACAACAAAGATTTGAGGGCTACTTTTGTGTAAATCATCGGAGGCATCAGGAATAAAATGCAGAGGGGCACCTGGGTGGCTCAGTCAGTTAAGCATCCAACTTCAGCTCAGGTCGTGATCTCAGGGTTTGTGAGTTAGAGACCCACATCAGGCTCTGTGCTGTCAGTGTAAAGCCTGCTTGGCATCCTCTCTCTTCTCTCTCTGCTGGTGTCCCTCTCTGTCTCTCTCAAAAATAAATAAATGAACTTAGAAAAAAAATTTTTAAAAAAATGAAATAAAACCTAGAATATACCCAAAATGGATTCCTCCACAGAGGTCAGCAATAACAATGTAGATTTGCATAAAGCAGCATGGATGCAACTCAAATGCATAATTTTGAATAAAATAATCAGAAGTTGATGAGATTTGTAACAAGATACAATGTACATAAATTAAAAAAAAAAAACTTGTATAAGTAGCCACACTAAATTTATATTAAAGAATGGAAACAATTCAAAATAAATTGTTTGAAAGAACTGTAAGGACATTCATGAACAGTCAAGAAAATGGGGAGGGGGAATAAAAGGGGAAAAGAATAGAATAAAATAATCCAAGATAAAATAGGGGCTTTATAGGAGCTGACATTGATTTTTATGCTTTTAATTTATGGTAAGAACAACTCACCTCTCTACTTTCAAAGCCAAGCAGTTTGCAATAGAAGAGAGTCGCCCTGCTGGATCAGGAAATGCATTATCAAGGACTATATCAAAACAAAATAAAAACCAACCAAAAAGTATAAGTCAGTGAAACAGAATAGAGCATGCAGCAGTAACGAAAATGTGTTACACAAACTTGTCATAAAACAGAAGAAAAATTGAAATATGTGAGGTAAACCTGCATTATTTAAAAAATGGATATCAACAACCAGTCTCCTAAGCAGGAAAATAAACAAAATTCTGTCACCAACGTTTTCTAAATGTATAATAAGCATGATTTTATTAACATTATATGAATAAATGAACTAGCCACAGAGAACATATACATTCGCACAGCCTGGAAGACGGTTTTGTTTCACAATCCATTGAAATTTCAAAAAGAAAAAATAAACAACTGAGACTATGCACTATGAAACATCTATGACATATCATTAAAGAAATTTGAAGACAAATGACCCGAATAAAATTCAGTAATATGATGTTCAAAGTTTTTCTGTCTCTAATTATATCAATACTAATTAGAAATAGACAAAGAACATGAAATAAGAGGCCGATAAAAGTAAAAAAGGATAATATCCATATAATTACATCCCCTGTCTAATTTATTCAAAGAAATACGAATGTAAAAAGTGAACTTTCATTTTTCTCCTATTACATTAGCAAATCTAACAAAATGTGTGGTAATACGAATTTTGTCAGAAATGTTTGAAAGTAGATACTCTCACAGCCCATAACTAAAAGTATTAATTAATGCCAATTAATTGTTGGAATAAAATTTATATCAATAGAAATTAAATACACATATATCTTTAACTCAATATTTTAATTTTTAAAAATGTATTATGTAGATACCATCTGCAGATAGATTAAAAGGCATTTGAAAAATTGTAATATTGGTCACATTGGCCAACTGTGTTCTATAGAACACGAGTTACATAATTATTTTATGCTTCTAGATAGAATAGTATGTGTCTCTTGAAACAATATACTATTTTCACATTTATCACACATATGCTAATATATACAAATGGAAAATCCAGTTACAGAAATAATATATTAATGTATACAGAGAGAGAAAAAATAAAAAAAAATACCATGGATTTCTGTAGGGAATAGGATGAAAAGGTTGGGACAACTTTTAGCTGTTTCAATGTATTACAAACACTTTACTTTTCATAACTTGCCATTTGTGATTCAAAATGGCAAAAATATGAAGCCTTGCATCTACTCAAGGATGAGAAGAGAGGGAAAGAGAAAGAAGGAAAAATCCAAACAAAATGGCTGAACATGGATCCCTTTCTTTTGCGGCAAGTGCGTTATTTGGCTTGATGTTGGTGTAAGCAGTTAGAGGTTGTTCCCTGAGCACATTGGATGGTGTGGTGTTCCAACAGAGAGTTGTCTGCTGTTTTGTGAGCAGAAGTTGTTAATGCCTGCAAATTGATGCTATTCTCCAGTCTCGGGTTATAACGGGAAAGCAGATGTTCGTGTGCAACTAACCCAAACACATTGAGAAAGGCTGCAGACATTTTCCCATTTCAATTACCATAATTTAATGTCTAGAATACATGCCCAAAAGCTCTTCATGGCAGAAGATCAGCACATCCCCTGTAATGCAAACCAAGTCCCTAAACTCTTCTGTATGCATTGCTCATTTTCAGAGACAAAATCATTACACTGAATATGAGTTCAAAATGTTCCGAAGTGCTTTTGTTGGTATATTTTCAAAGATTACTAAGGTTTGTTACACAGTAATTTTCATTATAGATTCCTTATAAGAGTTGTTTACCTTCAAACATTTTCAGACTTTGATTTTTGCAATTGCTAATATTGAGCTGAATTTTCTAGGCCATTTCTCAAGTGATTACAATCATGTATTGTTACCTTGTGCTTGCCTTTGCAGGAAGTTGTCATTAAATGTGAGAGGTACCTTCTTTTGAAGCATGTAAAATGATTAACTACTTTTTAAATATGAACATCTTTGTATGAGACACAAAATTATTTGATTTTTCTAAAATAAAAAATAAACAAAAGTATCATTTTATTAAAAAGGAAATGCAATACAGTATGAGCACAAGATATGAAAACATGGAAATATTCGTAGTGGATTATATGCAAAAAAATAGAAATTTAAAAATGAGTATAATACATACATGTGTACATCACAAGATATTGCCAGCAAAAACATGAATGCTTTAGTCATTTCTTATTGGTGGATATCATGAAAGTTTGCATTTCTCCTTCTTTTACCTCATCTGTATTTTATAACTGTTCTATTAGTTTGCATTAAGAAATCATATAAGTGCCTCAGGTGATACAGAAAACATGCTTTGAAATAAAATGTAAAGAAACATTAAACTTAGGCAAAACTTCGAGATTCCTTCTCTAATACCTAAAACTATAAAATTAGTTATATTTGAAAAAAAATATGTATTTTTTTCATAAATATATTCTTATATATTTATGTAAGATGTCCATTGCAAGGAAAGAATAACAACAAATAATCTGAACCACCATAAGAAAGAAATTAGGTCAATTATGGATTTTTAAAATTTCTTTCACACATTTTTTTTTGCTTTTGTTTTATTTCTTAGTCATTGAAAAACCTGAGATTTTTAATGAGACATGAATTCATAGGGAAAATAATTGATTACAAATTTGAAAAGTAAGTCTTCTCTCCCTGACCTTGAGTTTCGTGATTTCTGTCCTTAACAGTGTTATGTCTCTATACTAAATTCTTCCAGTGAGATTCTACCACAAACATTCATAGAGTGTGAGTGTGCGTGTCTGTGCATGTATGAGTGTGTGGATGAGTTGAATAAGTATTTATATAAAGAAAGAGCATAAATGGTGGCATTATAATATATGGTGTTCTTTACTGTTCTTTATTTACAAAAAAAATTCAGCTTTGAATTATTCTGTAACTTAAAAGGTGATATACTATTTATTAATTTATGTATTTACTTTTTTGAGTTTATGTCCTTATTTTGAGGGAGAGAGAGAGAGAGTACAAGCCAGGGAGGAACAGAGAGAGGGAGAGAGAGAGACTCCCAAGCAAGCTCCGTGCTGCCAGCATAGAGCCCGATGTGGGGCTTGAACTCCTGAACTGTGAGATCGTGACTTGAGCCAAAATCAAGAGCTGAACGCTTAACCAAGTGAGCCACCCAGGCACCCAAAAGAGATATACTGTTTTTAAATGATCGTGTATTGTCTGTTGTGTGGGCCTAGAATAATTGCTTTAATATATTCCATATTGTTAGAGTTTTGGTCATTCATTGCCAGTGTTTTATGCTTTAAAATTTGATCAAATAAAAAGTCTTTGTTCATATATTTGGGTATATTTATTTCATGTATTTTTGAAAAGGAGATTTCTGGGGCAAAATGTTTGGACTTAAAAAGGCTTGATACATATTCAAAATTATTCTTCATATATTTTAAACAGTTTTTATTAATATATCACTGGGGTGTTTAACATATCCTTGCTAACAGAACTATCTTTTTTAATTAAGCAAATATTTCAAATTAATTAATACGTTAAATTGCTATTTCTTTGTTCTTAAGAGACATCATCTTTTCATTTGTTTAAAAGTCGTTTTCTTTTGTTTTTCTGCATGTGCGTATGCATACGTGGCAGGGGTGAATAGTTTATGTTCTGTGTTCATTTTTCTATTCGAGCGTTCGATTTATTTTTTCTCATGAGCCATGAGAAATATTTATGGACTAAGGATATTATTCCTTTGTCAGCCATGTTCTTTGCAAATATTTATTCCCAGTTTTATTACTCATTTGTCTCTTGACTTCGTTTATATAATTGTGCCCACATCCCCTTCAAAGGAGAATTTATTGATCCAGGCACTGCTGGGAGTGCTGTGTGTTGACAGTCTTCAGCTGTCAGCCCCCTCATAGACAGCCTCTGCTTCATTTGCTCTGTGTAAAACAAGCCCTTCCGCAATGGCCACATGAGGTGATGGATGCGGGTTGAGGTGTGAAAAGCCCAGGATTTGGTCCCAATGTGCTACAGCTCTGGTGAGCCATTTTAGTGGCCGAGGTGCTCATGGAGTCATGGAGGCTGTCAGTGGGCACACTTTAACTTCCCCTCCTGCCCTCCCTTGCTCTTGCTTCTATTCAACAGATATTGAACACAAGGACACTTCTCAATCAACATTCTGCTCTCTAAATACCGAATCAGTGTTCGTTGCCCAAAGACCCCAACCTGTACACACACCGCGACATTTACAGATACAATTGAGATCCGCTTTCATATTCTTTTTTAATCCCATCTATGTTCCATCCAGAGGTAAGTTCATTCCTGAAGGAGATCTGTGTCCGTATATAACACATTTAATATTTACATATAAATATAAATATTACTAAATATATCTATGATGTAAATGATGCATTATAAAGAATGTAAATTAGAAGCCTATAATGTATATTAAATATATATCTATAAATAATATAGAATATAATTTTGCACATTTAAAATTTTCTAAGTGTCATCAAACATGACCACATAATTTTTTTCATTCAACATTTTGTTTTTTCAGATTGGACTCTTGGTAGTTAAGGTCTAGCTTATTCATTTTACCTGCTGTAAGGCATTCCGTCGTATAAATACACCCACTTTCCCGCTTATGGTCATTTAAGTTATTTTCTGAGTTTTACTATCAGGAATATTTTTCCTCATGTCTATGCGCATGAGTTTTTCTGAAGCATATATAACTAGGTGTGAAAATGCTTGCTCATAAAAGATAGAAATATTTGATGTTACTGGAGAATTCCAAATTTCTCAAAAAAGAAATTTCACAAATGTCTTAATTTTAAAAGATGTCCTCCAAATAATTTTTTGCCCCTCCATGAGATGAGTGATTATATGGGAAAATCATCTTCCATTAAGCTTGATGCCAATGTCCCAGCAGGTGGAAGATGAATTTGTGACAATAGCCTTGTTAACAGTAGTAGATTCCTCCTAGTCCCAGAGGTAGGACGTTTGTAAGCCACCTTTGTAAGACCTCAACTGTTTTATAATCAGTTTTCTAATATTCACTGCTTATCATCGAAACTTCTTTTTTCTGTTAACCTCATAACTCTCATCCTGTAATAAATTTGAGGATCAGGCCTATATTTTTTATAAGCATTGTCAGCTTTTGTGTGAGAAAAAAGGCTTCAGGCTATTTTGTGTTAGAAAAATATTCAGGCTGCGGATCATGGAGTTCAAGGTTATTTCTGCACTTACTATTTTCAATTAAAAAAAGGGCGCAAACAAACATGTTTAAAATGTGCTTTTCCCAAATTTTAATTGTGAGAGGATGCGAAAACTGGGTGTCACATCTCCTTCCTGTCCTCAGGCTATAAGTAAGTCTTACTTGTTCTTCATACTTTACCATCGATGAGAGCCTTTATCCGGGAGTCAAATGTGCAGGAAACAAGCACTCATGTTGTGTCTGCAGACTCTTCCTACACTGTTTCTTCTTTTTCAGCCATGAGCAGCTCTTACTGAACTAAACCTCTTGCAATACAGCAGCTTTCTCCTACTATAACTAATAACCACAAAAAATCTAATATCTCTGCCTTATGGCTGCTCCAAATGAATGGCTTCAGATTGTTCCTTAATGCAGGTTCTGATCCTTTCTATCAGCAAGCACATATATTTCTGCACAACTGGATGTCACTAAGCTTTCTCTGACACTAGTATGAAATGAGTTTGATTCCTGACCCCGCTACTCAGTGCTTGTGTGCACTGAGGTACAAATTTTCAACTTTCAATTGCTTTGGCTGTGAAACGACAATGTTTTAACCTGTCAGACTATTTGTGATAATTGACTGGAAAAACTTATGTGAAAATTCCTAACAGAGTATCTGAAACACAGTAGGCACTTAATAAAAGTTAGCATTATTTCTTCTGTTGTTGCTCTTGCATTTTTGAAATAACTTCTCCTGTACCTTTCTTATTTATTTTTTTATTAAAACATGCTGCCTTCTCCTGTACCTTTAATTGAATAGTAAACTCTGATTTTAAAATATTGAGAATGGATTTAAAATCGAAAAATGTATGAGAATATTTCAAGTACCCAAATGTTTCATTATTAACTATAATACTATTATTTCTGAATCAAAAATTATTTCATTTTTAAGTTTTACTTATATGTATTGCAGATTTGATATCTATATTAATATTCTTGGCTTTGTCATATGTCTTACCCTATTCTGTTTCTATTCCATGTTGATTATATTTCCCAATACACTTACCTCCTCACATTTCAGTGCACCTCATATTGGGTCCAATATTTCTCTCACTAACTCCATTAAAGGCTTCTAGTTTCCAACCTTTTGAAGATTCACCAGATAACTTTATTATGCTTTCCATGACTTCTTTTGAAACACCTTCTTTTAACACAATTTTATCATTCATATTTCAATAAGATTTGCACTTACTGCTGGCCATTTCAAAGTGGAACAACGCATTTATGAATATGTGACTTACTTCCATTTTGGTAAATGGAATAATTCAACTTTGTGACTAATTCAACTTTGTTTTACGACTAATTCAACTTTGTTGTCAGACAGCTCCCTCCTTCATAAAACACAAAACACAAAATCCAGATAAACAACAATATATTTCCCTGTGCTGTTGGAAATAAATATTCTTGAGAATGCAAGATAAAAATATGTACAAATTTTTAAAGAAGTACATTGGAAAAGAGTAAAAAAAAAACTTAAAATTAAAATTGATCCATAGTTTTTCATCTGAATGAACTTTGAAAATGAGGAGGGGAGCTCACTATATATCACATTTGTAGATAAATGCTTCAAGACAAAGAATGTTTATGTAACACTGAATATGCCACGGAACATTTTACCATTGCAGAGCATATGTTCCTTGGGAAGAAGAGAACATAAACCCACTGTATAGATGAAAATAGCAAAATTTGGAATCACATGAGAGAAATGCTCAACTTCTAAACTTCAACGGATCCATAATGAACCTGCAAACTGAGAATTAACACCTGTTCTGGATCATTATCACGAGTGAAAGTGCCAAGTGGAGACTTGTTTATATGTGGGAAATGCTATTATTCTTCAAGGTCAGCTGCTAATGTGTATCATTTACATAAATGTTTCTATTAGCTGCCTCATATTAATTTGGGGGAAAAGATAGTGTATGATGTATTTGCCAATTTTTTCCACTAGGATAAATTGGGACAGTTATTTATCCAGAGTCACTGGCCAAAAAATGTCCACAGCTGTAACTAGGAAAATACTACCCCAGAGCAAGCTGATGACACAGGACAAATAATGTCTATCCTTCAGCCTTGTTCAGGAGTATATTGGGTGTCCACAATGACAGCAATGAGGGCAACAAGGGTGTTGAAAGAATTGTCTTAGTACTTTTCAGAAGGTCTCAGAGCACCTAAATGAAACTTATCGATCATTCTTCTTTGTGGACCAGGAATATACTGCCAAGTGTATTCTTAAACTATAACACTCAGACTGAAGGTCCATAAACAAGGTACACCTAAACAGCAATGCCCCCCATACATCCCAATGACAAGTTTAAGACAAATGAAGTAATAAAAGAGACAGGAAGCAAAAAGTGGATCAAAAAGGAAGGAAGGAGGAAAGTCAAGTGGTAGGTACATTGGAGACAGGGATACATATCTGTCTCTTCATATAATAAGTACCCAGAGAACCACTGTTCAGACAGGTACATATTGATTATTTCAGAAACCAGTTAGGTATAAAAAACCTGAGGAGTAGTTTCCAGTCAAGTACAGCTTAATTTTATCCGTTAAAGAACATTATCCATTTTTATAGTTCTTTCGGAGAAAGATTCCTTTGTTGCAATCAAGTCTTAACTTTGTGAGGAATATGTTCTCTTCAAAGTAGCTATATTGGAGATCTTAAAAGTTATGTACTTCAACATAGAGCCACACGTGAACGAAGCATCTTTATTAGGGAAAGTTTAAAGATTCTTTCATATAGAAAACACTTATTGCAGGTGTAGATTGCTGTCTTTTACTGATGCGAAGAAAGTAAAGAATTATGATAAATATTTATTGTATCAGATGTATTCTTTCTTTCTTTTTAAATGTTTATTTATTTTTGAGAGAGAGAGAGAGAGAGCATGAGCGGGAGAGGGGCAGAGAAAGAAAGACACAGAATCCGAGGCAGGCCCCAGGCTCTGAGCTGCCAGCGCAGAGCTCAAAGCAGGGATTGAACCCACAAGCCGTGAGATCATGACCTGAGCCGAAGTCAGAAGCTTAACCCACTGAGCCACCCAGGTGCCCCTCAAGTGTATTCTTTCACACCCTTTTGAATATGTATCTTGCATAAGGCAACATGACAGACACCTGGAGAAATGTGGCCATACAAAATATGATCACTGATCTCAAAGAGGCAAAATCTTGTGGAGGAAATGGTATCTCTACCTGAGCAATGGCGGCTCAAAGTTGAAAGGTTTTTTTCTGAATTTTTTTTAAAATTTACTGGGCCCCGGTCAACATGGTGGAGAAGTAGGGGGACCCGAAGGTCCCTCATCCTTCAAACACAGCAGGGTTGAGGCCAGAGGACTTGTAATTCCAAGGGTCCCGGCTGCAGAGTGACAGAGACATCTCCAGAGGCCCACGGGGACAACGTGCCTGGCCATAGGTGCGTGATTGTGAAAATGAGTGGGTAGGAATGGAGGGGGGAGATCTTCTGTGGAGAGACAAAATGAAGAGGGAGAGAGGCTGTGGAAGTGTAGGATTGTATTTGGACAGGAGAAAAATCACGGACCGGGAAGAGAAAAACACGGAAAAGGAACCGATTTCTAACTGTGGGGCTTTCTCCGGACGCGGCCGGCTGCCCTGTTCATACACCTGGGGAGGAGAGGAGCCAGCCCCGGGCTCAGTAACTGGCTCAGAGGTGCGGTCCGCAGTGGGAGATAGCAATCCCTGCCTTGAGCGCTGTGGGAAGGAGGCAAAGACCGTTCCAAGGACAAAAGACTGCTTGCACAGGCCAGCCAACCGGAGGCCCGAGGTCGGCTGGCTGGGCGGAGTGGCACTTTCCCAGAACTGGGAAGCAGGGAGTGAGATCTTTTAAGACGTCGGGGTTTGAATCCCAGCCAAGAGCCTGAGAGACAAGGGAGACTGTGGAGCGAAACAAACCAGCCTGCTCATGGCCCGCGCACCACTGTGAAAACAGCCTGAGCACAGTGGTTTGGGACACCCTGCCCAGGGAGGAGAGACTGGGGTGTCACTATTTTCTCTCCATCACCAACAAGGTGGGGCTTCAGGAAAGGGACAGCAGGCCCAGAGTGGAGGTGGGGCTCGCCTACACCAAACCACGCCCCTCTGCTCCCGGTAACTGCACGAATAACAGAGCAAGATTGATACTGACTGAGTCAGACGGCCCTTCCCCCAGACCAGTGCAGCCACTGGTTCTAAGGCACCCAGTGGTTTGCATTTTCTGATTTAATTCTTGGTCAATTTTTATTATGTGTGTGTGTGGATATGTGTGTGTGTGTGTGTGTGTGTGTGTGTGTGTGTGTGTGTATTTTTCTTCTTCTTTCTTCCTTTTCTTCCTCTTATTTCTTACGTTCTCTAGTCTGGTTATTCTGGTTGTTGGTTTGTTTAAGCAGACGTACTTAATCTATTCTTTTTACACCCTTCTGTATCTCCTTCTTCATTTTCCTTTCTCTCTCTGGATTAAGCTGTATAGTTTCTCTGCCCGGTCAATTTTCTTTTCTTTTTCATCGCCCCTGTCATTTCTTTCTTTATATGGGATAAAGCTTCTTCCACGACCCCCCCATTTTAACTTTTTTTCCAGGGTTGCTCCGAACCACCACTACAAGTAGGGAGATAAAGCAACCAGAGTCATAACAACAGACAGAATGTAACACACTCCAAAAACACCTCCTGAAGGGTCAGGCCCTATTCAATGCAATCCCAATCAAAATTGCACTGGCATTATTCTCAAAGCAAGAACAAACAATCCTAAAGTTTGTATGGAACCACAAAAGACCCCAAATAGTCGAAGTAATGCTGAAAAAGAAAATCAAATTGGGAGGCATCACAATCCCAGACTTTAGCCTCTACTTCAAAGCTGTAATCATCACAACAGTATGGTATTGGCAAAAAAAACCAGACACATAGACCAATGGAATAGAATAGGGACTCCAGAATTGGACCCACAAATGTATGGCCAACTAATCTTTGACAAAGTAGAAAAGAGTATCTGATGGAAAAAGACAGTCTCTTTAGCAAAAGGTGCTTGGGAGAACTGGACAGCAACATTATAGAAGAATGAAACAGGACCACTTTCTTAAACCATACACAAAAATAAACTCAAAATGGATGAAAGACCTAAATGTGAGACAGGAAATTATCAAAACCCTAGAGGAGAAAACAGGCAACAACCTCTTTGACCTCAGCTTCAGCAACTTCTTGCTTGACACATCTCTGAAGGCAAGGGAAATAAAAGCAAAAATGAACTATTGGGACCTCATTAAGATAAAAAGCTTCTGCACCGCAAAGGAAACAATCAACGAAGCTAAAAGGCAACTGACAGAATAGGAGAAGATATTTGGAAAAGACATATCAGAGAAAAGGTTAGCATCCAAAATCTATAAAGAACTTACCAAACTCAGCACCTGAAAACTAAATAATCCAGTGAAGAAATGGGCAAAAGACTTGAATAGGCGCTTTTCCAAAGAAGGCATCCAGATGGCCAAGAGACACATGAAAAAATGCTCAACATCACTCATCATCATGGAAATACAAATCTAAACCACAACGAGATACCACCTCACACCAATCAGAATAACTAACATTAAGAACTCAGACAACAACAGATGTTGGTAAGGATGTAAAGAAATGGGAACCCTCTTGCACTGTTGGTGGGAATACAAACTGGTGCAGCCACTCTGGGAAACACTATGGAGGTTCCTCAAAAAATTAAAAATAGAACTACCCTATGACCCAGCAATTGCATGAGGTATTTATCCGAGACATACAGGTGTGCTGTTTCAAAGGGGCACAAGCACCCCAATGTTTATAGAAGCGCTATCAACAATAACCAATATGGAAAGAGCCCAAATGTCCATTGACAGATGAATGGATAAAGAAGATGTGGTATATATAAACAATGGAATATTACTTGACAATCAGAAAGAATGAGCTCTTGACATTTGCAACAACGTGGATGGAACTAGGGGGTATTATGTTAAATGAAATTAGTCAGAGAAAGACAAATATCATATGACTTTACTTTTAGCTTTGTTGATTGTTTCCTTTGCAGTGCAGAAGCTTTTTATCTTGATGAGGTCCTGATAGTTCATTTTTGCTTTTATTTCCCTTACCTCCGGAGATGTGTCAAGCAAGAAGTGGCTTCAGCTGAGGTCAAAGAGGTTTTTGCCTGCTTTCTCCTCGAGGGTTTTGACGGCTTCCTGTCTTACATTGAGGTCTTTCATCCATTTTGAGTTTATTTTTGTGTATGGTGTAAGAAAGTGGTCCAGGTTCATTCTTCTGAGTGTTGTTGTCCAGTTTTCCCAACACCATTTGCTGAAGAGACTGTCTTTATTCCATTGGATATTCTTTCCTGCTTTGTCAAAGATTAGTTGGCCATAAGTTTATGGGTCCATTTCTGGGTTATCTATTCTGTTCCATTGATCTGAGTGTCTATTTTTGTGCCAATACCATACTGTCTTGATGATGACAACTTTGCAATGCATCTTAAAGCCTGGAATTGTGATGCCTCCCACTTTCGTTTTCTTTTCCAGGATTCCTTTGGCTATTCAGGGTCTTTTTTGGTTCCATATAAATTTTAGGATTATTTGTTCTAGCTCTGAGAAGAATGCTGATGTTATTTTGATAAAGATTGCATTGAATATATAGATTGCTTCAGGTAGTATCGACATTTTAACAATATTTGTTCTTCCAATGCATGAGAATGGAATATTTTCCATATTTTTTGTCTTCTTCAATTTCTTTCATAATCTTTCTATAGTTTTCAGTGTATAGATTTTTCACCTCTTTGGTTAGGTTTATTCCTAAGTATTTTATGGTTTTTAGTGCAATTGTAAATCAGATCAATTCCTTGATTTCTCTTTCTGTTGCTTCATTGTTGGTGTATAGGAATGCAACCGATTTCTGTGTATTGATTTTATATCCTGTGACTTTGCTGAATTCATGGATCAGTTCTAGCAGTTTTTTGGTGGAATCTTTTGGGTTTTCCGTATAGAGTATCATGTCATCTGCAAAAAGTGAACGTTTGACTTCTTTCTGGCTGATTTGGATGCTATTTTTTTCCCCTTTGTGTTGTCTGATTGCTGAGGCTAGGACTTCCAATACTATGTTGAATATCAGTGGAGAGAATGGACATCCCTGTTGTGTTCCTGACGTTAGGAGGAAAACTGTCAGTTTTCCCCATTGAGGATGATATTAGCAGTGGGCCTTTCATATTTGACTTTTATGATCTTGAGATATGATCCTTCTATCCCTACTTTCTTTAGGGTTTTTATCAAGAAAGAATGCTGTATTTTGTCAAATGCCCAAACAAAAAGAAAATTTTAGCTGCTGAGAATAATGGAAAGGCAAGCTTTCAAAAGATTGTTCCCTGAGAACCACCAAGCAAACCAAGTAAAATGAGCAAAAGGAGGGTGGGGTGGCGCTTAAAGTGCAGGAAGCAATGGAAGACCAAAGAAGAGGTTAATTGTTTTGAGGGCTCTCCCACACCCCAATTCTCTCTATGGCAATGTCCAAATCTCCTTTTCTGATGGTACCTGCTCTCTTCTCATATTCTGCTTCCCCTCTTTTTTTTTTTTAATTTTTATTATTTCTTTTAAGAGAGAAATAGAGAGCAAGCAGTGGAGGGGCACAAAAAGAGAGAAGGAGAGAGAATCCCAAACAGGCTCCACGCTGTCAGAGCAGAGCCCAGTGTGGGGCTCAAACTCATGAACCTGTGAGATCATGACCTGAACTGAAACCAAGAGTCAGGTTGGTGACTGAGCCACCCAGGTGCCCCTCTACTCTTTCTTCAAAACAGCCTCTCAGAAATAAGGAACTTGAATGAAGTTCCTTGAATGAACTTGAATGAAAACCATACTGTTTAAATATGGAAGAATATTTAAAGCATCACTAAAAAATGTCTTTGCTCCTTAACAGTCCTTTAATTTAGGGCTCATAAATAGCCATAAAGTTCAAACAGAATCTATTATAATTAAAACAATCAGTCATGTGTTTTGACTTTCTTTAGCAAAATTAACCAACACTGAAGCAGTAGTGAGGAAATAGAGGTTGGATGGGGAAAATAAACACAGGGAGAGAAAGAGTGAGAGAGAGGCCCCCTTCTACCGAGTCACTAATAGTCTATCATTCTAGGGCATCCTGTTTGCATTCTTCAAAACTCTTATGTTTAATTCAATTCTGCTTTCTTGCATTTATTTACTCATTTTCTGAAAGGTTTTCTTATTAAACAGTAGGCTTAATGAGGGTCAATGTTTTTTCTTTACCAATTATCATCAGAATACTACATAGTGCCAGAAACATAGGACTTATCAATAACTTGCTAAAAGAATGATTTCTAATGAGGACCTGTAATGGTTGTAATGGTTGACCTTGAGATTCAGACTGCTGGTGACCCCAGAGCCTAGAGAGAGAAAGTTTTCCCAGTGAATAAACTGAGCTTAGGGAGCCAGAGAAATGTGTTACCAAATTATACCACAAATGAAAAGAACAGCCATGACTCTAGGATTTTATACTCCCATTACACTGGCTAAAAAATTCTAAATTAATTTCAGGTTGAGATTAGTGAGAAGTCAAATAGCAGGATAGATAGAAGCAGTTTCAGTAGGTGAGAAAACGGTAGAAAAATATGAGAATAATGCTATAATACTTGGGTATTAGGCCGGACCATGTGAAATTGCCATTTTTGTTTTCATGAAAACTGGTTGATATCAGTGCTTTCAAAAAGTTCAACTTACTAACTTCTTTCACTCCTTTTTATGACAGCACCCTTCTTCTAGTTGCTGTGGTCCAAGAGAAGAGTGTGATAATGAGATCCATGCTGTGACTTTAACCATGAGCTGAAACAAACTAGAAAGAGTCTATAGAGTTGCGCATGACAACGGTGAGCCTCAAAAATTTGGATATTGACGCCTCTAAAAATGCTTGCAAAGTACTGATAGTGAGGAGGCTTTAAATGAGGGTTTGAAGTTAAGAAAGTTAAGAAAAAAGATACTCTATCTCAAAAGTGTTCATTTAAAACATACATATAGAGGGGCACCTGCTTGGCTCAGTCCGTTAAGCATCCAACTCTTGATTTCGGCTCAGGTCATGATCTCACAGTTCTTGGGTTCAGTCCCCACGTTGGGCTCTGCAGCTGGCATCATGGAGTCTGCTTGAAATTCTCTCTCTCTCTCTCTCTCTCCCTCTCTATCTGACCCACCCAGCTCATGCTAAATAAATTAACAATTAAAAAAATAAAACATACATATAGAATATAACATATTATATAAACAATATTATATAATATCATTGTATATTATTATATATATGCAATATATATAACAGTACATCTGCATGAAATTATACCATTCAGGCTTTTCAGTATAGGTTAATTTTTTTTTTTGTAACCTATTTTGTTTACTATCTATATACAATAAGAAAAAAATATAAATCTAATCTTCTTTTTAAGACAAGACAACCCATTAAAAAAATTAAAAGGAAAAAAAGAAAGGGGGCACCTGGGTGGCTCAGTCAGTTAAGCGGCCAACTTCAACTGAGGTCATGATCTTGCAGTTTGTGGGTTCAAGCCCCACATCGGGCTCTGTGCTGACAGCTCAGAGCCTGAAGCCTGCTTCAGATTCTGTGCCTCCCTCTCTCTCTGCCTCTTGCCTGCTCACATTCTGTCTGTCTCTCTCTCAAAAATAAATAAACATTAAAAAAATTAAGACAAGACAGCCCATATAAATACAGAAATTTGGAATAATTGTGCATATCGCTTTATTTTTTAATTTGTTGGGTTGACAGTATTTGAAGGGTGTCTGAAAAAATTCTGTAATAAATTTAAATGACTTTTGTAGATTGTCATCTATCTCTATCTCCCTGCTAAATGTAGCTAATTACAGGGAAAAGAAATAAACAAAAACAAAAACAAAAAACAAAAACAAACAAACAAAGAAAAACCCTTAAACCCTGACGGCACTGAAGGCACATTTCACTTCAGTGAGATTGCTTATATCTGTTCAGTTGTGGGTATTAATAATTTCTGTCACGTATTATCATGGGTTCTTTTTGACACACAGCTACAAAATCTCAACAACACATTCTCATTAAATTACAACACATTCTGCTTCATTTCTTGGACTGGTTTGAAATAAAACTTAAAAAATGATATATCAGAAATTAGGCATTATCACTATCAGATAGCTCTCTAAGTGGACTTTTCTTAATGTGAGGGGAAAATTTTTAGATTTATGGAAACATCACAAAGATAGTAAAAAGTTCACAAATACATCTCATTCAATTTTTCCCCTTATTTCCACCTTACATTGTTGTGGTACAAACTAAGTTTTGTTAAAATTTACAAACCAGCTTTAGTAATGACTATTAACTAAACTTCAGACTTTATTTAGATTTTGCTGATCTTGTCATTAAAGTCCTCCCTCTCTTATGGGCTCCAATCCAGGACACCACATTGTATTATAAATCGTGTCTCACCAGTCTCTTCTGGTCTGTGATGGTTTCTCAGGTTTTCCTTGTTTTTCAAGGAAACATTGAAAAACATTCTTGAGGAGTTCTATCCACACACCCTGTAGATTCTCCACTCTAGATTTGTCTAATATTTATCTCACTATTGAATAGGGGTTCTGATTTTTTAGAAAGAGTATCAAAGAAATGAAGTGTCCTTCTCATCTCATTACATCAGGGTGTACAGGACATCCACACGACATCATTGGTTAAGTAAGTGTTTGCCAGTTTTCTCCTTATAAAGTCACCATTTTTCTGTTCCTAAACTTGATTTCTTGGGAACACATCTTATGTTCAATCCACCTCCAAGGGGCAGGAGGATCAAAACAACCTGTCACTATGACACATTTCTTTCTAGCAAGCCTACCTTGTATATGGCCTGGAAAAAATATTCAGATGCATCTTAATTTCAATATCCTGTGGGTGGGTGTGTTGGGGGGGGTATGTGTATGGAGAGAGAGAGAGAGAGAGGGAGAGACAGAGTGTGAGCTGGGGAGGAGCAGAGAGAGGAGACTCAGAATCCGCAGCAGGTTCCAGGCTCTAAGCTGTCAGCACAGAGCCCCACGCGGGGTTTGAACTCACGAACTGTGAGATCATGACCTGAGCCAAAGCCGGACGCTTAACCGACTGAGCCACCAGGCGCCCCTGTTAGAAGCCTTTTTATTAATCCTTAAGGCTGCTACAGAGAAACAACTATAAATCCTTTGTGGGGTATCTACTTCTCTTAAAAAATGATTTTGAGCTTACTACAGAGTCCAAGAATATTGCACTGAAGTAAATATACATAAACTAGAAGTAAGTTTCATAGAGGTTAAGTGACATACATAAGTTAGAAATATCATACTTCTCAGATTTCAACTGTGCAATAAAGTAGAAAGAAAAAAGCGTTTTTACCTGCTATGAGAAACATTGAGGCCAAAGATGGCATGAAAAAATCTTTTCTGGAAACCCCTTCCCCTGTGTGAGCCCAGTGATGTCATTCCGTCCATACCCATCACCCTGTACACCCATACGCATGTTACAAGCATCTCCACTTTCTTCTGGTGTTTTACTTCGCTAAGTAGTCTCTGAACGGGAGTAGACTCCTATCCTAGAGGATAGGAACAATGTTTTGTGCATCTCTCTATGCACAGGGCCTGACACATAGCAAATATTTAATTGTATTTATGCACTGAGTAAAGGAATAAACATCCTATAAAATTACCATCAGAAAACATTCAAGACGCTACACCAAAGTAGTGTTTCTGTTTATATTCAATGTCCTTTTATAAATGAATCGTACAATTTTATCTTCCTAAAACATAGCTAATAAGCCACAGTGGCACATCTGATTCTAATAACATCAGCCCTGGATTCTTTTTTGAAGTTACCAGCAAGGAGGACCATCTACACTCATTCATGCCCCACTGACTTCCTCTAAAGTTGAAGCCTACATTGCAGTCCTCAGCCTGCATCTATTTTAGTTATGCTCCATTATCTGAAAATTAATGCACAGCAACCACATTGGGCTCAATGAATCTACCTTTAGTTTGCTGTGTTCCTCTGCAGGAATCTCATTACCTCTCTGTCTCTGTGAAGTCAGGAACTGCAGGAAGCTTCTGCTGCAGATCAAAGTTCATTCAAGCCTGTTAGCTTGTCTATGTTTGTTCCCGCCTTGAAGAGACATTGTTGTTGTTGTTGTTGTTGTTGTTGTTGTTGTTGTTGTTGTTGTTTTTCCTTCATCTGTCTTCTACCCACGGAGAATGCTGGGACTAAACACTGAATCTTTTCTGTGGGAGTTTATATTTTTGCAAGTTGTCCTATGGTAGAATGCTAATAACAACACATATCTTTTTTTGTGAAATAAAATTGAAAGCTTAATATCTGATATACAGTAGTGCCTTCAGATCCAGAGTGTTAGAAGGCATGTAGATCTTAAATTTTGTATATTTCACCTCCCAACTAATGTTTGACTACCTCATAACATTCCAGATAAAATGGTTTCCTACTACTTAGGTTCTCAGAAATAAAGTCCAGAACATGGACTTAAAAAATATAAGGTGTTGTTCTTATTTTACAAGAAGATAATTCAATAAAATTGTAATGTGTACTAAAATATTATATAATTACATAAAGATAAAATATAAAAAATAAATTGTTATAACACATCATGTAAAAAAGGATGATGATACGGAAAAAATCAAATGCCAATAATATTATGGGTCACGATGCAAATGTTCCGGTTTCATCAAGTTCTTATAACATTAACAATATATAATTAGTTGGGACTATATATATATATCTTTTTATCAAAACTGATATCATGAACTGACCAGATAGACTGTAAACCAAAATGATGAAGTCACCAAAAGATAGTAGGTTTCAAGAGCAGGGATGCCGATGACTTACAATGAGGCCAGAACCCGGGTCGAATTGCCGTCAGGATCCTAGGGATCCAGGTAGCCAAAGTTCACACAGTGAATAAAGGTGGACACCTCCCAGTTTCCTGGCTACATTATTTACATTTCAATGATCTGCCAAGCTTGTGTCAGGTGTCTACTCTGTTCCAATCAACACTGTCCAAGAAGTGGGGCCACTTAGCAAAAAGAAACCATGGTTTAAGGTAAACCATTATGTGCGCAAGGAGAAATTAAGGGCATAATTTTGAGTGGGGCATATCCTCTATGAAGTGATTATTATGATACTGAAATTGTAATGGCCCTTGAGGCCTCTGGCTGTCTGGAACACTGGTCCCTTACAGAGTTCCTCTGTCCAAGATAATTTCGGAAGCAATTCCAAATAATTCTGGGAGTACCTTATCCCGTCCACGAACAAAGTCATGGTTACTGTTACCTGTTGGAGTCAACCAAACAAGGACTTTGTGGCCACTAGCTTCCGTAGATTCTATAGAGGTGCCAACCAGAGCAAAAGACTTTGCTTTAGGGGTTCTGTTAAGCCTCCACCACTCACATCACCTTAGTCCTCATCAAGTTGGAGTGGTCCCACCATTATTAATATGAGAACTAGCCAAGCAGGGATTTAACAGCTTTTGGCTCAGGTGATGCTCTGAGATAAAATCCTCTCCACTGGCCTCTCTTTCTAATGCATAGATCTCTGGTTATTCATCCTGGCTAATAATAGTCTTGTGAGATGCAAGGGAACATTTTCCCTCCCTACCTGATTTTTCTCTTAGGAAGAGGGTACAGCAATGGATTTAAAGACAGATGTTGTCATGTTTATATATTCAGTCTTTTATTTATCTCTCTTCATTGTGCTATTATCTTCTAGAACCATTATTATTTCACAACATAGGAAATGGAATGTTTCATAATTTCATATGCTGGATGGATCCACCCTATTTTGTATGATTTTTATCTGTTGATATCTTTCTCCGCCTTCCTTATTATAAATATTGAATGAAATGGTGAATATGAAAGTGCTTCAAATCCATCAAGTTACATAATCATAAATATTTATTATAAGAAGTTCCTGGGAAGATTGCATCTTCCTTTTTTCATATCTAATCACTCAAATTCTCTTCCTAATATTAAATTAAAATATGTCTTTTCCCTACTTTGTTGAGAAGCTATTGATAAAACTTCCCTTGGAAAATTGTGTGGGAATCCTCAGACAGGGCAAGTTCTAAGGAGCAGGATCCTCCACATTCCTAGAAATTCAAGAAAATATTTACATTTGGATCCTACTTCTTTATCTCAAATCATCCTATCAGTGTTCATGCTTCTGTCAATTGCTAACACAGTGGGCCAGAATAAATGTCTTATTATCCGTTTCTTTGAACCAGGTATGGAAAATCACTAACTTAGTCATTCAAGACCATCAGACATGCAGAGCCCAATAAAAAACCTGGAAAGGGAAAACACAAAATCTGATAATTCATAGTTATATTCAATTTCATTAGTAGTACGTGCGATCTTTACTATAATGTTAGCCAAAGCATAACACTCAATGCTGGCTGGCGTGTGTGAGGTTATCATCCACCACCTGTTGGAAAGTAAGTGTATTCAATTTTTTCATAAAGCACTTTACAAATGTGTGCCAAAGGCTTCTAAAATGTTCTCTTTTTTTGAACCGGTAATTACAGTTGAATAACTTTCTTTTAGGGAAAGCTACCCAAAACTCAGGCAAAGATTTATGATAGTGCATTATTTATATAGTAAAAATTTAAGAATGAAATAAAATCTTCAACAATAGAGGAATAATTAAAACAATCATGTTTAGTCCATGCAACGAGATAGTGTTCAAACATTAAAATTATGTTTACAGAACATTTCAATGAGATGTGAGAAATTATCTGGAATAATTGGCCTCCTTACCCCTAGTGGAAGCAATCTCCTGACCCCCTGGAGAAGTGATTTACACCTTTCCAGTAAAAGCAGCTCCCCCCCCACCCCCACCCCAGTGGTGGCAGCCTCTTTACACACACTGGGGAGAATTAACCATGCTTTACCTGAGGGAATGGTGATGGCCACCCGTTACCATGCAAGACAATGCAGATTTTCCATAGGGCCCACCTCCAGTAGTTCTTTTTGCTTCTGGACCATAACTAGATTGAGTTCATATCAGACCACTAAAGGTATGGTACAAAACGTACTCCACGAGGAGGTGTGTTACAATACAAAAGAACTACTTGTGTTTTCTAATTCATTCAGACAAAAATCCAGGGAACATGTGTGGAATTGCATATTAAGGGTATAGAATAGTGGTGGAAGGAACATAAAGTTCGAGGGGCACCTGGGTGGCTGGCTCGGTTAGTTAAGCATTCGACTTCGGCTTAGGTCATGATCTCACAGCTCATGAGTTGGAGCCCTTCGTCGGGCTCTGTGCTGACAGCTCCAAGCCTGGAGCCTGCTTCAGATTAGGTGTCTCCTTCTCTCTCTGTCCCTCCCCTGCTCACACTCTGTCTCTCTGTCTCTGTCTCTCTCTCAAAAATAAACATAAAAAACATGTAAAGTTCGATATGGCCAAATTTAGTGATACATGCTCACTAACTAGAGCTTCTGCATTTAATGTTGAAGTTCGAAAAGTTAGAAAGAGTTCTAACAGTTTATTTGATTTGTTAGCTGAAACATGGCCTGAGAGGTGATCCACAGTGAGCAAATTAGAAATGCTAGATCTGCTCTGGCTTAATGTAGAGAAAGGAATTCAAAGGCTTAGGGAAATAAGAATATTAAGACATATCATTTAAGGGCACTCACCTATGCTGAAAGAGTCTAGAACATACCTTTTACCACTAATGTAAAAAAATTAAGTTGTGAGGAGAGCCTCAGCATTCTTAAAAGGCCCTGTGATCACTCTTCTCTGCAGGTCAGACCTTACAATAGGAATTGCAGTTATTTAATAAAAAACCCAAATGCAACAGGAGTTATCGAATCTCAGGGTGCAGGCACCAAAGACAGCACTCAACTGTTAAACCAAGGTGTGCATGGTTACTGTATTGGAGAGTAGATTCAAAGCTGCAGTCACAATGGTCTGAAACACCCAGACCCATAAAGTTGGCTAGCTGATCATGGTGTTCTTAGATGTGAAATAAGATCTATATAAGCATACAAGTTCTAGGTCAAATAAATGAAAGCCTTACCTGAAAAACAAAACAGAGAGCCATGATACTCATTCAGTTCCAGACTTGAGCCAGCTTATAGACCAATAACTCCTTAAAAAAGGACCATGGCACACTACCAAAAATTTATAGTCTTCCTCCCAGTCTTCTCCAAAGGGACATATGGCTTTGTAGCAGGGTAACTGTGCATTAGAGAAAAGAAAACAATTAGACCTTTGGGAGACTTTTGGACACTAGCTCTGAACTGATACTAATTCCAGGAGACCCAGAAGGTCAATATGGTCCACTATTCAGAGAAGAGGCATATGAATGTCAGGTGATCAATGGAGTTTTAGCTAGTTCATCTCACAGTGGGCCCAGTGGGTTCCTGAATCCCACTGGAGATGGTTATTTCTCCAGTTCTGGAACGCATAATTCAAATGGACACACTCAGTAGCTGGCAGAACCTGCACATTGTTTCCCTGTAATTGGAAAGGCCAAGGGGAAGATATTAGAACTGCCTCTACATGAGAAAATAGTAGATCAAAAGCAATGCTGTAATGCTGATTGCAGTATCGAGGAATTTCAGAGATTAGTAACACCATAAAGAACCTGAAAAATACAGGGTTGGTGATTTTCAACACATAGCCACTCAACCTCCCAGTGAGGCCTGTGAGGACAGGCAAGACCTTGGAAATGACAGTGGATCATAGTAAACTTTACAAGGTAGTGACTCCAATTGCAGCTGTTGTGCCAGATGTGGTTTCACTGTTTGAGCAAAATACCACCTCTCTCAGTATTTGGTATGTTTTTATTAATTTGGCATATGTCTTTTTCTCCATTCCTGTTAATAAGTCTACCAAAAGTGGATAGACCTCTCTGAATGGGCAAAAATCATAAAGATATTTGAGTACTATGAGAATGTGCCCCATAGTGTGACCTCGGCTGAAGAGGATCTTAATCGTCAAGTGGATCGTGTGGCGCATTCTGTGGGTGCCAGTTGGCTTCTTTCCGCAGCTACTAGTGTCATCATCCAAAGGCTCTTGAACAAAGTGGAAGAGATGAAGGTTATGCCTGGGCTCGTCAACATGGACTTCCAATTATCAAGTCTGACCCGGCTATGCCCCTGCTGAGTGCTAATCTGTCACCAGGAGAGACCAACCTGAGTCCCTGATATGGCACCATTCCCTGCGTGGTCAGCCAGCTCTCTGGTGAAGGATTGATTAAACTGGACCACTGCCATCATAGAAAGGACAGCATTTTGTTTTACTGGAATAGACACTTACTCTCTGTTTGGATCTGCCTTCCCTGAAAGCAATGTTTCTGCCAAAATGACCATTTGTGGATTTCCAGAACACCTTATCTGCATTGTGATGTTCCACAAAGCATTACTTCTGATCAAGGAGCTCACTCCACACCAGGAGAATGGTGGCAAGAGGCCCAGGCTCATGTAATTCACTGATCTCATTATATTCCCCACCATCTTGGCTTGACAGAATGGTGGAATGGTGTAAGACTGAGTTAAAGTTAAAGTTGTTAATGGGTCCACCTACACTTGTCCCTCAAGAACAACATTTAATCACAAGAATTCCCATCCTTTCATTAGCTGAGGACAGACCTAACATGAATATTTAAGAGATCAGGCAACATAGAAAGGTATACCTTCTAAGAACTGCTAAATTTATCAATTCCCTTCATAAATCACTATTTACACCAGACATTCTACTTTCTGTGCTGTACTACTCAGAATAGCATTTAGCAATAAATTAGCCTTTGGTAGAAATCTCCTGTGGGCTTTACTTGTTTGAGCTTTTAATTAAATTGCTGAAAGCAAACAATAATTCGCATCATATTTTATGAGACTGTTCACTCCACAAAACAATGAATCTAACTCATGCTTTTAACTGAAAATCACCTCTCTCAACAAAAATGTTTTTGGCCCTCTCTCTCACAAAAAAATAGTACATTCTTTAACAAAACTCCATTATCACAATGAGGATAGAAAAGATGAATATTTTCTTGGAAAATATTGTAAAATAAAGTTTTGCTTTTACCTGAAACCAGGTCTCCATGTTCAATATCGCCAATGCCTTGAATTTTTTTCTTTCTCATTATTTGGCCTTTCCATTTGAATAATAAACAACACAATAATTCAGGGAAAAGTCTCTGAAAAAGTGACTTCAGAATTAAAATGTGAATACCCGTGTAAAACTATGCATGGTTTGGATTGAGCCGACTTAAAAAAATGACTAAAAGTATTACATAATACCAGACATGATCAAAGCATCAAATCTTAATTCGACATGTGAAATTCCTTCAGGATGTAAATCATGTATAGTGTTCAAACATATTAGCCCTTTGTTATTTTGCACTTTCTCTCAAATATTCATGTCAGGTTTGTTCTTAGGTAATGAGAAGATAGAAGTTCGTGTGACTAAATGTTATTTTTGAGGAACAAGTGTAGGTGGGTCCATTAATAGTAATAAGGCACAGAAAAAGCAGCCTACCTTTACCCCTGGTTAGTCCCCAAGGTGGTACTGAAAAATGTTACACAGTTCTTCCTATTTAAGCTATTTCTCACTGATAATATGTCAAGGATTGCTGGAAGTTCGTTATAAAAAAAAAAAAACACTTGAAAGCATTATTAATTTCCAATAAATCTGCAGAATAGAAAAGTGACATTGTGTGTAGTTACTCACTTATTCAACATTATCTACATCAGGCCTACATCAGGCAATAGTATGCATCAACACAATCTATAACAAAGTGACAGAGAAGTACCAAAAATATAGGCTTGAGAAAACTCAAAAAATTCTGAAACTGAAGTAAATTATGCAATATATTTAAGACAAAAATTTAATGAGACATAGGTGTATTAATGATATAGGTACCACTCAAAATAAATAACCATTGTTATTTCTTTTTTTAATACAATTTTATTTTTATTTTATTTAATTAGTTAATATATTTATTTTTGAGAAAGAGAGAGCACACGAGTGAGTGAGGTGCAGGGGGTGGGGAAGGGTTCAGAGCCCAGAGCAGGGCTCAAACTCACCCAGAGTGGGGCTTGAACTCACAGAACCACAAGATCATGACCTGAGCCAAAGTTGGATGCTTAACTGCCTGAGCCACCCAGGTGTCCCAACCATTGTTATTTCTTAAGCAACTAATAATATAATATATTTAAATATATATATAGCCTATTAAAAAAACAGCATCTTGAGAAAAACAAAATAGCACTAAGGGGTTTTAATTCATCCTCCTGATAGATCAAATATATCCAAATTTAGCAGTTGCCTAAATAATATACCCATATATACACAAACATGTGTGTATGTACATGCACATATATGTGTATATATAGTGATGTGCGTGTGTCTGTGTATGCGTATATATACCTATGTATATACATATTCAAACTTTACTCAAATAAATGTAATTGCTCAGTTGGGTATTTTTAAAAATTTTTCTACAGATATTTTTTGTTAGCTACTATGCCAGCAACTTGTAGGCTCTGAAAATGAAGTGTCGAAGAAGACAGATGAGTTCACTGCCCTCATGAAGCTTGAATTCCACTTGGGGCAAAATGATAGTAAGTAGATACGTACATAAATAAGATTAGGAGAATATGCTATTGCGGAAATAAATGCAAGAGATGATAAAACTGTGGAATCCTATGTCAATTGGGAAAGTGTTACCTATTCAAAAATAGTGCTGAGAAAATTTTCCATCTATTTAAACAAAAATTTGTCTGCCTCACATTGTATATGTTTCCTATGAAGTGCTAAGTATAAAAACAAAACTAGAAAAGTTTTAGAAGAAGTACAGAAAAATATTTCCATTGGCATGTTGAAAGGCTAAAAATTATAACATCTAAAAATATATATTTATTTGTCTAAATATATATTTATTTATACTGTCATGAACTTGTGATTTCTGAAGGAAAGCTATACTACAAACATTTTTTTTTCATCAGCAGACAAGGATAATATACTTGCTACATTTAAAAAGACAAATTTTTGGTGTACCTGGGTGGTTCAGTCCATTAAGGGGGCAACTTTGACTCAGGGCATGATCTCACAGTTCGTGAGTTGGAGCCCCTCCTCCAGCTCTCTGGTGTCAGTGCAGAACCCGCCTCGGATCCTCTGTCTCCCTCTCTCTCCGCCCTTACCCCACTTACTCTTTCTCTCAAGTATAAATAAACTTTAAAAAAAAAAGTCTTTCAGAAATAAAAATATAAATTTTAGTGTTGAGAATATATACAGAACTAGCCTGAAACAACAAGAAAAGGTAAAACAGAATATAAGAAAAATAGGCAAATGTTACGATGAACAACTCATGAAATAATAAATATAAATGGCAATACACATTTGAAATAATTTTCAAATGAAATTATAGTAATTTTATTATAAACATCACATAAAAACTTTAAGAAGAAAATTGTTGAGAAGATATGAGATGAAAAAGTGCTCACAGGCTTTGCAAAAAGGGCAGAGGAATTATCAGTCTTGGGACAGCAAAATGCAGTATCTGCATTAAGAATATCTTTTAAAGAAACTCACCTTGAGTTCTTTCACTGAAAGAAATAATAGTTTCCAATAGTTTCTTCCATTCTTTTGCCATTCCACTTGAGAAAAGGTGTCCCATCTTACAAAAATGGATTATGAGGCAGCCTCTTGGCCATACCCAAGTGAGAATATATATCTAGCAGAAGCATACTCTAGGGACAATATTGGCTTCCATTATTCAGAGCACAGTGACCTGACTTCTGAGCACACAAGAGGAGAAAGATAATTATCCCAAAGAAAATTGGTATCTTTTAGGAATGTGCCAAAAATAGCCCATGTTCATTGTGCCTTTCCTTTGTGCTGCCTTACATCCCCTTCCTTCTTACACTTATGATTTCCACAATGTTCTCATCCAAAAATAATGGAGCCATTTTTCACCAGGTTCTTTTCAAAATGAGACAAATCTTATATTGCTACTATAGAGAACTTTATGTCTAGAAGCTGTCCATTTCACTTGTACTTTTGACCCAATTCATTTTTCTGTGTTTTCTCCACTCTATGGGTTAAGTGGTGAGTGCTTGAATAACCACCAACACACTTTAGATACAGTAGAAAGAAAGAAAATTGAGGGACAAAGTTAATTAAAATATGTATAAATATAAATAAAAGAACAAGAAAGGAAATAGAAGTGCTTTGCTGTGCTAACTTTTGTCACATGTTAAGATGTCTGTAGCTTTTTAAATGATGTTCGTCCCTCAACACACATTGCATTATAGTCTTATCTTTGGCCACACCTATATTCATCATTTATTTACACACTCTCATTAGAATGGAGAATAATTTATTTGATGGATCATTAGCAGTATATCTGTTTTCAGGTGATGACTGGATTTGCTGCAACAAGGAGAACATATCTGGAATAGCAGTTTACCGCTCTACTAAGCTTATGTGAATCAAATATCATTCTATTAGATCCCCCGGTGTTCTGATCACAATCAATCAGGAGATTTGAATGACAATAGAGTCATAATTATGTTTAGTGCATCTTTCAAGGCACTAGCTAGAACACTGTTGTCTTATGTTAGAAACTCAGCTCTTTTTAACACCATCTTTCCTGTTTTAGGGTGTTTTTCCTCAGGAAATCTCTTATCTCGATGACTTACTCCTCTATTTAATTCAGAACTCTGCTTAAATGTTACTTTCTCAGAGTGGCTCCCTTGATCATGCTTTCAAACACTGTGTTTTCTTTTCTTTTTTTTAATGTTTACTTATTTTTGAAAGAGAGAGACAGAGTGTGAGCAGGGGAGGGGCAGAGAGAGAGGGAGACACAGAATCTGAAGCAGGCTCCAGGCTCCGAGCTGTCAACACAGAACCCAATGTGGGTCTTGAACTCACAAACCGCGAGATCATGACCCGAGCCGAAGTTGGACGCTTAACCGACTGAGCCACCCAGGCGCCCCCACTGTGTTTTCTATTATTGTTTATTCCATACTCTGCTCTTTTTCCTTTATAATGCTCAGTACTACCTGGCATCATATTGTACATTTATATTTTTTCTCTTTTTCTGTTTTTCCTATTAGAATGTAAGCTCAACAAGAATAAAAAAATTTCTCAAATTCGCAACTGAATTCAAATTGCCAAGAACATGACCTAGCACAGCTGTTTCCAAAATATGGTCCCCAGAACCAACAGTATCAGCATCAAATAAAAATGTACATTATTGGGCCTCACCCAGACCTACTAAATTAGAGACCCTAGTGGTGGGCTCAGCAATTTGTCCTTTAACAAGCCCACTAAGTGATTTTGAAGCACTCTCAAGTTTCAGACAATTAGTTTGAAACTCTGTTGTCATAGCAATGATCTGTGCTCAATAAATACTTTATTTTTAATGTCAATTTCACAAGTCAGGAATTCGTTGAAAGGATCTTCCCTGTTGCTGAAGTTATATATTTCAACTCCATCATCAGTAACTGGGAAAATAATCTCACATGAGTTTTGATCCTATTGGATATCACAAGATATAAATGAGAGCTAAAGTCAGTTTACTTTCCTGAATTCCTGCACTGGCAATGAAACCACAGTGGCACACTGATTGTCCCGGGATTAGTGTTTAGATCCAAGCCCAGCGGTTCTTAAAAGACTTGGCTTTTCTCCTTGCTCAGGACACATGAACATACAAGAATGGCCATAGGTATCGGAGAGAAAGATGAGAATATTGGCAATGTGCCTTTGTATTTTTATACGAATGTCCTTCTTCAGAATCACTCAACTTCTTCTTTAGTGGCTAACTGCATTTGTAGAACTGAATCAAGGATGGGAGCTGGTTTAAGAAATACAAGTCTATTCTGGCAGTTCAGCAAATTCCTCTTTTATCCAACTGTTGTTTTTTTTTTTTTAATTTGTATATTTTTTTACTTTTGTAGAATGTTAATAAGTTTTGCTCCTAGGAGTGCCCTGCTTATTAGCCATAACCAGAGCTTTCTTTATTTCTATGAGTTTTTAGTTCTCAAATAATACAAATTGATTAATTGATGCTGGTTAACTTAAACAAGTTTTCGATTGGAATGATATTTGGTTAATTTCAAAGTTAGCTGGAAAACTAGGGGAAAAATTCAGAAAGTAACTGGGTGTATGCTTTATATAGTTCCATTTTCTTTAATTAGCTTTTTATTAACTTTGAATAACATTCATTCAAAGTACCTAAGGAGAGAGTATCAGATTGCCTTACATTAAGAGAAAAGAATGCTGGACACATTCAATTATAGCACCACTGAGAGAGCAAGATAGGAAAGTGGCAGTTCCCCTGAAGAAATCCCCAGTTCAGGTAGGGAAACAAGAGAAATTTGATGCTCGGTAGCCAAGACAAACAGCAAATATTCACTAACCTTGTTTGTTAGTGTGGATCTCTGGCCCCTAAACCAAATAGTTGAGCATAAAAATAGTGCTGAAGAGTATGAGCCCAGAAACATCTTTTCTTCATGGTGCTTCTGGGCAGAAAGTTCTTTTATTCTTTTAAAAGAAAAGGAAAACAATACTGTGCTGTACGTGAGTGGCTTGTTTTTTTTTTTTTTTTTTTTTTTTTTTGTTTTTCCTTTCAAAGTTTCTCAGAATGCATTAATCTTTACCACTACTCTGGGAAAGAAGAACATATTATTATCCTCATTTTTCAAATGAGAAACACAAGACAGAAAGAGATTAAGTAAGTTGCCAAAGGCTAAAGAAGAAGTAAGCATCACATCTAGGTTAGGATTTGTGAATTTGAGCAACACTCCCCCGTGTACTTTTCCCTCAGTAAGAGAAGGGGGAGAGGTGGGTGGAGGAGGATGGTAAATTATGGAGCTTTTCTTGTGCAAATTATTGCCAACTTGTCATCAAAATTCTGATTTTGCTTCTTGAATACAATGGCAGTAGACGCGGCAAGAAGTGTTTCTGCCAAAGACACCTCAGAATTGTTGGCCCAATTTCCACTGGCAACTAGTGAAAAGCCCCCGGTCTTTTCTGCTGTGTCACAGGGGAGCAGCGCCCTCTTCTGTACAGACTTCCTGCGCAGACATTCTTTCAGGAAGATTTCAGGTTCTCCTTCTATGTGGAGCACCCCCCGACCCCCGCCACTTTTTTGTTTTTAATTTTTTTTTTCAACGTTTATTTATTTTTGGGACAGAGAGAGACAGAGCATGAACGGGGGAGGGGCAGAGAGAGGGAGACACAGAACTGGAAACAGGCTCCAGGCTCTGAGCCATCAGCCCAGAGCCCCACGCGGGGCTCGAACTCACGGACCGCGAGATCATGACCTGGCTGAAGTCGGACGCTCAACCGACTGCGCCACCCAGGCGCCCCTGTTTTTAAATATAGTCCAGCTGTTCTCAAGTACTGTGACACACATCACAGAGAGTTGGAAATTATCTTCCTCATCCTGGTAAATAATTTTGACACATTTCACTTTAACAGTAGTCTAATCCATGGGAGCTAATCGTAAATATGATTGACTGGATCTGGTTGCATCATATTTTGTTCATCAAGAAAGAGTTGTATGACATAGGGAGGCACAGTGTCTCACAAATTCTTGACTTAAAGTTAGGATAAAAATGAGAAACAGTAATTCCCTTACTGACCTCTTTTAAATTTTTTTTAAATTTTTTTTAACGTTTATTTATTTGAGAGACAGAGCATGAACAGGGGAGGGGCAGAGAGGGAGACACAGAATCGGAAGCAGGCTCCAGGCTCCGAGCCATCAGCCCAAAGCCCAAAGCCCAACGCCGGGCTCGAACTCGCGGACCGCGAGATCGTGACCTGAGCTAAAGTCAGACGCTTAACCGACTGAGCCACCCAGGCGCCCCATGACCTCTTATTTAGCTGTACTTTCTATGGTATTCCCATTCTATTTCTGCCTCTTGGTTTCCATGTTTTTTTTTTTTTTAATTTTTTTTTTCAACGTTTATTTATTTTTGGGACAGAGAGAGACAGAGCATGAACGGGGGAGGGGCAGAGAGAGAGGGAGACACAGAATCGGAAACAGGCTCCAGGCTCCGAGCCATCAGCCTAGAGCCTGACGCGGGGCTCGAACTCACGGACCGCGAGATCGTGACCTAGCTGAAATCGGACACTTAACCGACTGCGCCACCCAGGCGCCCCGGTTTCCATGTTTTTAATTTGACTAAGCAAAACTAAAGCTCTGGCAACCACTTTCTTAGATATGGATATTCAAGTCCAATATACTGTATATTGTCACAGCAAGTTAGTATTTATTTAACTATTTAATTATAAGTTATGTTGTAATCTTCTAAATGCAGTGAAAGAAATTTCAAAATATGAATGATACTAAAGAGAACAAATACAATAGCATCCAGATTAATTTCCCATTTTATCTTTGTCTTTAAAAATAGACATAGATAATAGAAATAGGTTGAACCTTGATGGGTAAGAAGGCATTTCTAGTCTTATTAGTTGATTCTTCCAGATGGTCTTGCACATTTTTCCTTCCTCATTTTTTAGAGGATTTACTCTGTTTTATGAAAATGTACTAGTACTTTATCTGCAGAGAATAGTTGCCAGTAATTTTCTCTCTGTTTATATATCATTTCCATGATTGACCAGCCATATGAAATTAGGAAAGCTACTCAGTCTCTCTAAACTGCAGTTTCCTGCTCTGTAGACTCGGGGTGATAATTATGACAATCTCATAATTAATTATGGATTAATGGAGATAATGCGTTAAAGCTCTTGCCAAATTTCTGGCACATAGCAGGTGCCCATTTCATGGCAACTGTTGCTATTAAATCTTATGATCATTCTACAAGTAGTATTATATTTATCATTTCAAAGATGGAGAGGTTTTAGAGAGCTGAAATGATTTTCTTAAGGTTGCAAATATGCTTAATCTGTGTCCCAGCCCACCATTTTATCGATTATGATAGTTTACTTTCTCTTGGAATTTATGGCCCTTTGATCTCCTTTGTTGTGCCTGGATCTAGGCTTCAGTTTCCTTATCCTTTTTCTAATTACCTTAATTGATAATTTTGGTTAGACTTCCTTTTCCAGCTCTGACCTCAAGACCCCTCCAAAATATGGGTCCATTTTTATCCTCCCACACTATCTAAACCCTGACTGTCTTGGCACCTGTCCCTCCTCTGCTGGGACTGCCCTGAGCTCTGTGAGACCAGGAGATACATACAGCTTGCTTTATGACAGCCATCACTTTCCTCTACCAGAAGAGGTTAAAGGATATTAACTATGGGCCAGTTGATTCCAGTGGTTCTCAAACTTTGGTCCACATTGTAACCAGTTGGATGACTTCATAGACACCAATTTCTGGCTTCTACCTACAGAAAATTCTATATGTTAGGATGGATCCCAAGATTTTGCATTTCTAAGTCCACAGATGATGCTGATACAGCTGGTCGGGGAATCATATTTTGAAAACTCTGGGTCTGTGTGTTTCTATAAAAGTCGTAATAGAACATGCATCTCAGAAACATTGGTTTTCTTTCCAAATTAAGAAATAGCTGAATTATTCATTAAACTAACTACGGTTTTCAGTGAGTGCCAATTATGATCAGCATTTGGAAGTATCAAGTACTTATTAATATTTACACTCATAGCAAGCTATGCAACTATTAATTTGAATGTCACTAGCATGATTAGAATACAGTTATTTAAACGTGAAGATAGAAATTGTCTTGTTTTAGGGGCGCCTGGGTGGCTCAGTCAGTTGAGTGTCTGGTGGCTTAGGCTCAGGTCATGATCTCACGGTTTGTGGGTTCGAGTCCCACGTCCGGCTCTGTGCTGACAGCTTAGAGCCTGGAGCCTGCTTCAGATTCTGTGTCTCCCTCTCTCTCTGCTCCACTCCTGTTCATGCTCTCTCTTTCTCCTTCAAAAATAGATAAAAACATTTGAAAAAAATAAAAATAAATAAAAAAAGAAATTTTCTTGTCTTAGAAAGCACCTTTGTATTGAGAAGTTCAGGATATTCTACACTTAGAATTTGCTTCCTCTGGTGTGGATATAAAAAATTAATTTATCTATAATATTTGCAAATCTCACATGGTTATGTTTGAAGGTTTATTTCAGAGAATGTTACTATGTGATCTTAGAATATTTATATTAGTTTGAATATACCCTCTTTTAATAAAGTTTCTGTTGGGAATAGGCCTATGAAGGAGTTATTTGTGTATAAAGACAACTTAATTTTCAAGCATATTTGGTAAATTCTATGCTTTGGCAATCAAGATTTTATGTTTGTGAGAATATATGTACATATTTTGAATATTATGCATTTTCTTGTTTTTCTTTTATGTTTGTTTATTTATTTTGGGAGAGAGAGAGAACAAACTGTGAGATCATGACCTAAGCCAAGATCAAGAGTCAGACACTTAACCAACTGCACCACCCAGGCGCCCCAGAATATTATCCATTTTCAAAGAAACACAATATAATGGAGTATTTTATCAGTAACACAGTGAATATAATTTAAACTTTTTGTCCTTTTCAGATCCTATGCTTTATTATGAACAGCCATTACAATTGTCCTAGTCACAAACAAAAGCATAGTTAATACAGATTGATAAATACTAAGATATTAAGTAAAATATCTTTGATTATCCATTGTTTTAATTTTTTCTGAATATTTATATCTCTCATTTCAGCATTTACCTAAATTCAGACCTCTGGGATTATAGGGGCCAAATGTTTTGCTCCCAAGCTACCATTAGCACCATATTAATATGCATGATCCAGATATTGAATAATGGATGTTATATTTGAGCTCATTTCATACTACAGTTTTTTCTCTGCATAATTCTTGAAAGGAGTGCTCTGACATTTTTCCACCAGATTAAATGTTTTGAACTTCTTTTTCCTATTTTTCTCTATTTGGTTCTAAAACATAAACTTATTTCTCCAATAATTTGTGTACAATATTGCATTGTTAAATTAGAGAAATGAAATGGGATTTAAATTTTAATTAAAGCAAACATATGAGCCAAATGTTATATAGCTTATTAAAGTAATATTTGTGAACTGATTGTGGGATATAGCAGTTAATTACTGCAGCTCACATTATATAAAAATCAAAGTCTAAGCTTTCCATATATTATAATAATGAATTATATTCACCCATTCACTCATTCACTTTCTCGTTCACTCAATAAGAGTTTGACTGTCTTCTATGAGACAAACATACAATGTAATTTCTCCTCTTAAGATTTATATCATAATCTAGGGAGTACCTCAGACTTATTATAAGACTCTTTAACTATGTCATATTTCTTTCTCAAAAGGTTTGTTTTTTTGCCAGACCTTAGGATCTGTGTTTTCATTCACTTATTTTTTCATTTATCCATGCAAATAAATTTCTGCTGAATACCAGCTTTCAGGAAGGCATTATTTTGGCTGAGATGAGAATAATGCATTTGTCAAGAAGGGACATGTAAATTGTGAAGCTATATATGAAAAAAATAGATCAAAAGCTACTTGAATTCACAGGAAGAAGGTGACTTGTGCTGGAATGTTCAGTAGTTAGGTGCAACCTAGATCTTGTTGTTTTCATGGTAGGAACCCCGTGGTATTTGGGTCTTTAAGACATTACTCCATTTGCAGGTGTTCAATTGATCCAGAGATGGGCAGTGCTTTAGAAAAATTGCCTGTGATTCCCAGTGCTCCCAGCACTGAAGTAGAATTGACTCCACAAATGAGGAAAGAAGGTCATAGAGATAAAATTTATAGCCTCCTAATTCTCATTCTGGTGATATTCTCACTAGTACCTGCTGCTCTTTCTTTAAGAGCATTTTCTGCATAGAAGACTTATATGGGTTGCTCAGGGAAATTAAGATCAAGCGAAGATCGTCTTGCTGTAACCCTGAATCCTGAAGAACTGCCTTTAAAATCTCTGTAGTCATACAGGATGGAGCTTTATTTATTAGCTTTGGTTGGAATTTAGTTACTGATATTTGAGCTTTCAGGTATCTTAGGTGAATTTATGACAGTTGGTTTTGTTCAGCTCTGTAATTTTTGTTTAATTTCAAAGGTAGCAATGACAGTGCTCTAGAATTACATCATTTATTTCTGAATATTCACTAAAAATATTTTTTCAGCACTATCCATGTTCCTAAATATAAAACTAAATGATAAGGAGCTGAGTAAATTCACCCTTGCACCAGTATTTTAAATTTCCTTATTTTGGAGAAAATAAGAAATATTATCTAAAGTAACATTAAAATGGAGTGGACTTATCTTCTCCATGCCATTTCCCCCTAGGGAATACTCTTGAGCTACTTCATATTAATATTAAATATAAAGGTTTAACTTAACCCTCTGGTAAACATGACTTACCTGCAGAATTTGAACAACTGCATATCCCAATTTAGAGCTATATGTAATGATTCTTTTCTTTTTTTTCTATTTGCCATGTCTTTTGGTTTAAATCTCACACAGTAGCAGGCATACTTTTCCAAAAATGTATTCACATTTTATAGGCAATCCAAACAATGAAGCTAGTTCAACTTCACTTCTTAAGGAATCAAAATATTCATATTTCTGATATATTTTGATCACCCACTGGACGCATGACTTATACTCACCTTAATTTTTTTTTCTGAGTAAACATTTAATTTCCTGGAAGAACTCCAAAGCTGTGATATAACGTGAACTGAGATAGTTTTGCTAATGTTTTGAATGCATCAGTTTGTCAATGAGCTATATACTCATTTTAATATGATTTTAATATGAATAAAATGTTAATTTATTGATTCCTTACTCAGTGAAGACTCACTATAATTTGTTGGATTTTATTTCATTATAAAATTTTTCAAATCTTTTTGAAAAAAGGTATATACACATTATAATCTTAGATTAATAAAATACTAGTCTTTTTCACCTTTTACAAATAATAAAGGGAGCCCATCAAAACTAGTGCATAATACCAAATGAATAAAATAAAATATCATTTTGGTGGAAAAACTTTTAAACTATGTAGAATAATAAGATCCCATTTTAATACAATGTCGCACAAAATAGGATGCAATAAATACTGTTATCTTTCACATCTTTTATTCTTATTTATTTTTTTTAAGTTTTAATTTAAATTCCAGGTCTATTTAAATTCCAGTTAGTTAGCATACAATGCTATATTAGTTTCAGGTGTACAATATAGTGATTCAACTTCCATACAACATCCGGTGCTCATCACAAGTGCATTCGTTAATCCCTATCACCTTTTTAACCAATTCCCCTACCCAACCCCACTCTGGTAACCATCAGTTTGTGGTCTATAGTTATACAGTATAGAGTCTGTGTCTTCGTTAGACTCACTTTCTTTTTTTTCCCTTGCTCCTTTGTTTTACTTCTTAAGTTCCACATATGAGTGAAATCATATGGTATTTACCTTTCCCTGACTTATTTCACTTAGCATTATACTCTCCAGCTCTATCCATGTTGTTGCAAATGGCAAGATTTCATTATTTTATGGCTGAATAATATTCCATTGTATATACATACCACATCTTCTTTATTCATTCATCTATCAGTGGACCCTCGGGGTGCTTTCACAGTTTAGCTATTGTAAATAATGCTGCAGTAAACATAGGGGTGCATGCATCCAATAAATTACTGTTTTGTGTTCTCTGGGTAAATACCCAGTAGTGCAATTCTTGCATCATAGGGTTTTTCTATTTTTAAATTTTTGAGGAACTTCCGTACTGTTTTCCACGGTGGCTGCACCAGTTTGTATTCCTACCAACCGTGCACAAGTGTTCTTTTTTCTCCACATCCTTGCCAACACTTCTTGTTTCTTGTGTTGTTAATTTTAGCCATTCTGACAGGTGTGACATGATATCTCATTGTAATTTTGATTTGTATTTCCCTGATGGTGAGTGATGTTGAACATCTTTTCATGTGTCTGTTGTACATCTGGATGTCTTTTGAGAAATGCCTGTTCATGTCTTCTATCCATTTTTATTTATTTAGATTACTTGATTTTTGGGTAAAGTTGTGTAAATCCTAAATACATATATATATATATATATATATATATATATATATATATATATAATCAGATATGTCATTTGTAAATATCCTTTCACATTTAGTAAGTTGCCTTTTAGTTTTCTTGATTACTCCCTTCATTGTGCAGCAACATTTTACTTTGATGTTGTGCCCAATAGTTTGTTTTTGCTTTTATGTCCCTTGCCTCCAGAAATACATCTGAAAAAAATGTTGCTACAGCTGATGTCAGAGAGATTACTGCCTGTGCTCTCCTCAAGGATTTTTAGTGTTGCAGGTCTCACATTTTGGTCTTTAATCCATTTTGAGTTTCTTTTTGTGTATGGTGAAAGAAGGCACTCCAGTTTCATTCTTTTGCATGTGGCCAACAAGTTTTCCCAACATCATTTGTTGAAGAAACTATCTTTTTCCCATTTATATTCATTCCTCCTTTGTGGAAGATTAATTAGCCATATAATTGTGACTTTATTTCTGGGTTTTAAGTTCTATTCCATTGATCAGTGTGTCTACTTTTTTTTAAATGTTTATTTATTTTTGAGAGAGAGAGAGAGAGAGACAGAGAAACGGAGAGAGAGACAGAGACAGAGAGTGAATAGGGGAGGGGCAGAGAGAGAGGAAGACACAGAATCTGAAGCAGGCTCCTGGCTCTGAACTGGCAGTACAGAGCCTGCATGGGGCTCAAACCCAGGAACCGCAAGATCATGACCTGAGCTGAAGTCAGATGCTTAACCAACTGACCCACTTAGGTGTCCCAATCTATGTGTCTATTTTTATGCCGGTACTACACTGTTTTGATTACTATCACTTTGTAATATAACTTTTTTTCTTTTCTTTTTTTTTTTTTTTTGTGGGGGCTTTGTAATATAACTTGAAATCTGGAGTTGTAACACTTCAGTTTTGTGTTGTTTTTGTTTTTCAAGATTTCTCTGGCTTTTCAAGGTCTTTTGACTTTGAATTTTTAGGATTGCTAGTTCTACTTCTGTGAAAAATGTTGTTGGAATTTTGAGAAAGATTGAATTAAATGTGTAGATTGCTTTGGACACTGTAGACGTTTTACGAGTATTTATTCTTTTAATCCATGAACCTGTAATGTCTTTCCATTTCTTTGCATTATCTTGAATTTCTTTCATCAGTGTTTATAGTTTTCAGAGTACAGGTCTTTCACCTCTTTGGTTAAGTTTATTCCCAAATATTTTATTGTTTTTGGTGCAACTTTAAATGAGATTGCTTTCTTAATTTCTCTTTCTGCTGCTTCATTGTTGGTGTATGGAAACTCAGTAGATTTCTATACATTGATTTTGCAACCTGTAATTTTATTGAATTTATCAGTTCTAGTAGGGTTTTTTGTTGTTGTTGTTGTTGTTGTTGCTGTTTTTTGTTTTTTTTTTTTATGAAGTCTTTAGGGTTTCTGTATATATTACCATGTTATCTGGATATAGTGAGATTTTTACTTCTTCTTTACCAATTTGTATGTCTGTTATTTCTTTACATTCTCTAATTACTGTGGCTAGGGCTCCAAGTACTATGTTCAATAAAAGTAGTGAGAGGGAACATCCTTGTCTTGTTCCTGATTTTAGGGGAAAAGTACTCAGTTTTTCATCCTTGATTATGATATTGGCTGTGGGTTTTCATATAAGGCTTTTACTTTGTTGAGATATGTTTCCTGTAGGCCCACTCTGCAAGGATGTTTACCATGAATGGATATTGTACTTTGTCTAATGCTTTTTTTCTGCATCTGTTGATGTGATTATATGTTTTTTATCCATTCTTCAAATGATGCGACATATCATGTTGATTGTTTTACAAATATTGATCCATGCTTACATCTTGGTCATAAATCCCACTTGATTGTGGTGTATGATTTTTTTAATACATTATTAGATCTTGTTTGCTAATATTTTACCAAGGTTTTTTGCATCTATATTCATGAGAGATATTGGCCTGTAGTTCTCTTTTTTTGTGTGGTGTCTATCTGGTTTTGGTAACAGAGTGATACTGGCCTCATAGAATGAATCTGGAAGTGTTCCTTCCTTTTGTAGCTTTTGAAATTATTTGAGAAGAATAGGTATTAACTCTTCTTTAAAGTTTGGTAGAATTCACTTGTGAAGCTGTCTGGTTCTGGATTTTTGGTTTTTTTGAGAGTTTTTTGATTAATGATTCAATTTCATTGCTGGTAATTGGTCTGTTCAAATTTTCGGCTTCTTCCTGCTTCAGTTTTGGTAGTTTATATTTTTCTAGGAATTTATCTATTTCTTCTAAGTTGTCCAATTTGTCGTATATTAGTTCTCATAATATTCTGTTACAATTGTTTTTATTTCTGTGCAAATACAATTGCTACCAAATTGCTACAAAAGCAAAATCGTTATTTACAAGGTTCTCAATTCCTGAACAGAGTAGATTTACTTTTGGAAGTGGGTGATGGAAGGATGGCATGGATGGGCCTTTTGGCTTTGAAAAAGTCTTTAGGCAAAAACTCTAGAGAGAAGGTGAGATTGATCCCTAGATATTGTTGTGGGGCCTGGAGTCAGGGGGAGATGGCTAGGGAAGAACCCAGGTATGGTTAAGAATGCTAGGGGCAGAGATATTGATATTTAAACTTAAAATGTTTGCTATTTTGCAAATTTTCTCATGGATCTCAACAGAATTTTGAAATTTTGGTATATTGAAAAATACATTTTTTTCTACTTTGAACAAATTAACCTTCACATATAGTTTAAAATAATTATCTATTATAGAAAAATTGAATATTAAAGTCTTTTTGCTACATCTCTGTTTTCTGATTCTCATTTCCGTGTGAATTCCTCATTATTTATATTATTATTAACATATTGGAACCACATTGACATTTTCCTTACTAAATTAGAAATAAATTGTCTCACATACAATTGAGTACAGGTATACCTAATACACACTAAAGACTGTAACCTGAAGACACTATACTTTGCTTAAAAATATGTGTCACTCAGTAAGTGTTTTTGTCAGCCAACAGAACAAGTAAAAAGACAGTCACAAGGGCGTCATTTGTATTGGAAATCTGGACATTCTACATCTGACAGCAAGTTCTTGCCAAGCAAATTCATAATGCAGAAGATTTGGCAGGTGACCTTATTTTGGAATGGATAACTAATGGCATTAAACCTTGGGATCATGTAACTGAATTGTCTTGTTCTAAGCCCATACCCATCAAACAACCTTCTGAATAAAATGTGGTTTTCCATATTGGTATACATGATCCCTGTGACAGAGAGACTCTATAAGTTGTAAATTAATAAATTGGATTCTGATGTTACTCACCAGACTCAGAGCTCAGTTAATGTGAACCATCTTTAAGGAATGCAGAAACTCCCTGGATGCAGGCTGATCAAGTAAATGCAACAACATGGTGTCTGACTGTGGATGCCTATATAGGAAGCCAATAGGACCATTCCAGGCTATATTCCTATATGTTCTTGGTAATTGCAGACCTTTCTTTTTCTCAAATTACAATATCTCTTTTGTCCTATCTGCTATCAGTCCATGTTTAATGAACGTTTTAGTAAAATAATCAACATATATAATCTTGAACTAGTAAAATCATATAGCATCATTCTTTTAGCCCTCTATTAATTTACCCTTTAATAATAATTACAATTATACTCATTCTTCTTTCTCTAAAATGAGATGATCACTATTTTAATTATTTTGTATAATTTTAAATGTTGAATACTTTGTTTTTTTATGAAGAAAATTCACAGAAGTCAATGAAACAAATATGCCTTAGATATATAGTTTATGAAAATTTATATTATCAATTTTATTTATGTAATTTTACTTGTTAAATAGTCATTCCTTCCATTGTTTTTAATGAAAAAATACTCCTTGGAAAGATGATTTATGATAACTAAGATATCCATTATTTAAATGAGGAGTGAAACGTCCTGCTTACATATTCAGAATTTTCTGAAAATAAATTTGTCTCATTGAAATAAAAAGTATACCCTAGAAATTTAATCTTTTAAGGTACATTTTTAGTACAATAAGTATATTTCCAAGTGTGCCGCTAAAGGAGTATGACAGAAAAATAAAAGTTTTATATATACAATACATTTAAAAGAAATGGAAAATTTTCACTTTGCTTCAGAAATAATTATAACTTTCTCCTCATATAGGAATGAACAAGCTATGTTGGGTGCTTCAACTCCTACATTCTTTTTGGGAAATACATTCAACATCTAGTGAGATGTCATTGTTCTGTATGAAATGTGAATATATTCTAATTTTCAATTCCCTATTGCATAACATAAGTGGTATGTATTCTTTGGAAGGAGAAGAGCTGAGTCTGCTGTCCTTGACAATTTTAGATTCTCTTCTCTATTTCACTTTTGGATGGTTGATCGACTCTTCCTTATATGTTGATATAAAGTCTTCTAATAAATCAGTGTCTTGGCTAGGCTTGTGGTTGGAATTCATATGGATAATTTCCACATGCAGCGGAAATGTCTCTTAAACCTGAACAAATCATAAGAAGGCAGTAAGTTACATTTCCTGACAACTGAAGATTTTTGGAAGTCTCATGCATCTCACATACCTGAAAACTTCCAAAGGTGTCAGCAGTCCTATAAATTGTGGAATCTTTTGGTAGAACTATGGTCTTTAAGAAATGTTGATCAGCTAATCTAATAAAGAAGACTCACAAGCTCTCTGACATTGCAAATTCTTCTCTTTATAGATGAGTTTTGTGTACATACTAATTTTAATGTTTGATAAAGTAAAAATTCTGACTTGAAGTTATATCAGTTTCTTCCCTCCTTCCCTCTTTCCTCTCTTCCTTTCCTTCCCTCATGCCTTCTTTCTGCGTAGTATATTTTAATAGAATTTGGATGGGTACCAAATTAATTGGTAGAATTAATTAATTACCAAATTAATTGGTAATTCTATTTAATAGAATTTGGATGGGTACCAGGACTCGACCTAATTTCCTCTATTTCCAATCTGAATTATGGGAATCACAGCTCTTGGATTGGAAAAAAAACATGGTGATGTAGGCAAATAGGCAGCATGAAGGAATGAGAGCTGGAATAAAATTATCCTTAAACTGAGATTACAGGCTGTAGTGGTGCATTCAAGGGATGAATACATCTTCTGAGATTACTGTTGGTCAAGTAGCATGGAAATGAGTGGCTCGAGAGCTTTATGTTCTAATCCATCAACAACATATATTATTAATATTCATGCAAAAACTATTTTTCAGAGTAGACAAAGTTTCCATTGAAGAGTGGCATTTATTTATTTATTTATTTATTTATAGAATCCCAAGCAGGTTCTGTGCTATCAGTGCAGAGCCTGATGCGGGGCTTGATCTCAAGAATCAGGAGCTCAATCTCATGAACTGTGAGATCATGACTTGAGCTGAAATCAAGAGTCTGGACTGAAACCAACTGAGCTACCCGGGTGCCCTGAAGAGTGACTTTCTAATTTTCTAGCAAATAATGAAGCATTTGTTGGGCATGGATGCACAGACAGAGAAAATCTCAGGGGACAGAGGCATGGGCGGGAATGAAATGTGATGTCTGGATATGATAACTCTAGAAAATCTAACATGTGGTTGGTGTTATAATTCCCAGCACCTGTCATATAAAATGATTTTATGATATCTGGCTGTCTGGCCAATTTTAAATCTAAAGTTTTGGCATCAGACAGACATAACCATAAGCTTTTCACATACCTGAGTACATAATAAAGAAAATGTTTCTAATAAAAACACTAAAGCCCAATTTTTCTTTCAGAAAGGATTACATCTGTTCCTTCAGTTTCCACCTCCAACACTTTAATTTATTCTTATCAACTGCAGCTTGAATGAATAATACTGATCTCCACACCTCCATTTTAAGTTATATCCAATTCATTTCCAACATTGCTTCCAGAATATTCTTTGCAAAATAATGCTTTTGTCCCGTTCACAAAAATAAAATAAAATTTTAGTGATTGACTATTAATACTCAGGATAAACTTAGATTCAAAAACTTCTGAAGGCAAACACCTACATACTATTCTAATCTCAATTTCTTAACCTCACATGCACAGTCTGCAATAGTTTAACTGGTCTCCCATTGATGTAAATAAATTTAAGGCCTCATCTCCACATGGTTGCTTATACCCTTCCCAATTCTGTAATTGTCTTCCATTTTGATTTACCTATTTAAATTTTATTCTTTTTCAAAATCTAGTTTAGAACAACACTTCACTGAATTTTTTTGTGAAATACCTAATTCAAAGGCCTCCCTTTCCCGTGTTCCCTCAGAATGTAGCTTTAAATTGCCTAAGCCCATCCTTTGCTTGCCAGTAGTCAAACATTTAATGTCTCATGCATGGTTTTATGTCAATCAAACTTTCATGTGTATATTTATTTTCTCCACATTAGTGAGGTGTTCCTAGAGTCCAGAGCTTTACATTAATTAAATGCTCAAATAGTTAATTGATTTATGTATTGACCAATGTGATTGTAGATACCATCAAGAGCCAGGATTTATTGAAAGAATCTTATACTCCACCAAAATTCTCAGTGCCAAAGTTGAAAGACATGCCTGGATTTGGCTGGAGACATTTTATATTATATAGAAAAGTGATGGATATTTGAAATTAATGTATTTATATAGTGTGATTCTGATTAGGAAGCTCAGAAGTTTTTTTTTTCTTTTTCTGAATTTGCTAAAGCAATTTTTAAGTTTCCAAGAATCAATAAATGCACAAGAAGGAAAATAATGAAATATAAATGAATTGCCTTATTGTAGTCAAGAAAAAAGCATAAATCCATAAATACACTGTAATCACATCAAATGGGATTGTCATGGGGAAGAAAAAATAGTTACGTGGAACAAAATGGAGAATAATAAAAATGTAAATCCCAGTGTATACATGAGATTTTAATAAATAGTGAAGATGATATTGTAATCAGGAAAGTATTGGTTATTAAATAAATTATGTCGGTATCTGTCTGGAAGAAACTAAATTTACTCCCTTTTCTTAAAACTAGAATGTAAAAATAAACATTCTTAAAACAAATGTTTAAAAAAAAAAAGAAATTTCCAGACGACATCTTAGAAGTCTACTTGTACTACTAAGAAAAGAAGGAAGCTGTTTATTAAAACTAAAAATTCAGAAACTTTAAAAAACTAATAAATATATTTGACCGTATATGTGTTAAAAAATATATATATTACCTGATATCACAAACTAAATTAAATTTTAAAGTATGGCATTGTCTATTAAAACACAAAAAATATTCAGCAATTCCATTCTTGATAATCTTTGCTACAGAAAGGAAAGTGCCAGTATACAAGACTATGGATATTTATTACAGTATTACTTAAATACCAAAACAAAGTGAATTCCTACTAATAGGTAAAGAGAGGAATGTATTTTGCTTCAAATCACATCTAGAAATACCAGAACGTTGTTAGGAAGAATTCATTTAAATTTTGGTGACTTAAAGGGATTCTCAGGGTGCTTGGGTGGCTCAGTTGGTTGAGCAACCAAATCTTGGTTTTGGCTCAGGTTAAGAGCTCATGGTTTGCGAGTTTCAGCCCCACATCAGGCTTAAGGCTGATAACGCGGGCCTGCTTGGGATTCTCTCTCACTCTCTTTGCCCCTCCTTCACTTGCTCTAGCACATTCACTCTTTCTTTCAAAAATTAATAAACCTAAAAACAAAAAAAAAGGGGATTCCCATGTTGTATACACAAGTGACAAGAACAAGATGATGTAACTGTGCATAATTTGATGTTTTTTTGTGTAAAAGTAATGACAAAACCTATGTATGTATTTGAATTATGTGTTTATGCCATATTTTATATTATATATAATTATACAAGTATATAGGAAATTATGAAAAAATAAATATCATCTTGGTAATATGAGATATTTGAATGTTTAAGTGTAATTTATTAGAGGAAGGAGAATGGTTGAGACAATAAGCAAAAGGGAAATGAAGATAAGGATATCATTTAAAAATACGACTGTTATGTATGATAAATCACATTCATACTTTTTTGTTCAATTACATATGTGGCTTTACAAATTATATATTTGGAACATATAATTATATATGTCACATACACAATTATATATGCAGAATATATATGTATATATGTATGTATAAGTGAGGATATGTCTATGGTGTGTGTATATGTGTATACATGTGTGTGTGTATGTACAGATATGAGTGATAAATAAATAAATAAGTAAATAAATAACTGCATTTTCTGAAACTAAACTGCACCAGTGGTTTTCAAATCTCTGTGTTTTTTTTTTTTTTAACGTTTATTTATTTTTGAGACAGAGAGAGACAGAGCATGAACGGGGGAGGGTCAGAGAGAGAGGGAGACACAGAATCTGAAACAGGCTCCAGGCTCTGAGCAGTCAGCACAGAGCCCAACGCGGGGCTCGAACTCACATACCGCGAGATCGTGACCTGAGCCGAAGTCGGACGCTTAACCGACTGAGCCCCCCAGGCGCCCCTCAAATCTCTGTTTTTTGTTTTGTCATTAGTATGTGTGTGTTTGATAGAAAAACTTTATGATTGGAAAACATGAAGTACTATTTTAGCAATGCATCTGATTCTCTGAGCACATATACAAAATATTCCACAACTTATATGTTTAATAAGAAATAAATTTCCTCTAAATAAAGTCATTCCTCTAAATAAAGTCATTTCCTCTAAATAAAGTCATTTCCTCTAAATAAAAACACTTTTTACAAATTGTGGCTTGATTATCTTACCTGCCAAAGCTAAACAGCCTCAACTCGGTGGTAGAACAGACATTCTACATACGTGCAGCTTTTAAGGGGTTCTAAGACAGTCCAGGAGAATAATCATGCTTGTTCAGTACATGATTTTTTTTTTTTTTTTACTAACCCTACTTTCAAAATTTTATTTCTATTAACATGAATTGTTCTTCATCATTTTTTTAAAAAATTAATGTTTACTTTTGAGAGAGAGAGAGAGAATGAGAGAGACTGAGAGCAGGGGAAGGGCAGAGAGAAAGGGAGACATGTAATCTGAAGCAGGCTCCAGGCTCCGAGCTGTCAGCACAGAGCCCAGTGCGGGGCCCGAACTCACAAACTGCAACATCATGACCTGAGTCAAAGACACTTAACTGACTGAACCACCCAGGCACCCCATGTTCTTCATCATTTTTAATGTTTTCAGCACTATAAATAATTATGTATAAATCAAATATTTCGATGTTTGAAATTGGGTTTATTAAAAATAGAGTCTGAATAATAGAAAAATTGTAAAATATCACATTTATTAACAAAATGCTTTTGGACTTTATTTACATGCTTAATGTGGAATTTGACTTCATTTCCTTGCATACAACTATCCAAATACCCTAGAATTTCCAATCTGTGATGAAGCGTCATGGCTCCTGGAAACTTGTGTTGAAGTTGCACTGGGCTCTATCTCCTTTGCCCTCCTACAAAATTATAGCTTCTAAATACTTAAACCCTTTTATTACATCTTGAATTTAGGGCTCATTAGTTTGGGCAGTCGTGTTTTTTAGACCCAAGGTCACTGTTTCAAAACTGCATTTTCAGCTGAATTTCAGGACAATTTTGAACCTGAAATTTACAAATATTTATTTAATGGGTATATGATTAAAACCCAGAAGGCCAGAAGTCTGGCTCAGGTCATGATCTCACAGTTTGTGGGTTCGAGCCCCACATCAGGCTCTGGGCTGACAGCTCGGAACCTGGAGCCTGCTTTGGATTCTGTGTGTGTCTCTCTCTGCCCCTCCCCCGTTCATGCTCTGTCTCTGTCTCAAAAATAAATAAACGTTAAAAAAAAAAAAAAAAAAGACACACCTGAGACCTTGTTGCCCTCTCTGTCTACCTCTGCAGTGTGAGAACATGGTGACAGGGTGGCTGGCCGGGGCCAGAGCCCTCCCCAGTGAGTGAAACTAGCCGGCACCTTCATCCTGAACTTCTCAATCTCCAGAACCATGAAAAATAAAGACTTGTGTTTCAGACATCCAGTCTATGGTATTTTGTTCTGGCAGCCCACGCTGACTAGAACATTCTCACTCGCCTTTCTTAAAGCGTTAGCCAATGAAATGAAGTAAGAAATTAAACAACAGAAAGAAATAAGTTAAAGAGTTTGGAAAGGAGAAGGCAACAGTGTGATTTACAAATGATATGCTTCAATGATTATACATCTGAAGAGAATCAGTACAAGAATTATTCGACAGATAAGGAAAATCAGTAACTTGGCTGATTGAAAGTCAAGACAAAAATTGCAATTGTAATTATATACAAAAATAGTTACAAAATAAAAGTATAAATGAATATCACCTCAATTGTATGACACCATTTATACTTAACAAAATAGTAAAAAAGTATATCTTTATTTTTATTTTTTTTATTTGAGAGAGAGAGAGAGAGAGAGAGAGTTCAGGGGAGAGGGGCAGAGGGAGAGAGAGGAAGAGAGAGAATCCCAAGTAGGCTCTATGTTGAGCTTGCAGCCCAGTGTGGGGCTCAATCTCACAACCCTGGGATTATGACCTGACCTGAAATTAAGAGTCAGAAACTCAACTGACTAAACCACCCAGGTGCCCCAAAAAGTATATCTTTAAAAATAAATATATGTGAACTGTCAGAAAAATTTTCCAAATTAATAATAATATCAATAATATATATTAATATAAATGTTAGTAACTAGAATTTATTCATCGGTCATTTCTATGTGGTAAATAAAGCCTGTTCTTAGCACTTACATGCCTTAATTTGTAATACCGACAACTCTGTGAGTAGGTATTATTTTCATCCTTATTTTACAGATGAGGAAATTGAGGCACACACATTTAATATAGCACATCTGAAGTCTCATACTTAGTGATATAAAACTAGTCCCTAATTATGTAGCACAAACATATTAACAGGAAGAATAGAGAATTCAGCCATTATTCTATGAAGGCATAGTTATTTAGAATATACAATTGTCTATGGGAACAAAAGACAATAAACCAGGAAGTTAACATGCCATTTATGAACAAAAGTATAAAATAATATCTATATGTCACTTCCTATATGCCATCCAACATATCTTGGACGAAATAAACTTTTAAAACAATGCTAGCAAACTGAAGCAAGCAACATATAAAAATAATTACAACAAATGAGATTACCCCAAGAACGCAACTTTTAACGAACACCTTTCAAAAAGAACTAAAGAAAACAAACCTCATCATTTAGAACAAGTTGAGCCTCTGTCTCATAGCACATGAAAGAAAGTCTTTTCCAAGTACAGCAGAACACACGCAATTTCAAGCAATTGCCACCAAAAACATCCTTCATGACCCATCGGAAGAATGAAGAGCAGCCTCAGGAAAGCTCTAAGATGCTGTGGAGAATACTTCTTGCCATTTGGGAAGCCGAAAACTGCTTTTACTCTTTAAAATATTTTTAAGCTTATTTATTTTGAGAGAGACGAAGCGAGCGAGGAGGGGCAGATAGAGAGAGGGGAAGAGAGAGAGAGAGACAGTCCCAAGCAGGCTCCTCACTATCAGTTCAGAGCCGGATGTGGGGCTTGAACTCACAAACCTTGAGATCATGACCTAAGCCGAAATCAAGACTCTGACACTTAACCGACGAACCACCCAGGCACCCTTAAAAGCACCCCTAAAGCTGCTTTTAAAAGTAGCTAAAGAATACGAAATGAAAATAAATAAACTTACTATACAGGAAAAACAATCAAAAGCTCTACAGGTACATGAAGCCCCTGGGTTGACACAGAAGATGTGTGATCAGACTACATTTTGGGGAGAAGGCAACATAGATGGTGGAAACTTGGAATTGGGTGTAACAAGATGCATCAGAGAATGGAGACGACTTCAAAGATGAACACAAAATTTTGAAGAAACAATAAAAACATTTTAAAAAATTTTAAAAAAAAAGTGGGGGGGGCACCTGGGTGGCTCCATCGGTTAAGCGTCCGACTTCAGCTCAGGTCATGATCTCACAGTTTGTGAGTTCAAGCCCCGCATCGGGCTATGTGCTGACAGCTCGGAGCCTGGAGCCTGCTTCCAATTCTGTGTGTGTGTTTCTTTCTGATCCTCCCCTGCTCGTGCTCTGTCTCTCTGTCTCCTTCAAAAATAAATAAAAACATTAAAAACATTTTTTTTTAATTTTTTTAAGAAACAGATGGAGGCACTTCAGTTAATATTTGTTTGAAAACCCTTGAAGAAGAAAGAAACTAATGGCACACTGTATTAACTGTAGAGGGTGCAATGAAGGCACTTAAGGATTGTGCAATAGTTTACCAAACTCAGAAAGCTTGAGTCTAGTCCTGCAGGAGAAGCCCCTACCCCAGTGCACACAATTAGAACGGAAGAGGCAATGGCTCTGGTAGAATCCTCTATGGGAACAAGTCTTTCCTTACTGCAACCAAGAAAAATCAATGGAATTTTCACCAAACATCCAATTTAGAGCAACTTTGCTGTATAATAAGAGAGGAAAATCTCTCTAAAGCTTGTGACAAAATCAACCATGTAGGTGGAGAGACGGGCATCTATAAAATACAACCAAAAATTGTTTTGAGAAATATTTAAAAAACCTTAGTGCTGTTGCTGTTAAGTGGTTATACGGTGGCTTGAATGAAACTTGATAGGATTATTATACTTAGATAATGTTTCATAGCTATAGATTATTTAAATTTTTTTTTTCAACGTTTTTTTATTTTTTTATTTTTGGGACAGAGAGAGACAGAGCATGAACGGGGGAGGGGCAGAGAGAGAGGGAGACACAGAGTCGGAAACAGGCTCCAGGCTCCGAGCCATCAGCCCAGAGCCTGACGCGGGGCTCGAACTCACGGACCGCGAGATCGTGACCTGGCTGAAGTCGGACGCTTAACCGACTGCGCCACCCAGGCGCCCCTAATAGCTATAGATTATTTAAATGGGACTCATAAATTAAGTCTTGCAATTTACTCTATTTTTAATTTTTTTAATGTTTATTTATTTTTTTTTTTTGAGAGAGAGACAGAGTGTGAGCAGAGGAGGGGCAGAGAGAGAGGGAGACACAGAATCTGAAGCAGGCTTCAGGCTCTGAGCTGTTAGCACAGAACATGACACGGGGCTCGAACTCACGGACAGTAAGTAAGCTCATAACCTGAGCTGAAGGAGGCCGATTAACCGACTGAGCCACCCAGGCACCCCAACAATTTACTCTATTTTTAAGTAACATAATTAATATATTTGTTATTGCCAATAAGTCCACTACAATAAATAAAAAACATAGCGAGAATTTAATTTTCTCTCTCTCTCTCCCCATATATACATATATATTGCTTCTGGCTTACTACTATTATTTAATATCTCACATTGAGACTTCATTGGATCATAAATTTTAGAGCAATGTTTTATAAAAGTGTATTATAAAAACGTGAATTTTATTAACAGCTTCCATCTTATTTGATTTTATATAGTAAAACAGTTTTGCCTTTTTGCTATTGCTATTTAATGATACCATTGATTGATCCAGAAACAACAATATTTTTCTCACTTCTGAAATAAATTTGATTTTTTTTATTCAGTTTGACTGACACACTTTTGATTATACAATTGCTAAAATGGAAACTCAATACAATTATAATTCTTAGGCTAGTGTTTATAAATGTAGTTTATTTGAAACTGGATTTCATGAGTAATTTGTTTCCTGTTTCCCTACATCTAGATGACATAGGATAATATTTTTGTTGTTATTTAACAAGGCCCCAGAACATCAACAGTAGTTTTACATGAGTAGTCTCACAATTGGAGACATTTAAAATTCAAAGTTTATTTCTGGTAACAAATTTACTCTAGTTTTAAGAATACGTTTATTTCACTAAATCTTAGTTTATTCAAAGATAGTGGACCAACAAATGGTGATGCCAAAGTTAGTTACTAAAGACGGGTGCCAAAGAAATATGCTTGTAGAGTAAATATTCAGGTTTATCTAACTTTCCAGCTAAAATTCTCATAGGTACAGGGGCACCTGGGTAGCTCAGTTGGTTGAACGTCCGACTTCAGCTCAGGTCATGATTTCACCATTCGTGAGTTCGAACCCTGCATCGGGCTCTGTGCTGACAGCTCTGGGCCTGGAGCCTGCTTCAGATTGTGTGTCTCCCTCTCTCTCTGCCCCTCCCCTGCTCACACTCTGTTTCTCTCTCAAAAATAAATAAAGATTTTTTTAAAAAATTTTAAAAATTCTCATAGGTACAAATGTGTGCTGTTTATGAACAAAGTTACCTATACTTTTAAAGGAAAGAGTTCTGAATCTGAAAACAAAGGTATATTGAGAAAGAAGATATAGCTATGTGCATATTTTCAAGATTTTCAAATTACTCACTTTAAATCTTTTTTTTTTTTTTTTTTTTTTTGCTACCAACACACTTTTGATCTGGTGCAGTATGACATCAGAGAGGATAAAGCAGCCATTTGGAAATATGTCCAGAGCATTCTCCTCTCCTCCTCCTTCTTCTTCCTCTTCCTCTTCCTCTTCTTCCTCTTCTTCCTCTTCTTCTTCTTCTTCTTCTTCTTAATGTTACTTGTCTATTTATTTTTGAGTGAAAGAGAAAGAGAGCATAGGTGTGCACAGGTGCACACAAACAAGTGGAGGAGGGGCAGAGAGAGAGAGAGAGAGAGAGAGAGAGAGAGAGAGACAGCATCTGAGGCAGGCTCCAGGCTCTGAGCTTTCAGTGCAGAGCCCCAACCCAGGGCTTGAACTCATGCGCCATGAGATCATGATCTGAGACAAAGTCAGACGCTTAACTGACTGAGCACCCAGGTGCCCATCATTCTCTTCTTCTCCTTCTCCTTCTTCCTCCTCCTCCTCCTCCTCTTCTTCTTCTTCTTCTTCTTCTTCTTCTTCTTCTTCATCGTTTATTCATTTCTAAGAGAGAGAGAGACAGAGCACAAACAGGGGAGGGGCAGAGAGAGAGGGAGACACAGAATCTGAAGCAGGCTCCAGGCTCCAAGCTGTCAGCACAGAGCCCGACCTGGGGCTCAAACCCACAAGCCTCGAGACCATGACCTGAGCCAAAGTCGGACAGTTAACGGACTGAGCCACCCAGGCACCCTTCATTCTGTTCTTCTTAATAAGGCCTCCTCCCAACGGAAACTTCTTACCAAAGTCTAACCAACTGGGGTTTTATAAAGGCCTAAAATAACAGGAGGAGAAAGAAACAGAAGAAACATTTGAAGAAATAGTAAGTGGGCATTTACCCAAATTAATGACAGACACCAAACCACAAATTCAGAAAGTTCTCATAACTCTGAGCAAGACAAATATAAAAACATTTACACTTAGGTATAGTATATTACAACCACAGAAAATCAAAGACAAAGAGAAAAATCTTGAACGAAGCCAGAGTGGGATAAATCACTTTATTTGTAGAGGGGCAAGGATAAGAAGAGATTTAAATTCTTAAAAGAAAAGAACCACTGTCAGAGTTTCCTAGGGCTGCTCTAGCAAAGTACTACAAACTGAGTGGCTAAAACCACAGAAATTTACTGTCACATAGTCCTGTAATATACAAGTCCCAAATCAAGCTGTCTGCAGGGCCATGCTCCCTCTTAGTCTCTTGGAATTCGTTCTTGCTTTGTATGACCAGCATTCATTGGCTTGCCGCTGAATCAGCTCCTTCTCTGCCTCATTCATCACATGGCCATTTCACATCCCCTTCCCTCTGCATATGGCTGCCTGAATTTCCCCCTTTTTATAAAGACACCAGTCATATGGACTCATCTTCATTTGGTTAACATGATTTAATTGAGCAGAACCATTTCTAACAAGACAATTAGGGAAATAAATGTCCCAGATTAACCACCCTTGCACTTATATATTTGCTTTTATATGCGCATCTTAGAATTGCAGAATTTCAGAAATGCAATGGCTATGTTGTTAATCATTTATGCTCTATGTTTTCATATTTTCTCAGAAATATTACTATCTTCTCTCTAGTCTCATGGATGATAATTATGTTTTGAGATAAAAAATGATTTAAAAATCACACATGTAAAACATTATAAAATGAAAAACAAGACTTATTTCAGCTACCCTTCTTCAAGGCAAATACTCAATAATGTCGGAGTATTGTACTAGAATTTTATGCACAAAAGAGTATAAGGCATATTATATGTGCAACGTATGTATATTACATATGCATATTACATGTATATAAGAACAATATACACTTATATTTTTATGAAGACATGAGAATATATGTTTCTTTTTCTCACTTAATATACCTCAAAAAGCTTTCCAGGTCAGTACTCATATGAGTTCATACTATGCTACCTCACATCCATAAGAGCATCATATTATAAATATTAAGGATTTTTTTTATTTCTTCATGTTTATATGTCTTTTTCGTTCTTTGTGCCCTGATATAAAAAGACATGTTTGCAGAGAAAAAAAACAAACAAACAATGATGTATATTTTACTATATACTGCTCAAGTATAAGAAATTTTTTATTTTTCTTGATTTTTCTTTTACTTATTGAAATATTAAATGTTTTTAAATTTATATTTTATTAATTTTTTATTTTAATTCCAGTATAGTTCACACACGGTGTTTTATTAGTTCTGGGTGCACAAGATAGTGATTCAACAATCCTATACGTTACTCAGTCCTCGTCATGATAAGTATACTCTTTTATCCCCGTCACCTATTTCGCCCCTTGTGCACTGTTGGTGGGAATGCAAACTGGTTCAGCTACTGTGGAAAACAGTATGGAGATTCCTCAGAAATGAAAACTAGAACTAGCCTACAATTCAGTAATCACACTACCGGATATTTATCCCCCCCAAAACAAAAACATGAATTCAGAGGGATACATGTACCCCTGTTTGTTGCAGCATTATTTACAATAGCCAGATTACGGGAACCAGTCCAAATGTCCATCGATAAGTGAATGGATAAAGAAGATGTGATAATGCACACGCACATGAATATCATTTAGTCATTGATTTTTAATTTCAAAAGTTGATAAGAATGACCACAACTAAGAAGGAAAAGAATCACGAATTTTTGAGCCCAGCTTCATCACTGTATTTCATTCTAAATGCTTACACAGTATGAATATGCCACACAAGTGAATATTCCTTTTGTTGTTTTTGTTAGTTTATTGTTTTTGATAAGCCCCTTATCACCCAGAAAGGAGAAAAAAAATATGTTGGCATTTGCAAAACATTTGCTTCGCCTTGGTGCAGCCATGATGTATTAGGCTAGATATCTTCACGTCTCCACAGCAATTTATTTCAAAAATCACTTTTTGACAAAATAGTGATTGTAATATATTACAATCTACATTCTATCTACATTGTAATGTAGATAAAAGAGATTTGGATTTAATGTCACGTTAGAGTTTACATTCACTAAAAAAGAAGTTGTCAGATGAAGAACTCTCTGGAGAATTCTGCTTTAAATCAATATTTTTAAAGCAGAATTGTTTTTTAAATCATTGAAGAAATGTCTGGATCTCAGCTTCATGATGAGAATACCTCCCTACAGAGTTACGTACTGTTATGATGTAAGTGAGGGTAGGTAATTTCTGAATTTACAAAGCAATAAAAATTGTACTCTGCTTTCATAAGCATCTTGCCCTGCAGCCTTCTTCTGACATCTACTGCAAGCAATGCCTTTCTGTTAATCCGTTCCAAATTCTCTTATTTTTTTTAAATTGTTTTAATGTTTATTTATTTTTGAGAGAGACAGAGACAGAATGTGAGTGGGTTGGGACAGAGAGAGAGGGAGACACAGAACCTGAAACAGGCTCCAGGCTCTGAGCTGTCAGCACAGAGCCCAACGCGGGGCTTGAACCCACGAACCGTGAGATCGTGACCTGAGCTGAAGTTGGATGCTCAACCGACTGAGCCACCCAAGAGCCCCAAATTATCTTATCTTCATTTTCTACTCCTCTTTCCTTCACTCCAGCTGACCATCTTTGAGCCAAAACAAGAAAGGATCCCATGGATTATCAGTAGCATCCCTTTAAGATGAATCATTGACTGTATACACTTTGTAAGTAATTATTCACATTACAACAATTGCTTCAATCAGACATTAGCACTTCCAGCTTTCTATATTTTAACTTTTTCTTTTTCTCTTTCACTGTTTCAAACCTAGTGCAATTTCAGGTATTAGGTAGGGAGATTTGAGTTGGCAGAGAGGAGAATCCTGCTACACGCATTCTCAACTACGCTACTTGTCCACTAGAAACATCATATGAGCCTTATAGGTAATTTTAAATATTATAGTAGTCACACTAAAACATAAGAAGTACAATGAATTTTAGGGGCTCCTGGGTGGCTCAGTTGGTTGAGCGTCCAACTTCGGCAAGGTCATGATCTCACAGTTTGTGGGTTCGAGCCCTGTGTCGGGGTCTGTGCTGACAGCTCAGAGCTTGGAACCTGCTTTGGAGTCTGTCTTCCTCTTTCTCTGTCTCTCCTCTGTTTGTGTTCTGTCTCTCTCTCTTTCAAAAATAAAGCATTAAAAATTGTTTTTTAAAGTACAATGAATTTTAATAGTGTTTTTTATTTAACTAATAATATCCAAAACATTATCATTTCAATATGTAATTAATGTAAAAAATATTGAGACATCGTGCATTCTTTTATTGAACTAAGTCTTTGAAAATGTGTGTTTCAGGCATATAACGCATCTCAACTCAGAACTAGCCCCATCTTGGTGTTCATGGCTACATGGGCTACCATACTTGCTAGTGGCTATCCTATTGTATAATTGAGGTCCAGGGGCTAACTCAAGGATAGGTGGAGCTGGTCGGGAAATCTAAAATCTGTTCTTCACAAAGAGCTCTCAGATCTCTAGAGCAAGTGTGGAAGCGGTTGTTGGTGTAGCAGGAGATGTATAAAATCGTCTCAAGCGATTTCGGCTGTGGAAGAATCTGTATCACTTCATCACCAGTCTTTGATGATGGGATCTGAGATTCATGTCTCTGATTTGTCAGCTTTTTCATCAGAAAAAAATTTCCTTCTTAGCACTTGATTTCTATTATTCCTTACGTATCTCTAATGTGACCCCCCAATACAATTTTCTCTTTAGCTAAATCAGAAACCCCAGAGACATATTTTATTAATTCTAACATATTTATTGACATTTCCATTAGGATTTTTAATGCTACAGGCTTAAAAAAAAATTAAATTCTAGAATGTGCCTCTGCAAATCTAGTTTTATTCTTCCTCTAAATAGGAAATTTCTGAAAAATATGTATGTTTCCATGAAGGGGATTCTTCATGATGATAGTTATTACTGCATAACAAATAAAAATGTCGAATGAATGGATGAAGTTCCCAAAATATGATGAAACCTCACAACCACAGTGCTTTCAGATCAAAGGCATTTTCAATCTTCTATAAGCACCTAGAGTTATCAGTAATCACAATGGGTAATGCAAGGTAAGTTTTAATACTTCAAGCACATTTCCATCTCTACACTTCATTTATTCCACAAATTAGTTTACTATAAATCCATCATCAGTAACAAATTTTATATAGCGTTTCATAAAAAAGTGATTTCTTTTATTGCTTTTCACATTTGGAGCACTTTTTTTTTCCCTCCACTTTTTCATACCCAAGTAAACATATAGGTCTTATCATGCCATTAAAATAGTACAAATTGTATAAAACCTGTCAGCATCAATAAGAACAGTTTGACGCTTTCCATTATGCCAAACACCGTGTGAGTGCCCTATGTCCTTAACATTTATAGATTTTTTTATTATAATCAGCATAAGAAAAACAGAAATATATTCCATCAAATAGAAGCAAATCAGCATGTTCAATGGTTTTAAAGTGACTTAGCTAGAAATTAATTTAACTGAAATCATCAGCCTATTGAGAAATAAGAATGACAGTTTATAAGCTTCTTCCTCCTGAATATAAATATCATTTGAAATGCAAATGCAAATCAACTGAATAAAAACAGTCTGGAATGGAGATTCAAGTGTTTCTTCTGTACACTAACCAATCTGTTTGAGTTGACACATATAATTCCATAAATCAATATCTTTCTAATTGTTATATCTTTTAGGGTAAAAAGACTCATAAAAACCTTTAAGACATTCTTCTGGAACTATGGAGTTATACATAATTTATCCTATTTTCTTCAGCTGTAGTGGAGTTGGTTGGCCATTTATTTTCTCATTAATTTAAGTGTATATAAAATGGAAAAAAAAATAAAAAGGCATAACTGCTTTATTAAAATTATTGGCTATTATGGAGTTTAGATTATGATTCTGAATCATACTTTTGTGTTTACAGAAACTAATACAAGAGGTGCTTTGTAATTTAAATATGTTTATGAAATCAGTTAAAGTATAGTTTATCTTTTAAAAATGTTACTGTTGGGACGCCTGGGTGGCTCAGTCGGTTAAGTGTCCATCTTCGGATCGGGTCATGATCTCGCGGTCCGTGAGTTCGAGCCCCGCGTCTGGCACTGTGCTGACAACTCAGAGCTCAGAACCTGGAGCCTGTTTTGGATTCTGTGTCTCCCTCTCTCTCTTACCCTCCCCCGTTCATGCTTGTCTCTCTGTCTCAAAAATAAATAAACATTAAAAAATATGTTTAAATGTTACTGTAGATGATGTTATTCATTTCAAACCAAACTATGATCCAGGCTGGTAATTCTCAACCATTGACAACTCAAATAATACCAGTTACTCATCAATGTACATGATGGAAATAGATTTTTTACCTGAAGGCATATTTGTGACAGCATTATTAATTAATATTATAAGATATCTTTCTCCACAGAGATAAATAACATTTTGGCACCAATGCTGGCAAGTAGATCACTTATCCAGAACAATTTTCCATTGGTATTCACAATTCTCATTATTTTAATAATATAATGAAAATATCAAATTTCCATTGCAGTGAAGAAGATAATTCACAGCTGCTGCTGAAATACAAATCAATGTTTCTTTCTGAAGATTGGAACACACTCATTCAGAGCTCTAGGACTGTATGTGTCTCCTTGACTCAGCAATTCCACTTCCGAAAATTTGTCTTCAGAAAATTACTAAGGACAGGCAAAGAGGGCTGCTATAACGATATAGGTAAAGACAAGCCCTTAACTAAATAATTTTTTTTTTAATTTTTTTTTTTCAACATTTATTTCTTTTTGGGACAGAGAGAGACAGAGCATGAACGGGGGAGGGGCAGAGAGAGAGGGAGACACAGAATCGGAAACAGGCTCCAGGCTCTGAGCCGTCAGCCCAGAGCCCGACGCGGGGCTCGAACTCACGGACTGCGAGATCGTGACCTGGCTGAAGTCGGACGCTCAACCGACTGCGCCACCCAGGCGCCCCTATAATTTTACAAATATAAAATTGCAACTGGGGTAAATCTCATGAAGAAAAACCATGTATGCCTGTGATGGTAAAAATGACCTAGGTAGGGAGACCAAAGAAGAATCTTCCTCTAGGTAAACACCAATCTGAACTTAGAACATGAGAATAAGTTAATAAACAAGGGGCATATGGGACACGTGCAACAGAGGTGTAACAGACACTGAGGCATATGGGACACGTGCAACAGAGGTGTAACAGACACTGAGGAAGAGGTGTGAAAAGTATAAGTAATTGAAAGTAGTTCAATGATATGAGAGTAAATGGGATAACATGAAGTTATGGTAAAGGAGGGGTCTTGAGATGGAGGTCGAGGCTGAGTGTTTTAGCACCTAATTGAAATTAGCTTTAAATGGTGGGAAGATAGCATTAGGCACTGAGATAGTAACATATTTCTCTGGCTCTGGTGAAAGCTTAGAACGGAGATGTTCACAAACCCAATCAGAAACTATTGTATTTGACTCCATGAGGATGATGGTGGCTTGGACTTGAATAGAGGTAGATGGAGCGGCCAGTTAACAGATTTCTACATATATCAAATAGGAAAAATTCACATAGGAATGAGGAAGCAGAATTGTCCAAGTTGATTCCTGAACTTACGGTTTATGGACAAAGTTTTCTGAAGAGTTGCTAGGAAGAAATGAATGGAGATCATGAGTTTTCCTTTGAACATAGGACTTTTGGAGTCTATGAGATATTTACAAAATATGTAAAGAAGGCAGCTGGATATATAGATTGTGAGTTCAGAAAAGAGATTAGTGCTAAAGACATGATTTCTTCATTTTTTTTTAAGATAATGAATGGACTCTTGGGGATGAGTTAGATAATCTGAGGGGAGTATGTAGGGCAGAGAGTATGAGAGGGGAAGTGGTACAGTGCAAATCTCAAAGGAATTTCAAAATTTAATGTAAAAGTAGAGGACAATAATCCTAGAAAGATGACAAGGAGCAGTCAGGGAAGCAAAAGGAAATTTGAAGAGCACTATATCAGAAAAACAAGACAAAAATATTTTTTTTCAAGAAAGGAGGAGACATGTCTGAAAGAAGAAGGGTAAAAAAAAAAATATATATATATATATATATATTCCATATATATATTCCATATATATATTCCATATATATATTCCATATATATATTCCATATATATATTCCATATATATATTCCATATATATATTCCATATATATATTCCATATATATATTCCATATATATATTCCATATATATATTCCATATATATATGGAATTTAATTAAGTAATTGGATAGATTGACCATGAAAGCCTACAGAGGGAAGGCTGGTGATAGTCATTTATAACATCAAAAACTAAAAATAACAAGGATGTATAGAAAGAAGGAAATAAAACAATATTAATGACAAAGCAATGTTCAAAATATATTAAAAGACTAAGAGTTCTTAAAAGGATCTGTGGGTTTAACATGAGCCTGCTTGGGATTCTCTCCCTCCCTCTTTCTGTCCCTCTCTTGCTCACTCACATTCTCTCTCTCTGTCTCAAAATATAAAATAAATAAACTTTAAAAAAATAAAATAAATAAAATGTACTATGTATAGAAATAAGATAAATACTTACAGGTTATTCAGAAGAAAGGTTTCCAAATATTTAAATTATTTAAATCATCTCTCAAGGGGAAAAAAAAAAAAGAAAGACCTCAAATCCAAGTTAGCAAACAAAATTATATACACACACACACACACACACACACACACACACACACGTATATGCTTTTTTTTTAAGTTCATTTATTTATTTTGAGAGAAAGAGAGAGAAAGCATGTATGAACAGGGAAGGGGCAGAGAAAGAGTGAAAGGGAGAGAGAGAGAATCCTGAGCAGACTCCACACTGCCAGCGTGGAGCCTGACATGGGGATTCACAAACTCAAAAACCCTGAAATCTTGACCTGAACTGAAACCAAGAGTTGGACGCTTAATCAACTGAGCCACCCTGGCACCCATATATATATATATATATATATATATATATTTTAATTACATACGTATTATTTTACTAATATGTTATGATCTCTAAAACATAGATAAGGATAGAAGTTTTAAAAGGTAAATCACACAACAATTTAACATAAATATTGTAGTTATGAATCAAAAAACCATTTTTTGTCTGTTATAATTATTATTATCATTATTAACACTATTTCTCTGTTTGATTTATTTCACTTAGGACAAGGGCTTAAATTACATCCCTGTTACCCCAAATGGCAGGATTTTCTTTATTAGAGCTGATAATATTCCATTGTATAGGGGCGCCTGGGTGGCTCAGTTGGTTAAGCGTCTGACCAGATTTTGGCTCAGGTCATGATCTCACGGTTTGTGAGGTCGAGACACACACTGGGATATGCGCTGGCATTACGTGGATTTCTCTCTCTCCCTCTCTCTCTCTCCCTCAAAAGAACAAATAAACATTAAAAAATATATATTCTAGGGGCGCCTGGGTGGCGCAGTCGGTTAAGCGTCCGACTTCAGCCAGGTCACGATCTCGCGGTCCGTGAGTTCGAGCCCCGCGTCAGGCTCTGGGCTGATGGCTCAGAGCCTGGAGCCTGTTTCCGATTCTGTGTCTCCCTCTCTCTCTGCCCCTCCCCCGTTCATGCTCTGTCTCTCTCTGTCCCAAAAAAAATAAATAAACGTTGAAAAAAAAAAAGTTTAAAAAAATATATATATATATTCTATTGTGTATACATATACTACATATTCTCTTGCTTCTTTTTAGTTTACTTACTTTTATTTTTTATTTTTATTTTATTAAAGTATAGTTGACACACAATGTTATGTTATTTCAGGCGAACAACATAGTGATTTGACAAGTCTGTAACGATGCTCTGTTCATCCCAAGTGTAGCTACCATCTGCCACCATTCAACGCTATTACAAGAACATTGACTATGTTTCCTGTGCTATAGCTTTTATCCCTGTGAATTTTTCATTCTATAACTGGAAGCCTATATCTCCTACTCCCCTTTCCTCATAATGAATTTAATGGTTTTAGTGAAAGCAATGATCTAAGATTAGGTTCCTAGTCCACTTTAATACTTAATTGTTATCTCTATCGTAGCTAAACATATAATCTCTAAGGAATCAATAAATATATTATTCAATATCCACTTTGATAAAGGCTCATTATTAATGGAATATAATAAATTCATATGTCAAAATATGCCATTTCTGATATATTGTTACTGTATATAATGTAATTGGCTGACAAAAATGCTCACTCAAGAGTAGAAATGAAAGTACCTACTAGCCATCTTCTTGTTTTAATTCTGGAGCTTGCTTTATGAATGCCATTTTATTTATTTATTTATTTATTGTATATTTACTTTTGAGAGAGAAAGAGGCAGAGCATGAGTGGGGGAGCAGAAAGTGAGGGAGATACAGAATCTGAAGCAGGCTCCAGGTTCTGAGCCATCAGCACAGAGCCTGATGTGAGGCTTGAACTCACAAGTGGTGAGATCATGACCTGAGTAGAAGTCAGGAGCTTAATGGACTGAGCCACTCAGGAGTCCCTATGAATGCTACTTTAGATTTACCATTTCTTCATAGGTAATATTTTAAAATTATCCACTTTCTGAGGATCAGTATAATTGAAAATAGATAATTTAGGGGCATCTGGGTGGCTCATTCGGTTAAGCACCTGGCTCTTGATTTTGGCTCACGTTATGATCTCATGGTTTATGGGATCAAACCCCAGGTCGGGTCCTGCGGTAACAGTACAGAGCCTGCTTGGGATAATCTCTCTCCCTCTTTCTCTGCCCCTATCTCCCAATCTCTCTCTCAAAAATAAACAAACATTAAAAATTAGATAACTTGGGGTGCCTGGGTGGCTCAGTTGGTTGAGCATCCATCTCTTGGTTTTGTTTCAGGTCATGTTCTCACAGTTTTGGGGGTTTGAGCCCCACATCTGGCTCTGTGCTAATGGCACAGAGACTCCCTGGGATTCTCTCTCTCCCTCTCTCTCTGCCTCTCCCCCACTCGTGTCTTCTCTGTCTCTCTCAAAATAAATAAATTAACTTTAAAAATTCAAAATAAACTTTAATGTTTATTTATTTTTGAGAGAGAGACAGAGACAGAGAGACAGAGTGTGAGCAGGTAAGTGTTAGAGACAGAGGGAGACGCAGAATCCAAAGCAAAACTCGGGCTCCGAGCTGTCAGCACAGAGCCCAACCCGGGGCTTGAAGTCATGAACCCTGAAATCATGACCTGAGCCAAAGTCGGACACTTAACTGACTGAGCCACCCAGGTGCCCCCCAAAATGTTTAAAAGTAAATAACAATACAGGCGTTTTCTTTTACTGCCCAAAGTAAACAATACGCTGTAAAGGGACTACTGCCTACACACTTTTGGAACTTTCCTTTTCCCCTTGTGTCTTCTGCGCTGTGGTGTGTGCTTAGCTGATGCAGGAATTCTGTTCAATTTATTGCATGTGTTAACATTGCTTTTGCTTGTTTAGATAAAATAACAATATAAACAGATGTTTTGGTATTTTCTTTCTGTACCCCATTGGATTATTTTGCACATTCCACTTTGCAGAAAAATAATTTAAGCTACCACAAGATCACATAAATGTATTATAATAAAAAAGCATACAGTAATAACAGTGCTTAGGGAAGAAAGTATTCTGATCAACACCGGGTTTTGTCATTTCTATAGCTAAAAATCTCTCCACACTTTCCACGACCTCTTCCTTTTTGCTTAACCTCCAAAATGTGTGAGGATCTGATAATTAGCTCTCTGTATTGGTATATGAATTAGGTCTAACATGTAACAAATTCTTCCAAGGTAAGATGCAATGTCCATCAAGATTTTGATTTATTTACCTGTTTGCTTTATTTACTGGATTAATTTGTTTTATTTACGAACTAGTTTATTTGTGTAGCATTATCCAAAAAAGGCTAACAGAACCAGAATGTGAATTCTGGCCTATTTTCTAACTCTATACTGATATTATTAAACTGCATGGTAAAAATACATTGACCAATTCAAGCACACACCCACACACCCACCCACACTCACCCATACACACATAGCACATTTTCTAGACTTCATTAAAAATAACAAACACATGGGGAGATTAAGAAAAAAATGGGAATAAATTCCCCCATTTATTTTTGAGTTTTCAGAATCATGTAACTCTAGGTTATTAGGGCAGAAATGTGTTCTTTTCTGGTCAGTTATTTATTAGTGATTTTCAAATACATTTAGTCCATTAAGCACTTTAGTAGGTCTTAAAGCATCTTGAAATATTTTTTTCTCCTTTTAAAATTGCTACCCTCGCAAAATAAACCTGCATCTACTTAGAATTAATTGAAGGGAATCTTATTTCTCTGAGATTCTGCCAGTATAGTGCTATCATGCTAACATTAAGTTTAATAAGTAGATTATGAATTAATATCAGAAGCAAAAATATGAGACGTGAAAGTTGTTGAGCATATTCGATAAATGCAAGGGCTCTCCAGTCAGACTGCTTGGGTTCAAATCCTGACTGCGCCATTAAATAGCTGCATGACTGTGGATAAATTATTCAATTTCCTGCATTTTAGTTTCCTTGTGAGTATATTCCTCTCAGAATTGTTGAAAAAAAGATAAAGTTAATATATGGGAAAATGACATTAATTTCTCACACAAAGAACTTAATAAATTTTAAATGTTGTTATGATTATGCTGAGCTCCATACAAAATAATTTAAATGACTACTATGCTTGATCTTTTAAACTATGTTTTCACGAGTTGAAAGCATTCATGCCCTTTCTAAAGAAGACCAGTGCACATATTGTCTCCCGGGGAAATTGGTCTCCATTTATGCTCTCTGTTGACAAAGAACGCTCAAAATAGTTACTCTGAGGAATTCAGGATTACAAAATGTTTTTGAGTTACTGTTTCCAGTTAGTAGTTCAATACCCATAGCTTACTGGGAGATTCCTGGCATTTATGTGAAGGTCGAACCAACGAGGAATAATATTTATTATTACACTACATAAAAGTTTAAAACGTTTCTGAAAATTCTTGTAAAAACTTTGTTCATTATATAAAGGAAAAGCCACATTTTAGCCAATCTTTTAATGAGATTTAGAAACATGTTTACTGAAAGAATAGTATTAATCCAGTACCAAATGGAGATATATTTTTTTTAAATGTTATATCACCACGGTCAAACAATATATATGGGAACTAATGCGAAAATCACAGTTCTTTGGAAATTCATACACTCATCTAAGTTCCATTTTTTTTTTAATTTTTGAGAGAAAAACATAGAAAGTTGGGGGGAGGGGCAGAAAGAGAGGAGAACAGAGGGTCTGAAAGCAGGCTCTGGAGGGACAGCAGAGAGCTCAATGAGGCCACAAACTCACAAATCATGAGATCATGACCTAAGCCAACATCAGATGTCCAACCTATTGAGCCATGCAGGCACCCCATTCTTTTATTTTTTTAATATTATTGACACTGTATTAGTAAAACTCAGTTTAAATCCTTCAAAATCAAGCTTTCTAATGTTTCAAGTTACTCAAAATGACCACGACAAACCATAATTCAATTAACTATGTTATTTGAGATGTTAAAAGGGCAAAATTTAACTAAATTCAGCATCTTCTTTTCTGCACCCACTTAGAATGTTAATCACCTAGTATATTGGGTGATCTTTTCAAAAATGTACGTGTATACTATATTGCATCAATCATAGAATATCTATCTATCCATCCATCTACTTACCCATACATATGCCAGTAAAGTTCTTTGATGATTGAAGATCTTTTTCAGCTTTTCTTTCAGTATTACTAAATAAATCCTGCTTGAAATACTTTATCAAAAGATAATGCCTTCTTAGGTTTGCGTAATACTTTAAAGTTTAGAAAGACTGTTCGTAATTACATACAAAAACATACTTTGATCATTTTGTCTCCCCTCAAACCTATGATATAATGTGGAAGACATAACGTAACAACCTTATAAGTCAAACACTTGTAAAATCCCTCCCTTTTCACTAAAGAAGGAATTCAGGACTTGCCATTAGCCAATAGAAATGGCCAAGGTGATGGGATGTCACTCCCTTGATTAGGTTCCATTGCAAGGCAACTACAATGAGATATCACACACACACAATTGTATTATGTTCTATAGGACTCCATCTTTGCACACTGGAGTGAAACATTCCACTGTTCACCTTAAAAATAATACTTTCAGATAATCCGTGGAGAAGGTTAGGTGGCAGGAGACAGTGGGCAACCTCTGGGACCTCAGAGTAGCCTCCAGTTGACAGCCAGTAAGAAGGAGGTGTCCTCAGTCATATAACCACAAGGAAATAGATTCTTCCAAACAACCTGACTGAGCTTGGAAACAGATTCTTGCCCAGTGAGCCTCCAGATGAGAATGTAAACCAACTGACACCTTGGCTGCAGCCTGGTAAAACCGTGAGGAAAAAAAACTCTGCTTAGTCTTCTAGACTTCTGGACTAAACAAGCTGTAAAATCAATGGGTACTACTGACTGGTTGAAAAATTAATCCATTAACTTTGTGGCAATTGGTTAGGCAATAACAGAAGCTAAGACAGTTAGATATAGTCATGTTCATCTTTATATCAGTGTGAGAATAAAAGTATAGAGAATTCAAGCACTTTGCCCAAGATGTTATTGCTAGTGAGTTCCAGAGCCAGTTCTTTGACCCAGTTTTAATTTCTTCTTCTTCTCCCCTTTCTATACTTTGCAAGTATAGGTATCATTTGCTGAATGTTACCTGGATGCTAGAAAATTACTTACCATCTATAGTCATTATCCTTACAAAAACCCTATGAGGAACTTCTTTCTTATTACCACCTTATCACACATGAGAATGTTTGTATGATTGCCTCCCACTTACAGATGAGAGGTTACTTAACTTTCTAAAAGCACCGAACAAGAATTAAATTTTAACTCCAAAACTCATGCTATTAAGCATTCTTTATGATTCCAGTGCTTCCTTTATCACCCCACTGTTGCCTAGAATATTGCAGATACAGTAACTACAGACGTAATACTCGTAAGGGCAAATCTAGGCTGATGTCGCCATATTCCTTGATTTTTTAGGCCAATCAAATAAACATGGGAGTTATCTCTTAATATTTCAAGCCTCTCTTAGAGGATTAAGTGTTTCTGATAATGAAAAAGATCCGATTTATAATTATTATTTATTAAAATTAAAATATAGTTTATCTGAAATTATAAGTATAAGGAAACAGACTGCTCTCAAATACCAGTTTTTATACTTAATCCCATAAACATAACATCATTAAAGCAGATACAGCAAGCAAAACCTTTTCTTTCTTGAGAAGTAGTCTTCTATATGAGAAAAAAAAAAAAAAAAGGCTGGGGAGTGTGTGTATAAAAACTCTAGCCACAACAAAGCCATTTCTTCTTTTCAAACTCTTGAACTAGTGTCCCAAAGAGAACTGGAAAAGACAGACTTTTATGTTGTTCTGGTTTTAGAGAAAAATAATAGTAAAATATTTTAAAGTAATATTAGGGAGACAATAAAAAGAAACAGTTTATTCAGCCACAGCATGTGGGGATAAAAGCAATTAAAAAGGAGATTCAAACAGAGAATACACCATTTTCCTTCTATACTAAAGTTGGAATATACTGACCTAGTTAGCTTCTTAAACAGCACAAAGACTACGTCTACACTAGATCATTTTGAGGCATCAAATAGTCACTGGACGCAGGAATAAAACTGTGCCATAGTTTCTATTGTAATCTGAATCATGATGCAATAGATTGCAATGATGCAACCCACCATTTGATAAGCTGAGCCCAGAAACCATACCTGAAATGCTTTTTCCATTCTGTTTCCATTTGCTTCATGGATGAAGAGACAAGATATGATATTTGAAGACATGCAGTTAAGGTCAGGTAGCCAAAGGATGGTAAGAATAGATTTGAAATCCAGGGTCTCTCACAGTTTGCTCTTTGGTATGTTAATGCTACTTACACAGCATCCATAAATTATGACCCCAAACAAATAATATTATTACTGATTTTGTCAAACAAAAGACCAAACTATTTGCAAAAAGAAAAGGTAACAGCATTTTGCCCAAAGGAAAATAACTTAGCAAATTTATAATGTCAAGAAGTCAGTAAGATAATTTGCTAACATTAGAAAAATTTTATGGATAATGCCATGTCCTCATGCAAGATAAAGGTACAATAATCATATCTCATGTACAAAGTACAAGATGACCTAGTGCTTAAGAACGTGAATAAAAATGCTTTCCAACTTTTCTTTTTTTAAAAAAAAAATATTTTGAGAGAAAGAGAGAGCCCACACATGTACGCAGGGGAGGGGCAGAGAGAGAGAGTGAGGGAGAGAATCCCAAGCATGCTCTGGGCTTGATCTCAAGAACCAGGAGATCGTGACCTGAGCCAAAACCAACAGTCAGACGCTTAACCAACTGAACTACCCTGGCACCCCAAAATGCTTTCCAACTTTCTTTAAAACCCTTGAATATGGTAAGACACAGAGAAATAAGGGATAACATTTGTTTAAATAAAATAAAGGGATGAGAATTCAGAGTACTTATAGACACAGTTCCTCTGTGTGTGAAACAAACTACAAATTTCAACACATCTCAAACTTTAAAGTGTAAATTAAGTTACAATAAATAAAAGAAAAAGCAAGTATTGCTAATAATAGTCTTCATAATGATACATTTAAGAATTGAAAATATGTGAAGATACATTTCTATTTTTATTTTATAGGAATTTCTATTATTTCATGTTCATGTATATTCACAATACCAATGTCAAAACATGAGACAAAAATAAATGTACATAAAAATAACAAAAATATATTTATACGTTTTTATATTTCATTTACTTATATTTTCTGTTTACAAAGAGCTACAAACACACCATAGAAAATTTCACAACATAGAGACAGTACAAAAGAAGACAAACTTTTCATTAATTATATCAAGTGAAACATTATCATCAAACTTTGGAAAGTTTTTCATAATATTTTACTCATATTTATACACATAGGAAAGCATATATATATATATATATATATACACACATATATATATATATAGCATATATATGTATACATATTTATACTTTATTATGAAACATATATATATATACTTCAATGAATGTTATATGAACAATATATTTAATATATCTTGAATTTAAACACATTTGTTATGTTTTTGATGTTTAAACTATTTGTTTAGGGCTGCCTGGGTGCCTCAGTCAGTTGAGCATCCAACTCTTGATTTCAGCTCAGGTCGTGATTCAAGGGTCATGGGATTGAGCCCTGTGTGGGACTCCATGCTGAGCTTGGAGCCTGTTTAAGATTCTCTCTCTTCCTCTCTCTCTGCTCCTCCTGTATTCTCTATCTCCCTCTCAAGTAAGTAAATAAATATGTTTACACTTAATAAATTTATTAAAATTTCAATTAAATAAAGTTATCACATTTATTAGTTTCATTTAATTTAAATGTATAAATTAAATTTAACATTTTAATTAAACATATTAATATGTATAACATGGATACATGCATACATAATATAGTATAACAGGTAAAATATAAATATACTATAAGTAGGTAAAACACTTCTAGGTATATAATCACAACAACTTACTACAGAATACTGAAGAATTATCTGCACTCCTATGTTTATTGCAGCATTATTGAAAATAGGCCAGATATGAACACAACTAATTGTCCATCAATGGATAGATGGATAAGAAAGATTTCATATGCAAACACACCCACCCACACCCACACACACACACACACACACACACACATATAATGAGATATTATCCATTCATGAGAAGAATGAAATCCTTCCATTTGCAACCAAATGGATGGTCCATAAGGACATTTTGCTAAGTGAGATAAGTCAGACAGAAAGATAAATACTGCATGATCTCACTTATTTGTGGAATGTAATAAAGTTGAACTTGCAGTGGCTGGGGTGGGGAAAATGGGGACATGTTATTCAAAGAGTACAAATTTTCAGTTAGAAGATGAATAAGTTTTAGGGATCTAATGCACAGCATTGTACTTATAGATAACAATACTGTAGTATATACTTAAAAGTTGCTAATGGAGTAAACCTTAAATGTTCTCACCACACAAAAAAAAGGTAATTATTTGAGGTGACAGAGATAATCTTAGCTAACACTAAGATAGTAATCATATGGCAATATATAAGTGTATCAAATTAATACACTACACACATTAAAGTTGCATAACATTATATGACAATTTTATCCCAATAAAGTTGGGGAAAACAATTAAAATTTAATTTACGTTTTTAATGATAGTTTTACAATATGATATATCTTCTTTCAAACTTGGACTGAGATCACGTTAAACAAAAATAACATTTAACCATCTATAGAGCCAACACTGTTAGGATTTTGAAGAACTATCTCACCTATAAATATCTCAGAGAAGGGTTTAGGTGTCTATAGGAAAATATACAAGTGGAGGCAAAATGTCATGCTTTTTAAAAGTGTTTTAATACTTTGAGAAGAATCATAGACACACTCTTATTTCTTTCCTTCTCTCTGTTATGCTGGCATTTGAAAAGCTGTATTTAGTTAAAAATTCATTAACTCATTCTGCTACAAGATAAACCATAATTGTCCTAACTGTTATTGGCAGAAGAAAAAACAGAGTCTATCTCAATGTTCAATTAGGATTGCGCACAGAGGTGTAACTTTATCAATGTTGACATTTGCACAAGATCTGCATATTTAAAATGTGATCATACTCTACTAAAACGAGTACTGTTGCTGTGGACACAATATAACATACTTTAATGATCGCATTAATATTGACATATTATCCTAGGTCAAGATAAAGCAGTAAAATGGTCATTTAAATTAAATCACTCACAGTATTGATTTTATTGCCATTTCTACAGATATGAAAGGATGCTTTAATTTTAGAACCCGAAATGACAGGCCATTTTAATTCTATCAGATTCAAGGAGTCTGAGGGCGCTCTGTGTGGGTGTTCAAAGTCTAAAAATATTAAAACATTGAATTTCTTCCTGAATTTCATCAACCTGATTTTTTTAAACTAGAAAGAAATGTTCCCAAAATAGGTTTCTAAACTCTCTTTTGCTTGCTTTTCCCACTGACTTCTCTGTTGATTCTGCCTTACAAAAAGATGCAATGTATATAATATCTGCTTAGAAGTGAATATATATATATATCCACGTGGATAAGAGCTTTCTCCATATTTCTTTTAAAAAGAAAAAAATCATCTACTGCCAGATGTGGTAAATAATATTGAATATTCCAAGAATTTAAAAAAGATCAATTATTGAAGGAGTGTAAAGATGCCAAACTACATACATCAAAATTTCTTATGATTTATTTAAAAATTCAACATTTTTTTTTAATTCAGGACTTATCTCCTGAGTGCCTGCCATGGAACAAACTGGGAATTCAAAGTTAAATAAAACTGGATTTATTCCCTTGAGAAGCACAACTATCTTATACTGTCTTCTTGGCAACACGAAATTATTGTCAAAAATTTTGGATTTTGGAGTGTCTTATTATCTTAATGTTCATGAGACCTCTCTTAAAACATTAATAACTTATGTTTTAAAAATGATAATTGCCTTATTTTTTTTATTACTGGCACTGTTTTTGAAATTTGGGAAATGTGAAGAAAAACAAACAAAAAACAAATAAAACACTAGTCGCTAGCTTCCAGGGTTATAACCTATTCAGAGACATAGTTATATAAACATTTAACTATAAAGAAAAGCTAATGCAAATTGATGTCCATTTTGGAGAACTTTTTTCTCCCTCTTTCTCAGTTCCAGAGGTATACTGAAAAGTCTTCAAAGATTAAGGAAGAGTGACTTGAGGAATTTCAATTGCCAATCAATTAATTTTGTTTCTAATTAACCAACATGGAAATAAAATAATGTAAAATCAAAGTGAATGTCATCTCGATTGGGGGCAACCTTCTTTTTCTTTAAGAAGATTGTTTTGGTTTGGGTTACGTTTTTAAGTACAAATTAATTGTCAACAAGGTCTTGTGAAATTCTAATTTGTATTTGTTGCTTCTTCCAATCTAGAAAGGCCTAACCTCGAGTAATTTCTATAAGATTTTGGATCTTTTATAATCTCAGAGCATGAGAAGCTGGAAGGGAACAGAACTCACTTTTCCAATTCAATTTTTTACTGAGATGATTTGAAATTACAATATGCTTCCTAGGCAACCAGTACTGACCAGATACAAAATGGTGGTAGCCAAGTCAAAATTGGCTTTGGTGATGATCCCAAGAAGAGGAAGGAGAGAATAATAGAACTGAATGGAAGGGAACCAGACATCTATGTAATAATCCCATCATTAATTCAGAAAATGTGCCAATCTTTTTAAGCCTGAAGCTCAGGATTCTCCAAATCCATATAATAAGGCGGCAAAGCTGTGACTAGTTTTTTTTGGGTTTCCTTTCCAGGGAAAAGCCAGCAGATTAAAGTTACTACTAATTCCTCAACTCTGTCTGTGACGACAGTCCAAAATCTTCTGAGATTCATAAGAAATTTATTAGGAGATTAGATGGCCCTGTCCCCATTTTGTCACACTTGCCTTTGCATTCATTCATTGGTTCATTCATTTGTAACAGTTGTTACTTTGAAAAAAATAAAACAGTGTCTCTGCCCTTATGGAGTTTCCATTTTGCAGAGGACAGCAAGCAGACAAGATGATTTCAGATAGGAGCAAATGCCATGAAAAGAATAAAGCAAGAAGCTGTTTTACAGTGGAAAGAAGGCCTTTTGCCTGAGCAGTGAAGTGTACAGCAGAGATTGGCAGAGCAAGTGCAAATTTTTGAATATGCTTTATAAAAATACATGACTCCCTGAAAAGTCTCTCTAAGACTCAGCATTTTCCAAGAATGGTACTTACGTATATTTTGATGATCTGTTAAAGTCATAAATGCATGCTTTTTATGGCTTTAATTACTGAGTAAATTTCCTAATGTTGTAAAATCCTGTATAGCTGACGGGAAGAAATCCTCATAATAGTTTGATGGTCTTCAGACAATACACAAAATAGCTATTAATGAGTTCTGTGCAAAATGCATTGCCTGATAACTTGCTTGCTTGAGGCAATTGACATGGAAATGAAATTATTAGCTGAACTGGGCTTTAATCCTGGCCTTGGCCCTAGCTAGATGAATGTGAAGTAACTACTCTGGACCTTGGTTAATTATTTGTGAAACAAGAGGATTGCTAAAAGGGAACCCTCACTACTCAATCTTGTGTTAGAAACTGGTTAAATAAGAAAAACAGAGACACAGTGGTGCTTTCCCTGTCTCTGTTCAGACTGGGAATGCAAAAGAGCATCAGCTTGTGAGGTAGTGGGAATTTTGGCCTTTCTTTTCAGAAGAGAGGAATCCTCAAAAGCTCCCCATCTTCCACCCTGGTTTGCTGATCAGACTGTGTGGAGATAAAGAGTGGTCTCATTCAAGAAGAGTATGAGGATTTCTAAATAACAGAGACGTTAATCGTGCTTTCCAGTGCTATATATTCGAAATGTTTATTCCACTTTATTGCATAAATATTATGTATGAATTATTTATTTCATCAAAACTATTCTCTGGCTTTAGGGAAAGGAACACTGAGTAATGATTATCTTCTGAGCTGATTCTCAAGTCCAGCTTAAGTATCTTTATAACTCCAAATCTATCTGAATATTTTACCCTACAGTTGAAACCTGATGGTTGATACTATTTGGCCAGTAAAAACATACATGACCCTGTAAGAATGTGGTTTTGCAGAATGGCATCTTTGGGGCATTTTTTGATGAAAACAGAGAGTGAGAGGGAAGAGATGATTGGTGTGCTCGGATGAACTAAACTGTATGCTCTAAAGGAGGCGTGGGAGTCGTAGCATCGGTAGCAGACCAAATGTGCCTGTGGTCTGATGTAGGTCATGGTTGTAAGCTCTGGCTTATTACTGTATTCCTTGTTTTCATTGTCCCTTTCATTTCATTTCATTCATTGTTTTCAGCGTCCCTCTTCTTATTCATCTTATCTTGTAACGCATCTTTATGAACTCTCTATCTTGCATGCTCGAGATTTCTCTTCTCATTTTGCTTGATATCTAAAGAAAACTATTATTCCTAACAACTTTGGTTCTCATCCTTTTTTGTTAGTGAAAACCCACTTATACCAATTGCAAAAGCAGAACTGGGTAGTTTTACGTCCTGGGATCTGTTCTTGTGGGTTTAACATATGTGTGATATACTTAAATCAAAGGGTACAAAGTGGTTGACATCAGATATTGATTTTCTCTTCCCTTTTAGATTTTGTTTTAATTCATTAAAGTCTTTATTTATTAAATTGTTATTAAATAATTTATTTATTTTGAGAGAGGGAGAGGGCAAGCAGGGGAGAGAAGCAGAGGGAGAGGGAGAGACCCATGAGAAGGCTCAACACTCAGCACAGAGCCCCACGTGGGGCTCGTTCCCATGACACTGGAATCATGACTTGAGCCGAAATCAAGAACTGGATGCTTACCCGATTGAGCCATCTGTGTGCCCCAATTTTCTCTTCACATTTAATCAGTGACACTCTGCTGGAGTTGTTTGATACATATGTCAGAAGGTCCCGAAGTAAAATGTATCATAGTTTGACTCTTAAGTATATAGTAGTATTTATTATTTCATTTTTTAGTTCGGTCTTAGACGTTCTACTTGACACTTTCGAAATTTCAAATTAAATAGTCTGGGTTCATCAAAACTCCAGGTAATAAAAAGATTAAAAACAAGACTAATGGATCACTTGAGTTTTAGGTGTCATAATGAACTTTCCAATTTAATGACATTGGCACATGATTTGCATATAAGAAGTCATCACCTATTTTTTCTTTCCCCTCTTGCTTCCAGATTCAAAACCTTTATGACTCTTGGCCAAACACTAACCCTCATCTAGTTCGAAGGAAATTGTCTCTCACAAGACCATTTTGTGTTCTGGATGTTTGCAAAACGAAGGGAACAATTGCAGATCTTGGAAGGAGGTAAGGTTACTGCAGCTGTAACATCTTCCACATCAAGAATTCACTCAGCACATAACACTCCATGTAGGTAGGTACCTGTACCCAAAATACACAGTTTTTTCTCTCCTCAAGGGGAGCTGTAATTTTCTTATACAGATAATAGCACATTTACAACAACATATTGGAAGATTATTTAATATATTTAGGTATTCCAGGTAAGGTTTTTCAGAAATAGTTTTGACTTGTTTGTGGGGATTCCTGTTTATTTTTTAAACCCTGAAAAGACTTATGCAAAACCAGTAAATCTATTTTTCAGGGCAAAAGAATTTGTAGGAAGGCTATTTTAGTGTCTCTCAAATAACTTTCTTTCCTTTCAAAACATAAGCATATATTTTAACATAAAATTAGCAGTAATTGTCAGAATTCACAATGGGGTATCTATTACACGCTTGTTTTGTACTCAATTACATTTAAGTGCATTCGATAGCACCATAATGATTATGCTAAATGTAGGTAAGCACTTTCCTGAGGCAATTTTTGCAGTATATTATATGTTTACATTATTTTCCTTCCTATTAGACTTACAGCCACAACTAACACTCAGTAACTACAGGCTACCTCTTAAGGAAATTGGGAACTCTCAATTATTTTTACATCTTAAAAGCCAGAAATTGGCTCTTCTCTTTTCTGAAGCGTGAATTTTATTTTGCAGTGTATAAACTGTGTAGAAGCTATTTTTACTTCCTGCATTAGCTTTGATGAATATCTGTCATTTTTCTCAAATTATGTTGAACTTACAGTCACAAAACCACCTGATTAGCAACCTGCCCGAGTACATGATAAGGGAGCAAAAGCAGCAGTATCTAGATGGGAAATTTATTCCAATTTGCTGCTTGCTGCTCAGCTGATTGAAACTTTCGAATGGAAAAAGTTGCTTTATTGATGACAATAGATTTGGACAGCGACCTTTGAAATCAATGAAATCTGCCCTTTACCTCCTGGGTTTTTAGACTCAACATGGGTTCCTTCTCAGCCCCTCCCAATCCTTCGTTAGACTCATGGAAAAAGTTACCCTCAGCACTCTAAGTTTAGTGATAAGAGTAATGGAAAATCAGAGTAACAAACTCCAAAACACTTCTGGCTGAGTTGAGACATGTATTTTCACCTAAATCTCAATTATATCTTCTAACACTGGGGTCATACATATTCTCTACCTCTGCTACCTCATAATCAAAGAGATCTTCAGGTCATGGTACAAACATTTCTAGTTTATTTGCCAACAGATAAACAAATAAATTTTAAAAACCCTCTTTAATTAGTTGATAACAAAATATTTCTCAGGGCAAAAAGATATGAAAGGACACGTGTCGAATATATAGATAAATGGCAACTGTACAGAGAAAGTAGCTGGTGTGTGCACATGTATTTCCAGATATTTAAGTTAGTATAGAAATAAAAGTAACTCCAATTAGTTATAAGAAGAAATTATAAACTTATCTTTCAGTGATCCTTTCATATTTGGCAAACATTCCTTGATAAGAATAAAAATATTATCAGCTAGGAATGATTTAGTCATAATGTTTAAATGCAAGAGGCTAAATTATTTAAAAATGAGGAGGGAATGTGAATTCAAAATGTACCTACAGGAAAGGGAAGTAGCTACCCTTATGTAAACAAAGATGGTCTGAATGCAAAAATTCCAACAACTTCCCTATCTCCCCAGCACCACCGGTCTCCCTCTTCTCTTGCTTTCTCACTCTTTCTCAAATCACCAACTCAGACCTTCTGGTCTTTTGGGGGGTTGTTTGTTTTTTTACTGAAGCTAATATATGTCAAGTGCCCACTGTGTATTGAATGGGTATTTGTCACTGTATTGCATTCTCAAAACAAACTTGCAAGGTATTAATTCTAGCCAATAGTGTAGATATCACTACAGTAACACTTCACTAGCATTATCTAATGGAATCTTCACAAAGGTACTATGACATAAATATTAGTATTTATGAAAATTAGTATTTTTGAAAATGATTGATTATAGACTAAATATATTTTCCAAGGACATCCAACTAAAGCCTTATGTTATAAAACTCACTGATTGGAGTGCCTGGGTAGCTCAGCCAGTTAAGCGTCTGACTTCAGCTCGGGTCATGATCTCACAGTTTGTGGGTTCAAGCCCTGTGTTGGGCTTTGTGCTGACAGCGTAGGCCTGGAGCCTGCTTTGGATTCTGGGTCTCCTCCTCTCTCTGCCCCTCCCATGCTCATTCTCTCTCTCTCTCTCTCTCTCTCTCTCTCTCTCTCTCTCTCAATAATAAATAAACATTAAAAAAAATTAAAACTCACTGTTCATTCTATAATCTGCCTAATGACCCTATAAAGGAATTTGTATTTTTAAAGAAAACTGTTTATTCATTTTATTTTGTCCTTACTTTAGGTTTCAAACTCAGAGAAGTAACCAGAATATTTAACAAGAAAGAAGATGATACATATTAAAATGTTCCCAATTTGAGGTTGATTGTTGCTAATTTGACATGGTGTGATAGAAATCAGAGTTATACAATCATGGGAAATGTAAAGGGCTTCCTGGTGGAAAGATAGACTCATGAGACAAGTTACAACCACTTTCACATGATTAGACTGGAAAGTATATTCCATTTGGTTTCAGTCAAAGGAAAAATCTGTAAATTGACTCAAGGTCTCCTCTAACCCTATAGTTATACAAATAAGATGTACGGATCCAAGAAGTTCCTTATTATATTGTGCATCTCATAATTAATTCAACAAAGCTGGTGAATTCATAAATTCGTACCATGGAAATCCTTGTAGAATTGAAAAATTTAGACATGAAATAAAGAAACCTATGTCAATTGCAAAGCCTATCTCAAATTCATCATTATTTTATTTTCTATATATTAATTCACAAGATTACAAATATAAAATAAGTTATTGACCATTGTCCTTTGTGCCATCTTTATAGTTTTTTTGTCTCTAGTAACTCAAACTCATGTTTCTTTAACACCTACTGTGTTAGGTTTCTAGGGCAGCCAGAACAAAGCACCACAAACTTGGTAACTTAATCAGCATAAATTTATTTCCTCCCGGTTTGAAGGCTAGAAGTGCAACATCAAAATGTCGGTGGGTTTGGTTTTCTCTGTGGGTCTTTCTCATTGGCATGTAGACAGCTATCTTCCCCCTGTGTCTTCATATGGTCTTCCTCTGTGTTGTCTGTGTCTAATCTCCTCTTCTTATAAGGACATCATTTACTTGAGTCAAGCCCATTCATATGACGTCATTTTACCTTAATGACCTCTGTAAAGACCTTATCTCCAAATACAGTCTGAGACTCTGGGGATTAGGATTTCAACGTAGAAATTTGGAACGGGAAGGAATTCAACCCATAACACCTAGCATATTTATTTATTTTCTTACTATCGTTGAAGAATATTTCACATAAAATTTCAAGGGGAGTGATCATAACAAAGTTACTTGCACTGGTTTCCTATGTGTACTAACAGAGCACATATAGTTTCTACTAATGTTCTGGATGAAATCAGAGAGGTGGTGCAAGTTGCTCCATTCTCTTTGAAATGCTTGGCTCTAGTGTAGAAGTGTCAGATATATTCTTATTTACTAACATGTACTATATCTGTACATTTTAATGGAGTTAATTGTGGAGAAAATAGGAGGTTTCTTAGTGGGTTTTTTTCTGAATAAAGTTATATAAAAGAAAGTCACTCAAATAATTTCTTATAATTTTAAGCATTAAGAGTAAAGTTCTCACAAATGAGCATTTACACAAGCAACAGTGTTTTTAAATGCGGGTGCTAAAATAGGACCCTTAAATAAGTTTGTGAAGTGGAAAATATGCACTTACTAATGTCTGAATTGTGAAAAACACACCTTTGAGTGCTGAATGGTTAACTATGTTCACAAACAGCCTCTGTGACAGGCAAGCGCCAGTTTTCATGTGCAATCACCTATCTGAATGTGCAGTACTTAATCATGTGTCAGCATTCGGTGGTGACAATTTCTGTCCTCTCCTTCCCCTGTTCTCTCTCTCTCTTGTACCCTTGTACATGCTCACACTCTACCTCTCTCTCTGTGTGTATGGCCATGAGAAAATGTCGTGTACATTTTCTATCTGTCTTCTGAGTAATTCAAATGGATGTTATCAAAGTTAAGCTGCAAATTATTTACAGTTAATAGAGATTTCACCTTAAGAAAAATTTGCTAACACATCTGACTTGAGCATTCTTTACTCACTAGGGGAATTTTGGTTCCAGTCAACTGATGTGAATTTAAAAGATCACTTATCAAGGGTGAACGTAACTTCTGTAGAGATTATCTGAACAGCACCAACATGAATTATAAACATGTATCTGGACCATCATAGTTACTAACAGGTTGTTTCTTTAATGTGATTCTGTAGGGTAGAGGCATCTCCAGGGAGAATAGAATAGGAGAAATTGAGAAATGACCTTTGAGTTTTGTCTCGTATATGTGTATCTTAACCTAATTTTTCCTATCAAGAATGTTTTCATAAATGACTTATCTAGTAATAAATGTGAATAAGTAAAACAATATCACTACCTGTATACAACCCTGCTATAAAGGTTGGAGGCAATATATGTTAAAACTCAAAACATAGTACTTGGCACCTAGGAGACAAATAGTTGCTAAAATTACTATTATTATCACCATTTCCAATTTTACATAATATTTCCCTTAATGTAATTAAGATCCAATCCATTTTACAGATTATTATTTTTAAAAGTTTGTGCTTTATGAACAAAGCAAACTAAAGGTATGCATTTATCTCTTTGTCCTTTAAAAATCACATTAAAGTGATGGCAGTAGCAGAGAATAAACCCAAAGGACAAAGGGTTGTCTTTTTATTATTTTACCATATTTTTTTTTTTATGGAATATCAGGCAGGAATGGCAATCAATGCTCTGTAAAGTTTAACCAAAAACACAAAGGTTTTAAGGTCACTTTTAAAGTTATACCAAACCCCATTAAATAGCATACATTAAAGTTAGAAAAAGGAAAAGTAAGAATGCATACAACCATCTTCTAAACAATTGCCTTTGTAACTATAAATTTAGCAATAGATTTTCAAAGGGCTAAAGTATGGAAAAAGGGAAGTCATTCAGGAAATCTACAAGGCCCCACAAGATAAAGACTAATTGACAAGAAGCATTACAAATGTTGTGGATACCGTTTCTGGGGTACAAATTCTCCCACAGAACTCATGAAGAACATTATGAATAATGGAAAGAAATATTCTGAAAAGTATCCTTAAACAAATATATTAATTAATTTCACAAAAAGAAATTTCAATATGGAACTTCAATATAGAAATTTCATATGGAAATTTCAATATGGCTTAACATTCAATAGAGATAGTTCTTTAGATGGGAGTAAGATATGGCCTTTGGTGTCAACCTGGCTTTAAAATGTAATAAACTTTTCTCCTAAGCAATTTTCCAAGGATTCAGTTTTTTTGATTTACAGATAAATGCTCTTACGTTTTCCCAAGAGCACAAGACTATGTCAGGTATCTGATCTGTAGCAACTTTCAGCTTCAGTATGATATATTCCTGGTGTTAGCCATCTTCCCACAAATCCTCAAGACCCTCTTGTGTCTGGATACCTAGACCAGTGTCCATAGTGAGAGGCCCTTGGTGGCTTTCTAGCCAATTGACTTCAGTCAGAAATATCCTAGTCAGCCCAGGGAGTTTTAATTATATTGGGGCGCCTGGGTGGCGCAGTCGGTTAAGCGTCTGACTTCAGCCAGGTCACGATCTCACGGTCTGTGAGTTCGAGCCCCGCGTCAGGCTCTGGGCTGATGGCTCAGAGCCTGGAGCCTGTTTCCGATTCTGTGTCTCCCTCTCTCTCTGCCCCTCCCCTGTTCATGCTCTGTCTCTCTCTGTCTCAAAAATAAATAAACGTTGAAAAAAAAAATTAAAAAAAAATTATATTGAATCACCAAAGGGAAGATACCAGGAATTCAACTGTTTCTGCTTTTGGAGCTTGTTACCATATGCAAATGTCCCCACTTTCTTCCTAATAACTAGCCCTAAATGACGATGAATTAGGGTAGAATTCTTTGTCAAGAGTGAGCTCTTATAAGGAAATTTTGAATTCGTATACTTTCTCCAATAGCTAGACTGACTCTCTTGTAGTAGTGAGTCTTGATTTGGGCTGGGAATTTGTTCTTTTTACCCTTAAATATGCTTCTAAGCCTTTAATCTCCAGTAGGGAAGACTATCTTCTGGAAGTACAGGTAAGACCTTCTACGTCCACAAACACTGCAGAGAACGCAGCAGATAGATTATAATATAATATAATATAATATAATATAATATAATATAATATAATATATATAATATGGAATCACCAGTTAAAATGGAAAAAAATCCCATTGACCTCAAAATATTCTTTACGTTTTGCGAATAGACATCTAAACAGTAGTCTTTCACATTCAGAAATATATATATCTCTACATAGTTATATTTCATTTAGATTTCTCATCTTTCCAGTCAAATTTTGTAATATTTCCTGTGGAAGAACTTCACACTACTTTTTAAGCTTGATTGTTTGTATTTTATGTTTCTGTGGTTATTATAGTATCGTTCTCCATTTTATTTTTATCTTTAACATACTAATTTTTTCTATAAAGAGATATAAGTTTTACCTTTACTGAATCCTCTCTTTTCTTCTAAAATTTTCAGTTATTTCCCTCGGACATTTGGGGTACACTATCATATTATCATGCTCAGACATTTCTGGATGTTCATTTATTGTCCAAGAAGCTATCTTTAAGCAAAAGGGTTTATATAACCGTAAACAAATTAATAACCAGGGATGCATTTTACTGAGAAGTGGATCTTTGAAAGTTGGAGGGCCCAATAGACAGTTGATTAGGTTGTTAAAAATATATTCCCACATGTTTCTTAGTATGAGATCTTAGATGTCACAATGAGTTTGCCTCCTTATCTATTATGTTCTTAGATCTTGGCATTACCATCATAACATATTATTTGCAGTTAGCCCTTTAAATACACAAATGAGTCATAGTGCGATTTCAAAAAATGTCTTTGGGAAGTTTGGATATCTTTTTGAGGACTCAGAGAAACTAGCATTTTAAAACTGCTATTGAGTTACTCCTTCAAAGTATTGTAATGATGTTTTATCTTCCATTTCAGCAGCCTCCAATCTTGTGACATTTGTAAACACGTTATATGAGATTGTAAAGGTACTAAAGCTATCAGACAAAACCATTTTGATTTCATTTTTATATACTGATGAATTGCATATGTCTGTTTCTTTCCTGATTCCCTTAATGCAAAACACATTAAATAGTTGAAAAAGTACCACATGCTAAATGCCAAATGTAAAGTCATTTCTTTTCTGAAGTGATTTCTGTTTACAAGTTATGCTTCTGTCTATTAAAATTCATAATGTGAGTGTAATCCTTTCCTTATGAGATTTTTTCCCCCTACCTTATCTCAACTTTTATTACAGTACATGTAGACAAAGTGTTGGTGTCTACAGTCAGTGTATTGTGCCTACTTTAGCTTTAGAGCCCTCTCATTACTATGCTTAATTTGAATTTCTTTTGTCTCGTTAGAAAGCCATCTGTCAGTAAATTATAGTTTGGTAGCCCTACGTGATTCATGAGACTACGAATTACATGCGAAAAATGGGGCTTGTTGAAACCTGCAGGTAGTTGAAAGGGTTTTTTAAAAAATGAAGATTTTTTAATGCTGAAAGTGAGAATTTGGTAAAAATAATTAATGGAAAGATTTTACTAATTTCAAAATTGGGGTTTTTGTGAGCTGCGTTTGAAAATCCAGGACAGGTGTATACAAACTGTTCCGCTCATTTTTGTCCTTGATGAATAAGAAATTGTTATGATGACATTTATTATTTTATGAACTCATTAAAGAAAGATGTGTGAAGAATAGTTAAGAAGCTCTTTAAGAGTCTAATAACTGAATACTTTTCTTAATGTTTAGCTGAACTTATATGCACATTTTATACTAGGTAAACAATTATGTATATATAAACGTTAATCTCTGAACCCTTATTTATTTATTTATTTATTTATTTATTTATTATAAATGACATATTTTTAAAGTTTATGTATTTATTTATTTTGAGTGAGGGAGAGCAGGGTAGGGGCAGAGAGAGAAGGAGAGAGAGAATCGCACTCAGGTTCCATTGCTTTCATCAAGGAGCCCAGTGTTGATCCCACGAACTGAGGGTTGACCTGAGCCTAAATCAAGAGTCGTCCAATTAACCGACTGAGCTGCCCACTTTTCTAGCTGCTGGATGTAAAAGATTTACTAGTATAAAAAATTACTCAAGAGACTCAATTTCATATAAAACTTCCTTCTCAGAGTTAAGACTGTCCACATTCTCACCAGCAAGCACTGATTGCATGTACAGAATCCCTGGACCAAAGACAAACAGGATGAGTAGAAGGTGGGTCCAGATTGCTTTACAAATGCCCAGATCCCTTCCAAGCTGCTACCATCACAGGAGGTAAATTTGGTGAAAAACTGGCCACAAAGGGTGGGGGTCATAGAAAGATTAAGGCATATAATTATGGGGTGTAATGTAACAGATATTGTACTGGATCAGGGATCCTGAGTTCTGAGCCCACCTCTCTCATGAACTATGAACCTTAAGCAAAAGGTAACTCATCTCTCTCTCTCTCTCTCTCTTTTATATGTAAAATGAGAATATAATTTTACAAAAAATTAAAATGCTTCATAAACTATAACGTACTATATAAACAGTAGGAGTGATAAAAAAAAAAAAAAATTACAAACTCCCTTAACCAGTCCAGGAGCTGTAAACTGGGGTGAGAATTCAAAGCTAATATCATTACCTGGTTTAACAGCTTACTCTGCCTATACCATCCAGGCTCTCTCATAATACTTTGGTTATTTTACCTCTTGACCAATTCCTTTATAATTTCATTGTCTTTGGGTTTATTTTGCTCCTTTTTATCATTTTGCAGCCAGTTCACTGAGGAACTACACTTTCCAGTCCTTCTTCTCATTATTACCGATATCATCGCTATTATGATTTTAATAATTATTTGTACATGTCTAGTATTTTGTGAATGATAGAATTGGTTTGTATTATTGTGGTTGTCTTTTTCTTTTCTTATTTTTTAATCTACTTTGAGGACTCTACGGACCTTTTTGCCAGTTTGTCATATTATAGATATGACAGTTTCACACTGAAGGCCATACCATTGCCCTGCCCTTTGGTCTAATTATGTCAGTTGCATATAGTTGTGATGCTTTCAGTGACAGTCACAGCGAGCAAGGGAAAATACAGAATGAAGTGTGAATGGGAGTAATCAGAAAACCAAGCAACATTTGCTGCTGCAGAAAAAATAGCAAAATTCTGAGGAAAATGTGGAGATTATGGGTGAGATGCCAAATGGTAATGTTTGTTATCACCTATATTTGGTCCCTGTAGCATTTGATATTGGCATTATTTTAATCACCTTGTACTTACAAATCCATTATGACCTAATCAATTACAGGTTTTGAAAAGTCAAATGCATAGATTTAAGGAAAATTCTGACTGATTCACTTCATTCTTTATTCTGACTATCAAAATACCACTTTTTCACCCAAAAGAAAGTTGTAGTATGTATTAATTTGATTTATAGCCAGATAAAGGGATAATTAACACTAGGAACAAAATAGGAAATTATTTAAATCTATAAGGAATGTTACAAATTACATTAATTTGCATTGCTTGTAACTTATAATTTGGTAGAAATATTTTGAAATAGTTTTTAAATGTAAAAATGCACTTAAAATGAATTAAAGGCATGCCTGGCTGGCTCACTTCATAAAGCATGCAACTCTTGATCTTGAGGTCATGAGTTCAAGCTCCCCAATGGGGGTAGAATTTACTTAATTAAAAATAAATTAAAAATATAAGCATAACTTCTGATTTCCATTTTTTTGTATATAAGGAGCTTGGAAGTTGCCACTCCATCCTAACAAGTGAAAAGCTGAACAGACTGAAAAATCAACTCTACTTGGCTCCATAAGAGAAGGAAGGACATGGGCCAACCCTTTGACCCCAAGATCAGAGACAAGCTGGCAAATATAGGGCCCTGTTGCTTACTAGGACAGAGACTTCAGAGCTGAAAACTGTGGGAACCAGTACTGAGGTAGAGAAATTCAAACCGTGTTTGACTAATTACTAGAGAGTCAGGTCTGACAATTTTGAGTGTTAGAAACTCCTGGGGCACCCAGCCATGGGGGACAACAACATGGTGAGATTTACCTCCAGGAGCTCAACCAGACTCTCAAAGTAAACATCAGAGAAAAATCTTCACTTACTTCCTGCAGGAGAAAGGGTAAAGAAAACATTCGAAATACCCTAAAACACTCTATTCTTTTTTTTTAAATGTTTATTCATTTTTGAGAGAGAGAGAGAGAGAGAGAGGCAGAGAGCATGAGTGGGGGAGGGGCAGGAGGGAAGGAGATACAGAATCTGAAGCAGGCTCCAGGCTCTGAGCTGTCAGCACAGAGCCTGACAACGGCTCGCACTCACAAACTATGAGATCATGACCTGAGCTGAAGTTGGACACTTAACTGACTGAGCCACCCAGGTGCCACAAAACACTATTCTAAACAAGGCATGATCATAACAATAATCACTAACATTTGCTGTTATTTATTACATACCAGGCGCTGCTAAGTGTTTTTCATTCAGTATTTTATTATAGAGGTGAAGAAACTGAGACCAAAAAAAAAAAAAAAAAAAAGAATTAGAACACAAATCAGTGAAATAATTAAAAAAAAAACAAAACAGGAAATTGATTCAGAAAATCAATGAAACCAGAAGTTAATTCTTTGAAAAAAATCAATGAAAATGATATGCCTCTAGTTAAGCTAAGAAAAGAAGAGAGGAAACAAATTACTTACATTAGAAGTGAAAGAAGGGACATCACTAAAGACCTACAAAAACTAAGAGGATAATAAAGAAATACTATGACCAACACTGTGGACACAAATTTGATAGCTTAGATGAAATAAACACATTTCTTGAGAGATACAATTTTACAACAATAATAAATCAAACAACCCAATTAAATATGGGCTAAAGATCTTAACAGACACCTTGTAACAAGATGCTCTTCATCATATGTCATCAGAGAAATGCACGTTGAACCAACAAATAGATGGCCCTACTTCCCCATTGCTGGGAAGCGTGCAGGTGACGAATCGGTCGAGCATCAAATAACCAAAAAAAGGTCATAATATAAGTCTTACCAAGTTACCTAGAGCAGAGTCAGGATGTCCTGTCAAATGTTAGAAAATACACAATAAAAATTTTTTTGACAAGTTGAATGGAGGCATCTGAGAAATTGGTCCAATATCAGGAATTTGACTGTGTTGGTATTCTGTACCTTCCAATTTTTATATATATTCTGATACATATACCTTTTAATTTGGAAATATATATATTTCAGGGGATGGGTTATATCAGGCCCAAATGAGGCAGACTATGGTTACGTTCAGAATAACTTAAGTCTGAAACTTAATAGAAACATGATTAGAGAAGTTTACACATACACACTCCTCACTCCAACATTGTCATCCGCCACTGTGGCTGCTAATGAAACTCAGGATGCTTCACATTTCTTGGACAGTGTTGCTGTTCTCTCTGATTCTGAGTCATCTGAACTGCCTTGTTGTTATATATTTTAGATAATAAATCCTATATCATTTCACCATGAAGTTTGTGTAGGATATGTCCTTAAATTTTAATTAATATTTGTCAACAATGTGGTCGAGATGTACATCTCTTTTCTGAATAATTTGAAATGGCAGATCTTCTAAAAATGGTACCTTGTGCACAACTCGTAAGTAGCTCCTTGGCAATCAATGACTGGATATCCTCACATAGTACCGATGGGTATTTGAAGATATAGGAAACAAGAGGAAACTGTTATCCTAACACTAAATCAGCAAAGCTTCCTGACCCTGTTAATAAGAACGGGACACTATGTAACTAAATCAGAGATTAACATTGGACTAAGGAATGAATGTTGAGAAAGCTAAGGCTTCTGATCACGCCAGCCTGCTTGCTTACTGCCAATACAAATCCCAAGTTTGTCTTCATTCTGGTTCCCTAGAGATAATCAAACTCATGGAAGGAATAATTACTGAGACTCGGTTGGTGCTGAGAAATAACACTGTCACAATCTGTGATGAGACCATATGCTAAAGATTAGTTTTTCCACCCACTGCTCAAAAATAATCATATTATTTTTAGGAACTTAAAAGTAGGATAGGAAATGAAAAGTATTCTGAAATAAAGGGGCCTCTTGCTCAACCCTGAATGAAGGATAAAGTACCTTTTTCCATTTATAGCCTGTCTTCAAGTATGCTTCAGGTTAGCATAGCTACTAGAAGAAAAATGTAATTGTTGTAACAACACTGATCTGACTCTTAGGAGATGGCATTATGTTATAGAAAGAGCTCTAGTAGAATTTCCTGGGCCTAGATCTAGCAAAATGATGGCCAATTTTGAGGGAGGGAATAGAAAATGATGAGCATGACATATGAGACATATGATAAACAAGATGTTCTACATTGCAATGCTATATTGTGAAGAAAGAGAAATGAGAATGGAACAAAGATGAATAAAATTATGTATTAACCCTTTGCACTGTACTCAATAGATAAGCTCTATTGTGTTAGTATAGAAATTTTATTCTATAATCAACATGGCCAGTCTTTAACTGGTGATGCCTATATCCTCAGATAATGTCTACACCATTAAAGGCAAGATGAATGGACTGGTAAGCACTTACTAAACATTTATTGAATGAATCTATGAGTCAATGAAACAATTAGCCACATGTGTAGTATCTCTTATTTGCAGAAAAAAAATGATTTCTAGGGGTGCATGGGTGGCTCATTTGGTTAAGTATCTGAATCTTGATTTTGGCTCAGGTCATGGTTGTGAGATCAAGCCCTGTGTTGGACTCTGTGCTGAGCACAGAGCCTGCTTGGGATTCTCTCTCTCTCTCTCTCTCTCTCTCTCTCTCTTTCTCTTTTTCTCTCTGCCTCTCCCCCACTTTTGTGTGCTCTCCCTCTCTCTCAAAATAAATAAAATGTCTAAAAATTTATGCTGCCACAAAAGAGAAAATATTTGACATACTAAATAAACTTACTCATGTGTCCATAGTTTATATCTTCCATGTATTCTCTAGAATACACTGAGACAAGCGGATCATATGGCATGTCCTTGTGGCATCGTTGATCTTCAGAAAGTCTCCAAACATATTCGGGTTCAATTTCCTTCTTCTCTTTAATGAACGAGAGCATAAGATCTTCTCTCAGAATTTTTCCTGCTCTGAAAGTCTACCATTCTCAAATGGTAGCACATGATTTAGATCTTGGCCCTGCTTGGGGCGCCTGGGTGGCTCAGTCGGTTAAGCGGCCGACTTCGGCTCAGGTCATGATCTCGCGGTCCGTGAGTTCGAGCCCTGCGTCGGGCTCTGTGCTGACAGCTCGGAGCCTGGAGCCTGTTTCAGATTCTGTGTCTCCCTCTCTCTGACCCTCCCCTGTTCATGCTCTGTCTCTCTCTGTCTCAAAAATAAATAAACGTTAAAAAAAAAAAATTAAAAAAAAAAAAAAAAAAAAAGTAGATCCTGGCCCTGCTTGACTTTGGCTTCTTACAGGAAATTGATTGATGAGACCTAACTGACCTTTCCCCATATCACCTGTGTGTAACAGGAATTGGTCTCTATTGATTGAAGTCACCAGTGGATACCTGTTTGCTCCTACTCCATTGCTTTTGAAATGATAAAAACAAAACGAAACAACAAAAATCCCTCTTGATATTGAGGACAAGTAACAGCCAGCTCTTTAATCTTTATTAGGGCTGTCGAATATGGTTGCACAGTATTTGCCCTGCAGGAAAATTCTTGACCTAGGGGACATAAGAGAGCAAAGTGCCAACCACCTTCTCTTTGCCTAATTTGTACAAAGGTGACATTGATTTGATTTATTCATACTTACATGGTTGGCATGACTTGAGTGACCAATAAACTATACTCTGTATATAACACAGAGTCTTTCCCATACATACCAAGGCAGAACTTTGAGACATGTGTTCCACTCCACTTCTATTAAAGGCATTCTCAAATAATAACTGTTCTTTCATTGAAAAGATTTCTCGCAGGTGGCACTATCAGAAAAATAAATATTTCTATTGTTACTATTCTCTTACTACAGATACCTTCCATAAACTGATTTAGTTTGTATGTCTCTTACAGTTTCTATATTTAAGTTTGTGTGCATGTGGGTTTTTAGTATGTGAGTACTCATAAGCACTTCAGTGTATAATAAAGTTTCTCCAATCAAAGCGGATAGGAGGATGGCAAGGGTAGTGTAGAAGGAGAGTCAGATCTATTTTCTAATTCCACCAAATCAAGCATATAATTTCATCACTGCATAAGTGAATATCATCTGGATTTCTGTGTACTTCCCATATATCGCCTTCTCCTAGTTTTGAGAAAATAAGTATTTATTACGTACTTAACAACTTCCTTGCAGAAGTGGGCAAGGTCAGTGTAGCATGACCTGTTGATAAGAAGCTTTCAATCCAAAGTAAATAGAACTATATAAAAGCATAAAAACCATCAATTGTATTGCAGTTCAACCTCACCTTTTACAGAAAATGAAACTTGGCGGAGAGTGGTCAGTCGCTGCATCCGAAATCATGTTAATGTGACATGTTGGTCGCAGAGAAAATGCATTTTAACAGCAATAGGCTTCCTCTCAGTACTTGTCCTAAGTCAGTCTAGCGTAGTGGGGAAGATCATGACCTCTGGATTTCAGACGCTTAGGTCTGAATCTTGGCTTCATCATGTTACACTGAGGAATTCAATCCACTTCTTAGTGCCTCTGTTTTATCTTCTGTAAACTGAGGAAGTTAGTAACACTTCCTTTCATATGGATTCAGTGAGTTAAAGGTCTGAAGTGCTTAGACATAATGATAATGATGATGATGATGGGAGGAAACAAGCGCCTTTAGTGGTAATGATGATGGTGACTTTTCTTTTCATGATTTTGAAATAAGGGGGTGTTCCTTTCCCGGGAAGCTGCACCTCCAGTATTGCCTCCCATGCGGTAATCCACTGCTTTAAAATAAATCATTAGGAACCAGAAAGGATTACAAACCATGTTAATCTGATGAATCCCAAAATTATGAATCAAAGTTCAATGAACTGAAATTCACTGTTGTAAATGAAGTAGAAAAATAACAAAATATTTCTAATGGTATCTCTCTGAACCACTTGACTAAAACCAGTCATTGAGATTTAATGGAAACAGGTAAAGGTCCTTCCCGCACATACCATGGTAGAATGTCGTCGGAGAAATAAGGACTCACAAAGAACCGCTACTGCATTTTTTTTTTTTTTCAGAGTTAGATTGCACTTCAATAAGATGAAATCTTAAGGAATTGGAATAATTATAATAACAGAGAGCAAAAATAAACCTTAGTCTGATTGAGATTTTTAATTTGCCTCTTTTGGTAATTAGCTTTCTTATATCCTTTGTTCCAATTGGCAGATTTTTAAAAATATCTATTATTTATTTTTGAGAAAGAGAGAGAGCACAAGCAGGGGAGAGGCAGAGAGAGGGGGAGGTAGAGGATCCGAAGCAGGATCCGCACTGTCAGCACAGAGCCTGATGTGGGCCTTGAACTCACGAACCATGTGATCAGAATCTGAGCACGAGTCAGATGCTCAACCGACCGAGCCCCCCAGGAGCCCATCAATTTGCAGAATTTTAACGGTGATAGTTTGAACCATGAAGGAAAAATAAAGTGGTTACCAAAAAAAATGGTTTAATTAACAGATTTTACACAAGTTAGCTATCTTTGATTATTCTGAACTCATATTTTGCAGGAAATTATTACAATACACTAAACACATTTCATGACCATAATATTTTGCTCAATAAGCAACAAGGAATAATTAATTGTGATCACGTTAATTGATAACCACATAAAATAACTCTAAAAATGTTTGGAGGAGCTTTACAGAAAAGTAAGTGACTATGCTACGGCAAAAGCAAATTGCAAACTTATCTTACCAAGCTACATGACTTTTCATGTTTACTTTCATAGATTTATTTTCTGTCCACATTTTAGAGGAATTTGAAAAATGCTTGCTTATTTCTTCTTGTCATTTATAAGTAACGATAGGGAGAAAGCATCTTTTCTGAGCTTTTATGAATTGTTATACTTCTTTCTAAGCTTGGATTTGCTTGTCATTCTACCTTTCATACTTTCAGTGTATAAAATATCCCAGAGATTTTCCTTAATGCAAAGTTTTCTTTCAACATAACTTCCTCTGGGGTGTCTTCATCTTTTACATTATCGTTTTTTTCCCCATTTATGTGCATATGTTCTCCTTTATAAATTCTTCTGGCTCATACATGGAGTCAACATCTCCCCATCACCTATTTCTTCTGTAACTATATTTATGTGCAATTGTTTTTTTTTAATTTTTAAAATGTTTATTTATGTTTGAGAGACAGAGAGAGACAGAGTGTGGGCGGGTGAGGGGCAGAGAGAGGGAGACACAGAATCTGAAGCCGCCTCCAGGCTCCAGGTTCCAAGCTGTTAGCACAGAGCCCGACGCGGGGCTCGACCTCCTGAACTGTGAGATCATGATCTGAGCGAAGTCGGCCGCTTAACCAGCTGAGCCACCCAGGCGCCACGATTTATGTTCCATTGTGCTTTCACTTCTGGCATGAACATTTGCTTCCTTGCTGTACGTTCATCTCTTTTGGGCATTCCATCTTTTGATTATTCATTTTGAAAAAAATGTCATGTGGGTTATCATGGGGACAGAAGGAGACAACACAATAACACACTTTGCTCTATGAGCATGAACTAAATAACAGGTGCAAAGTGACCAATCAGCACCCTGTAAAAGAGCATCATCGGTTACTGATCATGCTGTACGTTTGTTATGTATGCAGAAGTATGTGGACGGAAGAACTAGCAGCGAAGTTTATATTTTATGCAATCAATCACGGCTCATGTACTATGGCCACTGAACTTGAACTGTGTTTGGGGAAACTGGCATTATTTAACTGAACCATGTTGCTTGAAATCTGTGCACAGTGGAGCCATGCTAACTGAACACTGCCTGATTGTGAAGCTTTCATCATCGAGATCTTTCACATATTTGTTAGGTGTATAATGAAGTACTTCATACTTTTATATATATATATATATATATATATATATATATATATATATATACCTATTATAAATGAGACTTATTTTTTTTTAATTTTCCAGTGGTTATTGTTAGCATATAAAAATACAGTTGCTTATTTTTATTACATAATATCCTGAAAACTTGCTATCCTCACTTACTAGTTCTAACCACTTTTTGTTTTATTTGTGTTCTTTTATAAACTTCTTGGGATGATTCTACTTGGGAAATTGTGTGGGCTGAAAATTTAAATATTTTTATTTATTCCTTTTTATAGGTATCCTTGTTATTGCTTTTTATTGCCTTTTGCACTGGTTGGGATCTCCAGTGTAAAGCTGAATAAACGTTCTTGCCTTGTTTCCAACCTTAGAGAAAAAATATTAAGAAGGATATTAATTATTAAGATGGTAGGTATAGGTTTTTAGAGATGTTCAATGTTAGGTTAAATAAATTCCCTTGTAGTCAGGGTTTTGTGTGAGTTTTGAATCACGAGTGGGTATTGAATTTTGCCAAATACTGTTTCTGCATCGACTAAAATGATCATATGTTTTTTTTCCTCTTAATCCCTTGACAATAATTTATACTTGATTGATATTCTAATGTTGAATCGAACCAGCCTGCAATTTCAGGATAAATCCCATTTTTCACAATACACTGTCCTCTTCATGTTGCTGCATTAGATTTGCAGTATTTTAAGACATTTTGCATTTATATTCATGATTTATATTTCATTTTTTGGTAGTATTTTTGTCTCGTTTTGGAACCAAGGTAAGAGGGCCTCATTAAATGAGTTAGGAAGTGTTTCTTAATCTCCTATTTTCTGGAAGCGTTTATGTAGAATTGGTGTTTCTTTAAGCACTTGGTAGTATATGCAGTAAGATAGCTAAGCTAACCTAAAATTTTTCTTATTGTTATTGTTTTTATAAAGACTTTCACTCTAAATTTAGTCTCTTTAATAGATTTAGAAATATTGAGGTTTTCCTTAAATAGTGAACTTGTGGAATATGTGTCATTCAAGGAATTAATCCAGTTCATCTGAGTTGTCAAATTTAAGTAAAAACTTGTTTGCAATATTTCTTACTTTCCTTTTTTGCCGCTTTAGTGTCTGTAGTCACATCCCTCCTTTCATTCCTGTGTCTGTATCTTCTTTGCTTTTTTTTTGTTTGTTTGTTTGTTTGTTTTAATCAGTCTGGCTAAATGTTTATCAATTTATTGATCTCTTTAAAGAAATAGCTTTCAGTTGTTTTCTTCATTGCTTTCCATTTTTAATTTTATAGATCTCTTACCTTTATTATTCCCTTCCTCCGCTTAGTTTTACATACTTTTATAATTTTTTAGGGTGAAGGTTAAGGACTCATCATACTTTGCATAGAAGGAGGACGTGTTTCCCCCATTGGCCAGAAGGACAACATTTCTCTGAAATTTTAGCTCTTGTCACCACCACTGCTATTTAATTCCATTATTGGTCCCACCCTTGAAAGAAAACGTGCAAGGAAAAAAAGAAAGGTAAATGGAAAACTCACTTCTGTAAAAGTTACTTCTTCATATTTTCCCCTCTAAAAATCATTTTATATATATTTTTAAACTACCAGGCATTCTCAATATTTTCCCTTCTGTCTGGAATGGAGCTCTTTATTTTTTTTTAATGTATATTTATTTTTTGAGAGAGAAAGAGTGAGAGTGAGGGAGAGGCTGAAAGAGGGACACATACAATCTGAGGTGGGCTCTATGCTGACAGCAGAGATCCTCACGCAGGGCTCGAACTCACTAACCTGTGAGATCACGATCTGAGCTGAAGTTGGATGCTTAACTGATTGAGACAGCCAGGCGCCCACAAAAATCATTTGATTTTTAAGTAATTATTTACTTTTTACTTTTTAGAATACTCAGATGGTTGCTTTGTATATTTTGTCTAGATGTTAGTCATAATCAACAGAAGAAATAAGTTGACCTGTGCTATTCCATTTAGTCCCAAACTTCTCTTATAGGGGAAACTTCTGACCTCTTGTTTTTATAAAGATTTTTTTTTAATTTTGTTTATTCATTTTGAGAAAGAGAGAGATGGGGAGGGGCAGAAAAAGAGAGAGAGAATCCCAAGCAGTCTCTGCACTGTCACCGCAGAACCTGATGTGGGGCTGGAACTCATGAACCTAGAGATCATGACCTGAGCCCAAACCAAGAGTACGATGCTTAACCAACTAAGCCACTCAGGTGGCCCGGAAAGCAGTTGTTTTTAATTGTTCAATGACACGCCTCAGGAAAAGGGTATTAAATAATAATAACAATGATAATGATATTTAGCATATTGAGGTCCTATCATGTATCAGGTACATTTTCTTTCTTTTGTATTATTTTCACCTTTTATTTTATTTTTATTTAATTATAGTTGACATATAATATTATATTAGTTTCAGATGTACAACATAGTTATTCGACAATTATATATATATTACAAAATACCATGTTGAGTATAGTTACTACTTATCACTGCACAAATTTATTGAAATGTTATTGTGTATATTCTATATGCTGTACTTTTTTCATCCTCATGACTTATTTAGTTTATAACTAGAAGTTTTCACCTCTTAATCTCCTCCACCTATTTCACCTATGTCCCCATCCCCCTCCCCTCTGGCAACCACTAGTTTGTTCTCTATATTTATGATTCTGTTTCTGTTTTGTTTATTTGTGTTGTTTTTTAGATTCTTCATATAAATGAAATCCTACGGTATTGTTCTTTCTCTGTCTTATTTCACTTAGCATAATACCCTCTAGGTCTATCCGTGTTGTTGCAAACAGCAAGATTTCATTCTTTTTTATGGATGAGTAATATTCCATTGTGTATATATACCACATCTTCTTTACCCATTCATCTATCACTTGACATTTAGGTTGCCTCCATACCTTAGCTAGAGTGAATAATGCTGCAATAAACATAGGGGTGCATAATATCCTTTTGAATTAGTGTTTTTGTTTTCCTCAGATAAGTACCCAGAGAGTGGATCTTAGAGTACCTCTATTTTTTGGCTTTTTGAGGAACTTCCATACTGTTTTCCATAGTGACTGAACCAATTTGCATGCCCATCAACAGTGCACAAGAGATATTTATTCTCCACATTCTTGCCAACACTTGGTATTTATGTCTTATTGATACTTGCTATTCTGACTGCTATGAGGTGACATTTCATTGAGTTTTGATTATTATGTCCCCAGTGATTAGTGATACTGAACATCTTTCCATATGTCTTTTGGCCATCTGTATGTCTTCTTTGGAAAAATGTCTTTTTAGGTCATCTAAGCATTTTTAAATTTTATTATTATTACTGTTACTATTATTATTATTATTATTATTATTATTATTACTGGTGTTGAGTTGTATAAATTCTTTATGTATTTTAGATATTAACACCTTACCAGATATATCATTTTCAAATACCATCTCCCATTAAATAGGTTGCCTTTTCATTTTGTTGAAGGTTTCCTCCACTGTGCAAAAGCTTTTTAGCTTGTTGTAGTCCCAGTTGTTTGTTTTTGTTCTTGTTTCCCTGACCTGGGAAGACATATCTAGGAAAATACTGCTAAGGTTGATGTCTAACAGGTGACTGCCAATGTTTTCTTTTAAGAATTTAACAGTGTGACGTCTTACATTTAGGTCTTTAATACATTTTGAGTTTATTTTTGTCCTGATCAAAATACCAATGGTATTTTTTATAGAGCTAGAACAACAACAACAACAACAACAAAATCTTAAAATTTGTATAAGATCCAAAAAAGAGCTCAAATAGCTGAAGCAATCTTGAGAAAGAATGGAGTTGGAGGAATCCAATCCCAGATTTCAAACTATACTACAAAATTTTAGTAATCAAAACAGTATGATACTGGAACCAAAATAAACATATAGATCTATGAAAGAAATGAGAGCCAGAAATATACTGATACTTACACTGTTAATTAATCTACAAAAATGGAAGTAGAAATACATAATGGAGAAGATATATAATGGAGAAAGTTTGGGAGGTTGGACAGGTGCATGCAAAAAAAATGAAACTGGACCACTTTCTTACAGCATACACAAAAATAGACTCTTCTGGATTTTATTTTCATTGTTATCTATAAACAAAGATTTTATATTGTGCCCATTTTGCCACAGAAGAAGCTGAGACTTTAAAGTTAAGCAATGTATTCAAGGACAGACACATTAGGTTCTATTGATAGAGACATGATTGAAACACAAGACTGTAAACTATTTAATGTATTTAGCCTGTCTAGTCACCTTCTTCTTCTCCTTTTCAGACTCTTCTAAGGCAGCATAAAAAGAGGGCGTGGATTGATGACGATTTATATTTTAATATTTGGCTATGTGTCTTACTTGTCAAGTTTTCTAAGCTCTATTCTTCTATCAATAAAGTAGAGATAAACTCACATTGTTTTCACAATAAAAAACAAAGAATAAACATGTAAAGTACTTGTCTTAATTCATGGAAAATGACCGACACATAATAAACTGTAGCTATTGTGATTTTTATTTAAACATTGTAAGTGAAAAATAAATATCATATGATTTCACTCATACTTGGAATTTAAGAAACAAAACAGATGAACATAGGGGCTGCGGGGAGGTGGAAGGGGAAGGAGAGGAGATAAAGCATGAAAGACTGTTAACTATAGAGAAGAAACTAAGGGTTGCTGGAGGAAGGTAGGTGGGGGATGGGCTGGATGTGTGATGTGCATCAAGGAGGCACTTATTGGGATGAGCACTGGGTGTCATATGTAAGCGATGAATCACTGAATTCTACTCCTGAAACCATTATCACACGGTATGTTAATTAACTAGAATACAAATAAAAACAAGACACAAAAAATAAAATTATGAATATTGCTCATATGGAACTATCGTTGCCAATGGTATCCAAGTTACTTTTTAAAACTTTGTTTGCTAATCAATTTTTAGTCTGAGAAAAGATAAAAACTGGCATCAGAAATCATAAACTATCCTAAACAATATATATTATTCAAATGTCAATGTATAATTATTGAAGATGCTGTACCAATCACTACACTAATTTTGGTTTAAAAATTGATTTAAGCATAGTGCTTTGGAAACTGAAGAGGAAATAAAATACAAGATAAGGGCTGTGGTTTCGCTCATTATGCTAATAAGTAATATCACGCTATATAATCATTTACAACTTCTGACACTCCCAGCTTCTTCTCCCACTAGAAATTTCCCATACTTCCTATTGATGGAAATACTTATGCAGAAATATACTGAATTTTAAAATTTTACCAAAGGAAGTGGACAAAACAAAACAGTTCCTTCTTGTCACCAGGCTGAACTATTTGCTAAACAAGATGAAGGAAACTTGTGCCGTAGGATTACATTCTTATTATACTCAGAATAAATAAGAAACTGAGTGTAGAGGTGGCAAGCAAGTATAAATCTATTTCTATTAAGAGGAAGAATTACATTACAGTTACTTGGGAATTAAATTAAAAATACAGTGAGATCACTGAGAGTATCTAATAGATGCACTAAACTAATAAACAGGGAAAAGAAGAATGAGAGAGGAAGCATTCTAGCTAAATTTAAAATCAGAGAGAGAGCTTTAGGTACAGCTGGTGGAATTGCATCTTGACCTTTACAAGGATCTGGAAAGGTCAAGTGATCTGGAAGTCAGATCAGTCTCCTGTGGCAGAAATTTTCTGAGACCTGCCTAGACTTGCCCTTAGCTATTTTCAGTAAAGATGCCTCTCTAGACAAATAAATATTTTGATCAGCAAAACTACCACACTCAACGAGTGCAATTATATTTTTAAAGATGTATTGGCTAGCCTGCTAACCTATTTTTTTCTCAAAGGAATTTTTATTTTATTTTGAGAAGTATCTGCTACTGAAATGTAATCACAGAAAAATCAGCAAATGGCCCAGCTTGGCTAATTCAAAAAAAAAAAAAAAAAAGAAAAGAAAAAAAAAAAGAATAATGCCTAAAGAGTTACTGATACGAGAGAAAACAGTACACATTAACTTGAATCAGAATAGCAAGTCATTTACTCAATATCTATTGAGTGCCTCCAATGTGCTGGAAAGTCTGGCTAGACACTGGAGATATAATGAGCAAGGTATACCTGGACCAAGCTCTCATAGAGAATGGAGTTAAATGAGATAGACAGTAAGATAATTATGTAAATGAATAAAACACTTTAACTTCCTAAGAAAAGGTAGAGAGTTTCTTGGGACAATTAGTAATGAAACTGCTTAGTGGAAGAAGTTTTTCCTGGGAAAGTAATGATTGAGCTAGTGTTGAACAAAAAGAGGCTTTAAGTGTAGGAAGGAGGCCAGGGTAGGGAAAGGGAGGAATGGTTCAGACATTTCACTGTGGGTCCCATTTAGAAATGGGTGGCACATTCAAAATAATTTAATTTACAATAATTTCAGGCAAGAACTTTTTACAGAGGTTTGGGCAAGGTTAAAGAAATCAATAGGGCAATGATGTGCCACAAAGGAAGTAGAATCAGCATGAAGCCTTTACCACTTTTTTTTTTTTTTTTTTTTTGTCCTGACATGGCAGGCTGAAGGTATCATACAAAACCAATACATCTGTAGCCATGGGAGAAATCTGTTACAGACAGAAGCTGTAACTGTTGCAACAGGGTCAGAAAAACTTGCATGGCAGAGAGGAAGGGGTGAGTCTCTCCTTACATCCCTACAATATCCTGGTAGTGACTAAGGGTGGGGGCAAAGGAAGAATAACCAGAAAAACCTGTCAAATGAAACACATGCAAAAGGAATCAAGAATCAAAGAATAAATTAATAAATTCCATTTGATCTTGGGTTGCATAAAAGATGCTAAATGCCTACTCTTCCTTGCTGTCAAAAGCTCCAAAAAGTTTGAAAGGAGATATATGAAATGTGTGGTTCAAAGAAGGAATATATATTAGGTAACTCTTTGTTTATAAAGCAAGTATGAATATTGAAGAAACTTTAGAGAGGGAACAAAGAAAGGTTATCTGAGCATTTTGGGAAACTGAGATTTGAGACTCAAGATTTTTTTTTTTTTTTTTTTTAATATTTATTGGTTCTATTAAAAAAAAAAAATTAGGGGCGCCTGGGTGGCTCAGTTGGTTAAGCATCAGACTCTTGATCTCGGCTCAGATCATAATCTCACAGTTTGTGAGATGGAGCCCTGCACTGGTTCTGTGCTGACAGCTCAGAGCTCAGAGCCTGGAGCCTGCTTTGGATTCTGTGTCTCCCTCTCTCTCCCTCCCTCTACCCCTAATCCACTTTCTCTCTCTCTTTCTAAAAATAAATAAATAAAACTTTAAAAAAAGAAAAAATATATTATCCTGTGAAAATTATTCATGACGCTTATTAAAGATGGTAAAGCAAACTTTATTCAGGGAGACTACTGGAATAGGTTTAAGGAATCACTGGAATGTAGTTTTGCAATGGGAGAGAGAACTCCAAATACAACAGGGGGAAGTGGTAATTTATAATTTAAGGACCAGGATGGGGATCAGTACTTGGAAAATTACTAAACAGTGGTAAGGGGGAGGGGAGTTCTGGTTAACAGGATTTTTGCTGAAGGCCGGGCCAAGGTGATCACAAAACACCTAGGGAATGGTGAAGGTTGAGGAACCTGATCCGATCGAGGGTGATCAGATATAGATGATGAAGATTTTGAATAAACTAACTTTAATAGGATTTTTGCTAAAATAAGGCAATACAGAGATGAACACGGACACTGAAATTCAAAGCCTAGTTGAAAACAGAATTCAGAGGAGTCTGAGTAAAATTTGGTCAAGGAGAGAACCTTCATCAGTCCTAACCAATGACTGTTTCCTAGGATACAGAGCAGTACAAGACTTAAAACAGGATTAAAATATATGCTTGCTTCTGAGAGTGGTCAAAGGGGTGAAGTTGACTTAGAGACCCATTATGCCTGCATATCAAGGGAAGTAGAGAGACCCAGGCAAAGCTTTACTTAGTAATGATGAAAGGAGGAAATAGACCAATTCTTAGGGGGTTATAGAAAATCATGAAAAGGATGTGTAAGGAACAATCTCAAAATATAGTAGAGTCATCTTTCTACCAAGAGGCCCTGGATGCCTTGATTTTGTCATCCAGAAGCAGTAATTCATTCTCCAGCTGGAAGATTCACTGCATACAAGTATGTCTCCTACCCGTGCTTTATGACTGGTAGCAATTTTATTGACCTCAGTGTTCAGGAATGCAGACCGGAAATAACACTGTCTGCAGGCACTGCCCTGTCATATTTATGATATAAATGGCAAAAGCTTGTTCATGATTCATTATTTGTGGCTGCATCACTACTTTTCTCACTGACATGGAACAGAAGAAAACAGTGATTGATGAGCAAGAAAGAATACTGAAGGATAAAGATAAAATGTCATAAGGTCAGTTCATAAGTAACTGAAGAGTTAGCAAAGATTTTTCTTTTGAAACACAATCTTTATCACAATAAGAGATTGTATTAATTATGTGTGATTTTTCTTAAAATTAGGGACATATGCAATATACTCAGTATAATTGTGTGTGTGCATATATATATATATATATATGAACAAAATGCTGTTTTTATAAGCACACAGTATCTTGGTATCTCTCATGAGGCTGGGCTCCCATAGAAAACATTTTCATCTTATAAGTGGGATAATAATACACTAATCCCCAGGTCTTACTTAAAAAACCACATTGAATTGAGACATAAAAGAAAATGATCTCAAGGTATGATGTAACAGGAAACACATATAAGGAATGAAATAGGTATATGAAATGTAGGTTAAAGTCTATCCTTTACAGAAAAAATTCAATTACTATTTCTTTATAATTTGATGGACTCTATATAGTGGCAAACATACAATGTAACCCGTAAAACGTGATCATCAAAAAGTATTTTGGTTTAAAATTGCAAAAGAACATCCTAGAAGTTATAGAAAGAGGAATAGAGGACGATCTGAGAAACTGCAGTTCTCCTTCACTGTTTGCTGTCAGAAATCTTGGAAACTTATGTTTGTTGCATGCATAAAACTGCTAAGATTTAATATAAGAAGGCTAAAATTTCTAGAATAATAGCAATTATATAATTAGTTCCAGGGTTTTTTTTTTTTTTTGGTTTTTTGGGTTTTTTTTTTTTTGTTTGTTTTTTACAGTTTGTTAACAACAAAGTTTAAGTTCGCTTTAACAAAAAGAAACTTGGGTGCCTGGGTGGCTCAATTGGTTAAGCACCTGGCTCTTGATCTCAGGTTAGGTCTTGATCTCAGGGTTGTGAGTTCAAGCCCTATGTTGGGCACCACACTGGGCATGAAGCCTACTTAAAAAGACAGAGAGAGAGAGAGAGAGAGAGAGAGAAATGACCAAGATAATCTGCACAGTGTATATGAAACTCTTTGTAAATAAGCAAATAACCCAGGAGCCATTCCTATGATATCCATTGTTTAGTGAATGTTGAAGCAAAATATTCTTTTCCAAAGAGACACCAACGAAACTAGTTTCAAAGCTCAAACCAAAACTAGTTCAAATTTAATTTGAGGATAGGAGTAGGGAGGAAGGATATTTCTTAGCCTGGGTTATTTACAGAGTATGATCATGCTGTATGAACCCTGTGTGTGTGTGTGTGTATTTGTTTGTTTGTTTTTTAGGAAATTCATGGCTATCAGTCTGGGAAGTTTGTTTCGTGGTCTGGTCTCATTAACTGTTGTTACTGGCCTGAGGAATCAGTCCATTTCCACCATCTCAAATGTTCCACTTGCTTTGCAGAACATTCTAAACGTGAAGTAGAAGGTTACAGGTTTTGGCATCCTTAGGCAACACTAAGGCTTTTGGCAACTGCAGAACATCTTCCTCCAGAAGCTGCATTATGCTCTTTAACATTCCACCTGCAATGTGGCAGAAATCATATATCCTCTAAACCCCAGTTAGCCAGGTGTCCTCCCAACTACTGCTAATAAAAGACTCTTGCCAACATTATAATGAAGTCTCATGACGCTACACCACTGCTCGTCTCTACCCGGCAGCTCCAGGCCCGCAGAGAAACGGGTTTTCTCAGGCTTAATTAGGCCCACATTTGGCAAAAAGCACCTCAATATGTAGAAACCTCTTCTCCAGAAATGGGCCATCAAATTCTCACTTCTTATACTTTCTGGAACAATCCATCAGAATAAAGTTCCAGCGAGGCTTCTTATCCTTTAAGCTTCCATTTTTATCCACAGTTTTCAAAAATCGCCTTGAAAATGTGAAGAGAAGAGCCAGATTTCTTGCCTTTCAGGATGTAAAATCTATTCTTCGGCTTTGGTGAGTGAGGCAGTGATATTGCAAATTGGATCATCATAGAGTTGGCAAGAATTGTCATTGGCATGGAGTTGTGGTCCAAGCCTGGCACTTTGTACAGCATCTTTCCTTTGTCTTTCCTATTCAGTGAGTAAATTAAAAAACAAAAGCCTATACTTCTGTATTACTCAGAGCTCTATGCATAAACAGAACCAATTGGATGTGCATATATAGAAAGAGATATATTATAAGGAATTGACTCACACAATTATGGAAGTTGGCAACTCCAAACTCAGCAGTATATGCTGAAAAGCTTGAGATCCAGGAGAGCCAATGGTGCACTCCAGTTCAAAGACCAGCAGCCTCCAAGCCCAGGTTGCTGATAGTGTGTATGAAGTCTGAAGGCAGTCTTCTGGAGAATTCTCTCTTGCTCAGAGAAGTCAGTCTTTTTGTTCTATTTAGATCTTCAATTGATTAGACAAGGCTCACCCACAAATGGAGAGCAATGTGTTTTACCCAAAGCACACTGATTTAAATGTTAATCTCATGCAAAAACACTCTGCAAGTTCGCACACAAAATTAAACATCCTGAGTCCAACTGCTGTGTCAAAATGCCACTCTCACACATTTCCTTAAATCCTACTTGATCTCTAGATAAAGACAATAGCATAGTCATAATGCTAATTTTCCATTGACTACAATCACAGGGTGTGGTAATACTAAGGCAGACCTAACAAAATGCAGCAATCATGTGTATGATTGAAAATGATAATTAATCTTTTCACCAGAAAAGGATGCAGAGTTCTTGGTTGATGTATACTCTTTTTGCTATATCTCATAGCCTACATACTATGATATACTGTTAAAAATGTTTAAATACTATAATAAAGCTAATATAACTTACTATATATGATAAAGAGATAATAGAGGGAAGAAAACAACATTTATAGATATATCTATCTATCTATCTATCTATCTATCTATCTATCCATCCAGACTCTCCACACACAAACATATTCATAACAACGTAAGGAAGAAATACTCATGACAATTTTAGTCCTCATATGTCTAACTAGTCATGTGGCAACATCTGGTATTCATAACTACCTTCTTCCACTAATCATTCTGTATTCCCTTTGCATTTAGGAAGCACCAAGCTGGTTGTGGTTCTTTACCCGGTGTGGTGACCCAAATCTTTATTCCTGAAGGGTCTGAGCCCGTTGTAGTCCTCTCTGAATTGAATTATTTAATTTTCCATTTACTTCAATCACAGGGCATGGATGTAGTACTAAGACATGACTTAAGAGAGCTCTTGTATTCCAGATACAGTCTCCCTTATCTCTGTGATAGAACAACAGTCTAATTTCCCCCTGGCAGTTGGGACTAATCACTCCTTATTTGTCTGTTCATTCAAAGGTATGAGGAATCCAAAGTGGCCAGGCAGCAGTCTTAACTTCCAGTTCAGTAAATCACTGACATATTCAATCAACCATTGATTGAACTATTCCTCCCTTTGGAACTAATATTTCTAGGCCAACAGAACATAGGTTGTGGAAATAGGAAGGAAAAGTTTTGCTGGTGAATCACTAGGGGTAACGACGAGTGATGCCACTCCCACTTCTAGCCTCCACTTCTGGTTCCATGAATTTTGACTCTGGAATAAACATATTAAATGCTGATTCAAAGTACATACATCTTCTGGGGGAGCCTTGTCCCAACCTTGCAAGATATTCCCACCTAGCTGATATTATAACAGTCTTCAAAAGGCCATTTCACTATCCTACCAAGCTAGCTGCCTTAGGATGGTGCAGAACTTGGTAAGACCAATTAAATCCATGAGCCATGTACCCATTGCTGCTATCCTTTAGAGCGAAGAGAGTTCCTTGATCAGAAGCAATACAGTGTGAAATACTATGATAGTAGATAAGACATTTTCTATGTCCATAAATGGTAGTTTTGTTAGAGGCATTGAATACATAGGAGACAAATCCTTATCCAGAGTAACTGCTTATTCCAATAAGAACAAAACTCTGCCCCTTCCATGATGCAGGGATCTAAAGTAATCAACCTGTTACCAGGTAGTTAGCTGATAATTCTGGAGAATGGTCTCATATTGAAAATTATTATTGGTCTATACTGCTGACAGATTGGACACACAGCAGTGGCCATAGTGAGGTTGGCCTTGGTGAATGGGAGACCACATTGTTGAGCCAAGATATAACTTCCTTTCCTTTCACCATGGCTACTTTGTTCATGAGCTCATTGAGTGATACAAAGGTGGCTGGGGAAAGAAATTAATTGGGACAAACAGAATAGGTCACTCTATCTATTTGATTATTGAAATGCTCCTCTGCTGAGGTCATACTTTGGTGAACATTCACATGGGAAACAAATATCTTCATGTTTGTTTTTTTTTCCCCCCATTCAAAGAGATGTACCCACATACTTCTTTCCCAAATTTCCTTGTTACCAATTTTCCAAACCCTTGGAGATAGCCCATGAATTGGTATATAACCACACATTTGGCCATTTCTCCTTCCAAGAAAAGTGAACAATCAGGTGCACTGCATGACATTCTTCCCTTTGGGAGGATTTCTCAACACCACTGCCCTTCAAGGATGTCCCAGCCAGGGGCTGTAGTACTACAGCTCACTTTCAAGTGTTGCCTGTATAACATACAAAATCATCTATAAATGAGGCCTGAGTTTTCTCCTCCTATATAAATTGATTATAGGGACTTCCCCATGAGGTAACAGACACTGGGTGGGAGAGAGAAGATAGTGTGGCAAGACTGGGGACTGTGGATATTTGGGCCACTCCTTCATGCAACTTACTTGTGACTTCAGTGCCATATATATATATATATATCACTTCTATTTGATGTTGAAATTTTAGTGTACATGCCCAACTTCATGGCTTAGTGAGTCAGATAATATGATGGATGGCTCAGGTTCCATGATACTTGGTTCCCCATAGTTAAGCACTTACTGTTCACTAAGGTCCAGCAAGATAAAGCTATTTCTCAAAAGGGGAGTTTTTATCCACAAAGGACTGCAAGACTTTGGTCCATAATCTGAAGGGCCTGTAGTGTGATTCACCTACAGAAGCCTGCCAAAGGCTGCAAACAATACCACAAGGTGTCACTGACACTTTAAGTGCCATTGGGTCTGTGGGCCTATAGGGCCTGAGTGGCAGAGAGGCTTGCACAGCAGTCTGGACCTGTTACGCAGCCTTCTCTTGTTCTAGGCCGCGTTCAAAATGAGCAGATTTTTGGGTCACTCAGTAAATGTGTGAAGTAACATACCCAAATGAGAAATACATTTCCTCCCAAATTCCAAGAAGCCCACTAGGTGTTGTACCTCTGGTTGTAGGAGGGGCCGGATGTAACAACTGTTTATTCACCTTGGAAGAAATATCTCAGCATGCCTCAAATAACTGGTCCCCAAGACATTTCACTGAGATAGAGGCCTCTGAATGTGTTAGGTGTATTTCCTACCCTCTGACACCCAAATATATTACTAATAAGTCTAGAATATTTGGTATTTCTTGCTCACTGGGTCTAATGATCATGATGTCATCAACGTAATGGACCCATGAGGCATCTTGTACAAAGGAAAGTGATCAAAATTATGTGAACTGAATTATAACATAGATCTGGAGAGCTAATATATCCTTGAGGTATGACAATGAGGGTGGCCTTGCTATCTGAAAGCAAATTGTTTGTTATGACTTTATTAGCAGGTATTGAGGAAAAAAAAAAAACAAAAACAAAACACACTTGCCAGATCAACGGCTGCATGGCTGCATACTAGATACCAAGGAATACACTAATTACTCACACAGTAAAACCACATCTGACCCAGAGCTTCAGTTGGAGTCACCACCTGGTTAAGCTTACTGTAGCCCATTATCATTCTCCACAATCCGTCTATCTTCTGCACAGGCCAAATGAGAGGGTTGAGTAGGGATGTGATGGGAGTCATCACCTCTTTCTCCTGCAAGTCTTTTATGGGGGCACTAATTTCTACACTCGCATTAGGAATGTGGTTTTAATTTTGTTTTGCTCTTTTTCTGTGTTGAAAACAGGTTTAGTGGCTCCCATTCAGCCTTCCCCACCATGATAACTCTCACTCCCCAGGTCAGGGAATTAATGTGAAGATTCTACAAGCTGCTGATGAAACCTATTTCAATTGTGTATGCGTTTTGGAACTGGAGAAATGACCGAGGATGGATTCAGGGATCCACTGGGCCACTGTCAGATGGACTTGAGCTAAAACCCCACTGATCCCCTGACCTCCCTAAGCTTCTACTCTGCATGGTGGACCATAGTGATGTTTTGGGTCTTCCGAAATTAGTGTCATTACAGACCCAATGTCCAGTAGTTCCTGAAAGTTCTAATTATCTCCTTTTCCATTATATAGGTACCCTGGCGTAGTTGTTAATTTTATGTATCAGCTTGACTGAGCTAAGGGATGCCAAGATAGCTGATAAAGCATTTTTTCTGAGTGTGTCTCGGAGGGTGTTGTGGAGAAAGATTAGCATTTGAATTGTTGAACTGAGTAAAGCAAATCACCCTCCTCACTGTATGTTAGCATCTTGCAAGTTGGCAGGGGCTGAATAGAACAACAAGGTGGAGAAAGGGAAAATCTGTTCTCTCCATTTGAGCTAGGACACCTATCTTCTCCCGCTCTTGGACATTGGCACTTCCATTTTTTGCCTTTGGACTAGTACCAGAAGTTATAGCCTCCCTTCCTCTACCTTATACCCCACCACTACACCTTCATTTTCAAGTCCTTGGACTTGGTCAGAGACTTACACAGTTAGCTCTCCTAGTTCTCAAGACCTTGACCTAAGACTGAATTACACTACCAGGTTTCCTGGCTCTCCAGCTTGCAGATGGCAGAAGGTATATCTATATGTACACACACACACACATACACACACACACACACATATATATATATATATATATATATATATATATATATATATATATGTAGCCTATTGGTTCTGTTTCTCTTGAAAACCCAGGTTAATCTATAGATCCCTTTGCAGAAGTCTGGGAGAAAAATTAACAGTGTAGATTTTTAGTAGTTTATTCAAATCCTTCTTTAAAAGGATCTGGCCTCCCCTTCATTCAAGGGGTTCTGGTTCTAAAAACTGGCTCAAGTGTAAGATTGACTGAGAGGCCATGAATGTATTTTACAATTCAGGTTAGACTTTTGTTCACTTGACCTAGAACTTTTCTGCTTATAGAGATCAAATAAGAATTTATTAGACTTCCTACATATTTCACCAACATTAAAAACACCAACATTAACCAACATCACTAGTCTGTACAAGTCAGACAATTCCGAGTGTTGCTCGACTCTGCTGTCCTTCATAGCAGCCATGCCTACCTTGCCCAGGGGGTTGAATGTCACCACTTAATCCCTGACATTCCGAAATCCCACTATTCCCATTACATTTACGTTTTCCAATTCCGTGGCTGCAGCTCCCACTGTAAGTCCTAGCCTACAGAGATGAATAATCTGAGAGCTGTTCAAGTATTCTGGGGCTTCTCTCACAAATCTATTTCTCACAGTCATGGTTAAAGGTGTATCTTCTGGACCCTCCCTTTCATGGTGGGGAGATAGTTTTTAAATGACAAATCCCCATGAACATTCCAATTTCCCTAAACTTTTGAAGCCATACCTCTCTAGTAGGTCAAGGCAACTTTGGCATTTCTAACTCACTTACTGTGGGCCACTTCTTAGTCCATATTTCAGTCAACTAAATATGTTAACTAAACAAACTGTTAGACCCCTTTCTAATTCCCTAAACTATAACATTCAGTGTAGAATCTCTTAGTTTGCCCATATCCATAAATTTGGCCTGATCCAACTTTTTGTTTCTTTCACCATTATCCCACAAGCTTAATATCCATCCCCACACCTTCCTTGGATTTCTGTATGTATTAATTAGAAAACTTCAGTACTTCTTTTGCGTTGTAGTGTACCTCATCATGTGTCACACTTTGTACTTCATCTTTAGGGACCTGCTGGGACCTGAGTCTAGTTATAGGTCTAGAATCAAAGAACGGTTCTGGGAGTGGATCCTGGGGAGAGCCAGCATTGTTCTGTAAGGCAACTGCCTCAGGAGACGCCATTGCAATTTCCTCAGGCGAAGAAAGGTTAATCCCCTCTGACGGTGGTGGAGAGGGTTCTTTTACTGGCAAAGACTCATCAGAATTTAGGAGCTTAGTATCCCCATCTTCATCAGTGTCTTTGCACAGATCCCCTTTCCAAATTTCAGGACTTCATTCCTTCCTAATGAATACCCTCATTTTAATAGTATACCGACACCTTGTGAGGCTGGCAATCCAATTTGTATTGTTATTCAGCCACTAATAAGTTGAAATTCTGGTGTTCGTTTTTAGCAATTTAGTCATGCATCTATAAGGAAAAAAGGTGTCTTTCAGGGCAGAGCTAGAAGCTTTCAGGTTATTTGTGTGATACTTGAACTGGGAATTTGAACCCCTGAGCACATCTTTTTCTTCCCCACTTTGTCCAGCAACATTAGGAGTAAACCACCAATCTCATTAAACTCAATGTTTGATAAAAGAATATGTACATATATTTAAAAGTATCATAAACAGTATCACTTAATCCTTCCTTTTTATAAGTGTTTGATGAGGAGTACTCATTATTGATACTTGGCATATCTCTATTGACACATCATGCCAAGGCCTATCAGTGCTCTGTTTACACTGGAAATAGAGTTACGTGTATCTTTAAATCCAATCAGATTAGATAGCCAATTTCAGAACCTTCAGAACCAATTCAGAAAACTCATTCTTAAGTTTCTATTATCTAGAACCATTCTTGGTACCAGTATTTGTATTAGTATTCTCCACAGAAACAGATATATATATATATATATATATATATATATATATATATGTATTCTGGCTCACACTGTAGTAGAGGTTGGCATTCCAGAATCTACAGTGTGGGCTGCAGGTTGGAGACCCCAGGAAATGGCCGGTTTAGTCTGAAGACTAGAAACTCAGGAGGGCTGGTTGTGCAGATGAAATCTGAAGGTAGTGTGCTGGAGAAGTTCCTCTTGCTGTGAGAGACCATTTTTTATGTTCTGTCCAACCCTTTAAATGACTGGATGAAGTTCATCTACATTATGGAGGGCTAGCAATTTTACTGATTGTTCATCAGTTTAAATGTTAATTTCATCCAAATATCCTTGACACATTCAATGATGCATCACAATTTCTATATTTTGAAAGGTATAGGAAGCATCCCATAACCAATGAACATTCCAATTTCTGCTAGATTCTCAAATCTGGTTCTTTCACTGTTTAAATTTTTTTTTTTTCAACGTTTATTTATTTTGGGACAGAGAGAGACAGAGCATGAACGGGGGAGGGGCAGAGAGAGAGGGAGACACAGAATCGGAAACAGGCTCCAGGCTCTGAGCCATCAGCCCAGAGCCCGACGCGGGGCTCGAACTCACGGACCGCGAGATCGTGACCTGGCTGAAGTCGGACGCTTAACTGACTGCGCCACCCAGGCGCCCCATATATTTTGAAAGGTATAGGAAGCATCTCATAACCAATGAACATTCCAATTTCTGCTAGATTCTCAAATCTGGTTCTTTGACTGTTTAATTTTTCTTCCACTGATGAAACGATCTTTTTACACTTTTGAATAAAAATATTTTTCTTACAAGCATATATAATAATAAAATTACCTAAGATTACTAATGTTAATTGTGCAATAGTTTTGTAACTATTGTGTGTGATTAAGAGCAATTTAGTCAACTTACTGGAATGCAAATACATTTGTGGAGAAAGGCTTCCAAACTTAGGAGGCAACAGCATTTTCTTTTGCCTCATTCAAAGACACCTTTTTCTCAATTCACTGCTTAACTGTTGATATTGGCCAGAATTATGTTCACACTATACATTTATCTACTAGATGCTGTGTGCTGAGTACCAGCTGGGGGTAGAATGGCACAAAACAGAAACAGAAACTGCCTTAATAGAACTTTTGCAATAGTATGTGATACTATTAAATCAGATATTTGAACAGTAAATCAGATACTTGAACAAAGAAATTATGATTGATTCTATAAAGAAAAGGGATATGGGGCATCTGGGTGGCTCAGTCAGTTAAGAATCTGACTCTTGGTTTTGGCTCAGGTCATGATTCTCCCAGTTTCATGGGTTTGAGTCCTTCATTGGGCTCTGTGCTGCCAGCACAGAGCCTTCTTGAGATTCTCTCTCTCCCTCTCTCTCTTCCCCTTACCCACTCATGCTGTCTCCATCTCTCTCTAAATAAATAAATACATTTAAAAATTTTAAAGAAAAGATATATGCTGCTTTAAGAAAATAGAGCGGTGTCTGGGTGGCTCAGTTGGTTGAGCACCAACTCTTGGCTTCAGCTCAGGTCATGATATTGTAGTTTGTGAGATTGCGCCCCATGTCAGGCTCTGTATTGACAGTGTGGCGCTCGCTTGGGATTCTCTCTCTCTCTCTCTCTCTCTCTCTCTGTCCCCTGCTTGTGCCCACACACTCTGTATCCTTCTCTCTCAAACAAAAGTTAACTTAAAAAAAAGAAGAAGGAAATGTAAGAGAATTATGCCTAGGGTGGAGAAGATACTAACAGACAGTGAGGAGGGTGATTGGTTTTACTCAGTTCCACAATTCAAATGCTAATCTTTCTCCCCAAGCCCTCAGGGCCACACTCTGACACACTCAGAGAAGATTAGAGGAGTACAGAAGAACATCCCAACAGTAAAAGAGCATGAAGAGTAGAAGAGCATGTGCAATGCCACTGATCACTAGGGTGCGTGGGAACTTAGTTTTAATTTTAGTATTATTACCATTAGCATTGTTATTATTACTGCTGCTGCTGCTGCTGTCGCTGTGTTATTACTACTGCTACTTTTACCTCCACTACTACTACTAGCTACCTACTTACCATCTCCTAATCCATATGTCTAGCCCATCTCTCCAGCTGGGCTATAGATTAGCATTTCCAACTTCCTATTTAGGGGACATTTCCCCTTGGAGGAACCAATCCAGCGGGGGCTGGCCTAGCATAGCCCTCCATAGGAAATTGTTACAGAAGCACATGGGAGGTTATCTGAGGAATTCTAGAGGTGTCGCCTAGATGCCCCTGTGGTTTTTTACATGGTACCTATCCAGCCACGTTCATGGTAGGGGTACTAAATATTCTGAGAGTGTTTCAAATCCATGTACTCCAAGTTAATACCCACTTGGGTTTGCTTTTATTGCCGTGTAACTATGTGGAGTAATAGAGTAGGGATTTTAGGGTCAAAATCCTTTGAGAGGTTTAATCTCGGGTGAGTTAACTTCTCTGAGCCTCAGTTGCTTCTTTTTATAAACTGGGCGTTACAATATCTGCTTCAAGGGAAAGGTTTAAGGAGCAAAGTGGGTAATTGAAAAATGCAGCCTAGCACATCACCTGACACAAAGTAGGCACCTTATAAAAGCTAGTTCTCCACTTATCCCGCCTTTTGCCTACTGAAGCCAATCACGCTAAGGTTGGTGTGAATCTTTTGAAAGATTTGAAGAGGAGATCAAAGCTTATTTCTGTGGTCATTTCAAATATATTCCCCACAGGATTTCATAAGGTGCATCTTGTCACCTCAGTAACTGGTCTATTTGTCACTCAGTAAATGCGTGTTATTTGTTAAAGTGAACTAACCTACTTTCAGGCATTCCCCTTATGACCTAAAATCTAGAAGTTAACATATTTAACCTCTGATGTCCACTTTTTAACTTACCTTTCATTATTTTAATTAATTTCAATAATTTCTGGGCTCCTTTCTTGCCTTCCTAAATTTCTGTTTAAAATTGCATCTATTACTACATTCCCTAACAGCGAATGCAATGACTGTGGTAGCCACTCTCCAAAATGGTCCCTAATGATCCTTACCCGAGGAACTTAAGCCCTTGTGCATTTTTCTGACACGTTGAATCTGGACTTGCCCTGTGACTCACTGTGGCATGAAATATTCTGGAAGTATGCTGTAAGGAAGCCCAAGCAGTCGTGTGGAAAGGCACCTATAAAGGTAAACTCAGCCTCAGCTGCCCTCCCAGCTGCTGACCACCACCAGCTGCCAATTATGTGAGTAAGGCTTTTTTTTATACCTTCCAGCCTCCCTCCCCAGCACCTTGAATGATACCATGGTAACCTGGAGGTTCTCCTACAGAATTGTGAGAAGAAATTATTGTATCAGGCCACTAAGTTTGGGGGTGGTTTGTTATAGAGCAATAACTAACCAAAATAACAAACAATGCAGTGATGATAATGGTCTTCCATAAACCATTCAAAATTAGAATGGCATAGCCATCTGAGATTTCAATTCTTTTTACTATTATCAGGTGGCAAGTTAGTAGCCTCTGCTTACTCTCCAAATATATCAACAAAGTCACCACCTGCTAAAATGATCGATTCAACTCTATCAAGAACTCTTGTTTTTATTTGCAAAATCTCTCTTCTATACTTACTACTAATTAGTTCTAGCTTTATCTTTATGGCCAACTGTCATAAACCCTTCTACCTCCCTCCCCCCTTCACTAACCACACTGTACCTCCTTTATCTTATGACTCAGCAGAGCCTCTCCACCTCTGGTTTTTAACCTCAGAATATACTCTAGTTTACATATTCCTTTGGACAGAACACAGTTCTCTTGGAGTAGCCCATTGTGTGTTGAATAGAATAAGACTATTATCTTGTAAGTAACGATATTAAGTGCATTTGTATGGCACTTTATGCTCTTCAAATGTCCCTACATGTTAAGTCATATGATTATAATGTCAATTATTCCCTAAAGAGGGTTGAGCAGCCCTGCATACCCTTGGATTAAAAGATAAACAAACTGAGACCAAGAAAATTGAAAAAAAGCTACCAGACTATCGTCAGAAATTTCAGTCTCAGGCTAGAGTTTTGTTTTGTTTTGTTGTTTTGACTTCTGGCCATCAAGTGTAAAGACATAATGGTGAAGAGATACTCTTCTTCAGCTATACTCTCACCAATAAATGATTATATTTCATATAACTGACAGGCAAAAGATTGACTAAAGTCATTACACTTTACAAGATTTGTTCAGCCTTGCTGAAGGTGAAACTAATACTATGTATATCCCAGAACCTTCAGTCATATGTCTTCAGGCAGCAGACCATCTGACTAAAAGCATGAATCAACAAATGTTCAAAATAAATTCTCTCTCAAATTGAAAAATCACTCAACTTGTCTTCATGGAATTTTCTTCTAAGGGTCCCAATTCAATAAATAGAATAGGATGTTCAAGGTATATGCCTTTTTTGCCTTCATTAAATCATTTGTAATGATAACATGTTTTAGGGAAACTAAGTGTTTGTGTATTAATAATAATTATTGGAGAGGCAAAAGAAGCTATTTTCTACTTTCATACCTAAGTATGTCTTGGACATATGAATAAAAATTGAAATTATAAAAACTGACAAGAAACACCTGTCTTATATATGTGACTATAAGTATAAATTCATGTGCACTTGGGTAGATCGGCGTGTATAAGTGGCTTCAATCCAAGATAGCAATGTATATATGATTAGATAAGATATTCAGATGTATGTTTAGTTTTTGAAATAATCTATCTTTTTTAATTTTAGTCATTTCTGCTTGTTTGATGCACTATTTCATGGAACAAAATAACGGATTTTAATATTTGTAGACAATATCCTTATTATATAAGGACTAAAAATATTATTTTAAAGTGAATTTTGAGAAAAGATTTGATAGAATCTTATTGATTTTTTGATTTTTTTAACGTTTGTTTATTTTTGAGACAGAGAGAGACAGAGCATGAACGGGGGAGGGTCAGAGAGAGGGAGACACAGAATCTGAAGCAGGTTCCAGGCTCTGAGCTGTCAGCACAGCCCGATGCGGGGCTTGAACTCACAAACCGTGAGATCATGACCTGAGCCAAAGTCGGCCGCTTAATCGACTGAGCCACCCAGGCGCCCCGGATTTTTTGAAAACATATCAAGAGACATATGAAAATTAATTTTTTCTTCTGTAGAGAAAAATGTATAAAGCTATCTTGAACCATTATTCTGTATACTTGTGTATCTCTCTTTGCATTTGGAGAACTGAGATGTTTGTGTGTGTGTGTGTGTGTGTGTGATGATCTTTCTTTTTCATAAACCAGATTTCTTTTAAAAATAAATCGACCTTTTTCCTTTTGCTATGAAAGTAGTGCATATTCATTGTAAAAATTCAGACAAACAGAGAAGATAAGAACCACTCATAGTGTATGTATCTTTCAGATTTTATTTTTTTATTTTTTTTTAATTTTTTTTTCAACGTTTTTTAATTTATTTATGGGACAGACAGAGACAGAGCATGAACGGGGGAAGGGCAGAGAGAGAGGGAGACACAGAATCGGAAACAGGCTCCAGGCTCCGAGCCATCAGCCCAGAGCCTGACGCGGGGCTGGAACTCACGGACCGTGAGATCGTGACCTGGCTGAAGTCGGACGCTTAACCGACTGCGCCACCCAGGCGCCCCTCTTTCAGATTTTAAAATGCATCTTTTTGTACATAAAAACTTAAAGCCACTCTATATTCTGTTTGTACTCCTTGTATTTCCCTTAATATATGTGATGTTCATTTTTAACGTACTTTTACAGATTTTTAATTTTTTTCCATTACTTCACGTTACTTTGATATCCTCTTTTAAATCATTTCCTGAGATTTCATGCAGTTTCTTTAACTGAACATACAGCCAGTTTTACATCCGTGAGTATTTGAGTAAGGCCAGGAATCACTATTTTCAGCATTCCTAATGATTCCAAGCCAATACGTAACTATACTGTCATTCAATTCAGTTCTCCTCAGTCTTTAAACAATTTCGTTTAAAAATGACAAGATTTAACACAGTATTTAAATTATAGTGAAAAATAACTTGTCGTACAGTTTTGTGTCCTTGTCAAACTGAATTATAAAATATGGGGAAATATCTGTCATTCAGATAATATATAATGTCCTCATTCATTTAAGAAAACTTTTGTATTCATAAGTGGAAGTAGAGATTGCACAAATTCAGGGGTCTTTTATAACAATTTTGGTGCCCTTATTATGTTCCAGGATATCTTCAAACACTACATTACTTTTCATTTATCAGATAAGGATATTGAGCTCTGAGACATTAAATATGGTGCTTTAGAGCATACAATCAGTATCAGAGTTGAGAGTCATGTCAAATGTCTGACTCTAAATCTCTCTTTATTTTTCTACATTTTTCATTCATTCCCTCCTCTTTTTTTTTTCTGTTAACTAGCTGTCAGCTCTTAACTGACTACATGATCACAAGATATAGATGTAAGACACTTAGCCTCAGTTTCCAGAAGCAGAATTATAAATGAGAATACCTGGGTTTCATGGAAGTTTCTTGGGGGATGCTGGAGTAGTGGTTCTCAAACATCCACTTTTGTTCGAACTACATTTGCCAATCTTATTTCCTAAGGTCCAACAAACTATTATATTTGAAGAAAAACTCCACTGTCATTACAAAAGTGTCCATTGGTGATCCATTTTTGCATTCACTAATCATGCCAACTCTTCAAGGCCCACTTAATAGTTAACTCAATGAAAGTTGTTCTGATCATCTTGGTGAGAAGCAGACACTCCCTTCCCTGAAGCATCTAAGACTTAATTCTAAAGTTTTTGCCATGATCCTGCTAACAACTTAGGATACTTTGATTCATATGTAGACACTCCTTAAATATAGAGTATTTTACCTTTTTTCTATCAGTCAGAATACTGACAATCCATAAATATTGCTTGAGTGAACAAATGAATGATTGAATGGTCACAAAAGTCTTTCACAGCTCTGAGACTTCAAATATGTTGATCTAACTCTTACTAGTAGTTATTGTTCATCAGAGCAAAATACCTGAGACTTTCAAGAAAACATTTTTAAAAAAAAAAATATCTAATTGCATATTTCTTTGTGTTCAGATCTAAACTATATAATTCAGAATATCATAAGCTTAGGAAAGTTGAAAAAAAGTCAAATATTTTATTTTTCATCTTTAGTCCATGGTTTTGTGGGGAAACAAAATGTAATGTTAAAGAACAGGAAATGAACCAGTCTATTTTAATGGTCTCATGATTAGTGACATTGAGTTACATATATGGCATATATTACAAAATTTTCTTCAGATTAATTACATTTTATCAGGGATTTTTCATTCTGCTTCTCAATGGACATATTTTATACTGATATTTGCATCTATGTCTAAGTATATATCTGTGTTTGTGTGTGAAAATATACACTTACATATGTACATGTGTGAACATGTGTGTGTGAGTGTACATAATATTTATGTGGCAGGTCCACAGAGCTATATCTGATAAGGCATGGGGGAAGTTAGGTGGCTGAATTTATCTTGTCTCTAGGGTTTCCTAGAGTGTGAATAGATCTCTCTTGTTATTTCTTCATCCTCAATAACTGTACTGCTGATAGCCATCAGTGATAGCCATGGAGAAGGTCATTACTTACTCTAGATAGTATTTCACCTGACTTACACAAACCAGTCCAAAAAGGCTCCCTGTGAAGTTTTCAGGGGGTCTACACAAAAGTGTAGATCAACTTAAGGAAGTTGTTTCAAATTTTTCAGAGTTCAGATGTGTGTGCAGTGAAGGAGCATCAGCTGGTGATGTTTGATTCATGTTTTCAGGGTCACACTCTCATGTCTCATCCTTTTTCCCTTCACTTCACCTTTGGTCACCATTTTTCTTAACCTCACTCACCAGTCTATTTTTTTGTACTCTTTTTCCTCTAGTTAGTCTACCAACCTTCCCTATAAAAGAAATCCATTTCTTACACTTATGGGTTACTCTTTTTTTCTTTTCTGCCAAATTTGATCTGACTTGGTATAAGGAGAGTTTTGTGCTATAGATATCTACTAGATTTAATGGCCATATATGAAAGTTGGTCCCATAAATATATGTGGATAGAAGCATTGTGAGTGGCTTTCAGTCTGGTCTCAAATAGCATTATTGATGTATCTGAAATTCAAAACACCTCATGAAAAGAGAATTAATTTGTTTCTGGAGACTATTTCCTTATATAAGAAATCTGCATGTATTCATTCCACTGATTTTTATTGAACTCTTACTATGTACCAAATACTGTGCTAAGTCCTAGACATAATATCATGAAAAAAATGTATTTGGATATCCTCAGGAAGACTTATAAATGAGAAATTTATGTATTAATAAAATAATCATGTTTGTGGAATTACAGCTATGATAATTATTATGATGAGAAATATGTCTCAAGAGAGCAGATAACATAGGATTTGATGAGTGAAGGTTGTGAAAGAAAGTTTGCCTAAGGAAATACAGATTGAGCTGGATTCTACTCATGTGTTAGATTTACCCATCTTGATGTACAATGTCTAGGAATTTTCTAGGCTAGAGGAGAAGAAAGAGATTTCCAGACAAAGAAGACATTCCTTTGGCAAGAGTGGGCATGAGCATAGTGCAGGAATGATAGAAAGCTAGTGCATTAGACAAAGTGAGGTGAGGTGTGGTGTGATGTAATGACGGAGAGGAAGGGAAGCTGATCATGAAGGGGATGTAGATCATTTCAAAGAATTTTGTCTTGACTCAAAAAAGATAGAGCGGTCTTCAAACTTTTAAACTACAGTGGGGATAGAGATTTGCATTTCACAAGATAGCTGGTTGCATTAGAAAAGGGCAAGGTTACTAGGAAGAAGAAATTGAAAGTCAAGGAGACTAACTGAAGATGTTTGAATGAGAAAATGGCATGATTAAAGTGTTCCACTTTATTTCAGTGTGGGATTCCCACCCCCCACTTTGTCATTATCTTCTAAAAATCAAATCGGGGGTGGGGGGAACATTGCTAATTAGAATTCTAAGCAAGTCAGGTGTCAGTTAATTGAGTTTTTACTGTACTGGCGCCATCAATTTTCAAAGCGTCTAATGAAGTAAAACATGCTCTTTGGAATTCAAATGTGTCTATTGTATTTCAAACCATAATCATCTTCAATTTCACCTCAGATTGCCATCTGAAAAACTGACTAATTATTATTGAGAAAATAGCCAATGATCTCTGTATCATTTTTCCCCCATAGAGAAAAATTTACCTTATTTTTTATTAAATAAGAAAATGAAATTAAGGAGAAAAATAGAAGCAAAGAGCTCTCCTCTCAGTGAGTGGTAGGGCACTTAAAGCCATAATATATGCTCAATGCAATTTATTTAAAAATACTTCTAATGTCTTAATTAATTTTCATTATATTGCAAAGTATTCTGTGATTTTCCACAAGGCAATATTTAGCAGTAAAAACTGAAGAACTGAGTTCATCTCAGTAGATCTGAATGTAATAGACATTCATAGTTATTTTTATTTAGCAATACAATTTGAAAATATCTGAATACAAAAGAGAGATTAACTTTTTCCTCCAGATAGGTGGAATAAAAATGAAATCAAAGAGAAGCTATAGAACTTGATTTTAGGCTTAATCAGAGCCCAATTCTCTCACTGAAAATATACAGCTAGAAAAGCTTGTATTATTATTATTATTATTATTACAATTGGACCAATAACATATAAATAAGCTCAAGACAGCATACAATCATTCTACTTGAGTACTTAGGTTGGGTGGAATGTCAGTAGTTAATTATACCAGTGAACCCCTCCCTGGAGGTTGAGTACTGACCACTACCTGTCTAGAAAGGTTAAAGAATAACTCCATCTGGAGACTGAGACATGGACTTGAGAGTAACTAAAAGTCACTTCTAATCATGAAAATCACTTTTAATTTCATGAATGTCTTTCCTTGTTGTCAGAGAGTAAATATCATTTATACTTCCTAAAAGTGTCACAAAAAGAAAGTTGGCTATTTATTATTAAGTCAATGTTTACATAATTTTTATCTTTCTTCATCCGTTTTACTATTCTTTGATTACTCTTCTTATTAGCAGATAGAGAAACTGAATCATGGAAAAAAATGTAATTTTTCCCCACATATTGTTAAACAGTTAGCTAGACTTTAACAGAATGCCTGGAGGCCAGCAAAGGGGGAGTCATGGCCCATCACCAGAAAAGTTAGAGAGCTATCCTGACAGCGCACCAAAAACAAAGCTACAAGTAGCTGAAATCAAACCAGACAGGCCCAAGACAAAGAAGGCCAGAGACTCTGATCAAGTAAGGGGGAAAAAAAAGATGTGAAACATTAATCCCAAGAAATCCCCTCCAAAGTAATAAATATTGCACTCCCTAGTTAACAACTGTCTATAAAAGATACAGACCCAAACTCCTGAGCTATCCCTTGAGCTCATCCTCTTTTGTATCTCAAGAGCGTACTCTCACTTTAATAAACTTTCCTGCCTATATCACTCAACAATTGTGCCTGGTCTCTCCTTGAAGTCTTTCTTGTGATGAGACTAAGAGCCTCTGGATCCATCCCAGGGATGGCTTGGGAGGAGGCCGTATGGCCCAGAGTATTTCCAGTCCACTAGACAACAAAATCAGTGCCAAAATAAAACAAACATTGTCACAAAAGGAATGAAGAATGTACTAAAAAACTTTTCTTTCTATATGGTAATGTTTGGATTTTTCTGTTAATACTCTCATGCATCTTGTACTCTACAAATACTGTAGGAAGTACAACCTATTTTATGATACATGTAATTACTTATTTCTATGCACATCTCCTCAATTGTTTTGCATATTCTTTTGAGCAAGGTATGTATTTTTAATTTTCATTTTAACAGTGATTTTGAGCACAACGCCTCACAATAGCAGGTGTACATAAAAGTTTATTTATCAATATCTATTATTTGACAGGCACGATCTTAAGGCTAAAGGGTATCAGGTTGAATGAGATCTGGCACCTGTTTTCAAGAGTTCGCTGATACATGTAAATCAATGATAATAAACAAGATTATATGTATATGACAGATATATGCTTATCAGTCCACAGAATTCTGGAGATGGTATAATCAATCCTTAGGGAATGATAGACCATTCAAGGCAATGGGTAGTTGCATTGGGTGGCTTCAGGATATATGTAATAGAATGACTCATTCTGGAACTTCTAATTGACAAAAGGGAGAGCCAATATGGAAGCTAAAAGTGTTTGAAGAAAAACAGTGGTAGTTAATTTTAAGTGTCACCTTAGGCTGTGGTTCCCAGATATTTGGTCAAACCCTAGTCTAAACGTTGCTGTAAAGGTCCTTTTAGATGTAATTACCATTCAAATCACTAGATTTTGAGTAAAATAGATTTTTTCTTTATAATGTGGATGGGCTTCTTTCAATCAGTTAAAGACCTTAAGAAAAAAGACTGAGGTCCTCCAAGAGGAATGAATTCAGCCTCCAGACTTCCCTTCTTGAAACTAAAACATCAACTCTTTGCTGGTTCTCCAGGCTCCAAACCTATGCTGGCAGATTTTGAATTTGCTGATCCTAGAATCATGTGAGCCAATTCCTTTAAATCCCCCCCATCTCTCTCTCTCTCTTTCTCTCTCTACTTCTCTCTCTCTCTGTGTGTGCGTGTGTGTGTGTGTGTGTGTGTGTGTATACATATATATGTATATATGTATATATATATATATATATATACACACCTTATGTAAAGGAATATATTATATTACATTATTATAATATATATGTTATATTACACAAATATTTGTATTCCTATTGGTTCTGTTTCTTTCGTAAATCCCAAAACAAATACCATGAAGAGTCTTAGTTGACGTACTTGTTCTAGTGTTTTGTGTGATTAGCATTATCTTTTGCTCTCAAATATATCTTTGTTTGATAAACTGGATGAATAAGGGTGACATATAAGAAATGTACCAATTATCTTACTCATCTTTTTATCCCTTTTTTGTAACGTTCCATTGTACATGTGTTTATATTTATATATAAAATTGTATTTATATATATCACATCTTCTTAATCTATTCATCTATTTATGGACACTTGGATTATTTCCATATCTTGGCTATTGTAAATGATACTGTAATAAACATAGGGGTGCATATATCTTTTAGAATTAGTGTTTTCTAATGTAACATTATGTGTAAATTATACTCAAATTAATTTTTTTTTAAGAAATGTAACAGTGAGGTAGAATATTTCAGATTAGACACTGGAGTGAAAGTGTAGGGACGCGGGCTATAAGGAGATGAATGGGATGAATCACAGTTTTTGTTTTTGCTTAAGCCTTGAGTGTATGCTTGCATTTTCTACCAAAATAAGAAATAGAAAAGCACAAAAAGGATTAGGATTCACTTTCGGACATATTAATGTGAATGTGGAACTCCTAGGGGAGATGTCCAGCAGATAATAGGCAAATGGGGGAAATCAAATGTGATATAGATTTGGAGATCATTAGTATATAATTGATAATTAAATCTAGTGAAAGTAAGTGAGTCCATCCATGAAGACATATATAGTAAGGAGAGTAAGGGGTAAAGAACTTGCAAGCAACAGAAAAAGAAGCCATATTTAACTAAGTAGCCCTATGAGAGCAGGAGTTTTGTTTACAGGAGGAACGTGGGTGATATTACTTGGAGATCGAGGATGATCAACAGTCCAAGTTTTCTGTGACTGAGGGGTTTCCAGGGTACAGGACTTACAGTGTTAAATTCAGAACAGTCACAGACAAACAGCAATGATTGATCTTCTACAAAACAAGTGTCTTTGTATGAGTGTGAAAGGGAACCCTTTTGAAGTAGAAGAAATAATCAGAAAAAGAATTGAAATTGCTTCTTCCTCCTTTCCCCCATCATCCTTGATCTGTCTGTTTATACACGATGAAAGAATGAAACTTCTCCAGTCGCTCAATATATTTGTAAGGATCCTAGTACCCTTAGGGAAGAAACAAAATTTTATTTAATGCAAGGAGAAGAGAACATTCAGTGAATATGCTGATGCCACGCAATTTTGTGTTGTTTTGTTTTCATTGGTGCACTGGTATTCCAGATGGCATAGTGGGATGGGTTGGCAAGGAAGTCTATAGTGGGAAATTAAATCAGAAGTGAAGAAATACAGAGCAGCATAGACGTGAGAGTGGAGTAGAGACAGGTGATTGGAATTACTTGCATTTAGAGGATGAGAGACCTCAGGGATATTATGCTGTTTGTTGAACTGTGTATCTCTATTCTCGTGTGATGGTAGCTATGTCAACCAAGAAAGAGGAAGCAGTGTTAGTAATAAAAGCTTGATTGCATTTTTTGTTTCAAACACAGTAAAAATATTGTGGTTTTGCTAGAGTTTTAAATAGAACATTGGTTAAAAGATACAAAAACAAATATTACTGTCCAACAAACAAGCAAAGAGAACAAACAAAAACAGGCAACTCTGTTTTCTCTCGTGGCAAAACTCAATTTTTGCCTGGGGTTTGACCTCAGTACAACTTAGCATCCAGTAGTATTTTATACCCAGAACAGAATGTAAAGGTTTGTGCTCCTGCACTGCATTACTTAAGATTTTTCAGATTGCAGAAACATATTTAAGCTAATATATTTAGTAAAACATTGCAAGGATGCATGGGGAAGAAAAGAAGGCAAGAAACTCAACAATGGTACAGTCACACCACAAGAAATTGAAATGCCATTCTAGATAAAACCTAAATCAAATGAATCACCACGAGGGTGACTAAATCACTTTCTGCTCCACTTACAGTTATTTTCTCCCCCTGTACCATAGCTTCTATTTAATCACGAGTTTTGTTTGCTACCATTTCACTTTATTGTCATTATTCAACATCATACCACTATATGCTTAGTTTCTCTGTATAAGGGATTTCTTGATGACAAAGGTTTTCAATCAAACCACTTCATAACAACAGGAAAATCTAAATGCCTACCTTAGGTCCCAGGAGATATGCCAAGTGAGACAGAGTGATAAAGTTCAAACTATGATTAACTATAGTATGAAAAAGATATAAAGCTATAGTTCAAAAAAAAATCTTTCTTACTAGTGGTTTAGATCTGATTCCTGACTCAGGTTGGGGATTGGTAGTACACGTTTCCCTCCAATACATGCAGACTTCAGTGAGGATGTGAGAGAAGATGGAGTTCACCTGAAATTTAAACCTTAGATAAACTTAACCCCAATACAAAGGGTCGACATTAACAAATTATTAAGTTGCTATGTTGTACCACATGAGTGATACAGCCTTTATCTTTATATTTTAGGACATTTGAGTTAATCATTTAGATCCATATTTAATCTGTTTGGGATATGGCTTATACTTTTCACTTGTGCCTTAGACATCTATCTTTTATAGATAAGTCATTATATCTCTTTCATACTTTTCTTTACGTTTTTAAATTTCACAGCTTTTTCTGGTTTTTAGCCAAGAGAATCCAGTTATTATTTTTCTTTTTCACCTCAATGAGGTCAATGCTACAAACTCAATATAATCTCTTCTTCCTTCATTTGAGTTTAATTTCTTACTTTTATAAATCTATAATCATACTCCCTTGGGAATAAAGATAGCAGATTTACATGTGTGGAGGCCCTGGGAAGTCCATCTCAAAATATGCCACAATAGCATACTAACCATTTTAAATTAGAGTTACTTAAGAAATAGTCAGTTCAAGAACACTTTGATCCTCTTTTGTCTCCTGAAAGGAGGAAATAAATCTCCCACATGAAATGTATCCTCCCTACACCAGGACGTAAAGAGACATCCTTATTACCAGAAACAGGAAATGAACAGACAAAAAAGACTATATAAACAAGCTTTGTTACTTCTACTAATTTACTACCTCAGTCCAAATTCTGTTTAGAATTCCATACTAAGTGAAGTTTCTGCCCATAAGGGTTTGTGTCGTTGTTGTTCTGTCAATTCCTCACAAATATATGTTTCTTTTTCTAAAATGTATAAAAGCTGTATGCCTTGGTTGCTTCTTGGGTCTCAATTTTATTATACACATGTAATCATTTTTTTTTCTCCTTTTAGTAGGCTCATGTCCCTGTAACTCGTAGACAAGCTAGAAGAATCTTGAAGCATAGGGAAATTTTTTCCTCCCCAACACATGCAAGATACATAATTATTATAGCAGAGGTATCACATAGAAACTTTCTGCCATATTTTCTATAATCTGCACAACCAAGTTAATTCCAATAGTTATTTTTTTAAAAAACTCTGTTGGCATGATTAACTAGAAAGGGTAAATCATTCAGAGATGGAGATGTGGAAGAAATGAAAAATATATATGATAGGCCATTTTCTATTAATTTTATGTGTGTATTGTTTGAATTTAACTAGAGATTGGTAGCAAAATTATTTCATTTATTTGTAGGACATTTCTTTCTACTAATTCATATACAAAGATGAATTTATGAGATATAGGGCCAAGGGAAACATGACAGAATAGTTAAAAATAATTATTCTTATTCAATTTTTAGCAAAGTTGATTAAAAGCAATAATTTATTAAAATTGACCATTAATGGATTGGAGAGGGATTCAATTGGCAAGATTGAAATTTAAATTTATTTCTCTATTAGCTTTGTTTTCTCAATTTTCAGTTAGTCCTCATAGCCTGATTTGGATAGATATGACAGAGAATAAGAATGAAGACATTTGGAACTGAAAAGTCATATATATGTTTCATTATTGGATCCCCTCTATATTAGTTAGGTTTTCCAGATAAATAGAACCAATAGGAAATATAGATACAGATATGTAGATATAGATATATGAATAGTTGACTCATTCCATTATGGAAGCTGGAAAGTCTCACGATCTAACAACATTCCAGGAAAGACAGTAGTATAATTCCAGTCTAAGTCTGAAAGCCTGAGAACCAGGGGAGCTGATGGAGTCTGAAGGCAGTGGATGGATGTCTCAGCTCAAGCAGGGAGGCAAGAATAAAACGGGGTGAACTCATCTGCATTTTGTTTATTCAGTCTAATAGATTGGATGATGCCACACACATTGAGGAAGACGATCTACTTTACTGAGTTCAATGATTAAAATGCCAACCCCAACCAGAAACATACAGAAATAATATTTATGGGCTATTTGGGCAATCTTTAGCACATAAAATTAACCGTCACATTTTCTTTTATTTGAATTTGAGATTCAAGTCCAGAAAGGAAAAATTACATAGTGAAGTATATCATATAGGAATGTTTTTAGCTGCTACTAACAGAACAGCATTTACAGAAGCTTGAACAAAGATATTATTTTTGCTCACATAGCAAGAAATGTATTAAGCAAGTCATCTGTTGGGTTGATTTTAGGGCTCTGAGTTATCAAAGCTGATGACTCATTGCTTCTGTTAGTTACAACCATTTTCAGGAAGAATGTGAAGGTAAAATAGCACCTAGATCAAGAAAGTGCAAAGATTTTCTAAGAACACAGAAGCAAAGTTTGACTTCCCATCGTTTGGCCAATGGTATCCACAAGTAGCAAAATGTAGTTAGGGAAACAAATGTGGGAACAGATATTGGTGTAGGTAAAGTCTGCTATAACTCAAGCAGATCACACTTTTCTTCTGGAAGAATAAAAAATAAGGCTCAATTGTTTCTATCCAATGATGCAATGATCATGATACAACTGGTAGTACCATTAGGGCAATGTTTTCTTCTAAAAGTCAATGCTGGAGAAATTAACATGGCCAAACCACATCTAAGATTTGGTATAAAACATATGGGATGGAGTAGCAAAATTCCCATGCCAGAATTTTCTGAAGATTTTCAATGAAAATATACATTAAATTGTCCTTCACTTTAAGAGAATAAGACAACTTACTATATAGCGTTTTGAGCAAAATTAACACAACATAAATTCCTTTCATAGGAATCTTGGTGCATGGATATATAGCATTTTCTTGACTTTCTTTTGATAATTATCTTATATAAAGCTCGAAAGAGATTCCTGTGGCATACCACCGGTCTTAAGTGCAGAGTAATACAGTCACGAGTCCTGTTACCTGATAGAAAAAGGACAGTTATAGCTTCAGTGTATTGATCATCTTCTCTGTTGCAGGAATATATATCATCTTAATAAATATTTGTGTGTTGGCATTAGTATTTATATTTACAAAGTGGAAGAATGAAATCCAAACGATTAGTTAACTCAATCATGTTCGTAAGGCTAAAACTTTTATACTGGTAAAACACAGGTACATCTCATTCTAAAGGCAATGGTATTTTCACTCTGTCTTCGCTTAAAGGGAAGAATAAATGACACTAAGTGTATCTCAGAGACTTTAACATATCTTATTACACCTTTATGACAAATCACACATTATGAATTTGTTATTTAATGCATTTGGAACATTTGAAATGTAGAGAGAAAGAAAGGTTGATAAATACCAACTTAAAGCTATTAATCACTTCCAAATAAAGGATAGCGTATATTGGTAAATGAAATAATCAATACTAAAAATCAGACTAAAATGCTGAGCTCTATGATAAAATCTCCCAATCCTCAAAACTTACCTTTCAAATTCTCTACCAAATAGCATGAGTTGTCTCTGGTCCATTTTCTACCTGCTTCATTTGCTATCTAATACACTACTTCTACTGAGAAAAATATGTCCATCCTAATCCGAGTACACATTAGATATTAGTTTTCCCATCCTGCAAGTTGTCCTTATAATCCATTTTCCCTTATATAGTCATTGTTCACTAATTTTGCTATTTATTCCACTTTTCAACCTACTAGAACTTTGATTTGCTTGACATAATACTCAGTAGAAGTTCTGAGATGTTAAGATCTTTGGAAGCCTCCTTCAGTTTTAAGAAATGCAAAGTGCTGTGAATGTCTACTCTTCTATAATAAATAATATCACTTAAAAAATAAATGGCAGTCATAATTTGAAAGAAAGCCTTTCAGTTGTCATTCCATATCTCTTAGCTGATATACTGTATAATTAGAAGTTCCTAAGTGCAATTCTTCAAAGAAAAGCTGGAAACAGAGTTCATATATTTGTCAGTGAGTAATACATAGCAAATCCAGCTCCCCTGTGGTTAAGAATTAGTCTGTTCTTCCATTAAAAAAGTGCAATAGGCATAAGACGACAGACATTTGTTGAAGCAAATGTGATCTCTGCATGATTCATCCCTTCAAGGAGGCTTGGCCTGTCTGATGTGGAATATTTAAAAAAAGACTTCTTCATCAGGGAGAAATACATGATTTTATCCCTGTTACCTGGATTTGAGTGGAAAAACAAAAACGAATAAACAAAACATTCCAGCAGTTTTTCAGTCAGACGAGAAAATGGTGTTCATGAAAGCTTAGCCATATATATTACTTTCCTCAGAGGCTAGTTGTTTAATTATGATTCACAATTACTGACTCAATTTAAATTTCTGTTTAAGTTTTACTTATTTAATTAATCTCTACACCCAACGTGGGGCTCAAACTCATGACCCCAAGATCAAGAGTAGCATGCTCTTCCAACTGAGCCTGCCTGGTGCCTCTGACAGACTCAGTCTAGGTGAAGAAACCTAATGAGCGTTTTGTTTTGTTTTGTTTTGTTCTGTTTGTTTTGTTTTGTTGTTTGTTTGGAAATAGCTTTTCTTCCAATCCAACTATGCGCAACTGTCTCAGATGCATGCTGTTAGGTATTGTTAGCTGTCACCATTTCCATACATTGGTGGGATCTGGGAGCAGCGTGCTCAGTAACATAGTACATAAATAATAAAATTCAGAGGAGCCTTGGTCCCACCCACATGATGTTATGTCAGAGTATCCCTTGAAGTACTAGCTCTAAAGTGCCTAGAAGAACCCTTTCTTGAAATGTCAAAGTCCCAGCTTTGAATCAAAGCTATATGCAACATCAAAATCACTTGCTGCAAAACCACTCCTTCAAGATTTCTTTCCAAAATACATGTTCCTATCTGCTACCTACTCCTTTTAGTTTATTTCTTGTTTTATTTTCAATTCTATGAAAATTTCCCCTGCTCTTTGCAAAGAATGCTTTAAGAGCTCAAAGCCTATAAGTTGCTTATATGCCTCATAACTTCAACAACAGAGACCTTATAATAAGATTAATGTGCTATACATGTACATCTATCATCTATCTATCTATCTATCTATCATCTATCTATCTATCAATCTTGATCTATACTTACTATGCAAATGTTGTTGAAAGTGTCACATGCTCAGATAGTTATATTATTGTCCTATGAAGTAAGAAACTAAAACCTTGGAAAACAAAAAGGGAAAAATGTTCTTATTTTCATATATATATATATATATATACACACATAATAGAATATAATCTCTTAATATAAGTAATAATATGTATTACATATTTTATAATATAAATAACAGCTACATTTGTATGCATATATAGCATAGCATTATTTACCTAGAGAAATTCTAGTAATACATACAGTTAAGAATGCTTTAAATTTGGAATCATGTCACAAAATATAATCACTTATGTCAAAATTAGAACACGCTTTTTATTAATTGGGTTATATCTTTCAATGGAAAATAGGAATTTAAAGTGCATTGTACTTTATGCCACTTTGGAGTTGTGAAAGAAAGCACATATTAGACAAGTTAAACAGGCAAAGAAGTTTTTGTTCAAGATTATTGCAAAAAGGGTTAAGATTATCATAAAATGGGAATGGAACTGGACTCAATTCTACTTACACAAAAGGCAGAAGAATTTTTAAGCGCTGGGATAAGTTAGCAGAAAACTAGTAGAAGACAGTAGTGGGGAGGTTAGTCAATGTGATCAGACCATCTGTGTTTGGTAATTAATACTCCTAGAAATTGGGCGCCTACTGTCAGAGACTGGGGGATAGGGATCCTGTCTTCCTTAATTATATGTCAGAAGGATGGCTCCTAGGTCACTAAGAAAGATGATCCTGGGTTGTAAAACTCAAAGAGGCTGGAAGGGGATTTACCTCTCAAAGGGCCAGACAAAGAATTTACAGTCGCAAGTTTTTGAAAGTAAATGGGAAAAGATATTTGCAAATGACATATCGGACAAAGGGCTAGTATCCAAAATCTATAAAGAGCTCACCAAACTCCACACCCGAAAAACAAATAACCCAGTGAAGAAATGGGCAGAAAACATGAATAGACACTTCTCTAAAGAAGACATCCGGATGGCCAACAGGCACATGAAAAGATGTTCAACGTCGCTCCTTATCAGGGAAATACAAATCAAAACCACACTGAGATATCACCTCACGCCAGTCAGTCAGAGTGGCCAAAATGAACAAATCAGGAGACTATAGATACTGGAGAGGATGTGGAGAAATGGGAACCCTCTTGCACTGTTGGTGGGAATGCAAATTGGTGCAGCCGCTCTGGAAAGCAGTGTGGAGGTTCCTCAGAAAATTAAAAATAAACCTACCCTATGACCCAGCGATAGCACTGCTAGGAATTTATCCAAGGGACACAGGAGTACTGATGCATAGGGGCACTTGTACCCCAATGTTTATAGCAGAACTTTCAACAATAGCCAAATTATGGAAAGAGCCTAAATGTCCATCAACTGACGAATGGATAAAGGAATTTTGGTTTATATGCACAATGGAATTCTACGTGGCAATGAGAAAGAATGAAATATGGCCTTTTGTAGCAACGTGGATGGAACTGGAGAGTGTGATGCTAAGTGAAATAAGCCATACAGAGAAAGACAGATACCATATGGTTTCACTCTTATGTGGATCCTGAGAAACTTAACAGAAACCCATGGGGGAGGGGAAGGGAAAAAAAAAAAAAAAAGAGGTTAGAGTGGGAGAGAGCCAAAGCATAAGAGACTCTTAAAAACTGAGAACAAACTGAGGGTTGATGGGGGGTGGGAGGGAGGGGAGGGTGGGTGATGGGTATTGAGGAGGGCACCTTTTGGGATGAGCACTGGGTGTTGTATGGAAACCAATTTGACAATAAATTTCATATATTAAAAAAAAAAAAAAGAAAAGAAAGTAAATGGCCTAAGAGAAGGGAGATTAGGGGCTTACAGTTGGAAAGAAATCTTAAGTTTAGTAAAGCTGAGGGGAACATTAAGGCTAGTTAGGGTGATTAGGGTTAGTGTGGGATGGAATACTATATTTTATAAATTCACCCTTCTCTGAAGCTGACATAGACATAAATTTATGTGTGGCATTTCCAAAATACTAAGAGTCAAAACGAAGCTGAAGACAGGTTAGACTGTTCTTTTATACAAGCTGCATTCATAAACCACTGTTTCTGCCTTACCCTTATCCTATTCTTCTGAATTAGGTAGTATATGTGTACAGATGTCTATGGCTCCTTTTGGCTCCAAAGTGTATATATTTTAGGAAAAAAGTGAAGGAGAAAATTACCTGACTTTACATATAAAATACCTTTTATTGGGATAATGTTCTAACCAAAGAAGTCAATATCCTTGAAAGAGTTTTACAATTGTCATGTGGAATAAGACCCTGAAGAATTTAGAGGCAAATGGTCCTAATTTGCTCCTAATTATCTCTTTTAATTAGAGCCTTTCAATATTCACTTAGTGGAATACACTGAGGTGTCACAAGAGCAGCATAGACTCTCTCAATTTTATAACTGGAAGACACCTTAGAGGTCCAACTAGTTCAGTTTATTTTATTAACTTTTTTAATGTTTATTTTTGAGAGAGAGAGACACAGAGTTTGAGTGGGGAGGGGGGTGCAGAGAGAGGGAGATGCAGAATCTGAGTCAGACTCCAGGCTCTGAGCTGTCAGCATAGAGCTTGACGTGGGGCTCTAACTCATGAACCCATGAGATCATGACCTGAGCTGAAATCGGAGGTTTAACTGACTGAGCCACCCAGGTGTTCCCCTGGGTTGCCCCAACTAGTTCATGTTAAAGGTGACGTAACTAATATAAAACAATTTGCCAATTGGGTATATCTCTTACTCCATAACTCACATGTGTGTAATAGCACTAGAAGTGGTGGGATATTCTCTTTCTAAATTTCATATCTCTAAATTTTATTATAATGCTATATCCCATGAAGGTCAGTTTATATATTATGATTCTTATGATTTATGATTACATACTACCTAGAACTATCATACTGTATTTTTCATTAGGATAAATACTTTATGAAAATGTCCCCTACATTCTTTTAATTAAAGGTTAATTGAACTTTAAAATTATTCCTCTGTTATCACAACTTATTTTAGGTGGAAAAATAGACTTCCTAGTTGATTTCATTTACATTCAGGTAAAAACAAGCTTTGTGATGTGGCATTCTCAAACTTCTCCTTACCAAATAGTCCTATAAGGAATCCATCTATTTCTTTACCAAGGCTGTTTTTAATCAGCTCTGATTTAAATTTTTAGAAAAGAAGAAAGTGTTTGTAAGTACTTTTTCAGAGAGTATTCATCTTCTTAAGAACCATTTAGATTACCAACACTTTTAGATTTTGTATATGTAATTGAGCCATAATTTCATGATTAAAACACGTGTTATGCCCAAATGTTGATGTACCCTCAAAATTCATATGTAGAAATCCTAACCCCCAATGTGGTGTTATTAGGAGATGGGGTCTATGGGATAATTTGGTCATGAAGGTGCAACCCTCATATATGAGATTAGTGCTCTTATAATAAGAAACAGATTGTTATTCAAATCAGCTCTTTCTTTATTGATTTTCTGCCTAGAGTTTCCATTATTGAAAGTAGAGTATTGAAGTCTCCTACTCTTCGTATAGCTGTCAATTTCTCCCTTCATATCTGTCAATATTTGCTTTACATATTGAGAACCAAATGAACCCTAAAAAAACATATGTAGAACTTTTCACCCAACAGCAGAATCCACATTCTTATCAAGTACACATGGAGCAACCTGAAGGATAGATGGCACGTTAGGTCACTAAACAAGACTTAACCAATTTAAGAAGATTTAAGAAAGACACTTAAAATAACCTGAAGTGTCCTTTTTGACCACAGTGGAACAGACTTTTAAGTCCTTAATGTTAGGAAAATGGACAATTGACAAGCATGTGGAAATCAAACACCACACTCTTGAATAACCATTGGTCAAAGAGGAAATAAAAGGGGATTTTTAAGTATCTTGAGATAAATGAAAATACAACATATAAAAACTGATGAAGAGGGAAGCTTATAGCAATAAATGCCTACATCAAAAACAGAAGATAAATAAACAACTTAACTTTACACCTTAAGAAAGTTTTAAAAAGACAACACACTAAACCATAGAAGAAGGATATAATAAAGATTAGAGCAAAAATAAACCAAATAGAGAAGAAAAACATAATAGAAAACATCAACAAAACTAGTAGTTTTTTTTTTTTTGAAAGGACAAATGAGATCTACAAAGCCTTCACTGTACTAAGAAAAAACACTCAAAATCAGAAATGAAAAATGAAACATTAGAATGGATGCTTCAGAGATAAAAATAATTGCAAGAGACTATTACATGCCAGCAAATTGAATATTCTGGAAGAAATGAATGAATTACTAGGAAAATACAACCTACCAAGATTTAGTCATGAAGAAAATACAAATCCTGAATATACCAATATCAAATAGGAGGTTGAGCAGTAAAGAACACAAAACAGAACAAAAAAAAAAACCTCTAACAAAGAAAAACCCAGGACCAGGTGGTTTTACAGGTGAATTTTACCAACATTTGAAAAAGAATGAATACCAATCCTTCTTAAACTCTTCCCAAATAAAGAAAAGACTCCCAACATTCACTTTATGAGAAAGCATTGCCTTGATACAAAAGCCAGACAAATACACCACAAGAAACGAAAAGTACAGCCCAATGTCCTTGATTAACACAAATGCAAAAATTGTCAACAATATATTAGCAAACCAAAATCAAAGCACATTAAGAGGATCATACACCATGACCAAGTTGGATTTATCCCTGGGATGCAAAGATAGTTCAACGTACACAAAATAGTCAATGTGATACATTACACCAAAATGAAAGAAAAATAAACACATGATCATTTCAATAGACAGAGAAAAAGTGATCGACAAAATTCAACATTAATTTATGATAAAACTTTCAATAAAAAATTATGGAAGGAACTTATCTCAACGTAATAAAGACCATGTATGAAAAGCCCAAGCTAACATCATAATCAATGGGGAAAAATGGAAAGGTTTCCCCCTAAGATCCAGTATAAGATAAGTAGAGATGCCTACTGTTACCACTCCTAACATAACCCTAGAAGTCCTAGCCTGAGTGCACATGCCTGCGTGTGCACATGCACCTACACGTACACGGATCCAAAGCAGAAAGGAAGAAGTTAAACTATCTCTGTTTCAAGATGACATGATCATATACATAGAAAACCCTAATGACGAACCAAAAACCTTTGAAAACAAATAAACAAATTCAAAAAATTTGTAGAATAAAAAATCAAATACAAAATGTGGTCATAATTATATGCACAAAAAACAAACTATCTGAAAAGGAAGTTAAGAACATAATCCCATTCATCATAGCAACAAACAACAACAAAATTAAGAATAAATTTAACCAAGAGGCAAAAGACTTATATACTGAAAATTATAAATATAAAATTATAAATATAAAGACTTATATACTGAAAATTATATATATACAAAAGAAATTAAAGAGGACACAGATAAATGTAAAGAGTTCCTGTGTTCATTGATTGGAAGATCTAATATTGTTAAAATGTCCATAACATCCAAACCCATCCACAAATGCAATGCAAACTATCAAAATTCCAATGGCATTCTTTACAGATATAGGAAAAACTATTTCAAAATTTGTAGAGCACCATGAAAGACCCTGAATAGCCAAAGTAAATTTGAACAAGAAGCACAACGCTGGAGGCATCACACTTCTTAATTTCAAAAAATATTACAAAGCCACATAATAAAAACTGTATGGCATTGCCATAAAAACAGACACATAGACCAAGAAAACATAACAGAGAGACAAGAAATAAATCCATACATCTATAGTCAACTGATTTTTGACAAGAATGCCAGAAATACACAATGGGGGGAAGAACAGATTTTCAACAAATAGTGTTGGAAAACTGTATATCCATGCAAAGGAATTCAATTGGACCTGTATCTCACAATATATACACAAAACAGCTCTTTAATATGGATTAAAGTCAAACATAAGACCTGAAACCATAAAAGTACTAGAAGAAAACATAGGGCAGTATTTCTTGACATTGGTCCAGGCAATGATTTTTTTGGATATGACCCTAAAAGGACAGGCAACGAAAGCAAAAATGGATAAGCAGGATTGCATCAAACTAAAAATCTTCTGCATAACAAGCAACAGAGTAAAATGGCAATCTAGAGAATGGAGAAATATAAATTGGTAAAATCACTATGGAAAACAATGTGGAGGTTGCTCAAAGAATTAGAAATAGAAGTACTGTAGATCCAGCAATCCCACTTCTGGGTATATATCTGCAGGAAATGAAATCAGTATGTAAAATACTAGAAAATATATTTAAGGCATATATTTAAAGGAGATATTGGTCAAAGGGCATAAAGTTATGCAAGTTAGTTAAGATGAGTAAGTGCTAGATCAAATGTAATGCCATGTGACTATAGTTAGCATTACTATTTAAGAATACTGTATACCTGAAATTTTCTAAAAAAGAGTAAATCTTAAGTGTTCTCACCATGAAAGAAGAAAGAAAGAAAGAAAGAAAGAAAGAAAGAAAGAAAGAAAGAAAGAAAATGGAAGGTATACGAGGTGAGGGATATGTTAATTAGCTTGATTATGGCGTTTATTTTAAAGTATATATATATATATATATATATATATATATATATATATATATACACACACACACACATATATATCAAAACATCAAGTTGTATACTTTAAATATACACAATTTTTAAAATTTAATGTTTATTTATTTTTGAGAGAGAGAGAGACAGAGGGACAGGGGGAACGAACAGAGAGAGAGTGAGACACAGAATCCAAAGCAAGCTGCAGGCTCTGAGCTGTCAGCACAGAGCCCCACCTGGGGCTCGAAACCTTGAACCGTGAGAAGCCCCCACTAACCATGGGATCATGACCACACAGAGCCCCATGCAGGTCTCAAACCTACGAACTGTGAGATCATGGCCTGAGCCAAAGTCAGACACTTAACTGACTGAGCCACCCAAGCGCCCCATATACTCAATTTTTATTTGCGCATTAGACCTCAATAAAGCTGGAAAAATAAACTGTTGCCATCCTCAAAATAAATAAATAAATAAATAAATACAAATAAAGCAAACTCTTCTCTCTCTCTCTCTCTCTCTCTCTCTCTCTCTCTTTCTCTCTCTCTGATCTCTGCCGGGTGAGAAAATGACCATTTGCAAAGTAGGAAGTGGATATTCAGAATATACTGGATCTGACAGTGTCCTGATTTTTGGCTGCTCCAACTCCAGAACCATAAGAAACAAGTGTGTGCTGTTTCTGCTCTCCAGTCTAGAGTAATTTGGTGTAGCAGTCCAAAGTCAAGAGCTAAAAGTCAGCTATGAAGTACCTATCTGTAATAAACCATTTAAAAAGTATCAAATAACTTACATGAGAGTAAAGTAACTATTACCTTCTACATTAGTTTGTTTTCTCCTATAACTGGATATCTGTTCAAAGCAAGTATCATATGATATTATATGTTTAAACAGTTTAATAATTAAAAAAGCAACAATAACAATCAGCTTCCCTTTACAATGTGGCAAAGTACAGTTAGCATGAGTCTTCTCATTAATATTCCTTTTCAAACAAATTATCTTGACATTTCCTTTTTTTTTCTAATTTAAGACTTAGGTAGGTTAGTTTTTGAACAATCGTTCTTGCAAAAAAAAAAATATAGTTCTTGCTGAACATAATACAAATGCGAACAGTGTACTTAACCTGACACATAGCAAAATAAAATGCTGTAATTCTGTACTCAGATAGTAATTTTAGATTAGTCCTGCCAATTTGGAAATATAAAGAGCTGTATGTTGATTATGTCTCTACTATAAATTTTATTCATACAATTCAGATCATTCAATGCTGGTGTTAGAGATTACTAAAATTTGCAATTCATAAAAAAATTAGTGCTCAAAATTTCATCCTGGCTGCAATAACTAAATTTTCAATATTCTGTATATCAATAAATTTTCCCAAAGGAATGCTTTTTAAATCATTTCATTGCCAGTATACATAAATAAGGTCTAAAACGCAATGTGATCTTGTCATAACGTGCTGCTTAAAGTAGAAATTTGTGCAACTACAATTCTTTTGCAAAGCAATTTTGAAAAATATCAAGAGACTTTAGTTACATTGAGAATATAAAAACACTTATAGGAACATATACTAAGTAGAAAAACTGAAAGGGGGATGACATCTAAGTGTACAAAGAGGTTCTCTCTATATTATTTTTCATTGTAATATTTACAAAAACATCCAAATATCCAATTACAAGGGGGTGATAAATAAAGTACACCCCATCAATGCAATAGACTGCTTTGAATTTTTTTTTTCCAACGTTTATTTATTTTTGGGACAGAGAGAGACAGAGCATGAACGGGGGAGGGGCAGAGAGAGAGGGAGACACAGAATCGGAAACAGGCTCCAGGCTCTGAGCCATCAGCCCAGAGCCTGACGCGGGGCTCGAACTCACGGACCGCGAGATCGTGACCTGGCTGAAGTCGGACACTTAACCGACTGCGCCACCCAGGCGCCCCGCAATAGACTGTTTTGAAACCACAAAAATATATTTGCAAAGTTTTATTCTAATGTAGGGAATTATTTATGTAAAGATTAAAAGAGGGAAAATATATAAAAACTCCCCAAATAGTAACAAGAGTTGATTTTGAGAACTGGGGGATTATGAATGAGTTTTCCTTCTTCACTCTTTTCTGCATTGCCAGTTTTTTGCTGATCATGCAAAAAGACTATCTAAGAAGGATTTTAAAATATAATGACTGTTAAATAATAGGTTTTTTAAAAATGCTCTACTAAAAAAATGCAGTGTAATCAGACACTCTGATTATATCCTTACAACAGAACTATTTTGTGAGGAGGAACTGAATGAAAGACCAGTCAGAGTTCATTTTGTCTCCAAGACCTATTAGTTATGAGAACTTAGGGTATGTATTACTTCCTCAAGTATTTGGAAAAACGCCACAATACCTAACTTTTAACGTTTATTTATTTTTGAGAGAGAGAGACAGAGAGTGAGCAGGGAATGGCAGAGAGAGAGGGAGACACAGAATCCTAAGCAGGCTCCAGGCTCTGAGCTGTCAGCACAGAGCCTGACAGGGAGGCTTGAACCCATGGAACATTAACATTACCTGAGCTGAAGTCAGACATGTAACCGACTGAGCCACCCAGGCATCCTTCCAATACCTAACTTTTAAATTTGAGGTTAGAAATTAAAAATGGGGCCAAGAACTATTAGGAATATAGCATTGTAGGTACTCATTAAAATGAAATTATTATTACCACTCTTAGATGAAAAATTGAAATAGTTAATTATTAATAAAAATGTATAGAATAAATTTTGTTGTGATATGGAGTACGTTAATTGCTCATATAAAGGCTGATTTTTCCATATCACTGATAATGATAACATATATCCTAGAATCCTATAGATGGCTGATGGAAGTGGAAAGGAAAATTTAGATAAAACTTCTCCTTTACTTACCATAGCTAATGAGGCGGATTCCTCCTGAGAGAAGTATTTTAAATATAAAATTGTGCAATATTAGTAATGATCACAACATATAGAAATGATGTCTGTAATAATTTTCATGATTTTGGTTTATATAAATATATATTTACATAGTTTAGATTGTCAACTACGGCAATTTCATATACATATATGTGTGGATATGATGTGTATACACACACACACACACACACACACACACACACACACACACACATACATTTAGAGAGTGGTTGTATAGGATTCTTTTACATATTACCCTTTATTCGTGAAATATACTTATCTTAATACTGGTCCAAGCAAGAATCTTTTCATTATTTGTTTTTATGCATGATATAGTATCAAACAACATGAACCCCCCACCACGAGAATATTTACAAAACTTCTAATGGCTTACAAGTTCCTTCCTTTTGTATTCCTGCCTAATACCACTCGTGGTTTTCGTTTTTATATAAAGTTATATTTACATGTGACATTAAACAGTGAATTGTATGGCAAATATTATTGTATATATGGCAATATTATTCATTTTAACTGCTGCATAGTATTTCTCAGCACATTTACCCCAATATATTCATCCATTCTCTTGTCCATTGTGTTTTAAGTTGCTCTCTACTTTTTTGATATTCAAAGCTATGCTCGTCTAAATATTCATGTACATTCGTAAAATAGTGCATATTCAATTCTATACCTTGTTCTATCAATTACTGATCAATTATTGTAATGATATCTCCTGGTTTCAAGATAATCCACTACACAAATTACAAATAGTTTAATTAAAATATGATCTTATATTGAGCTGAGGGGGTTAGGGCTGGCTGTCCCAGAATGTACCACTTTGGTGTATGGATCATTATGAGCTGAAGACAATCAGGGCCTAGCAGACTCAAGAAGAGCTTTTAACCACCAGCTTAACTGTCTAAAAACATTTCAATAGGGGGCCTAAACCAGGGAGACAGCTAATGCCAGAGATAACTTTTATATCAGAAAGACTTATCTGCCTTGCACGGCAAACATTTATTTATCAAACATTTGCTCTTCTCATCTTTCTGTCATTGTCTTCCTCTCCTTTCAGGCTCCAGACCCATATTCCCGTCTCCTTAACTGGGGAGCCACAGTTACCTGACTGCTGGGGATTCTCATGTCTTTGAGGAAATTAAATTTGCTTTTCTCCTGTTAATCTGGTTTATGTCAACTTAATTACTAGGCCAGCCAAAGAACCTAGAAGGAAAGAAGTGAAACTTTTTCTGCCCCTAGAGAATGCTGGTTATATGTATAAGTTTTAATTAATGTGGTATGGGAACTTCTTATACACATTATATAGTTGGGTCTTGATTTTATCCAATCGGACAATCTCTGCCTTTACTATGGGTGCTTGGTCTATTGTAATTCAACTTATTCATATGATTGGGTTTAAATTTAACATCTTTGTAAGTTTTTTCCCCCTCTTTTCTCTCTCTCTCTCTTCCTCTTTTTTTTTTTTTTTTTTCTTTTTTGAGCATAGTTGACATACAATGTTACATTCCTTTCAGGTGTACAACATAGCGATTTGACAAGTTTATACCTTATGCTGTGCTCACCACAAGTGTACCTACCATCTGTCACCATACATCGCTGTTACAACATCATTGATTATATTCCTTACCCTGTGCCTCTTATTCCCGGGACTTATTCATTCCATGACTGAAAGCCTGTATCTCCCACTCCCCTTTTGAAACTACAACGAGATATCACCTTACACCTATAAGAATGGCTAAAACTGTTCTCTCTTTATTGTTTTTACTGAGGTGTCACTACTTGTAGGACAACACTCCACACATAACTAAGAAGTATACGTATGCATAGTAGCTCATACCTACACACATATATTTATCTATCTACCTGCCTGTGAATTAAAATAAATGAGTCCATACCAATGTATCCAATTCTAACCAGTCCATTGTGAAGGTATCCATAACTAATATATCCAGAACTATACATACTAATGTATCCAGAGGATGATTCCAGTCATCCTCTTACCCCCTGCTGTTCCTCCCCCTGCTTGCTTATTTATAACTTCTATGTTTGACATTGAGAAACCTAGGTCTCATTAAGCCTGATTTATTTACTTATATGTTCAGTCCTCGTAAACATGTAAAGTGGAAACACTTATTACTGTTAGAAACAATGTTATCAGTAGTTCTTTCTATCTTTAACCTTATAGCATCAATTCAAAGCATTGTTTTCCAAAGTTACTTTTACTTAGATCAGCTACTTTGGCACCTCCTTCAGGAAGGTTTTATTGTACATTTATAATATAGTTACATTTTTTTGTTACAGTCTGCATTCACCTTGTGGTTACCTGGAATCTAGGTTGACTTTTGAAAGAAAAGTTTGCACACAGTACACCGAGTAGACTTTTTGTTTTGTTTAATCTTATAAATTTTGACAAATGCATAAAGTAATGTATCTACCAACACAATATCAGATAGAACAGTTTTATCGCCTTAAAAATCCCTTTTGTGACTCCTTTATGGTCAACATTTCCCATCTCTCCCAACCCCTGGCAACCACTGATTTATGTCCTTATTGTTTTGCCTGTTCAGAATGGTAAATTAATGACATATAGTCTTTTGAGTCTGACTTCTTTCACTAAGCGAAATGCATTCAAGAGTAATCTATACAGTTGAGTGGATCAATATTTCAAATCTTTGTTGTTGTTGTTGCAGTGTGTATGTTTTAAAAATTTTTTAAGATGGTTGAATAGTAGTCCACTATATTGATGACCCACACTTTTTAAAATTTATTCATTTGTTGAGGGACATCTTGGTTGTTTTCAGATTTGGGTGATTATGAATAGAGCTGCCATAAACACCCATACAAAGATTTTTGTGTGAACCCAAGCTTCCCATTCATTTCACTAAATATTTAAGAGTGAAATCACTATGATGTATGGTAAATATGTTTAAATTTATAAGAAAATACCATACTGTTTTTCAAATCGAATGTACCATTTGCCATTCCATTGAGGGTTTCTCGTGTGTACATCATTTTTGCCAGAATTTAATAGTTTCCATTTGTCAAAGTTCTCATTCTGCATAAGGAAATCCAATTGTTTCTGTGCCATTTGTTGAAAAGACTATCTTCTCTTTAATAAATAGAAAGAAAGTGGCTCCTGTGTGTCTTTTTTTTTTAATTTTTTTAATGTTTATTTATTTTTGAGAGAGACAGAGACAGAATGCAAGTGGGTTGGGGCAGAGACACGGGGAGGCACAGAATCTGAATCAGACTCCAGGCTCCAAGTTGTCAGCACAGAGCCCGACGTGGGGCTCGAACTCACGGACCGTGAAATCATGACCTGAGCCAAAGTTGGACACTCAACCGACTGAGCCACCCAGGCACCCCTTCTGTGTATCTTTATCACAAATCTGTTCCTATAGTTGTATGGATCTTCTTGGATTGCTATTCTCTTCCACTCTTAGCTTTCAAGAATCCCTGCAAGACTATGCTACTCACTGTTGGGTGTCTAGTTACACTTGCCCCTCCCTGAGCTGTAACCTCTTGCTTGGTATCAGGTGAGCTCTCCATGTTCCCGGTTGAGTCTCAGTCTTAGGCATTGGGAGCCCAGACCTTGGGTTTGGGACATTCTCTGAATTCCTGCCATTCTCTTTGTTTAGCAAACAAACACCTCATTATATTTGTGGTGAATTTTGAGTGAGAAAGGGTTTCCTGTATCTCTTCAAATAATAGCAAAACTCTAGTCTGTAATGGAACCTAGTCTTGAGCCCAAGAAAGGTTTGTTTTCCCCTTTTTGAGAGACAAGAATTTTAACATCCTCCCATCAAACCAATGTGGGAGATGGGTGCAGAAACCTGTGGGCTGGAGGCAGAGAGTATTCCTGGTCTTTTTCTGAGCGAGATGAGTTTTGCTGACCCTTTTTCCTGATGTAAATTCCCAAAATTCTCACTGGGGCACTTGACAATAGTCATTATGAAATTTGTAGAAATCTAGCATTTCAGCGTTCTCTTATCTTTCAAGTTTAAGTTTTATTTCTCAGATAAATGAATGTTTTCCTTTCCCACTCCCTAAAACTCCTCACTGCATTGAGGATTTAATAAGTGGTTAATGAATTAAAGAGAATTGTAGCATTAGCTTAAACTGTATCTTATTGATATCACATTTTCTTTCTCTCTTTGATGTTTTTGATAAAGATTCAGTGATAGGTTAACTGATATCTTTATTTTCTCTGCCATTTAGATACCTGGTAGAAAGCATAAATTAAAATCCTATTATACAGAATGGAAGACAAGCTGAGCAGAAAATTGAATTATTTTGCAGATGTACTTTCGATTGCGCAGCATAAATAACTATTTTTATTTTACTTTACGTTTCTTATTTGATCCTAAAGGCAAATGAGGTCAACAATGAGTTTTCTTACAGACATAGTGAATTTTATTCCATTAAATAGGTTTGAAAATCTTCAGTAATTTATAAAATTATTCGTATCTAATCATAAAAATTAATTTTAAAGACGCATTTTTCACTCCTTGTTTAAAATCAATTTCTTAGCGTTTTGAACCAGTGCTGACAGTTTTAGAGCTCTATTTCATTGGCAATGTTCTAATCACAAGGGGGAAGATAATAAATAAGACTGAGGTATTAGCCAGTGTGATTAGTATATAAACCCTGACAAATATGTGGAGAAAAATTAGATGTTGTGGTATAGAAATTGAGCAGGTTGCTAGATCCCTAGGTAGGACTTTAAAGACTCAGATTCTCCAGAATATCATATCATTATAGCTCTCCTTCCACTTCTGAACACTGCTCTAAGTGTTATCTTCTCTCCTTTTTCAAATGGTAATAGTGCAGGGTTACCTGAGTGGTTCAGTCAGTTAAGTGTCTGAATTCAGCTAAGGTCATGATCTCAGGGTTCATGAGATTGAGTCCTGCCTTGGGTTCTGTGCTGACAGCATAGAGCCTGTTTGGGATTCTTTCTCTCCCAGTTTCTCTGCCCCTTCCCTGCTCTCTCTCTCTCTCTCTCTCTCTCTCAATAAACAAATAAACATTTAAAAAATTGGGAATAATACATTTTACCAATCCCACTCAATGGTACACCTCATCATTTTCCAACATATATTTGTCTGTTCTTATTCACACATACACATTCATATAATTTCAACTTCTTACATTCCAGTGGCAGATAAGCATCGATAAATGCCAAAGAGGCCTAGTAAACATTATCCTCAACCACTTCCCCATAGACCATACAGAGAAGAAGGGACCTGAGAAGAAATGTGTACGAGAAACTCCCTTCTTTTTTTTATTTTTAATTTTTAAAGTTTATTTATCTTGAGAGAGAGAGAGAGAGAGAATGAGAAAGAGCATGAGAGGGGTAGGGGCAGAGAGAGAGGGAGACACAAATGTGAAGCAGGCTCCAGGCTCTGAGCTGTCATCACAGAGCCCGATCTGGGGCTTGAACTCACAAGCTATGAGATCATGACCTGAGCTGAAGTCGGATGCTCAACTGACTGAGCCACCCAGGTGCCCCAAGATAAACTCCCTTCCTAAAGTGGCATGGAGGAAGATCAAATACTTGACCTGTAGTATCCTAATATCTTAGGAAGTAAGCCCTATTTTATTATATAAAGTGAATTGTGTAAATTTTGTTTTTATTTTAGATATGGAAAGCCACAAGAACCTGTCATGTTTATCCTACAGCAAGTAAAATTTGGAAAACATACAAAAATCATGAATTTTCTTGAGTCGTTTAGAGAGCCAAAGTTTCGAGTAACCCAGGATACCTGAATTCTAAATAGTGACAAACTTCTCCAAGAGGAGATGAGGACCAACAAACTGGTCCATATTTGTCAGAGTGTGGGAAAAGGAGCTGCCATACAAACAGATGAAAAGAGTTCAGCTAAAACGTACACAAATCATGAAAGGCTGAGATTGGCTTAGCATGTTAGTTTAGAAGAGAAACTGAATGTCAAATACAAGAGAAGCTCATAGTCATTTGTCAACTCTTTCCCAAGAGCCTCCAATGGTGTTTGTTAGAGAGACTGATGGAAAAACAAGAGACTAGAGAGAGTCCCTTTGTGACACAGGTATGTGGGAGGTTATCGATTTGTTCCTAGAGACCAGAAAAAAATACTACCCATTCCTAGAGATGCTTCTTTCATATGAAAGGGAGTCTTCAAGGATTGGAGGAAGAGCAAGACACAGTACGGTTCTCACGGTTAAAGAAAAGAGCTAGTGTTTCTGCAGGAGAGAAGGAAGCAGAACCACCTGCCTCTAGGCAAGGGGTAGGAATACCTCTTAGACAAGAGTTCTGCTACTACTTCAGGTGGGCAGAAACACTTCTCCCATTCAAGACCACCATAGATGGAATGCATACTTTGGTTTCCAGGAGAATTGATACAAATGATGAGAATGTTTTTTTTAATCTTGCCTGGAGTTCTTTCATCTTAGATCTGTGTGGTTCTCTCTCTCTCTTTCTCTCTTTCTTTCTGAAAGTCAAATTGCACAAATGTTACCATGTTTGATATTGTCCTCTAACTCTTAGATACTCATTCTGTTTCATTTTCTTTTCTTTTACTGCTTTCTTTCTCTCTCTCTTTTGTGTAGATAACTCCTATTTATCTGTCTTCAACTTCACCTTTGTTTTCTTTTGCTGCATGTTCTGATCTATCATTCTTCATCTCTGATAGTGAGTCTTTTTCCTAGAAATTTTATGCAACCCTCAATAACTTCTCTACTCAAATGCCTTGTCTGTTCATGCACATGGTCCAACTTTTTTTTCCTGTAAACCCTTTAACATATTAGTAGTAGTTATTTTACAGTTCCTGACCAATAGGTCCAATATCCTTTTATCTGAGTCTGATTTTCTAAAATTGTTTCTTGCTTCATTGGTTTCTCAAAATTTTTTTATGGAATACCAGTTGTCATGTATAGAAGAAGAGTAGAAAATGGAATAGATAAAAGATAAAGTTTACGTTTGGAAATGGGGACACATCTTCTGCTAGGCCATTAATGTGGGTGTGTTGATTCAGTCAAGACAATTTAAGTTTTATCTTTGCTATAGTTGGTTTTTATTTTACCTTATTTTATATTTTATTTTATTTTATTATTTTTATTTTTTAGAGAGAGAGAGAGAGAGCATGTGGGCAGGGAAGAGACACAGGAGCACAGAGAGCTCCATGCTCAGCATGGAGCCCTACATGGAGATCGATCCCCTAACCCTGGAATCATGACCTGAGCCAAAATCCAACTGAGTCACCCAGGTGCCCCTATAGTCACTTTTAATGCATCAAAGTCTTTGTGTTCCTCCAGCAGTGGTCACATGTCATCATCTGAGACATTAGTTACTTAAAACTAGAGTCTGAAACAGAGATTCTTAAACAGATGATAGGTGCTCTCAGAGGAAGGGATTGAGTAAAACAGGATAGCATTGGAGAAAAGGTAAATAAGATATGATTGCAAGACAAATCTAGTTAAGTATGATCCTATGGGAAATCTGCAGTGTGAGTTACAGGACAAAAGTGATCTTACCTTAGAGATAAGGTAGCCAAGTGGTTATACCTCTACCTTCTGAGTCAATGATTAGCTAAAGGTCATCCAGTAGGCAGAGGGTGCATCTTCTCAGGCATCTCCCACTGGGACAGTTTCCCTCTGCTATGTTCAAGCCTTTGTGGAAGATATAATTGCAGTATCAGGAAATACCTGCATCAACTAAATAATTGGAATCTAGGCAGGACACCCAGAGCATACAGTCTGAAACCAAGTTCTATATTTCGTCATTCCAATCAAATCACAGATACTGGTACATAGCTAGGACATTAATATATTAAATTAAAGAACTAGAAGTAGAATGATAAAATAATATTTTCATTAAGTGGCAAACAGAGGCATGTGTTAAATTGTATAAATATAATTCTACATAGTATTTTTTTCTCACACTAGCTAAGAACTGATGTTCAAAATTTAGTGGTTTTATTTTTGCCATAAATTCCATGTGTATGCATGCCTGTTGTATGCTTACAGCTGGCAAACTAAAATTGAGTAGACACATTGGATAATCACTAGTACATCAGATAGTGAGTCATGATACCTGAGTCCTAGTCTAGAAATGATTACTAACAAAGTCCATGATTTTGGACAAGTTACTTCTTCTGCTAGCCATGTTTTATTTCTAAAAGGCAGATAAAAAGACAACACATAATTTTAAGATTCAGTTTGGCTTAGGGGGAAATTTATTCAAATTCAGAATATATAGCATGTGCCTTTTCTTTACTGCTAACAGCAAAATGATATTCTGCAATGCAGACTATTCTCCATGCAAATTAACAGTGATTTGAAATACCATAATGAGAAATTCCAAAATGTGCTTAAGTAGTGGATTAATTTACACCTGCATTTTTAAAACTCCACTGCTATATATGTTTAAAAATAAATATAAAAGACCTTGAGAAAAAAAAAGAAAACAAGCTAAAATTGCAAGTCAGTAGATATTTGGGTCAAGGAAAGTGGTGATTAGTGAGATCAGGTTAGATCTAAGTCTGATCACTTTTAAATGTCTTTTTCTTTTGAATATGCTAATATTTTATTTTTAACTGTAAATAAATGAAGCACAAATTTAGAGATATGTAAAAATCTTATATACATTTCGGAGAGGAAAGGATGCTTAACTTCTCATTTAATTCTCTGATATTACAAATAAGAATATTAAGGTGACAAGAGTTAGGGATGGAGAATGGGCAGCGGCTTTGATCAGAATTAGTGGTGCCCTTCTGGACCTCTGGGCTCTGATGAAGTAAAAGTGTCTATGATCTGTTAAAAAAATAAAAACACAAAAGCATGATTTTGCTGTTAATCTCCCTCGGTTTCCTTAGAAATACATATTTTACGTAGGATGACCTACACTACCATTTTGCTTAATTTACAGTTTTACATTTCCCCACATTCATGAGTAGAATCTACATGAATGTTTTATTCTCTGTTGATGGTGTATATGGGAAGACCCAAATAAAACTTTGGTGAGAGTTGGAGAGACAACACCTAATTCAACAACAAATCTTATGTGGTCAGAAGTGAATATTGTGGGTTTTAAAAAGTCACAAAGTCCAAGAAGATAGTTTTAGTCTATCAGACAGAGTTGGGGACAAAATTCCCACTGGCAGACATATTCTTTCTATCTTTGTTTAAAAAAGCCTTATGATATGATATGGTGTGTGTATTCTTATGGCTATGGAACAAAAGAAACAATGGAGAAGATGAAATAGTACAATGGGTGAACAGTCCCATAATTCTTCCTTCTTCCTGAATCCTTCCTGAGGTCATGCAAGACATCAATAAAATATCTAAGTATACCTCAAGTTAGACAAATGTGTGTATGCATTTTATACTGTTCCAGGACTCCAAAGGCTCAGTATGTTAGGGGAGTCAGGCAGCCATAAGTAAATAAAGAGCTTATAGATTTTTTTATTATTTTTAATTTTTTAAATGTTTATTTTTAAGAGAGTGCCAGCACGGGAGGGACAGAGAGAGGGGTACAGAAGATCCGAAGTAGGCTCTGCACTGACAGGCTGAGAGAAACAAGCCTGATATGGGGTGCCAATTCAGGAACTGTGAGCTCATGACCTGAGCTGAAGTCAGATGACCAACCTAGGTGTCCCTAGATTTTTTTAAGTACAGATCTACATGTAGAATAATATAATAAATACACATAGCTATTTAAATGAAGACTCATTAGGGGCGCCTGGGTGGCGCAGTCGGTTAAGCGTCCGACTTCAGCCAGGTCACGATCTCGCGGTCCGTGAGTTCCAGCCCCGCGTCAGGCTCTGGGCTGATGGCTCAGAGCCTGGAGCCTGTTTCCGATTCTGTGTCTCCCTCTCTCTCTGCCCCTCCCCCGTTCATGCTCTGTCTCTCTCTGTCCCAAAAATAAATAAACGTTGAAAAAAAAAAAATGAAGACTCATTAAAGCTTTAATCATAATCACAACTATCATTATAGCCATGTTGATATTTCTATGTCAATAATTCTTTAGACAAACAGTATTTTTTATGTTGTATGCTGTATTAATAATGTCATTGCTTTAAAATGTGTATTAACATGCAGAAAAACAATGGAATTATTAATTACATAGGATCTCAACATGGCAAATATATGGCAAGAAAATAATATATTTCTTTCCTACCCTTTACTAAAATTGTTCTATTCCTTGTTAACTTGCACTTTGAATTATTTTTAAAAGAGTACACTATATGGGAAAGTCATTAATTTGTGATTTAAATTATAAAATTAAAAAAAAAAACTGTATACTTCCAAAATCACATTCATTGTTTTTAGAGACTTGGAGATTATCTGGTTAAACTCCTGATTTCACAGGCAGACCTACAGATTTGTCAGGCTTAACTTTTTTGCCCAGGGCTAAAGAATTTTAAAAGTAATAGATATGGCAGGTAATCGATACTCTTGGTCCTATTGAAAGTTGTTATTTGAAGTATAATTCTCTGATCAGAAACATTGGCACATCTGGGAGCTGGTTTGAGATATGGAATCTGAGTCACTACTCCAGATTTATTGAATCAGAATGTGCAATTTAGTAAAATCCCAGGTGATTCATTAAATTTAGTAAATCCCTGGTGATTCACATTAAAATGCAATAAGCACTTCTCATTAAGAAAGTTTTGGGGTGGAAAGAGATCTCCCACAATGACTTCATCTCACTTCTATATCCAGCTTCTTGGGTTCTGAAACAATTTTCACTAAAGTAGTATGCTTAGTGTCTTCCTTGGTGTAGGAAGAAAATACTAGAACTTCTATTTATATATAATTTTAAAAATCCTATCAAATTGGTCATTCTCTTTTAGTTCCCCAATGCAATTCTTCACCCTTTTATTCCTTCTTCTGTGCCATATGTAGTCTGTCTTCCAAGGGCACAATCATCTAGGCTTATTTCCCTTTGGATTCTGGTTGGGTTTAGCCAATGGGAGGAACCAGATAGGGATCAGGAAAGGAGGGCAAAGTTAAGATATTTCCCTTTGACCTTCTAGTTCCTCCCTGCTTGGGTACTAGGATCATGGAAGTGACTGCTTTCTTCTAAAGTTATAGAGGGGCACCTGGGTGGCTCAGTCGGTTGAGCTTCTGACTTCAGCTCAGGTCACGATCTCACGGTTTGTGAGTTTGAGCCCTGCAAAGGGCTCTGTGTTGACAGCCTGGAGCCTGCTTCTGATTCTGTGTCCCCCTCTCTCTCCGCCCCACCCCCACCTGTGCTCTGTGTCTCTCTGTCTTTCAAAAATGAATAAACATTAAAAAAAATTTAAAGTTATAGATGCGTTGGGCAGCCATTCTTCCAAAGTTTCTCCTTGTTCTAGTAACCCAATTTTATTCTTTAATCCTTTCAGGAAAGAAGCGGTACCATTTTCTGGGGCTGCTAGTTGATGCTTACATCAGCAATCTTTGCTAGTTTCTTAACCTTACCCACAGCTCCATAATTTCCCCATTATTTTCAAAGTTCCAAAAATGTCTCTCCTACAAGGCCTCTAACTAATCCATTCATCTTTTCTTGTTTTCATTCCTAAAAAACTACAGAATGGATGCAGGTTACAGAAACAAGAGAATATATCAAGAAAGAGTGAGTCAGGGGAATCTAGAAACAGGAAATTTAAAAAAAAGGACTTAAAGGATTTACAAGATGAAGACAGACTACAGAATAGCAATGATATGGCAAGCCTAGAGAAAAAAAAAATCATTCAAGAAAGAAGCTCTGGGGGTTCATTTGGTTAAGTGTCTGACTCTTGATTTCAGCTCAGGTCAGGATTTCATGATTCATGAGATGAGCCCCAAGCTGGGCTCTGCACTGACAGCACAGAGCCTGCTTGGGATTCTCTCTCTCTCTCTCTCTCTCTCTCTCTCTCTCTGTCTCCCTCTGCTACTTCCCTGCTCTTGCTCTCTCTCTCAAAATAAATAGATAAACAAACAAAGAAAAAAAAAAAGAAAAAGAAAAAAGCCCTGGGAGACGTATTGCCCAAGGGTGAAAAATAGACTTTAAAGATCATCCCATGGTGAACGTATTGAGAGGGTATTTATGTTTTTAGAAAAAAAAAAAGTTATCAAACCAAAACATGAGTAATTATTAACCCCAAGAAGTAGTATGTATACAACACTATGGGACTTATCTGTAATATTTCAATAAAATGTAATCATTGAAAATAGATTTAAAAGTTATAATTAAAAATGATGATTTGGGATGCCTGGGTAACTCAGTCAGTTGAGCATCCAACTTCAGCTCAGGTCATGATCATGGTTCATGGGTTTGAGCCCCACATGGGGTTTTGTGCTAGAGCCTACTTTGGACTCTCTGTCTCCCTTTTATTTTAACCCCTCCCCCACTTGCACGCGCGCTCTCTCTCTCTCTCTCTCAAAAATAAATACACATTAAATAATAATAATAATAATAATAATAATGATTTTAAAAGAGCACAATTCTTACCTTCCATGGTGAAAATTGTCATGATCTAATTACTACTACTAACAAATAAAGCGATTCATATTTAAGCAGGTTATTGAGAAATACATACATGAATACCTTAGTAAAACAATGAAAAACACTGAAAGTGGTTGCTTCTTGTAGACAGTCATGATTAATACCTCACAAATTTTCCCTCTATTGTCATTCGAATACATTCAGTTTACTATAAAGAAAACTGATTGCAAATTAAAACGAGTGTAATTCCACTTTTACAATCCCCATTTTGAAAAGACCTACAGAATTACTCAGAAGCCATATAATACTGGGGTGCTTTAGTGATCACGGTAGTCAATAGCAATAATTTTTAAATTAATAGCCAATGGTGAACAGGCAACGTGATAGGCATTGGACATACAAATGCTATAATCTTCCCTAGAGGAGGCTTGAATAAGGAGGCTTAAATACAGGAATAGACTCTCTTTTCATCTCCTCTGGACCTCACTTCAGTTTTTCCTCTCGTCATGCCTCTGTTGTGATTCAGGCCTCTTCCCAGGAAGACCGGTCAACTTCCTTAATAATTATGCTAAGTTTTAAGAATATTTTTTTAAGTTTTTATTTAAATTCTAGTTAGCATACAGTTGAATATTAATGTCAGGTGTACAATATAAGAGTTCAACACTTCCATGAGCATCACCTGGTGCTCATCACAAGTTCACTCCTTAATCCCCATCACCTATTGCACCCATCCACCACCTCTCCCCTCTCGTAACCTTCCATTTGTTCTCTATAGATAACAGTCTGTTTCTTGGTTTGTCTCTCCTCTTCTTTTTTTCCCCTTTGCTCATTTGTTTTGTATCTTAAGTTCCACATATAAGTGAAATCATGGTATTTGTTTTTCTCTGATGACTTATTTCACTTGAACTTTTGCTCTCTAACTCCATCCATCCCCTTGAATGTGGCAAGATTTCATTCTTTTTATGACTGAGTAACATTCCATTGTATATATAGACCATCTCTTCTGTATCCATTCATCGGTTGATGGACGGTTGGGCTGTTTCCATAATTTAGCTATTGTAGATAATGTTGCTATGAACATAGGAGTGCTTGTTTCCCTTTGAATTAGTGTTTTTGTATTCTTTGGATAAATACCTAGTAGTGAAATTGCTGGATTGTAGGGTAGTTCTATTTTTAGTTTTTTGAGGAACTTCCATAGTGTTTTCCAGAGTGGATGCACCAGTTTGCAATCCCAACAGTGCACAAGGGTTCCCTTTTCTCCACATCCTCATCAACAGTGTTGTTTCTTGAATTCTTTATTTTAGCCATTCTGACATATGTGAGATGATATCTCACACAGTTTTGATTTGTATTCCCCTAATGACCAGTGATGTTGAGCATGTTTTCATGTGTCTGTTGGCCATCTGCATGTCTTCTTTGGAGAAATGTCTGTTCATGTTTTCTGCTCATTTTTTAATTGGTTTATTCACTCTTTGGGTATTGAGTTTTAGACATTCTTCATATAGTTTGGATACTAGACCTTTATCAGATATATTATTTGCAAATATCTTCTCTCATTCCATAGTTTGTCTTTTAGTTTTGTTGATTCATTCACTCTGCAGAAGCTTCTTATTAAGAGAAATTATTACATAGTTTGTGAAATAACATTATAGTAATGAATTCACTATATTTCACTCATTTCAGTCAGTCAAAAATCATTCATATTCTTATTCTTTATTTGGCACTCCATAGTGTTTCCAGGTATTTAGAACATTATTATTACCTTTTCTGTAGTTACAAATTTCCAATGTATTATTTCTGGAATGAATGCTTTCTAAAATTATCTGGGTAGACTTTATATTTCTCATATTTGGATATGAGGATATCATTGCTATTTTCCCTGTTCTCACCTTATTGACATATTTCTTCTAACTCCTGAAAGATATAACATAATCATTAAATAAATAACACGAAGAAGTATCAGGTAAATGTTTCCTAATACTTTTTTTTCCTTTCCTATTTCTCCATCTAATGACTACCATCTTAAACTATAATTTCTTGGAGGACAGTGACTATATGTGTATTCAAAGCCAGGTCTAAACTATCTATAAAAGAATCCTTAATAAATGTCTATTATCAACAGTTACCCTTGTATCCCATGTATTCTTTCACAAAGTATTCTTTTGTATCAGTATTAACCTATCTTGTTTGCTATTTTTAGTTGAGATATTTACCTTGATTATTCCTTAAAAGTAAGCAGTGTTGGATGCCAAAGGGCAAAGCCAGGTTATACGTAATGGGTATAGTTTTCAGTATTTGTGGTTCAGCATTTCAGTATTTGCCTGATTTTATCAGGCATTATGATTTAAAGAAAAAAAAGCTTCCTTTCTACCTGATATCAGGTTGAATATATGTATATGACAAGTTGTATCTCAGTGACTATTAGAAAAATATTATAACAAAAATGAGTGACAAAATAATTACAACTTAAAACCAATACACTCAGTCCATAAGCCGTTTGTTATTCTATTTTTTTATTCTGTCATTAGACTCGTGATTCATGTTTGTTGAAATGTGAGGAACACAGAAAATACAAAAAGGCAGTCAAATGGAATCTAGATTAATAGCATGTGAGTTGTTTTATCAGACTAACGTGGTTGAATTATAAAGTTTCATGGTTAGACAATTGCATGACATATGAAAAAAGATGGTATCTGGTTAGAAAAATATTAAAGATAATTCTGAATATTTCGACCTTTTCATTGCCAAAGAAAATAAAGGCAGGCCTGAACATCTACTTTGTTCTAAGATAGATTATGTGCCATCTAAGGAGTCTGTCATCTCATGCCTTTATATTTTATAAAACATCATTCTGGATAGAGTCAGACATAAAACCAGGGTGAGGTCATTCTTTTTCATTGAATAAAATCCACAATTTTCACAGAAGGAAAATATTATTAGGAAACATGAAAATTGAGTACTATTGGGAATATGTTTTAAGCTTCCTTATAAATGAACATTTCTGGATAGGGTGATAATTATGCCAAAACATGCTTTCATTTTAAATGAAAAAGAAAAAAAAATCTTCTCAGTTATTTAGTAAAAATCCATCATTTTACAGAAGAGGGAGCTCAGGTTGGGAAAGGAGAAGTAATTTTCTAGAAGTCACACAGTAAATTAGTAGGGCAAGACATGACTAACTCAAGTGTCCTGCTTCTCAATCCAGGCTTATTTTTCTAATGCACTTGCTTCTCAAACATTTGGACCATTTTTTTTTGGATTCATTTTTAGAATTAAAAGACTATAAAGACCACTCTTCATAACAGTAATTGTGTTTTCAGTTTTTAGTATTTGCTGATTAAAACTGTCACTATAACCAATATCATTCATAGTATTATTTCACATTTATGGATTAAAATAAATAACACTCAGATATAAAGAATGTATTTTATGAGACTTGAAAGCCTATGGACATAAAATACATTGCAATACTATAACCTTATAGCATTACAATATTTTTTGCTTAAATGCTGCAAATGAAGAGTAGGGGAATATAGGAGAAGGAACAGATAGGGAGTCTCAAGGACAGCTTCACCTAAGAGGAGGGAGAGCATTTTGGCCAAAGCACAGAAGCATGAGAGAGCGAAGTGCAGTTGGGATCTGCATAGTATGGAAGGTGAGGTTAGGAAACCATAGGAGATTGAGCTGGTGAGACAGCAGGATCAGATTTGGATGTAAGAAGAATTACTCTTACAGCAGAAAAGGGCTAGACTGAAGCGAAATGAGATGGGAGAAGTAAAGAGTATGATGATAAAGACTATTAAAAAGTTTCCAACAAGATATAGTGAACATCTAAAATGTTGCAGTAGATATTAAATGCTTAGGACTTAAGAGATTGAACAGATATTTACAGTTTTGATTGTGTATCGGTTTTTAATGTAAGTGAAATAAAGAAAATCTATCAATCCATTAGTGTTTGTAAGTGAGATAAAATTTATTTGGCTATTATAAACATCAACTGTAATTGCTTCCTGGATGTACATCAATTCCCAGGAGGAGTATAGTGTGTTAAGAACACACTATAGAATATATAATACAATTTAGAATTTCCAGAGTGTTAAGTCTTATGAAATGCATAGCAAATAGGGATTCACAGAATAGATTGAGAGCAGGTGGCCAGAGGTATACAGTGTGTGTGCAAAGGGAAAATTTTCCCAGAAACTAAGGGTGAAACAACTCTTTGAAGCAATAAAATGGTCAACAGTAACAAATTTTGCCATGAAACCAAGAAAACTGAAGTCTAAAGAATGCTCATTCAATTTTTACAGTAGAAATTTAGCAAGAATATTTTCAGTGTGATGAGGTCAAAATTCAAATTAAAATAAAACACTGAATGAATAGGAGGTAATGATCTTCATTCATAAAACTTTTGGAGAAGTATGTGATGGCATGTCAAAGAAATTAAATGTGAAAATGACATACTTTGTGGAAGGGTAAATTTTAAACATATTTATATGCAGAGAGGAAGAAACAAATGTACCAAAAGATATTAGAGGATATTTAGTGAAATAAGAATGTTGCATATTTCTGAAGAGATTGAGATATAGATTAAAGATAAAAGTGAAATTGTTTGATATAAGTCTGAATATTACTTTCTCTGACTTGGATAGACGTTAGGATGGTTGAACATACAAAGTCAAAGGCAAACATGTCTAATATAAGAGTGTTAGGGGCACCTGGGTGGCTCAGTCGGTTGAGCGTCCGACTTTGGCTCCGGTCATGATCCGGCGGTTCGTGAGCTCAAGCCCTGCGTAGGGCTCTGTGCTGACAGCTCAGAGCCTGGAGCCTGCTTCAGATTCTTTGTCCCCTCTCTCTCCACCCCCCCTCCCCCACCTGTGCTCTCTCTCTGTCTTTCAAAAATGAATAAACATATTTTTTTAAGAGTGTTAATAACTGACAAGTTTTGTGTCTTTGTGAAATTAGAAGCAAAGTCATATGAAAAAGATGGAGACAAGCTAAGATATTTGAGAAGAGTAAAAAGAGTAAGGAATAAATTCCCTATGGAATGTCATAAAGGAGTAAAGAGCTATAATGGCCTTATGAAGGAAGATGGAGTGAGTTAATAAAAGCACATTTTTTATGTGGTTTCCACCCAAGACTGTTGTGTTGTGGGTGGACAGATAAATGGTTCCAATAACACACTTAATGTTCTTAGACTCAGGCCAATTAATAATCATTATATTATTTTAGAAATGAAAATACTAGTTCTCTACAGAGGTCCATCTCAAAATAATAACTCAAAAGTTAAATGTAAAGCTCTAGCAAAAAGTTTAATTGGATGTTCTTAAGATCCCATTTGCAGTTAGATAACTCATCCTTAATTCAATCAATCAGCTGCCAAGGATTTTTTTAAGTATCAAATGCATGCATAACATCGGTCTTCAAAGCAATATAGGAAGATCTTAAATTATCTTTACTTTCAAGATTCTGAGACTGTAAAGCAATAAATAATACAAGAACAAGTGAAAAATAAGTCAGCAAATATATGACAAAATTAATAACTGAACTACTAATTATAAATTGATGTAGAAGTAAAATCAAGCCTAAATGTGTAAAAGCACCTATTAATCTATGGAGTATGAGCTGAAGCCTGTGAAGTGAAGTACCTTATAGTATAGTTTAGAAGAAAAAGTAAACACTCCTCTATTATTTTTTACCAGTAAAAGGCAACAACACTTGTCAAGTGACAGGAATAAACTATTTATGGTATAATCTAAATAATGTTGGAAAGGTAATAGTCGATAAAAGATTTAAATGGATTTAATATTGCATAAGAAGATGATGCACAAACAATTAGATAAAAGAAGCAGATATTTGGGGGGAAAAAATTAAAGAAAGAAAAAAGAAGCATCAGGTGCCTGAGTACATCTTTCTTTTAGGGAAACCCAGTAGATGAACTAATATGATTTGAGACTACAGAGTACAATTGGATTAACTGGTTAGATTCCTAGGTATAACTAAACCAAGACTGTATTTTCAATAACTCTTGCTCGTGATCAGCCACTGCATTCCATATCACCACCCCTTCTACTAAAAAAAAAAAAAAAAAATGTATAAGGTAGAGTAATTATAAAGTCAAAGTCTTAGAATCATACCTATAAAAACAGAAAACAAACTGATGGCAACCCGCGAGAAGGGGTTGGGTTCTCATTTCTCATTTTCCCATCAGCAAAATGAGTGAAGTAGGGAGGGAGATACAGGCTTCCAGTTATGGAATGAATAAGTCATGGGAATAAAAGGCATAGCACAGGGAATATAGTCAATGATATTGTAACAGGGTTGCATGGTGACAGACTGTAGCTATGCTTGTGGTGAGCATAGCATAATGTATAGAGATGATGGATTCCTATGCTGTGCACCTGAAAGAAGTGTGACGTTGCGTGTCAACTATACACAAATTAAAAAAAAAAAAGTTTTTAAAAAGGAAGCATTAAATTATAATTAACGGGGCAACTGTCACCAAGTAGACAGAGAACCTAGAGCACTACTGGAGTATTCCTCTTAGTAAAAGAGATTTGATAGGAAGGCAACATGATGGTAAGCTATTTATGCAACAGCAGTGACACTGGCGATATCCAAGCATATGGTACATTTTGGAGGAGTTAAAAATAAAATTGATTAGGTAAGAGTGGAATACACATGGGTGGCTTTGAAAGGCAGTGAGAGGAGATTAGATTTAAAGCTGATAAGATTAGGAAGCCAATAACCTGTTTTGGAGTAAGGGAGCAGTAAGAGCAGTATTTTCAGAGAAGTCACCAAATTTTAGCGTAGAATGAAATTTAAAGGTAATCAACTCAAACGTACAGGAAGATTAAAGTATTGAGATGAATTGGATAGACGTGAAATTGAAAATGGAGAAAACAGTTGTGAGGAACACAGTGTAAAAGAGACAGTTTCCTTTTCTACAGTTTTTATGCTTTGGTGACAGAATTATGCCAAGCCGCAGCAACATCTAGAATTTTGATAGATTATTAACATATATTTCCAATTGGCATTTAGTGCTTTATAATAAAATTAATTAGGAAAAGCAAAATAAAAGTTTAGACGCTTTTAGTCTTGATATCCTAAAATATATTTATCTCCGGAAGCATTTGTTCTTAAATGTTTTATTAGGATAATCCATAAAATCAGAGCTGTAATCTGCGATGATACCAAATTATCTTCTCAACTTGTATAAATTCAAACACACTGTTATATCAGTGTGATCTCTTAATACCAGATCAGTCTTTAAGAATATGTCTTGTTCTTGGCAGAAGCCAGATACTAGAAGACAACTAACTCTCTTAAAATGATTAAGGAAAGAAATTTTGTGTCTAAACTCATTATTCCTCTCTCTCCTCAAAGATATTCAAGGAAACCTATAATACTTGAATTAATCACTTTTCCTATGAAAAAATTCAATTTTTATTTAAAAGTCCATCAATGACAAGCTTCATCTTCAGGTTTTTTCTCAACTTAAATGCATTTTAAAATGAGGGAGGCAAAGAGTAAAGGTTCTGACACCTACAGACAAATTTCAAGAATCTCTTCCAAAGATAATGCACAAAATTTAACTGGGAAAAGGCCAGTGTGTTTGTCATTATAGAGGGAAAGATTGGGCTGGTAGTCAAAAGATTTGGTTTTAGAACCTGGACTGGCCACTATATACTTTCAATTAAACTCACCAGATCTTGCTTTCCTTGTCAGTAAAATGGTGATAAGAGTGAAATAATGCTACTATTAGCAATGCTAACATACTAGCCCTAAAAATAATAATTGGCAGAAATTTTGGTTTCTCTAACATTTTCAGGACATGAGTGAAGCTCTAAGTTAAGTTTTTACATGCATTATTTTCATCAATTCTTATAAGCTGAAAGAGCAAATATCATTATTATCATTTTTAACATGGGGATATGCAAATTGTGGATACAGAAACAAAGCTCAGTAGATATGCAACTTTTCTAATATAACTGAGATCACAAGTGCTGTGAAATATTATGCTTTATGGCAGACAAAAGATCAGTGATTGCCAGGGAGCAGAGGTGAGGGAGGAGGTTGTTAAGAAAGGTGCATGAGGAAAACTTCTGAGGTGACATCTATGCTCATTCATGATTTTGTCAGAGGTTATCTAACTATACATTTGTAAAATCATCAAAGTGTATACCGAATTTTACTGTACTTATTATCTCCAGAAAGCCAATAAGATGTCAATACAATGTATAACTCAAACTTGAAAATGAGTATGAGGAGAGTAATTTATATTAAAATCATATGCATTGCTATATGTAAATTCTCAGGCACATCTCTTTCAAAAGACACAAATATTCAAAATTGTCCCTGGGGGTAGGTAGGATCAGCCCTCTGAGATCTACTGGAGTAAATCACTTAGTACTTTTCACTATGGATGTATTTGACTAAAATATGCCTGCTTAGCATGTTACTGAGGAGGCATAGAGGGAAATGATAATAGCCTAAAACTTTTTGGAGATGGAGAAAAGTTCTGACTCAGAACATAAAGCTCATATAAGTGAAGTAAGTCAGTCAGAGAAAGACAAATACCATATGATTTCACTTGTTTGTGGAATTTAACAAATGAGCAAAAGGAAAACAGAGAAAGAGAAGGAGAAAGCAAGAAGCCAACTGTTAACTATAGAGAACAAACAGATGGTCACCAGAGGGGGCGTATAGGTGGGGGGGATGGGTTAAATAGGTGACAGGGATTATGGAGTGCATGTGTTGTGATGAGCATCAGGTGATGTTTGGAAGTGTTAAATCACTATATCATACATGTGAAACTAATATTACACTGTATTTAACTGTAATCTAAGTAAAAACTTAAAAAAAGAGAAAGCATATATGGTAAATATGATTTCAGGTGTAGAATTTAGTGATGCATTATTTACATAGAACATCCAGTGCTCATCCCAACAGGTGCCCTCCTTAATACCCACCACCCATATAGCCCATTCCCTACCCACCTTCCCTCCACCAACCATCAGTTTGTTAAGAGTCTCTTATGGTTTGCTTCCCTCTCTCTTTTTTCCCCCTTCTCCTTTGTTCATCTGTTTTGTGTCTTAAATTCCACATATGAGTGAAATCATATGGTATTCGCCTTTCTCTGACTGACTTATTTTGCTTAGCGTAATACACTCTAGATCCATCCATCTTGCAAATGGCAAAATTTCATTCTTTTTGATGGCTGAGTAATATTCCACTGTATGTATGTATATACCACATCTTTTTTATCCATTCATCAGTTTTTTTGGCATGTGGGCTCTTCCCATAGTTTAGCTACTATTGATAATACTGCTATAAACATTGGGGTGCATTGCCCTAAAATTTCAAATAAAACTTGAAATAGAAAGTAATAAAAAACAACCCCCCCCCAAAAAAAGAACATGAACTCATAACCATAATATCTTTGATATAAAGTATACTTCACAAAAGCAGCTATGTATAGAGCAATGATAGCATATTTGTAAATGCATTTACTATCATAATCAGTAAGCAGCCATAAAAGGTAGGCAGATATGATGTCACTGAAGTTTCTATAATTGATTCTCATCTCATTAATGATATTTAATTCATTACTTTCATAAATTATGCTAAATATATGTATAAACACATATGTATATATGTCCACAAAAAGGTGTTTATTTTATATGCTCACACATACACACACACACACACATACATACCACCAAAGGCAAGTTAGAGTCATGTGCTCCAAAACAGATAAACGACATGTTTTTATTAAAAAGAAAGCCTTTCCAAGTGAAAAAAAAATATTAGTTTGTCTTCATTGTCAGCTTCAGGTATTTGCCTGATACACATGCAGCGGTAAAGAATCTCTGGTCTTGAGGAAATTATATTCTACCAGTCTATGTTAGTAGAGTGCATTTGCCAAATTAAAGACATTTTATGGGAATTTAAATGACAGTAGCTTTATTATTTAAAAATTACTATTGCTACTAAACTGCAAAACTTGCAGAAAAGTGAATTAAAACATATTAGGTAGTAGAGAGGTAGAAAGTTGACATAGGAAGAGGATGATGGAGTTAAGCGTTAATCGTATTTAGATTGAGTTGTCTATGAAATATTCAGGTAAAAATGTCTAATCATTTCCAAGACCAAGAAAAATGTCTAGATTGAGGTTATAGTTTGGGAAGTCATAAGTATATGTTGAAACAGCAATGTGATTTGCAGTTCTATTCTGCTAACAAAATTTGAAAAGATATATTCTCTCTCCTATATTTCCCCTTAAATTTAGAAAGATATCTGTGCCATTTGTAGTGTTATATCTATTTTTACTTGTGCTAACCTTTTTCAAAGCTTTCATTATTGCCAACGTATACAATCACAATAACTTCCTAACTGGCCAAGCTACCTGAAGTTCCCCACCTACCACAACTTAATTATTGTTTTTACACATCTTTATCCTTATTTTTCAATTTGGCTACAAGCCCCTTCCTTTATTTTTTAATTGTACTACTAGTGTAGTTAATTGTGTTATATTAGTTTCAAGCTTACAATATAGTAATTCAGTAGCTCCACATATCACTCAGTGCTTTTGGATTCTGATGTAGTCCTGTTTATTTACACTTTTGTTTGACTTGCCTCAGAAGACATATCTAGAAAGATGTTGCTATGGCCAATGTCAGAGAAATTACTGCTGTGATCTCTTCTAGGATTTTTATGGTCAGTTCTCACATTTAGATCCCTCCCTAATCCATTTTGAGTTAATTTTTTTTGCATGGTGTAATACAGTGGTCTACAATCATTATTTTGCATGTAGCTGACCCATTTTCCCAATACCATTTGTTGAGGAGACTTTTCCCCATTGCATAGTTTTGCCTCTTGTGTCATAGATTAATTGACTATATAACTATGGGCTAATTTCTGGGCTTTCTATTCTTTTCCATTTATCTATTTGTCTATGTTTTGTGCTGGCATCATGCTGTTTTGATTACTACAGCTTTGTAATATAAATTGAAGTCTGGAATTGTGATACCTCCAATTGTGCTTTTCTTTTTCAAGATTGTGTTGGCTATCTGGGGTCTTCTGTGGTTCCTTGCAAATTGTAGGATTATTTGTTCTAGTTCTGTGAAAAATGCTATTGGTGTTTTGCTGGGGATTACATTAAATCTGTAGATTGCTTTGGATAGTATAGACATTTTAATAATATTTCTTCTTCCAATCCATGAGCATGGGATGTCTTTCCATTTCTTTCTGTCTTCTTCAATTTCTTTCATCAATGTTTTAGAGTGTTTAGAGTATAGGTCTTTCACCTCTTAGGTTAAGTTTTTGCTAGGTATTTTATTATTTTTAGTGTAGGTGCAAATGGTATTTTTATTTTTATTTTCTCTTTTTGCTGTTTCATAACTAGTGCATAGAAATGTAGGGGCGCCTGGGTGGCTCAGTTGGTTAAGCGGCCGACTTTGGCTCAGGTCATGATCTCACGGTCCGTGAGTTCGAGCCCCGTGTCGGGCTCTGTGCTGACAGCTCAGAGCCTGGAACCTGTTTCAGATTCTGTGTCTCCCTCTCGCTGACCCTTCCCTGTTCATGGTCTGTCTCTCTCTGTCTCAAAAATAAATAAAACGTTTAAAAAAAAAGAAATACAACAGATTTTCATATATTGATTTTGTATTCTTCAACCTTACTAAATTCATTGATTATTCTAGTAGTTTTATCATGGAGTCTTTAAGGTTCTTTGTATACAGTGTCATGTCATTTGCAAATAGTGAAAACTTCACTTCTTTCTTACCAATGTTAGCTATTTATGTATTAATTTATATATAATTGCTGTGGGAGGACTTCTAGTACTATGTGGAATAAAAGTGATGAGAGTGGACATCTTTTCTTTTTTTTTTTAATTAATTAATTTATTTTGAGAGGGACAGAGACAGCATGAGTGGGGGAAGGGCAGAGAGAAGAGAGAGTGAAAATTTCAAGCAGGCTCCATGCTGCCATTGCAGAGCCGGATGCAGGGCTCAAACCCATGAAGCCATGAGATCATGACCTGAACCGAAACCAAGAGTCAAACGTTTAATCCACTGAGCCACCGGGCACACCGAGAGTGGACAGCTTTGTCTTGCTCCTAACCTTAGGGAAAAAGCTCTCTGTTTTTCCCCGTAGAATACGATGTTAGCCGTGGGTGTTTCACATAAAGCCTTTATTATGTTGAGGTATGTCCCTCTAAACCTATTTTGTTGAGGTTTTTTTAATCATAAATGAATGTTGTGTGTTGTGAAATGCTTTTTCTGCTTGTATTGAAATGATTGTATGATTTTTACCCATTCTCTTACTGGTGTGATGTATCATGAATACTGTGTGATTATTGTACCACTAAAAGACTCTTCCTCTAACCATTATTTCTAAAATCCATAATGACCTTCCAAGATCTAATTCTAAAGAATATCTTCATCTGATCCCTTTCTGATAGAAAGGGATCCCCCCACACAAATGTATGCAAAACATTTTGCATACACACACAAATTCATGCAATATCTATCTTCTTTGAGTCTGTATAGCATTTAAAAATATTGCTTATTGTGCACTGCTTACTTTTGTTATAGTTAGTTATGCATATTTTATTAATTTTTTACAGTCTTTAAGTGTGATTTGGGCTTTATCTACTATATTTACCAGTGTAGCATACAAATACTGCTTTACATTTAGAAGGCACTGAGATACTCATCATTAAGCACTAATAGAAATGTTTTATCCATTTTATATATATGACTGGTCTTAATATGACTCTCTAATTAGAAACATCAATTATCTTTAAAAAGTATTATTGATATCTAAAATGCTTTGAAATAAGAACTACTTGAATAACTACCAAGGGGGAAATGCAGAGCCTAAATTCTGAATATATGTTCTAAAAATCAATAGGAAATGTAATACCTAAACCCATAATAAAATTGGCTTCTTAGTTCTCTATGGATTTTTATGGGTTCAAGTTACATAGTGGAAATCAAGATTCTCAGTTTTGTCTTTTGGTAATTATTAAGCTAATTCTCAGGCCCTAATTCAGTTAGCTATTACAGTACTTTGTATATGATAACTTTGTGTATAGTAACTTGTACTGTGGCTAATTTGGACTATGCAAACAGTTTTTTAATGACAAAATGTCAGTGTTAAATTAAAGATAAATATCTTCTAGAATTTCTGATTCAAAATTGCAATTAGCAACAGTGGGAGTAATGGAAAATAGCTGTCTTCAAATGCTATTGGGATCATCTAAAATGATTCTTAACTTTTAAATTATATTATGCTGGAAATCGTTCTGGTCAAGGAAAAAACACTATTCTTGGAGTTCATGAAATATGTTGAATAATCAAAGATGTAAAAATGGCGATTATCTGAGAAATAAGAAACAACCATCTGTCCTAAATCATTCAAGTGCTATTCAGGTACGATTTTGTCTAGAGATTTGAAGATAGGCCAGAAGATCTCTTCTCATATTCTTGTGTCCTCATTAATTTTGGGATAATTAAACCAGCTATGCAAACAATGATAGCTTTTAAAATATTTATGATAAGATATAGTTTATGAAGTTAAGAATGTTAGGAAAAAAGGTAAAGCTGGGCTAGTTTCACAGGATGGCAGAAACAGAATAGAAGACTGGAATGGATAAAAAAAGTGACAGAAATGCCTAAATGTCAAGTTCCAGACAAATACTGACAAAGATCTAATATAAAAATTACTTATTTTTTTCTTTTATTGAAAAATATCCATTTTTTTTATTTTAGAAATACGCAAAGGCAATTACTAAATCTACTGTAATATGAAAAGTTACATCATTTTCTTTTTTTTTTTTTTTTTTTTTTTTTTTTTTAATTTTTCAATGTTTATTTATTTTTGGGACAGAGAGAGACAGAGCATGAACGGGGGAGGGGCAGAGAGAGAGGGAGACACAGAATCGGAAGCAGGCTCCAGGCTCTGAGCCATCAGCCCAGAGCCTGACGCGGGGCTCGAACCCACGGACCGCGAGATCGTGACCTGGCTGAAGTCGGACGCTCAACCGACTGCGCCACCCAGGCGCCCCCATCATTTTCTATTTCTAGATTACAGATCTCGACAATCTCCTTATCCAGTGACTTCTTTCTCCACCTGAAAAATGGTTTGAGACTATTGCTGAATACAGGTTGGAAGAACAGCTGTGAATTTTATAGCAAAAGATAATGATGTGTACCAAAAAACATTACCTACTTAATAGGTTTATATAACCTAACTTCTCCATGCTCATCCTAAATTCAGGGACAAAGAAGAAATATTTTTACCCATAAAGATAATAGGCTTTTCCTGTCATTTCCCTTCATAAAAAATGTTGGGAAGAAACATTGCTTTACTTCTTCAGGGGTGATAATAAGCCCTAAAATTTCTATGTCTGAAATTGTTTCAGCTCTTATCTGATACGTTTTAAATAATTAAAAACAATGTGACTGAAAACTTCACATTTCTGTGGTATCAAATAATGTTTGTAGGAGTTTCAGTTAATGACTGTACAATATTAACTACGTTTTCAAACATTTTATACCGCCTGCAGTTTCTTTCTAATGTATATTGTTCAATTTATGTATCTCACTGTTTAATAGAACCGTATCTTATTTTACTGAGTCTCTGTGCCTCAAAAATATATTATTACTGGGGCGCCTGGGTGGCGCAGTCAGTTGAGCATCCGACTTCAGCTCAGGTCACAATCTCGCCGTCCGTGAGTTCGAGCCCCGCGTCGGGCTCTGGGCTGATGGCTCGGAGCCTGGAGCCTGTTTCCGATTCTGTGTCTCCCTCTCTCTCTGCCCCTCCCCCGTTCATGCTCTGTCTCTCTCTGTCCCAAAAATAAATAAAAAAACGTTGAAAAAAAAATAAAAAAATATATATTATTACTGACTTAATCAGAATAGCCAGTTCTTGTCCATGGACTCCCACTGAAAGCCAATTAGTCTCCTACTCATGCCCTCAGTTACTACCAGATCATATCCTCTGTGTATGCCAATGGCGATGTCCAGCAAATGAGAACCATAAGAACTAAACTTTTTATTTGTAATGACCTGGCATCATTGTTTAGGTGATGTAAACAGTGCATCTTTTCATGGCATGTAAACAAGTAATCTGTCATCATAAAACTTTGGTGATATAGGGGCGCCTGGGTGGCGCAGTCGGTTGAGCGTCCGACTTCAACCAGGTCACAATCTCGCGGTCCGGGAGTTCGAGCCCCGCGTCGGGCTCTGGGCTGATGGCTCAGAGCCTGGAGCCTGTTTCCGATTCTGTGTCTCCCTCTCTCTCTGCCCCTCCCCCGTTCATGCTCTGTCTCTCTCTGTCCCAAAAATAAATAAAAACGTTGAAAAAAAAATTTAATAAAAAAAAAACAAACTTTGGTGATATAAAAGGGAACAAGAAGCACTGAAGTAGAATTTATCAAAGAGATTTTCTACAGATATCCTTTTGTTATTATTCAGTAGTGTTGGTAAAAAGCCGTACATTTGGAGATTTGCATTGTAACCAGTGTACGTTTTATCATGCCCATGACCGTTTCTGCCAATAAGAATAGCACTTATAAGATTGCTTTATGAACTCAGAGAGAAGCTGAGAATAGACATCCATTTTAAATATATTTATTCATGTTATATATTTTAATAGATTCAATTTGGTGTGGCGGGTAGAATATAGGAGCAAAATACCATCGATATGGGTTGAACTTCTGGCTTTGGATGTTTTATTTCTTTTTGGAAATATTTCAGGTTAACAGAAAAAGTTTTAGCCAAAGATAGTAAACCAAATTCTCATATACCCTTCAACATCTCCTTATATTGTGGTGCTTGGGTGACTCAGTTGGTTAACCATCCGACTCTTGAATTTGGTTCAGGTCATGATCTCACAGTTCGTGAGACCCTGCATCAGGGTCTGTGCTGGCAGCATGGAGCCTACTTGGGATTCTCTCTCTCTCTCTCTCTCTCTCTCTCTCTGTCCCTCCCCTGCTCACACTCTCTCTTAAAATAAATAAATTAATTTTAAAAATTCCTTATATTAATATCTTACATTACTATAGCCACTTGCCAAAGTAAGAAATTAACATTGGTACATTATTACTACTATTCTACTGAATTTATTCAGATTTCAACAATTTTTTTTTTCCATTCATGCTGTTTTTCACTCCAGTGTTCAATATAGGATGCCACATTCCTTTTAGTGTCCCAGTTTCCTTGGAACTACTATAGTTTCTCAGTCTTTCTTGATTTTTTTATGACCTTGTGAATTTGAAGAGTATTGAGAGGTATTTTGTAGAAAGTTCTTCAATTTATGTTTGTCTATTTTTTTTTATTACACTGGAGTTATGGATTTTGGGGGAAAATTACTGCCAAGATGCTGTGTGTGCCTTTCTCCTCACATTGTATTAGAAGAGATGTGACATCAATGTAACTTATTACTGGTGATGTTAACCTTGATCATTTGGTTAAGGGAGTGTTTGCCATTTTCTCTATGCCAGTCACTATTTTTCCCTTTGTATACTCTGTTCTTTCAAAGTGAGTAATTAAGTCTAGCCTATAATTAAGAGGCAAGGAATTATATTTCACCTCTCAGGAGGAGAGAGTTTCTCTATGTATTGTTTAGAATTCTTTAAGGAAGATTTCCTGTTCTCCCCCATTGATTAATTGAATTATTTATTTATATCAGTACAGATTCACAAATATGTACTCTATACTTTGAATTATAAATCAATACTGTGTTATTCATTTTGTTGCTCAAAATGTTCTAGTTTTTCCATTGGGAGGTCTTTCAGATTACTCTCTGTGGACCTTAATATGACCCATTTTTTAATACATCTTTTTACTTCTTATTTTCTGATGATACAAAATACTACAGGCTCATCTTGTATACTGCAATCCTGGTGTTGGCCATTTCTTCTAGGTCTGGATCTGTTTTTAAATGTTGTCACGTACTGTAACCACTTCAGGTGTCCGTTGCCTCTTCTGCCAAATGAACACATTTTAACAGAATTCTGTGGCTTTCAATTTTGTGCAGATCCAAGGCCCTGAGGATAAATCTGCAAAAATATATGCAGTCTCTCCTGAGAGAAGCACAAATGTACACACGAAGCATAATTTTCCCCAAAAGTTTCAGAGACATGAATGAAACTCGGAAGACCACTAATGGATATTCTGTAAGGATCTGCACAAAATAAGACCTGATGCCCTTGATAACTAAACCTCATCAATTGTAAAATGATTTTCTCCAAGTATTGCTAAGAGGTTTGTCCAATTTCATATAACACTGCACCACCAGTACGTTTTGCCTATGTGAATTTGTGACTTTGGATACTTTACATAGTACCTGTGAGATTTCATTTACTCATTTTAAAATGGGGCTAATCATTCATACTTCAAGGAAATATTGCAAAGTTTGCTGAGTGTGTAAGATGCTTCAGAGAGACATGGCCCCATAAGGACACTCTGGAAATTAAGTATTGCTGTTTGTTATTGTGATGGCATACCAAATTCCAGTTTTGTAATCTTAAAAATAGTTCACTTAATATCTGATTTGCTCTTTGCCCAAAAGCTAGGATTTGTGTTTTATAAATGTGAAACCAGATACTAGAAATCTGTCTTTCAGATATTTAATCTTACCATTGTTAGAAGAGTAGAAAGTGATGTGGTAAAGAACAACATCCTACCTGGCCCTGGAACCAATTCCAAAAACAGACATTGGTGCGTGGTCCCCCAGTGTACATTTAAGCCCCATGACCAGGTTTCTATAATTCTTGATAAATGTCTCCCTTGCTGCTTGTATCTAGTTTTAGATGGCAGTTGCCTACACTGAGTTAAAATCATCCCCCTAATAAATTCAATCTGTAGAGTCCTATATCTCCTTTTTGGAATAAATACTATAAAACAAATCGTTTTCCTCTGCTACATGTGAACACTTCATAAATAATGGCAATTTTTTAAAGGGTATTACTGTCATTTTCACGAAAATAACTTGAAATGATTCTAATAGCCTCATCATGATGGCAGGGTATCGTTTGTCAAAAGTCAGAAGCAGCACATGGTTTGAGAATCTAATACCAATCAGAGATAAAAGATCATTTACAGTCTTACTAATATCCAAAGTAATATGCTACTTTAGAAACAATAAAGAGACTACTATCTGCGATGGTGGCTTTTATGTGTCAACTTGACTGGAGCATTGGGTGTTCAGACATTTGGTCAAACGTTATTCTAGATGTGTCTATGAGGATATTTAAGAATGACATTAACATTTAAATTGGTTGACTGAATTGAAGCAGATTACTCTCTGTGATGTGTTGGGCTTCCTCCAATCATTTGAAGGCCTTAATAGAACACATGAGTCAATTCCTTCAATAAATCTTTCTATATATTTATGCATCTTATTGATTCTGTTTATAGAGACTGTGACTGATACACTATCTAAATCGTTACTATCTAAATATCCTCTAGATGATTAAAGGTGGTGTTGGCGGTCTTATTTATTCCAAATCCATATCAGAACTAAATAAGTAGAACTATGCAGTATATATAACCACCAATACAGGCAACTGGATCATAAAATTCTTCAATATCTAGGCAATCTATAATATATAGCATTATAAAAATAAACACAGAATATTTGTATATTAACTATGGAGAAAATCTCAATCTGTCTAAGCAAATCAACGTACACAGAATCACACAGAAATATGAAAACTGTAACCCACTTGATTCACTATCAGATGGAGCTTGATTAATTATTTAGGTAGCCTCCTGAGCAGGCAATCAAATAAGAATAAATTTATGTAAATTTGACAAGAAGGACAAAATATAATACATTTAAATTAACAAAGTTCTAAGATGCAAACACCATCAAATTGTCATCCCCATACAGAAACATTTATGATAGTTGTGAAAGAGCCATGCATGATTTAAAATGAAATTTTGGGGGCGCCTGGGTGGCACAGTCGGTTAAGCGTCCGACTTCAGCCAGGTCATGATCTCGCGGTCCGTGAGTTCGAGCCCCGCGTCAGGCTCTGGGCTGATGGCTCGGAGCCTGGAGCCTGTTTCCGATTCTGTGTCTCCTTCTCTCTGCCCCTCCCCCGTTCATGCTCTGTCTCGCTCTGTCCCAATAATAAATAAAAAACGTTGAAAAAAAAAAATTAAAAAAAAAAAATGAAATTTTGGGGGCGCCTGGGTGGCGCAGTCGGTTAAGCGTCCGACTTCAGCCAGGTCACGATCTCGCGGTCCGTGAGTTCGAGCCCCGCGTCGGGCTCTGGGCTGATGGCTCAGAGCCTGGAGCCTGTTTCCGATTCTGTGTCTCTCTCTCTCTGCCCCTCCCCCATTCATGCTCTGTCTCTCTCTGTCCCAAAAATAAATAAACGTTGAAAAAAAATTTTTAAATGAAATTTTGCTTTAAAAATAGTATTTTAATTATTTTCCTTAAAAATTTTTAATGTTTATTTATTTTTGAGAGAGAGAGAGAGCATGAGCAGGGGAAGGGCAGAGAGAGGGAGGTAGACACAGAATCTAAAGCAGGCTCCAGGCTCTGAGCTATCAGCGCAAAGCCTGACTGGGGAGCTTGAACCCAGGAACCATGAGATCATGACCCGAGCTGAAGTCCGATGCTTAACGGACTGAGCCACCTAGGCGCCCCAGTATTTTAATTCTTGATACAACTGCTAACAGCCTTCTTACATTTTACAACAATCTTTATCCAACTCATATTATATTGATGTAATAAAAAGCATTTTCAAATGAACACTGTAACATTTACTTGCTCTGGAATCTATTAGGAGAGTGGTGGACTTTTGCCAGTCTATTCTCACTCTTAGCAAAAAATATAAGAAATTTGGATTAAATTTGGATTAAAATAACAAGGATTAAAATAAAATAGGTTTTATTAAATAAATAAATAAATAAAACCTATTTTGTTTTAATCTTCCTCCATAGCAGTAAATACAACTTTTGTCTACAAAAGTTAAGGCTTCCCAAATATATTTGTACCATTTTGTCTAAGCTGTTGTGACCTAAATTCGTTTTTATGGTCTATAAATAAACTGGACACAGGTTTTTCCTATTTCTAAAGGCACTAATTCTTTTATTATATATGACTAACCACTCACCAGTTTTCATTAATTGTTATAGAGAGAGAAAGACTTGTCCTAGATGTATGAAACTTCTTGAGAGCAAATACCATAATGCTTTTTTTCAATATTCATTTAATGATGCCCATTTTTCTGAATTGCATTTACATTAACATTATCATAGTTAACATCTGTGGTGACATACAACCTTCCAAATGTGCTGTACTCCTGCATTTGAATTCTCATCTTATTTGAACTCTTTTGAATACATCCTTGTTCTTAAACTTCTATTCCCTCCTGATTTTTTCTTTTCTTAAATAACAGCATTTTCAAGCCTTTCTCCTTCTATAGAGAATTTAGAGATCTCCTCATTTAGTTTAGTTTATCTAGCGATGCCTGGATAAGACTGACTAGCTCCCAAAGAAAACCCTACAGAGTAACATTTCCCAGGTGAATTTACCATAGTCCAACCTCAGGCTATACAGTTTTCGGGCTAAGAAGCCTGATGTGTCATCACTCCAGAGAGGATCTATCATTCCAAATTGGCAGACTTATTAACTTCTTTCCCAAAGACTAAAGTATAAAGGCTAGAGTAACAATATCTCGATTTACACGGAAAATTATAAATTCCAAAGAGAGGGGTAGATGGCGTTCTCTAACCAGTGCATTTTCCCCTTGTAGATGTGATAGATGGGGAATGAAATTTAAATAGGCAGTTTGCTTACTGAGACAACATCCAGAAGAGAAGGATTAGTTTTAATTTTATTTAATATCACCAGTTAAAGATGCTACATTTGTCTACACAATAGAGATATGCCTGCCTGAAATAAGGAAAATATTTGGACCAAGATGTAGCTTCCTAGGATAATAGTTGGCTGGGAGCCTCCGAGGGCCCCATACTCTCCTCTTTCTGTATTTCCAGTTGTTCACTAATCCAGCACCTCTTTCTTTCTTTAGAAAGACTTGGGGAAACATGGAACCTCTTTTGGATAGTTTTTGCATTTCCCTGATTGGATCATTTATATATTGGTTTAATTATTTAGTTCTAAGGTAACAGTTCGACTTACTTGATTTAAGATTCTTGGCATTGCAGTGTTTTTTACAACTGTTTTGGAATGAATAAAAACCCATGGATCCATCCACTTCTAACCTCTATGGGTCCCAAATTAATATAACTTCAGAACCGATCCCTCTTCTGAGTTTCAAATCCTAGATTTTCTAATAAAAACATCATGTTTTTGTGGCTTTTAGATAAATTATTCAAATTTAAAATACCTAGAATTGAACTGCTCTTTTTTTTCAAAAATGCTATCTCTTCTTTTGTATTCTCTTAAATATTATCATCCATTCCTTCCCTCAGTTATTGGAAAAGTATATTCAGATTTTATCAACTACTATATTTGTGACAATGCATTGTCTCCTCTACAGATTTTCTCTTTAAGGTCCTCTCTATGATGAATCTAGAAAAATGCTGAGAAGTTAAGAAGCTCATCCAAAGAAACAGTCTTACAAATTGTAAAGTAACACTCGAAGCCCATTCTTTCTGACTCCAAAGATCTTAGTTACACTTTTATGTTACATTTCTTCCTGACATCACCACTAGCTAACCAATCACTCAAACTGAATCCTTTAAAATGATTCTCAATTGCCTATTTTCTCTCATTACCATTATTTTTTATGCTTGAATTCTATTTTGATTTCTTCTTAACCATTGACTTATCTATTCCTTTTACCAGTGACTTATTATACTTTCCATGGTCTTCTATTAGATCCCAATGTTATTATCCTAAATCATGTCATTTTCTGTAATCTGAAGGTAAGCTGGCTTCCATTATATTGCTAATTTAGCCATCTTAAATGTAAATCTGATCTTTTATAGTCTTGCTTAAAGTTCTCAAAGGGCTTTCTTTTATAGTCTTGCTTAAAGTTCTCAAAGGGCTTTATGTTGCCCCATGGATGAGGTATGTAGCATGGCAAATAAGCCCTTTGTTCCCTCCTATCTGGGTCAGTTACCACTATCCTTTTGCCTAAGCATTCTACTTTCTACTTCCACGTTCTCTTCAACAATCTCAAACTTTGCACATCCACTTCTCCCCACCATAACCTTTTCTCTCCTTTGCAAAACCAATTATTAATATTCAAAAATACATTTAGTGAGTGCCTACAATTTTTGATGCACTGTACTAAAAGTTTTACATAGATTATTGAATTTTAGTCACAAATAATCCTATAAATCTGTATGATTATTGTTTTCATTTCACAGATTAAGAAATTACGACTTGGAGGATAATATGCCTGAAGTCTCATTTCTGGTCATTTACACAACATCAAGTTTAACCTAGGCATAAGAATTCATGCTTTCAACCACTACCGAAAATAAAATGTACTCATCACTCTCAAATAGAGATCTTTTAAGAGTTCAATATGGGCTTTTTAACATTGTAATTAAAAATTCAGATAAAATGGAAGAATCTTCAAAATGAAAAAAGTAAAAGGATGTGAATTATTTATAAAATAATAGTGTGAATAATAAAAATAGCTCAATTGAACATGGGATTTGTGAAATGAACTTACAATATATGGTTACATTAAAGGAAAATCTATATTATAAAGAATAGAATGCTTAGCATGATTAATAACGGCTCCATTACACCAAAAAAGTTATTGGGATCATAAAAGACATGTCAATATTTCTTGTAACTTTAAAGTTCAGTTCAACTTTCACTTGTGGATGCTATTAAGAAAAAACATGAAAATGCATTGTTAAGATAGATGACCTTTTAGAAATCATCAGGGCATATAAAGTAAATCAAAAAATCATTTTCAATGTTTCTTACTGAAATCCCATACTAGTATTTATGGCTGAATAGAGCCTTAAATATTTTTTTTTTCTAAAACATAATGGTATATATTTTAATACATTACAGAACATTTACAAATTCGTACTGTCCCACTGGCCCAAGACCATGGAGAAATTTAGGGCTGAGATTCAGAAGCTATTTGCCATTCACCAAGTCACATAGATTAGTTGTTGTATCCCTTTGTGGTTTGAGTGTGCATTAGAGACCAAATCCTATTCATCACAATTTATTTTTAAATACCCATTCTGAGTCTTGGTTTTTATTTTTACAAACTGAATGGAAATAACGACGAAAGAGCTAAAAATCTGATACTTCCGCAACTTGGCCACTTCATTCACTTGCTGTCCCAGAAGGTGTTCTCCCGTATCCATGGAAGCCAGCTCAGGCCTTCTGGGAGGCAGATAAGTGGCATTCGATTTCTTGTCCTTGCACCTTGGACCTACCATGGGTTTATCTTTTTTCACTTGGTTCTTTAGATCCGTTTGCAATGCCATACATATTTCTTTACATCTTTGGACCTCCTTTGTTTTTGTCCTGCTCTCAGGCTTGTGATCAATCAACTTCTTGTCTTGCTACTCGCTTTTATGCATAAGATTTCAAATTGAACATCTGATCCTGCTCTATCATCTGACCTGCCTCCAGTATCTGCTTGATCTGTTTCCCTTTTTCTTATTCTTACTGACCACACAAGTACATCATTAACTCCCTCTCTCTCTGCACACACACAGAGTTGATTTGGAAATGTGAATTAGAAATTCCACTATGCCCGCCACCAGAAAACAATATGGAATTCGGACATAAAACGCATATCACATTAACCAATAAAATCAACGCATAGATGAAATCAGAGGTACAGAGTCAACCTAAAGAAGGAGCTCCCGTTCATTTGCTTAGTAATATGATATATCTAAAAGAAGAGAGTACTCTTACATCCAGTATTCAATGCCTATACCTTTTTGCCCACAAACTAATTAGTGATAATGGCGTTCTTAGCCTATAACTTTTTCATGATGTCGTGAAAAATTTCTAACATAGGTAATATATTTGGTTGTTGCTATAGTCTGGGACTAGGGTAGTCGCAGCTGTAGTCCACCCAGGTGATTCTACAGGTAGACCATCATCAGGTGATGGATTGTCTACACCAGTCAATAATGAGATGCTAGTGAAGTTTCTATGTCTGTTAAGGAGGAGTTTATTCTAGATCTCATTTAAATACAGCTTCCTTTCACTTTCCCTTGAAAGGAAACTTGAAGAAGGCAAAGCAGTTGTATTGTTTGCTTGATTGTTTCTAGAATTAATATTTCCAGTCCTGTGGAAAGATGCAAGTGAGCAATGGTGGAGATACTGGGGATGGAGGAATTGACCCCATGGGCTGGGAGATCTCTTTTGCTAGGAGCAACGCCTCACGGCCTAAGCCTGGAAAGTGCTGGCCCATGTGCATCCTCTTCTTTGCCCCCTCAGTCCCTCCTCACTCCCTTTGCTCTTTCCTATTACAATTTTCCTTCTTTGGTCCATGCCTTTCCTAGGTTCTGCTAACTGCTCTGGGTGACATAATCACATCTCACTTTCCCTCAGGCCCTTCCCATTTGTATTACTATTTCAGCCTCTTGAATCTACTTCTCCCTTCAGCTGTGAGGTTATGAAGCCTGGGGTGTCCATCCAGTCTGTTGGTTCTCCCGGAGACAGCAAGATGAGATTCGTCTACCAGAGGAGTGAGGGACAGCATGAGGCATGGTGGGAAGGCCGGCGTCTCTTCCTTCCTTGCAGCATGGCTAAGTTTATCTTCTGGCAACTACAATTCTAAAACAGACCTCATTCTCTGAGGACTAATTGTCTCATTCCAACACCTTCCTTATTGATCTGGGTGACAAATCCCTCCTGGTAACATAATGCCTATCTCATTGTGACAAAAGAGTAACTCTCCCTTCATTCGATGAAAAGGGCATTTTCCCCTTTCCTTGTCTGAATTACAATACAAAACCTCTTCCACGGTAACATGGTGGCTGGGCCCAAACAGCTTTTCTCTAGTAACTAAATTTCTCTTTAGCCAGAGTATAAGACAGAAGAAGAAAAGGGAGGAGATGAAGCGTGACTATCAAACAGAGCTGTGACATGAGGCTCCCCCACCTGGCCTGGTCACGGCAGAGCAAACAGGTCCCGAGACGAAGCCTTCCAAGGGGCAATGTTCAGACAACAAATGTTCCATGAGAACCAGACAGGAGCTGTGTGGCATTTACTGACCTAGCTTCCAAAGGTACACGACATCACTTCTACCTCCGAGTCCCTTAAGGCCAGCCCAAATGCATGTGATAAGAATTGGGCTCCACATCTTGATGGGGACATAGCAAGGTCACTTTTCAGAAAAGCATTCAAGATAGGAGACACAGTCCAGTTATTTTTGGAAAATGCAATCTGGGAGCTAAGTCATACCTGCTGGGATCTGTTCAAATTCCTGACCCACAGAATCCATGAGCATAATAAAACTGTTCTTGTTTTACAGCACGAAGTTTGGGGGTAGTTTGCCATGCAGCAATAGATAACCAGAGCAGTAGCGTTTGAGACAATTGCTGCTATAACATTTACTGCTGCTACAGCCAGCGCTCAACAGCTGACCGACACAGCCCAGCTGAAGTACTCACAGCTTGCAACCAATGAAATGAGATTCATGATGTTCTAACCTTGGAAAATGAAATGCAGACTTTATCTGAACGCCACAGAGGCCACTATCATGGGGAAAAAGCAGATGGTTCCAAAAGACTCTGGGCTTCCTTTACTCAGGAGTCTCAATATCCGGCCATCGAGCGTTTTGCTGTACATTCCCCCTACTGCTACTTACCTGAGTACCCTTTCAAGGGAGGTACATCAAGGAAGACCTCTGGTCACAGTGATCTTGATCTCTGCCCTCGATTATACTCTTGCTTTATGTTTTCATTGGAAAATAGAGGAAAATAGTTTTTTTTAATTATCAGGATAGTTGTAGAAAGCATATGACATTACTTCCTGCCAGCTCTCTTATCTCCCATACTTTATCAGTGTGGGAAGAACAAATTTTTAAATTTTTTTTAATGTTTATTCATTTTTGAGAGAGACAGAGTGTGAGTGGGGGAGGGGGCAAAGAAAGAGGGAGGCACAGAATCCAAAGCAGGCTCCAGCCTGGGGGCTGTTAACACAGAGCCTGATGTGGGGTTCGAACCCACAAACCATGAGATCATGACCTGAGCTGAAGTCAGATGCCTAACTGACTGAGCCACCCAGGTTCTCTGGAAAGAACAAATTTTTAAAGGCATGTATTCAAAGGTACATGTTAACTATAATTCCTTCACAGTCTGGGCCAGAGTTCCTTGCTATGCAAAGTAAAGTTTTACTCTAAAACTCACTAAGAAGCCAACTGATTATAACTTGACATCACATGTTGCCATTCTATAGCAAAAGAAGATATAGGCATGTCTTTGTGTATGGAAAAGTGATCATATATACATGTTATATGCATAAATAAATATAGATAATATATATACCAATATATTAATATGTGCATGTATATGCCAGCATATGCACATACATATGATTTCTCCTTGAACATTTTTTTTCTTCTTCTAAATTTAGATTTCTGGTTTATTCTAATGAACTTGTAAGCTTTATTATTTAGAGTCTGTCTTTGAGAAATTGATCCATTCTCTGTTCATTTGTTAAATTACAATTCTAGCCATAAATAAGCCAGGCTTTATCTCAAAAGGGTTCTATTTTTAATTTATTTATTTTGAGAGAGAGAGACACACACACAGAGAGAGAGAGAGAGAGAGAGAGAGAACCAGTGTGGGAGAGGCAGAGAGAGAGGGGGATAGAGACCCAAGGTGAGCTTTGCACTGATAGCAGAGAGCCCTATGTGGGGCTCGAACTCACGAACTGTGAGATCATTACCTGAGCTGAAGTCGGATGCTTAACCGACTAAGCCACCCAGGTGCCCCTAGGTAGTCATCTTTAAATTCTTACTATGATTTTCCAATATCTCAGTGCATCTCTTTTTACTGTATATGCATATTATCCAAATAGTTGCAAAGAATATAGAAGAAAGATGGAAAGAGTTCCTGTTCAGTTTGACAGTGTATATTGTTTTACGTTCTAATAAATCAAGACTACAGATCCACATAGAAAACATGAAACATTCGTTAATTTTTTATCATCGCTCAAAGTATGTATGAAATTATGTCGCATACTTCTATGAATGTGTGTACATGGATGGTGTGTGTATGCATAAAATTATGTATAATAGATTATCATAAAGCAAACTACTTTGGTTCAGAACAAACACACGTGTTTGAAATTAAATTTTTACATAATAGTTAGAAAAAGTAAGTATATAATTATATGTATTATATATAAAACTATCTATAAAAATTATGAACACCGCTTTTGCTGTAGACTAGAAAATGTTGTGATCATCATCTTATGTCGATATTTGTCTTGGTATTTTTAATGGTTTTGAGTGTAGGGGTTAACAGCACAAACCTGAGTTCATAACCTGCTTTACCTTCTATTATTGTTATAACACAAAATAAGTTAGTTAACCTCTGTGAGTCTGCTTTCCCATCTGTAAAATAAGAATAATAATTCTAAAAATAAAATGGAGGAATTAATGTAAAGCTACGGGAATTTGAGTTAATTCATGTAAAGTGCTTAGAGTATTGTCTGATACATGGTAAACCCTCAATAATGTTAATTGTAGTTATTGGTAATATCAGCCATATAGGAGGTTACCACATATTTTTTTCATCTGTGACTTTATTATTTTTTAATGTTTATTTATTTTTGAGAGAGAGACAGAGAGACAGAGCATGAGTGGGGGAGAAGCAGAGAGAGGGAGACACAGAATCCGAAGCAGGCTCCAGGCTCTGAGCTGTCAGCACAGGGCCTGATGTGGGACTCAAACCCCCAAACCACAAGATCATGACCTGAGATGAAGTCACATGCTCAAACAACTGAGACACCCAGGCACCCCTCATCGGTGACTTCAATGGATGAACAAGCATATAGTTCTCATGCCCCACCCCTGGACTGGAAGCCGCAGGAAACACTCCCAGCCTGAAGCTTGGCCCCCAGGAACTGGCAAACTAATGGGGTTGCAAGTGGTCTTAAAACTGTGTAGTCAGATTTCCGGGATGGAGATTATATTCTTCATTTTGTGACTCATCAGATTAGCACCTAAATCTCGACATGCAGTATCTATCAGTAGCCTGGCTAATTTCAATCACTCCATCGTAGATATGATTCCCTCCAAGTGCCCTGTCTCCCACCCATACTCCCCGCGTCTTTGCTCCCTGGTGCCTGGGCTTTAGGGCAATTCCAGTTGGTTTCTGGATTCATTTCTGGCCAGATGGCCTGGGAGGTGACCTGTGTCTCTAAGATGGAACAATTAGTAGGACCAGGATTTCCAAATCATTGTACCCTGGACAGCTGGCCTGTAATCCCACAAACCTGAGCTCCCCTGCCTCTGGGGCAGAGAAAGGGAGTGGGCAAAGCACACCTGTGGTCGGGTGAACTGGAGAGTGCATCCACACCAGTCAGACACACACACACACACACACACACACACACACACACACACACACACCCCTAATAACCTAAGAAGGAAAAAATGGAACAAATGTGCAGGGAAGGGGGCACAGAGTGTCTCTGACCCCCAGTCAGTGAGATATGTCCATCCATTATGCAGAGAGGATCCCATGCAGAGATGGGTCAGAACCAGAGTTAGGAGGACTGGCCCACTCCATACTTGAGGGTGAACTCTCTGGCCTCCCTGTTGACAGTTCTGGGTCCTGTGTCAGCAGGTCAACGAGCTCCACCCAAATGGATTGCCCCAGGTCTGGTCTATTTACCAGCTGGTTGAGGACTCTAAGACTTGGAGCTAAGGCTTCCAGTTACCATTGCTGGTGATGGGCAGGCAAGCCTCTCCGCTGTTGAACCTTGAACAGACAGCCCTCTGGAAAGCTGATAGGCAGGTCGAAGGTCCTGCAGGGCAGGAGGAGTTCAGGTCACATCAGGACATTGGCAACATTGCTGAATAAGTTCCGCGTGTACAAGAGAAGCTTTGCCTGAAGATCCCATCATTCTTTGGCTCGCTGTCATCTTAGGACCGAGTGTGGGCCTCTGGTGGGATCCAGCATTACTGTGCTCTGGTCCAAGGAGGTTACCACCTACATATATATTTTACCAGTTCACTAGCATCTAAATTGTTTCCAGTTTTTTTGGCTATTGTAAACTCTACTTTGTTGGGCATATTTTTATGCACATTGTTCATGTCCTTAGTGTTTATTTCTCAAAGTAGAAGTTTGGGGTAAAATCGGTGCATATTTTATTTATTTTTTTTTTTAATTTTTTTTTTTCAACGTTTATTTATTTTTGGGACAGAGAGAGACAGAGCACGAACGGGGGAGGGGCAGAGAGAGAGGGAGACACAGAATCGGAAACAGGCTCCAGGCTCTGAGCCATCAGCCCAGAGCCCGACGCGGGGCTCGAACTCACGGACCGCGAGATCGTGACCTGGCTGAAGTCGGACGCCCAGCCGACTGCACCACCCAGGCGCCCCAATCGGTGCATATTTTAAACTCTTTTGGTTGTCCAGTTGTCATCTAGTTTATATTCTCACTGGTGGTGTCCAAAACGGGACGCTGAAATGTAATGTATGTTAAGATATTTTGAAGCCATTTCCATATATTTTCACTTAATTGTTTCAAAATCTTATACACACAAAGGGGGATTTTTAAATGATTTTAAATGAATGCGCCTTACATTTTGGTTGATATTTAAATGATTCAACGCTGCTGACTCGCTTATTTGCCAGTAAATTATTCATTTTGTTGAGGACAACTGAAAGTTATTTCAGCCCCGCTGGTTGTGCTGCATGCTTCTCAGAATGTACTTGGATCGATCCCTTCTCGGTTGGTAGCGATGATGGGCTCAGGGCAGGGGACTTATTTTAAACTTTACCTAAACCAGTAATAAGTGTTAAGTAAATCTAACTGCCAGAAATGTCATGGGATCTGGCATTTCATGGCTAAATAATACCCTGAAGATTTGGAGCTACCACTATTAGACTCTACTCATGCCCTTCGTCCCTTTGTTCCCACGGATGCCTGAGAATTATAGATACTGATTTTATTAAATATTTAACTTTCAGAATGTATTTGCTACAACTAGAATGGTTTCTTCCCCCCCCCCCCCCCCCCCCGGGGTTTCAAAGCAATATCTCTACCCCAATCACAAGACAAATTATTTGAAACAGCTTGCAAATCCAGCTTGGAACAACAAAATAATTCAGTATAAGCTGATGTAAAAAAAAAAAAAAAAGTCTCAATTTTGTTCTCATTGCTGGCCTTTCCATGCTTCCTGATTTAGTGGTCATCATAAACATTTAAAGTGAGTTAACTGTTTTCCATCATATGGTGCAGGCAGTAAGCATCTTCACTGTAAGGAGACCTCTGTAAAAGAAGAGAGAACTCTGAGATGACCTTTTTTTTTTTTTTCCCATGCATTCTTGGACCTTATTTTTTTTTTTATCTTATTTCATTTTTTTAATATGAAATTTATTGTCAACTTGGTTCCCATACAACACCCAGTGAGTTGGCCTTTAAAATGAGTCAAGTTGGAAAGTTTACGTGCTTCCTGGTGTCCCCGTGTTCTGCCGATTACCAGGTGCAAAACATCTGTTCTGCAAGTTGTTGATATCACCCAGCCATAGGGGAAGAACATTTGATTTTCCATAATTGATTTTGTTCTTTATGATGTGGATGCCCGCCTCTCCTTTTGCAGGAGGTCTTAATGGAAGTTTATAGATATTTTTCAAATGTAGACAGTCACGCTCACATTTTTGTGCACTGCATTTGCCTGAGGTGAAATTGCCAAGGTAAATAGGAAGCTAATCGGGGAGACCTGGTACTCCCAGAGCCTGAAGGGAACCAGTCAGAGACCAAACAATTAGTGGTTACTTGTGCATGTCAGAAGCTCCAGAGAACATGCAGTCAATTATTAAATGGGTTCTGCCGCCAGGTGAATGTTACTTCAGTGTAGGCAGTAATGAAATTGCAATCAAGCTGATGACACGCCTTTTTTATTTATTTATTTTTTTGCCGAGGAGTGAAAGAGGGAGTTGGTGGAGATCTGTATCCGCAAGTTCAGCCAAAATGATCATCAGCTTGACATGAAATAATAACTTTTTTTTTTCTTAAGAAAACTCTCCTCTACTTGGTTTGGATTAATGTCTCATGTTTTGTCAGGGGTTTCAAGATAACGCCGATAAAATGTCCTATGTTAACATAAAGTAGTTTTTTTTTCTTTTTAATATTAAAAAGCATAAGCTGCTGACCTGCAACCCACCACTTGGCAGGAAGCCACTGATATCCACTCTCTTCTCTCTTGCCTCTTACACACTCGTCTGTCCTAATGATGAGCACGATTTTAATGAATCACTGACTGCTTTATTGACTGACCTTAAGAACTTGGTCAATTTTTACTTGATTGGAATCATTAATTTCAAAAGTGTACACAGCAGTTTAGTCCAAATCAGTTACAAAACATTAATAAGGACAATGTTAGCATCCCTGCCCTCATTAGAATCCATCAAGTATCAATTGCTTAGGAGGCTCCATTAGTGCAAACATGAAGCAAATAGTACTTAAATCCCGAGGAAATAAAGAACCATGCAAGGGTGTCATACTAGCAGCCATACTCTTACCTGATGAAGCACAAAGAGAAAGGAACCCAGCTCCCACCCTTACGTGATGTGCTTCTAGGGTGGGGCCGCAAAAGGGACAAGTAACACAACCTGGCCATAAAAACTCTGATTCAAAAAGAAGAATGTGAATTTATATCTGACTTGCCCAAGTAGTTTATCTGTTAATGAAATTTGGAAACTTTCAGAGGAGAGGTGATAATAACCCCCTCTCTTAGCTTCGTCTGAGGGGCAATTTTGCAGTTTGAGTCGTAAGATTTTTTTATAAGGAAGGGTCTCTTAGCTGGTGACAAACGGGTTTTAGGCAAAATTAAATTGAAGAAAATGAACAGATGTCCAAGCAGTGGAGTTTTTAAGCTTAACTCTTTTAATTGATGGCAAATGTCACATAAAGCCATCCACTATTTTTTTTTTTTTCCTTAGAACTGCAAAAGAGAAAAACAAGATTTTATGGCTGAATATTTCAACCTCCACCTCTAAATTTCAAGTCATGTCAGGGGTGCTACATCAAGAAAAAAGACCAACAAATCCAAGAGAATTTATTTATAAAGGTACAATGTAGAGATACTTTAGAAATATGATCTAGGAGTTTAAAAAATAATATTCCAGAATTCAGAGTCATGCGAACAAGGAGAAGATGCCTTCTTACACCTTGAAAACATTTTACAATCAATAAGAAAAATATGCAAAACAAAACAAGTAAAAACTACAGTAAAAGGACACTTAATTTCTAACACCATAAACTTAATAGTAATTTCTAATAAAATGCAGCTGTATATTTATCAACACATACTATACCTAATATAATGATTTTTTTTTTAATCTATCAAAGGAATAGTTATTTTAAATAAGTAGAAGCTTCAGATTTTTTCTGAAGTGTCTTGTTCTAGTAGGAAGAAAATATTCTGGTAATATTTTTAATATATACATTTTACTTTTAGTTATAAATGATATATACCACATACTAGAAACAGAAAAAAAAAACTACAAAGATTAAAATTAAAACATTTTTGGGGCATCTGGGTGGCTCAGTCGGTTAAGTGTCTGAGTGACTTCAGATCAAGTCATGGTCTCATGGTCCATGAGTTCAAGCCCTGCATTGGGCTCTGTGCTGACAGCTCAGAGTCTGGAGCCTGCTTTGGATTGTGTCTCCTTCTCTCTCTGTGCCTCTCCCACTTGCACTCTGTCTGTCTGTTTCTCTCAAAAATAAATAAACGTTTTTAAAAATTAAAAAAAATTAAAAATGTATTATTTTCTTTTACATGGATCTAATCAGAAGTGGTATATGTGATATTAATAACTAGTGAGTTAATATTCAAATTTGAAAAATTATATGTTATTTGTATAGCAAAGTGTTTACAGTTGTCCAAAGAGAGTTCTTGCCTTTGCCATCACCTTCTAGGAGGTAAGATCTTGGTCCCTGGAATGCTGTGCATGATAGACATATCTTGCTTTACTTGAGGACTCTGGGTCATACTGAATAGTTTTAACAATGTGACTTTGCGTAGGGGCTTTGGTTTATGAGGTATGAATCATCTTAGAGACTGAAATCAGCCATGTGGGAAATCAATCAATTTATCAATCATGTCTAATAATGGAACTTTAATAAAAACTCTGGATGTTGAAGCTTCAGTGAGTCTCTGGTTGTCAATAATCCATGAATATTATCACCCGTCAATGCTGGAGGAGTAATGCATCCTAACTCCGGTGGTGGAGGACAATGAAAGGTTCACATCTGAATCCTTCTAGACTGTGATCTATGAATCTCTTCTTCTGGCTGACCTTCATCTGTATCTTTTCCCTGTAATAAATTTTAGTTGTGAGTATAAGATATCTCAGTGAGTTCTGTGAGTCTTTCTAGTGAATTATCAAATCTGAGGGTGGTTTAGGGAACCATCTGAGTCTGTAGTTGGTGTCAGAAGTGAGGGCAATTCAGAATACTCTGCCCTCTAACTTTGTTGTTGGCCTAAATTTGTAATCTCTCTGCATATACTACATAATGTACAAGTTTTCTATATATGAATCATCCATGAGATCAGTCTGATATTTTGCAAAGTGTCAATTGTTGGCATGATATTTTTGAATACAACTGTCACTACCTCAGTAATCGATTTGAGCCATACTTCTGTATGAAATTACAGTAAGCTTTGTAAAGGTGTCTCCATTAAATCGATAGTCATTGTATAACTTTCATTCACTAAGTATAGAAGAATTATCTTAATAGCAACAGTAGTATTTATTATTCTCTCTCCTCATTTTTTTTCTTTTTGTTCTTCTGACTGGATAATTTCAAATGACCTGTCTTCGAGTTCACTGATTCTTTTCTCTGCTTGGTTGAGTCTGCCATTGAAACCCTCTATTGAATTTTTCAGTAGAGTCATTGTATTCTTCACCTCCAGATTTTTTTAATGGTTTTCAATGTTTGTCCTTTTTGTTGAACTTCTCATTTTTTTCATATTTTGTTTCCCTGATTTTGTGTTAGTTGTGTATCTGTGTTCACTTGTAGTTCTCTGAGTTTCAAAATAATCATTTTGAATTCTCAGTCAGTTCATAGATCTTCATTTCTTTTCTTTTTTAAAAATTATATATATATGTATGTATATATATATATATATATACACACACATATATATCAGTAGTGAGATAATTACTGTAGTCCATCTAATTAACATATCATCTCACATATTTGCCATTTTTGTGTATGCTGAGAACAGATGAAATATACTCTCTTAATATATTTCCATTACTCAGTACAGTATTATTAAATATAGTCATCATATGAATCATTAGATTAGAATCATTAGATTCTTGATTTATCCATCCACTGCAGCTAAAACTTTGCACTCTTTGAACAGCATCTCATCTCTCCTACCACTCCACTCCCTAGCCCTGGTAATCATCATTCTACTCTCTGCTTTGATTAGTTCAACCTTTTTTTAGATTACACAAATAAGTGAGATCATGCAGCATTTGTCTTCCTTTCCTGGTTTATTTCACTTAGCATAATGTACTTCTGGTATATTTAGGTTGTCACAAATGACAGGATTTCCTTCCTTTTTAAGGCTGAATAATATTCCATTATATGCATATAGCATTTTCTTTATCCATTTATCTAATGACAGATACTTAGCTTTATTCCATATCTTGGGATATTATAAAGCTCCACTTTTTTAATGTTTATTTATTTTTGAGAGACAGAGCATGAGCAGGGGAGGGGCAGAGAGAGAGAGGGAGACACAGCATCTGAAGCAGGCTCCAGGCTCTGAGCTGTCAGCACAGATTGTGACATGGGGCTTGAACTCACAAACTGTGAGCTCATGACCTGAGCCAAAGTTGGATGCCTGACTGAGCCACCCAGTCACCCCAAGATCTCCGTTTTTTTTAATTGTTTTTAATGTTTTGTTTTTGTTTTTGTTTTTGTTTTGAGAGAGAGAGAGAGAGAGAGAGAGAGAGCATGAACAGGAGAGGAGCAAAGAGAGAGGGAGACACAGAATCTGAGGCAGTCTCCAGGCTCTTAGCTGTCAGCACAGAACCTGTCACAGGAACTCATAAACCATGACATTATGACCTGAGCCAAAGTCGGATGCTTAACTGACTGGTTGACCCAGGTGTCTCCAAGATCTCCATTTTTTAAAGATTGATTGTTGGAGCTTAATTTTGTTCCTTTGGTGGTGTCACATTTCCATGACTCTTCATGATCCTTGTACCTTTGTGTTCATGTCTATGCATTTGAAGAAGCAGTCATGTTTTTTCAGTCTTTATGGACTGTTTTTGGCAAGGAAAACTTCATCAGTGAGGCTGGCCAACATTCTGGGTGGATTTGTTGGTGGAATCTGTAGGTGGTCTAGCTGGCTGGGTCCACAAGAGGGCCCTCTACCAGTGACCATGGTGGCTGTTGGGATCCTCTAGCTGTGCTGATTCCTACAGTGTTTTGTGAAGAGTCCAACAAAAGCAGACCTCCTGGGTAGTGCCTAGAAAGACCGAGGTAGTTAAACACTCACTTTACTTCCTCTTTCCTCTAGAGATTTGTAGGCCAAAAAACCGTACTGGCTTGGATACAGATGATGCAGGTAAAATAAACTTGCTGTTAACTTTTTTTTTTTTTTAATGCATTCTTTCTTTTTTGTATGCATGCTATAACCTATCACCTGGATTCTGGAGCTCTCACTAAGGTGTTTTCATCTATGGATGATTGTAAAATAATGTTTCTGTGGGAGGTAAGGGCTGGAATCTCCCATTCCGCCCTCTTGCTGATGCCACTAGATCCTTTCTTAATTAACATCAGAGAACTAAAAACAATCAAATTAAATTTTTTTCAGCTCTTATAATACTGTTAAGATTTTATCAGTTGTCAACACCGTCATATTGTGTCGCAACAATTTACTTGGTGCCTGAGATATGAACCACACTACTCTTGAACATGTGTGATCAAGAGTGGTCCCTGAAGAGTGGGATCCTTGGGGCTGCCTAGCAAAAATGGCACCAATCAAATCCAACAGTAGACATAGTTGGAGCCGGATCCTATAAGCTCCCTGTGTGCAGGTCCAGGGATTCTAAAGAAATTTCCAACGTAGCTGGGGTGGTGAATGGGGGAAGGCACTCAAACTATTGGAGAATTTGACAAAAAATATGAAGTACTTTTACATCTTCACAGTCAGAATAACCAAAATATATATAAAATAAACATCAATCTTGGCTATAATTGCACTTTCATTTATTAATGTTTTGCCTACTGCAATATAGATAATTGCATTGTTGTGATGAAATGAATAAAAGTTAAAAAGTAAAATGATGCAAAACTATAAAGTTTCGCTAGTGTCTGGGTATCTCTTACTGGACCTTAATAAGGTTCACTTGTTAATAAGAAACCTATCTACAAAATGTATTTCAGAAAGGGACCTCCAGGGTCAAGCTAGGTCACCATTGGCCGCGATTGTTGCCAGCAAACACAGCTGCTACTGAAACACTTTTTTTTAGAAAAAGGAAGATCAACCTCTGAGTCATCTCAAAGTACATCATTGTCACAAGCCCGGGTATGTGTTTTAAAGGGAAGCCTGTAATCAAAGGTCCAGTCATTAGCATCTTTGGGCGTAATATCAGGATAACAATGCAACCATTCAAGCACTCAAGACCCAGAGTAAATACCACCTATCTGTGGTTAAGAAAGTAATAAATTCCAGGGGATCCACCACAGATAGCTCAATAACCCCATCAAGGGTTGTATCTACTCAGTTCCCCTCCCTGCTCTTTGGTCATAATGCACATGCGTGTAGCATCTGTTCTATTTTTCCCACTGCCATAGCATTTCTGGGTAATGATGTTATGGAGATATCACCAATAAGAGAAATGAATGCAGACAGTTCAGGAGGAAAAGATACATAGCTGTAATACTCTGAATGAGACTATTAAATGTTGGAGGGGTGAGCCTCTCCCTTGAAAAGAAAAACTTGAATGCAAGAAGACCGTTTCAGTGTGTAACTGGATGCAAAGAAATATAAGTTCTTAGGAAATCTGGAAGAAGCTCAATTAAGAAAATAGTAGGAACATTTTCTCCTCTTCCTTGGGTTGGTGATATGGATCTGAGAAGGCCCACTGCAGACAGACATCCTTGACCTTGTAGTCTTAAAATAAATGTGTAGGGAATTTTAAGAAACACATAAATTTTACAAGATTGCCAAAACACAGCTCTAACGGTTTACTGAGAAGTGTGGAAAAGTACAGATATGTTGTCATTTTATTTCAGAGACATTCTAACCTAAGCCTGAAGGAAGTTGCTTGCTATCAAAACAAAATACCTTTATTGTAACTTAAAAGATAAGGTTCACGTCTTTTAAATTTGGCTTAATCCACACCTGGGGCATTAGCACCTAGGACAAGGAGACCTTTAGTTTTAACTTGTTAACTGAACAATGTTCCAGATTGCACCATGTATTTTTGTTGTTAATTGGGAAGTTCAGCCTTTAAATTATTGGGGACAACACAAACAAACAAACGAAGATAATACATTACAAATGCATTTTGACCTAATCTATTATGCTATACCCACCACTACCAACTATCTCAAATTTGAGGTGGATGGGAAAAATGAAATCTGAGAAAATACTAAATGCCAACAGGATTCTCACACGATCTTCATGTCCTTTGTATTGTTACTACTGTTCCATGAATGAGGACCTAAGACTTATTTAGGTATTTATTACTGCCTATACACCTAATAGATGCAGAAACTGGAAATTCACACATAGCATGTATATTTTATACCCTTGCACTCTTTTCTCTAAGCCTTGCTGCTACCAAGTAATTCTCCTATGTGATCGTAATCAGAAGGAAACAGCATATTCTCCTTGGTGAGAAATGCATACATAGAACCATGTCAGGCCTGAGTGAAATGGTAGATGAAGCCATATACAGATGTGCTAGGATAATTTACTGACATTACAGTTTCTCTTTTGCTCCTACTAATAAAGTTAAAAGGTGGCCAGAACTTTTGTACCTCAGCCTTTAGGTAGATTGTAAAAGCTACAAATATAAAACTGTAGAGAACCCCTCTCTCTGCCGCTATTTATATCCAAGTTGAAGAAATGGTGTTTAGCCTTCTAGAAGGGGAGGAGGGAATGATGAGGGACTTCAAAACGATAGAGACACAACTAGACAAAGGGAGAGAATTTTCTCCGAGTCTCAAGAGGGATTTGAGATACACAGATTCTCCAATATAATAAGAGTTATGACTTATTCTTTCTAAATGTTCAAGAATACAACTAGCTGTGTAGAGAGATTTGAAAACACACAGAACCATTTGAATCTCAAAAAAAAAAAAAAAAAATCACTTGGACTTGGTTCCTAAGCATCTCAATAGTAACATGTGGAACAATGTAGAACAGTGGATGCTTTCATAAGTGAAATGAAATGCTTGGAGGAGGCTCAAAAATATGAATAGAGAGGAAACTCCAAAAATCACTACGATTTAGTTTTCTGCCAGCTCAATGGGATTGAAACTCAGTATTCATGGGGCGCCTGGGTGGCGCAGTCGGTTAAGCGTCCGACTTCAGCCAGGTCACGATCTCGCGGTCCGTGAGTTCGAGCCCCGCATCAGGCTCTGGGCTGATGGCTCAGAGCCTGGAGCCTGTTTCCGATGCTGTGTCTCCCTCTCTCTCTGCCCCTCCCCCGTTCATGCTCTGTCTTCTCTCTGTCCCAAAAATAAATAAACGTTGAAAAAAAAAAATTAAAAAAAAAAAAAAAGAAATTCAGTATTCAACATGGGTTTACTGAAAAAAAAAACATTTTATAAATAATTCCTTCGTACCTCCTTTGGTGGAATAAAAATCATATAAGCTTACCTTGGCTGAAAACAAACCATCTGACGGTGCCTCGGTGGCTCAGTTGGTTAAGTGTCTGACTCTGGATTGCGGTTCAAGTCTTGATCACAGTTTGTGTGTTCAAGCCCCACATCGGGGTCTGTGCGGGCAGTGCACAGCCTGCTTGAGATTCTCTCTCTGCCCCTCCCCTGCTCATGCTCTGTCTCTCTCTCTCAAAGTAAGTAAATAAACCTAAAAAAAAAAAATGTTATCTGTATCTCAGGTTGTATAATTCAAAATACAAACAGACAGAAAAAAAAAAAACCCACTAAATTTGAAATGAAAGTAGGATGTTTTGTCCGGGCTCTTTAAATTGGTTGAGAGATATTGCATCTGTCGCATAATCATTTTCCACTATAGGTTACCATCTGTAAAATGAGAGGTTTTAACTAACATATTAATATAGTTATTTTCTGATATTATATTCAGTAAATAGAAAAAACGTAAATTTATCAAACAGAAATTTTTGAGAGTAAAAGAGAATGCTGAAATAATTAAAATTATGTATTTTAAAATGTTTATTACCTGATAGATTGCTTTAATATAGTTGATAGATCTATAAATATTTTGAACTTCTTTTATTTCTATATATTAGAGAAAAAAATCTTTGTATTGATTATGAAATATTTGAATACTATAAATAATATTCATGTACAGTAATCTGTTTTCTACCCATATCTCTAAAATTCAATGCTATTGATTTTATTTTATTTTTTGAAGAATATGTGTCTTTTAATATGTATTCATTTTAACGTTTCCAAACAATTTCCTGAAATTTCCTCTAAAGTTTTATTTTGGGGTTAACAAAACTAATAATATTTACATCTTCAATTGATTTTTCTCTATAAATCATATTTTCTTTTAAAAAAAAACCTTTAATTAGTGTATAGTTGACATATGAACTATAATATTTTAGACAGAAAATATTGATCCTAGGTGATCTAGTAAATTAAGAGAAAATTCTGCTAAATGGATGATATTTTAAATTCTATATCTTCATATTTAAATCTATAAATACTTAAGGTCACTGCTGAAATATTTTCATAGGTACATTTTTCCTTCTCAAGTCCCAGTGCCTACTTTGGCATATATTTTTACAAGAAACAAAACTTGTCAAAAATGCTTTATGTTCATGATTTTTTAAATATTGAACTGAGTTTAGATGCTTCAAAATTAGAAACCTTTGAAATCTATTTCCATTCTGGTACACAATACAAATTTATCCAACTACAAATTGGAGGTCAATCAAAAATTTCTTCCATAGGTTGAAATATTCCAAAAACAGGCATATAATTTTAAAATTATAATGTGTGTCTTACATGTGCCCCAATTGTTTTTTTTAATTTAATTTTATATATTTTTTTAAAAAATTACATCCAAATTAGTTAGCATATAGTGCAACAATGATTTCAGGAGTAGATTTCTTAGTGCCCCTTACCCATTTAGCCTATCCCCCCTCCCACAACCCCTCCAGTAACCCTCAGTTTGTTCCCCATATTTATGAGTCTCTTCTGTTTTGTCCCCCTCCCTGTTTTTATATTATTTTTGTTTCCCTTCCCTTATGTTCATCTGTTTTGTCTCTTAAAGTCCTCATATGAGTGAAGTCATTTGATTTTTGTCTTTCTCTGACTGACCAATTTCACTTAGCATAATCCCCTCCAGTTCCATCCATGTAGTTGCAAATAGCAAAATTTCATTACTTTTGATTACCAAGTAATACTCCATTATATATATACACTATATCTTCTTTATCCATTCATCCATCGATGGACATTTGGGCTCTTTCCATACTTTGGATATTGTTGACAGTGCTGCTATAAACATGGGGGTGCATGTGTCCCTTCGAAATAACACACCTGTATCCCTTGGATAAATGCTGAGTAGTGCAATTGCTGGGTTGTAGGGTAGTTCTATTTTTAGTTATTTGAGGAACTTCCATACTGTTTTCCAGAGTGGCTGCACCAGCTTGCATTCCCATGCCCTAGTTGTTTAATTTGTAACATTCCTCCCTTGCTTTTATACAGGTAAATGTCAATACCTTCTTTGTTTATTTTTGGTTTTGAGAGAGAGAGAGAGAGAGAGAGCGAGAGAGAGAGCACATGCATGCATGAGAAGTAGCAAGTGGTAGAGGGAGAGAGAGAATTTAAAGCAGGTTCCATGCTCAGCGAGGAGCCTGACCCAGGGTTAGATCCCATGACCCTGGCATCATGACCTGAGCCAAAAACAAGAGTCAGTCACTCAACCAACTGAATCACCCAGGTGCCCCATTTACCTTCTTGTTTCTAAGTGTATTCTTTGTAATTACTCTTTGACAAAGGCTTTGAAAACTAAAGTTTTTTGTTCCTCCATTTATTGAAAACTCGATTAAGTATTTTCAAAGATTGGGAATAAAATGCAAATAAAATTTTAAAAACCCATTAGCAAAAAATTCAATAGAGTTTAAATCATTTAGTTCCATTTGCAAAAGTATTTCAAATTCTCAAGCATTTCTATGAATAACAGGCAGCAGTTAATGAAAGTGTTTTCTGTCATGCTGAAGTAGTTTTTTTCTATCCAACATCGGCTTTGTTCACACATATTAAAAGTCCAGTTATTCTATGTATTGATGAAAAGAAAACACTTATACACTTTGACAACTTAAGTGTGTACTTGGATTATAGAATATTGTGACTTGATCATACCCAATTTTAAACTATGTGTGCAATGTATACCACATCGAAGCATATTTGTGTCCTAGGTTCTTAATTTCCTAAAAATATTGTTTCTAATTCAATACAATGCTCCATCAAAATTTGTATGTGCATTATCACCACTAGGAAAATAATTTTATTTTTACTGTTAGGCTTCTTATCTGAATTTACCATAATATTGGCAGTCATGTAATGTGTTTCAAGTTTTATGGAAGGGATTTGCAATTTTTTTTGACAGTTTAACTTGAATTTAAAAAGTCAAATTTTATTAAACCAAATATTTTTTTTTTAAATTTCTGACACTGATATACAACTGTCAATGAGGATAATACTTTAAGAGCTACCACATTACTTTTGTACATAAAAATTTTTGGAATAAAAAATGAAAGAAAATTATTTAAATGATTTCTTTTTTAATTTTAATTTTTTGAGAGAGAGAAAGAGACAGAGAGAGACAGAGAGAGGGAGAATCTTAAGCAGGCTCCATGCTTAGCACAGAGTCTGACATGGAGCTCGATCCCAGGACCCTAACATCATGACCTCAGCCAAAACCAAGAGTCAGACATTCAACCCACCACTGAGCCATGCAGTTTCCCCTTAAATGATTTATTAAAGAAAAAAAATCATGCTTCATTGAATGAAACAGCACTTATCTTCTGTGGCTACAAGTGTTAAAATATAATCTTCAGTTTTAGTCTTCCTTAAAAAATGTACTTACCCTATGACACAAATGTAGAATTTTCTTTAGCAGATTTGTGTCTTCTGGTTGTCATGTGTTAGTGAAATCAATATTGTCCCCACAATGATGGAAAATGTCAACACTTTGTTCAAGTTCTATGTTTATCATCCCCTTCCTGAGAAACACCAGTTTAGTCCCTCATTTTTCATTAAAGATGTACTTTCAAATTTAGCTCATTGATATAGACAATTTTAGTACTAAATGAAAAAAAAAATTATGATACAATAACATCTTCATGAGTACTGTTCTTTGTAACTCAAACCTGGACAACTCATTTCTCAGCCAATTTCTCTAAACATAACCTAAATTTCTCACTTTCCTACTGATGTCACCAGTTAGTAGCCTGGAGGCTTGGTACGTTTTTTCAGGCCACAGCGTGGTTCATTGGAGCTCACTGGCAGGTACCCAAGGTGGGCAGTAGACACAGCATCATCATATAATCTTCACCTCTGAAAGCAGGACTTAGCTCCACCTACCCCTTGGTTTCACAGAGTCCCAGCACATTTCATATTATCAGTAAAGCCCTTCTTGCTGTCCTTGAAAGGAAGTTTTTAGTAGTGCTGATTCTGGGAAGCATCAAGTTATGGTTAGCCACCTTTCGACTCCACCACATTAAACACCAGAAATATGTTCTTTGCATGTGTATGTCAAAGGCTATTAAACAAAAACATAGCAAAAGCTAACAGTATAAATGGAGGTCATATTAATCCCATCTTATTTTAATGGAACTGTTATTAAAAATATTTTATTAAAAAATAAAACCAACACAAAGCTTTAACCAGACTGTCTAGACAACAGGTATAAATCAGGACTGTTCTGGCAACTTGGATATATGGTCATCTTAGTCACGGATTATGGATTTGTAGAAGGAAATCATTTTCCTTTTTGAAGTTGCCATGGCTGTATAGAGTTCAGTGGCTAATTTTCATTTGTTGAAGCTGCTAACTTACTGGAAAGAGTGCTGAGGAAATTTGTTCCTGAAAAAGGGAGATAAACAAGTTGAGAATTTCTGGAGATTTTGATCAAATAATATGGCTGCCTCAGCAGAGCAATAATCCCTTACTCATGATGAGAGTATCAGATGGCATGCAGTTATTATAATGATAGTATGAGACTTTATTACTTAGATAATGGCAATGATATAAAGATGGCTATAATAGCTGTGAGTTGATTTCAAACTCTATAATAAAAATAAGTTGGAGGATGATTTTTTTTGGCCAATAAATCAAACTTAAAATTAAAAGAATGAAAATGGCCAATACTCATGAGAACACAAAAGTAAATGTAAGAACATAAAAGTTACTGAATCTTAACATTAACCATAAAATTAAAAAAAATAAATAAAAGAAGAAGGTCACGATACTTTGGTCAAATTTGTGCCAGACAAGTTGATAATATCTCACCTATGCTTAATATATGTACTTACATGGTTAATCTACACGTCTTATTCTAGGAAGAGTAAGATGTTGACAGGGGCTCCTGGGTGGCTCAGTTGGAGCATCTGACTCTTGATTTCGGCTTGGGTCATGATCTATGTTTGTGAGTTCGAACTCCATGTAGGGCTCTGTGCTCACACTATGGAGCCTGCTTGGGATTCTCTCTCTGCCCCACCACCACTCATCCTCTCTCTCTCTCTCTTCCTCTCTTTCTCTCTGTCTCTCTCTCTCTCTCTCTCAAGATAAATAAATAAGCTTTAAAAAATAATAAAAGAAGTTGACAAATTGGGGCAGAATAAAGATACAGATAGGAAAAATAAGATAAAACCAAAAGTAACATCAAAACTCAAAATTCATGTTTTTAAACATTGTTAGGTAGGTTTCATAAATTAAGTATCTCCACAGTTGGGGGTGTCTGGGTGGCTCAGGTGGTTAAGAGTCTTATTCGGCTCAGGTCATGATCTTGCAGCTCATGTGTTTGACACCCGCATCGGGCTCTGTGCTGAAGGCTCGGAGCCTGAAGCCTGCTTCAGATTCTGTGTCTCCCTTGCTCTCTGTCCCTCCCCCATTCACACTCTGTCTCTCTCTCAAAAATAAATAAACATTAAAAAAGTTAAATATCTCCATAGTTGCTATAAAGAGAAAAATCATGGATATTTGTGGTTTCTCTTTGTTCATAAATGAATAACAAACTAAATTCTGAGGAGAAATGGGTCTCCTTCTGGTACCAATGAAAGATTCTCCAAAATCTACAAGGTCACCTACCAAGATTAACATTTCCTCTTCTGTCTTGCAATAAGTCTCCTGGGCCTACTGTGGGTGCAAAGAAGTTTAAAATCTGTGATGCCAGGGGTTAAAATAGAGCTGTATTCATGGCTGTTTAGCCTGCCCAGAATATACTCCTGAAGTGGTTATGAAAGAACAAACTAGGATGCATTCACTGGGAATAACATATGAATATAATTTACCCCGGTTTATCCCTCATGCTAAAATCTGTTATCACCAGGTAGTTTCCTTAAGTCAACTTGTCATGACTTTCTGAAACAAATAACACATAACTCTGTAAAGATCGATGCTCTGGCAACAATTGCTTCACATTCAAACCATGCCAAGTAGAACTGGTTAGAACTTGTGGGCAAATCATTTTCTAAGAACAGATTAATTATACTATAAGCTATGGAGTAGACAAAAATCCATTTAAGTTATATATGCATATAATCTATGTAATGTCTAAATAGATTTATATGCATTAAGTTTATACATATAAATTTAATTTATATATATTATATAAATTTATGACATATGCATACACACATATGCATTTATTTAAATGTATGTAGTTGTATATACACATATATATTTTAAAATATATATACATATATATACATTTTTGAATGTGTATATACACATTTTGAGAGAATATATATATACATATACATATATATATTCACACATTTTTGAATTCCTTTGGCATAAGATAAGTTATAAAACTCTTTATATGTGTGTATGTGGACACATATATATCCAGATATCCACATAGAAAGTGTGATCCCTTACAAGAGACTGGCAGTGTTAAGAATCACATTCAGCATTTATTTCTGAGTATAGGAACAAGCATACATCTTACATCCAAACTACCTTCAGTTACACACAGTACACAAACTAGAAAGATGCACTGTTATTTTCATATCACCGATAACATGTATGGAATAGAACATATCAACATGGATAGTTGGCTTTCTTTTCTTTAATGTTCATTTATTTATTTTGAGGGAGAGAGAGCGGTGAGTAGGGGAGGGGCAGAGAGAGAGAGAGGGAGAGAATCCCAAGGAGACTCTGTACTGTCAATGCAGAGCCCAAGGTGCGGCTCAATCCCATGAACTGATCCGAAATCAACAGACAGATGATCAACTGACTGAGCCACCCAGGTGCCCTGATAGTTGGTTTCCAATCTGTCAAAGAAACGGAAAACTAATAAAGTAGCTCTTCCAGGCTTCTATTAAAATGAGATGGATGTAATTAAGCTTAGTTGATAAACTCTTTATTGAGACTCCAAGCCTACCAAATGTTACAGTTAGAGTTAATTATTTAAGTAGTATACCTTTACTTTCTATGGGCAAATATTTGCAGACACATGAATGGGTATTTTGAAGACTATAAGTACAGCAACACTGTTGGATATGGTTAATTCATTTACTAATTCTCCTGAAAAGGGGAAAGACTCTCAAAATCTGTCAACTCTTCCCTGAATGGAGTTCCAAAAAAGTTTTAGGCTTCTGGAAATTCATGTTGGAGATTCAGGTGCTTTTTGTTGCCCCATAAGTATCCACGGATGTGACATACCATTTCTAAAGGATCTATTTACATTTTATCAATGGGTTTAGTTATACACCACCCTTCAGATGAATTACTGTACCTTTTTATAGTAGGGTTTGGGTTTTTATTTGAAATTTTGTTTACAATTTTAGCTGCAACTTGAAATCCAGGTGCAGAATAAAACTGAAGTTTCTAAACCGTCATAAAATGTATTTTACTTTTGTATACATTTAAAATTCATTCTGATTGGGGCACCTGGGTGGCTCAGCCGGTTGGGCGTCCGACTTCGGCTCGGGTCATGATCTCGCGGTCCGTGAGTTCGAGCCCTGCGTCGGGCTCTGGGCTGACAGCTCAGGACCTGGAGCCTGTTTCAGATTCTGTGTCTCCCTCTCTCTCTGCCCCTCCCCCCTGCTCATGCTCTGTCTCTCTCTGTCTCAAAAATAAATAAATGTTAATTTTTTTTAATTCATTCTGATTATTTTTAATTATTTTTAAGTTTATTTATTTATTTTGAGAGAGAGAGAGGGATAGGGGCAGAGAGAGGGGAGAGAGAATCCCAAGCAGGCTCTGCACCATCAGCGCTGTGCCTGAGGTGGGGCTCAAACTCACAAACAATGAATTATGACCCAAGCTGAGATCAGGAGTCAGACACTTAACCAAATGAGCCACCCAGGTGCTCCTCTAAATTTTAATATAAAGTTTGCACAGACATTATAAAAATTACTATTATTTTATTTTATATTTATATATAATATATACATTTACATAAATATAAATGTATATAATTATTATAAAATAATAACATTATTATTATATTATTAGCATTGTAAAAATAAACATATATATATTTTCAATTGAATTGAGTTTCTTATGGCATAAGTTACATAAGTCTTTTCATATTAACATAATTATGAAGGAAAATCAACACAGCTTAACATCAATGCAAGGCTAGAAGACATCAAACCTTTGCCAAAAGTGGGGAAACATTTCCCTGAGCTCCACAGAGGCAAATAGGAAAAAAGAACTAAATAGGAAGAGCCAGATAGGAAGAAGGTAACAGGAGATTAAAACTCATCCTCATTATCTATCCTTAGTTTGGTGACACTAATACCTAATCCAATTAAACATTTAGCAAATACTACGTCCTTCATACTTTTTTACGAAGTAGTCAAGAATTTTGCCCAATTCTCTCATCACTGTCAACTACTCAGAGGGTTAGCTGGAGTTTTTGAATGACAAACTGAATGAGTGGGGGGGGATCAAATCAAGAAGCTACCTTTCCGGGTTTGTATCCCTAGGATAACTCATTTGATTACTGTGTGGGAGAAAATCCCAGGACTAGCCACTTAGAACCAGAATGGTGAGTGCACACTCCATGTGCATATTGTAAGGAATCATAACCACCCAGAGAAGGGGTCAGCAAGCCACAGTCTCTCGGCCAAATATGACCTGCTATCTGTCAAGTCAGGTGGTCAAGCAAATCCTAAGGTTTCCTTGTCACACTTCCAGAAATTCAATTGGTAAGAAAACAACAAGCCCAGATAACTTTAGACAATTTATTTTAACAAATTTAATTACATTGGTTCTCCCTCTTCACCCTCACCCTCACCCACTTCCATGGGGAAGAATGCATTGCTAATCTAGGTGAGCGCTACACATGTAAGTCAGTGTTTTAGACAAGGACCACTGAGCCTAGAATTCTCCTAATCTTATAAGGAAGCTGCTAGCAAACCTGCCTAAGGTTTGCCTCAGAGGCAGACCTTATTATTTTACTTTAGTATATAGTTAAATATCTCCAGGGGTAAGGTGAAAGTCTTTAGTATAAATTTTACCTAGATTTAAAGGCACATCTCCCAAAAAGGAGGAAAATTTTACTATTCTGGAATATTTTGGACTCTGTATCTTAGAGAAATGTTATGAACACATCCTTGAAGCGTCCTTTTCTCAGAAGACCTGAAGAAACCGGAATCATAGAGAACTATCTCCTAACAATATTTTTTAAATAAAGTTTTATGAGAACCTTATGACTCTTTGCTTACATATTGATTGTTTGTGGCTGCTTTTGTGCTGCCATAGTAGAGTTGAGTAGTTGTGACAGACGCCATATGGCCTGCAAAGTCTAAAATACCTGTTATCTGGCTCTTCACAAAATAAGTTCACAGACCTCTGTCTTGGACAATCTGCTGGGTCCTAGATATGGATATTCTTCTCAGATGGAAAAAAAAAAAAAGTAGACAGAAAGTCAAGAACAACAACAAACAAAAAAAATTAAGAAGAACAGTACAAAATATATGAAAGTTTCATAGGATAAAGCAACAGACAGAGAAGAGAATCAACTTATAGGTAATAGCTGGTCATCCCTCATAAGGAACCAAAAATAAAGGAATCTCTATTAAACACCTAAAACAAAGGAATAGGAAGTAAGGACAAAAGCACCCCTGTTCTAAAAAATATTTTTAGAATAGAAATTCTCCGACTTCGGTTCAGGTCATGATCTCACGGTTTGTGAGTTCGAGCCCCGCGTCGGGCTCTGTGCTGACGGCTTGGAGCCTGGACCCTGCTTCGGATTCTGTGTCTCCTTCTCTCTATGCCCCTCCCCAACTTGTGCTCTGTCTCTCTATGTCTCTCAAAAAATAAATAAATGTAAAAAAGATTTTTTTTAAAAAAATGGAACTTACTGACTTTTTAAAAAATCAAGCAAAAAAATTAAAAAATCAATTATAAAGGAACAGGAATTATTGGTAGACTTTCCTTTATCTTTTAAATAGGTGGAGAATTTTGAAGAAAATACCTGAGCTACCTGAGCCTACCTGAGTCACTACCCTGAGCCTAAAATGATCAACCATATGTTTTTTCATGGGTGAAGGCAACAAAAACAATTCCAAGTGTGTAATAGCTCAGAAAAAATGGTACCCGTGAAACAGTTTATAAAATTGTTCTCAGATATAACTCACTTACCTGAAAGATATGCCAAAGTTTAGAACCCAAGAATGAGTGACTCAGCATGTAAATTGATGGATAGTTTTCTATACAGTGTTCTTTTAAAATGTAGATTGTAAACAATATAATACCATTTAACCCATGGCTAAAAACTTCTACATTGCTCTCCGTATTTTATGTAGACAGTCAGTGGCTAAGCACAGCAGAGCTAGGGCATGGACATTTCTGCTCAATATGGAACTTCTCTGTCAAAAATCTCTGTTTCATAGCTCTGTGCTGGTTGGCCAGGATTTTGTCAGATTATCACTCTAGTCTGAAGTTTCTCATGCCCAGTCCTGCTTTTTCCACTTGTATCTCTTACAGGATTTATCCCCAGTAAATCTCAAACTACTTACTCTATTAGCAACTGATTCCTGAAAGATCCACCGATATAACAATAACTGCAATTAATTGAAACATTTGAAATATTTTTCCGTCAGTGAGTCTATAATGTCACACATCCTTCAAAGGATACCAAAGGAATAAGGTTCTGGAATAATAAAGTTTTAGAAATGGTAAGTGGAGTGGGGGAAATCGACCATTTTTTCTTGACTTGCTGATGTTAAATCTACATTAGTTCTAGTAAGTGGTTCAAGAGGGGAAGTCCGTCCACTATAGGTATATAGAAATACAGCCTTATTTTTAGAAATAATCTAGGCATTAAATGAAAAATAAGTGATAAATTGGGACGTTACCATTTTTAAATGTCTATTTAATTAAATATATCTAAACTAATCATCAATGGCTGCTAACGGCACAAAAGGTACAGCGAGACTTTACATGCCTCCTGATGGAAATACATAAAACCACCAATGAAGGATTCCTGCCATAAAATCAAACCTGTATCTAATTAAGCCTCTAGCTAACTACTAATTTATAAGATATATAGGAGAGAGATAAAAACATGTTAAATGTCATCAGGAATGCAATCAGCAGTAGGCATTCCATGGTAAACTTCAGAACAAATGGACCAATTTATTCAAGAAATAAATTGCTATGGGAGAGAGAAAGAACTCATATGTTTAAAGAGAACTAAGATAACTATCAACAATTTCAGCTTATGGACCTTATTTGGATCCTAATTCAAAATAAGTCAAAACGTATGAGAAGTAAAGGAAAGAGGAACACTGGATGTTAAGGATATTATTGTTAAACATTTTTAGATGTGGTAATGGCTTTATGCTTACATACGTATATAGTTTTAAAGGAAACTATTTTTAGAGAAATATACTGAAGTATGTGTATAAAATTGTATCTTTGATTGCTTCAGAATTATCTGGAGGTTTGACTAGAGATATAAGAAAAATAAGATTGCCCACTAATTGCTCATTACTGAAGTTAGGTATATGGTACAAGAGATTTCAAAAACTATTCTTTGTTCACTAGGTTATGTGAAAACAACATCTTTTAAGAATTTAAACGTTAAAAAAAAAAAAAAAAAAGACACAATTTGCTTTTAACTAACCAAAGAATAGTGACATCATAATATAAATACTGATCCGGGGCACATAACAACCTCTTAGTACTTGAGTCTGTTAGCCATCCTATATTTCTGTCAAATTACTAGCTTTAGAAAGCACCAATCTGCTGACTCTTCAGAGAAAGGAAACGTGACTCTTAATAACATTTCCCTTAACTGCGTCAGTCCAGTATTCCGCATGGAGGCTCATAGAGCCTGGCCGTCTGGGTGTTGTGTGTAAGCGATGAATCATGGGAATCTACTGCCAAAGTCAAGAGCACACTGTATACACTGTATATTAGCTAACTTGACAATAAATTATATTAAAAATTAAAAAAAAAAAAAAAAAAAGAAAAGAAAGGAATGTTTGCAGCCTGGGAAGTGGCTGGTTGTGAAACAGCAAAGCAGACCAAGAAAACCAGATCTCCTTTGAAATGTCAAGGCTGAAAGCAGCGGAACCTTGCCCGTGGATCTACATGTTTTCTCACTCTATAAACGTTTAATCTAAAGTAGTAAAACAACCCCCTTCCTATGATGTATACTCTGTCCCCATCAGGTTCTGCTCCTCTGCCTGCGTGTCACTACCCTGATTGTGTTCTCCCCCCAATAATTTATGACTATGCTTTTTTCCTGCTCTTGAAACTACAAATTACTTTCCCCTGCACCCCTTAAAATGTACTGATAAAATTCTCAATAAAAACTGGAGAAGAGTTTTGCTCGAGGCCATCCCGACCAGAGAGCTTGCCCCCCTAGACCTCTCCTTTTTCTGATAATAGGAGTCTGGAGCAATCTGTCATCGCCACCCCAGGGTTTGCTGATCAAACCCGGCAATCCTCAACTCTAAATTCCATGACGTCGGCTGGATAAAAATCATCTAGAAACCCAGCTGCTCCCACCCTTTACGTCTCCATCATCATATAGTCCTTTCTCCCCAGTCTGCCACAACGGCCATCTCTTATCCTTTGCCAAACCAGCTCAGTGCTGCTGGATAACAGCTGCATTCATCAGAGTGATATCTAGAATATTCATTATTTCTAGCCTCGAGGGTAAGCTAGACTGGTTTTTATACTTCTCTAAAAAACTGGCCTACCATCACATCGCTTCACCACCACATCCCTTCTCACACAGTGGTCAGAGTGATCAGGATGTAACGTTTTCTTGCTTATGACCTTTCATTGGTTCTATTTCCATAGAAATTCAGAGTGTAAATTATGGTATTATATGACCACCTCCCCCGTTAGCTATGATTCACTCTTCTCCAGTCAAACTAGATTTCTTTAAAGTCCCCAAGTCTTAAAATGTATTTTTATTGCTTTTCTTATATGTTGTGACTAGATAACTCCTACTTACTCTCCAGTTCATAAATAAAAACATACTCAGAGATTCTTTTCAATCTTATTTAGAATCCATGGGTTAACATATTTATGACCCAAGGTAAGTGTGACAAAGCAAAAAGTAAGATTTCCAGTTCCAGAAATAGTTTCTAGTCTTGTCACCTGGCTCAACCCACTACTATTTGTGTGATTATGCAAATTTCCCATTTCCCTCTAAATCACACTATCTATATATGTAAAATAGGGATAATAAAAGTATCTATTACAGAAAGTGTTGTGACAATAGTGTAAGACCAAGTATGTCAAGCTTTTAAAACAATAACCAGAATCTTATGAAACAGTGAATGTTAGCAGAACAAAAGCATTCGATAAATTACTGAGCTAACCAAAAAATATTGTAAAAGTCCTAACTGATCTCATCAATATTTTTCTAAACAATCTGTTTGAACATCTCTTCCTGCTTTTGTTTGCTTGCTTTTGTTTTGAAAACTTTTAGAGTAGTTTTATATTCATAGCAAAATCAAAAAGAAGGAAATCAGATTTCTCATATGCCCTCTGTCTCCACACATGCATAGTCTTCCCCTCATTATCAGTATCTCCCACCAGAGTGGGATATTTGTTACAAGTGATGAAGTTAAACTGACACATAATAATCACTCCAAGTCCATAGTTTATATTGGGGTTCACTCTTAGTGCTCTACATTCTATCAATTTGGACACATATTAACACCATGGAGTCGCCATTATAGTATCATACAGAATAGCTTCACTGCCCTATTCTTGGTTGGATGGAGAGGGCCTATATTTTTTTTTAAGACTGATAATATTCTTTCATATGCAAAGTATGTCCGTGTAATGTTTTTTTGATAATATAAATTAAATTAAGATTATAGTCAACTAGTAAATCTATGTGAAGAAGATCCTGTACTCTCTCTCTTCTAATACTTAAGGTTAAAATAAAAAAGAATACAATGTCATATGATTAACCAAAAAAAGGAAAAGTTAATACCTGGGCAATGTATTTGGAAATTGGAAGCAATGAGGAAAATGTAAAGGGAAATTTTTTGTATTACAAGTGATTTTATTCTTATGAACAGTGATACATATATACATGCACTTGGAAATTTACTGTGGAAAAACAGAAAGTGACAAAAGTTAAAGAGAGGCCTCTTGCTTCTAGTCATACATTTTGTCTGAAACCTGACCTGTCTTAGAAAACAACTGAAAAGCTGAAGAAAATATATGGAAAGTCTGCAGAAATGAGCCAACAACTAGTGCAAGGCTGTATGTGATTCCTGAAAGAAGTAAAACAAATGAAGTGAACCCTGCAATTGTTTTTGCTTTCTGCGCAAGACACCGTCTAGACTGCAGCTCAGAGTGAGAACCAAAACAGAGCACCGAGGGTCTTAGTTGAAGAGGCAGTTTGGACTATGGAGAGGCCAAGGCTGCTGTACTTTATGGACAGAGTAAAAGAGAGGAGCGAGCCATGCAGAGAAAGATCTCCAGAAATCTGTATGAAGTACCCTGGAGTCTGGCTGAATGGTAATCTACGTGTGTGTGTGGTGAAATTCAGTGAAGCTGGTTAAGCACTATCAGGAAGCTATAAACTGACTTTTTTTAAAAAAAATTTTTTTGTTTTTAATGTTTATTTATTCTTGAGACAGAGAGAGACAGAATGTGAGCAAGAGAGGGGCAGAGAGAGAGAGGGAGACACAATCTGAAGCAGGCTCCAGGCTCTGAGCTGTCAGCACAGAGCCTGATGTGGGGCTGGAACTCACAAACTGCGAGATCATGACCTGAGCCAAAGTTGGACGTTTAACCGACTGAGCCACTCAAGTGCCCCAAAACTGACCATTTTTTAATGCTCACACAAGACTCAAAAGCAGTCAATTTTCAACCATTAAGACTGACAAGAACTTGTTAAACACCAGGATAGCAATTAGAGATCCAGAAAGGATTACATTTTGTAAATAGGATTAAAGTAGCTCTAGGAAAAGATTATTCTTTTCTGTCCTCAGAAATCTGGAAACAAAGCTTGAAAATAGCAAACTGATCCACAGGCAAAGGCAATCCATAGGCAGTGTAGCAATTACACTGTCCAGCAATAAACAAACAGAAAATACTAGAACTGCAAATAAGCAGGAAAACGTGACCCACAAAAAAGAGAAAAATCAGCTAATATAGGTATATAAAAAAATACAAAGATGATGCAATTAGAAGACAAAAAGTATAAAATATGCAAAAGTAGTTCAAGGAAAACATGGAAATGATGAAGAAGAAACTATCATAAAAATGGAAGTATTTAATGGGAAAAAAAACAGTATCTGAAATGTCAAATTCATTGGATGCATTTTAACAGCATATTTAACATTTAGAAAAAGTAACAATAAAAAAAAAAAAAAAAAAAACCAGCAATAGAAACTATCCAATCCAAAGAACAGAGAGGACAAACAACCCAATACTATAATCTCAAATAAATACAGAACTGGGCTTAAACAAAATTGCAGGCTTATTCATTTAAAAATATCACTGAACACCAGAAATTGAAGAGAAGTCCCTCATCTGGTAAAGGCAACTACAAATAAACTGACAGATGACTTACATTCTAGTAAATGAATTTAGAAAAGTCACAGAATATTAGGATAAATGCAAAAAATAAATTTTAATGTATATACTAGCATTGAAGAACTAAAAGCAAATTTTTTTAAAAAACCAATTTTATTTTTATCATGATCATAAAGGCACCATATGAAGATCATTTTTTTTAAATATATGTAAGACTTTTAAACTGTAACTATATAACATTGCCAAGAGAAATTAAAGGGGACCTAATTAAATGGAGATCAAGAGTATACAAATGAATTAGAAAACTCAGTATCTTAAGATGGCAATCGTCCCGGACATGTCATACAGAATTCATTAAAATTCGATACAGTCAAAACAAATTTTTATAGAAAGGAATTAATAAACTTATTCTAAAATGTATATGAAAATGCAGAGGATCTAGAATTCCCAGAACTATTTTGAAAAAGAACAAAATTTCTTTCCTCATTCCAAAGCTTAAAATAAAGTACCAGTAATCCAGACAACATATATTGGTGTTAGAAGAGACATACAGATTAATTAAACACAGTAAGGTCCAGAATAGATCCACATATTCACAGTCAATTGATTTTCAAAAAGGCATCAGGGTAATATAATGTTGAAAAGCAAATCTTTTCAGTAACTGGTGCTGTAACAACATTTTTTAAAGTGATAAACCTCAAACCCTAATTCATGGCAACTCATAAATAAATTTAAACAACTGAATCATAAACAATTGGGTCAAAAAAACATCTAGCCAAATATAAATGTTAAAAGAATGAAACTTCTAGAAGAAAATGTTGGAGGAACTTTCCAAAAGATGATGAAGAAGCAAAACTGAAAGGAAACTCGAGCATAAAGACCAAGAAAAAAAAAATCATGTTATGTGCACACACATATACACACTTACACACACACTATTTGTTTTCCTTTTTTATTTTATTTCATTTTTTTATTTTTAAAATTTTTTTTTTCAACGTTTATTTATTTTTGGGGCAGAGAGAGACAGAGCATAAACGGGGGAGGGGCAGAGAGAGAGGGAGACACAGAATCGGAAACAGGCTCCAGGCTCTGAGCCATCAGCCCAGAGCCTGAGGCGGGGCTCGAACTCACGGACCGCGAGATCGTGACCTGGCTGAAGTCGGACACTTAACCGACTGCGCCACCCAGGCGCCCCTCATTTTTTTATTTTTGAGAGACAGACTATGAGCAGGGGAGGGGCAGAAAGAGAGGGAGACATAGAATCCAAAGGAAGCTCTAGGCTCTGAACTGTCAGCACAGAGCCTGATGCAGGGCTTGAACTCACCAACCGCAAGAACATGACTTGAGCCAAAGTGGGTCGCTTAACTGACTGAGCCACCCAGGCACCCCCACAATTTGTTCTCCTAATAAGGGCCTAAATTGAGTGAAACATGATAAAACAAAACTTAGGATGAAAATTGAAATTGTAATGTTAGGAAAATTAAAGCTTAAACTAACTCTCTTTTTTCTTTTATTACTAATAAGCACATTAAAGATATATGTAAACAAAGAAGATATGACTGAACAATGCATTGAAACAGGAAAATGTTTTAATATAATGAGAATATACGAAAACAAGCATTAAAGCAATTACAAAGAAGATATTAAATATGAAATTCAGACAAGTAAATTGGTATTCCTTATGTTGAGAACCTAGCATTTTGATAAAAAAGAATATCTATAAAATCATTTTCACCATCTTTACTGACTAAAGGGCCTTCTCTGTAATCCAAAGAGAAATATCATATTTCATGAAATGTAATTTTAAAAATCATCATTGAAGTACATCTTCTTTAACTTACTGAACATCATGGCTAAAGAAAGTGTTCTTTATTATTCAAAAAGAGAAAAAAAGAAAAAAAATTCAAATATAGAAGAAAAATCAGAATGATCTGAAGTATTTTCACAATGTCAGTCAATGCTGGTTGGACAACAGAGAAAAATTTCATATGGTCCCCAAATTAGAAGGCCAAAGAATGAATGGAAAAGACATGTGAGAAGTTTCGAGATTTTTTTTAAATGTTTCACTGCACAGAGTTAACTGATAGTGTCTAAAATTGAAACATGGAGCATGAAGATACCCATATAAATGCATTTCACTATTGTTTTCCCCCTTAAAGTTCAGAGTATTTTAGGGCCTGATATCACTGTTAGAAAGAAACCCATCTTAAATTCAAGAGATCCTTTTGATCTCTCTCTTTTTCTTTGATAAGAACAGTTTAAAATTTCCATGTAAAATACGACCAAATTTTATAGATGTATCAGTTGACCTGTTGGTATATTTAAACCAGATATAATTGTACCACCCATCTATATAGTTGACCTATTTGTCCATATGACAGATAGATGCCTAGACCAGTGGTTACTTAACGTTAAAAAAAAATTGAACACGTGATGATTTTTCTCATCTGTCTTTGTTGTAAGTTTTTTAAATATTTCACTTTTTTAATTGAAAATGTGATACTCTTATTTTTTTGCCACTCATTTCTAAGAATTATGAGAAAACAAAAGTTCCAAGTCAATAAGGTAACTACATACCACCCAAAATAAATAAATATTAACTTTTGTCCTATGTGCTTTACATCTTAATCTTTATTTAGGAAATCAAACATTACAGGTTAAGATAAAATTCCTTTTTACTTCTACTACATTAAATTTTCCTTAATTTTTCCTTTAAACAGATACTGTTTTGAATTTGTGTATATTCTACATGATTTTATATTTTAGCATATGTATTTTCCATAAACAATCTGTAGTATAAAGTCCTCTTTCTTCTAAAATGTTGTTTTATTTTGAAAGATATAGAGACACAACATTTCTTAAATTTAAAAATAGTCTCTTTTATTCTGTACTTGTGACATTTATAGGCTACAACCACTAATTTGAGGAATATTATGAAGACAATATATATTTCCTTAAAATTCTGCAAGCCATAATTGCCATTTGGGCATCATGTCACCATGGGGAATCCTACAGGGCCATAGTTTTGATAGATGTACTTGTTCCCTGTACTCAGGACAAGAGCCTGCTAGAGTCTAATTAACCCTTGATCATTTATATATATTAGAAAAGAATATCTGGCTTTAAACTTATCTAAGTACTAACTAATACCTCAGATTAAGTTCCATTCTCAGATGGAATCCAAGAAAAAAAGATGTAACAATGATTCATTGCTATATTCTTGAAATGAGAAATAATTTCTTTAGCGCTTTGTTTTAAATTGGCTTAGGAAAAAGCTAAACTTGTCTTAAGTTTCAAATACAATTAAGTGAAAACAATTTTAATTTTAGAGGATTTAAAAATAGATTCTAGGGGCGCCTCATTCAGTCGGTTAAGCATCTGATTCTTGGTTTCTATTCAGGTCACTATCTCCTGGTTTCCTGAGTTTGAGTCCTGCTTCGGGTTCTGCACTGTCAGTGCGGTGCTTTCTTGGGATTCTCTCTCTCTGTCCCTCTCCCTCTCATGCTCTCTCTCTCTCAAAATAAATAAATAAACTTTAAAAAAAAATAAAAATAAAAGATTCTAGTGGGGATAGGGAGTAAGTAGGAAATCTCTGTATCTACCTCTCAATTTTGCTGTGAATCTAAAACTGCTCTAAAAAAAATGGTCTTAAAAAAAGAGACTCCATTAAAAAAAAAAAAGAAATATTAAAACTTTATTTCTCCTTTTGTTTTGTTAATGTTTGTATTTCATTAGAGAACCAATTAATTTTAGCAACCCATCACCTTAACCTCTTGGCCACTTCATCCCCACAACCAATTAATTTTAAAGCATAAAAAATAAATATTAAATTTATGGGGTGCCTGGGTGGCTCAGTCGGTTGAGCGTCTGACTTTGGCTCAGGTCATGATCTAGCAGGTTGTGAGTTCAAGCCCCACATTGGACTCTGTGCTGACAGTTTGGAGCCTGGAGCCTGTTTCGGATTGTGTTTCCCTCTATATCTGCCCTTCCCAGGCTTACAATCTGTCTCTTCTCAAAAGAAACCTTAAAAAATAAAATAATATACATTAAATTTAAAAACAAACATGAAAAGCGTAGTTGGAGTGTTTTTTTTCTCTAAGATACATTCTTTCCAAATATGAGAACCATATCAGAAAACTAATATAAAATCTGTATCACGAAAAATAATAATAAGTCAAACCAATAATTAACCTTGGTTGTCTGTTTTTTTTTTTTTTTAATTCACGAGCTATTTCATAGACCCCAGTGCTGACACATGAGTAGGTTGCTAATTATACATCATCAATATTATCACTACTATTAATACATATGTAGACATATAAATTCTCATTTTTATTTCTAACTCAATATTACTGAATCACACGGTTATTTAAAATGCTTCATCCTTACATGGAATTTGCTTTCATAAATAATAAGCCACAATTTTACTTTCATGGAGAGATACATGGTCCCAAGGCAAGTGAACCAGCTTGTCAGGAGTTTGTGAAAGGTGGCAACAGGTGAACTTTATACCAGCCCTTGGGGCCTAAAGATTAAGTCTCGGGCAATAAAACACTGGACTGAAGCATATATCAAGAAAACCATAAAAATAGAAATATATAGTCTAAAAAATATTAAGCTTTATTCAATTTTTTTCTATGTCAAGGTTTCATAGCACTAAGAGTCATGGTTCTCAAAAAAAAAAAAAAAAAGGCAAGAGCGAAAGTATATTTTAATATTCCCAAATCCTACAATTAAAGCAAATAGAAAATCTAAATAGCAAAACCAAATCCATTGATAACATCTAAAACAACACTACTGATGAGGAATTATGCTGTATTTTAAAATATGAGTATGGGGGCGCCTGGGTGGCGCAGTCGGTTAAGCGTCCGACTTCAGCCAGGTCACGATCTCACGGTCGGTGAGTTCGAGCCCCGCGTTGGGCTCTGGGCTGATGGCTCAGAGCCTGGAGCCTGTTTCTGATTCTGTGTCTCCCTCTCTCTCTGCCCCTCCCCCGTTCATGCTCTGTCTCTCTCTGTCCCAAAAATAAATAAACGTTGAAAAAAAAAAAAATTTAAAAAAAAAAAAAAAAAATATGAGTATGTTCTATAAATATAATTGAACTAAAATAAATAGCAAGCAACAACAACAATGAAGTGTAAAAATAGGAGGACAATAAATATAATGGAAAATGGTAAAATAGAGAAATATATTATAAAAAGTATTGTTTCTATGAAAAAACTAAACAAAATTTATGAAATTCTAATGTTAATTTACCTAAAAATAATCAGAATGATATCAAGAGACAGAGATTGCCACTGTCAATAGTATAATGAGATTATCACCAAAGAATTTACATCCCATGTGAACATCACAAGGAGATATTAGAAATAACATTAAGTTTAAAAAGTTTTATTACATGGGACAAATTCCTAGAAAAATGAAACTAACAAAGCAAACACAAGGAGTAGGTGAAAATCCAAATAAGCCTATATCGGTTTATAAAACTAAAGAGTTGTAAAAACCTTTCAAAAAAAGCTCTTGCCTAAGTGTCTTGAATTATTCCAAACATTTAAGGAAGAAATAGTGCCTACCTTACGTAAATTATTTAAAAGAAATAATAAAAGGAGACACATACATTAATTAACCTTATAAGGCCAGAAAACCCTTAGTAGCAAAAATCAACATGGACATTACAAAAAAAGGGAAATACATACCAATCTTTCTCATTAACATTAATCCAAAACTAAGAAGAATGAAGAAATCAAATTCTAATTCTTTGATATTTTAAAGAATGAACAGATGAAATCCAAGCAGGCATAATTCCAGAAGTAAATTTTTGGTGTAATAATTGAAACTTGGCAATGTAATTCTCTTCATTAACAGAATAAAAATATCTCAGAAGATGCAGAAAGCAATTAATAAAATTCAGCACGAATGAATTAATAAAAAAAAAAAAACTGTTAGCAATCAGGAACGGAAATCCTTTCCCTAAATCATATGTAAAGTACCTAAAAACAGTATAGAAAATATCTTTGTTAATGGTGGGGAATTGAAAGTGTTTCCTCAGGATCCAGCAGGAGTCAAGGATGTTTACCATCATCATGTCTATTTATCATTGTATTAGTAGTTTTAGCCTACAACGTCAAGAAAAAGAAATAAAAGTTATTCGTATCGCAATAGAAGAAATAAAACTCATTATTTACAAACATCATTCTTTTGTACATAAGGAATACAATAATCTACACAAATTGATCAAATTAATAAGAATAAAGGAGAAGTACTTAAAACCAAGGTCGGCATAGATTAATTTTATTTTTTACCTTTTTTAAAAATTGTTTTTTAATGTTTATTCAATTTTGAGAGACAGAGAGCACGAGTTGGGGAGGGGCAGAGAGAGAAGGAGACACAGGATCTGAAGCAGGATCCAGACTCTGAGCTATCAGCACAGAGCCCGACACAAGGCTGGAACCCACAGACCACAGTTCATGACCGAAGCTGGTGTAGGACGCTCAATGGACCGAGCCACTCAGGCACCCCTCTTTTTTATCTTTTTTAAAAAATATATTTGAATAAACCTAAGACTTTGCAAGATCTCTATATAGAAAGCCACAAAGAATTATTTTTAGAAAAATTGAATGAAGCATCTTCATAGCATCTTCATAGACTGAAGAAGTATAAGTCTCAATACCTGCAAACAGCAATTACTTTCCAACTGAACTACAAATTCTATGCAATGACAATAAGAATCTATCCTTTTTTAAATAAAAATTGACAGGGTGATTCTAAAATTATATATAAAAGCAGAGGGTCAAAAATAGGCTGTACAATCTGAAGAATAACAATGACTGATCTATATGACCAGATACTACCCTATTATAAAATTGTAATAAATAAGCCAGAGTGCTATTAGTGAAAGGTAAGACAAATAGACTAATATAAAAGAATCTAGTCCAAAAAGAGATCCACGTACATCGCTTAATTTTATAAGAGGCCTATACTACAGTGAAGTTGGGGAGAAAATCAGTATTTTTTTTAAACATTTATTTGCTTTTTTTGGAGAGAGAGAAACAGAGTATGAGTGGGGGTGGGGCAGAGAGAGCAGGAGACACAAAATCTGAAGGAGGCTCCAAGTTCTGAGCTGTCAGCACAGAGCCTGATGTGGGCCTCAAACCCATGAACTGTGAGATCATGACCGAGCCGAAGTCGGATGCTTAACCTACTGAGCCACCCAGGGGCCCCCAAAATGAGTATTTTGAATAAACTGTACAGGATCAACTGAACGTGCCTATGGGGAAAAAAAGTATCTTGACTTCACCCACATTATTTTATGTCCAGCTGTCAATTCTGGATGGGTTTTATATAAAACTTCTGAGGGAAAATCCAGATAATCATCTTTGTGATCTATGTGCTCCTGGAATCCACAATAATTTATTAGACAGGATGTAGCCAGCACCAGCAGTAGATGGAAAGATAAGTACCTTGAACTCTCTGAAAATGGAAAATAGTTCTTCAACAGACACCCTGAAGAGAATGAAAAGACAAGCCCCACGATAGAAGGTGCCTGTAATGCGAATATCTGGCGAAGGACCCATTCCTGAATACATAAAGAACACCTAAAAGCCACTAAGAGAGAGTCTGCCCAGGAAAAATTGGCAAATAAATTCTTAAACAGATATTTTGAGGTAGAGGATCTCTCAAGAAGCTAATAAGAGTGTTAGATGTTCAATCTCATTAGCTGTCAGGGAAATGTAAATTAAAACCACATCAGTAACACTGTACTCACTAGAGTCGCAGAATTTAAAAATTGACTCTGCCAGTTGGCAAGGATGTGGAACATCTGGAACTTTCAGACTTTGCTGACTGGAGAACAAATTATACAACTTTTTGGGGGCAGTATCTATTTTAGCAGAACATACACATGACTATGACCCAGCAACTTTGCTCTTAGACACATATGTCAAAGAAATTCATGTATATGTGCACCAAAACATACGTACCGAGAAAAGGGTCAATGTTCGAATCAAGGCTTTGACTTCAATTAAAGGTGATTTGTTGGGGCGCCTGGGTGGCGCAGTCGGTTAAGCGACCGACTTCAGCCAGGTCACGATCTCGCGGTCCGGGAGTTCGAGCCCCGCGTCAGGCTCTGGGCTGATGGCTCAGAGCCTGGAGCCTGTTTCCGATTCTGTGTCTCCCTCTCTCTCTGCCCCTCCCCCGTTCATGCTTTGTCTCTCTCTGTCCCAAAAATAAATAAATGTTGAAAAAAAAAAATTTAAAAAAAAAAAAATAATAAAGGTGATTTGTGTACTAACTTTTGAAACTTCTTTCCATCACATAGTGATAAGCAATATCATTAAGTTAGCTTTTCCTGCTGCAAGCTAGATTTTCTATCATTTACTTAGAACTCTTGAACTGCAAGATCATGACCTGAGCCAAAAGCAAGAGTCCCATGCTTAACCCACTGAGCCACCCAGGCACCACCATTCATGGTTTGAATAAATCTGTTTTGATTTATTTACATACCAATTATAGTATTATTTAGTCATTTATCCATGGAAGAAGAAAGGGAAGCTTCTTGCCGTACTCCTTGACAAAGTTGGACACATTCTGCAGAGTCCAGCAAGTCACTTGAGAATCAACATTCTGAGATACAACTGATGAAACAGCTGCTTTTTCTTCTAATTCAATGATGATGCCGTCATTAGTCATGTCTCTTCTTTTTCTTCGTTACTCCCTTGTATGTAGCATTTCAACCTGAATCCTGTGCAGAATCACAATTCCCTTTGGTAAGAAATATTTTTTTGATGTTTTATATTTTATTCAATATGCATTTTGTATTTTGGGGTGCCCGGGTGGCTCAGTCAGTCAGGCGTCCGACTTCAGTTCAGGTCATAATGTCACGGTTCATGAGTTCGAGCCCCGTGTCCGGCTCTGTGCTGACAGCTCGGATTCTGGAGCGTGCTTCAGATTCTGTGTCTCCCTCTCTTTCCCTCCCCTGCTCACACTCTGTCTCTCTCTCTTTCCCTCTCTCAAAGATAAATGAACATTTAAAAAATATTTATTCTGTATTCATTTATTTTAACGTCTGGAGAGATCATGTTAATAGTGATAGTGTGAATGATTGATGATTGACCAGGTGAGGTACAGCTTCAGTCAAATGAACCTTGGCAGTGATTTGAAGGAAGTCACAGGAAATTATGTTTGTTCTAATTCTTGAGTCCTCTCTGGCAAGCTCTCAGAATCCCTTCAGGTGTTTTCTACCCAAAGTTATTCACTCCGTGGACAATATTAACAGAATTCTGCATGAAAATCTCAGCATACCAATATCTGTAGGGGATGTGTGAAATCAAGGCTCTTAATAAAATTTCAGAGGTAGAAAACTTGTGCAGTACAATTGTCAGGGCTCTGAAGTTTTGGACTTGACTTGGTTCCCCCTTCCTTAGAAAATCACTAGTTATAAAAGTCATTTCCCAGAAGCATTGTGCAAAAGTGAAAAAAAAATGAGATTTTAAAAGTAAGAAGTGAAAATCAAAGTCAAATGTAAGTTTGTGCCTTCTTTTTTTGATCTACAGTCATTTTTTCAACTCTGTGTCTCCCGTAAGAATCTAAAGCTGAATTAAGAGCTTTCTCATTGGGGCACCTGACCTCACCTCAGGTCACGATCTCATGGTTCGTGGTTTCAAGCCCCATGTCAGGCTCTGTGCTAACAGCTCAGAGCCTGGAGCCTGCTTCAGATTCTGTGTCTCCCTCTCTCTCTTTTCCCCTTGCCAGCTCATGCTCAGTCTCTCTCTCTCTCAAAAATAAGTAAACATTAAAGTAAAAAGCTTTCCCATAGAACCCAGTGGCCCCTGCTTTCATACCCCCACATTTTCTAGTGTTAATTTCTAAGTGGGACACAGGAATTGACTGCTCCGGTCATACCTATCACAAGAATAAGGCCTATGTCTGAAGATCATTCAGGTTTCTTCCTGTAGCATGGTAAATCTCATGAGCAGACAGTTTTGGGGAGCTACTGTTGGCGTTCTTGATCCCAGTGTGATTAAATGTTATGCATTTTGTGGTGGCTTCATACAGGCAAAGAATCTGGAAAACACATGAACAAATACGCAATCAAACAAAACCAAACAACAACAAAAAAGCGGGATATCAGTATTACAATACCCCAGTAGACAAAATTCTTGTGTGTGTGAGCCAGAGAAAAGAGAGAGCTTTACGAGGAGTCCCTGCCAGTTTATTTCTCCAGGGTTAGCCTATCATGGCTAAATAAATAAAAGATGAGCCGAATTCCCCCTTTTACAAGAGGCTTGGGGAAGGTACACAGGAGGCTGGAAAAAGTAAAAGGTAGGCTTTTGCAACTGCGCAGTCTCAGGGGCGTATTCACAAAAGATTGAACCTGTTGGGAATGGTAGTAGTTGCAGAATTTAGTCGTGTTCCATAGTTAACACATCGGTGAATGAAGTGGAGAATCACCTCGAAATCAGTACAGCCGAAAAAAAAAAAAAAAAGATCATAGATCTCATGTTGAAACACAGTGATCATTTTATCTGGTTTGAATAAATTATTCCTCTATGCATAATCTCAGCCAAGTCTCTTATCAATTTGGATTAGAATGGGTTAGAGTTGTTAGAAATTCTTTGGTATATATGGAGTGCTAACATTTGTGGCAATCGAAGGATGATTTAATTCCTCTGTTTCATCAGTACATTTTTAGTGTTTCCTTAGACTGCAGATCCCTGAGCTATCTTAGCAGAGATTTTCACTCTTTTTTATTTTACAGCTGAAGAAACTAGGGCACTGGGAATTTAACATACCTTTGGGTAATAAATTGAAGAAGAGGAAAGACTCCAGTTTTCTTCTAAGGTCGAGGTTCTTCTCATAGCACTGTGACTCTTGCAATTATAGCACCATTATCAGCTTCATAAGGGAGTTATCTCTTAGCCACTTCGGAGAATAAACTTAGAAGATATAGAAGCTATAAATCTGTTATAGAAAATAAGCTTATTATACTTTTCTGTGTTATATATTGTGCAGACAGATAACATATCCATCCATGCCTTTCCATTGGCTTTCAGACACAGCCTAGAATCCTTAGCACAGCACGATCTGGCCCTCTGCCTCCATCATCTGGCTTCACCATTAATCTTACTCTCCTTACCCATCAGAGGTTCCACTGAAACTGGACTCTGGGCACGTCTAATCTGCACACTCCTCCATTTCTCCAGTCAATTCTACACCTCCATTCTTCCCCCACATCTAAATTCTGCTTATTGATCAAGTATTCTCAAATACGCTACCTAGAAGGACTCTTCCTGCCTTTTGAATTTCCATAAGAATTATATATATATATATATATATATATATATATATATATATATCACACCAATGATAATGTCTTTGGCTAGTAACCTTCAAATTCAATAACTATTTAATAAAAACTGTGGACTAAAGAACAGATATTCTGGAAGTAAAATATTTCATAACATTACATAATATGATCCCAAATTTTAAACTTTTCTTGTGTTGGGGACATAATGAAACAAGTTACAGGTGAAAGAATTACTTCTTACAACTAATCTGAAATTACTTTTTCTTTAAAATATAAATATTTTATATCAATATTACCAAAATTCAAAAACACAAATAGTTGAGGTGAATACATATATGTATATATGCTACATTTAAATATTAAGATTTTCTATTAAAATCATCTTATTTACAAAATATATTTTAGAAGATACCATGACAATAAAATCATTAGAAACCATATTGTAGGGGCGCCTGGGTGGCGCAGTCGGTTAAGCGTCCGGCTTCCGCCAGGTCACGATCTTGCGGTCCGTGAGTTCGAGCCCCGCATCAGGCTCTGGGCTGATGGCTCAGAGCCTGGAGCCTGTTTCCGATTCTATGTCTCCCTCTCTCTGCCCCTCCCCTGTTTATGCTCTGTCTCTCTCTGTCCCAAAAATAAATAAACGTTGAAAAAAAAAAAAAAAAAAAAGAAACCATATTGTAGAGTGTAGAAGACGCTAACTTGAGGGTAAGAAGACCCGCCTTAATCCTGTGCTATCCACCATGTTACCTTGGGCAATCACTTTTGCCTTTAAATTTTAATTTCTTTATATGTGTAAAGCAGGTAGTATTGTTAATTGTATAAATCTGATTAATAATGTTGGGGAACCTGAGTTGCACAGTCAGATAAATGTCTGACTCTTGATTTTGGCTCAGGTCAGGATCTCACAGTTTGTGAGTTCGAGCCTTGCATTGGGCTCTGCACTGACAGCAGGGAGATGGTTTGGGATTCTTTCTCTCCCTCTCTCTCTGCCCCTCCCCCACTCATGGGCTCTGTCTTTCTCTCTCTCTGTTACTCTTTTAAGATATTTCTTCCCAAATATTGCACCATGGTGTTTTCCGAAAATCTCAAATTTCAACATCCTAGATAGTCACTCTGATGCTGAGTTCAAAAGAAAAATGATGAACTATTTTAATAATCTTGTAATTATAGTTAAGTATTAATAATCTAATGCTGTACCACTGAGAATTGTAGAACATTCATGAAAAATTTGGTCCATTGTTCCTGGATATCTAAAATTTATTCATTTGTCTTAAAAATATTTTTATTTTTCCTTCCTCACTCTTGATAATTAACTTAGATGAGTATATCATACTGTATTAATATTAGTTTTTACTCTGAATATTCTGATTATTCTGAAAGTATTCTTATATCATTGCATCTCTAATATGGGTTTCAAGACTTTGGTTTTTAGGCTTGGGATTCTAGTTTTTCACTTTTGAGTTGATTAAATGCTTTTGGTATCCTAAAGATACTCTGATATTTTCTACATGTGAATTTATTTTTATTTTCTTGCTCAGAACTTCTCATCCTTCCTGTTGCCAAGAATATTCTTTTCCCTTAATCACTCTTTTTTGTTTCATCTATTTATTTCCCTAGATTTCCTTATAGAATAGTTTCCAATGTCTATCTTGCAGTGTATAAACACATCATCTATGTGTAATCAATCTTTTATGATTTTATTGTTAAGTATTTTAAATAATATTTCTAAAATTTCTGCACTGTTAATTTCCCAATCTGCTTGTTCTTTTTATAGATGCACTTTTTCTTTTCTTACAAATGATTTTAATCCCTTCTATCATTTATATACTTATTGTAGACATAATCATTCTATATTTTACTCACATATGAGTTACTCTAATGAATTTCTAATCCTACTTTTAATTTATCTGTTGACTTTCAGGGATGGTATCCTGATGCTTTCTATGTTTTAAGATGTTTTGTTATAAGCTTATCTTTAATTGGAATTATTGTTATTTATTTTTCCCATTGAGAAGCCCTTATGTTTAGGTTGCAAAAGTAACTCTTCAGAATGCTTCCATATTTGATTCATTCAGAAGTTTAGCCCAAATAAAATACTATGATAATTTTATGCCTTGAGATTCAAGAATAATGAAGAGGATTGAACTTGGAACGAAAAACTATGCTTTTTGAAACTAGCTTAGAAGTTATCAATAATGCATACTGTGTAACTGTGGGATATGGGTAACAGCATCAATAACAAAATAAAGTAAGCATCATGCTAATCACTAGTCACTGCATACTTAAATTAGACACTGAGCCCATATTAATGACACATATATGTGTGCATGTGCAGGGTTTTATTCTGTGTGTAAGTGCATGTATATAATGGGATTTGCAAAATGTAAGATACTGGAGGGAGTTGATACTTCTACAATAGTGTGTATGACAAGGTACAGCCTTGAACTTTTTATCTTGTATCAAAATGGAAACCCAGGGATAACTTTAATCATAGAAGAGTGACATGTACATAGAAGTTACTTAATACATCGCTGCATCTTTTAGCATGGGGAAAGCATGGATACTTTTTAAATATTTAAACTATAGTGTAAACTATTTTTTAAATGATACGGATTAAGGCCAAAAAAAATGTGCAAAAAAAAAAAAAAAGTTAGGCTATGACTATAATTTTCCAGGTCAAAGATTCACTAAGCTGTTGGTAGTGGGGATAAATATTCAGTTATATACTCAGGAGATTTTACAGAGGTAGAACTAAGAGGATGACATAAAATTTGGATATGAGATTATAGAAAGAAAAAGAGCTTAAAATACTGATTTTGTTTGTTTGCCAACTGTGACAAGATCAGATGTGAAAGCATCCTAGGGAAGAAAATAAGAGCTCAACTGGAAGTTCAGAACTTTCAAGTTTCTTCCAGAACTTCACCTGCATGGTAGACCATAACTTGCTGGAAATATATGAGGCAACCTTTTCCATCCAATAGCTGTCAGTTTTTTATTAAATGGGTCACACCTCCAGGGCAGTATGTGAACGGGAAATGGAAAGATAAAGACTCAGCAACCACATCCAAATCTACACAAGCTGAAGAAGAGTACTCAATTAAGAAGTCACCTCGGAAGACACTGTCAAAAATGGAAGAGCTTGGAAAGTGTTGTATACAAGATAGGAGAGTTTTAAGATATAGCGATCTTGGGGCGCCTGGGTGGCTCAGTTAAGCGTCTGACTCTTGGTTTCAGCTCACATCATGGTCTCACAGTTCTTGGGTTCAAGCCCTGCATCGGCTCCGCACGGACAGCATGCGATTCTCTCTCTCTGCCCCTCCCCTGCTTGTGCTTTCTCTCTGAAACTAAATAAATAAACTTAAATATATATATATATATATATATATATATATATATATATATATATATAGGAATCTTGCTGAAAATGCTGCAACGTTTAGATAGATGAGTAGGAGAAAGAAAGATTTAACATAAACCATTTGTCTTAAGTAAACCATTTGATATGGACAGGAAGTTTCTTCACGGGTAGAGGGAATAGTGCTCTCTCAAGTCATATGAAGCTTTGAGAAGCTCCAGAATTTCTAAGTATAAGCGGCTCTTTGGTGCAGCCCATCCTGAGCACTTGGCAGGCTTGAGACCGCATGTACACAGAAGTTTGCCCAGAATTGGGGGAAAAAAACACTTCAATGTCCTTATCTAATGACTGTGTGGGAGGTGTGTACAGGAGATATCATTGACAGGATGGGAAAGTCCACCTTAATTGTGAGTTGCAGAAGTGGAAGCAGTATGTAAGACCAGAAGCTACAGTTAAGATAAAAGGAAGGGTTAATGAGGACATACCTTAGAAAGTAACAAAGTAAAACTTACCTGCAAAGCTAAAGGAAAGGAGGCAGAACATCAAGCCAAATGGTCTAAGACCCGCAGTGAACCAGGTTACCTCAACGTCACAAAAGCACAAACCAACTCCAGGTAGCCATTGTAGAGAATTAATTCAATGGAAGAGAGATCATCAAAAATAAAATCGCCAGATGGATCTAAAATTAAATCTTTTTCTTTGTACACACAACACATACTTCTGGCACAGACACATACTTCTTTGGGGTAGAGGCAAAAGACCACAGAACTGAAACTTCCAGGTAAATATCAGTGACAGTACATTGGTCACCTGAAATGGTCACTTCGATCTCTTTAGCACCTGTCTCAGCTGCCAATGTACATTGGATCTGATAGAAGTTCTCAGACAGAGGCGCAGACCTTCCGGACAGAGACCAAAACTTGGAGCGTTGAGAGTGGGGGTGCAGCACGCATCTTAAGAGCCGTGCCATTCATCTGTGAAAACTCCAGGGCTTTTTTTTTTTTTTTTTTTTTTTTTTTTTTTTTTAACGTTTATTTATTTTTGGGACAGAGAGAGACAGAGCATGAACGGGGGAGGAGCAGAGAGAGAGGGAGACACAGAATCGGAAACAGGCTCCAGGCTCTGAGCCATCAGCCCAGAGCCTGACGCGGGGCTCGAACTCCGGGACTGCGAGATCGTGACCTGGCTGAAGTCGGACGCTTAACCGACTGCGCCACCCAGGCGCCCCAGCAGGGCTTTTATATTTAATGAACTCTAATATATTGGTGTTCAACATGATCAGTGTACCTACTGCCTCAGCTACCCAACCAATGACCATAGGATTTACACAGCTGTAAATTAGGTTAAAAATGTGTTGATCAGTTTAAGATGAGGTATCCGTCATCGGATGCAGGCTGCTTACTGAGGCATAATTCAGACATACTGCACCAACCACATAATCCATACACACAAACACCTCACACACACACACACACACACACACACACACCCCAGAGAAAACTTAATGTTGAAATTAAAGACAGGGGAGAGTCGAAAGAACAAATTTCCAGAAGAAGAGGGTAGAAAATGAGATCTAATGTGTAGATTGAGAACAAATTTTTATTTATTTTATTTTTGTAATGCTTATTTATTTTTGAGAGAGAGACAGAGGATGAGAGGGGGAGGGGCAGAGCGAGAGGGAGACACAGAATCCGAAATGGGCTCCAGACTCTGAGCTGTCAGCACAGAGCCGAATGTGAGGCTCAAACCCAAGAACCCTGAGATCATGACCTGAACCAAAGTCGTACACTTAACTGACTAAGCCCCCAGGCATCCCAGAGAGCTACATTTTAGAGAAGAAGGGCAGCCTTTTTTCTAAGAATTGAAAAGTGTGGATTGAGTGTTATGACAGTCAAGTCCTACTAAGATTTTGTGACCTCAAGAGATGTCATATGTAAGAGTTTCTACTTTTCTGAAGAGGCAGACATGACGTCACCACAGAGAGGGAGGGTAAGGTGGGTGGAGAGAAGGGGATGATGAGAAGAGTAGAAAAGACTGTGGAACAAAGAATGAGAAAAATCTGAAGAGCAGCAAGGAAAATAATTTCCCTATGAGGTAAGAAGCTATGAATTTGTACTGGTGCCAGTAGGCATGGTAATGAGATTTTCTCTACCAAAACTTAGTAGAATAATGTTAAGAATTAAACTGAAAAGTTATCATACACTGCAGTTCAAAACCTTTACCTGCAGCTAGAATTCTTTTAGGTGGACCGAACGCCACTTTCACCTGATAAACTGTGCCCAGATTAATGTAATTTTCAGCTGTTTCATGAGTTATTTATTATTTTTCTAATGTGCAATGGCATTTTTTTTGTGGAGTGCTCTGAACTGTTACCTTCTCGACACATAGCAGAAAGAATAATCAGAGACTGGCTTTATGTCTAATTATATTAATTTTAAAATCTGAAACATGTCAATTCATCCTGCTAATAGACACTTTTTAAGCTTCATTTAACTCTAAATCTGAGTTCTAAAATCTGTACAAGATTCAGAACTACTTAATATTAACTCTGAAGCTTCATATGACTTAATAATATACTATGAAATGGGATGATAAACTGTTCTGAGAGTGGAAGAACATCTGATTGTAACATTTTGTCATTATCACGTTTACATATTTATGGTTGGAAATTTGGAAGGCCTATCAACATTTAAAGTGTACATATAACAACTTATATGTAGTGGTTCCATCTTTCGATTTTTTTTCCCACCGAAATACAAATTTCACACAACTTTTTATCTGTTCCTCTGTTGATTGACATCTAGTTCGTGTCTAAATTTTAGCTATTATGGATGAAGTTGCAAAAGCATTCCAATACTAGTTTTTTGATAGATATATCTTTTCATTTCTCACTCATTCCCAAGTAATGTTGCTTGATCAAAAGTAAGTATATATTTTACTTTTGTAAGAAACTGCTGAATGGTTTTACAAACTGGTTTTACTATCTTACATTACCATCAAGAGTGTATGAGAATGGTGTAAGAAAGTGGTCTGGTTTCAATCTTCTGCATGTTGCTGTTCAGTTCTCCCAGCACCATTTGTTAAAGAGACTGTCTTTTTTCCATTGGATGTTCTTCCCTGCTTTGTCAAAGATTAGTTGGCCATACTTCTGTGGGTCTAGTTCTGGGGTTTCTATTCTATTCCATTGGTCTATGTGTCTGTTTTTGTGCCAATACCATGCTGTCTTGATGATGACAGCTTTGTAGTAGAGGCTAAAGTCTGGGATTGTGATGCCTCCCGCTTTGGTCTTCTTCTTCAATACTACTTTGGTTATTTGGGGTCTTTTGTGGTTCCATATGAATTTTAGGATTGCTTGTTCCAGTTTCAAGAAGAATGCTGGTGCAATTTTGATTGGGATTGTATTGAATGTGTAGGTAGCTTTGGGTAGTATTGACATTTTAACAATATTTATTCTTCCAATCCATGAGCACAGAATGTTTTTCCATTTCTTTATGTCTTCCTCAATTTCCTTCATGAGCTTTCTATACTTTTCAGCATACAGATCTTTTACCTCTTTGGTTAGATTTATTCCTAGGTATTTTATGCTTCTTGGTGCAATTGTGAATGGGATCAGTTTCTTTATTTGTCTTTCTGTTGCTTCATTGTTAGTGTATAAGAATGCAACTGATTTCTGTACAATGATTTTGTATCCTGCGACTTTGCTGAATTCATGTATCCGTTCTAGTAGACTTTAGGTGGAGTATGTTGGGTTTTCCATGTATAATATCATGTCATCTGCAAAAAGTGAAAGTCTGACTTTATCTTTGCCAATTTTGTTGCCTTTGATTTCCTTTTGTTGTCTGATTGCTGATGCTAGAACTTCCAACACTATGTTAAACAACAGCGGTGAGATTGGACATCCCTGTCATGTTCCTGATCTCAGGGAAATAGCTCTCAGTTTTTCCTCATTGAGGATGATGTTAGCTGTGGGCTTTTCATAAATGGCTTTTATGATCTTTAAGTATGTTCCTTCTATCCCTACTTTCTCGAGGGTTTTTATTAAGAAAGGGTGCTGGATTTTGTCAAATGCCTTTTCTGCATCGATTGACAGGATCATATGGTCTTATCTTTTCTTTTATTAATGTGATGTATCACGTTGATTGATTTGCGAATGTTGAACCAGCCCTGCATCCACCGCTTTCTTACACCATTCACAAAAATAAACTCAAAATGGATAAAGGACCTGAATGTGAGACAGGAAACCATCAAAACCCTAGAGGAGAAAGCAGGAAAAGACCTCTCTGACCTCAGTCATAGCAATTCCTTACTTGACACATCCCCAAAGACAAGGGAATTAAAAGCAAAAATGAACTACTGGGACCTTATGAAGATAAAAAGCTTCTGCACACCAAAGGAAACAACCAACAAAACTAAAAGGCAACCAACGGAATGGGAAAAGATATTTGCAAATGACATATCGGACAAAGGGCTAGTATCCAAAATCTATAAAGAGCTCACCAAACTCCACATCCGAAAAACAAATAACCCAGTGAAGAAATGGGCAGAATGCATGAATAGACACTTCTCTAAAGAAGACATCCGGATGGCCAACAGGCACATGAAAAGATGCTCAACGTCACTCCTCATCAAGGAAATACAAATCAAAACCACACTCAGATATCACCTCACGCCAGTCAGAGTGGCTAAAATGAAAAAATCAGGAGACTATAGATGCTGGAGAGGATGTGGAGAAACGGGAACCCTCTTGCACTGTTGGTGGGAATGCAAACTGGTGCAGCCACTCTGGAAAACAGTGTGGAGGTTCCTCACAAAATTAAAAATAGACCAACCCTATGACCCAGCAATAGCACTGCTAGGAATTTACGCAAGGGATACAGGAGTGCTGAGGCATAGGGGCACTGGCACCCCAATGTTTATAGCGGCACTCTCAACAATAGCCAAATTATGGAAAGAGCCGAAATGTCCATCAACTGATGAATGGATAAAGAAATTGTGGTTTATATACACAATGGAGTACTACGTGGCAATGAGAAAGAATGAAATATGGCCCTTTGTAGCAACGTGGATGGAACTGGAGAGTGTGATGCTAAGTGAAATAAGCCATATAGAGAAAGACAGATACCATATGGTTTCACTCTTATGTGGATCCTGAGAAACTTAACAGAAACCCATGGAGGAGGGGAAGGGGAAAAAAAAAGAGGTTAGAGAGGGAGAGAGCCAAAGCATAAGAGACTCTTAAAAACTGAGAACAAACTGAGGGTTGATGGGGGGTGGGAGGGAGGGGAGGGTGGGTGATGGGTAGTGAGGAGGGCACCTTTTGGGATGAGCACTGTGTGTTGTATGGAAACCAATTTGACAATAAATTTCATATATTGAAAAAAAAAAAGAGTGTATGAGAGTTCCACTTGCTCTGCATTTTCTTCAACACTTAAAATGATAATCTTTTTAACTTTAGTCATAATGGAATCTCATTTTTGGTTCTAATTTGCATTTTCCTGTTGTAGTGGCTTTGCATGTATTTTCATGCTCTTATTTGCCATTCGTGTATTTTTTCATAAACTTTTTGTCGAAGACGTTTGCCCATTTTTGTTGGATGGTTTGCTGGTTTTTTTATTCTTTTATAAAAGAAATTTATATATTTCACCTACAAGTTGTCATTTGTATATAAATATTATGAATATTTCTCTGTTTGTGGACTTTTTAAAATTTTCCTAACAGTGTCATGATGAGAATTTCTAATTTTGATATAATACATATTTTTTAGGACTGACTATTTATTTTTTTTTAATTTTTTTTTCAACGTTTATTTATTTTTGGGACAGAGAGAGACAGAGCATGAACGGGGGAGGAGCAGAGAGAGAGGGAGACACAGAATCGGAAACAGGCTCCAGGCTCTGAGCCATCAGCCCAGAGCCTGATGCGGGGCTCGAACTCACGGACCGCGAGATCGTGACCTGGCTGAAGTTGGACGCTTAACCGACTGCGCCACCCAGGCGCCCCAGGACTGACTATTTAAAAAATTCTGTCCATTCATGTAGCAGTGTGCACATAAACTGGATTTCATCCATGATATAGAAAATATGCAGCAATTTAAAATGATCAGAGAGCTTAAGTATGGACATAGGAATGTTTTCAAGACATAGGATAAGTAAAGTATAATCAAGGTGAGGATAAAAGAAGTATTTTTTATGTGAAAATCTAAATATCTGTATCTACATACCTATACACATTTACACAGATACAAATGCATTAGAAATAGCCTCCCAGTACACACATTAAGTGGTTAACAATGGTTATTCTGGTAAAAGGAATAAGATATGGGTGGTAACCTAGAACCTTAATTACTTGTTGCTATTGTTAAATGAAAACTTTTTGAGAATGTTTTATATAGTATATTTTTGACAGTGATGCATGGAAAATATTGACATTATTAAAAAACAGCTTCAGTAAAATTCAACAACAGAAATATATATGTAATGATGAGAGTTTAAATATTTGTCATTTAGATGGATTTAATCAATGTTTCTAGATAAATTTCAGTAAGACAAGTTAAGCATATGGAAGTAGAAATATGCAGCACATGTCGAGAAATTGCAAATTCTTTCATTGAATAAAAACAAAAATAAAGTAATAAAATAAAAATAAAGCAAAAGTTGGAAGGCCGTTTGGAGTCACATGTTTCTAATATCAGAAAGGTTTTAACATGTAATATGGTTTAAGTATTGGGTAACCTCATGTCAGAGTAAAGCACACATCAATCTGAACCATGCACCATAAAGATGGCTGTGACATTAGAATGTCCAGAGGGCTGAAAGATCAGCATTTGTAGTCTAAATGAGAGCTCAAATTATGGTGGGAACATGGAAAATAAAAAGCAAATTTAGTAAATTGACTTCATGGTGATCTTATCTATGGTAATAGATAAGAGAAATAGATTTGAAGACTTAACAGTAATTTATAAAATATTTTACACTCATATACACAGTTTCGGATAGTAGACATGTTTTACCAAAAGGTGCAAAATTCTGTTTATCATAGTGGATAGTGGATGGTCGCCCTCTTGATCATAGTAGAAATCAATGCAATCATACTAGATGCTTCCCCATTAACCTCAAATCCAATCAATGATAAATTCTGTAAATTTTATATCCTATCCGTGTTTCAATCTGTCCACTACTCTATGATCACTGCAACTGTTTAAAATTGTTTTCACCACTTTTTTTCCTACTAACTAAATACCCTCCTGATCGGTTCCCTTGTCTCCATTGCAATCCTCACTCTAACCTGCCACCCACGTGACTGCTAAACATTCTCTTAAAATGCCAATCTCACATTCAGGTCCTGTATCCACTTTGAGTTTATTTTTGTGAATGGTGTAAGAATGTGGTCTACTTTCATCCTTCTGCATGTTGCTGTCCAGTTCTCCCAGCACCATTTGTTAAAGAGACTGTCTTTTTTTCCATTAGATGTTCTTTCCTGCTTTGTCAAAGATTAGTTGGCCATTCTTTTGTGGGTCCAGATCTGGAGTCTCTATTCTATTTCATTGGTCTATGTGTCTGTTTTTGTGCCAGTACCATGCTGTCTTGATGATTACAGCTTTGTAGTAGAGGCTAAAGTCTGGGATTGTGATGCCTCCCGCTTTGGTCTTCTTCTTCAATACTACTTTGGTTATTTGGGGTCTTTTGTGGTTCCATACAAATTTTAGGATTGCTTGTTCTAGCTTCTAGAAAAATGCTGGTGCAATTTTGATTGGGATTGTATTGAATGTGTAGGTAGCTTTGGGTAGTATTGACATTTTAACAATATTTATTCTTCCAATCCATGAGCACAGAATGTTTTTCCATTTCTTTATGTCTTCTTCAATTTCCTTCATGAGCTTTCTATACTTTTCAGCATACAGATCTTTTGCCTCTTTGGTTAGATTTATTCCTAGGTATTTTATGCTTCTTGGTGCAATTGTGAATGGGATCAGTTTCTTTATTTGTCTTTCTGTTGCTTCATTGTTAGTGTATAAGAATGCAACTGATTTCTGTACAATGATTTTGTATCCTGCGACTTTGCTGAATTCATGTATCCGTTCTAGTAGACTTTAGGTGGAGTATGTTGGGTTTTCCATGTATAATATCATGTCATCTGCAAAAAGTGAAAGTCTGACTTCATCTTTGCCAATTTTGTTGCCTTTGATTTCCTTTTGTTGTCTGATTGCTGATGCTAGAACTTCCAACACTATGTTAAACAACAGCGGTGAGAGTGGACATCCCTGTCGTGCTCCTGATCTCGAAACAAGAAAGCATCAAAACCCTAGAGGAGAAAGAACGAAAAAACCTCTCTGACCTCAGCTGCAGCAATTTCTCAATCGACATGTCTCCAAAGGCAAGGGAATTAAAAGCAAAAATGAACTATTGGGACCTCATGAAGATAAAAAGCTTCTACACTGCAAAGGAAACAATCAACAAAACTAAAAGGCAACCAACAGAATGGGAAAGGATATTTGCAAATGACATATCGGACCAAGGACTAGGATCCAAAATCTATAAAGAGCTCACCAAACTCCACATCCGAAAAACAAATAACCCAGTGAAGAATTGGGCAGAATGCATGAATAGACACTTCTCTAAAGAAGACATCTGGATGGCCAACAGGCACATGAAAAGATGCTCAACGTCACTCCCCATCAGGGAAATACAAATCAAAACCACACTCAGATATCACCTCACGCCAGTCAGAGTGGCTAAAATGAAAAAATCAGGAGACTATAGATGCTGGAGAGGATGTGGAGAAACGGGAACCCTCTTGCACTGTTGGTGGGAATGCAAACTGGTGCAGCCTCTCTGGAAAACAGTGTGGAGGTTCCTCACAAAATTAAAAATAGACCTACCCTATGACCCAGCAATAGCACTGCTAGGAATTTACGCAAGGGATACAGGAGTGCTGAGGCATAGGGGCACTGGCACCCCCATGTTTATAGCGGCACTCTCAACAATAGCCAAATGACGGAAAGAGCCTAAATGTCCATCAATTGATGAATGGATAAATAAATTGTGGCTTATATACACAATGGAATACTACATGGCAATGAGAAAGAATGAAATATGGCCTTGTAGCAAGACGGATGGAGCTGGAGAGTGTTATGCTAAGTGCAATAAGCCATACAGAGAAAGACGGATACCATATGCTTTCACTCTTATGTGGATCCTGAGAAACTTAACAGAAGACCATGGTGGGGTGGGGGGAGGAAAACAAAAGGTTAGAGAGGGAGGGAGCCAAAGCATAAGAGACTGTTAAAAACTGAGAACAAACTGAGGGTTGATGGGGGGTGGGAGGGAAGGGAGGGTGGGTGATGGGTATTGAGGAGCGTACCTGTTGGGATGAGTACTGGATGTTGTATGGAAACCAATTTGACAATAAATTTCATATTAAAAAAAATAAAATGCCAATCTCGTCATCCCACTCTGCAGATTACATAATCAAATGCTCCCATTATGCTTCTGAGTAATGTTCAACCTACTTCCAAGACCCCTTTTGTCAGAATCTCCAGCTCAAATTTCAAATCTCTCAGTACATTTTTCTCTTCAATAAAATCATTATACAGTTTTGACAGTGTGTTCAGCAGAGTCCTCTGCACCTATTCCTCTGTATTTTTGTGTATGATCTTCCTTCTCCTTGAAACATATGGCTTCTTTCTCTACCAATATCTGTACCAGGATATACTTTAGGCATCATGACAATACTCACCTCTTCCACGAGGTTCTCCTCATACTGCTCATACATCGGCCTGAGCACCTTTTACAGTGGATAAGGCATGTTCTCTAAATCCACGCCTTATTTGAATCATCAGTTTCTTGAGGATGGAACTGTCTTTGTAATATAACTTCCTGTCTTTGTAATATAACTGTCACACTTTAAATGACTGAGAGGTCATTGAAATTACATGGACAACTTATAAAAGATTTCTCCGCTAAGCTTGGGAGGAGATACGAAGCATATCTTCTAGAGATATTTCTAGAAATAAGTATTTGAATGGGTGGATTGTCTTAGATTGCAGTCACACACCTCCAGGCACAGTGATGACTTTGCTGTTCCATGAATGCACTGAGTGCACACTTCGGTTGATGTTGGTTATTTCCAGAAGGAATGTTTCCCCCAGGTTGTCTCCTGGCCTCTTTACCCACTTTCCCCAAATTTTGCTTAAATTTCATCTTTTCAATGAGGCCTGCTGACTCCTATATGAAGATTCCACCCCCACCCTCCCCCATCTGAATCCCATTTTCCCTAAACTTGCTTGCCATATTTTTGTTTGTTTTCCGCAGCATCTATCGCTATCTAATAAAATATAATTTCTTGACTTTTGTTATTTTTGTTACTGTTAAATCCTGTTTCTTTACTAGAAAGTAAGCCACAATTCTTGACTCTATTTATAGACTGATCTAAATTCTTAGAATAATATTTGACATAAAATACTTGTTCAAAAAATATTTATTGATTGGATCTTATGGAAGAACCACCACCACTTTAACCTTCTTGGACTTCATTTTGCCCCAATAATTCATTTTTAATGTTTACTTATTTATTTTGAGAGAGTAAGATGGGGTAGGGTAGAGAGAGAGGGAGGGAAAGAAAATCCCAAGCAGGCTCTCTGCTGTCAGTGCAGAGCCCCACATGGGGCTCAACCTTATGAACCGTGAGATCATGACCTGAGCTGAATTCAAGAGTCTGACACATAACTGACTGAGCCACCCAGGCACCTCCAAATAATTCTTCATCCCTTCTTTACCTTTTAGATACTCTGCACAGAGAACTAATGAGGAAAGAGACGTGTGTTAAAATCAAGATAGAACCTCACTGAGTTGGCTAATGCAGGGAGAACAACTTTGGTCTTAGTGTTTCTTTACTCTTTTCATTTACCTGTGTCAGACACACATCTGAATAGAAAACACTTGCTTGAATTCTTTCCTTTCTACATTACATTTTACTTAAGAATCTGCATCTACAGCTTTGAAAATAAAGGTTAATTATACCATCGCCCCCCAAAAAAAGATTAATCAAGTGTGATTAGGAGAAATCTTAGGTAGCCTAATATAAAACATATATTTAAGAACTGGGGCTTTATTCTCATACATATTAGGAATCTTGTGAGATTCATAATAATGGGTGAACTGTGCTGAAAATAACCACGTTAGATTTTGAAAGTGAAGCTGGAGTATGAGAAAGCCACGGAGATTTTAGGAAACATTAACCACCTTGTTTACCATTCAAGTCTTTCAAATAAGCTAACTTGAAATCAGTTCAAAGAGGAAGAGGCATTAACTCGGAGAAAATATTTCACTGATAGTTAGCATAGCTGTCATTTTTAGTGCAAATTTGTGGAACTCAACATTCTTATTTTTGTAATTGTGGAAATCACATGTAATGACTCTCATTAAAATTTAGCATAATACACTGGCTTCAAACTACTGCTTTTGATTCATCCCTGTCACTTTACTGTTCATTTTGAAAGCCAGGTAGACATAAATTGAATTTGGCAGCTGCTAAGGAAGTGTTTGTAAATCATAAGAAGAAACCTAATCAAAATTTAACTCAATGTAACTATATCTCAAAAGTAATAAATAGTGCATGGTATGTATTTCATATCACAAAGGAGTCACATTAAACCAACTGTGATTAAAATGGGAGCTACCTCTCATATTCCTCCCTTTTCCCTGTGATTGGTGGAAATAAAAAGATTTGTTTTCTCTGAAAAATGAGAATTTTTGGAACACTTCGTAGTTGTTTTATGACATATTTGTATTCGTCAACAATGAATCCTCATTTGCATTAACGTTGCACAGACTTTTCCTCAAACTAAAAATAAAATCAGTGTTAAAAATATTCAGTTACAGTCAGTTTTGAGAAAGAATGAAAAGCAAAGCAAAACTTTGTCTTGGTGGTAGGAGTTGGGGAGTATTACCTTGTTAAAGACAAATATCCTATTTATCCTACATTACATAGACAATGGATTGAGCTTATGCAATTAATTACTCTGGCACAATGAAAACCAGAGGCTGACAAGGTAAACTTTACCATCGATTTGTAGCCTCCAGGATAGTTTTCAAATAAGAATGACACAAAGTAAGATCTTGGTTATTACACCATTTCAACAGGTCTAGTTGGAATCCTACTCCAGAAAGTACAATAAAGCAGTTGATGGGAAAAAAAAAAAAAGTCAATTGTTGTCAGTTCCCTCCCCCTAGTTGAACCTATCTGTTAGAAACTCAAAAATGAATGTTTCTGAAAACTAGTTGTTTTCCATCTCTTCCTTCTTCTTTTTCTCCTTCTCCTTCTCCCTCTTCTTCCTCTTCTTCTTCTTTTTCAAATACATCTATCTCTTTAACTATCTTCTGCAATAGGTACAGGCAATTCTCCCCAACACTTTCCAGTTCCTATGGGCAGGGCCTGAATCTTTGATTCCCCTACAAACATTTGGAAGTTGTCTTAGATATTAAAATCTGGGTGAAATTATATTTGCATGCTAGTAATGATAGTCCTTGTTGCATGTCCTTTTTGGGGACACAAGGGACTAATGTTAAGAATTTTATGTATGCAGATATTCACACAAATAATCTGGTTTTAAGCACTATGTTTAAATGTACCCCTATTAAGGCATTTGGGAAGACAACGTCACTCACCACAAAGGGGACTGGATGGTTAAGTATTAGCACTTGGGTGTCCTATTGTGTAGTTGATATGACTGAAGCAATGGCTTCACCATTATAGGAAGCCATCTTGAGATTTGGGGCAGCAAAATAGACATTATGAATCGATTTTATTTTCTTTCTTAAAACCCACTCACTGTCTTCTAGTAACTTCAAACAAACTTGTTGATATCTACTTCCCCATCCAATATTAGCACCTGTGTTTGTTTGGGTAAAACTTTAGTTTTGGTTAATTAAGTGTATCATCTATGCCAGAGTCAATTAAATTATTGTGTTTCCCTAAATATAGTAAATAGTTCTGAGAGGGACAAATGGCCTAAGCAGAAACAATGAAAAGCCACAGGACATATAAATGCTAGGACAACATCAGTGATATTCCTAACTAGAGTTGAATCTAAGGAATGTGAAATCAAGGGTTGCCATGGATATCTTGCTTTCTCAAGGGAAGATTTTTTTTTTTTTTTTTTTTTGACTGCAGCCAACTGAAGATACAAGAGATGCCAGAGAGGAGATAGAAGGAAACAGAAGACTTATGACATTTTGGGGACCCTTGAATCAAGCCATGACTAAATGTAGGCTTATTGCTGAACTATTCAGATGTTGCAGTGGAATGAATTTGTGCATCCCTGCCTCGGAATTCATATGTTGAAACTCTAATTCCAATGTGATGGTATTTGAAGATGAGGACTTTGAGAGGTAATTAGGTCATGAGAGTGAAGTCCTCATGAATGGGATCAGTGCCCTTACAAGAAGTAGCCATGTAGCTAGCCAGCCCTCTTTCTACCATGTGAGGGCCCAGCAAGAAGATAGCCCTCTGCAGACCAGGAAGAGGGCACTCACCAAGGACCTCACTATGCTGGTGCCCTGATCTCTGATTTGCAGCCTGGGTTGTAAAACTGGCAAGCTCTGTGAAATATTTACATGCCAAAGAGGAAGAGACAGACTTTACAATGATAAATTTTCTTTTCTTTTTTCTTTTTAAAAATTTTTAAAAATGTTTATTTATTTATTTTTTTGAGAGAGAGAAAGAGAGAGTGTGAGTGATGTAGGGGCAGAAAGAGAGAGAGCGACAGAATCCAAAGCAGACTCCAAGCTGTCAGCCCGTGTCAGAGCCTGACATGGGGCTGGAACTCACAAACCGCGAGATCATGACCTGAGCTGAAGTCGGAAGCTTACCGACTGAGCCACCCAGGTGCCCCTACAATGATAAATTTTCTAGCGTATTGCCTTTAAGGAAAGGGAGAACAGGAACGTAGAAGCAGCAAGCAGTCTACCTAAAATTTAGTTCCAGAACATTAAGGCCATCTTGGTCACTATTAAATAATAATACAGAGCCTTTATAATTGAAACAACTTGTGATTGCTCTTTGTATAAACAGATAATTCTCAGTCGGGGTTCTCAAACAAACTGAGTCTGGGGCAAAAGCTTATAGCTAGAGATTTGAGGATGAAACCTGAAGGAAACAGAAGAGAAAGGGGGAAAAAGTGAGTCAGAAAAGTTGGGAAACCCCATTAGAGAGTGCCCTCCATTGAACTGCCACAACTTCTAACTGATTGCTCACCCTGATGGTATTTTCTTTGAGAAACCCAATGAAATACTGCACTTGGGAATAGTTCGTCTGAGAGAAGAGAAAGGAAATGATTAATCATTAGTTCCTTCAATCCCCAATTTTTCATTCATTCTCCTGCCCTTCTTTGCTGTACCACTTGGCCTCCTCTGGCAGAGGGAGGAGCATCACAGAAAGCCAGGGTCCTGGAAAAGTCCAATAAGGCAAGAGCATAAGGGTAACAATCGGCCCCAGCCAGGTAGCACTATGCATTTCCTCAACTTGTCGTGGTGGGAGCAGTAACTCAAGCAAATTCTTTCTATAAGAAAACTCTCCTTGACTACAAATACAGCACACGCCATTGCTGGGACAGTCCTAGATGGCATCTGAAATGGATGGAGGAAAGAAGGAGTTGTAGTAAGTGGTGTAGGAATGACTGGATAATTATATGGAAAAGTATAAAAATGGATTCATTTTTATACCATGAAACAGAATCAAGTTCTAAATAGATCAAGAACTCTAAGTGAAAAAACTTGATACCATGTAACTAATGGAATAACACATGAATAGAGTCTTCACAGTCCGGAAAGGGAGAAAATTATTCACTATGACTTTAATCCAGAAGAAAAAAAAGAGTAATACATTTGACTACGTTAAAGACACTTTCAGATGACAAAAAATAAGCAAAACAAAAAGATAAGTAACAAGCTGAATTCTACCCCAAAGATACATTGGCAAAAACAAAGTGACTTTGACACAAAGTAATTATGTGCAGCACATTAATAATTGGCAAAGGCAGGAAGCACCTCAAATGTTCTGTAATAGAGTACTGGTAGAGAACCATGGCACATCCAGATCCTGAGGCAAAGATCATCTCTTGATACTATTTTGTATATATTCTTAAGACGCTGGAGGGAAAATACAGGATTCTATCATGTGTAGTGATGAAGTTAATTTATATATTGGGACCCACAAAGTGGAGGCCACCCCAGTGACCCGGCCCACACCACAAATCTAAACCTGTATCAGCCTGCTCTTCTGGGAAATACCTGTCAAGGAATCCTAACGAACGCTGGTCACAACTCTCCAACTCAGTGTTAGCTAGTTTACCTTACCCCCAAAACACAGGACCTGCTGGCCCTTTAAGGAAATCTTGATCTCCTAGTTAATCATGCACTGCCTGGTCTAATGCTCTGTAAGACTCACTCTTGCCACAGATCCCTCAAGAACAGTCCTCCACTGCTTGTGAGATCATGTATGTACTCTCCCAATCCATGGATTGTTAGACCTTGAATGAAGGACATCAAATGGAGCACTAAATTTTATTTGACAGTAGGAAATGTGTAGGGAAATGGGTGGTATATGCATTTTTGTATTTATATTTTTAAAAGGATGGGATAATCACAACAAAAATTGAATAATAATGGCTACCTTATGTCAAAGGGGAGAAAATAGGACCTATGAGATAGATATAAAGACTAGATCACATTAAAGATAATGTGTTATTATACTTGGCAACCATGTAAATATTTTACATAACTAAAGCCCAAACTTAACAATTTTAAAAATGCAATCAGTGAAATTTTTAAAAAAATTAAAATTTGAGTTTAACTGTTAATCAAGTTGGTGGTAAAGTCATACAGAGAAAAACCATCAAGTACCTGAAACAGCATTTGCTTGTTCATACGTAGGGGTAGATACATATTTGCAAATAATGATAATAATAATAAATGGATAAATGGTAATAGAAAAAATGGTAATGACAATGTCATGTAACAATAACGATAACAACGGCATTTATTACTTCATGAATCATATTGTTAGTGATATTGGTATGTATCATATGCATGTGTATGTGTGTTTTTGTGTGTTCTTATAAGATTTTCAGCATAAGGGAAAGAGATAAAGAATATGCAACCAAAATATTATATTTAAAAACTATGTAATCTTAAACAGTGAACTGAAAATATCGGTACGGACATGATTAATTTTTTCTTTCTTAGAAACTTCCTAAGTAGATAGAAAAGACATCAATAACAACCTAGTAGCGGTGAGCAACGCTAGCATCTGATTGTAGTTTCTAAATACCAATTCTCACTAAAAGGAGCTAATACTCCTTAGGCAAAGAGTTGATTTTTGCTTGTTTGTTTGTTTGTTTGTTTGTTTGTTTGTTTGTTTGTTTTGAGAAGGATGTGCACATTATGAGGCAGGAACATTTTGTCTGGCTTCAAAGCCAGACTCAAAGCCAGACAGTAAGGATGTCATGCCTACAGAGACAAGGATGTAACTTGAAAAGTCTTCCAGTGTGGAAAGATGAGACAACTGGAGTATCAAAAGTGACAATGATCTCTAGAACTTATCTACTCATCATAACTGAAACTGTATCCACGCAGCATCATGCACTTGAAAATTTTACAACAGGGTAATTCTCAGGATAACTGTTCCTACCCCAAAAATGGAACAAAACAAACAAAACAACAGCAACACAAAACAACAGCAAAACAAAACCTAAAGGACACAAGAAAACTCTGGAAGGTGCTGGGTTGTTCCCTTATCTTGATGGCGATGATGGCATCACAGGAGTTTGCTTATTGCCTATTTCCAAACTCATCAAGTTACACACATTAAGTATGTACAGTTTTGTATACACAATTGGATGTAAATATAGCTGTAAAAATGATAATGACTACAGTGGACATAACATGTCAAATAAATAAAAATCTGCAAATTTGTAATAAAGGTCCAAAGCATAGTTTAAAATATTTATTGGTAACTTTTGGAATTAATTAAATCACCAACTCAGTATTCTGAACATATAAAAATAAAGTGAAAGAATAAAGCATTTATATGTCTGTCACATGCAGACTATATTTCACAGAAATCAAATAGTTAATAACGGGGAAAATTATTTGTTTTTTTTAAGTTATGGCTAGTAAATGTGAGACATGTCAGAATTAGAGAAGCAAGCACTTTGCAACTGATCAAGGATTGCTAAAACCAGTAGGTAAATGTTGACAGAAAACTTAGTAATGGATGGATCAGACTGACAACACTTCTATCAATCCTAACATTTAAATTGGAATGGCCAGAGTTTATGTGCCTCATGCTGGGATGTGATAAAGAGTAATTAGCAACACTTACGCAGTATGTTTACCACAAATGAGAGAAAGAAAGAAAGAAAGAAAGAAAGAAAGAAAGAAAGAAAGAAGAGAAAGAAGAGAAAAGAAAAGAAAAGAAAAGAAAAGAAAAGAAAAGAAAAGAAAAGAAAAAAGAATAAATGAAGGAGGCAGAAAAATTAATCTAATAAACCCCCTGGATCTAAATACCAGTTTATAGAGATATATGGGATAAAGCAATATATTAAAAGTCTACACAATTATATGATTCATTAAATGGAGAACATAGAAAGATACATTAAGGGGAAAAGCTGGTGCATATTAAAAGATTATTTTTTTAAAAAATTGCTGGAACTAGTAAGTAGTTATAGCAAGGCAGTAGAATACAAGGTTATTATACAAAAGTCAACCACTTTTTTCTATACCATTAAGGAGCCATTAGAATTTGAACTGAAAAGCATAACATATTATTTACATTAGTCCTCCCTCCCCAAATGGAATATTTAGATATAAGTCTAACCAAATATGTACAAGATCTTATGAGAATCCCCAAAAATCTAATGAACAAAATGAAAAGAAACTAAATGAATGGAGAAATATTCCATGTTTCTGGATAGGAAGACTCAATATTGTTAAGATATCTGTTCTTCCTAATATGATCTATAGATTCAATGCAATACCCATCAAAATCTCAGCAAGTTATTTTGTGATATTGACAAACTGATTCTGAAGTTAATATGGAGAGTTAAAGACCAAGAATAGCCAACACAATAGTGAGAGAAGAACAAAGTTGGAGGACTAACACTACTTGACTTGAAGACTTACTATTAAACTACAGTAAGAGAGCATGAAATTGATGAAAGAATAGACAAATAAATCAATGGAAAAGAATAGAGAGCCCAGAGATAGATCCTCATAAATATAGTCAACTGATCTTTGAGAAAGGAGCAAAAACAATTCAATGGAACTGAAATAGTTGTGTTAACACATGGTGCTGAAAAAAACTGGACACCCACCTGCAAAACAATGGATTGAGACACAGAATTTACATGCTTCACAAAAATTAACTCAAAATGGATCACAGATCTAAATGTAAACTATGAAACTGTAAAACTTCTAGAGATAACATGGGAGAAAACCTAGATACCTTGAGTATGGCAATGTCTTTTTAGACATCACACCAAAGACATGATCCATGCAAAAGATAATTGATGTGCTGAACATCATTAAAATTAAAAATTTCTGTTCTATGAAAAGTATTGTTGGGAATAAGAAGACAATTTTTGACTGGGATGAAATATTTGCAAAAGACATACCTGATACAGGAGTTTTATCTAAAATAGACAATAAACATTTAAACTCAACAATAAGAAAATAAACAACTTGATTAAAAAATGGACCAAAGACCTTACTTAGCAGATGCCTCATCAAAGATACACAGAAAACAAATAAGCATATGCCCTACATCATATGTCATCAGGAACATGCATATTAAAACAGTAACAAGATACCACAATGCCCCTGTTAGGATGGCCCAAATCCAGACCACTGGCCGCACCAAATGTTGGAAAAGACGTAGAGCAACAGAAACTCATTCATTGCTGGTGGAAATGAGAAATAGTACAGCCACTTTGGAGGACTGGTAGTTTCTTACAAAACTCGACATACTTTTACCATACTATCCTACAATCCTGCTTGTTAGTATTTACCCACAGGAGCCGAGGACTTATGTGGACACAAAATCCTGTACGCGGATGTTTAGAGCAACTTTGTTCATAATTGTCAAAACCTGGAAGCAATCAAGATGTCTTGCAGCAGGTGAATGGATAAATGAACAGTACATTAGGACAAGGGAATATTTTTCAGCGCTACAAAGAAATGAGCTATCAAGCCATGAAAAGACACAGAGGACATTTTAATGCGTATTACTAAGTGAAAGGAAGCAGTATGAAAAGGCTACAAACTATGTGATTTCAACTGTATGGCATTCTGTAAAAGGCAAAACCATGGAGACAATAAAAAGGTCAGTGGTTGCCATGGATTGGAGGAAGAGGGGCAGTGAAATATGAATAGGCAGAACACAGAGGGTTTTTAGGGCAGTGAAAATATCCCATGAGATGCTCTAATGAGGGATATACATGTCTTATACATTTGTCAAAATTCACAGAATGTACAATCCCAGGAGAATGAACTGTAAACTATGGACTTCAGGTGATTATGATACGTGAATGTAGGTTCATCAGTTGTAACAATGTACCACTCTGATGAGTGGTGTTATAAGGGGCAGGCTATGCATGTGTGGGGACCGGGATATATGGGAAATATTTATACTTTCCTCTCAATTTTTCTGTGAGCCTGAAATTGTTATAAAAAATAAAGCCAGTAAAAAAGATTATTCAAGGGTCTGAGGTGCCTGAGTGGCTCAGTCGGTTAGGTCTCAGACTCTTAATTTCGACTCAGGTCATGATCTCGTTGATCATTAGATCGAGACCCATGTGGAGCTGTGAGCTAACAGCACAGAACCTGCTTGGTATTCTGTCTCTTTCTCTCTCTCTCTCTCTGTCCCTCACTCACATGCTTACTCTCTCTCTTCCTCTATCAAAAATAAATAAATAAACTTAAAAAATAATAAAAATAATAAAGATTATTCAAGGATCTATAAACCAAATGAGTACACTCTGGATAGTGATTTTGACTCACCAACATAAAAAAAAAATAGAGTTTGCAATAACCAGGGAAAATTGAACACACATTGAACACTAGGTAACATTAATGGATTGCTATTTATTTTGTTTTATATTATGATTATGTTTTTAAAATCTTGATTTATTAGACATATAAAATATTTACAGAAGGAACAAGAAAATGTCCTAGTTTGTTTAAAATTTCAGCAGAAATACTATTTAATAGACTGGCATTTGGTGATGTTTATAAAATTTAATCGAGATGAATTTTCCTCTCCTTTGTTTATAGTCTAAATTTTTATCATAAATTATTAAACTAAAATAAGTAAGTAGAATTTAAATACCTTTAAGGTAGACAACTGAAAAAACTGAATACTCTTTGTAATTATTAATTTGCTTAAGTTACTTGGGGAGTTTCTGTGCACTCAGGATGTAGAAGGGGATTTTATTGGCATAGGGAGAGTGAGCCTGGTTACAGTTGTCTAATAGTTTTTATTTACCATTGTCATTCACGTTTGTCAGAAATTCTTTCCTTTCCGTATTTAACTCTTATTTTAAGGAGGCGAGAGGTTTTCATTTTTATTTAGCTCAATCCCTATATACTTAAGGCCACTGTAATATAACAAAGTAATAGAGTATGGTTTCTTTGATAAGGTTTTTACATTTAAGAGTGAGAGAAAACATTAACTTAATATAGTGTATTGATAAAATATTTTAATCCCTAAAGATACTGTAGTCGTGAGAATAGATATGTATGTAATAATTTTCTTCTTCATAACAGGTAATAGAAGTTGAAAAACCACGAGGAACAATGACTTTTGGCCCATAATTCCAGGAAATCTACCCATAACCTGGACTCTTATTGATTCCAAATAAGAGTAAAACCTTGTCTAATACAGTATGAAAAATGATGTTTAAATCCAATCAATAATAGACAATTCTTCAGTTACCACTGCTAAGCAAAAGAAACATTCTTTCAAAATCAACAAGATTATAGGGTTTATTTATTTTCCATGAAATAGTTTCTATTTTCTGGTTGAATCGTTCTGGAAACATCTAACACCACATACGTCATAAATCTGTGGTCCTAAAGAGTAACCGTGAATCTATTTAAACTCTTTACACGTATCTTCACTCTTGCTATATTATCTAACCTTTTATTTGATTGTTCCATGGATTCATAAGTGTGAAGAGAAATTCGTACTTTAAATGTTAATGAGTCACTAAATACAACACATTAAGTATACTCCATATTAAATTCATATCTAATTAGAAAATTGCTACCATCTAAATGAGATTATCTTTTGTACAGACTTACTTTTTCCAAGAAAAACCATAAGAATATATAGTTTAATGAACATAAGTATTCTTGGCTTAATACTGTCACTCCCCTGAGCTCTGTACCTGGATAACCGTTTGCCTGATTTCTCCTCTTGGAGAGACCCACATCCAATCAAGAGTTGTGCTCCCCTATAAACTCGCTTTTCTCCCTAGAATTCTTATTTCTATGTATGTACCATAATGCTTCTGCCTGCCTAAACAAGAGTGAGCAGTCAACCTGAAGCATTCCTTGCTCTAACTCGCCATTCAAAATCCATGTCTCTGTCGGGTTGATTCCGCCCCTCAATCTTTTTGTATCCTGTTTCGCTGTACTGCAGCCTTCACCCTTTCATGTCTCTATCCCTGGCACAATGTGGCAACAGTCTGCCAAATCCTTCCTTCACTCATTCGTGCTTTCATTCAACAAATATTTATTAAATAGAAATTGCACGCCAGTCATTAGTTCAGGTGCTGGAATGCAGCAGATAAAACACATAGACAATAATTCTTGTTATAGTGGACTTTACCTTCTGCTGGCAATTGTGTGTCCACAATTGTACGGCCAGATATTTTCAATTGCAGATTTAACAGTTAACTCCTCCGCATCATATCCATCAGAGGCTTCTCATTTTCTAAGGAAAAAAATATCTTTAACGTGACAAACCCTTTATACCACTTCTTATATTTTCTCTTTGCCTTGTGCTGTGTGTTTCAACCCTCTGGGACCACTTGTACATTTTGGTAGTGCAGGCTTTGTTTATTCCAGTCACCAGGCTTTCTTCTTCTCTGGAAAACCTAACAGCTATTTGTGGAAAACAGAATAATACCCACCAAAGATTATCCATATCTTAATTCCTGGAATGACAAAAGGGACCTAGAAGATATAGTTAAAGTGGGAATAGATTATCTTGCATTGTCCAAATGAGCCCAATCTAGTCACAAATCCTTGAAAGACAGAAGTGTCAAAGAGAAAAATCACAATAAAACCACCTTGACCCACTGTTGCTGGTAACGATAGGCTGAATAAGGACCCTCTGAATATGACTTCCTGATCCTTGGAAACTGCTAATATGTTACCTAAATGGTAAAAAGGATTTGGCAGTTGTGATTAAATTAATCATCTGGAGATGGAGAGAATATTCTGGATTATCCAGATGGGCCCAAATCAATCTCAAAGATTCTTTTTTTTTTTTTTTTTTTTTTTAATATATGAAATTTATTGTCAAATTGGTTTCCATACAACACCCAGTGCTCATCCCAAAAGGTGCCCTCCTCAATACCCATCACCCACCCTCCCCGCCCTCCCACCCCCCATCAACCCTCAGTTTGTTCTCACTTTTTAAGCGTCTCTTATGTTTTGGCTCCCTCCCACTCTAACCTCTTTTTTTTTTTTTTTTTCCTTCCCTTCCCCCATGGGTTTCTGTTAAGTTTCTCAGGATCCACATAAGAGTGAAAACATATGGTATCTGTCTTTCTCTGTATGGCTTATTTCACTTAGCATCACACTCTCCAGTTCCATCCACGTTGCTACAAAAGGCCATATTTCATTTTTTCTCATTGCCACATAGTATTCCATTGTGTATATAAACCACAATTTCTTAAAAAATTTTTTTTCAACGTTTATTTATTTTTGGGATAGAGAGAGACAGAGCATGAACGGGGGAGGGGCAGAGAGAGAGGGAGACACAGAATCGGAAACAGGCTCCAGGCTCTGAGCCGTCAGCCCAGAGCCCGACGCGGGGCTCGAACTCACGGACCGCGAGATCGTGACCTGGCTGAAGTCGGACGCCAACCGACTGCGCCACCCAGGCGCCCCTATAAACCACAATTTCTTTATCCATTCATCAGTTGATGGACATTTAGGCTCTTTCCATAATTTGGCTATTGTTGAGAGTGCTGCTATAAACATTGGGGTACAAGTGCCCTTATGCATCAGTACGCCTGTATCCCTTGGATAAATTCCTAGCAGTGCTATTGCTGGGTCATAGGGTAGGTCTATTTTTAATTTTCTGAGGAACCTCCACACTGTTTTCCAGAGCGGCTGCACCAATTTGCATTCCCACCAACAGTGCAAGAGGGTTCCTGTTTCTCCACATCCTCTCCAGCAATCTCAAAGATTCTTATGAGAGGAAGACAGGAGGATCAAAGTGACAAGAAGGAGATGTGACCAGACATTGGAGTGATGTACTTGATTTTTTTTAAGTTTATTATTTATTTGGAGAAAGACAGAAAAAGTGAGCAGGGGAAGGGCAGAGAAAGACAGGGAAAGAGAGAGAATCACAAGCAGGCTCTGTGTGGTCAGCCTGGAGATCGATGTGAAGCTCCAATTCATGAACTGTGAGATTATGACCTGAGCCGATGTCAGCTGGTCAACCAACTGAGCCACCCAGGTGCCCCCCCATGGAGTGATGTACTTTAACGATGGAGGAAAGAGCTGTTAGCCAAGGAATTCAAGCAGCCTCTAGAAGCTGACATAGGCCCCCATGGAACCCCTAGAAAGAATGCAACCCTGCTGAAACTTCAATTTTAGAAAATAAATTTGTATTGTTTTAAGTCACTGAGTTTATGGTAATGTATTATGTATCAATAGGAAACTAATACACTAGCTTTGAAGATGGAAGAAAGTGTCCATTAAACGAATATGCCAGGCTCTGGAAGCTAGGAACAATCCTCACTGACAGCTAGTAAAAAAAAAAAAAAAAAAAAAAAAAATGGAGATTTTGGTCTTTTATCTGCAAGGGACTGAATTGTGCCAATAACCCAGATATGAACGAAATTCATTCTTCCCCAGAAAGAAAAGAACACAGCAGCCCTGCAGGCTCCTCAATTTCACCCAATAAAACCCATACCATACTTCCGACCTTCAAAACTGCAACACGGTAATTTTGTGTTGTTTTAGGCCAATAATATACTATCTGTTCCCTAACCCAACACACACACACACACACACACACACACACACACCTCTTTACTAGGTAAATTTCCACTCATTTATTAGGACTCTAGCCAAATATTCCAACCTTCAAGACTTCCCTGTGGTCTCTCACCCTCTAATCTAGATTAGAGCCTACTTACACTCTTCAATAACCATCTGTGAATAGATCTACTATAGCACTTAATTTACAGAATTGCAAATCCTTCTTTGTCCGCCCTTCTCACCATACTTTAAATCCTCTGGGAGCAGAGGCAATGTGTTTTCTTTACTGCTGCTTCCAACATTTCTAGCACAGCGGCCATCCATTTATATTGAATACAAAATAAATGCGTGTATAGAATAATGAAAGAATCTTAATCAGCTTGTTTCTTCCGACAGTTTCCGGAATCATCCCCCAGTAAGTTGTTATTAGTTATTTGAATATTTTATCTCAATATAAATATTTAAAAAAGGTTTAGTCCTACTGAAAGCTATGCTAATTTTATGATCTTACTGTATTGGTCAACTTCAGCAATTGCTCCCTATTTACATTATGCCAATTTAAATATATTTGCTAGGCTTTCAAGTTTATCCATAATTGCACTGTAGTCTCATTATGCAACTGCAGTGCTCACAATTTTTGACATTTTCTCTAGTCCTATATTTATGTGTACACTCATATTTTCCCTTGGGAAAAATAGTTCATTGATACCCTCTCTTGCCAACCCTTTTAATTCCTTTTGTTATAATTTTTAACAAGCTGTTAAGCAATTAATAATATACCTTATATTTTATTTTTAATAAAATATTTTATTTTTAATTTCAAATGTTTTAATTTTGAATTTAATTTCATCTCCACCAAAAGGTAAGCATTGATGAGTATCCATAATACTATTGATAAAGGTTGATTTGAATATGTGGTATATTTTCAGCCTTATTCTTATAAATTGACAAAAAGTCTACTACCATTTTCTGTCTCTAGCAGCAAAGCATGTTATAATAGACTCAAAGTTCCTGCCTAATACTACACAGGCTTTTGTTTGGAAAAGTACTTTTATTATAATCTCAAGGCTGATGAAACTTTCCATGAATTATATCAGTGTGTACCATGAGTGACAAGCACATTTTTCAGTTTTGGAAATAATTTTAAAGAATTAAAATCAAATTCATTCAACATTGAAAGAGCTGGACTCAGGCATGTATAGAAACTTCTCTTACAAAAACAGGAGCGTTATGACTCCTCATATATATTTAGGAAGCATATTTCTCTAATTGCCACAGGAAACCATTATTTCAAATGATGTTGTAACTTTAAGAATATCCCATGTTTTAGACAAGTTTCAAATGCCCTCCTGCCCAAACCCCTGTTTCACAGAATGTATGCTCTTAACCCCCTCCTACATTATATCAGTATTAGTTTGCATGAACATTAGAACACAGCAGAAGTGATGGTATACGCCCTCCACAATTGGATTGTAAGATAAATTATGAAGATTCTATCTTGATCTCTTCCTCCCCCCTTTTTTTTTTTCTCTTGAGGGGAAGCCATGAGTATCAGTTTCCCGGTGCTGCTTAAAAAAACTACCACAGGGGCGCCTGGGTGGCGCAGTCGGTTAAGCGTCAGACTTCAGCCAGCTCATGATCTCGCGGTCCGTGAGTTCGAGCCCCGCGTCGGGCTCTGGGCTGATGGCTCAGAGCCTGGGGCCTGTTTCCGATTCTGTGTCTCCCTCTCTCTCTGCCCCTCCCCCGTTCATGCTCTGTCTCTCTCTGTCCCAAAAATAAATAAACGTTGAAAAAAAAATTAAAAAAAAAAAAAAAACTACCACAAACTTAATGGCTTAACCAACACAAAGTTATTCTCTAAAAGTTCTGGGGGTTAGAATTCCAAAATGAGTTTTAAGAAGATAAAATTGAAAGTTGAAAAGGCTGATTGCTTTGGAGGCCCCAGGGGAGAACCTTTTCCTTGCCTTTTCTGGTTCCAGAAACTTCCCACATTTCTTGGCTCATGGGCACTCCAATCTTTGCTTCAGTGGTTGCATGGTGTTCTCTTTCTGACTGTAACTCTATTGCCTCTCTTTTATGCCCTGTGATTACATGGGTCCACCTGGAATATTCAAGAAAATTTCCCCATCTCAAAATTCTGAGCTTAATCACGTATGCAACATAGTGATAGATTATGTAAAGTAACTATGTAAAGTAACATAGTCATAGATTCCAGTGATTCAGGTGTAGACATCTTCACGAGTGTATTATTCTGTCTATCATGTCACATCATGTGCAGCCTTATAGAGGGGCTCACGTGACAAAGAATGGACGCTTCCAGCCAAAAACAACCCATGTGTGCTTGGAATCAGATCTTCCAATGCCAATCAAGTTTTCAGAGACTACAGCACCTGCCTAAAGTTTAAATGATCCTCATGGGACACTCTGAACAAGAAACAACTAGCTAAGATACTTCTGAATTCTCAACCCTCAGAAATTGTTAGATAATAAATATTGGTTGTTTTAAGATACTAAGTTTTGTGGTAATTTGTTATAGTGATAGATAGCTAATGAACTCTCAAATGCTAAGAGGGACAGTTAATATCTGGTTAAACTCATCGGCTATTGAAACTTTCTTGAATAAAAAATATATTAGGTGAATTTTCAATGAGGTAATATTTCATCAGAATTCACCATTTTATTCAGCGTTTTCTGAACACTTTATATAATCAAATTAAGATACAAAATACTATGGAATTCACTTACTTTTGTGTCCTTATATTATCCTAATCAAAACCAAAGGCAAAGTTCAAACTATCAAAAATGTAAACAAACAAAAAAATATTTTGTGACTTTTAGTTCTATCCATCAGTAATTCTACTACATGCAAAATCATTTTTTTTGTTTCCCTGATGATAAAAACATAAAACTTTCTCGTAAAAGCTTAAAACATTCATCAACATAGGAAGAATAAAACTAAAGTCTAGTATAATCTAATAACTAGGAAATCATCTGTGAAAGCACCTTGTCCCCCCCACCCCCCATGTGGGTGGGCCTTATCTAGTCTCTGAGGTCCTGAATAGAAGAAAAGGCAGAGTAAGAATTCTTTCTCTCTTCCTGAGTCTCTTCAATCTGGGACCTGGTCTGTTCCTGCTTTTGGACTCAGACTCAAACTAGAATTTATACCATCAACTCTACTGAGACCCGAACTTACTGACTACAGATCTTGAACTTCTCAGCTCCCGTAATAGAAAAACTCTGTGTGTGCATGCATGTGTATATCTCCTATTAGTTCTGTTTTTCTGGAGATCCTAGACCAACACTGATATGACACTGATATTATGTAAACACCTGCAAAACTTCTGCCAACGGTATAAAAGATTCATAACTACGCTTCATTTTTATAAGTGCATAAGCAAAATTGAAACTGAAACTAAGCAAAATTTGGACGCCGGGGTGGCTCAGTGGGTGAAACGTCCCATTCTTGATTTCGGCTCAGGTCCCGATCTCACAGTCACGGGCTCGAGCCCCAGTGTCAGGCTCTGCGCTGGGCTGGAGCCTGCTTCCGATTCTCTCTCCCCTCTCCCTCTGCCCCTCCCCCACTCTCTCTCAAGAACAACAACAAAAAAGAAAGAAATTAAGTAACACTAATTTGGATCCGTCCTTTGATAAATGAATGGTTTAAAGAATGAAACAGGGAGATTCAGTGGTCTTTCGTTAGGTGTGAAGTTCCTTTTTTGTTTTTTTAGTTCATTGCAGGCAAAAAATGCTATGACAAAAACTAAACACAGTCATTACTCAAAAACCAAATGTATAAAAGAATAGTTGAACTTGCTCATTCCAGGTTTCATATGAGCATAACATAATTTCCCACATTTCCCACTGACGGTCCCAGGTAGCAACTAGCAGCTCCCTGCGTCTTGGAGTCGCCACTGAAGACAATGGCACAACGGGGAGGTACGCCAAATGGCTGGCGGGGGAGCGATGTCCAACAGCTCCCCCTAGTTACTCAGATCTGAGCAAGCTTCAGCCACCACTCTCCACTGAAGGAAAGGTCTTCAGTTACCTTGGAACTGTGTTTACACAGTTGAAGGTCCAGCAAACTTATCATGGCCTATTTAAATGATGTTTTTAATAACAATGATTCAAAAAATAATTCATGAATAATAGCATCTGATTAAACTATTTTAATAATATTAACAACAACATCTTTTTATTCACAGTCACATGAAACGTTGCACTTGAGAGGGAACTGGAGCAGTAGACGTTACCCAGGGCTCTGCACGGGTTTATGGTCGTCTTACACACAAAGCAACACAACTTGAACAACTGCCAGGATAGAAAGGGAAATTGTCATAACGGGATACAAGAGTGGCACCTTTAAAATGCACCTGCAAATAGACCTCAGGAGCTGGAGTTGGGATCTAGAAAGATCCCAAGGTCGCCTAACCTGTTGCACACTTGTTGCTTTATTCTGTTTATCTGCATCATTTTTTTCTTCTTGTCGAAGATATGCTTTTTCCATTTTCAAGCTACATCATAGAAATTGGACATTCCAGGGGTGCCTGGGTGGCTCAGTCGGTTAAGCATCATATTTCGGCTCAGGTCGTAATCTCATGGTTCATGAGTGTGAGCCCCACATCGGGCTCTCTGCTGTCAGCGTGGAGCCCCCTTAGGATCCTCTGTCTCCCCTTTCTCTGCCCCTCGCCCACTCTCTCTACCCCTTTCTCTTTCTCTCAAAAATAAGTAAACATTAAAAAAAAATAGAAATTAGACATCCCAGTGTACCAGAGATTGTAATGTTTAAGTGTTAGTCATGCATACAGACTCACTGGTTATCTTCTAGTCCATATTCCATATACCTGGGAGAGAATTTCTGATAATCAAAACTTGGTTTGTGTGGCCACCATTTTTCAGCTACCGGTGCCCATGTCAGGAGGCTGGGATCACACTTTGCATGTGTGACCGTTGCCTGAGGATCCAGATGCTTTTTTGAGAGAAGAAGGTGATGCAGGCAGGCTGAATCTGAGGAGGCAGAGGAGGATCCCATAGGACCAGCCACGCGGGTCCTTGGTTTCACTCGAGACACAGATCAAACTTGAGCCAGAGAAAGTGAAACAGTTTATTGAATAGTGGAAGTGACAGACAGAGAATAGCAGACAGAGCATCTGGAAGACTTGGGAAGGAAAGGAAAATGAGTCATGTCATCACTTGAGGTTACGGGTTTACATTGGAGAGGGGTCTAGTGTACGTGTTCCTTCAGGAATCCAGGTAGGATCTGATCAAAGGCGAGTGCCAGGTGAAGGATAGGTGTCATTCCACAAATCACTGAAGGTAGGGGGTATAGATGCCAGCATCAGTCGAGATTTGTTCGAAGCTAATGTCCTGAACACGTTTGGGATGTTTGGGATCTGGCTCTTCTCAGACGTCATTAAGTGTTTGGGGCCTGGGATGAAACTCAGAGAATTAACTTTTGCTTCCTCCTTAAAGTGGAAACATAGCTTCTTTGGCTTATTCGGAGACAAAACACTGAACCTGAGGAAATGGGGCCTGACAGAAAACCGCAGAGATGGAGTCTTTCTAAAACAGTGCCTTTAGCTTCTCTACCTCAAAAGGATGTTTTATGGAATGGGTCCACGTTGAAAATAGTGCTTCCTATAAATACATGCACATTTAGGAGAATTTTGAAGTGCATTATATTAACTGAATAGATCTTTCAAAATGTTATTCGGTGTGTTTCAGAACTCCGTATACTGTTAAAATATATATGAGTTGCATAGACATGATTGTAAATTGAACCTTTACACTCATGAGATGTGAGTACTTTCTAAAATAAAGGTAATCACTACAGTCAATATGGGTTCAGAGAAAAAAATATTTGCCAAATGAATTTTGCCACTTTCTTTGATAGAGTGAACCAGATGTCATCAGGAGTGATATTATGTGACATGGTATGAAGTGTTGTGGTCCTGAGGCAATGGCCAAGAAAGGATTCTTGACACGTCTTGGGTGCAAAAAGGTGGTTTTATTAAGTCATGGGGACAGGACCCATGGACAGAAGTTGCTGCATTGAGGTTGTGATGGGTGACTGATTATATACTTTCAGGTTGGCAGGGTGTTAGGGATAGAGTGAGTCTCTAAGGTATTTTGGAAACAAGGCTTCTAGGACTTTGAGGGGCTAGCTGCTTTAGGGAAGGTTCTTCATTACTGTTTAGTGAAAACTCATTCATGAGACCCTTCAGATGTATATCAAGGGACCATAAGCTTGGCATATGATTGCCAGTATATATGTTGCGGAGGGGGGTAGAGATAAAGAAGTTTCCAACGGAATTTTTATTTGCTAAAGTAGACTTACAGCATCCTGGGGTGCTGGGCTAAGATTTCCTTTTGTCCTTAGCAAAGTGTCATCATGGAGGCAGCTGAACTCCTCGAGGAAGGTCACTCTGTCTGTTTCAAGGACTTGTCAATGGGCTGTAAGTTGAAGGGAAATTTAATATTTTTTTTTCCTTTTCTCTTGTTTCCTACGTCATTATAGACAGCATATACAGTAAGGATTTGATACAGTTGTTTAAAACGATTTTGTAGCTGACACCAAGAGATATAGAATGCATGACTCAAAGCAGAACTTTAACAAATACATACATTTGTTGTTGTTTTGTTTTGTTTTCTTGTTATGTCTTCAGCTGCCTGATAGAGATCCCTGCATTGGTAAAAACGGTGAGTCTTTCTTTTCTCATCATTCATTCATGAGTTCTATTTATAATTTGAATTTTCTAGCTAAAATTATGATGCTAATCAATCTTTTTATATTTTGGAATGAATCCTGAAAGGACTTTGCAGGATTACAAACAAACAAACAAAAAAGTGGTATTTACTAAATGGCCAATAATGAATGTAAATTCAATTGTTATGCCATAATGACAAGCAAAACATACTATCTTTTGGTTCATTAAGAAAATCCATTCATGCTAATATTCTTTCATTTTTTTCAAAAGCTGAGGCAGAGACTGAAAGAGAAAGAGAAGCAGTGACTTTTCCTCCTTACCAACACTCCCATATCTTCCTTCAGTTTCTTGATTCCTCTTCCATAAAGTTTTTATGGAAATTAGCTTCTCTTTCGGGAGGACATTTTGCCACCAAGAGTTCGCATCAAGAATTTCACCTACTTTAGGGGCGCCTGGGTGGCGCAGTCGGTTAAGCGTCCGACTTCAGCCAGGTCACGATCTCGCGGTCCGTGAGTTCGAGCCCCGCATCAGGCTCTGGGATGATGGCTCAGAGCCTGGAGCCTGTTTCCGATTCTGTGTCTCCCTCTCTCTCTGCTCCTCCCCCGTTCATGCTCTGTCTCTCTCTGTCCCAAAAATAAATAAACGTTGAAAAAAAAAATTAAAAAAAAAAAAAAGAATTTCACCTACTTTCATGTCAAAAAATAACAGACGTCAAAAGCTCTCCCTCCTAAATGTATTCCTTTACCAGGTGTGGTAAATGTGTGACTAATGATTACTGGTTCCTGCTGGGTCTTGCTTAGTTTGGTAATTAGCTCTCTCAGCTGCCTCATTGTAAATGAAGGGGTCCTAGTGAGTCACTTAAAGAGGCTGAATGGATAATCCATCAAGTAGTCTTTGAAAAAGCCCATTAATAGGGGAAGTCACAGGAGGTGGTAAAAAAGGTTCAGCCTGAGAAGTTGTCAAAACATCATCTAGTTTTGTTAGCATCAATATTTTCACAGTCAAATCTCAACATCTGTCATTTAGAGTTTTTATGTCCTTCCTATTCCACCTTAAAACTGATAACAATAGAAGAAGAAAGCTTGGAGAGTAAAACATACATGTGCCAAATTTTGGAATATGTCTTTAATTGTAGCAGATATTAGGCAAAAAAGTGTATGTTGAAAAAAATCTTGCAATCTGAGCAATATATTAGAAATAGTAACTGAAAGTTTGCAATGCTGCTTTTTTTTTAAAGTTTATTTATTTATTTTGGGAGAGAGAGACAGAGAGAGAGGCAGGCAGAGGCAGAGAAGGAAAGAGAGAAATTCCAAGCAGTCTTTACACTGTCAGTTCACAGTCCTGATGCAGCTCTTGAACTCAGGAACCATGAGACCATGGCCCAAAATCAAGAGTTAGCCGCTTGGCTGAGCCACCCAGGCACCCCTGCAACCCTGCCCTTAAAGGACAGATGATTATACTTGTGTCCAAAAAAACTATCAATTTATCTATCAACTTATTGTTATAAGTCTGTGCTTGTTTTGTTATTAACTATTTATAGTATTTTTTTTATTTCTGGATTTTATGAAAATACTGCAAATTTTCTCAGTGGCATTGGGGGTGGAAGATAATCCACATTAAAGGAAAAATTGCACTGACAATGTTAAACAGAGCGGGAAGATTTTATTTAAGACTAATGCAATAGGGGAGAGAGGCCGGGGCGAAGTCTGAACTTAAATTCACTAACACAGGTAGTGGTAGGGTTTAATGTGTGGAACAAGCTGGTAGGAATGTTCTGTAGGACATCAGTCCATCTGACTCTGCTAATTCACTCTATCTTTATGACAGGAGGCAGTTTTTCAAGTTGGAGCAAAGCATTCACGGAACTTAAGCTTCTTCTGCCTTACAGAAACTAGGAGATGGGATGCTACCTCCTTTCATCATTATATCCCAGGTGGTGAAACTGGCAAGAGGCTTTTAAAAAAATGTACAGACATCTCAAAGAAGCAGAGAAAAATGTAGATTGGTTAAAGCAAATGCTCTAAGAAAAGGGAGATTAGGACCTCGTGTCAGGAGGAACTGTCTAAAATGTAATTAAGTTATGGGAGCATTAAGGCCATCTGGGTCCCGAGCCTAAAGAAGGGTACACTAGGGACTTCGTGTATGTTTTCAACTTTGAATTAAAAATGTATCTAAAGAAAATATGAAAATATTTTAAGATTTGTGAAGGCTTTGAGATGTCGAATACACTACTCATTTATAGTCATTATAGTATTAACTATTCCATATGCTTACAATATTACAGATATTTGATTTTATAATTTCCTTGTAAACTGAAATAAGTAACCCTATTTTGATAAATATTTTGTAGTCATAAACCATCTCTATATACATTTATATTATATTTAACTTGGTCACATAATATCTGGGGAACTTCATTTGTCTATTTGACATTTAGAAATAATGATTACTAAGGGCAATTACTGAGGCAGCTGTGCCCACAGCTCAGAGCCTGGAGCCTGCTTCAGATTCTGTGTCTCCCTCTCTCTCTGCCCCTCCCCTGCACGCACTCTCTCTCTCTCTCTTTCTCAAAAATAAATACACATTAAAGGCGGTTATTACGTTTTGAGTACTTTCTGTGGTCAGCGTCTATAATAAGAGTTTATCAACATTGTCGCCCTAAATTATTATAATACATATTATTCCAGATTTGCAGATGAGAAAGAAGTTAAAGCTCGTCCAAAGTACAAAGGTAATACAGAGAATTAATTATCTCTCTTACCTTCAGCTCTTTTGACTGCACGACACCCTGTCTCCAGACTCCAACTTCTCTCTTTTGTAACACCTGCCTTTTCCATTGGGCACCTTAAAAATATATCTCAGCCCAATGACAGAACACATCTAAATTCAATGCAGTTACATTATTGTCATGCTTCTTAATTCTGAATGCATTCTCTGTCACAAAAAAGCATGCTGATGTTTATCTTTATAACTTTTAAAAAGAATTAAATTCTTTTTCTTAACCAGCTAAAAAGGCCTGAGTGCATACTATGGAAAAATTGAGTCCAAGTTGAAAATGACACTTAAATCTTACTGCTTTATTAAGTAGGGCAATAGGACCTGGTGTTATTTAATGAACATGAAAATCATAAATCTCAAATTTAAAAGACTCTAACATTAGGAAGACTCCAGAAAGACATGTAGAATGGTGGGGCAATTAGCATAAGATCCAGACAACCTAACCTTTTTATATTAATGCTGTGGACATAGTCCAGGTTAAGACTTAAAGCTGCTGTCGATATTCTTGTCTTTTACTGGTATAGCATCAACAATTGTGTTTAAAACTATTTCAGAGCCAAGTATTCTTTCTGTGAACAACAACAAAAAAGGCTTGGCTCTCAATTGTATGAATGACAAATATTTGTTCTTTCATTTGCTGATATAGATAAGTGAAAAGGTGTGTGAGTAAAAGCACTGAGTTATTGTGAAATTAGTTGTTTGATGCAGCTATCAATATTCAGCACTGTAACTATTTTTTAAAGTGTATTTACTTATTTTTGAGAGATGGGGGTGGGGGGGGAGTTGCTGAGAGCACAAGTGGGGTAGGGACAGAGAGAGGAGAGAGAACTCCAAGAAAGCTCCATACTCTCAGCACAGAGCCTGACGTGGGGCTTGAACTCACGAATTGGGAGATCATGACTGAGCTGAGATCAAGAGTTGGCTGCTTACCCAACTGAGCCACCCAGGTGCCCCAGCAAAGTAACCATTTTAAAGCTGTTAATGACTGACTGAGGATGATAAGCAGTTTATGTTGGCATGCAGCAATCAGCAAGATGGTGTTTACTGATGAACAAATACATTATGTATTCTCTGAAATGGAAAGGCAGATACTAGCAGGTTGTATGCATGCTGGAGAATGCATCACATAAAAATATGGCTTGTGAAATGGAAGTAAAATCTGTTTGATAAGCAGTTAGAAATGTGGATTCTACATCTGGCTTAGCTACCTAATACTAGCTCTTGGATTTTCAGTGTCCTCGTTCAGAAGGCAGCTGCATGCAGCGATTGAGAACATTTCAGTGGTCCTGAGTCTTAGTACCTGCTCTGACATTTACCTTTAAGCATCAGTACTGGGGCACCTGAGTGGCTCAGTCAGTTGAGTGTCCGACTTCAGCTCCGGTCATGATCTCATGGTTTGCGAGTTTGAGCCCCGCATTGGGGTCTGTGCTGCAGCTCAGAGCCTGGAACCTGCTTCAGATTCTGTGTCTCCTCCTCTCTCTGCATCCCCCGCCCCACACACTTGCACTCTGTCTCTATCACTGTCTAAAAAATAAATAATAAAAGAATAAATGATAAAACAATAGTCATTTTCTTATAGGGTGGCTTGAGAATTAAGTGAGAATTAAATGAGATAATATGTTTAAAGTATTAGACACAGTACCTCCTATAACTGCTGTCAACAAATATTAGCCATGGGGCACCTGGGTGGCTCAATTGGTTGAGCATCTGACTCTTGATTTTGGCTCAGGTTGTGATCCCAGGGTCTTAGGATAAAACCCAGATGGGGCTCCATGCTGGGCAAGGAGTTTGCTTGGGATTTTCTCTCCCTCTGTGTGTGTGTGTGTGTGTGTGTGTGTGTGTGTGTGTGTCTTCATCCCTCTCCCCTGCTCTCACTATCTCTCTCTACAGTAATAATAATAATCATAAAAACAATAATAATAAATATCAGCCATTACTTTTTGTAATAGAGATGACAATCTTTGTTCCAGTATCTGCTAATATCTTGCAAAGATTCAAAGATGAAAATGCATTTGCATTTAGTTTGTAATGTTAGGAAAATGTTACAATGTACATTTAAAAAATCATCATTCTTATTAAACCTGTATTTATTTAAAACCCCAACAGAGACTATACCCGCCAACATGGGCCACCTGCGCACCAAAGCCATGAGGAAGGCAGGCTGGGTCATCATTAAGAAACACTGCATTCACCTGGGCAATGACTTCCACACCAACAAACGCACAGGCAAGGGGACCACCATTATTCCCAGCGAGAAGCCACGCAATAAGACAGCAGGCTGTGTCACACATCTGATGAAGCAGATTCAGAGAGGCCTGCTGAGAGTTACCTCCATCAAGCTGCAGGGGGAGAGTTACCTCCATCAAGCTGCAGGGGGAGGAGAGAGAAAGGATGAATCATTATGTACCTGAGTTCTCAGCCTTGGATCAGGAGATGGCTGAAGTAGATCCAGACACTAAGGAAATGTTGAAACTTTTGAACTTGGGCAGTCTGTCCAAACCGTAGGTTACCCAGCCTACAGGTGGGATGGATTTCAAAACACCATGTGGGGCCGTTTGAATCTTTTTATGGTGCTGGACTATCTTCAATAAACCTTGGACAACAACAGCAAATAAATAAAAATAAAACGTAAATTTAGGAAAAAGTATAACACAGGTTATTCAACTTTCTATGGGGCCGATCATGTATTCTCTTTAGGCAATGCATCGTGGTTTATGTCAGAATGGAATGGAATGCATACTAAATTGGAACTTAAAGATTCACTTGCACTGCTAGGAATTTACCCAAGGGATACAGGAGTGCTGATGCATAGGGGCACTTGTACCCCAATGTTTATAGCAGAACTTTCAACAATAGCCAAATTATGGAAAGAGCCTAAATGTCCATCAACTGACGAATGGATAAAGGAATTTTGGTTTATATGCACAATGGCATTCTACGTGGCAATGAGAAAGAATGAAATATGACCTTTTGTAGCAATGTGGATGGAACTGGAGAGTGTTATGCTAAGTGAAATAAGTCATACAGAGAAAGACAAATACCATATGTTTTCATGTATCCTGAGAAACTTAACAGAAGACCATGGGAGAGGGGAAGGAAAAAAAAAGTTATAGAGGGAGAGAGACAAACCATAAGAGACTCTTAAAAACTGAGAACAAACTGAGGGCTGATGGGGGGGTGGGAGGGAGGGGAGGGTGGGTGATGGGCATTGAGGAGGGCACCTGTTGGAAGGAGCACTGGATGTTGTATGGAAACCAATTTGACAATAAATTTCATATTAAAAAAAAAAAAGATTCACTTGAATATATACAATGATATGACCATAGTTAGCCCAGTTTCAGAAATGAAAAGCTCTGTTTCTGTTGGCATACTGTGGTCAATTTAGCAGTTCTAATTAAATGATATTTTCTCCCTCACTGTTTATTGAACTGTTACTTTTGTAATTTTCAGCAGTAGCAACTTTAACTAGGACACTTAACTGGAATATTTAACTATCTTTTTGATGCCCCCTTGAGTTTAAAGAGCTAATATCCCTTCTATGGAGACACAAATCCTTTACAATGAGAGTAAGCTGTACTTTCGCTAATAGTTTCATACAAAATATTGAGGAAGAGAGTAGATAAAAGAAAAAAAAATGAGAGAAAAGTGAAATCCTATCTCTTTTCTTGTAAATATGATGATATCTAGAATCACTTGGCTTGATGACCAATGGTGTCCCGTGAGAAATGAATTTAGACCTAGTTCCAGAAGTAATGCAAAACCATTAAAAGATTTTCTCAGAAGAGTGACATAATCTGGGAACTTGACCTGTTATAATCAGAGCCTACCTACACAATTGCCATGGCTGCAGAAAGGCACAAAATTGATGCCTGATCTTCTAAACATTTTTGTAAGAACCAATATACCCCATTGGAAAAAAAAAATCATTATCTTGTTCTTGCTGTCGCTGAAAGTGAGTGAATTAACTCTATTTTTAATTTCCCTCACTTCCAGAATATCTTAATAAGGAGTTAAGATGAGTTAATTTAAGTATTAAGAAATAAAGCCATTTGTGGGGCGCCTGAGTGGCTCAGTCAGTTAAGCATCCTACTCTCGGATTCACTCAGGTCATGATCTTGCAGCTTTGTGGGTTTGAGCCCTGCATCGGACTCTGTGCTGACAGTGTGGAGCCTGCTTGAGATTCTCAGTCTCTCTCTCTCTCTCTCTCTCTCTCTCTCCCTCTCCCTCTCTCTGTCCCTCCCCCACTCACACTGTCTCTGTCTTTCTCAAAATAAATAAATAAGATTGCTTTAAAAAAAGAAATAAAGCCATGTGCAAAGACCTAGTAGAATTATTTTTAAAAATCTATGTCATGAAAAACATACTTCATTTCATTCCACTAATGCAAATGACTAGGTTTGTTGAGAACATCCAGTGTATTTGTATTTTCATTGCTAAAACTAATGAAATTAAGAAAATACGTCAAGGCATTATAATTTTCAGCATCACAAACATTTCATACATTACATACAGTAGTGCGATTGTTTTGCCATATCCTTAGATCTGGCCATCCTCCTTTCCTCTTATACAATCGCTATCTGTAAAATATGATCCTGCAGACACAAATATCTGTCCCAGGGCCAAGCATCTTCTGGAGAAAAGAAAGGAAAAGGAGAGAAGGAATACGTTTCAGGGATGGCCACAATTGGTTACACACTGACTTAAACTGTTTTATGAATTAATGACATTCTGATTTCCTCTATATTCTAAGCTGAGAAGTTTTTTAATTTATATACTATAAAATTTGTACTATGCAGTATATTATTCTATGGGTTTTAATAATGCACAAAGTCTTCTATCCACCATAAGAGTCTTGATATAGAACAGTTCAATCAGTCCAAAAATTTTCCCATGCTGTCCCTTTATAGTTAAAACAGCCTTCTACTCAGTATCCTAGAAAACATTGTTTTCCATCCCTAACGTTTACCTTTTTGCAGAATATCATATAAATGGCATCATACAAGATGGAGCTTTCAGGATCTGGCTCCTTTCACTTAGCAACATACATTTAAGAGCCATCCACGTTGTCACATCACTCGGTCATTTATTCTTTTTATTGCTGCCTAATATTCCTTATATTGAATTTACTAAAGGACATATGTGTTGTTCCCACTTGTTAGCATTTATATACAAAGTTTTCTATATATATTCACATACAGGTTTTTGGGTGAACGTAAGTCTTCATTTTTCTTTAGTAAATAGGTAGGCATGAGATTTCTGGGTCATAAGATAAGTGTATATTTAACTTTATAAAAATGCTAATAAGTGACTCTACCATTTTTCTTTCCCCCCAGAATCTATGAAAGTCTGGGAACTCAGCAACTACACATGCAGCTGGTATTGTCAGAAGAGGTACATAGTAGTATCTTGTTTTAATTTGCAATTTTTTAATGGCTACTGCTGTTGAGCATATTTTTGCGTGCTTATTTGCCATTCTTTGGTGATGTGTCTATTATGATATTTTGCTGAAATTTGTTTTCTTTGATTTCTTAATGAGTATTGAGTTAGAGAGTTCTTTATTCTGGATTTGTTGTCATAAGTGAAGTTTGCAAATAATTTCTCTGAGTTTCTGGTCTGCCTTTTCATTTCTTTAAGAATGTCTGTCACATATCAAAGGTGACAGACATTTTCCCTGCTTACTCTTAGAAGTTGTATAGTTACATTTTACATTTCAGGTTATGATCCATTTAACTTTTGTATAATTTGCAAGATATAGGTGAATGTTCTTCTATTTGTGTGTTTACACTCGACAATTCTAGCACAGCTTGTTAAAATCGTTACTTGTACTTTTCTCAATTGGCTTGGATCTTAATTAAAGCTCAGTTGACTAGGTTTGTGTGTCTGTTTCCAAGCTCTGTGTTCTATTCCATTGTGCTGTGTCTACATTGTAACCAACACCAATTTTTTTTTATTTATTGTAATTTTAGAGTTATTTGTTCTATTATATTGATTTCTGTTCTTCATCATTTCTATCTTTATGCTTGCTTTTGATTTAGTATGTCCATCTTGTTTTCTAGGTTTTTTTAAATTTTTTTCTTTTAACATTTATTCATTTTTTTGAGAGGGAGAGAGAGGCATGAGTCAGGGAGAGGCAGAGAGAGAGGGAGACACAGAATCCGAAGCAGGCTCCAGGCTCTGAGCTGTCAGCACAGAGCCCGACGCAGGGCTCGAACTCACAAACCGTGAGATCATGACCTGAGCCAAAGTCAGATGCTTTACCAACTGAGCCACTCGGGCGCCCCCTTGTTTTCGAGGTTTTTAAGGGCAACGGCCAGTTAGCAAATATGGTAGAAAAATATATTTACAGTAAAAATAAATATTATAAATTTTATAGTTTAAGAAAAAGGAAAATTAGTTTAAAAATGACAAATTCCAGATTTTCTGGAAAGATGAAAATAGTTTTAGTTTGTACACGTACAAAAATAGAATTTCATAGATGGACAAAACATATTGAATTGTAGCTGCATATATTAACAGGAAATTTTTTTTTTTTAATTTTTTTTTCAACGTTTATTTATTTTTGGGACAGAGAGAGACAGAGCATGAACGGGGGAGGGGCAGAGAGAGAGGGAGACACAGAATCGGAAACAGGCTCCAGGCTCTGAGCCATCAGCCCAGAGCCTGACGCGGGGCTCGAACTCACGGACCGCGAGATCGTGACCTGGCTGAAGTCGGACGCTTAACCGACTGCGCCACCCAGGCGCCCCAACAGGAAATTTTTTTAAAAAATTGTGTAGAATAAAACAAACCCTGGTATAACTGGCAGAGCTAGCAATCAGGGAACTGATCTCCTGGAGTTTGGAAGATCACCAATCCCTAGAGAGGGCTATTGGTGAAATTCAGACGTTGCCACAGCAATGTTTAAGTTAAAGATCCGGGAATCTGCAGCCTCTTTCTACTTCTGATCACTAGCCCTGAAATCAACAAAGCAGACAAAGAACAGCAGCAGAGAAAGATAACGATAGGTGGGTCGTGTGAAGTCACTAGGGGATTTTATTTTTTGATGAGTGAAAGCATGAGAGAGACCGAACACTGGTTATTTCTGTAATACTGTAACAATCCCTGGTATAACACTACTTCATTCTTTTCAGACTGTTGGCTTGGTACATTTTGTCATTTTAGTTTCAAAGATCCCCCTGACACATTTCAGGGTGGTGGTGTTACATAATTCTTTAACATCATCCGATTTGTTTCCTCATTTAGGTATTTACAAAGCTGTGACTCAAACTCCAGTCTAATTAACGTGTGGTATTGCAAATTTATTTCACTTTATCAGAAATTCAAAATTTCTCAACCTAGATCTGTCAAAATCTGACAAAGTTACATGTCAACATTTGCCTTTTAAATATGCAGCACAGTGTATTTGGGTTTTTAATTAGCAATGCGTTGCTTGAAAAACAAACAAAAGTTTATCCAAGAAATTTTGAAAGAGCTCTTAATCTGCTACTTGGCATCACTCCTGAAAGATTAAAATGTAACTGTTAACAATCACATTTTCTCTAGATTATTTATCCCTTTAATTTCCACCATATGTTGTTTGTTGCTATTACCTTTTTCTTCTAGTTCTTTCTATAGAAGCTGAATGGCAAACTCTAAACACAGATGTCCAGAAAGTGACATGTGTGGGCATTCAGCCCTCTCATTTTCGGAGATGATACTTACATCTTGGTTTCTGTTACTAAAGGTGTTTACATGAAAAAACCTCATTATTCCAGGAGATACTAATTCATCGTCTTTTTAATGACCATTATGCTTCCTTGTCTCTCACTCTTGTCATCAATCACTGAGGTCACTGTTTTTGTAAAAATCACACATGCATATCTTTGTCATTAAGTAAGACAAAAAACAAAACAAAACAAAACAAAAAAGTTACTCAAAATCTAATGACATCACAGATTATTTTTCTAGATGTATTTGCGAGTGTATAAACAGATCAATAATAGATGGACAGATGGATGGATGGATGGATGGATGGATGGATGGATGGATGGATGAAGTGAAAAGCTCTTCCCACTTTTGCTCCCAGAAGAGCTCATGTAGTCCTGTGACTTTAAATGACATTCATTTTCCACCAACCCCAAAATGTATATATTTCAGTAACTGAAACCATATTTTTCCTGATTTTGACCACTTTGCCATCGGTGCCACCAATAATGATAAGTTCCTACTGGTGCTTCTCCTTGACCATTTCAATAGGCTTCTGGTCTCCCTTCATCACCTTTTTCTTTCATCTTTCACCACAGTCATGATAATTATCCATTAAACATAAAAACCAGACCCTCTTATCCCCTCACTCAAAACCATAAGACAGCTTCCCGTCACATTGATAATGAAATGCAATTTCTTGGCATGGCCTCTATGGTCCTACTGGTCCCTGAGCTGCCTTTTTGAGAGAATCTTCAAGCAATTCCCCTTTGGCCCCCTCTGTTCCAGTCATACTGAACTTGCTAGAAGGATCTGAGGTCATTTCTTCTCTTGACACTTGCTCTTTTCTCCCCTAAGAATATTCTTTCCCAAGGTTTTTGCCTGGATTACTTCTATATTTTACTAGATCTCTGCTAAAACAGGACTATGGAGAGGAATTACATCCTTAAAGGCAGCTCTGTGTCCTGTCTCTTATCCTACTTTATTTCTCCTCATAACACTTATACTTACTGAAAATTATATTGCATGATTATTTGGATAATTTTACTGAATGTGTTCCTTTTAGAATGCAAACTCAATGGGGATAGGGGGTTAGCTTCTCTTATTTGCAGTTTTATCTGCAAGAACAGAGTGGCACTTCATGAGCATAAAGTAAATATTTGGTTAATGTGTGAATTTAAAGATTGATTAAATCAGAACCTGCTGTATGTTATGTGTTATTTTTAAAATAAAAATATTGAATTGAATCTTAATCTGACCAAGATGTAAGTAAATTGATACTGAAAGAGTGGTGAAATAAAACAAAGCCACAATTCTTACACGAAGAAGATGTTAATTTTAAGAGTCCTCTGCAGTTAAAAAATGTAAAGGTTTAGAGGCACCCCGTGGCTCATTTAGCTAAGCATCCCACTCTTGATTTTGGCTCAGGTCATGAGCCCAATGTCAGCACGGAGTCCGCTTGGGATTCCTTCCCTCTCTCTCTGTCCCTCCCCCACTCATGTGCACGCACTCGCTCTCTCTTTCTCAAAATAAATAAAATAAACTTTAAAAAATAATAAAAGTCAAAATAAAAATGTATTGTCTTGGTCATTAATTTTTTTAAACAGTAATATTCTATGAAACAATACGTACTGATTTAAAAATAAAATATGATGGGATCACCACACTTTACTTTCAGTTCACCTTCTTCCTATCAATGATTTATTTTGGTTATATTACTTTTACAAAATTAATTTGTTTTTTTTTAAGTTTATTTATTTTGACAGAGACAGAGAGAGAGCAGGAGCAGGAAGGGGCAGAGAGAGAGGGAGAGAGAAAGAGAATCTCAAGCAGGTTCTGCACTGTCAGCACAGAGCCTGATACAGGCCTTGAACTCACGAACCGCGATATCCTGACCTGACCTGAAATCAAGAGTCAGACACTTAACGGACTGGGCCACCCGGGTGTCTCTACAAAATTAATTTCTTTAAAAAAATGTAATTTTCCACTGTATGCATAATGGCTACAGATGTTTAGGCTTTGTTTATATGTGAATAGATTTACCTTTTAAATCACAGCTTATTGCTTTTTTAATTATTCTCATTTTTACTATATTGATGGGTCTGTTTGCCTTGTTTTTTGTTTTTTGTTTCTTTTTTTTTTTTTTTGTATGGCTTCTCATGAATGTCCTACTTATGCTCTATATCCCTTAATTTAGAGTATATTTAAACATATTTGCACACTTTCAAAGTCAAGTGGACTGTGTAGAAAAGTATTAGAATTGTATTTTAGTTCTGCCAGAACTTTCTGTGATCACTCAACCATCATCTGGCTTGTGTTGCTATGTAGAACTATGAAGATAATTTAATTTTTCCCCTTTTATTACACTTGATCGTGTCTGTACCCACATTACAAATACGTACCAATGTTTGGTTCTCCGTATCTTCTGGGAACACAGATGACCATACTTCCTAACTAAATTGCTGCAAATGAGATATGAGAGGAGATGGTAAACTAAACTTGCTGAAATCATCAAAAGCATGGATTTTCATATGCTACCATGACAAGGGGCAACGACGTTCCGGCTGGTGAGATAATACTTTATGGTTCAGAGCCCCTGTTAATCCATAGTTTGAGCCACATGTAACTATTTATATTTGGACACTTTGACCTGTAAAATGGCAATCAATCTCATATGGCTCAATGGACATATAGCATAAATTACAAACAAACCTTTGTTATATTATGGCATTCATTTATTTTTCTTAGATAAGCTGTGCCCTTTGAATTTTCAAGATCAGGTTTCTTTTTCAGGGAATGCATCGTTTATTTTATCTTTCAACATGCTTTCTGTTCTATTTGAACTGTATTTTTCTTTTGGAATTTTATATGTTTAAGGGGATTTCCTTTGCCTGTATTACATAACAATCACTTTCTCTCAACTTTATGTCCTCATTTTTTCAATGTTCATTTATTTTTGAGAGGGAGAGACACAGAGCATTAGCAGGGAGGGGCAGAGAGAGAGGGAGACAGAATCCAAAGCAGGCTCCAGACTCTGTGCTAACAGCTCAGAACTCACAAACCACAAGTTCATGACCTGAGCTGAAGTTGGACGATTAACTGACTGAGCCACCCAGGAGCCCCTGCCATTATTTAGTTTTTAATTTTATTTACTCTGATATACTAAGAATTATGCATTATGTTAGCATTTTAAAATTATTCTTACTGTGTTTGTCTGTTTATTTTTCATTTAGCTTTTATTTCTTTTAGTTCTATTTTTGTCTTATTTCTGGAAAATATCTGCTTTTTTCATTGTTCTGCTATATATTTTTTCTGTTGAGTTTTCTTTACTTTTTTTTTTCTTTTAAAGGAAACATCAAGTCTGTAATTCTATTATAATCATGGTGGATGTTCTATCCAACACCATTTTGTGTTTCCCTTAGTAATAATGCCTCTTATGGTGCATAATATTTCATAGCAGTGTGTTTACATTTCTCTCTTTAAAAAATTTTTTTTCTGATGTTTATTTATTTTTGAGAGAGAAGGAGACAGAGTGTGTGTGGAGGAAGGGCAGAGAGAGAGGGAGACACAGAATCTGAAGCAGGCTCCAGACTCTGAGTTGTTAGAACAGAGCCTGAGCATGTCTCAAACTCATGAACCCAGAGATCATGACCTGAGCTGAAGTCAGACACTTAACTGAGGAGCCACTCAGGCACCCCACATTTCTCTTTTTTTTTAAACAAATTCTATGGGGGGCACCAGGGTGGAATACCTATCAATTACAAGTGCTTTCAACTGGGGCACCTGGGTGGCTCAGTCAGTTAAGCGCCAACTTGGGCTCAGGTCATGATCTCAGTTTGTGAGTTCAAGTCCTGCCTTGAGTTCTGTGCTGACTTTCAGAGCCTGGAGCCTGCTTCAGATTCCGTGTCTCCCTCTCTCTCTGCTCCTCCCCTGCTCACACTCTGTCTCTCTTTCATACATAAAGATAAAAAAAGTAAAAAATAAATAAATAAATAAATAAATCTTACGATTCATGTTTCATTTTGATTCTTATCTTGGAGTTAGACCCAAGAGTGTCTGAAGACAAGTAGAGTGGAGAAGGAAGGGTAACCGTAGAGGGCTTAAGAAATTGGGACAAGCAATAGAGTCAATTTATTAACATTGTTCTCAGCAAACTCTAACCATTTTTTTTTTTTCTTTATCTTGAGCTGTGTCTACACTAGATTTGCAGAATGGATGAAGATAAAGTAAATCACCTCTTTAAGTCACAATCTTTCTGTGGTCCAATCTTCTACTCACTGTTCCCTCTGCCTCCTTTTTGCTATTACATCTGGCAAATTCCAAAACTAGAGACTAGTGTGTTTATAATAAACATTTATTGTTCACATAATTTCTCTAAAATCTCCACTATATTGGAGGTTCCTTATAGGGGTCCTCATTGTCAAACCACATCTCTCCAGGAAATTTCCTATTATTACCCCCATACTCACTTACCCATACTCTCTTGAAGTATCAACCTCTGATTTCAGATATCATCCTTTATCATATTTAAATGATCATGGGGTGCATCTTTCAGGACAATAACATCATCACATTTAGAGAAGGTATATCCTATCCGACTTAGGAGATAGCAGCAGCTCCTTTAAGCTGTATAGTATTTGGACTTGATTGTGTGGTTGTCTATTAATCTGTATGACATTGAAGGTGAAAACCACAGGTTTTCTGCTCACCATAATATTCACGAGATTAAACTATTGTTGGTATATGGCATATTTTAGAGTTTGAAGAAAATATTGAATTAATAACATTAACTGAAAGAAAAAATAAAATAAAAATAGAATAAAATTTTAGAAACGATGAGCAGATGGTAATCTGCTTTGGAGTCCCGATATTTCAGGGAAAATAATCTTGAATCTAGTAAATATATACTTTTATCAGTTTAGGATTAAGGCTAATATTTACAATTCTTTCCTAAGCAATACTTTCTTAAAAATAAAACAAAAACAAATTTAAGTTGACACAAAGTTTTCATTTTCTTGTATGGGCTCAATAGTAACTTTTAAAGTTAAACATGATGGTGTTGTGAATAGTAACCATTTTTTTAAGTTTATTTATTTATTTTGAGAGAGAGAGAGGGAGAGAGAGAGAGAGAGCATGAGCAGGGAGGGGCAGAGAGGGGGAGAGAGAGAATTCTAAGCAGGCACCAGTCGGTCAGTGTGGAGCCCAAGGTGGGACTCGAACCCACAAACTGTGAGATCATGACCTGAGCCAAAACCAAAAGCCAGCTGCTCAACCAACCGAGCTACCCAGGCATCGCAAACAGTACACATTTTTAATGAGGAATGAGGACAAATGATCTTACTGAATAACAGCCTGGAAATATTTTATGGCCTTTTTTCTCCATTGTATTTTTTTTCCAGATTTACACATGACTCATTACAAATGTTGTTTTCTAGAATGTAAATAAATATATATGTTATTTTAAGAAGGTCCTTCATACAAATTTTTCTCTATTTCCTCTAAAATTTATACATCAATATTTTCATGGTAAGAACTTGTGAATACAAAGGAGTGTTACTTTTTAAAACTCTTAATAGACCTTGTAAGAGAGATGGAATATGGTTTTCATACATAGAAAATATCCCAGAATATTTTTTAAAAACATTTTTAAGAAAAAGTGGCTTTTGAAGGTATTTACTAATATAAGCATTCCATGAATCTTAAAATCCCCTCATTAGAAAGAGGGTGACATTGTTGAATCTTCTCTATCAGACTGATTTCCTTGGGTTGTAAGTGTGTCCCTAACCTAATCAAGTAAAACATTGCAGAAGTCCTGGCCAATAGAAAAAAGGAACATAAATACATTACATTTGGTAGTAAATTATTACCTAAATATCATTACCAAAAATTAAGTGAATTATGAAATTACTAAAGAATTGTTACTAATTATTTTAAGAAGTCAAGTCTCTTGAAGAATCATTGAATTTATGTATAAACACATTTTATGAACATCAACCTCACTGATCATGAACTTTTCAGGGTGTGTCTGAAGTAAATCAATAATATGCTGACAAAGCTAAAACTAATGAAAAATCAGTGAAAAAGTCTTCAGTTCCAACCTAGGACTGTATGGTAAAGGTTGTCTTCTTCAGAATTCAAGATTATTTTCAAATCAGGATGGGATTGTTATCAAAGCATGATAATAATTAGAATTAGGAAAAAAGAGTAAACTTACAAATACGGAACAAAATGATAGATTTTGATGAAAATTCCAAATGCCAAATGGTTGTTGAAATAGGTAGGATGTAATGACCACTTTGCGTATTAGAGAATTAGTGGAAATAAGTGGGGCAGATTTAAATTTTTAAAAAAATTACTTATGTGGCAATATTGGAAAGTGAAGCAAAGACTAAGTAAAACTACCATCATAAAGTAGGATGACTGGATAGATTGTTAGAAGAAAGTCAGTGTGTGCAATGAAAGAAAATAGACTTCAGACACAATGTATCAGGCCTTGACAGTAATTAAGACAGAAAACACGGAATAAAATAATAAAAATAAACAATAAAATTAAAGAGCATCTTAATCTTTCCATCGTAAAACACCTGTCCGCGCAATACGAAGAACCCAGGTTTGTATAACCACAAGCTCTTTTCCTTCTCCACCGTTCATGCTAGAGGTAGAAACTCCTAGACATACCGACTGGGCCGGACAGTCATGAATTATGGGAATGGTGTGCTGTGAGATTTAATCCTGTCCTCCAAATGGAACTACCAAAAAATGATGGACAGATCAGAAAGCAAGGCAAAATCTTAGTCTTTCAATCAACTGACGCATACTGGTGTGGTTTTGGAGTAATCAAAGAAGTCTTGTGGTAAAAGCCTTAACTTTTGCTTTAAGATCACATAGACTATAGATCTATAGATCATATAGACTACACACTTTCCTAAGATACTTTAAGAGAAAGAGCAGGCAAGGAGGAGAAGGAAGAGGGGAATGATAGGGGAATAGGAGAAACAAGAAACAGATGAAAGGTAGCAAGTGTTTGGCTTTTATGCAGTAAATTATCTATTTAAAAGAATCCTGTCTGGCAAACAGAGCAACTGACAAATGATGGAGACAATGAAAGAATAGGAGGAATCCTCACATCCATTCTTTGGTGGACTTGTGGCAGAATGCAACTTTTTAATCAATTCACCAATGAACTGTGCACTGTTCCAGTATTTTTACAGTCCCGTCACCACATTAGAGTTAATTGAGGTTGTTTTTGCACAGTGTAGATTTACACATGTTGCACAAATTTCTAGTGATAATTATGCATAGGTAAATCAGATAAAGAACAGGATTAAGTATTTGACTGCATAAATGGCATAGAATATATATGGCATGGTTAATCAAGTGTTTATTTTAATGATATACAAACTTTTAAGAACTGGTTAACCATGAAGATTAAATTGTTCAAGTTAAATATCCCAGTCAAGTACAGTGAATTAAGTTCATTGAAAAAAGACACCAAACAAAACTTATTATCATGTTGATATATATTGTAAAACTGAGTTTCCTATTTTTTAAATCTATGCTGTATAATTCAAACAAATCAATGTATTTACAATAATATAATTCTAACAAAGGCACTTACCAAATTCTAAACAACTGTCTGTGGGAAAACAATGACACTTTCCTTACTATTTTTAGTATAGTATTCCTGGTGATCTTGAACTACTAAAAAATGTACTATTTTAGAGAAGGTATGTGGGTATATGGAAAGCAAACATTTTGCTCCAGGTTTCATTTCACGTAAATAAATTGGTTTAAAGTCTAATATCTACAGTATTGCCTGAATGCTAACAGGGGCAATTCATATGGTTTCTTACAAGTGTTCCATTGTATCCTGGGCTTGACTCAGTGGAATGGTCCAACATGTGGTGACCTTGTTTTTCTTAATCTTAATATAGACATCAAGGTTTTGCTTGTGTGAGGAAGAAGCAAAAAAACAAAACAAAACAAAACAAAAACAAAAACGAAGACAAAAACACAAAAAAAACAAAACAAAACAAAACTTAAGCCTGATTGTACACAAACAACTTATTTCCCATTTCTATAATGCATAATAAAGTCATTAAAGATTAATAAATATCAGAATGATTTTTAGAAGTTAGAAAGTCTCTTAATATGTATCATTCTTCTGCCTACTCAGTTTTTAAGAATTCAGAAACTGAAAACTATACAGTTGCAAATTTATATTTTATTCTTATACAACTTCAATTCTAATTTTAGTGTGTGTATGATATATATATATAAATATATATATATATATATATATATATATATATATATATATATCTCCTTGTGTTTTCTTGTCTCATTATAGCCCATTTGCAAGCTTCCTTTTCTTCCATTATTAAATATATTGATATGTACATATGCATAAAAATTCCATCTATGTACACGTCTCAAGGTGTGTATATATTCATAGTTTAAAATAGTTGCATAAAGCCAATTTAGTTTATGTGCTGCCAAAGCGAGAGCACCTAAACTCAATTTGATACTCTTGTTTCCATGATGTATTTCCTGGATGTGCAAGTCATCAAGGTATGGATTCCCTGGAAAATAACAATATATTTGACTTGAAATACAAAACACTTATGCCAGATGACAGAAATGCTTTTTCTTACTTGTCATATCAAGATAAAACAAATTTGACAAGCACCTACCTGTCAAAGACGTATAATCAAATACTGTTTCTAATAACTCATACATTCCAGCTAAAATTTTTGTTCATGGTAATCTCCTATGGAAAAGTTATATAATTTTAAAAGGCAGCATTTCCTCAAAAGTTGTTTCTGTGATATCCTAATTCATCTAGAAGATATAACCTTACTTTATAATCCTACTTTCTTTTATCTTCCTTTCCCATGTAAATATCACATTTCTTGTGAAATTTCTACTGCCTGTGATAGAATGAAAAGAATAGGTGAATCTCTAAGAGTGTCTGAATCTCATGCCTCCACATGTTTAGATTGAGCTTGCCTCAAGTACAACCATGATGTATTTTTTTTAGATAAAGACAACTGGTTAGATACAATGGGAGATTTAAGAAGCGATGTGGTCTCCATGATCAAGGCACTTTAGACTCATAATCTGATCTTATTCTTCTCAGTCTTCATACTCTGAGGTTGAGTGCACGATGCAAAGGGAAACTAAAGAAAGGTATTAATGATGGAACTCAGTCTTGATCTTGGTTCTGGAGCAAAAGTAATGTAATATAATGAAACATAAAATCATATAAATTGAAATGCCCTTGCCTGTTTATGCCAGTTCATTTTACTTGAGGCAAGTTCAATCTAAGCATGTGAGGCATGAGATTCAAACACTCTTAGATATTTACGCTTTCTTTCCATTCTGTCACAGGCAGTAGAAATTTCACAAGAAATGTGATACTTACATGGGAAAGGAAGATAATCTCCATGTGTGTATCTATTCACAAATTAATAGACATTTAAGTTGTTGCCAATTTTTGGCTGCTTCAGAATTATCTTTTTTCTGGTTTTCTTATTTTTTTAAAATTTTTGGTATATACATACAAATAAAATTTACATTCTAACCATTTTTAGATGTCCAGTTTACTGGCATTAGATACATTCATATCGTTGTGCAACCTTTACTACCATCCATCCCAGAACTCTTGTCATCTTGCAAAATTGGAACTTCCTTTTTTGGAAGTTTCATTCCTCCTTCTTTCTGGCCCCTGGCAACCACCATTCTACTTTCTGTCTCCATAAATTTGACTGTTCTGGTTACTCCCTATAAGCAGAATCACACATTATTTGTCTTTTTGTGTTTGGCTTATTTCACTAAGTGCAGTGTCCTCAAGATTCATCTATATTGTAGCATGTGTTACAATAGCCTTCCTTTTTGAGCCACCTGCATGGTTCAGTCATTTGAACACCTGATTCTTGATTTTGGCTCAGGTCATCATCTCACAGTTCGTGAGTTAGATCACCACATTGGGCTCTGCACTGACAGTGTGGAGCCTGCTTGGGATTCTATCTCTCCCTCTCTCTCTCTCTCTCTCTCTCTCTCTCTCTCTGCCCCACCCCTGCTCGTGTTTGCACGCTCTCTCCCAAAGTAAATAAATAAACTTAAAAAAAAAAAAAAGAATTTCCCTCCTCTGTAAGGCTAATATTATCCCATTGTATGCATTCACACATTTTGTTTATCTATTCCTTCATTGATGGGTACTGGAGCTGCTTCTACATTTTGGCTACTGTGAATAATGCTCCTATGAACTTAGTGTACAAATATAGTTTTGAGACTGTTTTCAATTCGTTTGGATATTACCCAGAGATGGAATTGCTGGAATGTTGGATCATATGGTAATTCTATGTTGGTTTTATTTTAATTTTTTTTAAGAAACAACCATACTGTTTTCCACAGCAGTCACCACACTTTACATCTCCATCAACAGCGCACAATGGTTTTAATTTATCCACATCCTAGACAACACTTGTTAATATATATATATATATATATATATATATATATATATATATATATTCTAATGGGTGGGAGGTAATGCTTCAGATTATTTTTTGACTAGGTTTTCTCCCCACAGTTATTGAGGGAGAGTGAAAATAAAATAAAGGAAGTAGGTGGATAATGTATTGAAATTTCAGTATATACTGGCAAACATTCAAATAGGTAGATCATTCCGTATTTAAGAATGAATAAGGGTGTCTGGGTGGCTCAGTCTGTTAAGTGTCTTGATTTTGGCTCAGGTCACAGTCTCAGTTTGTGAGTTTGAGCCCTGCATCAGGTTCTGCTTGGGATTCTCTCTCTTTCCTCTCTCTGCCCCTCTTGAGTCTTTCTCTCTCTCTCGTCCAAATAAATAAACTTGAAATAAAAAAATGAATATAAGAAATTAAAATGCTAAATGTAAAAGGAACAAAACCAAGATTTTCTTAAGGCTCTGTCAGCTGAGTATTTCAATTGCTTTTGCTGAGATAAAATACAAAACACAAAAATATTTTTTTAATATTATAGGATTATATTTCTTTTTTTATTTTTCTTTTTTTCTTTTTTAATATAATTTATTGTCAAATTGGCTATAAGCAGTGTGTAAAGTGTGCTCTTGGCTTTTGGGGTATAGATTCCTATGGTTCATCACTTACACATAACCCCCAGTGCTCATCCCAACAAGTGGGTTCTTATAAGCTAGTACTAGGTTTTTAAAAAGTCAATCATTGAACACTTATTTAAAAATGGCTATTCCCAGGAATTTTTGACATTTTATTTTAGCACTAAAGTCACTGTTTCTTAAGATTATTTTCCGTGAAACAATCCCATAGATGGTAGCAGATTTACTGTAGATCAAACAGAAATTGGATACCCAGCTCCCGAGCTTACTTCCATCATGGCTAAGGCAGGCATATCTGTAGAAGCTTTGTGCTCCTGAAAATCTAACTTGAAATCTAACACACTAGGCCAACTTGCAATCTACCACACTAGGCCATAGTGAAAACAAAATTAATTCCAAAGTGACATTGTATCAATTTTGTCACCAAATAATTTTAAAAAGTTTTATGTATAGTTAATTAGGTAGAAGAATTGGGTGATGGGTATTAAGGAGGACACTTGTGATGAGTGCCGGGTATTTAAAAGTCAAAAAATTCTACACCTGACACCAATATTACACTACATGTTAACTAACTGGAATTTAAATAAAAACCTGGAACTAAAAAATAAATAAAATAAAATAAAATAAAATAAAATAAAATAAAATAAAATAAAATAACAAATCCATCCCCCCAAATTAACAGAAACAATATGGTTGGCAAAACTGATAAGGCTTCTGCACACATGGGGTTCACAGTCTTGGGGAGGGAAAACTATGCTAATAAATAAATAAATAAATAAATAAATAAATAATATAGGATTACAACTGAGACAAGTGGTTTTAAGAGTAGCTGTATTATTTCATGAAATAAGGAAAGAGAGAAACTTAACTCAGGAATAATAGGAAAGCCTTCCCAAAGTAAGTACATACTGACAGAGATCTCAATAGAGTAAGTGTCTATTAATTTATTAAACATTTTTAATGTTTATTTATTTTTGAGAGTGTGTGTGAGCTAGGGAGGGGAGAGAGAGAGAGAGAGGGAGAGAGAGAATTCGAAGCAGGCTCCAAGCTCTGAGCTGTTAGCACAAAACCGAGTTCGATGCGGGCTCGAACTCGTGAACTAGGAGATCATGACCTGAGCCGAAGTTGGATGCTTAACTGACTAAGTTACCCAGACTCCCTGAATAATTTACGTATTTAAAAGATCTTTGAGATCACTCTAGTTGGGATGAGAAAAAATAAACGGAGAGGACTGAATGGAGATAAGGAGACACTAATGAGGAGCTGTTTCGGAAGTACAGGTAAAAGATTATAGGGATTTTGTAGTATTAGTGAAGGTAAAGTGAAAGGTAAAGTACTAGTGAAGGTAAAGAGAAACAGATGGACACTTGAGAGCTGTTTAGAAAGCAAAATGGATACTAAATATTAAAGGATTTGTGGGGCGCCTGGGTGGCTCAGTTGGTTGGGCAACCGACTTTAGCTCAGGTCATGATCTCACAGTTCGTGGGTTCACGCCCCGCGTTGGGCTCTGTGCTGACAGCTCAGAGCCTGGAGCCTACTTCAGATTCTGTGTCTCCCTCTGTCTCTGCCCCTTCCCTGTTCACACTCTGTGTCTCTCTGTCTCTCAATAATAAATAAATGTTAAAAAAAAATTTAATAAATAAATAAATAAATAAATAAATAAATAAATAAAAGATTGGTGATAAGAGGTTGAGAAGTTCGAACATACTAATGTGCAAGACACATTCTTGAACCAGGATGCAAAAATTCTCAAATTAATTGCAAAATCATAAATAATACACACTAGAGAGATCGAGCTTAAATACAATCTAAAGAAACATGGGGTCAAAGAGCAGGAGGATTGTATCATAGAATCTGTCCACAAAATACCTACGGATTAAAAGCAATTGAGAGGTGATTTGGCAAAATGATTTTAAAATGCATGTGGAAGTCTATTGCTGAAGAAACAAATATGACAAATCTTTTTTTGTTGTTTAAGTTTTTAATTAAATTCTAGTTAGCATATAGTGTAATATGGGTTTCAAGAGTAGAATTTCGTGATTCACCACTTACATATGACACCCAGTACTCATCACAAGTGCCTCCTTAATCCCCGTTGCCCATTTAGCTCACCCCCCACCCACCTCCTCTCCAGCCCCCTTAAATTTGTTCTCTATAGTTCAGAGTCTCTTATGGTTTGCTTCCTTCTCTCTTTCCCTCCGCTTCTCCTATGCTCATCTGTTTTGTTTCATAGATTTGACAGATGAGTAAAACTATTTGGTATTTTTCTTTAAAATATGTTTCATACTCATGAAATTGTAAAAAGAATTAAAAAAATCGTTATAATTTGCCATGTCAGATATGCTATTAGACACTAATAAGCAAATTTACCAATGACTTTGAATAATGCCCTGAAAGCAATCAAAACATTTTATGGGAACATATCATATGTTTAAGTAGCATGACTAAGGGAACAGACTTATTCAAACACAAGTGATTTAGGGACAAGTCGTTATGAATATGGTACAAAAAATATTAAAACTAAATTTTCAGATAGTTAATAAAATTAATTAATTGGTGTTTCTCTTCACACTTCTTGCATTCCCTACTTATCTAATATTTATTCGACATACTTTTTTTATTCAATGGCCTTTACAAATTGGTAGTGTACATAATTTCTGATGTTCTACATTTACGTTCTTAAATGCCTATGGGATACTTAATCTGAAATATCCCACAGCAAAATATGTTTCATAAATTGTAGTGGGCTTACGGGAGTCCATCTTATTTTTGCTTTATAATTCCACATGTGTTATAAATAATTTGCACGCATTTAATATGGAACTTAAATATATATTTAAAACAGAAAAGAGGAGGAAAAGAGAAAATGTTTCAGAAAAATCACAGTAATAGCAGAAGAAAAATTATCCAAGGCCATAGGATAACAAGTGAAACAGACATTTCAAAAATATATCCCAGAGCTTTTGTCAGTAAATGTAAATTAATTGCTAAAATGTTAAAAATTCTTTATGTACTGTTTTTTTTTCCTTTGTATTTTCATTTATTTTCATTATAGACATACATTACTTTGGGGAGCCTGGCTGGCTCAATCAGTAGAGCATCAGCATTTTAATCTGGGGATCATGAGTTTGAGCCCATGTTGCTTGTAGTTATTATTAAATAAATAAATATACATTACTTTCATAATCAGAAGATACACACACACAAAGCTAATATAAATCCTCTCAGAATATCAGAAAAGTTTCAAGCTGAAAGATTTCAGAAGACTCTCTTTGGCTCCTTCATTTTACATTTTAAAGCTGAAGTTAAGTACTTTTTTGAAACAAAGCATCTTAGTTCCCAGTATTTTTACTAATTGTTTTTTAATTCCCCTAAAGTCTAAGAAAATAAAGACTTTAGATTAAATGGCCCACTGGGCATTGCACACACACTTTTCTGGCTGAAAAGAGAAAGATTTAAAGCATTTTGCCTGCTGGAAACATACCTAAAAGGTGGAGAAGTAATTTGAATTCAAATGCTTTGCACCCTGTCACTCCACTTCACATTTAAACAAGTTAGTGACCTGCCATCACTTTCTGCCTTCTCAGCCCTGACAGATTTTCTGAATTGGTCACAGATTTTTGTGTCATCTATTTTTATGTTCTGCTTATCAGACAGGAGGACAATGACAAGAGAGTTGAAATTACTTAGGGGCTCCTGGGTGGCTCAGTCGGTTAAGCGTCAGACTCTTGATCTCAGCTCAGGTCTTGATCTCACGGTCAGTTGTCAGTTTGAGCCCTGATTATTGGGCTACACGCTCCAAACTGGTCGTGGAGCCTACTAAAAAAAAAAAAAAAAAAAAAAAAAAAAAAGTTGAAATTACTTAGAAATGATTAGAGACATGGGGAAAAGTCTATTAAAATGAAAGGTAAAATAACATACCTTTTTACCATTCAAAGTCTTCAGGATTTTCAAGTGTTTCTACATATGATGCCTCATAGACATTGTATAGGAAAAATCCATGCTCTTTTATGTATGAGATTAAAAACAGACAACATCTTTAAAAAAAAATTTTTTTTAACGTTTATTTATTTTTGAGAGAGAGAGACAGAGCGTGAGCGATGGAAGGGCAGAGAGAGAGAGAGGGAGATGAAGAATCAGAAGCTTGCTCCAGGCCCCAAGCTGTCAGCACGGAGCCTAACACAGGGTTGAACTCACAAACTGTGAGATCAGGACCTGAGCTGAAGTCAGACGCTTAACCGACTGAACCACCCAGGCGCTTAACTGACTGGGGCACCCAGGAGCCCCAAAATGGATAACATTTTTTCCAAGAAGTAATAATAAGTGGGAAGTCAGTGGAAATGTTTGCCATTTTCAAATAATTTTTCTAGACCAGGTTCTATGAAAATAAAAAGCCATTTAGCAAGTTTCTTATCTTTTATTGTGTTTAGATTTCTCCTCATAGAAAGAAGTGTTTTAATATATTGTTTTCATATTGCTCAGTTTTTAATACCATAAAGTGTTCTTCATTTATTCAACAAACATAGTTTGATTATTGGGTATAATCAAAACATACCTTTAGAAGATATAGTGGATATAAAAGAAGCACAAAAATACTTTTGTCTTCAATATGTTAGCATAATTCTAATGATAAATTGAAACCACCTCATGAAAGGTGTCTTGAATTTAATCAGATGTTTCGTGATAATTCCCTTGCAATCACTGATCTATAATGATACTGGATTCATAATAGTCCAGTTACTTGCAGATTTTTGAGAATGTAAATTCACACTGAAATCCCTAAGAACCATAGTGAATTATTTTAAAGTCTAGTTTGTGTATTTGTGATTGCTTTACTCATTTGTAAGATGTTTTCTTCTTTTCACTGGATTTGCCAAGTTAGAAATCATTATTGGAAGGTAAAATTTTTCTCATGATTATTTAAATTATGTTGTGTACTGAATGAACAAAGAAACTCTGATAACTACATCTGTGTATTGAATTATTTACTCAATACATAACATTTTCTTGGTGTGAGGGGAATGCAATTTCAATCTAAGTATACCCTTGCCATTCAGAAAATAAAAATCTTTATATTAGGGGGACACTCATAAATAAAGTCACAAGATAGGCATCTTCATATCTTGCAACTGACTTTCTCTGCTTTCTCCTCACCCCAGTGGAATATGCTGGGTGATCTGTTTGCTTTGTAGAAGCTTCTCTCTGAAGCATTGTTAGATGTAAAGCAACTAGGCAATGATGCAGAGAAAGAAGTGCCCTCTTACACTGTTGGTGGGAATGCAAACTGGTGCAGCCACTCTGGAGAACCGTTTGCAGGTTCCTCAAAAAGTTAAAAATAGAACTACCCTACAACCCAGCAATTGTATCACTAGGTATTTACCCAAAGGATACAGAAATACTGATTCAAAAGGGCACAGGCACCCTGATGTTTATAGCAGCCTTAGGGGCAATACCCAAATTATGGAAAGAATCCAAGTGTCCATGTACCAGTGGATGGATAAAGATGTGGTAATTATATATACAATGGAATCTTACTCAGCCATCAAAAAGAATGAAATCTTGCCATTTGCAAAAGACGTGCATGGAGGTAAAGTGTGTTATGATGAGCGAAATAAGTCAGTGAGAGAAAGACAAATACCATATGATGTCACTCATGTGTGGAATTTAAGAAACAGAATGAACATGGGGGGAAAAGAGAAAGGCAAACCATAAAGCAGACTCTTAACTAGAGAGAACGAAGTGAGGGTTGCTGGAGGGGAGGGAGAGTAGGGGATGGGTTAAATGGGTCAGGGGATTAAGGAGGGCACTCGTGGTAAGCACTGGGTGCTATTAAAATAAAGGGGAAAAAAAGCAAGCAGGATTAGAAAACATAAATAAATAAATAAATAAATAAATAAATAAATAAATAAATAAAATAGCACTCGTGCACACAAAGGGTAGCAGTGTGACATTAGTCTTGCTGGTTCCAGCACAAAGGAAATGCAGGATGCATCTAGAATTGAGGGAGAAATAGAAGGCCATCTGGAATAGGAAAACTAGATTGACCAGGAAGAAGATATTTCTGGTTATTCATGTTCTGTGGACTAAGAACTGACTGCAAGGAATTCTAAAAGTGCAATCAGAAAATGTTGAGAATCTGTCCAAATAACAGTAAGATTGGATTAGCTTTGACAGACTATATTCAGATGTAATAGATGGGTTGCACACACAGGGAAGAAAAAGTGACTATTCTTAAATATCAAAATGAATGGTACACATAGTAACTAGCAGAAACATGTAGAACTTTTATGTGATTTTTATTCCATATTATTACTGATAGTGGACATCAGAATATTTTACAACGGATTTTAAAGAATCCCCTGTGTATTTCTTGTGCCTTTTCAAAAACACATTTTCAAAAAGCAGACGAAATATTTCTGGTCTCAGAAGTGAACAGTTAAGTGAGAAGAAATGCTTGAAGTATGAGAGTAAATGGAAACTGTTACCAAGTATGCATCCCTGAAAATACCCTCTAACTCCTGGGTGGTGATTTCATTGGCTCTTCTTTTACTAGATTAGTTTAAACCTGACCTGGATCTTGTTTAGATTATTAGATAACAGTTTTTAAAGGGAATTGATATTTAATGACAAAATAAAATAATTTAAGAACCTAGTTACAGACAAACTCTCCTTGCTGACATTTAAAATAAATTGGACGCTATCCAAATAAAATGCTATCAAATTATTTTATGGTGAAGATCGATTTTTAGGAAAACAGAGAAAAACAATATTTTTTAAAAATTTTAATCTCACAGAATTTATAGAACCTTAAATAAAGCAAACTTACAGGAGCCACCTGTGAGTTACTTATTTATACACTAATTACTCATTTTAAAAAATAATTATTGGACACCATTTTAGGTATGAGATATCATGCTAGACATTGGAAACAAAAAAAGATAAATGAGAATTTGTCCTTGGGTAGCTTATGTTTATCAAGGGCAAAAAGATTTATAATGAATCATGGGCAGTGGAGTGATTTATGACTAAAATAGAAAATTACTGAAGATGTAGTGAGAATACAAACCCCCAAAAGGTTGATTCTATTCTGTGGAAATGGAAGAGTGTCAGGAAAGGTTGCAGAGACCTGGTCATACTTGAATGGAGTCTCGAAAGCTCCAAGAAAGCTTGCCAAATAAATCTTACACCAAGCAACAGAATGTAACTGACTATTTTAGACCATACACATGGACAATATTGTGATTCCTTATCAAGAAAAATTTATCTTAGTACATAGAGAAGGTCCACAGCATAAAACCAAAGGAGGCTTTTACTTTATAAAACCCCAGCTAGAAAAATTGCACTTTTATAGGATGTTGCACTGTTGGTGGGAATGGAAACTGGTGCAGCCATTCTCGAAAACAGTGTGGAGGTTCCTCAAAAAATTAAAACTAGATCTACCCTATGACCCAGCAATAGCACTGCTAGGAATTTATCCAAGGGATACAGGAGTGCTGATGCATAGGGGCACTTGTACCCCAATGTTTATAGCAGCACTCTCAACAATAGCCAAATGATGGAAAGAGCCTAAATGCCCATCAACTGACGAATGGATAAAGAAATTGTGGTTTATGTACACAATGGAATACTACTTGGCAATGAGGAAGAATGAAATATGGCCTTTTGTAGCAACGTGGATGGAACTGGAAAGTGTGATGCTAAGTGAAATAAGTCATACAGAGAAAGACAGATACCATATGTTTTCACTCTTATGTGGATCCCAAGAAACTTAAGAGAAGACCATGGGGGAGGGGAAGGGGGAAAAAAAGTTACAGAGAGGGAAAGAGGCAAACCATAAGAGACTCTTAAATACTGAGAACAAGCTGAGGGTTTATGGGGTGGGGGAGGGAGGGGAAAGTGGGTGATGGGCATTGAGGAGGGCATCTGTTTGGATGAGCACTTTGTGTTGTATGGAAACCAATTTGACAATAAATTTCATATTAAAAAAATAAATAATCAGAGCATCTTAGAGGTCAGAATGGAACTTCATAGTTGTTTGTTTTCAATCCCCACCCAGTGAAAGAATATATAAACTGAGATAGATTTTTCTGAGAAAAGCTTGAAAATTATCCATATCCAAGACAGACAATTTTTAAGCTTTTCACAGGAATAATCTATTTAGTTTTGTAGACATGTAATAATTATGGAGAAAATCTATTACGAATTTCTGGTATATAACTTGACGAATTACTTGGGTCTATGTCTGTACTATGAAGTCACACTGAATGTATCTGAACTTTCTTCCCTGTTATAAAAGCTGAAAGTTTTCCACTACTGGGAAACGTATATTTGAAAACAGACATCCTTCTAGGCATTAACTGACATCGTTAACATTTTCATGTATTGTTTATGTGCTCTTTTCAAATTTATCCAGAATGTATTAGAGGTTCAAATTTGCAATAACATATTTAAACTTAATTTCTGTGAACTATAACTATATTTTTCTAAAGATGTTTTTATTCACCAAATGTTTACATAAATACAAAGGATTTAGTCTTTCAACTTCCCATGATATAACTGATTTTAATATTGGACAGACTAAATATAGAGATCCATAAAATATTTTATTTAAATGTTTATTCATCTATGAATAAAAAGCATTAACTTTCCAGAAATAGTTTAGAGTGTTTATCTGAAAATATGGCCCTTAGAAATTATGGGGAACTTATAGTTTACAAGTTAAAAACTCTTTCGATTTTTTTGTTATTGAAGGATTTAAATTAAAATATGTCTAGAATATATTTGCAAAGAGGAAATAAACAATTCAATATAACAACTTTTTTTTTGTCTCTCCATAATTAAAGTTCTTTGACAGCACTACCAATAATATTTTAGGAACCAGAATTCTGAACACATTAACACAAATCTCATAATAAATATGAATATAAATGCTGCCACTTGTGTAATTGAGCAAAACAGTGGGGATTGTGATATTGTGGGGGTGGTGGTGCTGATATTGCAGATGTTTGATTAGAAATTCAGTGGCAGCAAACTGCTTATACATCAGTAAGTTTAGGTTTGAAAATCCTTTGGGTACTGAAACCAAACTGCCTACTGTAAGATTCTATGTTCACGATGAACTGATGTATTGACGACCCTATTGATGTGCTAAAGCTACATGCTGATGGCAGAGAGCCCTATGTGGGCTTCTAACCCTGAGATCGCCACCTGAGCCAAATTTGGACCCTTAACCAACTGAGCCACCCAGGTGCCCCAGTCAACTTTTTTTTTTTTTAATCAGAAAGGCATCTTTTCTTTTTTTTTTTTTTTTTTTTACGTCTTGTCTGTTTTATTTATTTATTTATTTTTATTTATATATGAAATTTATTGTCAAATTGGTTTCCATACAACACCCAGTGCTCATCCCAAAAGGTGCCCTCCTCAATACCCATCACCCACCCTCTCCTCCCTCCCACCCCCCATCAACCCTCAGTTTGTTCTCAGTTTTTAAGAGTCTCTTATGCTTTGGCTCTCTCCCACTCTAACCTCTTTTTTTTTTTTTTTTCCTTCCCCTCCCCCATGGGTTCCTGTTAAGTTTCTCAGGATCCACATAAGAGTGAAACCATATGGTATCTGTCTTTCTCTGTATGGCTTATTTCACTTAGCATCACACTCTCCAGTTCCATCCACGTTGCTACAAAAGGCCATATTTCATTTTTTCTCATTGCCACGTAGTATTCCATTGTGTATATAAACCACAATTTCTTTATCCATTCATCCGTTGATGGACATTTAGGCTCTTTCCATAATTTGGCTATTGTTGAGAGTGCTGCTATGAACATTGGGGTACAAGTGCCCCTATGCATCAGTACTCCTGTGTCCCTTGGATAAATTCCTAGCATTGCTATTGCTGGGTCATAGGGTAGGTCTATTTTTAATTTTCTGAGGAACCTCCACACTGCTTTCCAGAGCGGCTGCACCAATTTGCATTCCCACCAACAGTGCAAGAGGGTTCCCGTTTCTCCACATCCTCTCCAGCATCTATAGTCTCCTGATTTGTTCATTTGGGCCACTCTGACTGGCGTGAGGTGATACCTGAGTGGGGTTTTGATTTGTATTTCCCTGATAAGGAGCGAAGCTGAACATCTTTTCATGTGCCTGTTGGCCATCCGGATGTCTTCTTTAGAGAAGTGTCTATTCATGTTTTCTGCCCATTTCTTCACTGGGTTATTTGCTTTTCGGGTGTGGAGTTTGGTGAGCTCTTTATAGATTTTGGATACTAGCCCTTTGTCCGATATGTCATTGGCAAATATCTTTTCCCATTCCGTTGGTTGCCTTTTAGTTTTGTTGGTTGTTTCCTTTGCTGTGCAGAAGCTTTTTATCTTCATAAGGTCCCAGGAATTCACTTTTGCTTTTAATTCCCTTGCCTTTGGGGATGTGTCGAGTAAGAGATTGCTACGGCTGAGGTCAGAGAGGTCTTTTCCTGCTTTCTCCTCTAAGGTTTTGATGGTTTCCTGTCTCACATTCAGGTCCTTTATCCATTTTGAGTTTATTTTTGTGAATGGTGTGAGAAAGTGGACTAGTTTCAACCTTCTGCATGTTGCTGTCCAGTTCTCCCAGCACCATTTGTTAAAGAGACTGTCTTTTTTCCATTGGATGTTCTTTCCTGCTTTGTCAAAGATGAGTTGGCCATACGTTTGTGGGTCTAGTTCTGGGGTTTCTATTCTATTCCATTGGTCTATGTGTCTGTTTTTGTGCCAATACCATGCTGTCTTGATGATGACAGCTTTGTAGTAGAGGCTAAAGTCTGGGATTGTGATGCCTCCCGCTTTGCTCTTCTTCTTCAAAATTACTTTGGCTATTCGGGGCCTTTTGTGGTTCCATATGAATTTTAGGATTGCTTGTTCTAGTTTCGAGAAGAATGCTGGTGCAATTTTGATTGGGATTGCATTGAATGTGTAGATAGCTTTGGGTAGTATTGACATTTTGACAATATTTATTCTTCCAATCCATGAGCAGGGAATGTCTTTCCATTTCTTTAAATCTTCTTCAATTACCTTCATAAGCTTTCTATAGTTTTCAGCATACATATCCTTTACATCTTTGGTTAGATTTATTCCTAGGTATTTTATGCTTCTTGGTGCAATTGTGAATGGGATCAGTTTCTTTATTTGCCTTTCTGTTGCTTCATTGTTAGTGTATAAGAATGCAACTGATTTCTGTACATTGGTTTTGTATCCTGCAACTTTGCTGAATTCATGTATCAGTTCTAGCAGACTTTTGGTAGAGTCTATCGGATTTTCCATGTATAATATCATGTCATCTGCAAAAAGCGAAAGCTTGACTTCATCTTTGCCAATTTTGATGCCTTTGATTTGCTTTTGTTGTCTGATTGCTGATGCTAGAACTTCCAGCACTATGTTAAACAACAGCGGTGAGAGTGGGCATCCCTGTCATGTTCCTGATCTCAGGGAAAAAGCTTTCAGTTTTTCCCCGTTGAGGATGATGTTAGCTGTGGGCTTTTCATAAATGGCTTTTATGATCTTTAAGTATGTTCCTTCTATCCTGACTTTCTCAAGGGTTTTTATTAAGAAAGGGTGCTGGATTTTGTCAAAGGCCTTTTCTGCATCGATTGACAGGATCATATGGTTCTTCTCTTTTTTTTGTTAATGTGATGTATCACGTGGATTGATTTGCGAATGTTGAACCAGCCCTGCATCCCAGGAATGAATCCCACTTGATCATGGTGAATAATTCTTTTTATATGCCGTTGAATTCGATTTGCTAGTATCTTATTGAGAATTTTTGCATCCATATTCATCAGGGATATTGGCCTGTAGTTCTCTTTTTTTACTGGGTCTCTGTCTGGTTTAGGAATCAAAGTAATACTGGCTTCATAGAATGAGTCTGGAAGTTTTCCTTCCCTTTCTATTTCTTGGAATAGCTTGAGAAGGATAGGTATTATCTCTGCTTTAAACGTCTGGTAGAACTCCCCTGGGAAGCCATCTGGTCCTGGACTCTTATTTGTTGGGAGATTTTTGATAACCGATTCAATTTCTTCGCTGGTTATGGGTCTGTTCAAGCTTTCTATTTCCTCCTGATTGAGTTTTGGAAGAGTGTGGGTGTTCAGGAATTTGTCCATTTATTCCAGGTTGTCCAATTGGTTGGCATATAATTTTTCATAGTATTCCCTGATAATTGTTTGTATCTCTGAGGGATTGGTTGTAATAATTCCATTTTTATTCCTGATTTTATCTATTCGGGTCATCTCCCTTTTCTTTTTGAGAAGCCTGGCTAGAGGTTTGTCAATTTTGTTTATTTTTTCAAAAAACCAACTCTTGGTTTCGTTGATCTGCTCTACAGTTTTTTTAGATTCTATGTTGTTTATTTCTGCTCTGATCTTTATTATTTCTCTTCTTCTGATGGGTTTAGGCTGCCTTTGCTGTTCTGCTTCTATTTCCTTTAGGTGTGCTGTTAGATTTTGTATTTGGGATTTTTCTTGTTTCTTGAGATAGGCCTGGATTGCAATGTATTTTCCTCTCAGGACTGCCTTCGCTGCGTCCCAAAGCGTTTGGATTGTTGTATTTTCATTTTCGTTTGTTTCCATATATTTTTTAATTTCTTCTCTAATTGCCTGGTTGACCCACTCATTCGTTAGTAGGGTGTTCTTTAACCTCCATGCTTTTGGAGGTTTTCCAGACTTTTTTCTGTGGTTGATTTCAAGCTTCATAGCATTGTGGTCTGAAAGGATGCATGGTATGATTTCAATTCTTGTAAACTTATGAAGGGCTGTTTTGTGACCCAGTATATGATCTATCTTGGAGAATGTTCCATGTGCACTTGAGAAGAAAGTATATTCTGTTGCTTTGGGATGCAGAGTTCTAAATATATCTGTCAAGTCCATCTGATCCAATGTCTCATTCAGGGCCCTTGTTTCTTTATTGACCGTGTGTCTGGATGATCTATCCATTTCTGTAAGTGGGCTGTTAAAGTCCCCTGCAATTACCACATTCTTATCAATAAGGTTGCTTATGTTTGTGATTAATTGTTTTATATATTTGGGCGCTCCGGTATTCGGCGCATAGACATTTATAATTGTTAGCTCTTCCTGATGGATAGACCCTGTCACTATTATATAATGTCCTTCTTCATCTCTTGTTACAGCCTTTAATTTAAAGTCTAGTTTGTCTGATATAAGTATGGCTACTCCAGCTTTCTTTTGGCTTCCAGTTGCATGATAAATAGTTCTCCATCCCCTCACTCTCAATCTAAAGGTGTCCTCAGGTCTAAAATGAGTCTCTTGTAGACAGCAAATAGATGGGTCTTGTTTTTTTATCCATTCTGATACCCTATGTCTTTTGGTTGGCGCATTTAATCCATTTACATTCAGTGTTATTATAGAAAGATATGGGTTTAGAGTCATTGTGATGTCTGTATGTTTTATGCTTGTAGTGATGTCTCTGGTACTTTGTCTCACAGGGTCCCCCTTAGGATCTCTTGGAGGGCTGGTTGAGTGGTGACAAATTCCTTCAGTTTTTGTTTGTTTGGGAAGACCTTTATCTCTCCTTCTATTCTAAATGACAGACTTGCTGGATAAAGGATTCTCGGCTGCATATTTTTTCTGTCTAGCACACTGAAAATCTCGTGCCAATTCTTTCTGGCCTGCCAAGTTTCAAAAGAGAGATCAGTCACGAGTCTTATAGGTCTCCCTTTATATGTGAGGGCACGTTTACCCCTTGCTGCTTTCAGAATTTCTCTTTATCCTTGTATTTTGCCAGTTTCACTATGATATGTCGTGCAGAAGATCGATTCAAGTTACGTCTGAAGGGAGTTCTCTGTGCCTCTTGGATTTCAATGCCTTTTTCCTTCCCCAGTTCAGGGAAGTTCTCAGCTATTATTTCTTCAAGTACCCCTTCAGCACCTTTCCCTCTCTCTTCCTCCTCTGGGATACCAATTATGCGTAGATTATTTCTTTTTAGTGTATCACTTAGTTCTCTAATTTTCCCCTCATACTCCTGGATTTTTTTATCTCTCTTTTTCTCAGCTTCCTCTTTTTCCATAACTTTATCTTCTAGTTCACCTATTCTCTCCTCTGCCTCTTCAATCCGAGCCGTGGTGGTTTCCATTTTGTTATGCATTTCGTTTAAAGGGTTTTTCAGCTCCTCGTGACTGTTCCTTAGTCCCTTGATCTCTGTAGCAAGAGATTCTCTGCTGTCAGCTATACTGTTTTCAAGCCCAGCGATTAATTTTATGACTATTATTCTAAATTCACTTTCTGTTATATTATTTAAATCCTTTTTGATCAGCTCATTAGCTGTTGTTATTTCCTGGAGATTCTTCTGAGGGGAATTCTTCCGCTTGGTCATTTTGGATAGTCCCTGGCGTTTTGAGGACCTGCAGAGCACTTCCCCTATGCTGTGGTGTATAACTGGAGTTGGTGGGCAGAGCCGCAGTCAGACCTGATGTCTGCCCCCAGCCCACCGCTGGGGCTACAGTCAGACTGGTTTGTGCCTTCTCTTCCCCTCTCCTAGGGGCGGGATTCCCTGTGGGGTGGGGTGGCCTGTCTGGGCTACTTGCACACTGCCAGGCTTGTGATGCTGGGGATCTGGCGTCTTAGCTGGGGTGGGTAGGCAAGGTGCACAGGGGCAGGAGGGGCAGGCTTAGCTTGCTTCTCCTTAGGTGATCCACTTCAGGAGGGGCCCTGTGGCAGCAGGAGGGAGTCAGATCCGCTGCCGGAGGTTTGGCTCCGCAGAAGTGCAGAGTTGGGTGTTTGCGCGGAGTGAGCAAGTTCCCTGGCAGGAACTGGTTCTCTTTGGGATTTTGGCTGGGGGATGGGCGGGGGAGATGGCGCTGGCGAGCGCCTTTGTTCCCCACCAATCTGAGCTCTGTCGTCCGGGGGCTCAGCAGCTCTCCTTCCCTTTGTCCTCCAGCCTTCCCGCTTTCTGAGCAGAGCTGTTAACTTATGACCTCCCAGACACTAAGTCGCGCTTGCTGTCGGAACACAGTCCGTCAGGCCCCTCCGCTTTTTGCAAGCCAGACTCGGGGGCTCTGCTTGGCCGGCGAGCCGCCCCTCCGCCCCGGCTCCCTCCCGCCAGTCCGTGGAGTGCGCACTGCCTCGCCGCCCTTCCTACCCTCTTCCGTGGGCCTCTCATCTGCGCTTGGCTCCGGCGACTCCGTTCTGCTAATCCTCTGGCGGTTTTCTGGGTTATTTAGGCAGGTGTAGGTGGAATCTAAGTGATCAGCAGGACGCGCGGTGAGCCCAGCCTCCTCCTACGCCGCCATCTTCCGCATCTTTTCTTTTTTACACTTTTATTTCTTTTATTTTTCTTCTACTTTTATTATTTCTTTCATTTCTATTTCTTTTATTTTTAACCCTTTGACCCCCTGCAACCATTTCTCCAACCCCCAACACCTGCCTCTGGCAACCACCCATCTGTTCTCAGTATCTATGTATGTTTTTTGTTTTTCTTTTAGATTCCATGTATAAGAAAGATAAAATGGTATTTGTCCTTCTTTGTCTGACTTATTTCACTTAGCATAATGCCCTCAAAGTCCATCCACATTTTTCCAAATGGTAAGAATTTATTCTTTTTTAAGACTAAATCATATTCCATTATAAATAAACACAACAATTTCCTTATCCACCCATCCATCAGTGGAAACTTATATTGTTTCCATATCTTGTCTATCATTAATAATGCTGCACCATAGGGTGCAGATACAGATATCTTTTGGAGTTGGTGCTTTTGTTTCCTTCAGACAAATATCCACAAGTGGAATAATGGGACCATGTGGTATTTCTGTCTTTAATTTTTTAAGAAACCTACATACTCTGTTTCATAGTGGCTGCACCAATTTACATTCCCACTATAAGTTCACTTTTTAATAAAAGAAACTAGAAAGAATATGAAAGTTTTCTAGAAATATCTGAGACAAATATTAGACCAAAATGGTATTTATAATGGTCGCTTTCATAGAAAAGTACCTCATTTTTTTCTTTCTTTTTTTTATCCCCAATCTTCATTTCTTCTTGAAATATCCATGTACCTAATTTTAAAAATTACTTCAATTTGAGCTACCCTTTTCTAGCTCCTTCTATGTCTAAGTAGAATCAAGGAAATAATTATTCTCCTAAAGTAAATGTTTCAAGATGTTATCCTCCTGAAATTTGCCAAGATCTCAGTACAATAGCAATACTGTTAACAAAACTCATCAAATAACCATAAAGGGAATATGTGATAATAAAATCTAAGCTTCTAAATTTTCACTTCCCCCATCTCTCTACCCCTCTCCATCCCTGTCTTTCTCCACATACACGCCAGGAGACCTTCAGGTAAATTATCTTCATTTCTTCTCTTACTGGTAGATATAAACTCAGAAAACAAAAATCATAAAAATAATACTTATTATGGAGTTCATTTATTGCACACAAACATCTCAAATTCTCTGCAGTAATATACTAAGAAGTTTTACTTTCTCAAAAGTTTTTTCTTCTGAGAGGTATTCTAGAGGTGTAAATACTGCCTTATAACACATAAAGTGTCCATTTTCTCAATTTGTTGACTATTTTACACATTGTGAAACATTAGTAGAATTAACAAGTGGCAGATAGTCAAAATATTTCCAATATTCTAAATAAGAAAAAAAGTCCCTTTCCATCCTATTCAGTGCTTTGACCCTGTTGAATTATAATGGATACCTAAAACATGAGTAGTGTGGTTTTATTGCACTTTCGGTCACAAAAGATGCACTATCTTAGCACAATCTGATATGTATTACATATTTGATATCTGCATGTTGAATGGATCAAATTTGTATACAGTAAAATCATTTATAAAAATGATTTATAAAACAGTGCCAGAGAGATGAATGCCATGCAGACCTGGACATCAGAACACGGAGAGCAGAGAAACACAAGTTAGCAAATTGGGCCTGAAACCACAGGTTTAACTAACATTTACTCCCAGGGAATAGTTTCTTGTAACAGGAAATGAGGTGAATGATGTACATTTTGGCCATTAATTTTACGTGTGCAATTCTTACATGTAATTTTGTATCAACAAATTAGACTTAATTTTAAAAAGTCTACTTTTCCCTAAGTTTCTCTTCTTATGTTTTCTTTCCTGAGTTTGTTCCAGTTACTAGGTCAGAAACACCTCCAAAGGGTGGCAGTGAAAATAATTGTTATATATTGTTATACCAGCTTTTAAAACGTCATACATAGGGGCACCTGGGTGGCTCAGTTGGTTGAGCGTCTGACTCTTGCATTCGGCTCAAGTCACGATCCCAGGGTTGTGGGTTGGAGCCCCATGTTGGGTTCCATGCTGAGTGTGGAGCCTGCTTAAGATTTGCTCCCTCTGCCCCTCTCCTTCTCTCCCCAGCCCCCACTCACTCTCTCTCTCTCTCTCTCTCTCTCAAATAAAAAAAAAAATTATTAAGCAATTTAGAAAATAGACTGATACAAGTACAAAAATAGGCTTCTTTTCTTTGACAAATAAGAAACTACGATACTATGAAACAATGATAGTCTTTTCATAAAATGATGACGGAACAACTGGACGTGTACATGGAAAAACTGATTCTAGACGCAGATCTTACACCCTTCACAAAAACTAACAAAATGGATTATAGCCTAAATATAAAATGAAAAACTAACACTCCTAGAAGGTAACATACAAGAAAATCTACATGACCATGGGTTTGGTGGTGACTTTTTAAAAACAACACTGAAGACACAATCCGTGAAAGAAAGAATTGATAAGCTGAACGTTGTTAAAATTAAAAACTTCTGTTCTGTGAGGGACAATGTCAAGAGAATGAAAAGACAAACCTTAGACTTGGAAACAGTATTTGCAAAACACATACCTGATACAGTACTGTGATCCAAAATATAAAATAACTCAAAATAACTTGATTAAACTATGGGCAAAAGATCTCAAGACATCTTACCAAGAATATATACAAGTGGCAAATAAACGTATGAGACAACGCTCAGGGTCCTATATCCTCAGGGGAATGCCAATTAAAACAACAATGAAATACCTGTAGCCACTATTCAAATGGCTACAACCCAATACACTGAGGATAGCAAGTGCTCCCAAGGACGTGGAGAAGGAAATGTAGAATGGTACAGCCGCTTTGGAAGAGGTTTGGCTGTTTCTTAGAAAGCTAGACATCAGCTTGCCATGTGATCCATCAATTGCACTCGTTGGTATTTACCCAGATTAGATGAACACTTAACGTCCACACCAAAACCTGAATGTAGATGTTTATAGCAGCTTCATTCATGATCGCCACACCTTGGGTGCAACCAAGACGCCCTTGAGAACGGATAAACAAAACAAGGCCATAACGACAATGGAATTATTCAACACTAGTGGTAATGATCTTGCAGTATGATGCTCTTAGATGCCACTAAATACAAAATGTGCTTAAACCGCTGTTCCTTACCTGCTTGATACACTTTCTTCAAGTGTTCCACTATTGAAGATAAAAATTATAGAGCAACTTTCCTGCAGACTCCTCCACCGTTTATCCTTGCAATATTTTCTGCCTGAAACTTTACCTGATACTATTTGCATTCTGTACTGTGATGACAGGTAAGTCTTCTGGCTTTCTCTACAGTTAAGTTCCAAATTCTAGAAAATAATATATCTATGGATATATAATATTATATAAATATGTAAGTATGTAATATATAATTTTATTATAATATAAATTGTATATTACATAGAGAAATTATTGTGTGAATTTTTTTATTCAAAAAAATTTTATGTTTTTATTTTATTTTTGAGAGAGAGAGAGAGAGAGCGCGCACACGCGCACACGCTAGTGGGGGAGAGGCAGAGAGAGGAGACACAGAATCTGAAGCAGGCTCCAGGCTACGAGTTGTCAGCAGAGAGCCTGATGCGGGACTTGAACTCACGGATAGCGAGATCACGGATAGTGAGATCATGACCTGAGCCCAAGTCGGACACCCAACCGACTGAGCCACCCAGGCGCCCCTATTGTGTGGATTTATTAAGTATCAGAGCTAATTGTTACGTTAGAATTACTTTTCTTTTTCTTTAGACCCAGCATCACAGCTGTCGTACCACTTAGAGAAAATGTTTCCAGCATCAAAGCAAAATCAATTTTTTCTCTTCCTCTCCCATGTTCACTTAAATTCAAATCACATTGAATAGTGTGTTTTTTATGTAAATGATGATGTTCTTCCACATATTTTGCTTCCTGAGGCTTTTAATTGGCTTTCTTTTCTATTAACAAAAGTATAATGAATGTCTCGCATCTCCACAAAGTATTTCCCCTATCTGGAGTTTCATCATCTCTTCTAGTCGCTTTGCCAGAGATATGCTTTGTAGACTTTTCAAACTTCTGCTTTACTGGGATCTGTTCTGCACACAGCTGCCACTCTAAGATTTCACCACATCACACTCCTGTCTTCCATTCACTGTTTCCTGAATCCCAGGTTATTCTCTTCTTTGATTTTGTTTGTTTGCCCTAGTTAAGAAGTAACTTCCTTAAAAAAATAAATCAATAACAAACAAACAAAACAAAACACATTGTATTCTAGTCCGTTTCAACTCCAAATGATACCTTGCAATTTTTTCCTCCTATGATTTATTTTCTTTGATTGATCTGGTTTTGTACACAATTATTTTTCCCCTTCCATTATGGCATTAAGATTTTCCTTTAGTCCCCTCCCCCCTTTCATGCCGCTGGTTTTAATGGATTGAATCTTCATAGCAAAAAAAAAAAAAAAAAAAAAAAAAAAAGAAAAAGAAAAATCCAGTTGTTGTGTTTCCTACTAAGTTAGTGTAGTATTTAGGTAATGCCAGAGGGAAGAGCTCTTAACTCGGAAGTGCTAACGTCCAATACTAGGAACCAAACAATTCACTAAACTGTTTTCCTTAGAGGAAATCGCTTTATTTTTTGATGAGGGAGTAAAAACTGGCTGCTTTCCTCTCATATGAAGGAAGGTGTAGAGGATGGTCGAGTTCCCTAGCTATTCCATGGTTAAATATGGGATCGATCTTCATTTTTTAGTGCCCTCTGCTCTGCCAATTGCTTGGACGAGGGGTCTCAAAGCAGTTTCACTTAAGCTGTGAATTTCCCCTGAACACTAACCCTAGATAGTGGCTTGTTTTCATCATTTCATCCATCAATTTGCATTCCATATTCCATTTTCCAGAGATTTATTTAGAGTTCTCATCTGCTGATAACCACATCATATGCTTCTTGTTAGGCTTTAAGAGATTATTCCTTTGTGTAGTTTTCACTGAATAACAATGAGGTTTCAGAAGGAAGAGGAGGCAAACGCCTGCTCTCCAGCCATGATTTAAATAGAAATTTAAAGTTAACTTTCATATTCTTATTTTGAATACAAAAAATGTCAACGTGCATAAATCCAATATATGTATAAAATTTCTATTATAAAAAGCAAAGTTTTCCCCATCACTTCAATTGCCCCTTAAGAGTTATTCACATCATAATGTATTATTTTAAAACGAGATTTTGAAATTAATGTGTATTAGTTTTAAATAGAAAGAGATGAGCAAAGATTCTGTGGGTAATCAGTTTACTTGAGGAAAAACAGCACTTCTGATGTGAGCTATTTCATTTACATATTATTGTGCATATATAATAAAATACACTTTGCTAAAAAACTCTTTCAAAATATTTTCCCCAGAAGAATCTTGGCTACTTCAGGGCATGGCACACATTTTGGTAATTTCTATTTGCTTTCTTAACAACACAGTTCATAGATCAAGCTGATGGACCATCAACCATTAATTAGTTATTATATAAACACATTTAACAGCTGCATTTATTCCATAAACAAAAGCAGGTCAAATATGTCATCACAAAAATGGATCTAAATTGGTTGTACATAGTCTGTAATTTATTATTCAGATATGAAAAATGATTTTTGGTAATGAATTTTTCATATAACTAATCAAGTTTATTTTCTAAACTCTAAAGAAACCATTAATTTGCCTTGTTATAATAATCTATTTTAATGGGCCTTTCAGAACTCCCTATACGGCTACTAATGACTGAATATAAAAGTCATCTCATGTTTCATCTATTCCTAGTTTTATTTTCATTAATCATTATGGAATCATTGAAGCATTGACATTTTTCTACATAAATCAACAGCTGAGTTCGCATCCCCCCCCCCAAAAAAAAAAAAAAGGCATAATTTGTGCAAGGCTGAAGAGCCCTTTCCAGAGAGAGATGAAAAGGCAACTCTCCAGTATCACAACTCTTTGGCAAGGAGATCTTTAAGACGCACCTTCCAAAAGTCACTTCCGTGTTACCCCCAGTGCCATGAAAATTCAGAAGACCTCCAAGGAACTATGACCTCCTCACTGGGAAGTCTGTGCATCATTCAATTGTGAGTGTGGAGTTTCCAGTAGTAACATTGGCCTGTGATACTAGGGCACTAGCAAACATGACCCCACCAATTCATGGCCAGCAGTTGCTTGATCAATTACATGGGCTACTGTAGTATGACAGTATATTTTTTAATCATGGTGATTATAATTGAATAAAAATGTACGTTTCAAAATTACTGTTGCCACGGCACTTAAGTTTGATTATGGTTTGGGGTCATTTATCTAGGACCCATTTCTATAAAAATTCCATTGCAGGATGCATGGATGGTTCAGTCAGTTAAGTGTCTGACTCTTCATTTCGGCTCAGGTCATGATCTCATGGTCATGAGATTGAGCCCCATGTCGGGCTCTGCACTGGGTGTGGAGCCTGCTTAAGACTCTCTCTCTCTCTCTCTCTCTCTTTCTCTCCCTCCTCTACCCCTTTCCTCCACTTGCATGCTCTCTAAAACAAAAATAGTTTAGCATATTATGCTTGCAGTGAGCATTTTAATGTGCACATAAAACTACCAGCAATTTTGTTTATGGCTTACACCATAAAATGTAATGGCATATGATTTTTGTTCCTGCTGTCATTTAGAAATAACCCAGCATCTCGTCTAGGCACTGGAGATCTAGCAATGCACAAAGCAGACGTAATCTCTGTCCTCATGAAGCTTACACCCTGCGAAGACATATATTCTCATAGGTTGATGCTTTTCCCCACGATGTGGTTTCTATACGATACTCTTAGCTGCCTTGTATCTGCCTATCAAACTCATGTGCTAAGACCCATCTTAACTTTTATTTCCTTTGTGAAGTATCCTTGAGGTCACTTCTCTTTAACCCTAAATGTTCCTCAATATCAATTTTATAAAATAGTATACATTTCAATTGAGAGGGCAGTACAGTATAATAGTTTCAAGAGAAGCCCCTGGAAATAATAGTGTTCAGATAATAGTGTTCAGATTAATATTATCACTGGCATTTACTTTGGCAGTATTTTTTTTAACTACTTGGTGCCTCAGGTTTCTTATTCACAAAATGAAGAAAATAAGAATATTTCTTAAGACATTGTAAGGTAAAAACTGAGTTATCCAGTTTATAGGCAAAGTATGTAGGAAAAGTGTTGTCATAAAACACTAAAGAATTTTAGTTATGATTCAATTTATTTTTACCCTTACTATTAATAGTATTATCATTGTGTCACATTGTGGAATAGTTCTGTTCTTCAGGGAAAAGTGTAGTTGTTAGAAGAGAGTCTCTGTTAGAAGAGAATGAGTTGTTTACTCATTATTGAACTACAAATGCCTAGCACAGTTCCTGACACCAAGAAATCCTTAATGCAAAATTACTGATTTGAATTTAACCCTTAATTATATTAAAGGCAATGTGACAGCCCAAGTGGGAGGCAGTGACACAAAGCAAACAGGGATGTAAAAGCAAAACAAAAAAACCCAGAATAACAACAACAACAACAACAACAAAATCCCTATAAATCTCTTACTTTGCAGAGTATAATGTTGGACTCCAAAAATAGAGAAGATAGAGGGGGTTGGGAATTAAGAGGATGCAAGGCTGTCAATGTCCCCAGTGTATTAGGCAAAGTTGTTAAACTCTTTGGGTCCAAACTCTCTCATCTACCTAATGATGATTGTAATAGAAATACACTTTAATGTGAGAGTGCTTTACACACACACACACACACAGCATTACAACAGGAAGCTGTGTGACTTAAACAGGTGGAATGCAGTTTCATTTATTCAATTAGTACATGCTTTTTTAAAAAAATTACTACAGTCTTTTTTTATTCAATATTTTATTTTAATTTTATTAACATACAGTGTTATATTTGCTTCAGGTGTGCAATACAGTGACTGGCAATTCTATGCATCACCCAATGCTCGGCACGACAAGTGCCTCCCTAATTGCTATCACCTATTTCACCCATCCCCCTACCCGCCTCCCCTCTGATGACTATCAGTTTGTTCTCTATAGCTCAGAGTCAGTTTCTTGGTTTCTCTGTCTCTTTCTTTTGTTCTTTTTTTTTCTTCTTAAATTCCACATATGAGTGAAATCATATGGTATTTGTCTTTCTCTTACTGATTTATTTTGATTAGCATTATACTCTCTAGCTCCATCTATGTTGCTGCAAATGACAAGACTTCATTCTTTTTTATGGCTGAATAATATTCTACCATCTTCTTTATCCATTCGTCTATCAGTGGACCCTGGGTTGTTTCCATAATTTGGCTTTGAAAATAATGCTGCAATAAACATAGGGTTGCATGTATCCCTTTGAATTAGTGTTTTTATATTTTGGGGGTACTAGATTGTAGGAGAGTTCTATCTTTAACTTTTTGAGGATCCTCCACACTGTTTCCCATAGTGTCTGCACCAGTTTGCATTCCCAACAACAGTACATGAGGGCTCCTTTTTCTCCACATTTTTGCCAATGCTTGCTGTTTCTTGTGTTTTTGATTTCAGTCATTCTGGCAGGTGTGAAGTAATACCTCATTGTAGATTTGATTTGCATTTCCCTGATGATGAATGATATTGGTCATCTTTTCATGAGTCTTTTAGCCATCAAGATTTCTTCTTTGGAGAAATGTCTGTTCATGGCTTTTGCCCATTTTTTGATTGGATTGCTTTTTGGGTGTTGAGTTTTGAGTTACATCAGTTCTTTAGATATTTTGGGTACTAACCTTTTACTGGATGTGCCATTTGTAAATATCTTTTCCCATTCTATAGGTTGCCTTTTAGTTTTGTTAGTTATTTCCTTCACTGTGCAAAAGTTTTTTGTTTTGATGTAGTCCCAATGGTTTATTTTTGTTTTACTTCTCTTGACCAGGAAGACATATCTGGAAAAATGTTGCTATGACTGATGTCAGAGAAATTCCTGCCTGTGCCCTCTTCAAAGATTTTATGGTTTCAGATCTCATACTTAGGTTTGTAATCCATTTTGAAATTATTTTTGAGTATGATATAAACAATTGGTCCAGTTTCATTCTTTTGAAATGTAGCTGTCTAGTTTTCCCAACACCATTTGTTGGGAAATCCCACTGGATAGTATTTCCAGCTATGTCGAATATTAATTGACCATATAATCCTGGGTTTATTTCTGGGTTTTCTATTCTGTTCCATTGATCTATGTGCCTATTTGTGTGTGTGTGTGTGTGTGTGTGTGTGTGTGTGTGCTAGTACCATACTATTTTGATTAGTAGAGTTTTGTAATATAACTTGAAATATCGAGCTGTAATGCCTCCAGCTTTTTCTTTTTCAAGCTTGCTCTGGCTATTCAGGGTCCTTTGTGGTTACAAATTTTAGGGTATTTGTTCCAGTTCTGCGAAAAATGTTTTTTGTTATTTTGATAGGGACTGTATTAAATGTATAGATTGTTTTAGCTAGTGTAGACATTTTAACAATATTGTGCCACTAATCCATGAGCATGGAATGTCTTTCCAGTTCTTTGTGTCATCTTCAATTTCTTTATCCAATGTTTTATAGTTTTCAGAGTACAGGTCTTCTATCTGTTAGTTAGGTTTATTCCTAGGTATCTTATTCATTTTGATGCAATTATAAATGGGGTTGTTTTCTTAATTTCTCTTTCAGCTGCTTCATCATTAGTGTATAAAATGCAGCATATTGGGGCGCCTGGGTGGCGCAGTCTGTTAAGCGTCTGACTTCAGCCAGGTCACGATCTCGCGGTCCGTGAGTTCGAGCTCCGCGTCAGGCTCTGGGCTGATGGCTCGGAGCCTGGAGCCTGTTTCCGATTCTGTGTCTCCCTCTCTCTCTGCCCCTCCCCCGTTCAAGCTCTGTCTCTCTCTGTCCCAAAAATAAAAAAAAAAATAAAAAAGGTTAAAAAAATTAAAAAAAATAAAATAAAATGCAGCATATTGGGGCGCCTGGGTGGCGCAGTCGGTTAAGCGTCCGACTTCAGCCAGGTCAGGATCTCGCGGTCCGTGAGTTCAAGCCCCGCGTCAGGCTCTGGGCGGATGGCTCAGAGCCTGGAGCCTGTTTCTGATTCTGTGTCTCCCTCTCTCTCTGCCCCTCCCCCGTTCATGCTCTGTCTCTCTCTGTCCCAAAAATAAATAAACGTTGAAAAAAAAATTAAAAAAAAATAAATAAATAAATAAATAAAATGCAGCATATTTATTCACATTGATTTTGTACCTGTGACTTTCCTGAATTCACTTACCAGTTCTAGTGATTTTGGGGTGGAATATTTAGGGTTTTCTGTATATAATATTGTGTCATCTGGGAGGAGTGAAAGTTTTAATTCTTCCTTACCAATTTGGATGCATTTTATTTCTGTTTGTTTTCTGATTGCTGTGGCTAGGACTTCCAGTACTATGTTGAATAATAACAGTGGTGAGAGTGGACATCCCTGTCATGTTCTTGACCTTAGGGGAAAGCTCTCACTTTCTCCCCATTGAGTATGATGTTAGCTATGAGTTTTTCATATAAGGCCTTTATTATGTTGAGGTACATTCCTTCTAAGCCTACTGTGTTGAGGCAGCACACATATTTTTTAAGTAATTCAAATACATGAAACCTACAGAATTGTACATCTGTGGCCTTTGAAGGTGAATTTATCCATGGCATAAAACTATGGGTACAGCTTCTAATTGATATCCCCAGCTACTCTTGATGCAGGAACCTGAAATGCCAGCTGAATGTTGTAATTGGAGAATACAGTTTTTATATGTTGTCATGGCTTGGAACTTGCCTGGCCTCCATTAAGCCTATCAAATCTTCCTTTACCACAAGAGAAATTACGTTTCTGAAGTAGCGTTTTACCTCACTTTATAGTAAGGCTGAGAACAAGGTTACAGGAATGTGAAATGTAGAATTGGGCTTTTATCAGCTAACAGTGAGATCTTAAACCCCCAAATTATGAATCTAATGATTTCTATAAATCAGAAATCATCCAGGACAGTATGTTCAATTCACTTAAAACGCTGAAATAACTTAGAAGTACACATTATTATCTCTTGGTTCCTTAGAGTGAGCCTATCAAAAAATTAATTGTCAAAATGTGTTGGCTCATAAAATAATCTGTTCTCTTAATTTGGGATCCAGCTGTTTAGTTGCTCATCTGAAATTATATGTCATTTCTTTAGCACCTGAGGTCAAACTAAGGTATCCTCGATATGTCAATGCAGTACTACTCAGTTTTTGTTGTATCCTTATGGTCATGATGGCAATTCACCAGTTTGTCCTAAACATCATTATAATTCACCAAAATAAAATTAAGATATGAACACAGAATAAAACATCCCATTTATTTGATAGCTCTCTGTTCCTCTTCGAAACAATCAGTGTAAAATTACTGATATAGAAAGACTAAACTCCATTATACAAATTGTTGAAAAAAGGGAAAGTTGGGATCTTAAAAGTAAAATCTATGCCTTTGCTTAAAACAAAAACAAAAACTCTAGATGTTTCTATTGTGAGTGTTACCTCTAAATATTAATAAAATTTAGTAAGTTTAATAAAAAGAAGCAGTCTGCCTAGAAATTATCTGATTATTTTGAAAGCCAAAATGAGATGTTAATGCTAAAGATAATAATGTTGACAACAATAAAAAAAAAAATCCTGATTACATGTAGAGACTTAAGAACAAAATCCGGAAATTATCTCTTTCTGTGACCCATATTGACTGAAGTGAAATGATAATGTTTAATAACAGGAACAATAATGATTATAGTTAAAGCAATCTTTAAATTACTACTGAGTTATGTTTAATTTGGCATATTGATAGTTAAAAAAAATTTAAAAAATTTCCATTTTAGATTATTGTTTTCATTAAGTTAAGTAACATTATAAGAATGGCATCAGGGGTGCCTGGGTGGCTCAGTCAGTTGAGTGTCTGACTTCGGCTCAGGTCATCATCTTGCAGTTAGTGAGTTCAAGCCCTGCATTAGGCTCTGTGCTGATAGCTCAGAGCCTGGACCATGCTTCAGATTCTGCATCTCCCTCTCTCTGCCCCTCCCCTGTCTCTGTCTCTCTCTCAAAAATAAATAAACACTAAAAACATTAAAAAAAAAAAAAGAATGACATCTGTTGCCACTATTACTAAAGTTAAATGTTTAGATTGTGAATATTAACCCTTTTGTAATATTTATTATGATTTCACACTTTATTTAAAAAATATTCATGGCTTGTATGAATCCCCCAAAATTCTTCATTTTTAAGTGTTCAGATCTGACATAGATTTTCTCTGTTATGTCTTCCATTATTATTATCTTTAGGAATTTTATCAGTTAAATATCTATTTTCACCCTTTCCCATCCAAATAATCTGCCAGTATTTCTAAAATCAAAATAGTTGGATTATAACAATTTATATATATATGTATGTATGTATATACATATACATATATGCATATACCTGTATATATATATATGATGTGTATACATCATGCCATATAAATTCCAAGACAGGGCATTCTGTATTATATTCCTCATCTTGGAAGATTGCTTATAAATAATACCTTTATTTGCTAATGATGATTATTTGTATTCCTCTCTTAAAGATTTTTTATATTATATATTTCTATTGTTTTATATATAACATAATGCGTTTAAATTATGTTCATCTAGAGTTTTCGAAAATCATTTGGATTTAGACCTTTCCTCAATCCAGCCTTCTTCCAAAACATAATAAAAGAAAAAGACTACCTAATAAAATCCCAGAGAATATATTTGGTCAACTTGTACTAGGTTTTATTTCAGGGCTAAATATTCAATTCCATCAATCTCTCCACGGATTCTTTTGTTAGTACCGCTTTGCTTGCTCTGTTTTATCTGTTCCAGTTGTATAAAATATCGTATTATTTCAGACAGGATGTCTGTCATCATTAATATGATATTTATAATTTATTCATAGTTTTGCCAGTTCATATTTAGTTTCATATTAATTCCAGAAGCAAGTTTTTGTGTTCCAACAAGATGTCACCAGAATTTTAATTGAAATTGTATTAGGCTTTTATGAAATTTTGAAGAGTTGTTATCTTTATACTATTTTGTTTACCTTTCTTGGAGTGAATTGTGCCACTCCTCTTGTTACATCTACCTCCTCACCTCTCAGTGAACTTCGTAGTTTTCTCTAGGCAGCTCCTGTATATTTCTTGTTTCAGACTCCTGCACATTCACACTTCCCATTAATATTTTGAATGGAATACTATTTCTTTCCTATTACATGCTCACCTGGATATTGCTGGGATACATGAAAGCTATTAATTTTGGCATGTATTACTTGTGTCTAGATGCTTAACTGAACACATTAATTATAATTTTTTGGAATAATTCAAGGTTCTCTTGGGATTGAGTACATAATCACGATGTCTAAAAAAATAATAATTTGTCTCCTTCTAATTATTCTAGTTTTCCAATTTGTTTAATCTCTTGCTTCTAGAAACTTTTGAAAAAAAATAATAGTGGTGGGTGACCTCTCTTATTCTTAGTTTTTAAAGATTCTTTCTCTAGTGTTTAATCCTTAAACAAAATTTTCTCCAAAAATTTCATGAATGGACTTTAAGAATTCTTTGAACCCCTGGAATTATTTGTAATATTTTGCATGCACTTCATTTCCTTGAGGAGAGAATTCTTAGCTTAAATAAAATTTCAAAAGAGACTAGACACAAATAAACTTTTATAAAACTTATCTTTGGATTTAGTATACAGAACTCTATAAAGGTAAATGTAAAATTCAATTAAATAAGCAATTTAAGAGAGAGAGAGGTGAATTTAAAAATTAGAATTTAAAGTTCTAATTGATAAAGAAAACATGAAAAATAAAATTATATATTTGAATTCAATTGAATTCAACCATACCTTAATTTTTAAACCTCCAAAATTAGGTATTTATAATTCAAGCAACTAATCAATGACTTACAAATAATGCATCTATCAGTGACCTAGACCCCAAACTCTTATAACTATCCCACTCCTTCTTTGGAGACATTGTGGCGATTTCTAAAACTGGTATTATCTATCAGTACAATGAGTGGGTATAACCATTATTTTGTCTCACTGGCACATCGGTGATATTTCTAGTTCAGTCCAATTAACCCATAAAAGTTAAGGAAAAATAATCAAATGCCAATAAGACTGACTACAGAACCTGGAAGGCAGCTTTGCCATTATCAACACGTGAACAGAACTGAGGTCATTCATCATAATTATGACTCGGTTTCCTTCTTGAGTTGATTATTTCTAGACTCATCATACCTTGGATTTTGAGTCGGTTTTTTGCTCTACTGTGACTGCAGTGTTTGCCATATGAGTAATCAAGGTGCCATTCCTTGCAGTTGTCATGACAAAGTAATTGGAGGGCAAAAATGTTGGATTCCAGAACAGTTTGGTAGGACTTGCAACATGTGATTTTAAAGAGGCTACAGCATAAGCATCTATTTCTTTTTAAATTTAGTTTGTTTTTACTGTTAAGTACCATCTAATAATCAGAAAGTTCCTAGAGAACATGCAACATTAGGCATGAAGCATAAGCCCCACTGACCCAATCAAAGGGGGGAGGTGGAGACTGGAAGCATAGTGAAGGGAGGTTTTCATCAATGTTCTTGAAAGAGTAGGTGTCTGACCTACAGGCACAGTTGGTGCAGTTACAGCAGACAATTTATCTCCTAGCATGCAAGTCCCTCCCCTGGCTCCTCATTGGCTGAGTACTGCATAGATTACAGCCTCACCCCATGTCGCCTATGCCCACATAAGAGAAAAGTCGTCTGAGGTGATGCAGACTTTCAGTCCCTCCTCCTCCTGTTCTTTGGCGCATGCTCATTGCAAAGCCCACTAAAATGAGAAATGGAGAGGGGAAGAAGAATCAGGAAGTGAAGTGTCTCAGGGTTTGGGACTCCGCTGGGGGGGGGGGGGTTGGTCGTACATATTTCCAATGGGTTGTAAACCGACTGTTAATTAGGCAGCACAGCTTTTATTTGGTATTTCTGAAAATGAATCATCACCCTTAATTCTCACATTAGGCTACTCCTATAATTATTTACCCAGTGAGTTTTCATATATTCTACTTCTTTTGATCCTCAGAGCAAACCCTGTCTTTCAATATCACTGAGGAAAAAGTTTCAGTAGGGCAGAAAAATAAAAATAAAATCTAACCTGGGTAATATGCTTGTTAAAGGTTTGTTTTTTTGTTTTGTTTTGTTTTGTTTTTTTTAATTTTTTTTTTCAACATTTATTTTTGGGACAGAGAGAGACAGAGCATGAACGGGGGAGGGGCAGAGAGAGAGGGAGACACAGAATCGGAAACAGGTTCCAGGCTCCGAGCCATCAGCCCAGAGCCTGATGCGAGGCTCGAACTCACGGACCGCGAGATCGTGACCTGGCTGAAGTCCGACGCTTAACCGACTGCGCCACCCAGGCGCCCCTAAAGGTTTGGTTTTTTATTATGTCACTAACCAGAGTATTCTACTTGAATTGCTTTTTTTTCTTTTTTAAGACTTCTGAGAGGAAATGAAGCCATGTGTTATTACTAAATAAGGTCTACAAAATATTTTAGAAGGAACAAACAGGAAACCTGTAGCTCAAAGATAACTTCTACATAAAAATGTGTGCCAAACAATGCATTTATATTTTAAATTGGTTTCCTAAACATAATATTTGTTTAGCAACAAAAGGTTTTCAATAATTTATAAACGTTACTAATTTATGATGATTGGAAGGAAACCAATCTGAAGGGGTGAAAAGCATGAATCAAATAACAATATAAATTGATCTTTTTTCTTGGAATTACATTCAGAAACTTGAACTAAGCTAATAAGGTACTGGTGAAACCATGCTTCATAGGGTTAATGAGGTTGAAAGTAGCACAAAATTTAATGTTGGTTTTTCAGAGAATTGTTTCCCTTTAATCAGCTATTGTGTCTTTTTTCAGATCCCCACCAACAAGTCCACTAGCTGTCTCTACAGAAACCTGGACTCAAGGTCAACTGATAGAGTTTCAGCCTAGGAACAAAAAAGGCTCTGAATTCCTTACCTGAGATAAAGAGCTGGAGACCCAGCCAGTTTATACCAGCTCGTGGAGGATGTCTATAACTCATCTCCTTGTCCTAGATAACCTCCTGTCATCAGGGCCTGAGTTTTGCCTTGTTCTGATGTTAATTCTCCACCCCAACATGACATGGGATTTATGTTACATCTATGTTTGCTCAATGTGCACGCTCGGTCTTTCCTCACCAAGTCATAAACTGCCCCACCGTTTTCATCGATATCTATGTAGTCACAACCCTTGTGGTTATAAAAATCTTGTTCTTTCCCAGCACAAGGTGGCAGATTTGAGACTTGCCCTCCAGTCTCATTCAACTGCCTCTCAAATAACCCCTTCCTTTGCTGCAAACCTTTTGTCCCAGTGATTGGCTTTGCTGCATTTGTTTGGTGGACTTAGGTTTGGTTACTGGGTAGGGAATTCTTTGGCGAGTCTTCTTTATGGAAAGGAGTTTGCATACAGTTTTCATTTTATCTTAAGTGGGTTAAACATCTCTACGTGCAAACTTGTTAATCTGCTTCCTCAAGAGAAAGGTGGGATTTCTGTGGCAAGAGCAATGGAAAATCCCAGCCTAGGTTTCCTGAACTGTTATTACTTCAGTAGTAGTAGAATCCAAATGAATCACATCTAAGATGCTATTTGGTATCTGGAAACTGACAAATTTACTGTTTAGGGATTTAAAGTAAATTTTAACTCACAATGCAGCCTAATTGACTCCAAGAAATGAATAGATCTCTTCCCTGGGGTCTGACCTGTTCCAGGCAGGTTAACAACATTTCCAGAGTTTCATTACCCTAATTCTAAAATAGTTGAATGATTGCAAAAGGACAATTTAACCTCCTCTTTTTTTTGAGATGCATTATTTTGTGTATTGTATTCCCATTACATGACATAATTAATGGGGCATGTAATGTACTTGCACCATTGAATTTAAATACCTTGGAAAACTTGTTACCCACCTAAACATGTAGACAGCAAAGACTCGTCATGATTACTCTTATCAGGAAACCGCGGTGACATCACCATGGTGAATGCAAATCACAACGGGAACCACCCTTTCCATTAGTCAGGCCACAGTGACACCACCAGCCCATCACTCATAGACTCCTAGATCATCACATTATCATGAACTTAGTTTTATCAGTAAGCACTTCTTGGGTGAAAAAACGATCGATATTTTTTAATGCAGGATCCCATACATTTTTATTTTTTTTCTCCCAGGATTCCAAAATAAACTTCTATTAAAGACTACTGTTCAATGAGTCTCTGCTGTTTGGGGCTCAGGGTGGGCTGTTTGACTACCCCGGCTCCCAGCAAGAGCGGAGAGTGAACTGGTTACTCTTGGCATGAGGTGGGGGCCCAGAAGCTTAGGCTCCCTGTCACCTCATTAGAGCACATTAGGAAGACTCCCCGTTCCTTGGTCTCATCACACAAAAGCTGAAGCAGGGACCATCCGCCCATTTACCTAGAATGCCTCTTAAGAAACTAAAACCCACAGCTTCAGATGGACGCATTCATGCACATACATATAAACTTCATCAGACACATGTATACATGCATACACACACGTTCCACTGACATATACCTGCAGTGTCTCAATCCATATAGGCTTTGTACAGTTGCACTCGTACACAACACTCAGAAACCTAAACAGTCCCCAAATTACATTAATCACATTCCTAAGAGTCAGATAATATTTAAGTGTTTTACATTGAGTCTATTATCGACATCTCACAACAATCTTAGGAAATCAATGCAATTGTTATCTTCATTTTATGAAGAGGTAACTGCAGTAGACAGAGTAACAGCCTCTCAACATGTCCACATCCTAATCCCTGAAACTGTAATGTTACCTAAGTGGCAAAAGGGACTCTGTGGATGTGATGTAGTTAAGGATCTTGATATGGGGAGATAATCTTGGATATCCGATTAGGGGATGTGAAGACAGAAGCGGAGGGCAGACAGATCTGAAGAAGCTTTGCAGCCAGTGTCGGTGACGGAAGAAAGCAGGAACGCAGGTGATGTTAAGAAGCAGAAGCCGGAAACAGCAAAACAATGGATTCTCCCCTAAATCCTCTAGAATAAACCCAGCCACATTGACACTTTGACCTCAGGACTTCTGACATCAGAATTACAGCATAGTACATGTGTGCTGCTTTAGACACTAAGTTTGTGGCAATTTGTTACAACAGCAATAGGAAATGCATACAGAAATTAAACTGGCATGCAATTTGTTTAAAGTCACGCACATGGTCTTGGGTAGAGCTAGGTTACACAAGCCCGCACACATGGCTTAAAAGAGAATGCTCTAAACATCAACATCTATTTCGTCAGACCCCTGCCTACATGGGTATATTATAATTGTAATCTTCTTTAAAAATATTTTAATGATTATTCATTTTTGAGAGAGAGAGTGTGAGTGTAGGAAGAGCAGAGAGACAGAGAGACAGAGAACCTGAAGCAGGCTCCGCACTGTCAGTGCAAGGCCGGATGTGGGGCTCGAACCCTCATACTCACGAACCGTGAGATCATGACCTGAGCTGAAGTCAGACACTCAACTGACTGAACCACCCAGGTGCCCCTTTAATTATAATATTCTCATACAAAATAACACACACACATTTACACACATGTGTGCATGCATTTCACATATTTACACACCACCAGATATCTTATGTTTCTCCCTCAAGACCCCAACAGGGAGAAAGACCTGCAGAAGCATCCTTTGCCAGGACTCAAAGTGCACCGAGGCCTCGGGGACACTTCCCTAACCTGCCTGTAGGCTTCTATAGGCCGCGGTGGAAACAGAAAAATCAGAGTGGGAAAAGTCGTGAAAGGGAAGAAAATCTTTTATCAGCTTAAAACCTTCTTAGATTCTCCTCTAATTGAATTTTGGGAACATTCTTATGTACAGGTAAGTGTGTGCAATGTTATACAATAAAAATATAGGGGCGCTCAGTCGGTTAAGAGTCCAACTCTTTGTTTTGGCTCAGGTCATGATCTCACGGTGTGTGAGTTTGAGCCCTGTAATCAGGCTCTGTGCTGACCGTGGGGAGCCTGCTTGGGATTCTGTCTCTCCCTCTCTCTCTCTGCCCCTCCACTGCTCACGCTCTCTCTTTCTCTCTCTCAAAATAAATAACTGTAAAATAATATATAGATATATACAAGTAGAAACTCAGAATCTCTATTTTAAGCTAATATTGGTCTACCATTACAAATTAAGAAGATCTCTCCAATGATTACAATCAGAAACTTATTGAAATTATAGTGATGAGGTTTACATGTATTAATAAAAAGGTCATCCATTCAAACTTTTATTTATTCATTCATTCAATAAATATTTGCTGAGTGTTCCAGTCAGGGGAGACATGGAGAAGGTTACAGTTAATGGGGAAAGACATTAATTTAAAATAAAATGTATGTCTTGCATCAGTTCTGTGAAAGGAATAAATGGAGGATGCTGGGGATGAGGGCTTTGCTATTTTATAAAAGATAGAAAAGACCCCGTTGTTAAGATGACCTTTTAACAATATGTGAAATAAATGAGGGCAAGAGCTATGTGGATACGCAGTGAAAGACATTTCTAGCAAAGGAGAGAGAAAGTACAAGGGTTCTCAGACGGAAGCACACTTAGTGATCATATTAAGTATATAAGTTGCCAAGTATTCATTTTATTGGAAACTAGATAGTATTTAATTTCAGTTGTAGAAAGATGGTAGGCATAATATTTTGTATAACATTATAATTATGTATACAAATATATATGAGCCATAGTGCCTGGAAGGGTGGTCAGATTACTGTAAGAAGGACGTAGTTATCAATATTTGTTATCTGATAACACTAATGGCTTTAACATGATCCTGACTTGTATTAACTGATGTTTAGATTTTATTAAGAAGATGCCTCTGTAATAATTAATTTTCTATGGAAATTCCATCCCCTTCCATCATGACTCTCTTGTGAACTTTAGTTTATAGCTGACTTCAGGAATATCACACACAGCTGTGGCGTGCATTAATGCACTGTAAGCAGTAACCGAGAGATCTAATTGCTATTAGTAATCTATATCATCATTGCATTAACTTACTTCAGTGAAATGAACTACTCAGTTGGGTATACCTTTATTATGACTAATAACATGTGCTTAGACACACCACTAGCAGCCTTTTTTATTTATTATTTATTTATTCACTTATTTATTTTTATTGCCTTTTTTTTTTTTTTTTATTTTAGAGAAAGAGAGAGTGCGAGTGGGGGTGAGGGGCAGAAGGAGAAACATAGAATCTCAAGGAGGCTCCACATGCTCAGCGCAGAGCCTGACATGGAACTCGATCTCACTAACTGTGAGACCATGACCTGAGGTGAAATCAAGAGTTTGATGCTTAACCAACTGAGCCACCCAGGCACCCCAAAGATATTTTACAATTTTGACTATCCTGGTATTGATGAATGGAAATAACTCCACCAGAAGGATGATGATGATGATGATCATATAGAACCATTGCTGTAGGGGTTTCACTTTAGCCAAACACTGAGGTAGAAGTTCTGACCCATAAACGCACACATATTCAATCATGTCTGAATATTGCCTTTACCTATCTTCAAACATCTGGTATATGAGAGACTGAATTCCACATCAATATTTTATTCCCCTGTGATCTTCATTTTATTTTTTCTGTTTTAAGTTAGAGAACTAAATTGCAAACTGCTTAAACTATCCTATATCATCTTCCCACAGAAATAGGTTCACCAGTAATGATTTCGTATTATACGTTGTAACCTAACTCAATATAATGTTCATATGAAGAAGTGTTCTGCATTTTTTCAAACATTATGACTGAATTGTCTACTACATTATACAAGTCTGACATGTGATTTCATGAAATTTCACTCTATTAGAGTCTTATTAATAAGTGCATGAAAAATAAAAGGAGACTGGCAGGAAGTGAAAGTGAAATTGTGTCTTAAAATTTGTTCTACTGGTAAGTACATGAATTGTTCACTGAGTTATCACTATAATTACTCATTTAAATAGTCGGTTTTTATGTAATTTTCAATCTCTACATATGCTAATATAGGAATGCTATTATAAAAATATACTGCAAAGTGCATAACCAAGAAATAATTTTAATACAAAAATTATTTTGCCATGAACAAGGGTATCTATGATGAATATTGGCTCTGAGGACAAATGTTCCTCTTGGTCTAGGGTTGTCATAACTTAAAATAAGTAAATGTGTAACATACTGTAAAGTAATGACCCAACCAGAAATAACTGTGAGTTATGAGGCTATGAACACAACTGGGTAAATATTTTAAGCCACAGAGGGTAAAATATGAGACCTTTTCCACCTTTTCCACCGACACTTACTTTTCTTAACCTCAGCTAAAAACTTTTGCGTTAAATTATTCAGGAAGTAAAGAGAAACAAAGAGGAAGAAGAATAGAATGAGGGTTACAATTTTTGTAAGCATTATATAAAATTGTATAAGAGGGAGCTGGTAAAGTTAGAAAAACAATTTGAACACAGTGTCCTCCCAAAAATCCAGGAAAACTGGATTCATGTAAAATTCATGTAAAAAGTAACAAAAAATTATTGTAGTCAAACCCCATAAAAAGTTGCTATAAGAAAAACAAAGTGAGGGAGGAAGCAGACAGCATATCTACACACAATGAAAGCATGAAAGAAAAACAATCTTAAAACCTGAAGAGTTTTTTCTGAAAAGAAAACTCGACAGCGAAATGGCAAAACTCCTGGAAGAATTGGAAATAAAAGCAAAAGTCATTTCAGATATGAAGACTGAGTAAAAAGAACTCAGAATTGAATAATCATAATGGCTTATACCTCAAAATAAATACAAAGTGAGACAATAAAAATTTTTAAAGCAAAAATATTGTATAAGAAGGTATTTTTTTTTTTAATTTTTTTTTTCAACGTTTATTTATTTTTGGGACAGAGAGAGACAGAGCATGAACGGCGGAGGGGCAGAGAGAGAGGGAGACACAGAATCGGAAACAGGCTCCAGGCTCTGAGCCATCAGCCCAGAGCCTGACGCGGGGCTCGAACTCACGGACCGCGAGATCGTGACCTGGCTGAAGTCGGACGCTTAACCGACTGCGCCACCCAGGCGCCCCTAAGAAGGTATTTTTAAAGAAGAGTCAGGAGAGAATGACAAGTAAACAATGAACATGCAAAAAAAAAAAAAAAAAGATGACAAGAATTTCTAATACAGAAAACCAAAACAAGGGATTAGAGCCAATAATAAAATCTATAATTCAAGGAAACTTCCCCTAAATAATAATAATGTTTAAGTTATGTATTTAAGTATGTAGTTATGTATTAATACATACATTAAGTTAGGTATGTATGTATGTACATTAAGTAATGTATGTACATTAATACATACATTAAGTTAATACATAACTTAATAATATTTAAGTTATGTATTAAAGAGCACTATGTTAATCTGAGAATATCATTCACAAAAGACCAGACCCAAGACATATTATAGTAAAATTATTAAACTTTAAAGAAAGAGAAAAAAAAAATACTCCTGGAGTATCTCACACAAATAACACAAAGGTATACAGGAGGACAATAGAGTCTCAGTAGATCTTTCAACAGAAATGGTTTGTGCTAGGGGAAAAAATGAAGTAAAATATTTAATTGCTCAAATAGAGAAAATGTAAGACAATATAAATACTGAGCAAAATTGACCTTTAATTTTAAAGGATGCAGTTTCTAACATGGAAGATCTCAGAGAATTTTGATTCCATGAGCCCTTCTTAAGGAATCTACTAAATAATGAGCTGCAGACAATAAAATAATCAGAAAGACCTCGCCAAGATTCCTATTAATGAGACTATATAGTTACATCTACAATTTACATTAAATAAGGGTTAAAATGGAAACGGTATGTACAGAATATTTGCATAGGGATGTATAAAATGGGGAAAATGAACACAGTATATTCAAATAACAAAGACTTTACTTTTTTAGTAATCATAATTACTGGTGGTAGTGTCATCAGTTGAGATTGTTTATGTTTAATATGAGATGTTGATGCAGACCAGAGAAGACACAGGTGTAATATAAAAGAGGTTAAGAAAAAAGTCTGTAGACTTGAATTTAAATCAAAATATCAGAACTATGTATTTCACAACTGTATCTCTAAAAAAGCCAAGAAACAATGACTAATCTTGTAGCAATGAGTATCCATAGCATTCTAGCACTCAGATTGACATCTTCAAGCTCCATTTTCTGCCAGAAAGAAGGAAGGGAGGAGGGAAAAATGGAAAGAGAGAGGAAGAAAGATCTAGGGTTTCTTTGAGAAATGATCAATTTCATGTCAGTATTGGGAGATACACAAGATAATTCTGGGACTTACTTATGTACCAAATGAGAAAGAATGTCTCCAGTTTTACTAAGATCATATGAAAAAGATGAAGGAGTCAAACTGAAAAGAGTCCCATTTAGCAAGATGGAGGAGGTTAGACATCAATGAGTTAACAATTGTAATGTTTTGAGATCACCAAATATCTTTAAATCCATGAGATCATAATGATAGCAAGAAAATAAATTAAACTGACTAGTCATCTTCTTAGTATGATGGACCCAATAAATTATCTTGAAAACTGGATAAATACAGCAAAGGCCCATTTATTCTGCACTTCCTGTATAAATACTATGACTGGGTTATTCCATTTTACATGGAGAAAAACGTCTCCTTGTGAAATTGTGCCGACTACTAATCTAAATTTAATGATAGAATTAGATATCATTATCTTGCAGCTCCCAAATGAATTGATGAACTTAGACTTTAAGCATCAATGGCTTATAATAAATGTTTTTAGAGTGGGAACCAGACATCATAAGCCCCTGATGATTAAACCTGATTCTGATCAAACCTCTTGATCCAGCTGTCTCTTTGTAGAAAACATGGAGGACAGAGGAACATGGTGAACTATTCCATGAATATGTAATCAGTAAAATTCAGATTGGGAAAATCTACAGGTCACAAAGTCCTGAGTCTTCAACAGATAAATTGTAAAGATAACAGAGAGTTGAAGGGTGAACCAATAGATTAAAGAGATATAAAAGATATATCAAGTTTAAAAAATGAGCAAGACTAAATTATAGGGTTTAGGAATCGACACTTGCATGATAAAACTATAAATATACCAAGGAGGTAGCTTTTTTGAAAATCAATATGGAGGATATTGTGGAGGGAAGGAAGGTCTTTGATTGTGACAGGGCATATGTAGGGGTTTCTGGGCTGTCTGACAATGTTATATTTTTTATATGTTTGTGGTTAATGATTCATTAAAATGTAGTCTATTCTGTGTGCTTTTGTGGGTCTGGTTTTTATTTTACAATAAAAAAAATATTAGAAGATTAATGCAGCATGACATGTTTTTGGCTCAGTGCAAATGCAAACTCAGTGCAAAAGCTCAACACTGGTTTACTTATACCTTGTGTGTCCTGTGCGTTTATATTACCTGCCTGGTTTCTAAAAGACTTTGAGCTTGTGAACTTTACTCTAGTCTTTTCACATCTTTTATTATTGTAGAGCTTCAGTGAAATTTGTCTTGACCACCTCCTGATCAGAGAATTCTGTCCTTTCTGTGACTGCAGAAGAATTAATATCTCATTAACACTCATCTGGGGATTCCCAATGAATGATTGATGATGTAAGTTAATCCATCATATGTATCTGAAGATCTAAAATGTATTTAAAGATTCTTATGAATAGTGGATATATTTTATGCATCTTTGATCCTGATAAATGACTAGCCAGATGTCTTCTATAATAAATATGTGCCACTGAATTTATTTTGATATGTAAAACTTGGATACACCGTGCCTGCTCATGGGAGTGTATCAAAGATACACCAAAGATAGCTAAATAGAAAGTATGTTTTCAAAAAGATGTTTCCCAAATGGAAACTATACACATATATCTGCATTTGCATCCTAATTACACTTTAAATCTAGTATAATTTTACATTTTATATGTCTAATCTACACATACATATGCATATTTCAAAAGTTAATAAAATTGAAATCAGATATTTAAACAGTGGCATCTTATTAAAATTATTTTTTTACATTTATTTATTTTTGGTAGAGAGACAGAGCACAAGTGGGGGAGGGGCAGAGAGAGAATCCGAAGCAGGCTCCAGGCTCCGAGCTGTCAGCACAGAGCCCGATGTGGGGCTTGAACTCATAAGCCGAGAGATCATTCCCTTAGCGGAAGTAGGATGCTTAACCGACTGAGCCACCCAGGCACCCCTATTGGACTCTTCAATGCTCAATAGGAGACCCTGTGGTTAATATTAGTAATGATGAAGAATGTAAGAAGTTACAAGAGGAGTTTGGTATTGGATTTCAGTTTTGGTGAAGAAAATGAACTAAAGTCTGTACACTAAAGATAATAAATAAATGTAATACAAGATTTTCTTTAAAAATATATTTAGTTCCTGGGGTGCCTGGTGACTCAGTCGGTTAAGTGTGCGGCTCAGGTCAGGATCTCACGGCTCCCGAGACTGAGCTCTGAGTCAGGCTCTGTGCTGACAATGCAGATAATGCAGTAGGATTCTCTCTCTGGGGAAAAGTCCATTACATGCACATTTTTGTCAGTTTCCTGAAATTGAATACTTTTCTTGATTTATTCTCTAAATCAGTTTAATTCTCAAGAACAAGATTGGGAATTCCTCCCTGCACGGTTCTCTTTATTCTTACTTGGCTGCAAAGGGCCCAGCGGTGACTACATTCTTGGAAACCACAAGGGAAGAGAGGACTTCCCTGAGGGCGGGGGCACTTCCGTTCCTCAGTACTTACCTGGGAGGGGCTGCCTCAGGGCAGAGGGGAAGAGGACAAGAAGATGGCACCCAGAGTAGATTTTATGAACATGCATGTGAGGGATTGGCTGCTCAGGGCTTCTGGCGTCTGGGCTGTCCTCCTCCTCCTTTTCTTCTCTGCTTCCTCAGGTTCTTTCTCTACTTCCTTTAGCCTTTCTCAACGCCAGTCCTATGTTTCCTCATTTCCCAAATAACCTTCCTGGCCCTTTTCGGAAGTGCCACACATGATAGAACCCAAACTACCCATGGCTGAAACCTGGACATCCCCCAAAGAGCACAGTGGCCCAAAAGAGATGTCGAAACACGGACTCCATGGTGGGGAAGGTCTCTCAGTCGAAAACTGAGCAAAGGAAAACACGAAGAAGTTGAATTGTTCATATCCAGACAGGTGGCAGTGTCCATCCTACCATAAGTCCGTTAAAAGCAGTTAGAGGAAATGTTAGAACAATTCTAACAATAAACAAACAGCAATATCTAATCGTAAAGATGATGTTGCACGTTCATACACATTTATTTAAGTATATCCTGTTATATGTGCATAAGACTATAACACTTTGACATATTTTGTTCTTTTGATTTTTTGGGAGTTGGAGGAGACCAGCGTTTTTTATATGTCCCTCAGTGGTATAACATCTACCCCCTTCCTTGGTCTCAGACTGAGATTTAACTCCTCACTCTGTCACTATGTAGCTATATGATCTTGGATACTAATGACTGACATTTCTTGTGTGTTTAATACATGCCTGGTACTCTTGTAAGTCCTTCATATGTATTTACTCATTTAGTTCCAAATCAGTGAAGCAATCATAATTTGTAAAACACATTACTGATAAGAAAAGTGAGGCACAGAGAGATTATGAACATTACCAAATTTACACAGTCTTTTTTTTTTTTTTTTTTTTTTTTTTTTTTTTTTTTTTTTTTTTTTTTCTATTGAACTGATTCTGAATCTAGGCAGTCTGATTATAAAACTCCTTTTCATAAAGTCTATATTCTATTTACCTCCCGGGTAAGTCAGTCCCTTTCTGTTCCTCTAATGTTCTTTTCTACCATGAGCTAAGAGGGCTGTGAGGAAAGCCAGTGAGATACATCATGGAAAGGATTGAACACATGTCTAGTAAATAGTGAATAGTTATTAAGTAATTGTGCTACCATTCTTCAGGAATCTGAAGAAACCACAGCTCAAAATTAAGTTTTAATTAAGTGAAATTAAAACTTAAAGTAAATTTAAGAAAATCATATGGCCGAAAGTAATATAATAAGTGACATAATTGACTTGGTCTAGAATCAGAGTCATATGGGTTAAAGTGTGGTGTTCCTTGTGAAACCTCACATTCAGAGTGAGAACCTAGACCTACGTACAGGGACATACTTAAGAACTGGGGGAGTAATCCAATTAATTGCCCAAGGCGACATTTCTTCAGGTCTCTGTTGCTTCCTTTCACTGCTATCGGTGCTTACTCCTTTTGATGTATGATGTCTTTGACTCCTGCCTTGAACGTGTGGCCTGGGATCCTGCCACATGGAGAGCAACTGACGCTTCTTCGCAGGAAGCAGAACGTGCCAGAAGTAAGTGCTTGGTTGCTTGGTCTTTCATGTTATCCTCTTTTTTCTTTTCAGGGGACAAATATTCTGTTTTAGATTCAAAGCAAAACAAAAATTGTTCACGTTTCTATAAGAAAAAAATACATATTCCCTTCCTCAGAAAAGCGAGTCTGAGGCTGTTCAGGAAGGATACCCAGAATCAGCAAAGTCATAGTAGTAACTGGCCAGCAGTGAGAGAATACAAAGCTCCTGGTAATAATAACAATAGAACATAAGTTTTTCCAAATATTGCAGCAAGTTTGTTTTAGGAAATTAATGAATATTCTGTGGGGCAGAGTAAACCCATATTTTAAACACGACACAAAGGGGGCGCCTGGGTGGCTCGTTCCGTTAAGCATCCAACTTCGTCTCAGGTCATGATCTCACGGTCCGTGGGTTCGAGCCCCGCGTCGGTCTCTGTGCTGACCGCTCAGAGCCTGGAGCCTGTTTCAGATTCTGTGTCTCCCTCTCTCTCTGCCCCTCCTCTGTTCATGCTCTGTCTCTTTCTGTCTCAAAAATAAATAAACGTTAAAAAAAATTTAAATATGACACAAAGGGAAATTTGGATTTTATTTCGATGATAACCTACAAAGTAAAACAAGTTTATTCTGGATTCTCCAGTGAACACCTTAAAGTCACATACTATCATGTGCTTTATCCTCTTAATTTCCACATGTCACAGATTCATTTGGGATCCAGTAGTTAAACTTCTAATGATTAATAAGAAAAGAAGTTGGAGGCCCTGGGTGGCTCAGTAGGTTAAGCATCCGACTCTTGATCTCAACTCATGTCATGATCTCGTGGTCCATGGGTTCGAGCCCCACACTGTACTCTGTCCTGACAGCTCAGAACCTGGAACCTGCTTGGGATTCTGTGTCTCCCTCTCCATCAGCCCCTCCGCTGTTCACACACCCTCTCTCTCTCTCTCAAAATAAATAAATAAACTTAAAAAAAAAAAAAAAAGCAAAGAAAAGAAGTTGAACACCAGTTGTTGGGGTCAAAGCGAATGACTTGCCTGGTTGATCTAAAATATTGCCTGGTTGATTTCTAAAGCAGAGATAATGTTAATAAAATTAAGAGATTGAGAGGGATGTGATACTATCTAACACCATGACTTCTCTGTTAATTTCTTTTTGTGGAAGGACTTACGAAATTGATATTATTATAGCTTTATTTTATAATTTTGTGTAAAAAATCATTCAGTATGTGTACATTGCTAGTATGTCCTAGTTATGATGATTTGCAAATTGTATTTGTAATAAATTTTGCAGAGTTTCAGATTATTATGATACAACCATATTTTTACAATGCTTTCAAATTTGAGAATCCTAATAAGATTGATTTGGTACAATTTCATTAGATCCTATCTAATTATCAAATACAACCCTAGTATGAGACTAATTTTTTTGGAGACACCCGACTCTCCAAGGAACAAAAGACAGAGTGAAGAATTGGAACTGGAATAAAAAATGAGTAGTGACAGCAAGAAATAGGTGTGCCATTAGCAATTTATGAGAACAAGAGAGAACAAATCTCAGTGGTCAAATTGACTTGGCAAGTTACCTTGAAAAACCTAGTATTTTTTGAACATGAACACTACCCCGATACTGTTCTTTCACTGAAACTTGCTTTGCAAACCAAGGAAAAGTAAAGGCAAATTAACTGGTGAATGTGGGGAGGAGGAAGCGAGAAACTGAAACCATTTAAGACCTGCCCAGGGCAACAGAAAAGTGTTTTATTTAAGGTGCTGCACTTTGCTGGGGTCCCTGGTGACTGTATGTGACAAAAGGACTGTGACTGAATTCTAAATTCCAAGTTTTAATAATGAAGTACAAGCACCAGTTGTCTTTGGCAGCCAAACTGAGTTTCCCTCTTGGCATCTTTCACCTTTGATTTCTGCCAGGTGAGACTGAGGGCACTTAAATTCAAAGAATTCAATGCCGGTTGTGCTGGTTAATTTTAAGTGTTAACTTGACTGGATCATGGGTGCCATTAAACATTATTCTGGGTATGTCTGGATGAGAGTAACAGTTGAATGGGTAGACTGAGTAAAGTAGACTGCCTTCCTCATTGTGGGTGAGCCTCATCCAATCCTTTGAAGGCCTAAGTAGAAAACAATAAATACATAAAAAGACACTTCACTCTCTCTGCCTGATGGTCTTTGAGATGAGACATCGGTCCTCTCTGCCTTTAGATTCAGACAGAAACTTACACCATCCATTCTTCTATTTCTCAGGCCTCCGGACTTAAGAACTTGGAACATCTCTGTCTCCATAATCACGTGAACTAATTCCCCATGATACATTTCCTTAGATAGGTAGATTCTTATTGGTTCTGTTTCTCTGGAGAACCCTGACTAGTACACTACTGTTACTAAATCTAGTTTAATTCTGAACTCTCTTGCCTCGGTAATTTGGGGAATACAAGAGAGTTCGTTCACTCTTTCACACACACACACACACACACGCACACACACGTGTATGTTGTGCGTGTGCGTGTGTGTGTGTGTGCGTGCGCATCTGTAGACCAATACTGTAGTTTGACCAGGGAAACATAACTTACACTAGATAATTCCACTGAGGGAATTTTACGTGGGAGTTTAGTTACAGAGGTGTTTGAAGTAGCTGGGAGAATGAAAAGCAGAAGGTGGGACATCATCAGTTTTAATACCTCATCTCTACTCTCGGAGCTACAGGGACAAAAGGAACACACAGAGCTGTTGGAGCTGAGGAGCCAGGCCGCTGGGCAGGAGGAGAAAACTCAGTGGATCAGCTTGCTGGGAGCTGGAACCCGCCACAGAGGGGCTGCAACTGCTGCTGATCACACTACTTAATGCAGAAAAATAGAACGCAGGATACCCTGCCTTCTCCTGTTGGCTGAACCCAGCAAGGAAACTGAGGAAATAAAATTGGCAAAATTCAGCCCCAGCGATTTAGAGCAGACCAGAGGAAGGGTGAAAAATGGGTTTGGAAACAAATGCACGATCAGCATATATGAGTATATAAGCATTTGTCTGTGTGCATATAATATAAATACATAAATATGCACAGATATACATTTTCTTGATTTTGATAATGGAGGACATTTCCTTCGGAAAGAAAGTCTTAGATAGAATCTTCAGAATATCTCTTCGTTCGGAAGCTTTCCTTTTACCCTTAGTAGTATGAGAGCAGAGAAACGAAAATACATCCAGGCATCAGAGCAGAAAAAATGATGGGTGAAAAACCTGAGAATACTGGGACATTCAAATTCAGTCTAAGCAAACGATTGCCAGTTACCGTAGCCCAGGTCACGAGGAAAAGCAAGTCGGCAAAATAAAAGCAAAATTGGGTTGCTTCAGGAAATGATTTATTCCTCTACGACTCATAAAATATTATCTTCTTTTTGTTAAACACTGAGGCTCTGGAAATATAAGATACTTAATCAAAGTCACTAGTGTTAGAGCTCAACTCAAGTGACTGAAAACTTTTCACTGTAACAGACCACTGACCTGTGGGGAATCCACTCTAGAGAGTAAGGACAGGACGGCTCCACGGATATTGAACACATGCCGTTGTAGAGAACTCATGCTCAAAAGGCCCCTCCCTGGCTTAATACTCTGCTGTGGCATCTTGTAAAACTTTATAGCTTTAACTTTGAACTCTTGTTCTGAAGTGAAGTCTGACACACAAACAGAAGTGGCATGCACAATATCCGTGTCTTCTAATATTTCTTGCTCGCACATTTACATGTAATATTCACGATGTCTCACAAGCACGGAATCCTGGCGGGCCCACAATAAATGGTAAGACAGCAAGACCCAGGGCAAGTTGTTTACATCTGTGACTGAATAAGAGGGGACACTGAGTTCCCAGATGCCACCTTTGGCCATCTGAACCAAAATTTGTTTTAAACACACACAAAAAAACAAAACTCTGGCTCTCTAGGAAGCAAGAATGATCAAGGAACCCTATCATAGTCTTTCCTACTCATGTTACCTCCATATATTAGCTAAACGCCTACACTGAAGTTGGTGACGTAGAAGGAAAGGAAACGCCTCCCTTGCTTATTGGTAAGCTAAAGGTGGAGCGTGTTGGTAGAATGTGAGCGTATCAAGAAGTGAAATAAAAACATTTAAACGAGGTTTTGTATTGATTCCACTGTTTTGATAAGACAGTATAACATATGAAAGTTACAAAATATGCATTGTGCAATTTGGGGGATTCTCTATGCTTTCATATTTGTACTTAAAACAAGCATTGCAAAATATACAGATCAATAGCAAAATTCATGCTAATGATTTTTTCTTTGCACTTAGAGCAACATTAAATAGCAAAACATAAAGCATCACAAGTCAAAAGATGGAACAAACACTACATTTTAGTATCTTAAATTGTATTTTTTCTACTTTTTGAATAGGGTCCTTTCATTTTCCTCTTGCAGTCGGCCCCACAAATTTTGTAGCTGTCCTTGAGAAAATAGTAGTCCTCATATCATAGAAACACATGGAATTTCCTTATGTCAGGGGTTTTCAGCCTTCAGTATGAATCAGAATAACCAGAAGGGAGACTTTTTAAAGAAATGCCTAGGTTCAAACCCAAAGATTCCGATTCCGTTGGTCCAGCATGGGATACAACATTTTTTTAAGTTTCGTGGATAATTCTAATGTACGCAAAGGATTGAGAACCAGTGAGATCCAGAGACTGAGATACAGAAGTCTTCATGCTTGCAGAAACCCTAATTATGTATAATGGAATAACCTCAATTCAGTACAGGTTATATATTTCAATAGCAGCTTTCTAGAGATAATGCTTCAAACAAAACACAAGAAAATGATGGTTTTCAGACACACTGGTAGGCCAGAGAGGGGACTTTGGGGACCTTGGTATCTCTCCATTTTCAATTAACCTGTTACAACCAGGCATAAAATAGTTTCTGCCTGCTACTTTAAGCGAAACAAAATCTGAAGAGAAAGTTCAAGAGTTTACTATTAAACACTGCAGTAGTTTGCTGATGAAAATAGCATTTTTTAAAAATAATTTTTTCACGTTTATTCATTTTTGAGAGACAGAGGGATAGAGCACAGTAGGGTAGGTCAGAGAGAGAGGGACACACAGAATCTGAAGGAAGTTCCAGGCTCTGAGCTGTCAAAACAGAGCCTGATGTGAGGCTGGAACTCATGAACTGTGAAATCATGACCTGAACCAAAGTTGGACTGAGCCACCCAGGCACCCCAAAAAATAGCCATAAAAAAAAATAGATTGGCACTCATATGTTTTGTTATTTTTGTTTCCTAATTAAATAATTCACGTGTACAAAGCTTCTCTTGACCAAAGTCTTAAGTAGATTTAGTAGCTATTTCAATTCACAGTGGCCAGCAGGGATTATATTTGGGTGCCTGCATGCATGTGTCCACACCCTGTCTCTAGAGCTTTTTAACAAGGATATTGCTGCTGTTTTGTTTGTTTGTTTGTTTGTTTGTTTTTTTTTTCCGAGTATGAGAAGTTAATGCAATAAGACTATGTTAGGAATTCAAGAGATATTCATGGGTGAGCAGAAGAGTAGTTCTTTCACAAAAGCGTAGGGAATTCTTGTTTATTTTGAAAACAATTACAACGTTTTTACTCTTCTCAACAGCATTGACTCCCTAAAATTTACATTCAATCTTATGGATCGCAAAAACTTCGTGAGGAATAGTGTTTACTTTTATTACAAAAGGGGTTCCAATTAAAGTTATTTTTTAACATTTTTACGGGGCGCCTGGGTGGCGCAGTCGGTTGAGCGTCCGACTTCAGCCAGGTCACGATCTTGCGGTCCGTGAGTTCGAGCCCCGCGTCGGGCTCTGGGCTGATGGCTCAGAGCCTGGAGCCTGTTTCCGATTCTGTGTCTCCCTCTCTCTCTGCCCCTCGCCCGTTCATGCTCTGTCTCTCTCTGTCCCAAAAATAAATAAACGTTGAAAAAAAAATTAAAAAAAAAAAATAAAGTTATTTTTTAACATTTTTTAAAAACTTACTTTCACTAGGGGCGCCTGGGTGGCTCAGTCGGTTAAGCATCGACCTCGGCTCAGGTCATGATCTCGCGGTTCGTGAGTTCGAGTCCCGCGTGCGGCTCTCTACTGTCAGCTCGGAGCCTGGAGCCTGCTTCGGATTCTGTGTCTCCCTCTCTCTCTGCCCTTCCCCGGCTCACACTCTGTCTCTCTCTCTCTCTCTCAAAAATAAATAAACATTAATTTAAAAAATTAAAAAAAAAACTTACTTTCACTAAATGTCTCTCCAATACAAAAGTTAATGAGATACCAAAAAAAAAAAAAAAAAAAAATGGATGTTCTATAGGTAAACAAGTGTGGGGAACACTTTAATACGGTCCTGTTTGGTTTTGATTTTTTTTTTTTCTCTGAAGGATTTTTCATAGCCTGTAATATGCAAATATCCACTATACATCTCCAAGATGCTTTTGGAACACACACTGGGAATATTCTTTTTTTTCTTTCTAGCCATTTTTTCCCATTAAAGTAATAGTGGTTAATTCATTGGACAATGTATTTGAATATCTTGTATTTTGAATATACCTACACCCAAACCTATGGTCTTTTCTGTTTGGGATTCAGGGAGTAAGTCAGTTAGGTACTAACAACTATCTCAGTTCAAGGTAATGATGGAAGAAGCTCTTTTTGGGGGTTCAGGTTTAAGGTCTATTCTCTGCTTTACTGTTACCAGGTCATTAAGCTGAATATTTGATCCCTAGCTTCACAATAAGCATTTAGAGACCTAGTTCCTTATTGTCTCGTTCAGACAACCTATTGAATGAAGACTAGGAAAGAATGTCCACTGTGTTCTGTGTGGTTTCAAGGAATATTTTAGTTACCATAAGCTAAACTAAATTGATTTTCTAGGACATAGTTCTTGAAGTCTTTTTGAAAATTTTTTTAATGTTTATTTATTTTTGAGAGAGAGAGAGAGAGAGAGAGAGAGAGAGTGAGCGCTTGAGCAGGGGCGGGGCCGAGAGCTAGGGAGGAGACACAGAATCCGAAGCAGGCTCCAGGCTCAGCTGTCAGCACAGAGCCCAATGCAGGGCTCGAACCCATGAACTGCAAGATCTGACTCTTAACTGAACTGACTGAGCCAACCAGGCACCCCAGGTTTTTGATGTTTTCAACACAGGCTGCATCTTTTGATTTAGCTTTAAGAACGCTTAGTGAAATCAGCAGATTTACAGTGTTTGCTCTTAGTGTTTTTTTAAATAGTGTATACACTTTACCAAACATTTAAAAATGCAGATATGCATGGTGGAGAGTGAAAATCCTCTGTAATTACAATTTCCATTGGTGACAAGTGGGTTCAAACACTTCCAGAGGGTTCACTACAATTATACACATTACATGTGTGTGTGTGTGTGTGTGTGTGTGTGTGAACCCACACCTGTGTGCGTAGGCACAGTTAATCACATAAATAATCTAAATTGCTATTATTTTGGTGTATGTTAACTTCATTTTAATAAACTTTCCCTTTCACATCAAAAAATTTCCTATATCTGCAACTCATTTTAATACTAAAATTATTTTTCTCATATTGTGTACCTTTTCATTACATCCTAATCTCACTTCAATAGAAGCTCTAACAGAATAAAAACTACGCTTAAATATTTAAAACATACAGTTTCTTTGTTTGATTATATCTGTCAACTTGATTTACGCCTTCTGGCTCTTTGTGACTTATGAAAAATCAGGGGTTTTTTCACAAATTCAAAATAAATTAACAAGAATACATCACTACAGAAATGGAATATATATTAATAAATGTATACTTTGTAGATATACAACGTACTTAATGTATCAATTTTATTTTGTAATTTACTATACCCTGGGAATTTAAGCCCCAGAGGCATTTTGTCCCTTCACTGGCATAAAAATCTAACGTACTAAGGAATGGAGCAGGTTTATTGCTCCAAAATAGGACAGATAAAGCCTCGTTTGGATGAGGGTTAGTGCAGTGAGTCCACTAAAAACCAGCACTGTGCACGTGGCTGTCTGGAAGCACCTCCAGAGTAAACAGCCACAGCAGCTAAATAGGGCTGAACGGAGAGACCACAGCTGATAGCATGAGCAGTCAGGACACAAGACTGGAATTCTTTATTAGCAGAACAGACTACATGGCAGTCCAGGTAATTTAAAGAACGGGTATCAAGTGAGGTGTCAACAGAGTCATCTTGTAGAGAGATAAAAAAAGCTAAGAATGCTTGGCAAGGAAAAGTATCTGAGGCTGATGAAAGAAAAATATATTATACGCATTAACAGATGATCAATTGTAGTGTTGAATACAAACCAGAAGAAAAATATATATATATATAATTTATTGCTTTCATCCAGAATGAACGGTACGGTAAGTTTGGTATTTGGGAACTTGAAAGGCTCATTGAATTCCGTCGATTTCACCTCCTTAAAAGTGTGTCCCGATAAAGATAATTTATTTACCAACACGTAGCACCTTCTGTACACAACAGGTAGAAACTGGAGAGATATAGAAGATAGTGAATGGATGCTTTCAACTGAAAGAAATGTGGGGCCAAAGGTCGGAGTGCAAATAAGCAGGTAAGACTCCAGTGTATTCCGTCTGAGATTACGCTGGGCAACCCTGCTCTATCTACCCTAGATTGACGTTCTTAAAGATGATCCCTATCGATTAAGGTATTCATTTTGGATTAAATGATCACACGGTCATACAGGAGAGAAGAAAGTCTCCCCACAACGAAGCTAAAGCAATAAATCAGCTTTCTATCTTGGACTCAGTACCTGTGCACCTCTCTCTGCTCTTTCTTGGTAAAATTGATGTCCTTGAAAATACACCATGAATTTTGAATTATGACTCTTGAAAACACTAATAAGAAATAAGCTAACTTTTGTTTGGAAGAAACTTCTCTGTTCCTGTTTGTATTAGGAACATCCCAAAAACCACCAACTGTATGCTAAGCACTGAATATGATGTTCACGTAGGGACAATACATTTTCTATTATTTTTCCACTATTTTTTGAGTGCATTCTTAAGACACGGTGGTGTTTTATACTTATTAAGTCATGCACGTTTTTGAAAGGAATGTCAAAATGATACAGACGAATAGTAAGCATTTTTGAGCATTGGAATTAATAATTTGCAGCATCTACTATAGTGCATTTACGTAATAGATCAAAATACAGTTTGTCAGCTTAATTCAACAAATATGTATTTAAAGCCCTACAATATGCCAGATGATGTGTAAGGTTAGAGAGGAAAAAGTGAATAAGACATAGTTGATTTCTTTGAGGAGCTAGGACAGGAAACCCCAAAGGTGGATATAATAAAGAAAACATGAGCGTTCCTTGTAAGAAGAAAAAACAGCCAGAGCTCTAACTTGACCAATAATCAAGTATTTTCTCAGTGTCTGAAGAGTACACGTTCACACTCAAGCCTAACAATTACACCTTTTAGAATATACTTAGCTACCTGATTTTCATGTTTGCCAAACTATTTCAGACCTTTCTCCTTAGGGTGTCTTTAACATCCTCGGTGCCTTTCCTCCCATTGTTCAAGAACCCTACGTTTTGCTTCTGTTCTCAGGAGGCAGTCAAGTATATCCGTAATTTAATTTGAGTCTCAGAGCTGTGAGTAATCCAAGGTTCACCTCTCTCCTTCTCTCATGTTGTGCATGCAGCATCAGAGGCCCTGAAATATTAAGGTTTCCAAACTTTTCCAAAGTCACACAGGTTTGAGGGCAAAACAAAGACTAAGTACTTTAAATCTCATCTCAGACTTCCGGCCACTCTACAAATTTACTGTCAAGTGAAGGGAAGACTCATAAGAACACAGCTCCAAAGGTAAAAGGTAAGACTTTAAGGACTGAACCTGGAAAGTATTCAGTGTTACAGTTTCAAACATTTGGAGTCAAAACTCTAATACACAATGGCCATTCCCATCAATAGATAAAAGGCAGTGGGCTGCCTTTTTCCTCCTTCTCCTTTGTTCCCATCTTCACTTTTGATGTTCTTTCTCTTAGTATGGTTTTGCTAGAAACAAGCCGGGGTAACTCCTGCTGGACTTCATTTCCAGCTTTTAAGCACTGGCTATAGGGCGGGCGATACTTCAAAGGAAGTCTGTCTGCAGAGATATCAATCAACCCAAGCAAATAGACTCCACAGAGAGAGGAAATCGTTCCTATCAGGAGTGTTCAGCAAAACAGAGACCAAGTGTTTCTGAAGCTGAAAACCCCAATCTGCATTAGTTTTATTTAACGATTTGAGACTTGCAATGGGAATAAATGAAAGTTGCATCTAAACTGTAAGGATTGAGTAAGTCTGACTGAAATGTTTGAGAACAGCTCTACTTTCTAAGTGATCTGGGAGTCGAGGGATGACTGTCCATTTGGAGCATATGCCTGTGACCTGAGTGCTCTGTGAAGCAATGTCAAAGTGTTTTAGTACAACGGATCATACCCTGGGGCCCAAAGAATCCACGGGCAGAATTCACAACAAATTGAGCTTTCTGGGGGGCAGGGAGGTTGCATTTTAAAAATAGTTTTATTTTTTTCACTAACATCTAGGTAAAGTTAGCATTTCCTTCCGTTGTGAATGTTGGCAACAACCTACTGCCGTGTTAACGGTGTCTGTTCCTTTTCACCAGTGACAATCACAGATATTTCCAAATTACGTTGCAAGTATCTTGAAAAATTTCTGGGTAATTACAGTAGTGAATTAGACCCTCAATTAGATCTTGTTATTTAATGAGTTAATAAAGAAGCAAGCAGATGGATATATAAAATGTATTAAAATATAATAATAATTAAAGCTTGGTTTCCCTCTAATCCATGTTATATATTATGCATTTTAAGGTTTTGTTTGTTTGTCTGTTTTTGTTTTTGCTTTTGTTGTTGTTTTGAGAGAAAGAGAGAGAGGGTAAGGGGCAGAATGAAAGGGAGAGAGAGAGAACCCCAAGCAGGCCCTGCATTGTCAGCACAGAGTCTGATGTGGGGCTCGAACTCACTACCTGTGAGATCATGACCTGAGCCAAAATCAAGAGTCAGAAGCTTAACCAACTGAGCCACCCAGGCACCCCTGTATTATGCATTTTAAGACATTATTATGAATCTGAGAAGCAGGCTGGCAGAATACTTAAAATGGTCAAAATACACATCCCTTTGCATTACCTTTCAAAATTATACGAATTAAGCCCTTGCGTGGGACTTAATGGAGCCTTAGTAATATGGGTGAGTCTATTGGAAGGAGAAAGACACTGATTGGCAGAAGCAGATGTTGTTGGCTTACCCTTTAGGGCAGCAAAGTCGGTATGACACGGTGTGCACGTGTATTCAACAATCTTGACCAAGGTTCAAGGGGTTAGAGGAAAATGTCTAAACCAATGGGTGAGTTACAACAACAGGAATAAGACTGGCAAGGAAGAAATCCTTAAAATGTGATGTCTTTGACATCATCTTAGTTCTGGATAATGACTTCATTCACAGATATTACTCCAGCCAGCATCTGTGGGATATTTGGTCAGTATCCACTCACCCTGACACTGAAAGGGGAAAAAAAAAAAAAAAAAAAAAATATATATATATATATATATATATATATGAAAAATAGATTTGCATATTTTCCTCCATTGAACTGGTGAAGACACTGAAACCAGAGAAATAAGTAATTTGTCCAAAGTTATTGTCTTAGTCAGCTAGGGCTGTCATCACAAAATACCGTAGGCTTGGTGGTTTAAACAACAAAAAGTTATTCTCCCAGTTCTGAGGCTGGAAGTCTGAAATCAAGGTGCCAACATGATCAGTTTCTGGTGAGAGCTTCTTTCTGGCTTATGAATGGACACCTTCTCTTTGTGTCCTCACGTAGATGTGAGAGAGATAGAGAGAGAGGGACGGAGGGACAGAGCTTGAACTCTGGTCTCTGTTCCTCCTCTTATAAGGATACTGATCCTAGTGGATTAAGGACCACCCTTTATAATCTTATTTAACCTTAATTACTTTTTAAAGATTCTTTCTCCAAATACAGTCATACTAGGGGCTAGGACTTCAACACATGAAGTGTGGGGGACATAATTTGCTCCATAGCATCATCAAATAGTAAGTGCAATCACCAGAACTAATTTAAGTCTCTTAGAGACCAGAACTCATAGCTTTTACTGAGGCAGCAGTTACTATTCTAGGACCAGAGCCAACGGGCTCTTCTTCAACTACTGTCCCAGTGGGAAGCTGAAGTACTAAGTACAAGAAATCAAGAGGGACGGGGCGTGAACTCTCTTGAATGATAGGTTGGCCCATCGCCTTGAGACTAATTCTGTGGTTGTCATTCAGTTCAGATTTGTCCTCCCCCCCCCCCCCCCCCCCCCCCCCGTTCCTGGGAACATCTGAAAGTGCTTGAAGACATTTTTGTTTGTCATGAGTTGAAAGGACTGTGCTACAGGCACCCTACTGGGTAGGGATTGTTGAAATATCCGACAACACCCAGGGCAGTCTCCCACTTGGAGAATTATCTAAACCAAAGTGTCTCTTAGTGCAAAGGCTTAGAAACCTTGGACCGTTTCCATTTGCTTCGCGTACTTTTTCCCCAGAAGTGGGTCATATTTTAAAAACTGCCTGCTGATGGTGGAACTGAAGATCAGAATGCCTCAGCACATAGAATCGAGCTGTGGCTACGTGCAGTACCTGGGACTCCACACTGGAGGGGCCTGAGTGAAGGGCACGCTAGTGCTAAGTGAGGAAGCGAGAACAGTTAACAGTGAATCCACCGGATCTGGTTCTTTCTCAAAGGCTTCCGAGATTGTACATGATTTCCATCAAAACCCGTAAAACTTACAGTATAGCATTTCAGATTTTCAAGGTTATCAACCTTTAATGTTTTTCAGATGTTGTAGGAATCAGGTGTAGGAGTTATGCTGTATCACCGAAGTCTTATTTTCAGGAGCCCTTGTATAAAACAAGCCAAACAGGAAACCTCTAGTGAAAGCTCCCTGGCCCCCTTCCATTCCTGGCAAGGGCAGAGGGGCCCATGTGGCGAAATATCCTCTCTTCTGCCCCGATGGACTTTTCATTTGAGTGATCTGGTAACCCTGTGTTTCCTACTTCACCCTGCTCCCCTTTTCGGTCCTGACTCTGCCTGCCACCCCTGCCTGACACTCTTCTCCCCTGGGGTGAGTCACAAACTCCCAGGAGAGAGAAGATGGGAGCCAGGACAGGTAGGGGAGCTCTGCCCAAACCTACTACTAGTTATGCTGGTTAGACCAATAAAAGGCATCTGTTCCCTCACCCTTCAAAAGAAAATAGTTTATGAAAATCAATAAAAGCATGTTCAATTTTCTACTTTCTTGTTAGCTGCTATAGTACAAAATTAACTACTAATAAATCCATAGTTTCAGCAGGAAGATAATTAGGCAATGAAATTCCATACGTTTTCTCTTAGCTTTATTCTTTGTGAGCAATATTTCATTTTTACTTGACAAAAATGATACCATTTTGTGTTAAGCTTTTCCCCGTAACTGTAATCTCCTGGAATGTATGAACCTGGTCTTTGTCATCCTTTATGCAAATTCTCAAAGATCTCAGTGGACAACATTCAGAGTAAAATCTGTTCAAATTGTAATACAAACACTAAAGTCTACTTACTCTCTATTCAATAAGTTTTATTCATGATAAATGTCAGGCAATGATTACTATCTATTTGGCAATATAAGATCACTGTGTAAAGCTTTTCAGGGACTTGATTAAATAATTGACATAAAACACATATTTTCTGCGGCGCCTGGGTGGCTCAGTCGGTTAGGCGTCTGACTTCAGCTCAGGTCACGATCTTACAGTTTGTGAGTTCGAGCCCCACGTCGGGCTTTGTGCTGACAGCTCAGAGCCTGGAGCCTGCTTCAGATTCTGTCTCCTTCTCTCTCTGCCCTGCCCATGCTCAAGCTCTGTCTGTCTCTCTCTCTCCCAAAAATAAATATTTTAAAAAATACATATTTTCTCGAGTACAAAAAAATTAATATAATTAATTAATTTCAATAATTTTAATATTATGTCAACTTCATTAATTATTGGAATTTATAAATGTGTTACCATAGTTGCCAAAAGGTAGGTTTTTTTTTGGGGGGGGGTTGTTTTGTTTTTGCTAATCAAGAGCATCTTTGCTTATAAAGAACTGAAAAAAAAAATCAGTCAAACACATGGAAATATTTTCAAAGACCAAGTTGTAAAATTAATTTCATCTTCTTCAGAAGCAATGTATTTAGGAGGCTGAATTTTTAATATATTTTCTATTATGTGAATTGAAAGCTTTAAAAATGTGTAGGACCTACAAAGGTCTTAAAATGACAACTAAATTGTAGACTTCTATTTGCTATCCTACCTCTTTTCATTATTATACTGAGGTTATCTCCAAAGATTACAAGAAAAAACTAACTTCTAAAATATAAATATTGTTACCATCTTTGACATTTCAATGCAGCAGGAAGAAACCTGTAGTCACAAAAATACAAACTTTCTTTCAAAGCCCACCAGGAATCAAATTATGATTATATTTTTTTTCTTAGGGCAACTATAATTACTTTCTGAATTAAAAGCTAAGGTTTCCTGTTGCTGGCACAAAACATATCTATGTGTACCTGATGAATCAGACATTAACATTTGTTTCTTTATAATTGAGCTGTATCTTCAATCAGGAAAAGTGATAATTGAATAATGAGTCAATTATTATTTGCTTATTTGAGTGAATATATTGAATGAAAATCAGTGCATTAAAATATTCATGTACATTAATAATTAAACAGCTAGTCAAAATGGTAGATCATTTATATCTACAGAAAGAGCCTGAGTTATAACACAATTTTAAAAAGCATATGCAAATATAATAAAGACAGCCTTTACAACTTACTTTACTTCCCCCAGGGAAACGGAGTCTTAAAAAGGTGTAAGCACTGAGGCTTTACCGGGTGGTACAATTTTTCAGGGCAGTGAGCATGAGGAAAATATTGAGGCCAAGAAGGTGACTTATTGTCACAGTAGCCATCAACCTCAAGTCAAGATACAAGGTCACTGTGGAAGGGTACAGAGATAATTTATATGCCAGTAACCCCGCTCCCTATTTCGTACTTCCCATTAATCACAATTTGCTACATGGATTTTTATTAAACTTTCAGATTGTCTCACCTGGCCTGTTTGGTGGCTCCTGGGTAGACACCACTCCACCAAAATGATGGTAGCAGGAGAGGCCCTGGGCTCGCTCATGCTGGCCTCTGGAAAAACAGTGCTGAGAAGAAGGGGTCCAGGGCAGTGGTCGAGGTGGGCTAAGCAGTAGCATTGCTGGGACAGAGATAAAGCTGAGAAAATCTGAGGCTCATTTTCTATAATCAGTGTTGGAAGTAAAGATTTTGAAGCCGCATCTCTCATAGTCTGCTTCTCGTTGTGTTAGCACATGCATTGTTTTTAACAATATGGAAGACAGTGGCCACCCCCGAGAAAGGAACACTGGCAATGTCACGCATCTTTAAGTTGCTGACCTTTCTGAATATAAAGGATTGATGAATGTAGTCTGTCTTAAAGAATATTGCAGTGAAGTTGAAGAGAGCTAAAATGTTTTTTTTTTTTTAAGTAATAATTGGCCAAAGAATGCTGACTACTAAAATAGGAACAGAAAGGAGAAGTAACAAAGGATTATAGATGTGATAGGACCTGAATTCAAATGTGTTAGCTAAATCCTTTTCAGTAAGCAAGCTCCTCTCCGCGAAGTGAAGTAACTAATATGCCATTAGGTTATCTATCAGCAAAATACTTTTCCAGAAATCCAAAAGAGCTTAAGCCTATCAGGCAGAGAAAACCAAAACACCCAACAAGTGCAGTACAGTTTTTCTCATAAAAACAAATATGCTAAATGTGAATAGATTATTTTTATAGATACTATGTTAAAAAAAAAAAGGCTGAGTTTTGACATTAGGATGATCTTGGATTAGTGATTTTTCCTATCTTTAATGGTATTACTAGCTGGCTATATCTTGGTAAAGCAGATTTAAATGTTTGATATTTTGTAGAAAGACCAGTTCTTTGAAATTCCCTGAATTTTGTTTCCATGTGTATATTTAACATATAATTTCAGGCACATCTGCATGTTTTTTAGGGAAAAAATTACATTTTAGCTTAAAACGTATTACACTGAGTAAATGTAAAATGTTGATCTAAATAATTATATTTTCCAAGCCTATCATTCAATTGCACATATATGTGGGCGAGCACATGTGCGTGTTCACACTCACATTCACTCTAAGCCAGTGGAAATGTATCAATTATTGCCTTAATTCATCTTTACTGAGGAGCGCCTGAGTGGCTTAGTTGGCTGACTGTTTAATTCTTGATTTTGCTCAGGGCATAATCCCAGGATCATGGGATTGAGACCCACATTGGGTTTGCACTGAGCATGGATCCCTCTTAAGACTCTCTCTGTCTCCCCCTCTGTCTCTTTCCCCTTCTCCCACTTGTGCCCTCTGTCTCTCTAAAAATAAAAAAAATAAATAAAAATAATCCCCCTTTACTGAGTAAGTATATATATGTACCTCTGTTTCATATATATTATATGTATGCAAACATGTATGTCAGTATGTGTGTGTATGTATGATTTTATAGAAACAAAGTAGTTTTAAAATTTTAGGAAATTTTGTTTCCTGAACTAATTAGGAACATCTGACTTCTAAGACTAGAGACCATTCTTAATTATTTCATAAATGTTGATTTTTAAATTGGTAGTTTGCAAGTGTTTTAATTTCCCTTTTACATGGATGAAATAAACTCTGCAAAACTTTGTTTACATGGTGTTACTTTTTACTGGCCTATTTACTGCATAAAATCATGTAGAAAATATGCCAAAAGAACAAAATGCCTTTTTAAAATCTAAATAGTAGCAACGGGTTTCTTTTGTGCATAATTCTTGTCTAGGAATATCCCTGCTGTTGGTTAGAGAACAACAACTATTCAGAAATTCTTTGCTGGACTTTTGCTCAGCATTCCCACACCTTCTAAGATGAAATTTTCAAAATGCTAAAATGCATGTTTGACACTTCATTAAAACAGCTCCAGCAGAGATCAAGGCTATGATTCACTTCCAGAAATAAAGGTTTTCTGTGAGACTATGTAACAACAACAACAAAAAAATTGAAACAATTTCTATAACAACAAAACAACTATGTATGTTATCTGATTGATTTTATTCAATTACTATGCAAAATGTAGTATTTCCCTGATTCTGCGCTAGTCTGATATTGGCTAATTTACGAGTATATCCATGGCATGAAAGAAAGAAACAAAAAAAACAAAATATCTAATTAGTAGTTGATGCAGAGATCTCTATCTTTATTGATTAAAAAAAAAGAAGGAAATCCCATGATGATAGCAAAAGAGAAATAAACAGCAATTACAGTTAAGGCATCATGATAATTTCCAGCACTCTGGGATATCTTGTCCAAATACAAGTGATTTCACGAAATATGCTATAATCCATAAAAAGTTTCATGAAGAAAATATTTCACTCTGTGATATTCCTGCTGAAGAAACATCAGCCACACATGAATTCAATGCTTATTTATACAATAATTAGCTTATCATTTTCAAAAGTATCTCTATCATTAACGTCAAAGAAAGACCGAAGCTTTTCCACACAGAACATGGGAATGAGACATGAGGGCTTTACGCAAAGCATGACTCTAAACTGGAGATTGTGTTTTTGCTATAAAACACTCTAACTGTGTTTTTGCTATAAAACACATTACTGGGGACACTGTCACAACTGGAATGGTGCCTGAGGATCAGACAATAATATATCATGTTAATTTTCTGATTTCAAAGATTATATTAAGAGCATGTCCTTATTTAAAGGGAACACAATGTAACATATTTGGAGATGATGTGGCATCAAGGTGGCAATTTGCTCTAATGTGGTTTATTAAAAAGAAAACCAAATTTCTTTCTTTGTACTACACCTTGCCTATTTTGTAAGTTTGTGATTATTTTAAAATTAAAAAAAAAAAACAGGCACAAAAATACATAGGTATATTTAAGGACTTGAAAAATGTAGCAAATTGGAATAATTCAGTTCAGAAGCAAACAACAAGTGATATATGAATGTAGATAGTTTCAATATGCTTATATAAGCAGTTCAATAGTTGGGGATTTAATACAGTCACTAACTGCTGTAACAACTGGGCAGAAAATCAGCAAGGATATAAATGACTTGACCAATATCGAACAACTTGACCTAACTGACATTTATAGAACAGATTACCGGATGACTGCAGAATACACATTCTTTCCAAAAACTCATAAGACAGTCTTCAAGATATACTATATACGGGTCCATAAAACCAGCCAATAAATTTAAAAAGATTGACATCATACAAATTATGTTCTCTGAAAACAATGAAATTGGATATCCACCATAAAAAAAATATTAGAAATCTTCACATATTTGGAAACTAAATGACACACTTATAATTAACCTATAGGTTAAAGAAAAAATCATAAAAAGAATTACATATATTTTGAACTAAATGTGAACAAAAACATAATATCAAAAATAATTGGCCACAGCTAACATGTCTTTTGTGGAAATTGTACATCTTTATGACCTATTTTAGAAAAGAAGAATGATCTCAAATCAATTACCTAAACTTTCATATGAAGAAAATAGAAAAAGAAAAATGAACTAAATATAAAGGAAAGGGAAGTAATGTAATAAAAATGATAGTATATATAAGAAAAAATAAAAACAGAAAAGCAATAGAAAAATCAATGAGACCTGGGCCCCTGGGTGGATCAATTGGTTGGGCATCTGATCATGATCTCAGGGTCATGGAATAGAGACCTACATCCAGTTCTATGCTGAGCATGAAGCCTGCTTAAGATTCTCTCTCCCTCTGTCCCTCTCCCACACTTGCATGTGCTCTCTCTCTCTCAAATAAAAAAAAAAAAAAAATTAAAAAGAAAAATCAATGAGACCAGAAGGTACCTCTTCAACCTTTAGACAGACTGACAAAAAAAAAAAAAAAAACAAAAAAAAACAGGGGAGAAGACAGAAGTTTCCCAAATTAGAAATAAGAGGGAACAGCAGTACTGGTAATATAGGATCTAAAAGGATTTTCAGGGATTATTAAGAACAAAGTTATGTCTACATCTTAGAGAACTTAGGTAAATGGAAAAATTCTTAGAATGACAAAAACTTACCAAAACTAAGTCCAAAAGCAATATTAATTCTGAGTGTATCCTTAAGTAAAGAAATTACATTTATAATAAAACTTTCTTATAGAGGAAACTCCACGCCCTGAACACACCATTGTTGAATTATATAAATATTTAAAATGCAAATTATATCATCTGCATAAACTTTTTCAGAAAACAGAGGGAAGGAACATTTACCCATTGATTCTATGATGTCAGCATAACACTGATATAAAAGACAGACACATAAATTGTAAGTAAGAAAATTAAAGATGAATACTTTTTAGGAATGTAAGCACAGAAACCCTTAACAAGGAATTAGCAAGAATTAGTGGTATTTATTCCACAAATACAGGGATGGTTAAACATCCCCAAATTAACCCATGCAACATACCATGTTAATCGAATAAAAGAAAGAAAACACATTATACTCTCAAAATCAGGAAAAAAAAAATGTCACAATAAAATACCAGTTCATGCCAAAAGTTCTCAGCATCCTAGGAATAGAAAAAAATGCTCTACAGACTGGTATAGAACATCTATAAAAACCTCCCACTAGCATCATAATTAAGTATGAAACACTGAATGTTTTATCCCTAAAATGTGGGACAAGCTAAGGATGTCTATGTTTACCATTTCTGTTCGATTATGTACCAAAGATTCTAGCAAATGCAATAGGTTAAAAAAATTACTGGCACCAGAGTTAAAAAGAAGTAAAATTGATGATTTATTTACAGATGATGTAATCTTCTATGTAGAAATTTTTAAGAATCCCAGATAAAATTATTATCATTAATATATTAGCAAGGTAATAAGATATAAGGCATATATTTAAAAATGTAAAGGAAAAGAAAAGAAAAAATCAAATACACCTCTATATATTACCAATATCTAGAAATAAAATTAAGAAAACACTTTGGTTTACAAAAGTATCAAATACTAGGAATACATTTAGCAAACAAAATGCAAGACGTATATGCTGAAAGCTAATAGTAGTGATGAATGGTTCAACATAATAAGCTATATCCATACAGTGCCATACCACTCTGCAATAAAAAGACTTAAAATGCTTATAGAGATACATATTATAATATAGATGGTCTTCCAAAATATTATAGACAGCTGAAGCAAGCCACACACAAAAGACTACATACTGTATCACTCAAAGAGCAAAATTTTTATAGAGATTTTTATAAAATTTAATTTATTAATATTTTCATTTTAGATTAATAGTTTAAGTATTGTATCTAAAAACTCTGTTAAACACAAAACTTCACAGATTTTTCCTTTTCTGTTTTCTAGAAATTTTATATTTTACATATTACTTTTAGATCTATTATCTATTTCGTGTTAATTTTGGATGAGAGATATGGGTTGATTTTCCCTTTTTATTTGTTGGCATATGGACATACAATTTTTTCATCATTTATTGAAAGATATTTCCCCACCAAATTTTCAGTACACTTTGTCAAAAATCAGTTACTGTATTTATGCGGGTCTATTTCTTGGCTTTCTATTCTGTTCTACTGATCTATGTGTGTACCTTTTGCCATTACCACACTTTCTTGATTATTACAGATTTACAGTTAGCCTTGAAGTCATGTAGTGTAAATTCTCCAACTTTGTTCTTCTTTTTCAACATCGTTTTGGTTATTCTAGTTTATCCATATTTTTAAATACATTTTAATGTATTTTTAAGTTTATATTGAGAGAGAGAGCTAGCATGCACATGAGTGGGGGAAGGGCTGAGAGCGAGGGAAAGAGAGAATCCCAAGCATGCTCTGCACTGTCAGTACAGAGCCCAATGCAGTGCATAGACTCATGAACTCTGAGATTATGACATGAGCTGAAATCAAGAGTCAGTTGCTGAATCGCCTGAGCCACCCAGGTACCCTGTAAATGTGTTGTATTCAGACTGTCAATATCTACAAAAAAATTCCTAGGATTTTCATTAGGGTTGTGTTGACCTGTTAAACTAGGAATATGGAACTTGTATTTTTGTACCCTTTGGGTAAATAGTGTAATTGCTGGATCAAATGATGAATGGATAAAGAAGATGCAGTGTGTGTGTGTGTGTGTGTGTGTGTGTGTGTGTGTGTGTGTGTGTATGCAATGGAATATTAACTCAGCCATCAAAAAGAATGAAATTTGCCATTTGCAGCAATGTGGATGGAGCTAGAGAGTATTATGCTAAGAACAATAAGTCAGTCAGAAAAAGATAAATGCCATGTGATTTTACTAATACGTGGAATTTGAGAAACAAAACATATGAACATATGGGAAGGGAAAAAGAGAGATAGAGAAAGGGAAACCAACCATAAGAGACTCTTAAATATAGAGAACAAACAGGGTTGATAGAGGGACGTGGCTGGGGATGGGATAAATGGGTGACGGGTATTAAGGAGGGCATTTGTTGCAATGAGCACTGGGTGTATATGTATGTGACGAATCACTAAATTCTACACCTGAAAACAATATTTACCATACATGTTAACTAACTAGCATTTAAAGAAAAACTTAAAAAAGAAGGAATCCATATACTGACAATATCTAATCTTCCAATATAAATCAGATACTGCTGATGAGAATGTAAAATGGTACAGCTGAAGTGGAAACAGTTTACCAGTTTCTTTTTAAAATATAAACATGAAGTTAGCCTATGACCCAGCAATTCAACTCCTAGGTTTATATTCAAATGAAATAAAAACATATGTCTGTACAAAAATTTGTACATGGATGTTTGTATAGCAATTTTCATAATAGCCAAAAAGTAGAAGCAACACAATGCTCATCAATTGAACAGATAAATGAAATGTGATATAACCATAAAATGGACGGTATTTAGCAACATAAAAGAATGAAGTACTGATATGTTACAATATGGATGATCCTTGAAAATATTATGCCAAGTGAAAGAATCCAGGTAAAGCCCATATATTACATGAAATGTCCAGAATTGACAAATATAAAGATATAGATTAGTGATTGCCTAGAGCAGGGGCATTGAGAGTAAATGGGGAGTGACTGCTAGTGGGTACAGATCTTCTTTTTGTGATTACCAGGATGTTCCAAAATTGACCGTGGCGATTGTTTCACAATTTGAAATATATTAAAAACCATTAAATTGTAAACTTTAAATGAGTAAATTTTTAATGTGTGAATTACATATTAATATATCTGTTTTAAAAGACCTATGTGGATGTTTATACAGCTTTGTTCTTACCCATTAAAAACTGGAAGCAGCCCAGATAGCCTTGAGCAGGTGTGTAGATAAGCAAACTGGAGTACATCCATAAAACCGAATGGAATAGAGTCAGCAACATTGATTCAAGCAATGAAATAGATACCTCTTAAAATACATTCTGGTAAGTAAAAGAAGCCAGACCCCAAAAGCCATATATTTAAAAATTCTGTTTATATGGCATTCTGAAAAAGGCACAACTATAGAGACAGTAAAAAAGATCACTAGTTGTCAGTTTGAGAAGGGGAGAGATATTTTGTACAAAGATGATACATAAGCAGGTTTAAGGGTGAGGGAACTGTTGTGTAAAGCACTCTAATGATAGATGCAGGGCCCTACGCATTTACCAACATCCACAGGAGAGTACCCAATAAAGCGTGTACTTCAATATATGCAAAATTAAAAAACTCAACCAGAGTCTGAGGATCTCAGGACGTGATGTGACCCATGCCAGACTTATCTACTGTATTCTAAATGTATGATATAACCTCCCTGAAAAGAATGGGAAGGGGAGCAACCTAAATAATTTTGAAGAGCAATACTTGCCTTGGCTCTGTAAGACTAATGACAAAGACAACTCTTCGCAAAGAACACTCTAGTTGCCACATTTCTTTCTCACATGATTACAGGGAAGCAACTCTGAAAATACTACACATGTAGACTCAGGTTGAAAGAGTAGACACATATATTGAAGAAAATGAGAACCAGATTATCACTGTCAGAGAAAGAAGCTATAAATAACGACAGAATGCTATAATATGCTAATTGACACTAGATCAGAATACAAGATAGTAGTATGAACTCATCATTTTGGTTTCTAAGTTCTTTTTCTTTTTTACTTTTTTTTAATGTGTATTTATTTTTGAGAGAGAGAGAGAGACAGAGACAGAGAGACAGAGCATGAGCAGGGGAGGGGCAGAGAGAGAGGGAGACACAGATCCAAAGCAGGCTCCAGGCTACCAGCTGTCAGCACAGAGTCCGATGCGGGCTCAAACTCATGAGCCATGACATCATCACCTAAGCCTAAGTCAGACGCTCAATGCACTGAGCCACTCAGGTGCCCCTGGTTTCTAAGTTCTATTTTCCAGGAAGGATAACCAGCACTCCCTGGAGAAGTGATTGGTTTTAGGTCGAATGGAGCAAGGGGAAACATACAATGAGTCTGGAACATCTTATAGTGCCAGAAAATAACAAGTCTTTAAAGTGTGCTTTAGAAAGGGGGGAAAAAAAAAAAGAACAAGAATTTGTTGAAAGGCACATGAGCCAATCTTAAAGAGAATGTAATAGAACAAGTAAGAAAATTTTTCAAAACAAAATACATAACATAGATTGGATTATGACATGGTTACTAAAATAAATTTCCATGACTCTACACTGATATATATGAGTGACTGAGTAAATAAGTGGAGTAGAGGGATAACTTTTGTTTATGAAAAAGTCTAAAATATAAATGGAGGGGCACTTGGGTGGCTCATTCAGTTAAACGTCTGACTCTTGATATCAGCTCAGGTTGCAATCTCACAGTCGTGGGATTGAGCCCTGAGTTGAGCTCTTCACTGAGCATGCAACTTCCTTGGGATTCTCTCTCTCCCTCTCCCTCCTCTCCCCCCCCCAATAAATAAATTTTTTAAAAAGTTTTAAATAAAATAAAATAAAGTATAAATGCAGAAGGGTGAGGAACACAGCAAATCCCCATTAGAATACCCTGTAAATAAACGCTGAGGGCAGTTTCCATTGATGAATGCTAAAATTAACGGACACAACTTTAATGACTGCAAACAAAGTATGCAGTATACCAAAGTATATTGAATTATCTTTTTTTAACTGCTTCTTAATTTTTGTGGTGGTTTTTAACACATGTCCACAGATACTTTGGTATTTCTCCTTCCAGTAGATGGAGGGAACATAATTCCCCTTTCCTGGAGTGTGAACTGCACGTGGTGACTCTTTTTAACAAAACGAGTATGAAAAGAGATAATAGTAACGTTGCAGTGCAGAACCCAAGTGATCCAAGTGAACATCATGCTGATATCCTGTCCCCCCTGATATGATGTGATGAAGAGGACACTTTACCTCTGTGGTGTTTTTTCCAAAAAAAATATAATCTCACTCTACACATGGAAAAAACAAGAAACTGTCACAGATAACAGGAGACTAAAAAGACTTGAGGACTAAATATAATATGATAACCTAGATTGGATCATTGGGCCAGAAAAAAAAAGCATTAGTAGAAACACTGATGAAATATAAATAATGTAGTTTAATTAATAGCATTTTAGCAATGTTAATTCTTAGTGTTGATGTATGTATCGTGATTATAAGTGTTTAACATTGGATGAAACCAGGTGAAAGGCATATGGAAAATCTCTTGCCTATCTTTGCAACTCTTCTGTGAATCTAAAATTATTTCAAAATAAAAGAAAAGTCAAAAATAAGATAAACTATAGATTTTAAGTCTTCAGCTCTTATTCCTTCCCAAAATATTACCCATTTTTATATTGATTACATAGATAAATTATATAAATACATTCCAAGTACTTTAATCAATAAAATCAGGGGTGAAGAATGATAAATATAATTTAATTGATACCAAATACATTTTTCCAGTCTCATGACTTTGCCTCAACATTTTGACATTCTCCCACTGAAGCTTCCATTGATTGCAAGGGGATGTACGACCAACAATTATAAGAGAATATTATGAGCAATTATATGCCAACGAATTGGGCATATAATATGGCAGAAATGCACAAATTCCTAGAAACATATAAACTACTGAAAGTGAAACAGGAAGAATTAAAAAATTTGAACAGATCCATAAGCAGTAAAAAAATGAATCACTAATCAAAAATCTCCCAACAAACAAGAGTCCAGGGCTGGATGGCTTCCCAGGGGATTCTACCAAACATTTAAAGAAGAATTAACACCTATTCTTTTGACATTGTTCCAAAAAAAAAAAAAAAAAATAGAAATGCAAGGAAAACTTCCAAACTCATTCTACAAGGCCAGCATTACCTTGATACAAAACCAGACAAAGACCACACTAAAAAGGAGAATTATAGACCAATTTCTCTGATGAACATGGATGCAAAAAATCTCCACAAAATACTGGCAAATCAAATCCAACAATACGTTAAAAGAATTATTCACCACTATCAAGTTGGATTTATTCCTTGGCTGCAGAGTTGGCTCAATATTCACAAATTGATCAACCTGATATACCACATTAATAAAAGAAAGGATAAGAACCACATGATCCTCTCAGTAGATGCAGAAAAAGCATTTGACAAAATATAGCATCTTTTCTTGATAAAATCCCTCAAGCTAGTAGGGATAGAAAGAACATACCTCAACATCATAAAGGCCATATATGAAAGGCCCACAGCTAATATCCTCAGTGGAAAACTGAAAGTTTTCCATAAGGTCAGGAACATGACAGGGATGTCCACTGTCACCACTGTTGTTCAACATAGTATTGGAAGTCTTAGCCTCAGCAATCAGACAACACAAAGAAATAAAAGGTGTACAAATTGGCAAGGAAGAAGTCAAACTTTCACTATTTGCAGACATGATACTCTACGTGAAAACTCAAAAGACTCCACCAAAAAGCGGCTAGAACTGATATATGAATTCAGCAAAGTCACAGGATGTTACATCAACATACAGAAATCTGTTGCATTTCTATACACCACTAATGAAGCAGCAGAAAGAGATATCCAGAAATCTATCCCATTTACAATTGCACCAAAACCCATAAAAAACCTAGGAATAAACTAACCAAAGAGGTAAATGATCTATACTTATGAAATTTAACACTTATGAAATTTGAGAAGACTGAAAGAAATGGAAGAACATTCTGTTCTCAGGGATTGGAAGAACAAATATTATTAAAATATCTATATAACCCAAAGCAATCTACACATTCAATACAATCCTTATCAAAGTAACACCAACATTTTTTTTACAGAGCTAGAATAAACAATTCTAAAATTTGTATGGAACCAGAAAAGACCCCAAATAGCCAAAGTCATCCTGAAAAAGAAAACCAAAGCTGGAGGCATCGTAATTGCAGACTTCAAGTTGTATTACAAATCTGTCATCATCAAGAAAATATGGTACTGGCACAAAAACAGACACATAGATAATGGAAAAGAATAGAGAACCTAGAAATGGACCCATAAATGTATGGCCATCTAATCTTCAACAGCACAGGAAAGACTATCAAGTGGATAAGACAGTCTTTTAAACAAAGGGTATCGGGAAAACTGGATGGTGACATGCAGAAGAATGAACCTGGAACTCTTTCTTACACATACACAAAACTAAATTTAAAATGGATGAAAGAGGAGTGCTTCGGTGGCTCAGTTGGTTAAATGTCCAACTTCTGCTCAGGTCAAGATCTCACAGCTCCTGGGTTTGTGCCCTGCATTGGGCTCTGTGCAGACACCTCAGAGCTTGAAGCCTGCTTTGGATTCTGTGCCTCCCTCTCTCTCTCTCTCTGCCCCTCCCACGCTCACACACAAATTCTCTCTCTCTCCCTATCTCTCTTAAAAATAAAGAAACAGGTTGGGGCGCCTGGGTGGCGCAGTCGGTTAAGCGTCCGACTTCAGCCAGGTCACGATCTCGCGGTCCGTGAGTTCGAGCCCCGCGTCGGGCTCTGGGCTGATGGCTGAGAGCCTGGAGCCTGTTTCCGATTCTGTGTCTCCCTCTCTCTCTGCCCCTCGCCCGTTCATGCTCTGTCTCTCTCTGTCCCAAAAATAAATAAACGTTGAAAAAAAAAATTAAAAAAAAAAAAATAAAGAAACACGAAAAAAAAATTTAATTGATGAAAGACCTAAATGTAAGATAGGAAACCGTCAAAATCTGAGAGGAAAAAACAGGCAACAACCTCTTTGACCTCAGCCACAGCAACTTCTTATGAGACATGTCTCCAGAGGCAAGGAAAACAAAAGCAAAAATGAACTACTGGGACCTCATCAAGATAAAAAGCTTCTTGGACTCCTGGATGGCTCAGCTGGTTAAAAGTCTGACGTTGGCTCAGGTCATGATCTTGTGGTTCATGGGTTTCAGCTCCACATCAGGCTCTGTGCTGACAGCTCAGAGCCTGAAGTCTGCTTTGGATTGATTCTGGGTCTCCTTCTCTCTCTGCCCCTCCCCCTCTTCCTCCTCCTCCTCCTCCTCCTTCTTCTTCTTCTTCTTCTTCTTCTTCTTCTTCTTCTTCTTCTTCTTCTTCTTCTCCTTCTCCTTCTCCTTCTCCTTCTTCTTCTCTCTCTCTCTCCCCAAAATAAATAAACATTAAAATTTTTTTAAAGATAAAAAGCTTCTGCATAGGGAAGGAAACAATCAACAAAACTAAAAGGCAACCAACAGATGGAATGGGAGAAGATATTTGCAAATCACATATGAGATAAAAGGCTTAGTATTTAAAATCCCTAAAGCATGTATCAAAGCCAACACCCAAAAAACAAATAATCCATTGAGGAGTTCAGCAGAGGACATGACACTTTTCCAAGGAAGACATCCAGATGGCCGACAGATACATGAAAAGATGTTTAACATCACTCATCAGCAGCGAAATACAAATCAAAAGCACAGGGAGATACCACCTCACTCCTGTCAGAATGGCTAAAATGGACAAATCAGGAAATAATTAGATGTTGGTGAGGATGTGGAGAAAGGGGAATCCTTTTGCCCTGTTGGCGGGAATGCAAAGTGATGCTGCCACTGCAGAAAATAGTATGGAGGTTCCTCAAAAAGTTAAAAATAGAACTACCCTGTGACCTAGCAATTACACTAGTAGATGTTTATCCAAAGGATATGAAAATGCTGATTCAAACGGGCACATGCACCTCCATGTTTATAGCAGTGCTATCATCAATAGCAAATTTGTAGAAAGAGCCCAAATGTCCATGGGCTGATAAATGAATAACGATGATATGGTATATATATACAACGGAATATTACTCGGTGATCAAGAATGAAATCTGGCCATTTGCAACAATGGAGATAGAACCAGAGTGTAATATACTAAGTGAAATAAGTCAATCAGAGGAAAACAAATATATTATTTCACTCATATGTGGATTTTAAGAAACAAAACAGATGAACATAGGGGAAATGAAATAAAAATAAAATAAGATAAAAACAGAGAGGGATGCAAACTATAAGAGACTCTTCCCTACCGAGAACAAACTGAGTGTTTCTGGAGTAGAGGTGGGGGGTGTGCCAAATGGGAGATGGGCATTAAAGAGGGCATTTGTTGGGATGAACACTGGCTGTAATATGTAAGTGTTGAATCACTAAATTCTACTAATGAAACCAATATTACACTATATGTTAACTAAAGTAAAAAAAAATTAATAAGGGCTGTTCATCACTTTAAATCACAAACTGAACATGTGCTATCAGTGAATATATTTTTAAAATTGATTTTAAATTTTGAGATAACATATATCCTATAACTTATTTGGATTGGCAGTCCACTATTTAGTTGACACAATCACTAGCGGGAGATCATAAATCGAAATAAATATGTGCAACAAACATTTTGTCTAAAGTTATAACATAAATGCACATGAATTCCTCAAACTTAAGAGTGGCTCCCAGGCCTTTTCTATGTGTGGAGCTGCTTTTGACTCTACATAAGCCATGTCCATTATAGTCTATGATTTCTGTCTCAATTCCTTTTATTTGAGCAATCCACAGCTAAGATTGAAACTTCTTTCTAGATATTCATAAAACTTCCTAATAGTTGAACCACCCATATCAACTTTGAAGAGATGTTTTCACTATCTGCATTGTGTTTTTTCAAAATACTGAACTTATTCTTCATGGAAATAACTCTTTTTGCAGTCATATCTTTAACATCATATGTTAAAACATATATCTTTTAACATAATACGTAAATGACTTATACAATAACAATAACCATTACCTGGAAAAACAGGTGTCTGCAGGTAAGGAAATGGCTCAATACAAGGAATTAGAATTACCTGAGCATATTAGAGAATGACCCGCTAGAAGAGGGGACTCAATGAATAATGAACGTAACTCAGTATGATTCTCTGCAAAAGACATCAGCTAATTCCATGAACTGTTTAACTAGGGGTCAGTTAAGAGACTGGACTGCAGATTCTTACACTAAGAATTATCATACAACACAGAGCCCTGCTCGAAATATGTCTTCAACTTCCCTTATGTCAAGACTTGTGCTCTCTTCTCACAAGTAACCCTTGTCATCAATTTGGTATAAGCCATTCTAGACATTTCCAATGTGTGTGCGCACACACATACACACCACATACATGCATATTTTTATTACTTTTTATACCAAAGGTAGCATAAACTATATGTCTTATTTTTAAAAGGTTTACATATTTGAATTAAATTGTTAAGCATTTTAATTTATAGTCGTGTATACATCTGTACTAAATGCTATGCAACTATTTTACATGATCTGGGCAGCAAAGGTGAGAGCTGGAACTAGGGTGAAGGAAGAGGAAGAAGAATGGGAAACTGTAGAGGCTTTCCAAAAATTAAATTGCCTGGAGTTACTCTATGTTTGAGATGCAAGAGAGAAAATCATCTAAGGTAGCTATCAAGCTTCCCATCTGGGTAACTGGATAGATATTTGGTTGAGTAAAAGAAAAATGGCAGATAATTTTTGCTGAGGAAAGGGTTGGTCCATGAACCAGCTCCCATACCCAGAGGGCAGGAGAGCCCAAGAAAATGGCAGATCACTCCAGATTAGTGGGTGGCAGTCTTAATAAACAAGGGAATTTACATATGAGGCTTGTGTTGTCTTGTCCTGGGCAATAGATCCCTACACCTGCCCATCTTATCTTAAAAGTTTATATAAAAGCCTTAACTGGGTTCAGTCATGTATATCTTCCAAATGGTATCAACAACGTGTTGTTTTCTCTAGGCTATGTCCTTAAAAATGACTGCTAGCATGAGAATAATCGATGGGGTGTACATTTCAAAGATAGGGGTAGGGGTAGTGAGCCTCCAACTGTCTAGGTCCAGCTTGTGGGTCAACTGAGGGTCATGTCCTCTCAATGATCATCAAGATAAAAAAAGAATTTAGGTTTTGTCATATTGGATTTTCTATGCTTTTGACATATGTATGCAGTAGAGAGGCATTTTAGAAAACCGAGGTAAAAGTATGGAGCGGTGATAGGAGTATGAAATTCAACAAATCCTTTCGTTTTGCACCACACAATGTTTTTGTGGGGGCAAATACCTTAATGAATTCCCATTACTCTCTGTTGATAGTATTCTTTTGATCAAATTGACTGTTTCTTCTCAAAAGGGAAATAATTTTAGTCTAACATTATATTCTTAGCAAGCAGGTTAAAAGTTATTATATAATTTTTAATCAAAAACTTTTAAAAGCACAGAAGTAAAATAATTCTAGAATACTTTTACAATAAATTCATTTAGATTATTTCTCTATGTTGAAAATACTTGACAACTTTTACAGTAAAACATGTTAACTGTGACTAGCATAGACAAATTCCAGAGCCCCCAAACCTCAACCTACTTATTCAAGAATACTTATTGTGAAGTCGAGGCATTGAAATCGACTATATTACAGTAATTGCTCTATAATAACACTGGAGAATCATCAGTGAGCAAAATAAAAGTGATTGTTGTGGCCCAGGCAATTTATGGCAACTACTCATTCTATGGAGTATCATTTTAAGGCTTTGCCTGTCTTAGCAAAAAATCTCATTTGATCTACTCTATGTGTGAAGAATCTAATTTAACATCAACATTTTCAATAAGCCTGTGATTCTGACTCATGTCGCTACATATCAGGGGAAACTCTTGAAAACTTGAAAACAAACAAAAGATACAGAAAATAATAAACATTAACACTTATTATGTGCTTAAAATATTTCAGACACTAGATTTAATATGTATGAATTTTCTCATTTATTCTTCCCAACAGCCCTATGAGATAGGCACTTAATCACCTCTTCAATGTGATGGAAATTCGGTTTAGCTAGTTTGGTAAATTCATTCATATCATACATATCATAAAGTGGTGTGGCTGGGCAATCCTACTGTATGTTGTGGGCTCTTAATCAATATGTTATACTGCTTCCACATATAAGCTTTAGGGAAGGAAACATTTAAACATTTTTATTGGTTTATCTTCATGACAGTAGAGCTATCCATTTACATTTTTTTCATGACTACACAGAGACAGAAATGAATAATGTCAGTGAGAAACAAATAAACAAATTGAGCTGATTTCCAAAAAAATTCAATTAGGCATATTTATTTAAAAACAGAAAATTTAGTTAACTTCTCTTTTTAAAAATAATAGTTTTGTGAGATTCAGCCTTTGTATATGCTTCAACATATTTTATTCTATCAATCTTCTGGAAGTTTCACTTAGGGGATGGTGCAGAAATGCTGAAGTGGCTGTGACAGTAAATCAGCTTTGCATCATGTACTATGTTTTTCAAGGTGATGGATTACAGGCTGAGAAATCATGCTGATCACTGGATATCACTGCTGATAGGCTAGGGTCGGTCCAAAGTCATTCGAATATCTTTGAACATTAATCAGTGCAAATCTCATAGGTTTAGAGATGAAAAGAATGTCACTGATTATAAATAACTGCTATCTTGTATGGTGACTATTTAAATTCATCAACAGGGAAAAGAAAGTAAAGTAAATTTTTTAAAAGATATTACTGTCATATACTATTTTAATTGACTACAATTTACTCCACACATTTTATCCATGGAAACATTTAAGGGTAGACATTTTAGGTATACAGAATACATGTTATATTCAAAGATGCTAAATTTCTTTTCATTTTTTTTAATTGCGATATCATTTACATACAGTGAAATGCACAGATTATATGTGTAATATTTAATGAGTTTTGACAAATATAAACACTTTTGTAACCACTATCACAACACATGGCATATTTCCATTACCCCACAAAGTTCTCTTTTTTTTTTTTTTTTTTTTTTTTTTCTATTCAAGCTGCCCTCCTTACCCACTTCTATTACCACCCACCACTCCCCACCCTAGTCTAAGGCAACCACTGTTCTGAATTCTATCAAATTAATTCAGTGTTTCCCACTGGAACTTCACATAAATTGAATCATTTAGGGTTTTGTGTCTCTAGCTTTTTCAGCCAGCATAAGGTTTTAGACATTGACCCATGTTTCAAGACTCACTAGTTTGTTTTTTTAATGCTGAATAGTTCTCCATTCTACGAAATTGTCATGATTCTTTCACCTGTTCTCTTGTCAAAGGATATATGGACTGTTTTTCTTTTCTTTGTTTCTTTCTTTAATTTTTTTTTTTTTTTTTTTTTTTTTTGAGAGAGACAGAGCATGAGCGGGGTGGGGGTGGGCAGATAGAGAGGGAGACACAGACTCCGAAGCAGGACCCAGGTTCCGAGCTGTCAGCACAGAGCCTGATGTGGGGTTGGAACTGTGAACTGTGAACTCATGACCTGAGCTGAAATCAAGAGTCAGTCGCTCAACCAACTGAGCCACCCAGGTGCTCCTGGATTATTTTTCCATCGGATGTGTTATGAATAACGTTACGATCTTTCTTGCAAAAGTGTGTGTGTGTGTGTGTGTGTGTGTGTGTGTGTGTGTGTGTATACACTTTTATTTCTTTTGATTAAGTAGTAGACATGGAGTTTCTCGGTCATATGATGAGTGCATATAAATAGTATTCTAAAGTGGTTCTATGGTCTTACACTCTCACAGTTATGCATGAGAGCACATAACTATTATTTGTTGTTGTCAGACTTAACACACAACTACTCTTGATGTTGTCAGACTTAAATTCTATTGGATGCAGTGGTATCTGTGCTTTCATTTTGTATATCCTTTTTTTGTTTGTTTTTCACTTTGTATATCCTGATAAGTATGTTGAACATGTTTCATGTGCTTCTTGGCTCTTTGTGTATTTTCTATAGTGAAATATCTGTGCAAGTATTTCACCCATCTTTAGTGGGCTGCCTTCTCATTATCATGTTGTAGAAGACTTTAATATAGATATGGATAAGTTCTGTATCATGTACATGTATATTTCCTAAACTGTGATGTTCCTATTCTGTTTTCTTTACTTTTCTGTCTTAAAATCTCTTTGCCCACTCTAACATCATAAAAATATTTCCCTTAGTCTAATTTTAGAAATCTCATATTTTTAAAAATGTTTATTTATTTTTTGAGAGAGAGAGAGAGAAAGAGGGAGCGAGATGTGGAGGGTCAGAGAGGGTCAGCCGTGAAGGGTTGCACTTTTAGCACAGAGCCCTATGTGGGACTCAATCTCATGAACTGTGAGATCATGACCTGAGACAAAACCAAAAGTCAGACGCTTAACCAACTGAGCCACGAGGCACCCCCAAAAATCTCATATTTTTAATTTTTATATACAGGGCCATGCTTCACCATAAATTATACTGTGAGATAAGAATCAAAGTTTTTTGTTTGTTGTTTTTAAACAGATATCCAGCTTTCTGGTATCATTTGTTGAAAATACTTTTTTTTTTTCTCATAAAATTGTTTTGAGGTCTTTGATCTATTTCTGTATTCTGTTTTGTTTCAGAGATCAATTTATCTATTCTTATGACAACACTCACTTTAACTTTTGAAATTAGATAGGATAAATACTATATTTTTTTCTCTTTATGAAGTCATTTTGGTTTTTAAAGTGTTTTATATCTCCATATAAATTCTATAAACAACCTGTCAATTTCTACCAAAAAAAATGCACAGATTTGATTTATATTAAACTTACCTTAATAGGGGGCATCTGCCTGCTCAGTTGGTAAAAAGCATTTGACTCTTGATCTCAGAGTTGTGAGTTCAAGCCCTGTGTTGGGTGTAAAGCTTAGTTAAAAAACAAAATAAATCTATTTTAATGCAAGATCATGATCTTCGTATCCACTTTTTAGGTTATTATTAATCTATATTTTGTAATTTGTAATTTGTAATGTAGCTGTCTAGCATACATTTCCTCAAATATACTTCCCATATTTTATTTTTTGATGAAATATAAATGATCTTTAAAATTTTTTAATTTCCAATTATTCCTTGTTAGATTGTAGAAAATAAAATATTTTTCTAAATTGACTTTATATTCTGTAACCCTAGGAATTTTAACTCATAATTTGGGTAGATATCTAGATTTCTTAGGATTTCGTGTGTGTATGAAATCTTTGAGTATGTAAATATGGTTTTATATCTTTCTTTTTAATCATTATACCTTTTATTTATATTTTCACCCTGATTGCACTTGGCTAAGACCTCCAATAAAGTGTTGAACAGAAGTGACGAGAGCAGGTATTTTTTCCTTGTAGAATAAAATGTTATCTGTAATGTATTTTATCCTATATGTGAGGTTGAATTTTTTTTCTTCTAAGTTTTATGATAATTTTTTCACAATTTTTAAACGCTATTTTTCTGCTTCTATTGAGATGATCATTTGATTTTTCTCCTTTATCTTAATTCAATGAACAATATTGACATTTTCCCATTTTAAAATAAACATGAAGTCCTGTGATAAATACCACTTGGTCATGATACATTATTTTTTACCTATCACTAGGTTCAATTATCTAAATTATTTTAAGGCATTTTGCATATATGTTCCTGATAGATATTGTTCCATAATTATCTTTTCTTTATTGTTGTTTGAGTATTAGGATTATGTGCTACTATGAAGTGACTTGGAAAGTACCAGCCTTATTCTGTATTTTCTGAAAATGTTTATGTAAAGTGTTACTTTTTTCTTCCCTAAATGTTTAATTGAACTTCTCACTGAAACTACCTTGACTTGGAATTTACTTTGTGGAAATGTATTTACTACACATTGAATATTTTTAAAAACTTACAAGACTTCTGTTTTCTATTTCTTCCAGTATAACTTTTGATAATTTGTCTTTCAAACAAGTTTTCAATATTATGTAAGTTTTCAATTGTATTGGCCATAAAGCTATTGATAATATTTATTACCCTTTTATTAGCTTTAGAATCCGCAGTTATATGCCTTTCTTCATTCCTTATATTGGTCACTTTTCAATCACATAAATTTTACTTTTACCACAGTGGTTTGATTATTGTAGCATAAAGTAAGTCTTGAAATCAGGTTGTATAAGTCCTCCAATTGTGTGTTTATTTTCCAAAATTGTTTTAACTAATATAGATCATTTGTAATTCAATTTACATTTTATAATAGCTTAATTAATTTGTATAAAAAGAAAACCTGCCGAAATTTCAAATGGGAACATTTGGAAGTTACCTATCAAATTGGGGAAAATTAGCATGTCAGTTTGATTAAGTATTCCAGATCATGAAATGGATATATTTGTTCATGTATTTCCGTCTTCCTTATTTATTTGTTTATTCATTTCTTCCTTCAGTTTTATGAGATATGAATGGCACATAACTTTGTGTAAGTTTAATGTACACAAAGTGGTGATTTTATATACATATATTGTGAAGTGATTACTACAATAACTTTAATGAACATCATCATCGCACATAGCTACTATATTTTTTTTAGGGAGAGCATTTATGATTTATTCTCTTAGCAACTTTCAAGTTTACAATACAGTATTCCTAACTGAAGTCATCATGCTGTATATTAGATGCCCAGAACTTATTTATCTGAGACCTGGAAGTTTGTACCCTTGGGCCAACATGTCTTCAATTCCCTTACCTCCCCACCCCTGGTATCTACTTCTTTACTCTCTTTTCTGTACTTTGGCTCTTTTTTAGATTTCATCTAAAAGTGAAACCTTACGTTATTTATCTTTCTCATTCCTACTTATTTCAATTAGCATAATTCCCTTAGTTACGCCCATATTGTCACAAAGGATGCTTTCCTTCTATCTCTCTTTTTCTTTCTCTTTCTTTCTTTTTTGGGGGAATAATATCCCATTGTATATTGTATACAAAATTTTCTTTAGCCATTCATGTACTGATAGACACTTAGGTTGTTTTTGTGTCCTGACTATTGTGAATAATGCTGCAATGAACTTGGAAATGCAAATATTTTTTCAACCAGAGATAGAAAGATGGATAGAGATAGATGGATAGATAGATGATGTATAAATAGCTACATAGGTAGCTACATAGATACATAGATAGACATCATTGGAGCTCCTACCTGCAATTATGCCTGAAGGCAGATGCAACTTTCCTATTAAAGCTGGAAAATTCTCTTTCTGGTTTATTTTGGCCTAAGAAATTTGTTTTGAGTTTTGTCAGTTACGGATTCAGAGTTTAGAGATACAAACATCAAGGGTTTTTTTTCTTTAAGTGCATACATATTGTCTAAGTGCACATTATGTACTATAAAAGTATGTGTGTAATAATATTTCTAGATTTAAAAATCTATTTTTATTCAGTCTAGGAGAAGGAAATCATGTGTGCAAAATATTATTTAACATTTTCCTTTACCAATATTTTGAAAATCAGTATCAGTCCATCAGTACACATTTAAGATTTTTCTAATCAACCCTTTACCAAGAGGACATGTAAGCATTACTCTTTAAAAAATATAACTACCTATGTGTTCCAGAAATTCTATTCTTCAAAGTCAAATACCGCCTGCAGCATATTGATGCAGCTGTCTTGGAATACAGAGCATTTGGCTCATTCTTCTGTACATCTTTTTATGCGATTTTCTAAATGACAATGTCTATATTTGGGGGAGTAACTTTACATGTTCACAGATTGCAGAAAGTGATTTGGGATGGAGCTGGAGGCTAAATCTTTTTTTTTAATTTTTTTTTTTTTAATTTTGATAGAGAGGGGGAGAGGAAGAGAGGGAAAGAGAGAGTGGGGGAGGGGCAGAGAGAGGGAGAGAGAGAGAATCCCAAGCAGACTCCACTCCCAGGTAAAAGCCTGTTGCGGGCTCAATCTCACAACTATGAGATCATGACCCAAGCCAGACTCAAGAGTTGGATGCTTAACTGAGCCACCTAGGTGCCCCAGGGGTTAAATTTTTTCTTACCAAGTTAATGTTATGATTTCTTATGATTTTATTTTTTTTTACCATTTCAATTAAGATATAGTTTGTTTTACTTGTGTGCTAAAGCATCACCTCTCATTTTGAGAACATTTATTTTACTTTTAGTGAAATATATTAACTTAATATGCCTGGTGATGCATTAATACAGGCACAAAGTAATAATATTAGAATTCTAATAAGTTGATCTAGGAACAAGACATGAAGTTTCAGAATTGTAAACCCCTCTGTTTTCATTCTTATAGTATCTACAGACCGAACTTGGGGCAGACAACAGTATAAACTAGATACATACGGAATTCAGGCTGCCAATTTTGGTGGTCATTGAAAAGTATAATAAATCTAGAAAGCATAATTTAATCCACTTTGAAGTAATTATATTAATCATAGAATAATTACTGTTACAGAAACTAGGCATCATTTTTAGTGTGATAAAAATGACATTAAATGTACCATCTTAACTATTTTTAATTATACAGTTCAGTAATGTTAAGCATATTTACATGACTTTGCAACAAATCTCTAGAACTTCATCTTGCACAACTGAAATTCTATACTCATTGAACAGCAAATCTCTATTTCCCCTCCCCCAGCCCATTTTCTACTTTCTGTTTCTATGGTTTTGACCTTCCTATATATCTCACGAATAGATCCATACATTATTTATCATTTTGGTCTGGCTTCATTTTATTAGCATAATGTCCCTGAGGTCAATCCATATGGCAGAAACTCTTTTATGTTAAATGCTGCATAATATCCAATGTATATATATTACACATTTTCTTTATCCATTCATCTGTTGGCACTTGTATTGTTTCCATCTCTTGGCTATTGTGAATAACACTGCCATGAACATGGGTCTGCAAAATCTCTTCTAGAAAGTAAGCATGCTTTTATTGCTCCATATGTGGTTGACTTATCTAGTATTGATTTTTTTACAAGAAAAAAAAAGTAAAAAGAAACCTGAACACTTGTCTACAGTTGAAAGACATATAGTGAACATGGACCAGACATGAAGAAAGCCTGTATTTTTTCAGTCTATCTTGGAGACCATGGTGACAGCAGCCAGCAGAATTTAGAACTGCTCTACAGTTGGTCACAAGCACAGGCTTTCATCTATAGCAAAATGGTGCCTGGTGTGGGAGATAGTGGGTGAGGGCAAGGTTAATACTTTAACTCATTTTTATCTGCTATCCCCCTGCAACTATTTATTGGACAATGTAAATAGACGTGGCGCTGTTGCCACACAGATTGAGATTCAAGAGAAATCCTCTCATGTCTCCTTTCAAGCTCTATATCAACATTATTGATTGCTTAAACCCTTATTGTATATCATAGTTTCCTGCTCCATTTATTTCATATACCTTTATGGCCTCTGGTGTTGAGTTTCTTTTCATGGCTATTACATAAGTTAATATATGTATGGTTTTAATATGTCATTCCAAATCCATAATATTTGAAATAATTGCATATAGCAAAAATAGAAATGAATCTGTTTTATTACACAGACTTATTTTTGCATGTGTAAAAACGCACACCTGAGAAATCCTATCAATAATATTGTTCACTTACCCAATGAAGCAGGCAATCTTAAAATAAAGGGAAAAAAATGTGTCCTCTTTCTTAACACCTGGTTAACACAAGATATGAAGCATGTCATTTACTTTAGTGGTCATATTATCCTATGCTTTATTAATTTTAAAGCTATTTAATTGTAGAAGGTCATCAAAAGTAAGAATAACCCTTTGCTCAACAAAATATGAAGATTGTATCTAAAGCATCTGCTTTTTCTATCCTGGTTCCATAAATTTAGAAAAAAAAATCTGATTCTATTGATTACAAAAAATAAACACAAGGTGTCTATTTAACTCATCAATCATCTAATATTAAAGTGTGTCTTAGATAGTTTAGATTATATAATCCTTAAAAGAAGTAAATATAAATTAGATTATTTTTATGTTTATTATATATTTAGTTTTTATGCTGCAAAAATAATTTGAACCTCACTGCTGCAATATCACCCGCTAGAATTTAAGCACAGAAACACAGGGACTTTTCTTTCTCCACCTCTGTGTCCCACAGTGACACGAAGAGGGTCTGTCACACAGCTGGCAATGATTATTTTTTAAAATAAAATATTATGAGTCCATGACCTGATATGACTCAGAATATGCTGTTATTTTTGGTATATTAGTCTGCAATTGATAGCTGATTTTATCATTTCTCAAAACTGGTTTATTTATGAAATATATTCCAAATATATTTCCAGGTCAAATTTTCATCGGTTCATTATAGGTATATAAAAGTTTATTTTCCTTATAGCGAACAATGCTGTGATGATCTAACCTTCGTTAAATCTTTGTGCATACCCATCATCACTTCCTGAGAATAAATTCCACAAAAGATACCAGTTGAGTCAATTTATCCATGATTTATACATACAAATCATAGTTATTGCTTCCTCCAAAAGACAATTTTTAATGTTTCCTTTTATTTTACGTTTTTATTTTTGTCAGCTTTATTGAGACATAGTTGACAAATAAAATTGTAAGATATTCAAAGTGTGCAATCCAGTGATTTAATATATGCATACATTGTGAAGGGTTTCTAATCATCTAGTTGAACACATCCATCACATCACATGTTTATATTTCTCTCTCTCTTTTGTGAGTATGTTGAAGTTAAACTCTCTTAGCAAATTTCAGTTATGCAAGCCAGCGTTACCAACTATAGTCACCATGTTATACATTAAATCCTCACATCTTATAGCTGAAAGTGTCTACTTTATTTACCAACTTCTCTCTATTTCCCCTCTTCTGTAACTCCCTGATAATTACCATTCCATTCTTTATTATTACATGTTCAGCTCTTTTAGATTCCACAAATCAGTACTATCCTACAGTATTTGTCTTTTTCTGCCTGGCTTAATTCACTTAACATAATATCCTCAATTTATATCCATGTGGTAAATGACAGGATTTCTTTTCTTTTCATGACCAAATAAGATTCATTATATATAATATATTTTTACTATATTGGAAAAATGGATATATATACATATATATATACATGTGTATATATATATATATATACACATATATACACACATACACACACACATATATATAATACGTGTGTGTATGTATATATGATAATATAGTGTCCACTCTAGATTACATACTTAAATTTAATATTTTCCATATCTTAAATATCTTAAATACATAAAGGCTGCCCTTTTGTCTTCTCCTCTATAAACCGATTTTAAAGATCATCCTCACACATTTGCACACATATCTGATTAGTTACATAAATTTTGTCTGTAAAACTTCAGGTCAGATATTAGGAAGAAATTAGCTTTTCAAATTCAGGTAGGGTTATGAGTAGTAGACAAAGTTAAAATCTCAACAAAATTCACAAATGTGTCGGAAACATAATTGTGGGTCCCATAAGAACAAAACATTGTCCCCAGGGCTGCTTTCCAGTCTGGTGACGTTCCATAACACTCTGTTTAGCATCTCAAAGCAATATTTATTTGTGGAAATATAGGCATTTCTGGGAGATTACTAAAATGCTAACCAGGGGATATTTCACCGATATCATCTACATCTCATTTGTAGTTTGCTGAAACAAGGACTATTCCCGTCCCTTTTCTGTTAGATAACAGAAGGTCCCCTTCCTCCTACGTGAGTGTCAGTAGCAAGCTCTTTAGTTACTATTCCTAAGTCACATTTTGGAATGTGATTCCAAAATTGAGGTGGTCACACAGTTACCGGCTGGTCGCTACTCTCTCTTTTCCAATCTAAATGCATTTTTTATTAAATTACAAATTCTTATTTTAAATTCTGAGTCTGAACCTTATGAAAAAAAATGTATTCCCAGAGTTACCTGTGTTTAGGGTTGTTCTAGTGATTTGTATTTAGAAAAAAAAGAAGGAAGAGAAAAATCATTTAAGAGTTAGGTTGACTAGAAACTCCAGAAAAATACAATATTTTGTAGAAAGGAAATACAATGTTATGTGGGGGCGCCTGGGTGGCGCAGTCGGTTGAGCCTCCGACTTCAGCCAGGTCACGATCTTGCGGTCCGTGAGTTCGAGCCCCGCGTCAGGCTCTGGGCTGATGGCTCAGAGCCTGGAGCCTATTTCCAATTCTGTGTCTCCCTCTCTCTCTGCCCCTCCCCCGTTCATGCCCTGTCTCTGTCCCAAAAATAAATAAACGTTGAAAAAAAAAATTTAAAAAAAAAAAAAAAAAAAAAGAAATACAATGTTATGTGAATGTTGTGTCCTAGGACTTCAGTAACAACGTGCCACAAACTGGATAGTTTAGAAAACAGAAATGTGTTCACAGTTCTGGGAGACAGAAGTCAGAAATTAAAGTACTTTCAGGTCAGGCTCCATCTGAAGGAAGTAGAGAGGAATCTGTCCAGGCCTCTTTCCTAGTTTTGGCATGTAGATGACCATCTTCTCCCGGTTTCTCTTCCTTCATACTGTCTTTTCTCTGTGCATTTCTATTTGTGTTCAAATACTTGCTTTTTGTATGGACAGAAGTCATATTGAATTAAGACGCACTCTAATGACCGCCCCAGGGGAACTGGAGAGGTATGTCTGTATGAAACGAAGGAAGTTGGGAAAAAAAAAAAAAAAAAAAAAAAGTTAAACCCTTGAGGCGCCTGGGTGGCTAGGTCGGTTGAGTGTCCGACTTTGGTTCAGGTCATGATCTCACAGTTCGTGAGTTCGAGCCCCTCGTCAGGCTCTGTCCTGACCGCTCAGAGCCTGGATCCTGCTTTGGATTCTGTGTCTCCCTCTCTCTCTGCTCCTTCCCTGCTCACACGCTGTCTCTCTCTCTCAAAAATAAAGATTAAAAAAAAAAAAAATTTAAGTTAAATCCTCAAAAATCTAAAACTTAACTCCATAAGGTAACAATGCAAACAGTTTATTTTTGTATTAAAAGTAATATCTGTGAGTTCAGCTTATCACGTCGGGGTCACCAATTGTGGGTTTGGCTTTGGGCTTTGTCTTGCAAAGCCAAGGGTGGCAGAAAGGATTACTCAAGACTCCATGCAAGTCAAAAGAGGTGGGAGGGAGGCTAAGGGATGTCTCCCCGAGCTGTTCTCAAGCTCCCGTATTTATTAGGCATACATTATAATGAAAACATTGTGCAATATGTCAGTGGCTACATGCCAGTAAGAACATATAGAAAGCATGCAAAAAAACCCAAGGTGTTCCTAAGACTACAGAAGAGCAGATGCCAAAAGGAGGGTGGAGAACAAGTAAGATATTCCGTAGATAACATGATCTAAGAAATTCATGAACACAGGCAGGACCCAAATCCTACAAGTACATATATATATATGTACATATATATGTACATATATATATGTACATATATATATATATATCCATATATATATCCATATATATATATATATATGGATATATATATACTGGATATTGGTCTAGATACTGGTCCACTGTTTTCAGCAGGGTCAGAAAGCAGTGCAATGCATTTCCTCGAATGTCCTTAACCAGTACATAGCTATTTGATTTCCCACAAATATCAATAGAATTTGGAAAGAAAGCTGAAAATAGCTTTGAAGAACTAAGAGTTTGGTTGCAGGTAGATGAGATTAGGATAAAATTGCTGTTTTTACAATATGTTCTATGAGTATATGGATATAAGTAATAATTGTGTATATGAATATAATATGATAAAATAAAAACTAAATTAAACCGAAGTAATTACATACATATGCAAAGTCCTTCCTGACATATGCAAAGTCAGAACAAAAGTCACCTGCATACTTTTTGAGATATATATATATATATATATATATATATATATATATATATATATTAGTATTAGTATTTCACGCTGTTTATTGCTTATGGAAAATAAACTAGTCTGTTCTTATTTGGTTGTTGTTGCTATTTTGTTTGGTTTGGTTTTGGCTTTAGTTTCCAAGTGTCAATTGAAAATATATTTTTGTGTGTTGATCTTGTATCCTGAAGCATCTTACGTATACTTATTAGTTCCAGTACCAATTTTTGTGTATTCTTTTTGATTTTTTAATGTATGCAACCATGGATTCTATACACACAATTTAATTGTTTTGTCTTGAATTAATGTGCAAACTCCATTTCCATGTTTCATAGGGTCATTAAAAGGGGCATAAGCCACTTGTTTCTGTTGAGGAGGAAAATTTTTTCAACCTTTGAGATTCTTCTAGCTGGTCTAATAATTAACTTGACATGACACAGATTTACAAGAGGAAAAAAAAAAGTTTAATTACATACACATAGAGGCTCAATAATGAAATTGAGACCCTAAAGAAATAATTAAGGCAGGTAGTTTTGATACTTTGTAAACAAAGAAACAATAAATCTGTGAGGGATTGACAGGAACAAAGAAAACTCGTGTTTGGGACCTTCAATTAATAAGGAACTCTAAACAGAAGTTGGGCTGGGGCAGTAAATTAGTAAAAAGTAACAAGGTTTATTTATACAGCCTTTGGCCCTATATTCCCTTTCTCTAGTGATAGGGATGTCTCTTTATTTCCTGGTACGAGAAGATACCTTTCACGTGAAAGATTTATTTCTTGCTTTCTGTCACAGTATTCTTTTTTTGCACTGGATGTTTCTTAAGTGGTTTTCATTTAAAATAATCTGTAAACCAAAGTGACACATTTTGGGCTTGCCTATTCTTGGCCTCTACATTCCTGACTTTAGGGGAAAAGATTTAGTTTTTCACGAAAGATGGCCATGTGGCTTTTCTTCATGATTTGTTGATATGGTGAAAAACCATTGAGTGGTTATTCTATTAAGAACCACTGTTCCATTCCTTGGATACAACCCAAGGGTTGGAAGCCTCTCTAGCCTAATATTTAATACCATTTTTTTTTCCATTTCACTATTTTAAAAAACAAATTTCATCGGAATATTCATAAAATAAAGGTAGAGAAGGCAACCCAAATGCCATGTTGAATTCTGTGCTGGGTTACTAAGAGCATCCAATAAATGCTGTTTAAATTTTCAAAAATTTCTTGGCAAAAACACGTATCTTGGTAAAAACAGAGCGCAATGACTTCCCTAAAACTCTTTACATTAACCTTTAGAATGAAATCTTAGTTCTTCAACCTGGTGTGTATGCTCTTCTGTGGCATATTCTTTGCCTGCCTCACCAGTCAGCAGTTGGTTTTCTATATTCTATGTCATCTACAAAATCATTTTAAGAACTAAACAACGGCAAACTGTCATCTTCGTGCATTCCCAGCAACTAGAATATACTCTGTATGCTCTATATTCTTTCCCAGCTTATTATTATTTTTATTTGAAAATTGAGCAATAGTGTGTTATTACATGGTGAATATTATCATTTGCTTCTACTATGGGTAGCATGTCCTACTCTGCATTTACATAGTGTTAAATATCCTACACTATGTACATAGTATTAAATATCCTGTATTGTAGATACTTTACAATTCTAGTTATCGATCTGTGCTGCTAGATTTTAAGGTTTTTGAGAGAAAAATAAAAATACTAAGGAACCTACTCTGATTCAATTTATCTTTCTCAGGATTTAACAATGTCAGCACATGCACAGTTCTTTGAAAAAAAGTTGAGAATGAATGATTTATCATATTGATTTATCCAGGTCTGATAAAGTTCTTACTCATAAGAATTTATTCAGGAATGCATATTCTATCTTATTTAGTTTACTGATTTAAAATATATGTATTACAGATATGTCCCCTAACACAAGGGAAACACAAGAAAAAATAAACTGCTGGTACTATACAAAAATAAAAAGCTTTTGCACAGTAAAAGAAACCATAAAAAAAAAAAAAAAACAGGCAACCCAGTAAATGGGAAAAAAATATTTGCAAATGATAAATAAGGGGTTAATGTTGAAAATATGTAAAAAAAATTACACAACTTAATCCCAAAATAATCTGATTAAAAATGGGAAGTCCTCTGACTTCAGTCCAGGTCATGATCTCCCAATTCATGGGTTTGAGCCTCACATCCGGCTCTGCACTGACAGCTCAGAGCCTGGATCCTGCTTCAGATTCTTTCTCTCCCTCTCTCTCTCTCTCTCTCTCTCTCTGCCCTCTCCTGCTTGTGATCTTTCGCTCTCTTTCAAAAATAAAAACACTTTTTTTTTTTTTTAATTAATGGGAAGGGGACTTGAATAGACCTTTTCCCAAAGAAGACATACAGATGTCCAACAGACACATAAAAAGATGCTAAACATCACTAACCATCAGGAAAATGCAAATCAAAACTGTAATGAGATATCACCTAAAACCTGACAGCATGGCTAAATTCAAAAGGACATAATTTAAAAATAGCTTCATAGAGAGAACAAAATTATAGTATTTATCCTATATAATTTCAAAAGTTAAAGTGAGTGCTGGCATAAGAACAGATAAATTGATAATTGGCTTCTTAAAGTATTTTATAAATTCTATATAAAATCTCTTAAAAACCTGCCAATTTTTACAAAAACAAAAGGGATGTAGAGATTTGATTTATACTAAATTCACCTTAATGCGGGGCACCTGGCTGGCTTAATCAGTAAAGCATGCAACTCTTGATCTCAGGGCTGTGCATTCAAGCCCCACATTGGCTGTAAAACTTAGTGTTTTTTTTTTTTTGTTTTTGTTTTTTTTTTTTTTAAAGTTTATTTATTTTTGAGACAGAGAGAGACAGAGCATGAACGGGGGAGGGGCAGAGAGAGAGGGAGACACAGAATCAGAAACAGGCTCTAGGCTCTGAGCCATCAGCCCAGAGCCTGACGCGGGGCTCGAACTCACGGACCGCGAGATCGTGACCTGGCTGAAGTCGGAGGCCCAACCGACTGCGCCACCCAGGCGCCCCTTAGTTTTAAAAAATAAAATAAAAATATATCTATCTTGATGCAAGATTATGGCATTTTTCTATATGGTGTAAAAAGTGGTCCAGTGTCATTCTTTTACATGTTGCTGTCCAGTTTTTCCACTGGATACTCTTTTCTGATTTGTCAAAGATTAACGGACCATATAGTTGTGGGTTCATTTCTGGATTTTCTATTCTGTTCTATTGATCTTTGTGTCTATTTTTATGTCACTATCATACTGTTTTGATCACTACAGCTTTGTAATATAACTTGAAGTATGGAATTGTGATGCCTATAGCTTTGCTTTGCTTTTTCAAGGTTGCTTTGGCTATTTGGGGTCTTTTGTGGATCCATATGGATTTTAGGATTGCTTGTTCTAGCTCTGAAAACTGCTGTTGGTATTTTGATAGGAATTGCATGAAATATGTACATTGCTTTGGGTAGTATAGACATTTTTACAGTTTTTCTTCTACCAACCCATGAGCAAGGAATGTCTTTCCATTTCTTTGTGTCAGCTTCAATTTCTTTCATCAATGTTTCATACTTTTTAGAATATAAGTCTTTCACCTCTTTGGTTAGGTTTATTCCTAGGTATCCTATGGTTTTTTGATGTCATTATAAATGTGATTGATTCCTTAATTTCTTTTTCTGCTGCTTCATTATTGGTGTACAGCAATGCAACAGATTCTTATACAATGATTTTGTGTCCTGTGACTTAACTGAATTTATTTATCAGTTCTACCATTTTTTGGTGGAGTCTTTTGGGTTTTCTCTATAGAGTATCATGTAATCTGCAAAGAGTAGAAGTTTGACTATTGTTGATTTGAATGCCTTTTATTTCTTTTTATTGTCTGATTGTTGTGCTGAGGATTTCCAATACTACGTTAAGTAACAATGCTGAGAGTGGACATCCCTGTCTTGTTCCTGACCATAGAAGAAAAGCTCTCAGTTTTTTCCCCATTGAGCATGATATTATAGCTGTGGGTGTTTCATATATGGCCTTTATTATGTTGAGGTACTTTCCCTCTAAACATACTTTTTTGAGGTTTTTTATCTGAATGGATGTTATACTTTGTCAAATGCTTTTTCTGCATCTATTAAAATGAGCATATGTTTCTAGGGGTACCTGGGGGGCTCAGTCAGTTGAGCATCCAACTTAGACTCAAGTCATGATCTCACAGCTTGTGGGTTCCAACCCCCATGTCAGGCTCTGTGCTGACAGCTCAGAGCCTGGAGCCTCCTTCAGATTCTGTGTCTCCCTCTCTCTGTCCCTCCCCCACTTGCCTCTGTCTGTCTGTCTCTCTGTCTCTCAAAAATAAACATTAAAAAAATGATCTTATGGTTCTTAATTTTTCTTTTATTAATGTGGTATGTCATGTGAATTGATTTTCCAATATTAAACCATCCTTGTAACCTAGGAATAAATCCACTTGATTGGGGTGAATGATTTTTTTTAATGTATTGTTGGATTTGGTTTGCTAGTATATTGCTGAGAAGTTTTGAATCTGTGTTCATGAGTGACATTGGTCTGTAGTTCTCTTTTTAAGTGGAGTGTTTATCTGGCTTTGGTATCATGGTAATGTTGGCCTAATAAAATTAATTTGGAAGTTCTTCTTTACTTTCTAATTTTTGGCATAGAGTAGAATAGGTATTAACTCTGCTTTAAATGTTTGGTAGAATTTGCCTGTGAAGCCATGGGTTCCTGAATTTTTGTTTGCTTGGAGTTTTTTGATTACTGATTCAATTTATTTGAGGGTTATCAGTCTGTTCAAGTTTTCTATTTCTTTCTGTTTCAGTTTTATTAGTTCATATGTTTCTAGGAAATTATCCATTTCTCCCAGGTTGTCCAGTTTGTTAACTTTCATAATATTCTCTTATAATTTTTTGTATTTGTATGGTGTTGGTTGTTATTTTTCCCCTTTCATTTGTGATTTTATTTATTTGGGTCCTTTCTCTTTTCTTTTTGATAAGTCTGCTAGAGGTTAATTAATTTTGTTAATTTTTTTCAAAGAACTAGGTCCTGGTTTCATTGATCTGTTCTATTGTTTTGTTTTGTTTTAGTTTCTCCATTATTTATTTCTGCTCTTTAATAATCTTTATTATTTCCTTCCTTATGTTGGCTTTAGGCTTCATTTGCTGTTCTTTTTCTAGCTCCTTTAGGTGTAAGGTTAGGTTGTTTATTTGAGATTTTTCTTATTTCTTGTGGTAGACCTGTATTGCTATATCCTTCCCTCTTAGGTCCACTGTTGATATGACTCAAAGGTTTTGGGCTATTGTGTTTTTATTTTCATTTGTTTCCATGTATTTTTGTGACTGTGGCACAAAGAAAACTTTTATTTGCAGCAAATAAGGAGATCATGGGGAATGGCTTCACAAACTGTGACTCCCTGAGAGAGGATGAATGGGTGCTTTTTGTTTAGGGTTAGGATAAGTATTCAGCTAGGGAAGCCTGGTTATCCTATGTAGAAGTGGGCATAAGTCACACATGCACCTTAAGAAAACATGACTGTACATATTGTATGCTATGTAAATGAAGGATAGGCTCCTCCCTGGGAAAATATTTTACTATCATAATGTGGTGAAGGTAATTATAGGTCTTTCCAGAAGTTACTTTATTGTCCATTTGCATGGGCACAAGTCAGATTTCACTCATGTACTCTGGATGGTCTGAACCAGTAAGGGATTTTAGCAGGGCAGTGGTCATAACTTGGAAGTTAATTTTGGGTTTCATTCTCCTGTTCCTGAAGCATGCTTCCAGTGACCCAAAGAGTTGCTGTCTCCTTTATCCAGGGTTGTAAGGAAAGGAGGAAGTGCACAAAAACCAAGCATCCAAGGTGGAGATTTAAACAGGAAAAAACAACAAAGAGACCAACAAACCGACCAAACAACCAGGTGGGACAGAGATTTCTTTCAATCTCCCAGGCATTATCCAATAAACAGGTGGGATGGAGATTTCTTTCAATTTCCTAACAGGCAGAACAGAGATCTCTTTCAATTTCCCATACCCTAGACTAGTCCCTGTTAGATACCTCAAAGACCTGGAGGACAGAACCTCAGAAAGACCTGTTTCCATTTATTTGTTTTTTTATTTGTTTTTTGATTTCTTGGCTGAACCATTCATTGTTTAGTAGTATGTTTTTTCATGTCCATGTACCTGTGGCCTTTCTAGATTTTTTTCTTGTGGTTGAAGTCTAGTTTCATAGTGTGTGGTCAGAAAAGGTGCATGGTATGCCTTCAATCATTTTGTATTTCTTGAGTTGCTGGAAGCCGAGCTATCCCAGCCTGAGTGGCAGGGCCCGGGCTGTGGACGGATTGGTGACTGCAAAGCTTCTTGTCCTCCCGCTTTTAGGTAATTTGGCCTTGAAAGTGCCTGGGGTATTGTCTGTTGGGGAATTGCCCTTGGCAGGCTCCCTGGGAAAAGAATGATTAGGGAAGAAAATAAGGTTCCACAAGAAATTGTGCAGCCTCACGTTTAGCCCTTGCCATCCCTTATGGAGACTCCTCTACTTGCAGGAAGGATAGCCTCATACCTTTGCCAGCAAAGAGACCCTGTAAAGGAGAGACATATGGATTCAAAAGCCCCACTCCGGTAACTAAGGAGTGTATCTATGGATACAGGTCACTCTGACCCCTAGGCCCACTTGGCCCCCAGGAGCCATTCCAGATGATGATTGAACCTAGTCGGTTAAGCAACAGAATGGTTCATTGGTTCCTAGGTGCATTGTCTCTCTGAGAATGTATGAGGCATGGGTTTCTAAGGCCTTTTCAGCCCCTTTCTGGCACCTTGGACCGAGGCAAACACATTGTTCTTCTGGCCTCATGTGGTTAGGAGGTCACGTCCCTGTAACTGTTCCACTTGAGGTGTTGAGAAATGGAGGGCCTTTCACGAGAACAGCAAAGCAAATGCTTTGTAGATTATAGATAAATGCAGGTGCATAATGGAATAATGTAAGAAATGAATCTATAATCAAAGGGTATGCGGGAAAGTTAGGGGAAAATCACCATGTTATTTCTTAAAGGTTGTTTATACATGGGAACATTTTCAAAATTAGGTAATGTTAGAAAAGCATAGATGACGTATGCTACAAGGAAATCACTAGCATATAGAATGTCACATTTACTGCAATAAATCGGCCAGTTCAACACACTGCTGTTGTCTGTGTCCATTTTTATTTTAGTTTTTTATTTTAGCTTTTGATTTTAGTTTTTTATTTTTATTTTGGTTTTGGTTTTGTTTCATTTTCACTTTTTTGCCGACGCTGTTCATCCTTCGGGAACCCCCGGACCTGCTGGAGCTCGACTCCGGCGTTGAGTTCTGTTTTGTAACCTGATATGTGATCTATTCTGGGGAATGTTTCATGTGCACCTGAAAATAATGTGTATTCTGCTATTTTAGGATGGAATGATCTGAATATATCAGTTAAGTCCATCAGACCTAGTATGTCATTCAAAGCTATTGTTTCTTTTTTAATTTTCTGTTTAGACGATCTGTCCATTGATGGACAGATAATAACAAAGTCCCCTAATATTATTATATTATTACAAATTAGTTTCTTTATGTTTCTTTTTTTTTTTAATTTTTTAATGTTTATTTATTTTTGAAGGAGAAAGAGAGATACAGAGAGCATGAGTGGGAGAGGGGCAGAGTGAGAGGGAGACAGAATCTGAAGCAGGCTCCAGGCTCTGAGCTGTGGGCACAGAGCCCGATGAGAGGCTCGAACTCACAAGCTGTTGAGATCACTACCTGAGCCGAAGTTGGATGCTTAACCGACTGAGCCACCCAGGTGCCCCAATTTCTTTGTTTCTTATTAATTGTTTTATATACGTGGGTGTCTCCAAGTTGCGGGCATAAATATTTATAGTTTGTTTTTTTTTTTTTTTTAATTTTTTTTTTTTTTCAATGTTTATCTACCCTTGGGACAGAGAGAGACAGAGCATGAACGGGGGAGGGGCAGAGAGAGAGGGAGACACAGAATCGGAAACAGGCTCCAGACTGAGCCATCAGCCCAGAGCCCGACGCGGGGCTCGAGCTCACGGACCGCGAGATCGTGACCTGGCTGAAGTCGGACGCTTAACCGACTGTGCCACCCAGGCGCCCCAAATATTTATAGTTTTTATATCTTCTTGTCCTTTGTCTCTTGTTACAGTCTTTGATATAAATCCGGTTTGTTCAATATATGTCTTGTTACTCTGGCCTTCTTTTGACATTCATTTGATTGATAAATCTTTCTCCATCCTCTCACTTTTAATCTGCAGGTGCCTTTTAGTTCTAAAATGAGTCTCAGGGTTCAGGTCATGATCCCACAGTTTGTGAGTTCAAGCCCCATGTCAGACTTTGCTGGCAGCGTGGAGCCTGGAGATTGCTTTGGGTTCTGTGTCTCCGTCTCTTTCTCTCTGCCCCTCCTGAGCTCATGTGTGCTCTCTCTCTCAAAATTAAACTTTTTAAAAAATAATAAAATAAAATAAACAAAATGAGTCTCTCGTAGGCACCATACAGTTGGATCTTGTTTTTTAAATTCATTCTGACACTCTATGACTTTTGATTGGAGCATTTAGTCTATTTATGTACACAGTGATTATTGATAAATATGTATTTATTACCTTTTTTTTTTTTTTTTTACTTGTTTTGTCATTTGTTGTTTCTGGAGATTTTCTCTGATCCTTTCTTGTCTTTATCACTTTTGGTCTGTCCTTTGCATTCAAAGAATCCCTTTAACATTTCTTGCAGGGCTGGTTTAGTGGTCATGAACTCTTTCATTTTCTGTTTATCCGGGAAATTCTTTATCTCTACTTTTAACCTGAATGATTGACTTGCTGGATAGAATATTCTTAGCTGTGGATTTTTCCCATTCAACACTTTGAATATATCATGCCACTCCTTTCTGGCTTGCCAAGTTTCTGCTGAGAAATCTGTAAACCTTATGGGTTTCCCTTTAAGTTAAGAACTTCTTTTGTCTTGTTAATTTTCAGATTTTTTTCTTTATCACTACGTTGTGTAAATTTAATTACAATAAGTCATAGTGTTAGACTGCTTTTATTGATGACGTTGAGAGTTCTCTGTGCCTTCTGGATGTGGATGTCTGTTTCCTTCTACAGGCTGGAGAAGTTTACAGCTATTATTACTTCAAATAAATTTTCTGCCCCCTTTTGTCTCTCTTCTTCTGGGACCTCTATAAAACAAACATTATTATGTTTGGTGGAGTCACTGAGTTCTCTAAGTCTTGTGTTGCAGAATTCTTCTTTCTCTCTTTTGTTCGGCTTCATTACTTTCCATTGCTTTGTCTTCTAGGTCACTAATTTATTCATCTGTTTCTTCCTGCCTGCTGTTCATTGCATCAAGCCTGTTTCCAGTCTTGTTTGTTACACCCTTCATCTCTGATTGATTCCTTTTTGACTCTTTCATCTCTATGGTAATGCTCTCACTAATGTCTTTTTTTTTTTTTTTTTTTCCCCTCAAGCCCAGTGGGTGTCCTTATGATTGTTGCTTTGAATTTTCTCTCAGCCTTGTTACTTATATCTGTTTCACTTAGATCTCTTATTCGTTCATTTGGGATATATATTTATCTAAGTGTCTGCCTCCTCTGTGTGTTAGAAAATCCAGTTACGTCTCCTGCTTCTGAAAGTAATGGCCTTATGAAGAAGTCATGTAGTACCCAAGGCCCCTAGTTTCAGGGAGTGTCTCTGGTCTGTGCTGCCTGCTCTCTGTTGTGTTTTGGCTGCTCTATCCCTCAGGCAAGTTGGCTGCAAAGGCTCTCCTTGCCTGAGGCAAGTGTGACTGAAAGGGGCAGTCCCACCAGATCGCAAAGGGGTGGTGCTTGGTGTAAGCAAGTTAGGCAGTCCTTCCACTGCAGATCTCAGTGGCTTTGTTTATGCAGAGAAGAGGAAGAAAATGGCACTGGTCAACAACTTCGTTCCTGAGGAGACATCTCTGTGAATGCTGATTCTCAGAGACACACTCCACATAAAGTGAATAATCTCTCTGCTGTGTGTCCCAGAGGCTCTTTAGGTCCTCTTTGCACACTCTCTGCCCCCACGTTGTTTTCCCTGGCTGCTCTCCAGGAGCAACCCAAGCCCTCTGGGCTCTATCCCAGCCAAGCCTGCTGACCTTTGACTCTCCAGGCTTTAAGCCCCACTGGTTGCAAGAACTCACAACATTCAGCCCCTCTTATTTTCCATGCCAATGACTTTGGGGAAATGTTCTCCTTGTGTGTTCCTCTCTGTGCTTCTCTCTCTCACCTTTCTCTGATGACACAGCTCCCTCCCCACTGCTGCGCTTGTGATCCATCTCTCCTCTAAACCACACGTCCCCATATCCTACCTTCTTTAATGTGGCCTCTTCTCTCACTTTAGTTGTGGAAGTTATTCTGTCAGTCTTCAGTTCTATTTCTGAGGTATTAAGGATTATTTGATAGTTATCTAGTTGTGTTCACGGGACAAGGTGAGCCTAGGGTCTCCCTACTCTGATACCATCTTCCTTTTCTCTTAGATAAGGCATTTTTACCAATTATCTAAGACCTATGAGGTAATGCCAGCTTACTGATTTTATTTTTTAGTGAGAGGAGACAAAACTCCCTTCCAAAATTGTTTTCAATATGAACCCTAAAGGGGTTTCACTTATTAAAATAAGTGAAAAGTGGCAGCCATTGCTGTCATGGTTGAGAACTTCATTATTGCTTCAAATGCAGCCTCAAATATCATTTTACGATTATTTTATGATTACAGAATAAAGTAAGACCTGGACAACCAAATGTAAGAAATAAGACAAATATGGATCTGATAAATCCAATAACGTCTCCATGTATATGTGGCTTAAAAAACAGATTATTTTTTGCATATTTTTTTTTGTCTGATTTACTTCTCAGGACTTATCAGAGCCAGGCAGGTAGCTCACCAGTTCATTTATTTTTTTTCAGCATTCTTTACATTTGGAAAGATTCATTAAGCTCACCATCACTTTATATTTATCTGAATTATGCATTGATTTCTGGGAGTAGGTCCTTCTCTATTACCATCATTGTTTGGTAATCTTATGTGAGCTAATTCAATTATATTATGTAAACTAGTAGTAAATCAATATATCATCCCCAGCATCAAAAACTTTTAAAAATAACTATTATTTAAATCTTAAATATGGTTATACTAATACATTTATATTCACACTGGGTTCAAAACACAAATTTTTTTTTCCGAATTTCTGAAACAATTATTTCTAACATCTGGTGAAATATTTACCTTTTTTACTATGTGTTATAAAAACCAAACCTGTCTTGTTGTCGGACGTTGTTGAAGAAATTAGCTTGGTTCTACTAGCATAGAATTTATACGAAGGCTTGACTTTCTCTTATTCATATCGACCTCACAATGTGCTATGGCAGGTAGTAGATATTCAATAATATTTGTTCAAAGGATGCACAAGTAGCCTTTTTGACTTAGCCACAGGAATATTCTGACACCATAAATGTTAATGCATCCAATTATCTCTTCACTCTGTCCTTGACTCTTTTGGCCATCTTATTATTGGTTTTTGAGTAGTCTGCCCTTCAATTTATCCTTGAATCTCACTCCATCCTTGATCCTGAACATTATATATTGCCCAACCTCAGTTCTATCATTTAATAAAGCTGTGATTCACTCTAAGACCCACACCTTATCCTTGAACAAAGCAATCTTTAACCTTACTGAGTACCACTAACTCTGGTAGGTAGCAGTCTTGGAATTGCAGTGACCAAATAGTTTATTTAAAATACTTTTTTTGAGAATAAGAGGACATGGGACCAGAAGTTATAGTATGTGATTTTCTTCCAAAGTCTGGTACAAAGTAGTTGTGACATTTTAATTAGACCCCTAATACATTTCATTTATATGATTCAAAGGTAATGCTGATCCTGCCTGAATGTATTTTCATTATGAAATGTGTGACAAACCTGGATAAGGAGTAAGGTGCAATGTAAATTTAAGAAATTTAAAAAATCTCCCCTTCATAGTAAACAATTATGGTAAGGTTGCAGGACAAATGTTTAATATACTCAATCACTTTCTTTCATACCACCAAGTGGAATTTAAAGCTAAAAGCATAGTGTTGTTTACATTAGCACCCTAACATATGAAACACTTAGTTATAAATCTAATTACATATATATATATATATATATATATATGAACTATGTGAGGAAAACTATAACATTTTGATGAACAAAATCAAAGAACTAAATACATGGAAAAGTATTCTATGTTCATGAGTAGGCAGATTCAATGTTGTCAAGATGTCAGTGCTTCCCAATTTGATCTACGTAACCCCAGTCAAAATACAACAACTTATCTTGTGAATATTGAAAAATGGATTCAAAGATTATATGGAGAGGCAAAAGACCCAAAATAGCCAACACAATATGGAAAGAGAACCAAGTTGGAAGACCAATGCCCCCACAACTTCAAGGCTTACTTTATAGCTAAGAGCCCAACGCGGGGCTCAAACTCAAGGACTGTGAGATCATGACCTGAGTCGAAGTCAGCCACTTAACTGACTGAGACACCCAGGCTCCCCAATTTTTTTTTTTTTTTAAACTCTCTGCCTCAGTGATAAGGTTTTCTACTCTTTTTTTTTTTCTTTTTTTCTTTTTTTCCTTTTTTTTCTTTTTTTCTGTAAAATCTACCTAAATACAGAGGGGGGAGAGACATTAAACGTAAACAATACAATTCTCTGAGCATAGATAAGCAAATAAAATAATAAATGAAAATCGATGGGAAGCATATATAAACCTAGCCTCAGAAACCCAAAGGGAATTTTTTAAGTAAATTGGAATATTTTCTAGTCTTGATTTTCAATACTGAGAAAGCTCTCTATAATTTTAATTGATTATTTTTGCCATTATTTTTTATTCAATTAAAAAACGTGTGCCACAAAGTATCCTTTTTGTTGAGGATAGTGGCGAGGAGGAGTGTGATGGTGAGAATTCCACTAATACATTGTTTCTGGAATAAGAATTGTTTAATTAGCTTTGTAGAACCCACCCAAAGCCCCAAGACCATCAGGACAGCAGGAAATGCAATAATAATGATAATATGCCCATGGTCAGTTAGGACTTGCATTTTTATGATGATGAATACAAATAAAATCCAGAGCACTCCAGTAAGTGATTTGGCCAGATCTTCTCCATTTTAATTGCCTATAAATGATTTCCTATTTGAGCAAACACCATTGGATATATGTGCAGCCACTTTTTAGACATAAATATCACATGTTCTGAATAGTATAAAATTGCTGGTATATTTCACTGCCAGCTGTATTTCCTCTCTCTGCCAATTTTAGTAATAAAATCAATTGAAATTACTGCTTTGTTAACTTGGCTTATATAATATGCTTGCTGGTTCAATATAGCAAGTGTCAATTTGTCTACTCAGGTATTCACACATGTCTTGTTTTTTATTTAATTTTCAGTGGAAGAAAACCCCATAAACTCCTAGGTTAGTAAGACCCACTATTCATCAGCCAGCAAATAAAATGTGTAGCAAAATTTCATCATGGGGAATAGGAAGGCTCAAGAGTTTAGAGAAAAATTTGCTGAGTACAAACTAGAAATATTTACATTTAAACATTTCAAACACAATTTTTTTTTTTTATAAAGGATGAAAGCTTATAGATACTTTCGAAGAAACTCTAACTTAATTCTTGGAGAAATGCTAATAGTGTATATATTTCTTTCCATTGTACTAATGTAGTACAATTGCCTAAACATTCTTGGGGTAGATTCACATGCCGCAAGACACCTTGAATAATGTTTCACATCATATGGGATCATTTTGCAAATGTAAATTGGATGATATTTATTTGAACTAGATTTCCATATATTTTGTGATTTTTTTTTTTTTGAGGCGAAATGCTCCATTTCTAATTGGATTTAGATCACCAGATATATTTTTATACTGGATAAAATGTTTCTTGTTCTTATTTGAGGAGAGTTTGCCAATTTGTTTCATTTTCTCATTTTCCTCTCTTTGAGTATGTGTGTTTGTGTCTGTGGGCGTTTCTTTTATCTTTGTGCTGTGTTTATTATTCACTACACATTAATTAGACATGGTGAGAAGTGTCAGATACAAGTATGAGCTTCTTTGTATGAGGCTGTGGACAGGAATCAGCGGCCTCGCCATTCAGGGTGGCCTGGCTCATTCTCAGAGGGTCCCCATTTGGCCACTCTATTTTAATTAGGTCTCTTCTGCTATTCTTTATAACTCAAAACCATTTTTCTTCTGTTTTGTTTTTCTCTAAAAGTGAAACCTTATATATTTTTACACTAGTTATCATTAATTATCTGATCGTATTAGTTCTTTTTTTTTTTTTTTTTTTTTTTTTTTTAACGTTTACTGATAATTGAGAGACAGAGCGCGAGCAGGGGGAGGGCAGAGAGAGAGGGAGCCACAGAATCTGAGGCAGGCCCCAGGCTCCAGCACAGAGCCTGATGCAGGGCTCGAACCCAGAAACTGCGAGATCATGACCTGAGCCGAAGTGGGATGCTTAACCAACTGAGCAATCTAGGTGCCCTGATTATTTGACAGTATTAGAATACAATCACTAAATTTTGTGTATAAATCCCCAAGGAGTTTTTATTCCTATAACTGTCTCCATTGTACTCTTGAGATCTCTTTGAAAGGAACTTAAAATTGTCAATTGATAATAGCCTGGTTTTAAACTTTCTGTCTCAGGTAAACTCAGTGTCCTGCACATAAGAGCAAAGTCCTTAGGGCTTTGCTTCCTTTCCCTTGACAAATGGTACATTCCCTGGGAGGTGGTCTGCTAGTTTTCTAAGCATGGCGGTATATGCAGTTGGTTGCCCCGCCTGTTTATTTTCCCGGGGAGTCCTTCAGCAGTTGGAGATGGTAGTCTCCATGGCGTGGCCATAATTAGAATGCTTGACTGTACAGGTTTGTGTGAGAGAGCAAAATGAGGTAGTCTGGCCCTTGCCTACAGCGTCAAGGATAAGACCAGTTGTAGACTCCGCAAGTGGCCGCATGCAGCCACAGCAGTAAAATGTCTTTGCGGTTCTTCCCTTCCCTTCCGTCATTATTGACTATTTGGTGAAGTGTTGTGATAGATTCACATGTAAAATCTTATGTACTTTTCCTCATGCAAACACACGGTTTGGTTTCTCTGTTAGGGTAATGTATTAAGAAATAAGGCTTTGGGGCGCCTGGGTGGCGCAGTCGGTTAAGCGTCGGACTTCAGCCAGGTCACGATCTCGCGGTCCGTGAGTTCGAGCCCCGCGTCAGGCTCTGGGCTGATGGCTCGGAGCCTGGAGCCTGTTTCCGATTCTGTGTCTCCCTCTCTCTCTGCCCCTCCCCCGTTCATGCTCTGTCTCTCTCTGTCCCAAAAATAAAAATAAACATTGAAAAAAAAAATTAAAAAAAAAAAATAAAAAAATAAAGAAATAAGGCTTGGGGCGCCTGGGTGGCGCAGTCGGTTAAGCGTCCGACTTCAGCTCAGGTCACGATCTCGCGGTCCTTGAGTTCGAGCCCCGCGTCGGGCTCTGGGCTGATGGCTCAGAGCCTGGAGCCTGCTTCCGATTCTGTGTCTCCCTCTCTCTCTGCCCCTCCCCCGTTCATGCTCTGTCTCTCTCTGTCCCAAAAATAAATAAACGTTAAAAAAAAAAAAAAAATTAAAAAAAAAAAAAAAAAAAGAAATAAGGCTTGCCCCAGGTGGTAGTTTATTATTGAGGAAAATGGCAGCAACCTAAGGGAAGATAGCTATCAAAAAGGTCTAGGTCAACTTGATTTAATAAAGAATAAAAGTGGAAGACTGGATAAGGGTGAATTTGTAGGAATACGTTAATCACCTGGGGATTCCTAGAAAAGCAGAAAAAGAAATAGGAGTGCTGGAGCTTTAAGATAGATTTTCTGATATAAAAATTCAGGAGAATCTGAACTTTGCTGCTGCTGCTGTTGTTGTTTTTCTTTTTTTTTCAATAAGGACAAAAAAAGAATGCAAAGTTTATGGCTGATGAAAGCTTGTAGAAAATTAATATTACTCAGAATGTCTGGGTATTTATCCTCTCAAACTTACCATCCTTGATTTCTATACTGAGATATAGATTTAGACTGATTTTTTCCTTTTAAAACATTTTTGTGTGGGAAAAGTTCAATAATGAGGTGGGACCGAATGATATCAGAGATTTGCTCATTCAGTATTTTTACATGTATTTTTTTCCTCGTGGTAAAGCATATATAACATAGAAATGCCATTGGTACTGTTTCCAAATGTACAGTTCGTCAGTATTAAATATATTCGTATCATTGTGCAAACATAACCACATGTGTCTTTAGAATTTTTTATCTTCCCAAATTGAAACTCCATACCTATTAAACAATAATCCCTATTCCTCCCTCCCCTTGGCCCCTGGCACCCACCATTCTATCTCTATGAATTTGGCTACCTTGTGTACGTCAGATAAATGGAATCATACGGGATTTATCCTTCTGTGACTGGCTGATCTCAGCATAATGTTCACAATGTCCATGCACTTTTTAGCGCATGCCAGAAGTTCCTTTCTTTCTAAGGTTGAATCATATTACATTGTGCGCACCACATTTTGTTCATCCCTTTACCTATCAATGGACTTGGATTATTTCCACCTTTTGGTTATTGTGAATAATGCTGCTATAAACATGGTTATACGAACACCTGTTGGAGTTTCTTCTTTTAATACTTTTGGGTATATACCAAAAAGTGGAATTGCTGGATCATCTGGTAATTCTATTTTTAATTTTTTTCAAATACTACCAATCTTTTTCATAGTGATTGTGCCATTTTACATTTCCACCAGCAATGCACAAGGGTCCCAATGTCTCCATCTCCTTACCCACACTTGTTATTTTGTTTTTTTTTTCTTTCTTTGTTTGCTTGCTTGTTTTATAATGGCAACCCTAATGGATGTGAAGCGGTGTCTCATTGGGAATTTTATTTTCATTTCCCTAGCGATTACTGATGATGAGTATCTTTTCATGCACTCATTCATTTGTGTATGGTTGGAGAAGTATTTATGCAGTTGTTTGCCTACTTTTTAATTATGTTGTTTGCTTTCATATTGTTGCTTTGTAGGAGTTCCTTCTATGTTTGGTATAGTAACCCCTTAACAAATACATGATTTGCAAATATTTTCTCCCACTTTGTGCGTTGCCTTTTCACTAAGGGATGGTATCTACTGAGGCACAAAAGTTTTACATTTTAATTGGTCCAATTTATCTATTTTTCTTGTAAAGTTTGTGCTTTTCGTGTCATATCTAAGAAATCATTGCCAATTTCAATGTCATGAAGCTTTCCAGCCAGGTTTTCTTCCATGAATTTTATAGTGTTAGGTCTTACATTGGAGTTGGATCTGTTTTAACTTATTTTTTAGTTAAATATATTCTTATATATGGCGTAAGGATCCCACTTCATTTTTTGTATATGGATACCCAGTTTTCCCAAAATGATTTGCTGAAAAGATTATCCTTTTCTCTACATATATTTATAATGAATTTAAAATGGATATTATAATGAATTTAAAATGGATATCATATCATAGAAATTATAGTACTATGCTGTTGTCATTTGAAATGATTTCTAATATGTGGTATATTTTTAATAAGGAAGATTGTATGTTTGCAGATAAGAATAAATTTATGTTTGAGAAGAATTTTGCTATTTCAATAAAAAAATTCATTTGAGTTATTTTTATATTGTATCTTATTCTTAAGCCTACTTTATAGTGAACTATTCAACATGTGCATTACCTTAACTCTTAAATCTAAAAATCTGAAAACAATAAAATAACATCTAAACTTATAGAAGTGTATAAGAATGTACTCTGGAAACAACAAAAACTGTGTGTTTGTGTGTGTAAAATTTTAGGGCCCTACAGATAGAGGATTTTTTTCTCTTTCTTTGTAGACTATAACTAAAATTAGTACTTTCTTTCGCTTTTTGTATATGAAAATTCTGATCAGAGAGAACATTATTAGTACCAAACAAAATAGATACAAATTTTTTTATAAGTGTAATACAATAAATATCTTACAACTCAAATGGAACACAAGAATTGAAAATAGCAAGTTAAGATTTCCACTTTGTTGAGGTTATTATGATAATATATATTAATTTGCACATACTATACTTATAATTTGAATGATTGCATAAAATCAAAGACATAAATATTTGTGTTACTCTGTATACTTTGGAAGTATTATTTTTTTTGCTAAGTGGTTTATTCACACTTAAGATTTAAAGATTTGCCATTGTTAACTTTTCATTTAAACTTGTATTAAAGCATAAATTTGAAAGATTAAGGACTTTTTTCTCATATCTCTACTACTTAAAATTTTTTTTTTAATTTTTTTTTTTTTTTTTTTTGAGGAGGTGGTGGAGAGAAGGAGACAGAGGATCTGTCTGTGAGCACAGAGCTGATGCGGGGCTCGAACCTATGATCCATGAGATCATAACCGGGGCCAAAATCAAAAGTCAGTCTCTTAACCAACTGAGCCACCCAGACACCCCTCATATCTCTATTACTTTTAAATTGCACTATGATAACGCTTCACGTGATTACTGAATGTCTTTCTTCAATAGCTTTTCTGCTGGTTTCGATCTAGTCACAGAGTAGCTAGATTAGACTAATCCACTTACCTGGAAGCAAGCAAAAATTCTAGAAAAAATAATTAAAATGGAACACTTTGAAGGCTCTGGAGAATTACTATGTAAAAAAGTACTGTGTGAAAAACTGTAGTAAAAAATAAACCTATAGCTTACCTCAGGGATCTATGGTTGGCTCAACATTTGGAAATCAATCCATGTAAGTAGACTACAGCCACAAGGATACCACAGCTTAAAGTAATGGAATAGGACCTTGGTTCCATTTGTTACTTTTTGGAACTGAGGCCATGATGAAAAGGGACAGTCAGGGGCATTTGTATTGCCCCTGGAGGTGAAATTCTTGGACCAGTACAAGATGGACCAGAGAAAACATTTGCCAAGATTGTTTTAATTAATCATGGATGAAAGAGCTTTAGAGCCAAACAGATACCATAGTAATTCTAACCTGACAATAATGGTGACTGGTGTTGCAGATGTGTTATTTCCAAGACCCTCTCTCTGGGCAGGGGTCTGGGAAGCCAGGTTCAGAGGAGTGTTGTTGCAAAGCTGAAACTTAAAGGAATTGATAAAAGGGCATCACCAAGATTGGAGTCTGCAGCTTTATTTGAGTCAACACAGGGAACTTCACTATTGTGTTAGACTAAATGAGAAAACAACCACGGTAGTATCTTACTCCCTCGTTACTTGCCAAAAATGCTGGTCATGTGCTTTATTCCCGGTTGGCTAAAAATTTTTAGCATGATTTTGCATTCCATTTTCTTTACCAGGTGATCTCTGAATATTTTTTTTTGGTAAATTTTTACCATGCTTTGTAAAATTTTAGGAAATGACTAGTAGATTTATTAATCATTCCCTGATAAGAATTTCTGAAAAAAATTAAGCTAAGTACAGAATATGAAAGTGAAGGTACAGTTTCACTTCTCCCACACATGGATTAGCTAAGACTGTGTTTTAATTGATGGAATACTGAGAAAGTTTAATTGGCAGAAAGAGAATCTCAGATGGGGTTGTTGATTACACCATCCTAGTCAGTAACAATTAACTTAATTGGACCATAAAATTATCTGGCGAATGAAATGTCATTTGTTTGTTTGTTTGTTTGTTTTGCCACTCTTGAAGTGTGGACAAAGGCTCTCATTTACTTACCTGAATAAGCTATGTGGTGCTATAATAATGTAGAGCTGTCTGATATAAATTTAGTTTGTTTTGACCTTACCAAAGCACATCCTCTATTTTTTCTTCTGCTATTATAAATCACGATGCAATCAACGGGCATAAATAAAAAAGGTTAAGCAGAGTTCGGTCTGATTTTGAAATCTTTTTCTTTTTTTTTTTAATCTATATCTAGACTTTGTATTTTCATCTCTGTAATAGCAGACACACAGCAAAGGAAGTAGGAATCATTTCAGCTACGGGATAATGTGGAGGAAGTCCAGAAGGAAATCTTAATTAAATAGTTTACATTGTAAAATGCTTCATCAAAATTTAGTGTTGTAATTCTGGAGGCTACATTTTTGTCCCAGATGGTGACTGTCACTGTTTATTCTCTTGAGTCTGATTATAACCCACCTGCGCAGCACAGTCTGTTTTACGGAACAAATGTCCATCTGTAGAATTCGCGCATTCTCTCTAGTCTTTTGACTTAAGTTTCTAAAGAGTTACTATGTTCCAAGCACATCGTCCTTTAATCAACCCACGAGTGTTGTTTATTATGTTGATTATGTTGTTTATTATGTTTATTATATTGCAGGTGAGAAAACTAAGGCTTAGACAAAATTGCTTAGGAGAATTATATTTAATAACCAGATGAGTGGCACAATGGACTTGTATCAAGGTCTATTTCACATCAAAATGTGAGCCACTATGCCACACTGCCCCTTATGAATGGTTGTTAAATGCAGACGCATTTTTATGAATAAAATAAAGAAGCATTATTGAATTTCACCTTAAAAATCCACATAGAGAAAAATATAGGCTACTTGTCCCAACCTCTATTCCTATAGATATTACAAACTTTCCAGTGCTGTCAGTGTCCACTCCCCAGACATTGGAGAGACTTTTCAGTGATTTTTTTTTCTTCCCAAATTATTCAAGAAAAGATCTTGAACTTTTAGATACTCAGCAGCTAATATTTCTGGAATCTTCCATTTTTTTACTAGATTGCCCATTTACAGTGCTTTCCAGAGTTTCTCTAAAGATGTTATGTTGTCCTAAAAACAGGACATCTATAGAATAGTTTATTTCATGTTAAAGGCTAATATTGATAAGACTAATGTTTAAGTCAAATTATCCAAAGAACACAAGAAGCTGACATTTTGGTGAATTAGATCCTAAAATCTACCTTTTAGATAAAAACAGAAAAGATAGGGGTGCCTGAGCAGCTCAGTTGGTTCAGCTCCCGCTTTGGCTCAGGTCATGATTTCACGGTTCATGGGTTCGAGCCCCGTGTCGGGCTCTGTGCTGACAGCTCAGAGACTGGAGCCTGCTTCGGATTCTGTGTCTCCCTCTCTTTCTGCCCCTCCCCCACTCACACACACACACTCTCTCTCAAAAATGAATAAACATTAAAGAAAACAGAAAAGGTAAATTGAATCAATTCCCTACATCTAGATCATGAACAATTATGGACGAAGGGAAAACAAAAAAAGTCACTTTGTAGAATGTCAAAATATAAGATAGAGAATTATAAGACATTTAATGATTCACCTGAAACCTCTTCTAGCCCATGAAGAACATTCTAAAATAAATTGGATGAACTATTGACAATAATTTTATTAACAATTTTAGATAGTACAAATTGAAACCCAACATATAATATATTAATTACACACTTTATTCTAACTTAGAAATTTGTACTTGTTGGACATGGATGAATTGCTTCAACCAGCTTAGATATTTGAACACAAAAGGAACAGGTGAACAAACATTTTAAGCTTAGAAACTAATTCACTCTTGATATTTCAAAAAAGTAACTGATCGCTCTTCTGCTGTTAAATTATGTTAGTTACTAGATAATACCTCTGGCAGCCAAAATTTGATTTTGAAATAAAACACACGCATGTGTTATGTGATCAATGATCCTAGATAATGGAAACTTGGCAATAATCTTGGGAAGGGGAGATGTTAGTGAGGGAAGAGATTGTGTATCAATAATTACGAATGGATACCAATATTTGGCAGTTTTTACTTGACAGAATAAATAGTGAGAGATAATTTACTACTGATAGTTAAAAATAGCATTAGTCATTTAAAAAAAAAGAGTTATAAAGCATCAGAAGTCTTGTTTTCTAATCAATATTTAATGGAGACATTCTGTATTTTAGTTCATCTATAAGGAAATCACAAAGTGAAATTAGAGTTAAGATCAAATTAAAGCACTGATTGTATATTTTACTAATTTAGTTGAGAACATGCTAAATATATAGGAAGTCTCAGGGGTCTGCATTTGCTATAATTTATGAAAGGGGAAAAAAACACAGTAGCTGTTGGAGATAATTAACTAAACCTATGACTCCCCTGATTTTTCTCCTCTTCCTAAAACAGGCATCATAGATCACAGACTTTGAACTTTTTTAGATATAGTCAAATTCCCCACCAAATTCCCCACCAAAAAAAGTTTAACACATTGGCACACCTGGGTAGGTTAGTCGGTAAAGTGTCCAACTTCGGCTCAGGTCATGATCTCACAGTTCATGGGTTCAAGCCTCGTGTCTGTCTCTGTGCCGACAGTTCAGAGCATCGAGCCTGTTTGGATTCTGTGTCTCCCTCTCTGCCCCTCCCCTGTTCACACTCCATCACCCTCTCTCTCTCAAAAATAAATAAACGTTAAAAAATTAAAAACAAAAAGAAAGCTTAACACATTTCCAATACCGCCAAGACTGTGTGTTCGTTTTCCTCCATGACCTCACCAACACTTGATACAACTAAATTGTGTCAATATAATAAATAAAATATGATATTATTAATTTATTTTAATTCATGTTGCTTTTATTGTTTGGGGGTATAGGAGCATATGAAACATTTATTGACCAATTATATCTTTTCTTCTGGGAACTGTATATTCATATCCTCAGCAAATTTCATACTGGTCATATGCGTTTAAAATTTTCCATCTATGTTCATGTTTTCTTAGATTTAGCACTGTGTTAAATAGGAAGAAGGTGAAACAGCACAAACTACCAATACCAGATATGGGTTTGGTTAGGTATGAAATCAAATTAATATCCTATAGTCATTGAATATTTGTTTAGAGACTAAACTTGAATAGCTTAAATATAAGATGGGCGAGTTTTAAAATAGAACCCAAACTGAAACAGGATGAAATAGAAAATCTAAATAGCCTTTGTGATATACAGATGCTTTGCACACACTGTTTTTTTTTTTTTCTTTTTCTTTAAGAATTGACTTTTTTGCAGCTGTAGCTGCTAAGAGTGCTATCATCAGACAACCTTAATCTGTCAGCCTTCTAATAGTTGTTTCAGCTTCAGGGTCATCCTTCTCAAGGCTGAGCCCTTGTTCAGAGACCTTCACCCAGTGTTTAATTACTGGGGATGGAAGGCAGTGTGTAGAGCCCCTGCCACTTTGGCCTAATGTGGAAAAACTGTAATTACCTATTGTAATTCCAGAACTTTCCATGTTTAAGCTAAGGTTGAGGTCAGGTCCTGGCTTCTTCTCTACACAAACTTCTGTTCCCTTCCACAGGGATTGCTACCAAGGGCCCTCATAAATGAACACCCTTCCCAGTAAGTCTAAGAGTTGGCTTTCCAGAGAACTCAATATTTAACACCCTTCTATGTATAGAGGAAAATGAATTTATTATTTTTTAAAACCTTCCAATAATGTAAATTTCAGGGGCAGATAGTTTTACTTGTAAATTCTTTCAATTAAAAAGAAATAGCACCAATCTGATGTAAACTCTTCAAAAAACAGAGATAGAAAATACTTCCTAACTTGTTTTATGAGGCCACCATAACCATACCACCAAAAGCTGACAAAATTATAAAATTAAAAAAAAATGAACATTAGAATATTAAAGACTAATATCCTTGTTGAAAATAGATTTCTTAATCAAGTATAACCAAATAAAATGCATCAATATAGACATGATAATATATTATGACCAAGTGATGTTTAAACCAATAATGTGAGATTGATGTATCATTTGAAAATCAATTAATAAAATTCATTGTTTTCTCTTAAACTTAAAAAGAGGCAGGTGGAGGGACAGAGAGGGAGGGAGGGAGGGAGAGGGAGAGAATCCCAAGCAGGCTTCATGCTGTCAGGGTGGAGCCCGATGCTGGGCTCAAATTCATGAACCATGAATCATGACCTGAGCCAAAAATCAAGAGTTGGACACTTACCCAACTGAGCCACCCAGGTGCCCCTAAAATTCACTGTATTAATAAATGAAAAGAAAATATGATCATCAAAATAGATGCTTATAAACTTTTCAAAAAATTCAACAACCGTGAAGAACTTCTATTCCAATTTTGAGAGGTTTTATAGCACGATGGCTTTGAAAACTGTGTGTGTAGTGACATAAAGAATTAGAAGAATGAGAGACTAGATAGCCCAAATATAGGCTCACACTACCACAGTTGTTTGTTTGTTTGATATTTTGATGGATCGAAAACAACTCTATGAGTGAAGTATTTTCAGCTAATGGTGCTGGAAAAACTGAATATATATATGGACAAAAATAAAACATGCTATATGTCTCATACCGTACACACTCACACACACACACACACACACACACACACACACACACACACACACAAACCAATTTGAGATACATTAACCTAAATTATAAAAGTTGAAACTAGGGACACCTGGGTGGCTCATTCTGTTAAGCGTCAAACTTTGGCTCAAGTCATGATCTTGTGGTTTGTGAGTTCGCTTCAAGTCGGGCTCTGTGCTGACAGCTCAGAGCCTAGAACCTGCTTCGGTTTCTGGGTCTCCCTCTCTTTCTCTGCCCCTTTCCAGCTCATGCTCTGTCTCAGTCTCTGTCTCTGTCTCTGTCTCTCTCTCTCAAAAAATAAACATTAAAAAATTTTTTTTAAGTTAAAACCATAAGGCTTCTAGAAAAAAAAATTAATAAATGCCTTGGTGGGGTGCCTGGGTAGCTCGGTCGGTTAAGCGTCCGACTTCGGCTCAGGTCATGATCTCACGGTTCCTGAGTTTGAGCCCCGCGTCAGGCTCTGTGCTGACAGCTCGGAGCCTGGAGCCTGTTTCAGATTCTGTGTCTCTCTCTCTGCCCCTCCCCTGTTCATGCTCTGTCTCTCTCTGTCTCAAAAATAAATAAACATTTAAAAAAAAAAAAAAAACGATAAAAAAATAAATAAATAAATGCCTTGGTGACATGAGAGTAAGCAAACACTCTCTTAAATTTAAATACATTTTGGAAAGCAATAACCATACAATTTTAAAATGATTAATTACATTTAATCAAAATTTCTAAATGATGTTTACTAAGATATAATATTAATAAAACTAATAAAGATACCTCCTATAAGAGGAAATGTATCTACCAAAGGAATTGTATCTGGATGTCAAAAGAACTTGCAACTTGATAATAAAAAGATACACTGTGAGGTAGTAGCGATGCAAAGGAAGTGAACAAAAACCTCACTGAAGAAGTTAATTACATAATTGCCAAAAAGCACATGCAAATGTGCACAATATCATGTCTCTTCAGTGACCTGCAAATGACAGCTACAATGAAATGCTATTCCACACACGCTAGAACAACTTGTATTAAAAAGTTGCAATAGCAAATGTTGACAAGTATGTGGAACAGTGGGGCTCAAGGGTACTTTCTATACTGATGAAAATATGGTCAGTAGCCACACATGATAGCTCAGCTCTTGCAACATGTCCAGTATGATTGCAGAACTAAACTTAACGTTATTTAACTTCAATCCATTTAAATTTAGATAGCCACATGTCGATATGGGGGCAAACTAGAATTCTTATGCACTTTACAAGGATGACAAATTATACAATCACCGTGGTCAATTCCTGATGGGCTCTTATAAACCACTCCTAGATATTTCTAAAGCTTTAACATAAATGTAACTTTGCAGGATGACCAAAAAGACTGGAGCACCAGTACTTGTAACAACGTTATATGTAATAACCCAAACTGGAAAGAATCCAAATGCCTACCGAATAGTAACTCTAAAGGACTTTGGTATATTCGTACAGTGGAATACTACCAATCAAGTACAAGGTACGAGGAAAACATAGACAAATATCAAAACTGTGGTGCTAAGTAACAGCTTATAGGACATTTTATATTTTATATGATTCCATTTAAATGTATCTCTAGTTGGACAAAATTAATATGGTTGAAATCATCTAAACACCATGTCTTCGGGAGTTAAAGGCAGGAATTTACCAAAAAGGGGTGGGAGGGAAATTTGAGGCCAGGTCTCTGTATCTTCAGCGATATTGGTGTTGTGTAAGCATTTGCATTTTTTCAGAACTCTTCAAATTATACATTTAAGATTTAAATATTTCATTGTATGAAATTGAAAGAATCTTAAATATACAACACTAGGTAATAATGTATGTGTGGAGACCTATTTTGGCAGAAGTTTACTGTCACCTGTAGTTTATTTTTTATTCCTTTTTGAAGTACAATTGACATATAATTTTATATTAGCTTCAGGTATATACAACATATTGATTTGACACTTCTATACATTACTCAGCGGTCACCACAGTAAGCATAGTCACTATCTATCATCACACATTATTACAATATTGTTGACTATGTATCCTATGGGACACATAACCACAATTAGATTCTATAATTAGTATTTATTATACTTGTTTTATCATAATACATATCTATCCCATTATTCATATCAATCCAACTTTATATGCTCTTATAGTAAACCTGTAGGTTTATGGGTATTCAGTATAAATTCTTTCCATTTTTGTGAATTTTTATAATGAAATTTCAGCTTAAAAAATTAAGCCTCTATATATTATACATATGCAATACATTTTTCTCACAATTATTTTCTGATAACTTTACATTTCTTATCACCCCAAAACCAAAAGGGTCTTCCAATCAGTAAAATAATTTTTGAATTAATTTTTTTCCAAGGACTATCCCACCAAATAATCACTTGAGGATATCAAGACATCGGACTGTGATGCCTTTTCTCAGACTTTAGTTGCATCTGTGGCAAAAAAAAAAAAAAAAAATACAGTATGTCAAGGGACTAGTAATTCTGGTAGATGTTTGACTACCCAAATATTTCAATTTATAAAATATAAAATTATGTATCATCAGAAAATGCAGGCAAATAATACAAAGACTTTTCAAGAAGGACACTTTTTTTTTTAATTTTTTTTTTTCAACGTTTATTTATTTTTGGGACAGAGAGAGACAGAGCATGAACGGGCGAGGGGCAGAGAGAGAGGGAGACACAGAATCGGAAACAGGCTCCAGGCTCTGAGCCATCAGCCCAGAGCCCGACGCGGGGCTCGAACTCCCGGACCGTGAGATGGTGACCTGGCTGAAGTCAGACGCTCAACCGACTGCGCCACCCAGGGGCCCCCAAGAAGGACACTTTAAGAGGATAGACACTAGATTTTTCTTGCTTGAAAGTTGTAGATTCAAAGCATCATCGGTGGAATTATTCTAAGAAAGAAAAAGAAAATTTTAGATTGGCTAATTCATAATAAACCTCCTCATGATAAAATAATTTATTGGAAAAATAAGGTGTATTTATAATGTACATTATCTGGGAATACTATACTTAATAGATACTATAAAGACATTGAGAGATATTTAAATAAAAAGCAAATATATAAAAACTCAGACCTCATTAAGAAAAAAAAAATGATTGATTGAACCAAATTCACTTTATTCAAACAACTAAATGACCATTGCCAATGGATGTTTTAACAGCTTTGGTAATGGAGTGACCCTTATGCAATACATAACTATACTATATCATGTTAAGTGGGTTAGTATATCCTTCTGCAATCAAATGAAAGCACCATAATTCAGATACAGCATTTTTAATTTGTGAAGGATCTCAGAATCCCTAGGATAAAACATTGCTGTGTCATATTTTCAAAGCTCTCTAACTATCCATTTGTGTAGCCAGAGTTTAAAAACTAAAAGCTTTTATCTTTTTTTTTTTTTTCTCCTTATGGTGAAATCATTGGGTCATGGTGCACGATATAATGCAAGACATTTCCAAGCACAATAGGTTTAGACAGTAAATGTCAGAATCCTATTATACTAATTCTGCACAAAGCATGAATTATTAATGGTGCATCTCTAATTACAATGATTGAACATATATAAATATAAAGTGGACTCTCTGTGGGAAAGATACTTTCTAGACAAGAATAAGCATAAATACAAATTGAGAGTTCCATTGGATATTAATAACACAGAAACTCTGATGTATAAGTGTACTTATAGGCAGACCATGATTTTAGTCGCTAAGAATTCCTGGAAACTACATCATGAATTGAAGATAAAATATTCATCATTTGTGCATGCATTTTAGAGCCACTACGTAGTATAACTTTGTAAAAGGGATACCAAACGTTTCATTATTCTGGGAGATGCTCCGCTGGCAAAACTAAAGGTAATCAATGGAAAACCATTACACTAGGAAGATGAGCACTTCTGGAGAGCCAGTTATAAAATAATAAATGGTTCTAAAGTAACAGAAAGAGACTTCATGTTCTTCTTCCCTGAAAATTACCTCCAAACAAAATGAATAAGAAATAGAAATTTAAATTATATCATCTATAATCCTAAATTATAAATATTATCAGATATAGGTTATATGAAGTATGGATGTGGGAAGCCATCCCACATGTGGAAGAATGAACACTGTGGACCACTGAATTCAAAGAGAATTGGCACATCAGTTTTTTCAAAAGAGTCAAACAAAGAAACAGACTCTTAACTCTAGAGAACAAATTGAAGGTTTCCAGAGGGGAGGTGTGGGGGGTGGGGAATGGGTGAACTAGGTGATGGGGATTGAGGAGGGCACTTGTGATGAGTACTTGCACGGATGTATTGAATCACTAAATTGTACACCTGAAACTAATAATACACCATATGTTAACTAACTGGAATTTAAATAAAAACAAAAAATATAAAGAAATTTAAAAATAAAGAAATAAATTTAAAAATTTTTAAATAGTTGGGGCTTCTGGGTGGCTTAGTTGGTTAAGTGACCAACTCTTGATTTGGCTCAGGTCATGATCGCATTCTCGTCAGATTGAACCCATGTCAGGGTCCCTCCTGGGCATGGAGATGGCTTAAGATTCTCCCTGTCCCTGTCCCTCTGTCCCTCCCTGACTTGCATGTGCCCTCTCATGTCTTTCTCTCTCAAAAAAAAAAAAAAAAAAAAAAAAAAAAAAAATTAGGTGATGTAATCTAAGAAATAAATCCAACCATTTATTTTGGATACAATAAGGACAGCAGCTGTGGCTGGTGATAGGACCTCTCCGAACGTCACTCGGCATCATGGAAGGACATGCTAAAGAAACAAAGGTGAGAATATCATAAAAAAATAAGTCGGATAAAGAATACTCAACAATCTCCCTCCCACATAAAGTTGCAACTATGCTGAGCATAGACTTCTGCACAACATTTTTCTCTAAGAGACATTGAAACTGTGCCTATAATATCTTCAGGGTCTAGGATAAAATAAACTGCATATATGACATTGACATGTAAAGACAATATTTTCAAATTAATGAAAATTCTTCCAAAAATTGTTTCCAGACACATGAGAAATAAATGAGCAAACAACAGTAGTATATGAAAATAATGATTAAAAAGTCAGCAAGAGTGTGTTTGGTGGCCAACAAAACTACTTAAATAAGGGATTCTGTGTTAAACTGTGTGGAATTTATAAAACAAAGTTTACATTTTATAAACCATGGCAAATAAGCAATTATATAACAAAGAACATATGGAAGAAAAAGAAAAAATGACTTGGAGTCATTTTATATTGTACATTTGTATATTTTTAATTTTCCAAATTTTCTTCAGTGAACACGGAAAAATATATTATGCTTTTAATCTTTTTTTTTTTTTAATTTATTTTTGAGAGAGAGACAGAGTGTGAGCAGGGGAGGAGCAGAGAGAGAGAGGGAGACACAGAATCCGAAGCAGGCTCCAGGCTCTGAGCTGTCCGCATAGAGCCCGACACAGGGCTCAAACTCAGGAACTGTGAGATCAGGACCTGAGCCGACTCAGCCAACCGACTGAGCCACCCAGGTGCCCCAATATATTATGCTTTTAATCAGAACATTAAGTTTTAAAAATAAAGTGAGGTACTTTGAAAAGCTTAAACTTTCACACTATTTTCAAGCTAATTCAGCCCACAGCAAGCTGTGTACTTACACACAGATTTCTGGGATGTCTGGTGGCTCAGTAAGGAGCTTCTGACTTCAGCTCAGGTCATGATCTCACACTTGTGAGTTCAAGTACTGCATGGGGCTCACCGCTGTCAGTGTGGAGCCTGCTTAGGATCTCCTGTTCCCCTCTCTTTCTGCCTCTCCTGGCTCATGCTCACTCTCTCAAAAATAATCATTAAAACCTTTTAAAATAAAAATAGGAGACTTGTAAGCCAGAGACAAAGATAGTTTACTACTTACAGCAAAAAGAGTAGCCAGAGTAGCATGACAATATTGGCTCCATGAGCCTCGGTTTCCACAGTGAGTCACCGTGAGGACTCTGCACACAGCGACGGTGAGTTACGAGACGAATTCCAAGTTTTGTAGACTCTGATTCTACAGGGGCTACCGACAAACCTGTACACTCCCTCTTTCACACAGCAAGAGAGATTATTTTTAGGACCATGGACTATCCCCAGGGAGGGATGTCTCAACATCTCTATAGAAGTCACTGCCTTTATCTTCACGTATCCAGGACCGTACATACATTTTATTATGAAGAATCCCCTATTCTTATCTCTCCAGAGCTTGTATATCTCCACAAATGTTCCTGAGAAGAAGCACCTGGTCTCTTAATATCTGGACATGTAAAAATGCCACAAATTCATGGAGAATTGACCTGTGATTCAGTTCAATTCCAATTGAACAACAATGGTCCGATTTGGGAGACTTTTTTTTTTCTTTCCATGATTACTGCCTTTCAAGAACATAACTTCATTTAAAACCAATGGATACATTTATAAATACAATTTTACTGTGTTTACTGGTTGTTTTAATTGAAAGAAACTAATAGCAGAAACAGCCGCTGAAAACTCTGCTCTGTGTCACATCACCTATAATTGGGAGAGGATAATCACTCTTAGCATCCAACTATTTGGGGAAGGCTTGAGGAGATTCCCAGGCTTGGCAGTCTGCCCATCTCTATTATATTCCCAATTGTTGGTCAGTTCTAGAGTAAGCGCCCGAGGCAAATATCTCATTCTTGGTATTTCATTCTTCAGGTAATTGATATTATATTTCAGAATCTGTACTGTGGCTGCCGGGTCTCTGTGAAATGATTAGAAATGACATGAGTCAAGAAGCAGGATCTTGGGCCTTCTGTATAACTAGAAACAGGCTTATGTTGTTCGTGCTTCTGCAATCACTTTTAATCAACATTATTCAAATTTCCTGCTTGCTCGCATCCAACGTGGGCCAAAGGGAAGCTTGTGTGTGTGTGTGTGTGTGTGTGTGTGTGTGTGTGATGCTATTTTTTTAATAGACAAGATGTTCTTTCTTTTCTTAAGTTTATTTATTTATTTTGAGAGAGAGAGAGGAAAAACACACACAAGTGAAGGAGTAAGAGAGAGAGAGAGAAAGAAAGAGAGAATCCCAAGCAGGCTCCTCATTGTCAGCACAGAGCCCAATGCGGGACTAGAACTCATGAACCAGAGATCGTGATCTGAGCCGAGATCAAGAGTTCGATGCTCAACTGACAAGTTGTGTGTGGGGCTATTAAAAAGAATTTATGACTGTAAAAGTAGAGAGAATTCTGAGAAAATACATGCAATTTACTGATCGAGAGGTAATTTCGTCGCAGTAGAAATGCATAACATGCTTGTTATTTGTGAGGGGATACTCTGCTCTTTGCATACACATTAACCCTCAAGCTGCTTTCATACGCAGCACAATATGGAATTTGTTCTTCCCCTTTGAGTGTCTCATGTATTTCAAGAAAGGTGGCCCCAGACCTGAGGATGAATCATGATGCTAAATTCTAAACCGGGGTCTGCACACTTTTTCTGGGAAGGGTAAGAGAGTACATATTTTAGCCCTTACAGGTCAGACTTTCTCTGTTATGATTAGTCAAATTTTCCTTTGCTATGTGAACGTAGCCACGTACCATACATAAGTGAGTAAGCATGGCTGGATTCCAATCAGACTGTGTATATGGAGAACACATTCATTTTCTGGGACTGCCTCAGCCGATTACCATAAATTGGGTAGCTTAAAAGAAAATAAATTAATTCTCTCCCAGTTCTGGATGCTGGAAGGCTGACTTCAAAATGCCAGCAAAGTTCTGGCTCCTTCAGAAAACTCTAGGGAAGAGTCCTTCCTTACCTGTGTCTCAGCTTCTGGTGGTTGCCTTACAGTCCCTGGTGTTCCTGTGCTGTGGCCACATCACTCCATCTCTCCCTGTATCTTCCCTTCCACATGTCTCTGTGTCTCCAAATCTCTCTCTTCTTATGAGGATGAGCCCTCGAATTTGGGATCCAGTATAATTCAGTATGATCTCACCTTAATTAATTGCATCTCTAAAGACGTGGTTTCCAAATAAGGTCACATTCACACTGTAGGGATTGGAATTTTAACATATCTTCAGGGGAATACAATTCAACACATAACCTATATGCAAATTGGAATATCTATAATTTTCATATGTTATGAAATACTAAAGATTTTTCAACCATTTAAACTATCAAAACCATTCTTCACTTGTAGGCTCTACAAAAAACAGGCAACAGGTTACATTTTAAGTTTCTGAATAATAATGTAGGAGGATGTTAAGTGACCCTGAAGTCAATTTATGATCCCAAGGAAATAAGATCCCTGAGAATAGCAGTGTGTTGAGAATGGACAAAGCAACATGATGGGGGAAAAATATCTGAATTCACTGTGGAGCTGCTGACTTTGCCAAAGCATAACTGCCTACATTTGGACTTCTTTTTATGAAAGTTTATATATTCTAACAACTCATTGTAGAATACCTGCTATGTCTTATTGCCTGGACTAGGAGCAACAGTCAATAAAGCAGACAGAACATTTGCTTACATGAATTTTATATCTGAGTGGAGGAGAAAGAAAGGAAAGAAAGAAAGAAAGAAAGAAAGAAAGAAAGAAAGAAAGAAAGAAAGAAAGAAAGAAAGAGGAAGGAAGGAAGGAAGGAAGGAAGGAAGGAAGGAAGGAAGGGAGGAAGGAAGAGGGAGGGAGGAAAAGAGGAAATTAATGTTTAATGTCTTCATTTCAAACTTTATTGTGCATACAAATAATCTGGATTGGGACCCGAGATTTTCAGATGCTCCTAAGCAACAATAATTCATATGGTCTACAGACTAAACATGGAGTCTCAAGGACTAAGGAGCAAGGGCCTGGCATCTAGAGGATATATACCACCAATTATATCATAACCATATGTCGCCAGCCCAGCATTGCCTCCAACTTACTATTTGTTTCTTAACATTTCTGTCCCATTAATAGGATCATCAACAGAGGATTGCTTGCTGAATTTTGTATGAATCTCTTAGAGTTGGTCTTCTCCAAAACCATGAGATCAGCAATCGAAGATTTTGACTTTGATTTTTTTTTCATTTTTTGGCTATTTTTTTTTAATTGAAGTACAATTAACACACAATGTTATATGAGTTTTAGGTGTACAATTTAATGATTCAACATTTCTATACATTACTTGGTGCTCACCACAATATGTGCACTCTTAGTCAGTTTTATCTGTTTCATCCATCCTCCCGACCCCCACATCCTCTCTGGCAACCACATTCACCCTCTGTATTTAAGAATCTGTTTTCTGTTTGTTTGTTTTGATTTTTAGATTCTATGTATATGTGAAATCATATGGTATTTGTCTTTCTCTGAGTTATTTCACTTAGCGTTATACCCTCTAACCCCATCTATGTTGCTGCAAATGGCAAGATCTCATTTTTTTTATGTCTTAATTATATTCCATTATATCACATCTTTATCCATTCATCTATCAGTGGACACTTGCTTCCATATCTTGGCTATTGCAAATAATACTGCCATGCACATAGGGACACCTATATAATTTTCCAACTAGTGTCTTCATTTTCTTTGAGTAAATATCCAGTAGTTCAATTAGTGGATCATACAGTCTTACTATTTTCAATTTTTCGAGAAACCTCCACACTAGTTTCCACAGTGTCTACACCAGTTTACATTCTGCCAATAGTACATGAGGGTTCCTTTTTCTCCACATCCTCACCAACACCTGTTCTTCTTATTTCTTTGCTTCTATCCATCCTGACAGGTATAAGACAATATTTCATTGTGATTTTGATTTGCATTTCCCTGATAATTAGTGATGTTGAGCATCTTTTCATATATCTGTTGGCTACCTATATGTTTTCTTTGGAGAAATGTCTGTTCAGGTTCTCTGCCCATTTTTCATTGTATTATTGGCATTTTTTGGTGTTGAATTATGTTAAGTTCTTTATATATTTTGAATAGCCAGAACAATCTTGAGAAAGAAGAACACAGCTAGATGTATTATAATCCCAGCTTTCCAAATAGACACAAAACCACAGTAATCAAAACAGCATGGTACTGGCACAAAAATGGACACAAAGATCAATGGAACAGAATATACAGCTCAGAAATAAACCCACACTAACATGGTCAATTAATCTATGACAAAGATGGTAAGAATATACAATGAAGAAAAGAGTCAGTTCAACAAATAGTGCTGGGAAAACTGGACAGCTATACTTAAAAGAATGAAACTGGACCATTTTCTTTTACTGTACAAAAAACTCAAAATGGATTAAAGACCTTATGTGAGACCTGGAACCATAAAACTCCTAGAATAAAACATCAGCAGTACTTTCTTTGACATTGGCTATAGAAACATTTTTTTTTTCTAATTATGTATCCTCAGGCAAGGAAAGAAAAAGCAAAATTAAACTATGGGGACTACACCAAAATAATAATAATAATAATAATAATAATAATAATAATAATTTAAAAAAAACAAAAACTTTTGCACAGTAGAGGAAGCCATCAACAAAATGACAAGGCAGGCAATATACTGAATGGGAGAAGATATTTGCAAATGATATATCCAATAAGGGGTTAACATCCAAAATATATGATGAACTTGAACACTAATTCGACCTTAACAAACTCGAATGGCATCCACAATCTTTTGTCTTTCTTTTACATTCCAACTCATATTTTTGAAATACCGTATCTTCTTTAATATCTGTAAATAAACACTTAAAAATTTGTCATAAGTTTATATGGTTACATAAGACACAATTTCTGGGCACTTCTAAATGGTGACCATTTTGCATCAAATGGTACATTGCTCTTTTAGGAGTATATAACAGAATATAAATACCATAGTGACTTGAGGTTTATAGTAATTTAAAAAAATTGATAATCTCTTATTTAACAGTTGAAAAATCTACCTGGTCTCTGTTTCTCAGTGAAATAACTTTAATCTTACATTTCCTACATAATTTTATCTTAGTGTATTATATGTTATGCATTAAAATCTTTACTTGATTGACTATCCACTGTAAACAAATGTGTATTATTTAAAATTGTATTAGGGGCACCTGGGTGGCTCAGTTGGTTAAGCCTCTGACTTCAGCTTAGGTCACGATGTCACAGTTCATGAGTTCAAGCCCCACGTCAAGCTCTGTGTTAAGCGGACAGCTCAGAGCCTGGAGCCTGCTTCATATTCTGTGTCTGCTTGTCTCTCTGCCCCTCCCCTACTCATGCTCTGTCTCTTTCTCTCTCTCTCTCTCTCTCCAGTAAATAAACTTTAAAAAAATTTTAAAAAATATTTCTTAAACCTGTAAAACCCTAGATGTTAAATTCCCTTTGATTTAAGTTATTACAATTGAGCAAAGATATGCTTTACAAATTTTCAAAAATTATGTTTAAACATAAAATGTAGTTCATTGTAATTGTACTTCTTCAACAGACTGAAGTGAAAGGAAGGCATTATGAGGCCTGGATGACAGGCCACGGTGCTGACATTAGTGTTCCTGTTTGGCTCTTGGTTTTCAGTGCCTCTTTTTCTTTGTTTTGTTCTGTTTCGCATCTGGAGCGATGCGTTATGGTGAAGTCAGGACTGATGATAGGTGGCATTTTCTTTTAAAGTGGGAAATAACAATTGGTGAAAGGAGAAATGAGAATAGGGAAAAAAGAGGAAAGGAGACTATGCTAGTTTTCAGGTAATATCTTTTTTTTTTTTTTTTTAAGAGCAGATGGCAAACAAACAAAACAAATGAAGAAACTAGAAACAGAAAGAGACTACTAAATACAGGCAGCAAGCTGGTGATTGCCAAAGGGGAGGTGGGTGAGGGGATGGCTGAAATAGGTGAAAGGGATCAAGAGGAACAAGCTTCTACTTATAAAATAAGTAACCCACGGAGATGAAAAGTCCAGAATAGGGAATATAATCAATACTATTTGTTATCCCACTGTGTGGTGACACACAGTGACTACACTTATCCTGCTAAGCACTGAATAATGTATAGAATTGTCAAATCACTGTGTTGTACACCTGGAACAGATACAACGTTGTATGTCAGCTATACGTTAATCATACTTTTTCTTTTAATTAGGAAAGAGAATATGTAAGACATTCAGTGTTAACATTAACATACAAAGAGTTTAAAAGTCAGAGCTCCCAATCTCACAAAAATAAAACACTGAGAAAACTAAATTTTAATTACTTTTCTGGGATCCATCAAAGAACAGGGATTGCAGGACAAACCGCCACCCAGAAATCTGGAGATGGTGAATATAGAAATACAGCTAAGGTTTGCTTATCTAAAGCAGAAAACCTGTGGTGCCATAAGTGGGTAGGAAAAGTGGGTAGGCACACTTAGTTGGTAATTTTGATGACTTTCCAGAGGCTGAGTGTGAGCTAGCATAAGAGTAAGAACAACCCTTGTGAGTCTGAGCCTTACAGAGTTTCCAACCCCACCTACTGGTGAGCTTTATCTTTAGGATCCTGAACGTGTTCTCACAGTGAAAATCTGGGGATCCGCTTGTGACTCTGGTAGGAGGGGGAGAGCCATCACTATGAAATATATCCAGAGACTTCCCCAGAATGGAAGCCTACTCTCCAGGGGAAATGATGTTGCCAGAGCCTTATCTTGGCTGAGAGAAGGGCATTCTTCCCACTCCAGTTCAGTCTTCCTGTCTACATAGTTGCCAGGAGGCAGGACTTCGAGAAAATAGATGGGGACCACTGCCGCCAGGGATGTGTGTAGGGTTAGGAGGGAAAAAGTTATAGCCCTAGAGTAACACTAGTGAAGGTCACAAGCCCAAAACACAAGCCCACAGAAAATCTGGAATTAAACTGAAAAATTAAAGAACTGTCCCTTCATGCTACACACCTTACCACCACACCAACAGGGTTGCAGTATATCAGTGAACAGTGAATTAGAACTAAAAGAAATGCAAGTCGTGGTCTCTTTCTAAGCGGGGTCTCTTGGGTTATCTCAAAGCCAACAGCTGAGAGAAAAACAAGGACACTGGAAAAACTGGAAACCCTTGTTACCTTTAGGTACAGAAGACATTAGACATAGCCTAACTCCTACCTACCTTCCTATTAATTCTCATACTAAAGGTTGTTTACCTCAGTTCATATTACTCAGTACAAACATTTCTTCCAACGACAAAAAAAATCACAAGAGATGCCATGAATGTTTGGTTTAGACTGATTGTCTAACAGAAAGAAATACCAAATAACAACAACAAAAATAAACCCTTCTGATGCTAATTAGTAATGTGTATAGCAAGATTTCAGGGTACAAAGTTAATATGCAAAAGTGATTTGTTTTCCTATATACTGGGTGAACAGTAGGAATTTTAAATTTTAAAAAGGTATTATTGACATAGAACTTAAAAATGAAATAGGTATAAGTCTAAGAAAATGTGGGTAAGATCTATATGAAAAATATTACAAAATGGTAATGAAATAAATGAAAAAAAGATCTAAATAACTGAAGAGATATTCCACATCATGCTTTGGAAAACTTAAGATATTAGTCATTCTCAACTTGGGTCTATGTATTCAAAGAAATGCCTATCAAAATACCTACAGGGTATTTTTTAAATATGACACATGGATTTTAAATTTACATGTAAAAGGAAAAAGCCTAGAATACCTCACATAATATTCAAAAAGAACTAAGTTGGAGGACTGACACTTTTCAGAATTATTATAAAGCTTGAGTAATTCAGGACAGGGAGGCATTGGTGAAAGATAGATATATAGAAACATGGAACAGAATAGACAACCCAGTACAAATGCACACAAATGTGGTCAACTGATTTTTGATAAAGGCACCAAGGCCACTGAATAGAGAATGGGTAGTCTCTCCCTCACCAGCTGGCTGGAACAGTTGACCATCCATATGAAAAATGAAAGGTACCCAAATATAAGCCTTACATTTATCTGGTGGCAAGTTTATAGATACAACAGTAAAAGCACAACAAAGTAAACAATTGAAAAGTTGGATTGAGAAAAGTAAAAACTTCTGTTCTATGATAGACACCATTAAAAATAATTTGAAAGGCCACAGACCTGGAGAAAATATTATAAACATACAGCAGATAAAAGAACTGTATCCAGCTTTTACAAAGAACACTCACATCTCAAGAGAAAAAACAAACAAACAAACAATTAAAAATGGGCGAAAAGTCTCAACTGCAACCTCACCAAAGGTGATACAAAGATGGCTAAAAAATAAATAAATAAATGAATAAACATGCTCAATGTTATTTTTCATTAAGGAAATCCAACTTAAAACAACAATTGAAATCACTTGAAAGCATAAAGCTGAGCAAAAATCAAAATGGCGGCATTAATGCTTCAGTGAGGCTCGATTTCAAGCTAAGTTACATTTCTCCTCTCTTCTGCAAACCTCCCCTTCTCCCTCCTTAGCCTTTCATTTCAGGAACCTGATACCAACCTGAAAACATGAGCTATAAGACTGGCGGCATGTACCTAACTGTCACAACTGGCTAGATCCTGTGTTTCCCTGTAACATCCCAGCCCCTTCTTCCAGGTAGACCGGCAGTATTGAAGGCCTTAGCCTGCTGCAGCCTCCTGGGCCTGGCAAAGCAACAAAGCTATTGTTCCTCTTTATACCCTAACTCGGACTTCATGTTAGAGATTTTGGCTCTGGAGCACAGAGGTCAATTTTCAACAACACAGTGAGATATTACTGGATATCTATAAGAAAGGGAGGAAGGAAGAAGGAAGGAAGGGAGGGAAGGAAGGAAGGAGGAAAGACGGAAGGGAAAGGGGAGAGGGAAAGAGGGAGGAGGAAGGAAGGAAGGAAGGAAGGAAGGAAGGAAGGAAGGAAGGAAGGGAGGAAGGAAGAGAAGGAAGGAAGGGAGGGAGATGAAACAAAACCTGATAATACCAATGGCCGATGAGGATGTAAAACAGCAGGAATTCTCCATTTCACATGGAAAAGAAAATGGTAGAGCTACTTTGGAAGATATTTGGAAGCTTTTACAGAGCAAAATATATTCCTATAATACAACTTAGTATTAACCCCCCTAGATATTTACCCAATTCATTTGAAAATTCAAATCCACTAAAATCTGCATGACGGATGTTTTTATCACCATTTTCATAATGATTAAATATGGAAGCAGACAATATATCATTTAGATAGGAATAGATAAACAAATCATGGTACATCTATATAATTGAATATTATTTAGTGATTTTAAAAAAGAGGTATCATGCCACAAAAAAGACATAAATTGTTCTTAGATGCATGTTACCAAAATAAAAAAAGCCAGTTTGCAAAGGGTGCATAACTGATGACTTCAATTACATGACATCCTGAAAGAGCCAAATCTATTTAGATAGTAAACAGGTAAGTGACTGCCAGGGGATTAAAAATGGAGAGAAGTGAAATGCATGGAATTTTTAAGATGATAAACTCTTTTGTATGATATTGTAAAGGTGAAACATACCATTACTATTCATTAGCTAGAACCCATTGAAATTTGCTTCACAAAGAGTGAGACCTAAAATACACAAATTAAAAATATATATATATATTTAGAGGATCAGGATGGATTTATAGCTTGTGCCAAAAGAATCTGTCTTACAAATCTCCTCCCTGAAGAGAATGGAGGGGAAACAGTAATATGGAAATGAGTGCAGTCTGTAAGACAAAAGGCACAAAAGCATACCTGCCCCTGATCATTGTACTGCGGTTGAGGAAAGTTGTATCCCAAACAGGTCTGGCTGACGATTCTGATACTGCTCTTCATGTTTACTGGATTTGAACAAATAATATGAACAAATAAGTAAATATATGGCAAATGATAAGCAACAAATTTGTGATTGTGATGGAGCACCTGGGTGGCTCAGTCGGTTAAGCGTCCAACTCTTGATTTCAGCTCAGGTCACAATCTCACGGTTCATGGAATCGAGCCTCATGTGAAGCTCCATGTTGACCCCACAGAGTCTGCTTGGGATTCTCTCTCTCCCTGTTTCTCTGCTCCCCCCCCCCCACTTGTGCACTCGCTCTCTCTTTCTCTATCTCCCAAAATAAAGAAAATAGACTTTAAAAAATTATCATTGTTGTCATGGGAATTTACCAATAAAAAAAGAGAAGAAGCCAGAATGATCCTGGTGATGATGGATTCATGTTTGAGACACTGATGTAAAACTCATGTTTAGTTTACCATAGAAATAGAGGGCAGTGTATAAAAATATGGACTCATATGCACACATATATTCCCTTGCTGTTAGCTAAGAAATGGAACCCCAGTATCAATAAGCATTGGGTTTTCCTATTCATTTCTAATAACATTCCCCAATGAAAGGAAGCAGGATTTCTTGGAAAATAAATGGTTGAATCTAGATATGAGCAAGAAGTATGCAAGTTGAGTGTGGCGCACTTATAGTGGCCACAATAAGGCCAAGTAAGGACATGCTCATTCAAACCAGCAAACATCGGGAAAGGTGTGTCACAGGAACACAGAAAGAGCTCTCAATGGCCCAAACTGGAACAATTTGAGCAACAAAATAAATAAATCTGTATTAGAATATAACCCAAAGTACCAAATAAACATCCATAAATCCATAGTGATATAAATTATTGAATAGATCATTAAATGTGAGAAATAGGCAGATCTCCCATGTAAAATAAATCCAAATATATTATCTAGATGCTCTGCTTAAGAAGGTAGGATATAACTCCTCACTCCTTAAGTATTGGCTGAGAACAGTGACTTATTTCCACAGGATACACCTTAGAGGATGGGGAGGGATGGGATAATAGTAAATGGAGACCCGCTGAGCACTGCCTCAGCCAGGTAATCAACATCAGCAGCAACAGCGATAGGTCATCCTGCCAACATAAACCTTTGATATGGTTTGCTGAGAATGTCCTTCACCTCCATGATCTTCCTCCCATGCCCCATAGCCCCAGGACAATCAAGAGAAAAACTTCAGATAAATCTCAATAGAAGGACATTCTACAAAGTACTTGAAAACTGTCAAGGTCATCGAAATCAGGGAAACCTGAGAAACTAAGATGCCAATGTGACACGACTACTAAAAGTAATGTGGTCTCCTGGACAATATCCTGGAACCAGATTAAAAAAAAAAAAAAAAAAAAAAGGTCATTTCGTAAAGGAATGGACTAGTTGTAACAGGAAGGACTACAATTTTTAAGAAATTTATTTGCAAACATTTCTCCTCTACTTGGAAAAATTACTCAGACCGTTATTTTCCATTGAGAAGTCACTTAGTATTCAGTTATGTGTACTGGCAAGGTCACAGAAATTCAAGCCAACAAATACATATTCTGAGTATAGTACTTTCCCTCTTCTTATTCAAGACTTCTCTGAAAATCAGTTCCCCTATTTGTGTCAAAACCAAAATGCAAACCTTAGATGGGCACAAATATTTCCTTGCTGTGTTCCTTCCATGCCATATGAGGGATACAGCCACTCAAGATTATGTATGGTTCTAGATGTATGTTTTTAGTGAAGTTCACCGTTAACTGTATTTTTTGCAGCCTTAGTGAGACATAGTTGACATACAACCTTATGTAAGTTTAAAGGGTACACTATGTTGATTTGATACACTTATCTATTGCAATGTGATTACCACCATAGCCTAGCTGACACCTCCAACATCACATAATTACCATGTCTTTTTTTATGGTAAGAATACTTAAGATACACTCTTCGCATTTTTCAAGTGTACAAGGCAGCATTGTTGACTATAATCATAATGCCGTGCATTAGATCCTCAGGATTTGTACCATTTGACCAACATCTCCTGAATTCTCCCACCTCTCAACCCCTGACATAACCAATGAGTCAAAGAAGAACTTAAAGGGTTACCTGGGCGGCTCAGTCAGTTAAGTGTCCAACTTCGGCTCAGGTCATGATCTTGCGGTTAACGGGTTCAAGCCCCACGTTAGGCTCTGTGCTGACAGCTCAGAGCCTGGATCCTGCTTCGGATTCTGTGTCTCCCTCTCTCTCTGTCCCTTCCCTGCTCGTACTCTGTCTCTGTCTCTGTCTCTCTCTCTCAAAAATAAATTTAAAAAAATTTAAAAATATTTAAAGAAGAAATTAAAATAGAAGTCAGAAAATATCTCAAAAAAATAAAAATGTTAACTCTCAATTAGAGATCTCCCACTTAAATAAAACTGCATGCTAAATTTGGTTTTGCCTGTTGGAGGTTCAAATAATTGCTATTTGGTGGACATAACACTTCATGTCCCAGATGGACATTCACAGCTTCTATACCAAATCCAGCCATCATATAAATATATACACATATATGCTTCTAAATGATTTTTGGGCCATTGCATCTTACTGCTTTTGTTACTAGAGTAGTAGGTTCTTTCCTTACTCGTGCCATTCACCAAATGGCCAGTAACAGAACAGTATTTGTTGGCAAGCAGGTAGTTGACTTAATGGTCAGAGAATGGAGAAGGGAAGCTCAGCTCTGAAGGCACCTTCTTCTCCCCAGTTAGGTCTCATGGTAGGAGTTGTACGGGCTTAGAGTAATGAAGGGGCTGGTAAGCACGATGACCTTGGGGTTTTTCTGGGGAAGTGGAAGGACGCTTCTCCAAAGGAGAAGGCCACCTCTTTTCTTGCCTTAAATCGGCACAGTCAGATCTGTCAAAGCTTTGGTAGGTGTGGTTTTTGTCATCACAATTAGATGATAATGATCCAGAGTGTTAGCAGCGTGTCTGAACTGGACCAGACCTATGAAAACTGGGTCATGGGGGCTCTTCTGGAGCTTGTGGATTCTGGCCTCTGGCCTTAGTTTCCGGTGCAAAGCGGCACCTGTGAGCCGGGCTAGAAAACTGGGTTGTTGTAGCTTGTTAGCAAGTTCCTGTGACACGTTTCTCATTAATTAAGGAGATAAGTAAAATGTTGACATGTGTTTATTTTCTATTAGTTTGAGAGTTATACTATTTCTTCTTTCTCCTTTGGCATCTGTTGGACAAGATACATACAAATTCACCATTTAGTTTGAAGAGTTAAAGACGATAGTATTAGGGTTGCTGATTCAAATCTTAGAGATTAGGCAACTGCTTGAAATGAGTTACTGAGATTTTTAGTTGTTTTTTTTGTTTGTTTGTTTAATATATAAAATGAATAGGAAATGAGCCAGACGTAGGGATCTGAACATATGGGAGTAAGTAATGGAAATGATCCAGAGAAAATGTAAGGGTTATCAGGTGTCCATACATAAAATGAAAACCGTTTTTTTTTTTTTTCTCCATATTATCACCTCTTTCTAATCTCAGATGAGTTATATCATCCCCTTAAGGCAAAACAAACACACCAACAAAAACAAAAACAAACAAATAAAAGTAAAAATACTAATTAAAAATAAAAGTCTGAGATGAGAATTAATTCTTGGGCTACCAAATTAAAGTGTGTTCAAGGGGTGCTTGGGTGGCTCAGTCAGTTGAAAGTCTGACTCTTGATTTTGACTCAGGTCATGATCTCATGGTTGGTGACATAGAGCCTCACAATTCAGGCTCTGTGCTAACAGCACGGAGCCTGCTTGGGATTCTCTCTCCCTCTCTCTCTGCCCCTCCCTCACTCATGCCCCTGCTCTCTCTCTCTTTCTCTCTCTCTCAAAATAAAATAAACATTAAAAAAAATGTTTTCTAGGTGTGTCATTTTTCTATCTGTGACTTATAAACACAATGAAAACCTTCCTCTCCACCTACAAGATTTATATTAAAAGCACCTTTATCACACTTTTAAAAATATGTTGGGAGAGTCTTGCTTACATAACAGTTGAATAATTTCTCTAAATGCAGTGTCTGATTTCAGAAAAAGACCATTTTAATACTCTAAGCAAAATCCATCACACGGAGAACAACAATATTTCAAACATGCTACATTAACATTTTGTTCACCAAATGTACCCTGGCCAGAATGCTACAATAAACACATGCAACGTTGTTGAACAATTTCGTGTGGAATGTTGCTGATTTCCTTTTCCAGGTTTCTGAGCAGCTGACAGAAGAGGAATACAGTTTATATTTTAAAACCCCTTGGTAATTGGAAATGAGCGCTTTGTTGCTCTTGTCATTGGAGCAAGCAGTTTCAGAGTCATTTGGGGCCTCACATCAATGCATTTGACAACAAATTGCTGGACGGAAATTCCCAGCAGTGTTACTCCTGAACTTCTCTCTTGTTGCCGTAGGCTGTCGTCAAAGTTTCTCAGCACTCGGCAGGTAGAAACTTTCCCAATATTGACATTTCTGATGGCATCATTTATTTATATGAAATGAGAACAATTTCTCACTTAGGATTGCTCAGGTAAAATGAGCAAGTCAAATGTTAGATCCTTCCTTTAAATTGCTTGGAATGGCAGTAGGAGCCTTAGATGCTCTGTACTTACAAAAAGAAAAAGAAGAGGAAAAAAGCTTTTACAAAATCGCATCGCTGCTGCAGCCTTCTGCATACCTCTAAGCAGCTTTGAGCCTGAACTGTATTGTATGAACACGGATTTAAAGGGGAGTTAGTCTAGAAACATTTTTCCTGGAAGGCAGAAATATGGCTTAGAAAAAGACTGAAAAATCTTTCCTTCTCAAGTCCACCAACTTTCATTGCAACAACACTTAGGTACACATCCAATCAGATTAATGGAACAACATTTACTTAAATGGTTTTAAGTTAATGTATGACAGTATTGGCTGGAGTAAATCTCTAGGGCTGTGCTGTCTTCATTACTATCTAGTTTAATATCATCACAAATGGCATTGCTGTGATCCTCACCAAATGTGCATACTACACAAAACTGTAAAGAGAAGTAACAGATTAAATGATTGAAGTAGGAGCTAACCTGTCGTTTTCAGTTGAATGATGAGCCGAATTTACAAGACTAAATGCAATAAATATATACATATATGTTTCAAATATATTAAAATATAATAGATACTAAAATACATATGTTTATGTGTATACATATATATGTGTATTCCATTATTTGCATTGAGAAGTCTAAGGTAACAAGAAGATATTAATAATTAGATGATATTTATTAAGTATCAATGAACCAGAATATACATTTGTGACTTTTTTTCACTTATTTCTCAAAATAATCTTGTGGGAGAGTTCGCTTATATAATAAATCTAATTTTGCAGTCTCTGTCTTTACTACAGAGAAGGTAACCCATCTAATAAATTGTAACTACCATTCTATTGAGTTAAAAAGTTTTCCTAGAATTAGTTTGACGATATATTGGCTTTCAAATTTTAGTTTTAATGCTGTAAGAGAGAAATCTCTAGCATGCTATATCAAAGAATTTATTTTGTGATAGGGACTTTTTTTTTTTTTGAAGAAAGAATAATCACATAATCATTTTAAACTGAATATAAACATAAAGAATGCTGAATGAATCTTATCAGATTTTTAACTGTCATTCGGGTAAGTAGGTAAGTAGTTTGTTTCTCAGAGAAAGTCTTAACCTCTTTATAATTTACATTAACATTGCTAAGCATTTTATCATGAATGTCAACTTCTTCCTAGAAGGAGGTTGTGAATTATATTGCTTTAAGAAATAATCTGTGTACAACTGTGTTTAGAATATTACAATAATATTTCTTTTTTTAAGTTATTTATTTTGAGAGAGACAGCATGAGTCGGGGGAGTGGCAGACAGAGAGAGAGAGAGAAAGAGACAGGGAATCCGAAGCAGGCTCCACACTCTCAGCACAGAGTCGAATGTGGGGCTTAAACCCACGAAAGCGTAAAATCATGACAGGAGCTGAAATGAAGAGTCAGATGCTTAAGTGACTGAGCCACCCAGGCACCCCTAGAATAACACTTCATGATTATTTATAATACTTTGTGTATAAATATTTACCAATTTATTATTTATTTCTGTTCTCACTTCTTTCCTTTTTTAAAAATTTCCATACATGATTTTTAAAACTTTTTATTTAAAGAAAACTTTTTACCGTTGATACGAATATTATGTATATATGATAAGTAAACCTCTGAACATCTCTCCCAACCCACCAATCCCTGGCAATCACTGATCTTTTTACTTGTCTTCATGGTTTTGCCTTCCCTAGAAAATCATGTATTTCAATCACACAGTATGCGACCTTTTCAGGTTGACTTATTTCACTTAGAAATATGCATTCGGGGGTTCCCCACATCTTTAGATGGCTTGATAACTCATTTATTTTTAGTGCTGAATAATAATCCATCGTCTGAACGTGCCGCCATTTATTTTATCCTTACTCCTGCTGAAGGGCATCCTGGTCGCTTCCAAGTTTGGGCAGTTTTGAATGAAGCTACTATCAACGTTTGTGTGCAGGTTTGTGTGTGGACTTCAGTATTCAGAATTTTTACGTAAATAACAAGGCGTGTGATTGCTGTATTTCTCTAATCAGAGTAAGTTCTGTTTTGTAAGAAATCGCCAAACAACCTTCAAAGTGGCAGTACCATTTGGCATAGCCACCAGAACCGGATGGCAGTTCCCGTTGCTTCACATCCTATTGGGTGTTGTCACTGTTCCAGAGTTTGGCCATTCTAATAGGTGTATGTGGGATCTTACTGTTTTAATGTGCATTTTCTGGATGCCATATCACTGGGAGTATTTTTTATATGACTGTCATGTGCATATCTTTGTTAATTAGGGTCTGTTAAGGAAGGTCTTTGGTCTATTTTTTAACTAGGTTGTTTCTTGTTGAGTTTGAAGAGTTCTTTGTATATTTTGGACGCTATTCTTTATCAGATGTGTCTTCTGCAAATATTTTCTCTCAGTGTGTAGCTTGTTATAGCATTCTCTTTTCATCGTCTTTCAAACTGAAGTTTTCAATTTTCATAAAGTTGAGCTTATCAATTATTTCATGGACCATGGCTTTGGTGTGGTATCTAAAATGTCATTGTCGTGCTCAAGGTCATCAGGTAGAATTTTATTTTTATGATAGTATCTGAATCCCTGGGCACAACGTTCAAATAGCTTTAGTTTTATTAAGAATGTAAGTGGAAGTTGTTCTGGAAGTCTCTTCACTGTTTCACTTATATGTATGTTTTTCTTCTTTTGAATTACAGCACTTAAATTCTAGAAACGTTTATAGGAGTAATTTCTCACCTTTATTTTCTTCTTTTAACGGTGATCTTTGTAAGTGATCTCATTGACTACAATTGGCTTGTAGATTGTAAAAGTCTGTCTGAGTCTGTTGCATTCCTACTGTCTAAATTCTCCTAACCCAGATAAGAGGGTTAAAGTAGGTGCATATTTTGGTGTCATAAATGGATGTTCCAGTTCAGATCATGGACAACTTAAAAGAGTTGGTGAAATGTGAAAGCATAAAAGGCAGAACAGAATTTGGACTGGTATTTATTTTTAAACGTTACTGATGGAATCCAGATTGAAGAAAGGAAGTGCTACTAAGTATAATCTCTAATTATATAAATCTTGGTTTTCCTCCTAGCTCTAAGCTATAGGAGATATTAGTGGGAATCTGCCAAAGCAATCTATATATATTTGCTCATAATGTTGTCCTTTCTACGGAATTGAGCAAGTCGACCCTAGGAGATTATCATCAAACTGTCCTCATCTATATTATGTCTTAAGGAAATGTCTTGTTATGTTTGGCTTGTATAAGGCATGCTTCCCTAGCTGGTGATAATAAAATGGGTTCTTGCCCATTTTATACTTAATTGGTTAGACCATTCATATTTTTGGATGACTGGTTATTTTAAAGCTGAGCCTTTAAAAAAAGTCTTCAATACTTTTCCAAGGAAGTATATTTCTCTTAGAAATCAATCAGAGAAATTATAACTAAATTCACATTCACAACATGATAGAGATAATTGTTGGTAGTTACATCTCTTTTTAATCATTCAATTTAGGTCTGTAAATGAATTAAAACAATCAAAATATAGAGTTCTGTTATGTAAATAAGATATTTTTTTTAAAAAGCACTCAAAGAATGAAGGTCTAACTGGGCTAACCAAATGACTCAAATTACTGCATAAATACATTAATATTCATGATGCTTCTCTTCAGGATAAGAGAGTTTAGCCTAATGAAGGGATTCATTTATTGCCTCTACTTTAAGTTCATGAAGGATTTCCTCATATATACAAGAATATATTTGAATTTCGGGCACTTTTCATGCCATGAAGTACCGCGTAAAAAACTCACTTTTTGGTTTGCTTTACAAATATGTTGTCTGGCATTGCATTAAATCCTCCTTTAAAAGTATTCTTGGGGTTTCTGGTTCTGCATGAAAGGAATTTGGAAGTCACCATGCTGTCCTAAACAGCAAAAAGTTGAACAGACTGAACAATGAACAGCTCCTCTTGGATTCAGAAGCGAGGGAAGGACACAGGGCCAACTGCTGCCTTTGAGACTGGTGAGACAGGTGAATACAAGGAGTCACAGTTTACTGGGGCAGAGAATCAGGAATGGAAATAGTTTCAGAAATGATCACCAGAGTAGTACAGATGGAACATTAGTAACTGATAAATTGCCAACTTAATGAAAGGGACCAAGTCATAGGAGGGCACCCACAACACTATGGGATTTACTTCCAGGACCTTGACCAGGTTCCAATAGTAACTATCAGAGAAAAATACCCTCGGACTTCTGGCAGGTGGAGAGGAAAGAAATCATTTTAAAATATGCCAGAGCACTATGTTCTTAACATGACCAGCCCTCAGAGGAAAGTAGTTAACCAGAGCCTAACCTACTGGAAAGTAGTTATCAGAGCCTGGGGAAGGGATGTGTCCAACTCCAGCCCACTCTAGCCATCCAGTCTCACCTAAATGGGAGAAAAGAGCAGACAAGTGGTTGTCAAGTTCACAGCCCAGAGGTATAGGCTCACTAAAACACTTAGAGCTAAGCATAGGTCTCTAGAACCCTTGCCTCCTCTCACACCTCACCATCACATTCCTAAGGCCCCTTCCTGGTACATCACACCAAAAAGCAAAATACATAACCTGAATAGAAAGTGTAAACATCAGAATCAAATATGGTAGGGATGTTAGAATTCTCAGACTTGGAATTTAAAATGACTATAAGTAATAGGCTAAGAGTTCTAGACAGCAAAAACAGATAGATGATGTACACACACACAGAGGAATTCTAAGAACCAGAAAGAAATGTTCGCGATAAAGAACACTGAAACAGAAACAAAGAATGCCCTTTATAGATGTATTAGTAGACTGGACACAGATGAGGAAAGAAGCTCTGAGGTAGAGATGGAATAACAATAGAAAACCTGAATACAAAACAAAATAGAGCAAGGAAAGATTGAAAAAAAAACCATAACAATATCCGTGGACTACGGGATAATATGTTATATAAAAAGTATAACATATGCCCAATGAGACTACCAGAAGGATAAGCGAGAGAGAAAAGAACAGAAGAAATGGACCAAGGAAGACGGACAGATGGTAAATAGGCATATAAAAGGATGCTCCACATCATATGTCATCATGGAAATGAAATTAAAAAGGCAATGAGATACCACTGCACACTTATGACAACCGCCAAAATCTGTCACAGAAACACAGCAGATGACAGCGGGGATGTGGAGCAATAGGAATTCTCATACAATGCTGGCGGGAATGAAAAGTGGTACAGCCACTATGGAAGGCTGCTTGGAAGTTTCCTATGAAACTAAACATACTCTTCCATACAATTGAGTTCCTGGGCTCCTTGCTAGTTACCAACACTTAACTTAACACACCACACACACACACACACACACACACAAAATGCCTGCAAAAATGGCTTTAGTGATTTATTCTGAACTTGCCAAAACCTGGAAGCAACCAAAATGTCCTTCAACAGGCAAATGGGTAAATTATTCGGAGGAACCCCAGACAATGGAATATATTTCACAACAAAAAGAAATGAGCTATCAAGCCATAAAAAGACATGTAAAAACCTCAAATGTGTATTGCTAAGTGAAGAAAGGAGATAGCTTATCACTTGGTGTAATGTTACTCAAGAGTTCATGATTGAAGAGCACGAGAACAGAATCAGTCTTATGTTACACAATTAATGAAGACAAATCGGCCTTACAGTACATAATAACTAGTGAAGAAATGATAGATTTTTTTATAGCAAATACTATTTCTTAAAAGTAATTGTTTTAGCATCAAAGCAAATAAGGTCTGTGAGGGCAAAAATAAGTGCCTCCTTACTTGGCACAGGACAGTTGCTATATGAATACTGAAGGTCAGATTACTGAAAATGTTTCCCCATTACGACTTAACCAGTATTCGGGAATGGATGAGCTTTATAAGTAAGGAATTATCTGAAATTCATTTAACTAATTTTTTAAATTTTTATTTTTTATTTTTTAAATTTACATTCAAATTAGTTAGCATACAGTGCAACAATGATTTCAGGAGTAAGTTCCTTAGTGCCCCTCGCCCATTTAGCCCATTCCCCCTCCCACAACCCCTCCAGCAACCCTCTGTTTGTTCTCCATATTTAAGAGTCTCTTCTGTTTTGTCCCCCTCCCTGTTTTTATATTATTTTTGTTTCCCTTCCCTTATGTTCATCTGTTTTGTCTCTTAAATCATACGACTTCACTCATTTAGCTAATTTTTAAGTTGCTTTCATCATAAGGCAACTTTATAAAGGGTAGGGATGAGGTTTTGTACTTTGATAAACTAATTTCTAAATCTACACACCTGACAAATAATAAATTAGCTGAAAATAATGCTTTTTATGTAATTTATATTTTCTAATTTACCAAATGTTTTCACTTCTCAGTAATACATGGTTTTAACAGTACTTTAACTTTTCATTTTGAATGACTGAATTCTAGAAGTCCCTGGTAATACAAAAAGAACAGAGAAAGTTTTATTTTCATCAAACCACTCCCTGAAATAATGGAGGGATCTATAGCATCCAAGGAAAAGGTGAAAAAATAGATGAATTTAGTAGGAAAGTGAAACGTGACAAAGAGAAATAAGAAAATAACTTGCTATTTAATTTCCAATTTTTGATGAATGTTTCCTAAGATCAACGAAACTCTTGGACTAAGAAAGTAAATTCACCCCAATGAACAGAAATCTATCACAATTGATACTGACAAATATATTATCTGACAGTAATGATGATTTGATGAGAAAGAACATTGTTGCTTTCCTTGACTTTAAACCCACAGATAAGGAACTACCTTTATCTCTATTCATTGTAACCAATCTCATACCAAAAAAAAAAAAAAAAAAAAATTTAAATCGTATGTACAATTTTTTAAAGAATATTTTACTTACCTGAGAAAAAGGAAACTTAAAGAAACTATTTGCAATATTATCTAACACTTTCTTTTCACATCTCACTAAATTTTATACTTTCCATATAAAATTTATGTCTAAATGTTCCTTTACTTGGAGGTTAACTTATCTAATCCTATTTTCACTTCAACATTTTATATATTTTTCCTAACATATCTTTCCTGACAACTAGCTATTACATGTCTAAATAGACAATAATGCTATTGCATATGTTGAATTTAATCTTCTATAACCTTAGAATATATTGGGTTCTTCAATTTGGAGATTTTAATCATTTTGGAGGATGCATGTGTTCATGTTGTTTCTAGACAGATTTGCTCTGTGAGAAAAAAAAAACTAGGTATTAATAATTCCAAAATTCTGGTAAGTTTTGAACCGAAATTTTACACTAAAATACGGATAGATATCATGCTCAAAGTAGCTACTGCGGCTATAAGAGTTGATGACTTCAGAATCAGTCAGCCTACATTTTTGTATCAGTATTCGCACACCCTATTATGTTGAGAAAATGTTATTTTATTTTGAAACGATGACAAAATGAATAAACTAGAATCATGGAAGACTCCTTAATGTGGGATCCAAATTAATGCCAAATTAATGTCTCTTACTATACATATTTAAATAAAACCAGTGTATTAGGTTAAATTATCAAAAGAGAATGCAGTTCTAGTTATAATGTGATAAGCAATGGCAGACCATTCTTTTACTGCAGCGTCCAAAACATTTCACAGATGTTGCAAATCATATTTTTAAAGACCTTGTGTGGGAAAACAGGGTTACAGGAACCAAAATGTCACAGAAAGAGTAGTCTTTCCTATGTAAAGCATCAATAGCTGTTTTGTTGTTGTTGTTGTTGTTGTTTTCCTGGGGTTATAAACTAATTCCAGATGTAAGTTTGGCCCACAGAGAGAGACATGTGAGTTGGCACAACTATTTGGAAACTTAAAAAGTTCTAAATGTGTGGCCTATTTCTCCACGGTGCTTTTACGTTGAGATCTTCTATAGCAAATGTACCATAGTCTTCGCCTCAAGATATTTACCAAAGTTGGAAGTACAGTGAAATGCGAGACCAGTGAGTAAAGGCCCAAATCTCTGAAGTGCTGAGATTAAGCTAAGGAGGAAGAGAGAGCTGCCAGGCTGTTAATGAAAAGTCCCTGCGACATAAGCCCAAGGAACAAGGAATAGAGGAGGCAGAAATCTCATCAAACCTGTAACACATCCCTCAACTGGCCCAATTCCTCACTGAATTTTTGTGATCAGCCTCTTCCTCAATCTGCTTATCCAAGTAAAAAGAGAACATCTGTTGAAGATAAAATGAACCTGCATCTTGGGGAGCCTGGGTGGCTCAGTCCGTTAAGCATCCAATTCTTTTTTTTTTTTTTTTTTTTTAATTTTTTTTTTCAATGTTTATTTATTTTTGGGACAGAGAGAGACAGAGCATGAACGGGGGAGGGGCAGAGAGAGAGGGAGACACAGAATCAGAAACAGGCTCCAGGCTCCGAGCCATCAGCCCAGAGCCTGACGCGGGGCTCGAACTCACGGACCGCGAGATCGTGACCTGGCTGAAGTCGGACGCTTAACCGACTGCGCCACCCAGGCGCCCCAACATCCAATTCTTGATTTCAGCTCAAGTCATGATCTCACAGTTTGTGAGTTCTGCCCCGCTTCGGGCTCTGTGCTGGCAGCTCAGGACCTGGAGCCTGCTTCAGATTATGTGTCCCCTCTCTCTCTGCCCTCCCCCATCACACTCCGTCTGTCTGTCTCTCTCAAAAATAAATAAACATTGAAAACTTAATATATATATATAAACATATATATAATAGTAAGTACTGCTATAATGATAGATATTATAGATAAATACCAGAGAGCTGAGAAATAGTCCCCCTCACATAACCAGTCGATATGATTAATAAAATAATAATAATAATAATAATAATAATAAACACTTATTTACTGGGAAAAGGATAACACTTTTCAGTAAATTATGCCAAGGCAATTAGATATGCATAAAAAAAACAGTATATTTAGACGTTTTCCTAAAGTTTACATAAAAAAGTAATTTGAGGGGTGCCTGGGTGGCTCAGTCGGTTGAGCATCCGACTTCAGCTCAGGTCATGATCTCACGGTCTGTGAGTTTGAGCCCCACATCGGTCTCTGTGCTGATGGCTCAGAGCCTGGAGCCTGCTTCAGATTCTGTGTCCCTCTCTTGCTCTGTTCCTCCCCTGCTCATGCTCATGCTCTGTCTCTCTCAAGAATAAATAAAACATTAAAAAAATAAAAAAAATAATTTGATATGATGTATATATTCAGTTGTAGAATATAAAATAAAAAGCTCTTAGATGGAAAGAGAAGGCAGAAGAATATCTTTATGCCCTTGGAGTAAGCAAAGATTTCTCAAATAAGACACAAAATGCAGCAAGCTATTTTTCACTGATTTTTAAAAAATGATAAATTGTTTTTTTATTAAAATTAAATTTTTATGTTTATCAAAAGACAATATTATTGCAAAATAATGCAAGTCAAAGCCTGGGAGGAGATACTGGTCAGACATTATATAAGAAAATTGCATTCATATGTAACAGAAAGATTTCTATAAAATTAATAATAGAAGAGACAAAATATTAATGGATCAAAATCCTGGACAGGCACTTTGCAATAGAACAATACAAAATAACAACAAACACGAGATGAATTCAAATTCAAACCACATTGCACTTCCACTACATGAATCATACCTCCAGTCTCACCCACAGCTGACATAGATCACATTTAGGTGAAATGTTAGCGTTTGGACTTTGGAGTCAATGCTGGGATGAGGTAAGAGCTTTAAGTCTGTTGGGATGGAATAAAGATACTTCGAATGAGAAAAAGGTATGCATTTTGGGGGGCCACAGGTGGACTATTACGGACTGAATGTTGGGTGTCTCGTCAAAATACGTAGGCTGAAACTTTTAACCCCACTGTGATGGCATTTAGAGATGGAGCCTTTGGGAGGGAGTTGGGGTTAGATTAAATTATGAAGATAGGGACCCCATGGTGAGAATAATGTGCTTACAAGAAAAGAAAGAAATGAGCTTCTTTTCTCCATTCTGTGTGAGGACGCAGAAAGTGGCCCTCTGCCAACCAGGGAGAAGGTTCTCCCCAGAGCCCAACCACTTTAATCTCGTATTTCCAGCCCCCAGAATGATGAGAAATAAGTTTCTGTTGTTCAAGCCACCCAGTCTGTGGTGTTTTGTTATGGCAACCTGACCTAAGACAAGTCTGATTCATTTATTCAAGTGATCTTTATTGAGAACTTATTATATGCCAGAGACTATTATAGGCCCTCGGGATACAAAAGTGACAACAACAAGAAATATCTTTACATTTTCTACCTTTACCGAATAAAACTCTGAGAAATAATCCAGAGTTAAGTATCTAAATTACCGTACTTAGTTAATATCCAGGATCTTACTTTTCACCCTGTAGCTATTGATTCTACCCTTTGTACTCCATTTTAAATGTATGTGCACAAGAAAGTCATTTGGGAAAAAAACAACAATGTTATTAAGAGATATATATACACATATACATGTACACACACACATAAACAGCATTCGTACATGGAGAAAACTATGTATAAAATAAATAATAACTCCTTTTTATCTAAATGAGTACAAAAATTGTTACCGATTTTGGTTGTTTATATTCTGTAACTCTTTTCTTGGGCGTTTTTGGCCTAAAATCAGATCTTAAATCATGTTCTTCTTTTGTTTACATTCTGTGCTGCTATCGTGGAAACACATAATCTAATTAAACTTAGATTGTTCTATTAGCAAAATATATTTTTAAATCCTCACCAATACTCAATGCAATCTTTTCAATGTTCCCATCCCTGGTATAGGTATCTAACTTTGTAGCGTGAGTAAGGAATAACCAAACAATGTTTGGTTTCTTAACATAATTTTCTGCACAGGAAGCATATTCAGTTTCCAAACTACACCTAAGCAAATATGTGCCTTTGGTGATTATTTTAAGACTAAAAATACTAAAATTGAGGCTAATTGCTAGTTTTCATTTTAACACCTCTGCCAGCATAAAAGTAGCATTTTCTTCACATGTTCTTTAGTCTTACTTTAATATGTTAATTGATATTCTTGTGAGCAGATAACTACGTTTATTTTGAAAACTTACTATACTATAGTAAGAAGTAATTAGTATTGGGCACGATGCCATAACAAGCCGCAATAATTACATTGAAAGAGTGGTGTTTTTGAAATAAAAAATCACATGGGTGAGTCCTAGTCCCATCACATATTACCTTGTTCAATGTACTCAACTTTTTTTTTTTTTCTTTAAAAAGAACGTAGTAAAAAACATATAACATCATACACTGTTAACAGTAAGTGCAATATTGTATCCCATCTTTGGTGACAAACTCTACTCCCACTGAACAGGAACTCCCCAGTGCCCCTTTCCCCTTGCTCCCCCCCAACCAGAATTCTTTTTTTTTAAGTTTTTATTTAAATTCCAGTTAGCATGCAATGTAATACTAGTTTCAAGGGTACAATATAGTGATTCAACACTTCCATATATCACCCAGTGTTCATCACAAATGCACTCCTTAATCTCTATCTCTTATTTAACCCGTCCCCCAGTCACCTCCCCTCTGATAACCATCAGTTTGTTCTCTATCCTTAAGAGTCTGTTTCTTGGTTTGCCCCCTCTCGTTTTTACCCCTATGATCATTTTGTTTTGTTTATTAAATTCCATATACGTGTGAAATCATATGGTATTTTTCTTTCTCTGCCTGACTTATTTTGCTTAACGTAATACTCTCTAGCTCCATCCATGTCATTGCAAATGGCAAGATTTCATTCTTTTATATTGCTGAGTAATATTCCATTGCATACATATACAACAGTTTCTTTATCCATTATACTTTCTATGAGTGCAATTAATTTAGATAGCTCATATAAGTGAAAGCATGCAGTATTTGCATGAAATTCCTAAGAAAAGTGTTGAAGATGTAGTTTGGATTTTTTTTTTTTTCTGACTGATTTTATTAAAATGTGAGAAGAGGGGTTGCCTGGGTGGCTTAGTTAGTTAAGCGTTCGACTTCAGCTCAGGTCATTATCTTCCAGTTTGTGGGTTCAAGCCCTGAGTCAGGCTCTGTGTTGATAGCTCGGAGCCCGGAGCCTGCTTCAGATTCTGTGTCTCCCCCCGCCCCCCCGGTCTCTGCCCCTCCCTCCACTTGTGCTCTCTCTCTCTCAAAAATAAACATTTATTTTATTTTATTTTATTTTTTAATTTGAGAAGAAGGAATTAATTTGCACAGAGGGAACTGTTAATCAATAAGGGGGCAGAACTTAAAGACTGGGGAAATTCTCAGCCTATCCATATTGCAGACTGTGAGGATGCTAAAGGTGTGGCCATGTGACCATTTGATAAGGAGATTAGTTTGATTCAGCCCTCTAACCAGAAGCTAGAAGCTATTGTTCAAGATAATAGAAGAATGCCTCAAAGTGATTCAGAGATCATCAGGACTGCCACTCCCAACACAGGCCCAGAATGCATGGTCCTGAAGGGGCATGGCTGCTACCTCTACCTAGGTTTTAAAGGATAGGGATGGGGCCACAGCCTGGTAAAGCCACAGGCCCTGGCAGAGAACTGCAACAGGGCTGGGGCCCCAGTAAAGCTGTAGGACCATGGCCCACAGAGCCATCAGAGTGACTTACTACCCCACCGGGCCTACAAAACAGAGCATGAGACCAAAGAGGATTATTCTCAAGTCTTAAGGTCTGATAGAATCTTCCCAGTTAGATTTTGGACTTCTTTGGGATCTGTCCTTCCTTTCTTCTTTCCTATGTCTCCCTTTTGAAATGGGAATGGCTACCCTATGCCTGTCCCAATGTTGTATTTTGTTTTGAATTTTTTAAAGTTTATTTATTTATTTTGAGGGAGAGAGAGAGAGCGAGCGAGCAAGGGAGGGACAGAGAGAGAATGTGAGAGAGAAAATCCCAAGGAGGCTCCACACTGCCAAGGCAGAGCCAGGTGCAGGGCTCGAACCCACAAATTGTGAGATCATGACCTGAGCCGAAATCAAGAGTCAGACTTCTAACCACCTGAGCCACCCAAGCACACCTCACTGTTGTATTTTGGAAGCATATAACATGTTTGGTTTCACAGGTTCATGGTTAGAGAAGAGTTGGTCTCAGATGACTCATACCTTGAGTCTCATTCATATATGATTTAGATGCTATTTACTTTGGACATACACTTTAAAGTTAATACTGGAATGAGTTAAGACTTTTAGGGCTATTGGGATGGAATGAATGAAATTTGTATGCAAAAAGGACTGAATTTGGGGAGTCCAGGATGGAATACTATAGACAAAATGTTTCCTCCCAAAATTAGTAGGTTGAAAACTAATCCCCAGTGTGATGGTCCTTGGAGGAAGGACCTCTGGGAGGTAATTAGGTTATGAAGGAGCAGCCTATGAATGGGATCAATGGGTTTATAAAAGAGACCCAGAGAGCTCTCTTTCACCATTTCATGATCAAACCCAGGTGATGGGAAGTTGAAACCTGTTGCTTCCCACCACCTAAGTCAAACTCTCAAGTGAATTGAAACTCTAGCCAAGTAAGAAATTGCTGTGGCTGAGGTCAGAGAGGTTTTCTCCTGCTTTCTCCTCTAGGGTTTTATTGGTTTCACTCTTATGTGGATCCTGAGAAACTTAACAGAAGACCATGGGGGAGGGGAAGGAAACAAACAAACAAAAAAAGTTAGAGAGGGAGGGAGCCAAACCATAAGAGACTCTTAAAAAACTGAGAACAATCTGAGGGTTGATGGGGGGGTGGGAGGGAGGGGAAAGTGGGTGATGGGCATTGAGGAGGGCACCTGTTGGGATAAGCACTGGGTGTTGTATGGAAACCAATTTGACAATAAATTTCATAAAAAAAAAAAAAAAAAAAAAAAAGAAACTCCAGCCAATAGTTTGAGTTCAACCTCATGAGAGATCACTGAGCCAGAACCACTGAACTAAGTATTTTGGGATTCATGACCCTCAGAAGCTGCTAGATAGTAAATGTTTGTTGTTTCAAGCTATTAATTTTGGATTTGAAATGTCATGCAGCAATAAACAATAATAAAATAGGAACACGGAAGCAAACAAAATAAAATTTCTTTAGAAATTATACAGCACAGTATAATAAATAATTGGTCCAATAGTAATTCTTAAATACTAGAATATTTTTATACTCTGGTATAGATACAGCCTATGTTAGGATTCTGGATATTCAGTCTAGTTCTAAATAAATTGCAAACTTCAGGTATTGGAAGGTCATTTGTCCAAAGCTAATCCCCTACAGATTTGACTTTGGGATGAGAAGTTAGTTTCTTTCAAAGCCCAGGGAAAATAGCTAAAACCGGTGCTCATGGCAATTGACGCTCAGTCAGTCACAATGCTTAAACTGGAGCCCTTGATCCTAACAGGGAGAGCTATTTCGTCACCAGAATAAACGCTGATGTGTTCAGTCCAGACACTGACTTACCACATTATAAACTGGAATGGCACATCTTTGGCTTCCGTCTGACTATAGAAGACAGAAGTTCCTGCAACTCAGCGTGAAGGTTGGGAGTGGAACGAGGCTCTGCCATGTTATGCATTCTGGACCCATAAAGGCAATCAGGCAAAGGAAGCCTGGCACTTCCCTAATTATTCACTTTAAAAGTTCAGTGGCCCAGTAGTTGGGATCCTTTTCCCAGTGTCTATTTCTCATCTGGACAGATCTTTGTGTGCTAGTCTAAACCGCAAAGAGCACACTGCCCCTGGGAGGAGATTAACAAAGACCAATTTGGAAATATATCTATGAAACACTGTGTTCATTTTTGAACAGCAGCCAGTACAGGACTGAGACTGTTAAGAAACAAAACACAACAAGATGAGCCCTACCTTCACCCTAGCTTCTCCGTGAGGAAATTCCGAGGATATATACCACAAGAATGAGGAAGCCAAATAGAAGACACTTGCGTTTGGGAAAGTAAAGACAGCTAGAAGACGCAGAGGAGGATAACAGAGATGTAGAGCTACGCAGAGAAAAAATTACCTGCAGAAACTGGCATGAGGGACGCCATGAACCTTTGGCAGAATACTAATGCATGCACAGATATGGTATAAATCCACAAATCCTAGCCAAGTTGAACTACAAAGAAAGAAAGAAAATCACTGGATCCTGCAGCCTAAAATACTCCTCAGACACACAAATGACAGGGAATCGTTCCCATTCCCACCACACAGTGGAGTGACCATGACAAATGGGAGGATCTTTTGATATCTATCCCAGAAGCACCATACTTACTAATTGGCCTAAACTAGCCCTGGGATTAAAATCTCTTCTCGATCTGCCCCCTCTCCTCTCAAAAATGACCACAAAAATCACGCCTGAAAATGATAGATTAAAAAAAAAAAAGAGAAAGAAAAGAAAAAAAAACCCACTGATCCAATAACAACTTAAATGTCTTCAGAGACAAAACCTAACATAGAGAAAATCATTAAAGGAATAGAGAAAATCAGTAAAAAAAATATGAAATTTATAAATGCCAGCCTCCAAGAAAACATGATAGATTTGTGAAAAATAGGAAAATATTACCCACAACCATGAGAAAAGTTGATCAATAAAAGCATAAACAAAAATGAAAGAGATGAGGGGCGCCTGGGTGGCTCAGTCAGTTGAGCGTCAGACGCTTGATTTAGGTTCAGGTCATGATCTTATGGTTTCTGGGATCCAGTCCCGCCTCCAGCTTCGTACAGATGGTAAGGAGCCAGCTTGGGATTTTCTTTCTCTCTTTCTATCCTCCCCCTCCCTCTCAAAAATAAAATAAATGAAGATAAAAACAAATGAAAGTGAGGATAAAGTTACTAGACAAAGGTGTTATAAGCACTCAACGCTCAAGTATTTTTTTTAATTTATGTTTATTTTTATTTTTGAGAGAGAGAGAGAGAGAGAAACAGAGACAGTGTGAGAAGAGGAGGATCAGAGAGAGAGGGAGACACAAAATCTTAACCCGGTTTCAGGCTGCCAGCACAGAGCCTGCCTCAGAGCTCGAACTCAGGAACTGTGAGATTCTGACCTGAGACCAAGTCTGGCACTTAACCACCTGAGCCACCCAGGCACCCCTCAGTGCTCACGTATTAAAGGTAAACATTGATGTAATGAATGTAGCATCCGAAGATATAAAAAAACAGCCAACTACTACTCTTAAAGATAAAAAATATAATATTTGAAATAAATATCTCCCTGAATTAGATTACCAATGCATTGGAGACTGAAAAACAAGAAATCAGTGAACTTGATAAGGTAACAAAATATTATTTTTTAATTCAAGAAAAAAAGACTGAAATAGAAGGAATAGAGACACAAAGATTTGTAATATACTATTAAGCAATGTAACATACATGCAATGGAAGAAAAAAAGGGATGACAGGTAAAAATTATTTAAAAAAATAATAGATTAAAAATGTTCAAATATGATGAAAACTCTAAGCCTACAATCCAAGAAGCTCAAAATAATCCCAACCATGGGAACAAAAGAAAATTATACAGGCATATTAAAATCAAATTGCTGAAAACCAATGTTTAAAAAAATCTTAACAACGGCAATGGTCAAAAGCATATTATTTTCAGAAAAACAAAGATAATAATATAAAAAGTTCATCAGAACCTATGTAGTCTAAAGGACAATGAAACAATATCTTAATATCACATATGGAGTAAAAAAAGAAATAAAAATTTTTAAATCAACAAGATACATACTTTTAATTAAGACAAAATTAAGATTTTTCAGAAAACAAAAATTGAGAGGATTCACTGTTAACAGACTTGCAGTAAAAACAAATGTTAAAGGAAGTACCTCAAGTATTAAGAAAATAATCTTAGATCTCTAAAAATAAACCGAGAACTCTAGAAATGGAAAACTGGTAAATATGTGGGTAAAAGTAAAATATTTTTTTTCTCACTCAGCTAAGAAGTACAAATTTCCAGTTATAAAATAAATAAGACACTGAGATGAAAAGCGCCACGTAAGGAATATAGCCAATAAGATTGTTATATAATATTGTATGGTGACACATAGTGATTATACTTACTGTGGGGAGCACTGAGTAATGCACAAAATTGTTGAATCAACATGTTGTACATATGAAACTAATATAACATTACATGTCAATTATATTTCAGTTGAAAAAGCAACTTATTTACAAAGCAAGTATTTTAAATAAAAATAATGACAATGTATTGTGGGATTTGTAACATATGTAAAAGTAAAATGCTTACAACCATAGCACAAGGGATTGGAGAATAAAGTGAAAATTTAGTGATGCAAGAACCCTATATTATATATGAAGTGGTATAATATTATTTGAAAGCAGATTACTATAAGTTAAGGGTATAACAATTGTAAATAATTTTATTTTATTTAATTTTTTATTTATATATGAAATTTATTGTCAAATTGGTTTCTATACAACACCCAGTGCTCATCCCAAAAGTTGCCCTCCTCAATACCCATCACCCACCCTCTCCTCCCTCCCACCCCCCATCAACCCTTAGTTTGTTCTCAGTTCTCAACAGTCTCTTATGCTTTGGCTCTCTCCCACTCTAACCTCTTTTTTTTTTTTTTTTCCTTCCCCTCCCCCATGGGTTCCTGTTAAGTTTCTCAGGACCCACATAAGAGTGAAACCATATGGTATCTGTCTTTCTCTGTATGGCTTATTTCACTTAGCATCACACTCTCCAGTTCCATCCACGTTGCTACAAAAGGCCATATTTCATTTTTTCTCATTGCCACGTAGTATTCCATTGTGTATACAAACCACAATTTCTTTATCCATTCATCAGTTGATGGACATTTAGGCTCTTTCCATAATTTGGCTATTGTTGAGAGTGCTGCTATGAACATTGGGGTACAAGTGCCCCTATGCATCAGTACTCCTGTGTCCCTTGGATAAATTCCTAGCAGTGCTATTGCTGGGTCATAGGGTAGGTCTATTTTTAATTTTCTGAGGAACCTCCACACTGCTTTCCAGAGCGGCTGCACCAATTTGCATTCCCACCAACAGTGCAAGAGGGTTCCCGTTTCTCCACATCCTCTCCAGCATCTATAGTCTCCTGATTTGTTCATTTGGGCCACTCTGACTGGCGTGAGGTGATACCTGAGTGTGGTTTTGATTTGTATTTCCCTGATAAGGAGCGACGCTGAACATCTTTTCATGTGCCTGTTGGCCATCCGGATGTCTTCTTTAGAGAAGTGTCTATTCATGTTTTCTGCCCATTTCTTCACTGGGTTATTTGCTTTTCGGGTGTGGAGTTTGGTGAGCTCTTAATAGATTTTGGATACTAGCCCTTTGTCCGATATGTCATTTGCAAATATCTTTTCCCATTCCGTTGGTTGCCTTTTAGTTTTGTTGGTTGTTTCCTTTGCTGTGCAGAAGCTTTTTATCTTCATAAGGTCCCAGTAATTCACTTTTGCTTTTAATTCCCTTGCCTTTGGGGATGTGTCCAGTAAGAGATTGCTACGGCTGAGGTCAGAGAGGTCTTTTCCTGCTTTCTCCTCTAAGGTTTTGATGGTTTCCTGTCTCACATTCAGGTCCTTTATCCATTTTGAGTTTATTTTTGTGAATGGTGTGAGAAAGTGGTCTAGTTTCAACCTTCTGCACGTTGCTGTCCAGTTCTCCCAGCACCATTTGTTAAAGAGACTGTCTTTTTTCCATTGGATGTTCTTTCCTGCTTTGTCAAAGATGAGTTGGCCATACGTTTGTGGGTCTAGTTCTGGGGTTTCTATTCTATTCCATTGGTCTATGTGTCTGTTTTTGTGCCAATACCATGCTGTCTTGATGATGACAGCTTTGTAGTAGAGGCTAAAGTCTGGGATTGTGATGCCTCCCGCTTTGGTCTTCTTCTTCAAAATTACTTTGGCTATTCGGGGCCTTTTGTGGTTCCATATGAATTTTAGGATTGCTTGTTCTAGTTTCGAGAAGAATGCTGGTGCAATTTTGATTGGGATTGCATTGAATGTGTAGATAGCTTTGGGTTAGACATTTTGACAATATTTATTCTTCCAATCCATGAGCAGGGAATGTCTTTCCATTTCTTTAAATCTTCTTCAATTACCTTCATAAGCTTTCTATAGTTTTCAGCATACAGATCCTTTACATCTTTGGTTAGATTTATTCCTAGGTATTTTATGCTTCTTGGTACAATTGTGAATGGGATCCGTTTCTTTATTTGTCTTTCTGTTGCTTCATTGTTAGTGTATAAGAATGCAACTGATTTCTGTACATTGATTTTGTATCCTGCAACTTTGCTGAATTCATGTATCAGTTCTAGCAGACTTTTGGTGGAGTCTATCGGATTTTCCATGTATAATATCATGTCATCTGCAAAAAGCGAAAGCTTGACTTCATCTTTGCCAATTTTGATGCCTTTGATTTCCTTTTGTTGTCTGCTGATGCTAGAAGTTCCAGCACTATGTTAAACAACAGCGGTGAGAGTGGGCATCCCTGTCATGTTCCTGATCTCAGGGAAAAAGCTCTCAGTTTTTCCCCGTTGAGGATGATGTTAGCTGTGGGCTTTTCATAAATGGCTTTTATGATCTTTAAGTATGTTCCTTCTATCCCGACTTTCTCAAGGGTTTTTATTAAGAAAGGATGCTGGATTTTGTCAAAGGCCTTTTCTGCATCGATTGACAGGATCATATGGTTCTTCTCTTTTTTTTTGTTAATGTGATGTATCACGTTGATTGATTTGCGAATGTTGAACCAGCCCTGCATCCCAGGAATGAATCCCACTTGATCATGGTGAATAATTCTTTTTATATGCCGTTGAATTCGATTTGCTAGTATCTTATTGAGAATTTTGGCATCCATATTCATCAGGGATATTGGCCTGTAGTTCTCTTTTTTTACTGGGTCTCTGTCTGGTTTAGGAATCAAAGTAATACTGGCTTCATAGAATGAGTCTGGAAGTTTTCCTTCCCTTTCTATTTCTTGGAATAGCTTGAGAAGGATAGGTATTATCTCTGCTTTAAACGTCTGGTAGAACTCCCCTGGGAAGCCATCTGGTCCTGGACTCTTATTTGTTGGGAGATTTTTGATAACCGATTCAATTTCTTCGCTGGTTATGGGTCTGTTCAAGCTTTCTATTTCCTCCTGATTGAGTTTTGGAAGAGTGTGGGTGTTCAGGAATTTGTCCATTTATTCCAGGTTGTCCAATTGGTTGGCATATAATTTTTCATAGTATTCCCTGATAATTGTTTGTATCTCTGAGGGATTGGTTGTAATAATTCCATTTTCATTCCTGATTTTATCTATTCGGGTCATCTCCCTTTTCTTTTTGAGAAGCCTGGCTAGAGGTGTGTCAATTTTGTTTATTTTTTCAAAAAACCAACTCTTGGTTTCGTTGATCTGCTCTACAGTTTTTTTGAGATTCTATATTGTTTATTTCTGCTCTGATCTTTATTATTTCTCTTCTGCTGCTGGGTTTAGGCTGCCTTTGCTGTTCTGCTTCTATTTCCTTTAGGTGTGCTGTTAGATTTTGTATTTGGGATTTTTCTTGTTTCTTGAGATAGGCCTGGATTGCAATGTATTTTCCTCTCAGGACTGCCTTCGCTGCGTCCCAAAGCGTTTGGATTGTTGTATTTTCATTTTCGTTTGTTTCCATATATTTTTTAATTTCTTCTCGAATTGCCTGGTTGACCCACTCATTCGTTAGTAGGGTGTTCTTTAACCTCCATGCTTTTGGAGGTTTTCCAGACTTTTTTCTGTGGTTGATTTCAAGCTTCATAGCATTGTGGTCTGAAAGTATGCATGGTATAATTTCAATTCTTGTAAACTTATGAAGGGCTGTTTTGTGACCCAGTATGTGATCTATCTTGGAGAATGTTCCATGTGCACTCGAGAAGAAAGTATATTCTGTTGCTTTGGGATGCAGAGTTCTAAATATATCTGTCAAGTCCATCTGATCCAATGTCTCATTCAGGGCCCTTGTTTCTTTATTGACCGTGTGTCTAGATGATCTATCCATTTCTGTAAGTGGGGTGTTAAAGTCCCCTGCAATTACCACATTCTTATCAATAAGGTTGCTTCTGTTTATGAGTAATTGTTTTATATATTTGGGCGCTCCGGTATTCGGCGCATAGACATTTATAATTGTTAGCTCTTCCTGATGGATAGACCCTGTCACTATTATATAATGTCCTTCTTCATCTCTTGTTACAGCCTTTAATTTAAAGTCTAGTTTGTCTGATATAAGGATGGCTACTCCAGCTTTCTTTTGGCTTCCAGTAGCATGATAAATAGTTCTCCATCCCCTCACTCTCAATCTAAAGTTGTCCTCAGGTCTAAAATGAGTCTCTTGTAGACAGCAAATAGATGGGTCTTGTTTTTTTATCCATTCCGATACCCTATGTCTTTTGGTTGGCGCATTTAATCCATTTACATTCAGTGTTATTATAGAAAGATATGGGTTTAGAGTCATTGTGATGTCTGTATGTTTTATGCTTGTAGTTTTGTCTCTGGTACTTTGTCTCACAGGGTCCCCCCTTAGGATCTCTTGTAGGGCTGGTTTAGTGGTGACAAATTCCTTCAGTTTTTGTTTGTTTGGGAAGACCTTTATCTCTCCTTCTATTCTAAATGACAGACTTGCTGGATAAAGGATTCTCGGCTGCATATTTTTTCTGTCTAGCACACTGAAAATCTCGTGCCAATTCTTTCTGGCCTGCCAAGTTTCAAAAGAGAGATCAGTCACAAGTCTTATAGGTCTCCCTTTATATGTGAGGGCACGTTTACTCCTTGCTGCTTTCAGAATTTTCTCTTTATCCTTGTATTTTGCCAGTTTCACTATGATATGTCGTGCAGAAGATCGATTCAAGTTACGTCTGAAGGGAGTTCTCTGTGCCTCTTGGATTTCAATGCCTTTTCCTTCCCCAGTTCAGGGAAGTTCTCAGCTATTAGTTCTTCAAGTACCCCTTCAGCACCTTTCCCTCTCTCTTCCTCCTCTGGGATACCAATTATGCGTATATTATTTCCTTTTAGTATATCACTTAGTTCTCTAATTTTCCCCTCATACTCCTGGATGTTTTTCTCTCTCTTTTGCTCAGCTTCCTCTTTTTCCATAACTTTATCTTCTAGTTCACCTATTCTCTCCTCTGCCTCTTCAATCCGAGCTGTGGTGGTTTCCATTTTGTTATGCATTTCGTTTAAAGCGTTTTTCAGCTCCTCGTGACTGTTCCTTAGTCCCTTGATCTCTGTAGCAAGAGATTCTCTGCTGTCAGCTATATTGTTTTCAAGCCCAGCGATTAATTTTATGACTATTATTCTAAATTCACTTTCTGTTATATTATTTAAATCCTTTTTGATCAGCTCATTAGCTGTTGTTATTTCCTGGAGATTCTTTTGAGGGGAATTCTTCCGCTTGGTCATTTTGGATAGTCCCTGGCGTGGTGAGGACCTGCAGGGCACTTCCCCTGTGCTGTGGTGTATAGCTGGAGTTGGTGGGCGGAGCCGCAGTCAGACCTGATGTCTGCCCCCAGCCCACTGCTGGGGCCACAGTCAGACTGGTGCGTGCCTTCTGTTCCCCTCTCCTAGGGGCGGGATTCACTGTGGGGTGGGGTGGCCTGTCTGGCCTACTTGCACACTGCCAGGCTTGTGATGCTGGGGATCTGGCGTCTTAGCTGGGGTGGGTAGGCAAGGTGCACAGGGGCAGGAGGGGCAGGCTTAGCTTGCTTCTCCTTAGGTGATCCACTTCAGGAGGGGCCCTGTGGCAGCAGGAGGGAGTCAGATCTGCTGCCGGAAGTTTGGATCCGCAGAAGCGCAGAGTTGGGTGTTTGCACGGAGCGAGCAAGTTCCCTTGTAAATAATTTTAAATTAAATAATTAAAAATAAATGAATAATTATAAATTACTTGAAAGACACTAATTACCAAAGCTGAGTAACAAAATAATAAAACACATGAATAGTTTTATAGCAAATAAATGCTGTATGTGTATAAAATTTTCATTATAAAGAATACTCCAGGGGTGCCTGGGTGGCTCAGTCGGTTAAGCATCCGACTTCAGCTCAGGTCATGATCTTGCAGTTTGTGAGTTTCAGCCCCACCTCTGGCTCTGTGCTGATATCTTGGAACCTGGAGCCTGCTTCGAATTCTGTGTCTCCCTCTCTCTCTGCCCCTCTCCCACTTGTGCTTTGTCTCTGTCTCTTAAAAATGAATAAATGTAAAAAAAAAAAAATTAAAAGAAAAGAGAATACTACATGCCTTCATGGTTTTATCATTAAATTCTTTCAAATCTTTGAAGAAAACATAGCACCATCCTTGAATAAACTCTTTCAAATAATATAGAAAAAAAGATTTATTTCTAGCTCATATTTTTGTGGCAGTATTATATTTGTACCAAAAACTAGATAAAGACATTACAAGAAAAGAAAACTATACATGATCTCTTACATAAATGTCCACAAAATATTTACCAAAACAGTTTAAATCCAAATCAGCAACACATAAAATATTACATCATTAATAAGTAGGATTTATGAGAGAAATGCAAGGTTGCTTTAACATTTTTAAAATCAATCAATGTAACCTACCATATTAACAGAATAAAAGAAAAATGTGATGATCTCAATAGATGCAGAAAAGAAATATATGACAAAACTCAGCATAAAGCTCAAAATAAAAAACACAGCAGACTAGTACCAGAAAGGATATTACTCACCCCGACAGAAGCATCTATAATAAACTTACTTCTTCTGTCATAATTAAAGTAAAATACTAAATGCTCTCTAAGATTTGGAATAAGCACTTCAATTATATATTGCAATTGAAAATTTGATCCAAGATATAATATAATTAAAGAAGTAAAATTATACACAGTGGAAAAGAAATGAAGCTTTCTTATTCACACAAAAATGTGATTGTATTTGTAGGAAATCCTAGATAATCTATGAAAAATGCTATTAGCATTAATAAGTTACATTAGCAAAATTGTAAGATACCACTATAAAGCAAAACTATATGTTTCTATATACCAAAAATGATTGCTTTTGAAGTTGCTTAGGCTTCTTAAATTAACATTCAAAACAGTGATAAATTAAACAATATACACACAAAACCTATGTATGTGGAATTATTAAACATTACTGAAGGAAATTAAGGAAACCTAAATAAATGAGAGCATGACATATTTATGCATAAGACATTATCAAGATGTCAGCTCTCAACTTTCCAAAACTCACATTTGCAGATTTATTGCAATCTCAATGAATACCCTAGCAGGAATTTTTGTACAACATGCCAAGGTCACTGCAAAATATATTGAGATGCAAATAAATTAAAATATCAAAAATAATTTTGGAGACAACAATAAAAGTAAAAGAATTTGCAATACCTGATGACAGATTTATCTTATGTCTTCGGTAATGATGACAGAGATATATTGACATAAGAAAAACATATATATCAATGGAACAGAATAAAGAACTCAGAAATAGACAGCCTAGAAGGTTAAGTGATTTGCAACCTGGATGCCAAGCTAATTCAGTGGGAAAAATTCTCTACAACAACCTACTATACACAAGGAAAATAATTAATCTTGATGTATATATTTCATGCTATAGATGAAATTAAGTCAATAAGACCATAAATCTAAATATAAAAGCAAAAAATTAAACTCTTTGTGGGATAGCAGGATTAATCTTTACAGTATGAGAATAGGCAAAGTTGTCTTAGAACACAAAAATCATTAATCAGAAAATTAAACCTTGATAAACTTAAAATCTGACCAAAAGTAATCTTTGAGAAAATGAAAAGGTAATCTACAAACTAGGAGAAAATTCACTGTCAGAAGACATATATCCAGAGTATAAAGGTTCTTACAAACACATAAGAAAACAGAGACTATTTAAACAGATATTTATCAAAGGAAGTTAAATCAACGACCAAAAAGTACAGGAACAGAAGGTGACCATAATTGGGGGAGTTCCAATTAAACCTACGCTGAAACATCAGGACGTATCATTGGAATGGGTGAAATTAAAGACTGAGGATACCAAGTGTTTGTGAGAATGTGGAGCACCTACAACAGGCATTGATGTCAATTTGGCAGTTTATCCATTTCTTTTGTTTTACATGTGATTTACAAAAGCTCATGAGTTCTGGAGGCTGATGCCACCATGGTCAGTTTGGGGGAAAGCCTTTCCTTCTGGCTTGCATTGTTAACCTCCACGCTGTCTTCTGACATTGCAAAGAGAAAAGAAAGAAGGGGAGGGAGAAGAGAAGAGCTGGGGAAAAGAGGGAAGAGGAGCGAGCCCAGTTTATTTCCTAAAAAGTCAAAGATTCACTTAGCATATAATCTACCCCTCTCACTCTTAGGTATTTACCCAAATGAAGTGGTCACAAAGATGTACACACAAAAGGGTAAAGTTGCTCTCTTTGTAATAATCAAAACGATAAGCAACCCAAATATCCATCACTAGGTCAAAGAAACCAGGTCCTGTGTATGGGATGGTAAGTGGTACAAGAGGTATGACTCTATATAGTGGGATCAGTAGTGCAAAGGACAGCTGACATGTACAAAAACATGGATGAATCACATAAAACATGCATAACAAAAAGTGTCAGCCTCAAGAGTACAAATTGGTTCAATTTATAAGAAATTTAGGAAACATCACATCAAATCTGTAGCTGTATAAAGCAGAATAATGGGCTGAGGGAAATGGATGGGATTGATTGGGAAAGGGATGATGGCAATATTGGTTGTTTTGGTTGTGATGTTGGTACTCAACTGTATCCATTTGTCAAAGCTCATGGAACTAAAGAAATGGTTGCACTTTGTTATGAGTGAAGTATAACAACAAAGTTTATTAAAACAAGAATAGGCATCATAGGACTCTGTCAGATGTTTTTACTGTACCACATACCTTCAGTTCATTTTCGTGGAAAGCAGACAGTAGAGTAAAAGCCAGAAAATTATATGATTAGAAGAAATATGCAATTTCTGGTGGATACAAGTTAAATATCCTACCACCAGCAAAGTTCATCTTTTTATTTTCCACCCATGAAATTTTGAATTTTCTTTCCAGTTATTCCAGGAAAAAAAATCCTAAGGATCGATATGTTCAAATTTAGTTTCTCTCGCTATACATAGAAAATCCTAAAGACTCCATCAAAAAACTGTTAGAAGTAATAAATGAAGTCAGTTAATTTGCAGGATATAAAATTAATGCACAGAAATAAGTTGTGTTGAAGAACCATAAAGAGAAAGTAAAGAAAACAATTCCATTTGCAACTGAACCAAAAAAATAATTACAAAATACCTAGGAATAAACTTAACCAAGAAGGTAAAAGACCTGTACTCTGAAAACTATAAAACACTGACGAAAGAAATTGAAGAGGCTACAAATAAATGGAGAGAGAATCCATGCTCATGGATTGGGAGAACTAATACTGTTAAAATGTCCATATTACCCCAAAGAATCTATAGACTAAATGTAGAAAAGGATTATTATCAAAATACCAACAATATCTTTCACATAAATAGAACAAATAATACTAAAATTTTTATGGAACCACAAAAGACTAAACAGTGAAAGCAATCTCGAGAAAGAACAGAACTGGAGGTATTGCAATCCCAGACTTCAAGATACACTACAAAGCTATAGTAGTCAAAAGAGTATGGTATTGGCACAAAATAGATAAATCCAGCAAATGGACTACCTAGCCCAGAAATAAATCCATACTTTCATGGTCAGTTAACCTATGACAGAGGCAAGAATATACAATAAAGAAAAGATAGGCTCTTCAATAAATGGTTGTGGGAGAACTGGACAGCTATGTGTGAAAGAATGAAACTGGACCACTTTCTTATGCCATGTATAAAATGAAGTCAAAATGGATTAAAGACCTAAATGTGATACCTGAAACCATAAAACTCCTAGGGTAAAATATAGACAGTAATTTCTTCGACATTAGCCTTAGTAACATTTTTCCAGATATGTGTCCTCAGGTGAGGGAAACAAAAATAAAATGAAAGTATTGGGACTACACCTTAAAAAGCTTTTGTACAGTGAAGGAAACCATCAACAAAACAGGAAGGCAACCTCCTGAATAATATTTGAGAAGATACTTGCAATGGCATAGTCAATAAGGAGTTAATATCTAAAATACACAAGGAACCAAAAAACCCCCCAAAAATCTAATTAAAAATGGGCAGAGGACCTAAATACACATATTTCCAAAGAAAACATCCAGATGGCCAACAGACACGTGAAAAGATGCTCAACATCATTCATCATCAGGGAAATGCAAATCAAAACCACAATGTGAGATATCACTTTGTACCTATCAGAGTAGTTAAAACAACAACAGCAACAAGACAAGAAATAACAAGTGTCAGCAAGGATATGGAGAAAGGAACCCTTGTGCACTGTTAGTGGGAATGTAAATCAGTGCAGCCACTATGGAAAACAGCATGGAGGTTCCTCAAAAAATTAAAATATAAATACATACGATCCAGTAATTCCACTACTTACCTAAAGGAAACAAAAATACTAATTCAAAAAGATATATGCACCCTTATGCTTATTGCAGCATTATTTACAATAGCCAAGATATGGAAGCAACCCAAGTATCCATTGATAGATGAATGGATAAAGAAGAGGTATACACACACACGTACATAACTCAGCCATAAAAAGAAGATAAGATCTTGTCATTTTCAACAACATGGATGGTCCTAGAGGTATTATGCTAGGTAAAATAAGTCAGGCGGACAAAGACAAATGCCATAGATTTCATTTTATATGTGGAGTTTAAAAAACAAAACAAGGGGCGCCTGGGTGGCGCAGTCAGTTAAGCGTCCGACTTCAGCCAGGTCACGATCTCGCGGTCCGTGAGTTCGAGCCCCGCGTCGGGCTCTGGGCTGATGGCTCAGAGCCTGGAGCCTGTTTCTGATTCTGTGTCTCCCTCTCTCTCTGCCCCTCCCCCGTTCATGCTCTGTCTCTGTCCCAAAAAAATAAGTAAACGTTAAAAAAAAAAAAAAAAAAAGAATAAACAACCAAGAAAAGCAGAACAGACCCATAAATACAAGAACAAACCGTTGTTTGCCAGACATGTGGAGTGTGTGTGTTTTGTGGGCCTGGGGAGGGGTGGGAGGGTGGGGGATGAACAAAATGGGGGAAGGGAATCCGAGATACAGGCTTCCAGTTATGGAATGAATAAGTCACAGGGATAAAAGGTGCAGCACAGGAAATATAGTCAGCGGTGTTGTAATAGCAAAGTATTGTGACAAATGGTAGCTATACTCGTGGTGACCATAGCATAACATACAAACTTGTTGAATCACTATGTTGTACACCAGAAACTAATGTAACTTTGTGTGTCAACTATACCTCAATTAAAAAAAAAAATTAACTTCCACTTATGATTTATACTCTTGAATACTCTTTCTTTACTTACAAGGATATTGAGTCAGTAAACCAGAAGAAAATAGAGTTATTTTTTCATGAACTCCCCTTGTTTTTGTCCTGGATTTTCTGGGTATTTATAGAAAAAAAATTCTTTACTTAGAAGTTATACTATAGCTAATAATAGTGAAATATATATATATATATATATATATATACACACACATATATATAATATGTAATATGTAAGATAATATGTAATATATAATATATAAAATAGTGAACTTAGAAGTGAACTATATAGCTAATAATATCACAAATATTCATTTAGTCCTTTACTCAATCCAAAACATTGTGCTATACATGTTTTAAGCCATTAGACCCTTAGCAGCCAAAGTAATTAGAAATAGTATAATCACAGTGTGATTCAGCTACATTAGAGCATGAAGTTTCCAAGAAGACTAGAAAGGTATATCAAATTAATCTTGTTTCTTTTATTCTCTCTCTAGCAGAATTCCATGACTTTAAGAAAAATTTATAATGTTTTTATTATTGCTAAGTGTGTATGAATTTACTCTTTACAGCTAGATATTATTAATTTCAGAAAATTAAATTTGTGCTCCGTTTAAATGTGTATATTTTATTAAACTTGAAAATCAGAAACAAAAGAATCTTTAAAAATTCACAAATTTTCAGACAGTCTTTACCATAAGAAATATTATTTCCTAGTTCCTCTAGTTTAAGTAGCAATGATTATAAAAAACATTAAGTTGAAGTCATTTTTAAAAATCCATATTTCAATTTTAGACAATATTGATTGAATCTCTGTTATGCAAGGTGGGGAAATTTACACTTTTTATACTCTCTCTTACCTCTTCTCCAGTTCATATATTCTTACATTAAACAGAAAATATTTATTGACTTGTACATTTGCGGTTTTAAGCAATGAATGACCTCTCTTGCCTCTTAAGCTAAAGAAATGTTCATGGTGACCAGTTAACCTCCAATGAAGGGGCAAAATGCAACTTCTAAATCAAAATGCAACAAATCCTAATACTCATAACATCTGAAAGGTTTTATAGATGAGTACCTAATTATTTGTTAGTCCCAAGGTCTCAGGAGATTCTTTTAACATTTCAATTGATTCTTCATTTCTTTCCTGTTATACACAGAAACTGAAATGTTTCCCACTTATGCAGACTAAACTGGTTTAGAATAAGTAAATAAGGGAATTATAAGGAAATGGTTATTCAAGAATTTCAGTTTCTATAGTCAAATTATATGGGTACATTTGGATTACAAAATGATTATTTGTTCTATAAAGAAATATGCCAGATTTCTTTTGAAAGCAAGTGGGCATGAGGCACTTAAAATTTGTTTTCACTCATACAATGTGGCAAGTTTATATCTACAATTTTATAATCACAAGCATGATTTAAATAGCACGAGAGTATACGAGCACTTTTTTCACATCTCATGTACCTCTCTCAATGACAGCATGAGGACAATATTACTAAACAATCTTTCTTTTATATATTAAGAAACTGACTCTCAAAAAGTTTACACAAATTAGCCAAAGTTAGGCAGTTACTTCATCAAGTCTGAATCTAAGTCTGTGTCCCTACCAAATTTCCAGGCTAATTAAAGTCCTCATTCTTAGAGGACCTGAGTTGTTCTCTACTGACCCTTGAATTGATGACATACAGAGTTCTTCAGACTGTTTCAAAATTTGAATATTAGTGTTACTCTATGAACTAAAAGGATAGTTTTTTATTTATTTATTTTAATTTTTTTTTTTTTTTTTTTGGCACGAGCAGGGGAAGGGCAGATAGAGGGGGAGACGCAGAATCTGAAGCAGGCTCCAGGCTCTGAGCTGTCAGCACAGAGCCTGACATGGACTTGAACGCAGGGACTGAGACATCACGACCTGAGCTGATGTCAGACGCTCAAACCAAATGAGCCACCCAGGGGCCTCAAGGACAGTTTTTTTTATTAAATAAATAGAGAAAATTATAGTAAATTTGTACAGGCCTCTTTCCATTGATATTAAAATAGTGATAACTGTATTACAGGTTGGGCACAGTGGGATAAGATTGGGAGTATGAGAGGTACATATACTTAAAACTCACAAATTGAAAATAAATATGCTATTCTTTCAGCAGCAAGATTCCTGGTGCTTTATAACTTAAATACATTGGGTTTTCACATACGTTACTTCAGTTAATTCTCATAGAAATCCTATGAAGTATGCAAAATGTATGTGAAATTTTATGGAAAAGAAAACTGAGTGGGAAGTAAAATGACTCACCATGAACAAAATAAACACGGAGCCCTCTGTTCACAATAAAAGGCAAAGATGACCCCATTTTGACAAAATGACTCTAAAACTTATTTGGGATGTAAAATTCAAGAATAGCCAATAACTATTGGCTGGAGTAGCAACCCGGAAAAATGGCTATACCACTTATCAAATGATCCAGAAAGAGATGAATAGACAGAGGTAACAGTATTGCTTTATTTATGTTTATAATAGTTAAGTAATATTGTCTTTAAGCCTTGCAAAACAATTTTAAAAAGATGGGCCATTCATTAATTGGTAGTGAAATTACTATTTCTGTACATAGAAAAGAAAAGTAACTTCAAGTTATAAAATGTCAACTTTCCATGGATTTTAAATTTAAATTTGAAAGGCAAAGGTAATTTTTATTTTTTTTTTATTTATTTTTTTTTAATTTTTTTTTCAACGTTTATTTATTTTTGGGACAGAGAGAAACAGAGCAGGAACGGGGGAGGGGCAGAGAGAGAGGGAGACACAGAATCGGAAACAGGCTCCAGGCTCTGAGCCATCAGCCCAGAGCCCGACGCGGGGCTCGAACTCACGGACCGCGAGATCGTGACCTGGCTGAAGTCGGACGCTTAACCGACTGCGCCACCCAGGCGCCCCGGCAAAGGTAATTTTTAAAAAAGCTGTATGATTTGATGAATTTTTCAAAAACAAGACTCAGTTCATGCAAAACTTGCCAGAAAGATTAATAGACTAAAATAGACTACCTTGAAATGAGAGTTTTCTATTAACCAAAAGATACTATAAAATGAAAAGATAAGCCCAAACCAGCATTTGTTTGCAACACGTGTTAATCGAAGCATTAGTATCCAAAATACAAAAAAAGAAACCACAAAAGTTAGTTAGAAAAAGACAAATACTCCATTAGAAAGAAAAGAGCTAAAACCATGGGCAGGGCTTTCATAGACTAACACATAAGTGTGACAAGATACTCAAGGCTTATTCAGAAAAATGCAAATCAGCTCATCGCTTCACACTGAAGCATCATGGTACTATTTGACTAGCTTAATAAAAAATACAAATAACCTGATGATACCTAGTGTTATGGAGGTTATAGCGCTTTGGAAATACTAGCCAACTGAGAGTTAATGCCTAAGTTCACGACACTTGCTGAGTGTTCATTTACTTACTGAGATTGAAGATGTGTACTTCTTAAAATTCAGAAGTGATACCTACAGTTATATATTCTAGAGATAACCTTATACCTGTTTACCAAGAAATACAAAAGAATATTTATAGCAGCTCTGTAATAGAAATCACCTGAAAACACCACAAATACGCATCGGCAAGATAATAGGTAAATGTTGTGTGCAATAAAAAAAGAATGATCTAAGGGTCACCTGGGTGGCTCGGTCAGTTAAACGTCCGACTCTTGATATTGATTCAGGTCATGATCTTACGGTCCTGAGATCAAGCCCTGCGTCAGGCTCTGTCCTGACCATGGATCCTGCTTGGGATTCTCTCTCTCTCTGGCACACCCCAGCTTGTGCATGTGCATGCCTGCATTCTCTCTCAAAATAGATAAACATTAAAAAAAAATGATCTATAATTAAAAGTATCAACATACATAAGGCCACAAAAAAAAAAAAAAAACAATGTTGAATAACAGAAGCAATCACAGATCTCTATGTACATAAGATACAATTTATGCAAATCCTAAAAAAATATATTTATATGGTTTAGAGGACCGGGCTGTGGTAGGGCAAGGGTAGCACCTTGATCTGCTAAGGTGCAAATAAAATCTATTTCTTAAAGTATATGGTTAATACTTGGGTGTTCAGTTCTTATTATTTAAAAAATATGCATATGTGCATCAGACCTACATTTTACGGTAAAACTACTCCAGAGCTCCCTGCTGCAATCCTAAATTTGGAGGAAAACCTTGATTTTAACTTTAAACAGAGGCAATAGGTAGAAAGAGCAGAAAGAATGCACAGGTTGTAGAACTGGACATACCTAGGTTTGAATTTCCACTTGATAACTTTCAGCAATCTAACAGCAGAGCCTCAGGGAAAATATTCCCTTGGCTTTAGCTCTCCAGAGTTGTGTGAATTGCGAACATCAAAATTCTTGGCACATAAGAACTCAGTCCAGACGTCTGCACCAAAAGATGACCAAGCTCTAGCATGATTTCTAGTAGCTCAAGTACCTGTCCCTAGGATGAGCTCATCGCCTCCTTAAAATGCGTCCTGAGGTAACGCAAGGCAAGGTTGCCAGAAGCATTTACTGATTGTTCCAGCTAAGACCTGGTGACAGGCCGATGGACTCGGGAACTCTCTCTTAGAGTAATTACTTTAGAAACTGTGGAGTTACACATTCTTTCTCAGCCACTTGAGTTGTAAAACTACAAGCCCAACATCTCTTTGAAATGCAAACATTGAGAGAGAGAACTCTCTGCCTTCCAGCCCCTGTGGGAGGATAAGGGCCTAACTTCCAGGGAAGCCTTGTTGCAACTTGCACCACTGTTTCCCAGAAAAAGGTAAGAGACGGATAAAGGATCAGTTTAGTTCTCTGGATAAACTCCAATTCACAAATCCAGGTAGCCTACTCATCTGAACTAACCCCCTTAACAGCTTTCAGTACTTTTCCCTTAACATATCCCAGCCTTTAAACAGTCTCCAGCTTTGGGTGTCAGCAAAATTAAGTTCAGTTCTCGCTAGACTCCTTTCCTTATTTCAATAGCATTACTGAGTAAAACCTGTCCTTACCAGCTCAGTGTCAGACTTTATCTTGACAATAAAATGATACAGCATATGTGAAGTACCTACATCAATGCATGACCAATAAGAGATACTATTCAATAACAAATTCTGTCATTTCTATTCACCTACAGTCTCATCCCAAGTTTCCTTAGTAGCAACTTTTTCTCGAGTAAAGAATACATAAAAGTCCATAGGTGAGGTAAAGGACATTTAAGTAGTATACCGACAGCCCCATAAGGCAATTGAAAAACCACTGAATTCGGCTAAAGTTAAAAGTTGAAATTTTAGGGGCACTGGGTGGCTGAGCCGGTTAAACGTCCATCTTTGGCTGAGTTCATGATCTCGCGGTTCGTGGGTTCGAGCTCCGCATCGGGCTCTGTGCTGACAGCTCAGAGCCTGGAGACTGCTTCACATTCTGTGTCTCCTTCTCTCTTTGCCCCTTTCCTGCTCCCACTCTGTCTCTCTCTCAAAAATAAATAAACGTTAAAAAAAAGGTTGAAACTTTGTACCGTCAAGAAAATAGTTAATTGTGTATTTATTAGCATTTATTAGCATGCTAATAATTCACTTTTATTAATTCACTTTTATTATTACGTTGCTATTTGATGAAAATCATTTCAAAACCTTAATATTTAAAAAGACAAAGACAATAAACAAGAACAACCTTTTTTGCAAGATAAGTTGATATTGACTGCATAGAACTTTTATTTCCAAATGTTTCAACTGTGATTAAGTGAGAAAGAGAGAGAGAGAGAGAGAGAGGATAAACGGAGTTCACCAGTATTTCTTTACACTGTGTATCTTTTCATCCCCCTTCTAGAACAGTAATAACCAAGAGAAATAAAAATGCATGGGAGTAACTTACCATATCTGTAGGTACATTAGAAGATCTTGTGTAAAAGGTTGATGAAATCTAATCAGTTATTAATGAAATCAAAAGTACCTTAATAAGGTTACATATTGATGACCTCTTTTACTGTAGATAGTTATTCAAATATGTATTCCGTAAAGGGTTTGGTGTATTTGATAATGTCATTACCAATCAATATGCAAATGCGTGGTATTAAGTATAGTCTGTGCAGAGGATTTCATTAGAGATGAGAAAATTCAGAGTGTCAGAAGTAGAGAAAAGAATCATGGATTAATTATATTGCCAGCATTCTTTGAGCAGTTTCCCCTGCAAGAGTCAGTTTAAATCTCAGAAGAAATGATTGGCTAACTACTTTGTATAACTTAGTTACTGTTTTTTGATGCATACCTTTCAGTCAATGCTCTAGTAGACTCTATTGAAAATTCACTTTTCTCCCCTTTAAGGAAAAGTAGTTTTTTCCTTACTATTAAAAAAATTAAGGTAATGTAATTTCACAAAAATGTAATGATTCATTCATCCAATCAGTTATTAAATGTATTAGATATGAATATATAAATGCTACGTACATGTAAACAGAGACATATCGATATAAGTAGATATAGATAATCCATTCAGCTATTCAATGTTTTGTGCCTAACGCCTATCAGGCCCTATTTTAGTTATCAGGGATTAAAAAAATGAATAAAATAGAGTCCCTATATTCAACAAGCTCAGTCTCCTTTGGAAGGTATATGTCCTAATAGCAGCACAACTGCAGAAAAAATTCACAGTATGTAGTAATGTCATAGCATAAACCTTTCAAGAAACTTGAACAGTAGCAATGTCTGAAACACTAGATGAATGCATGGGTGTTCTATGAGATTGGAGATATTGTTGGAAGTAAAAGTCATATATCGGCAAAGTTATTGGTCCTCTATTCTAGCAACAATGAAGAATAACTGACAGGTTTAGTGCAAAAGAGTAATGCAATTGTTTTTATGTCTTACGGGGAAAACTCATGTCATTGCATTAGCAAAAATTGAAGAAATGTGACAACAAGGAAACCATTCTGCAGACTATTTCAAAAATCCAAGTTAGAGATTAAAAGAAAGTTCTTTAAGCCAGTAGCTATATGTAGGACAAGAAATTATAGAAATTACAGAATTAACAACCACATTGTGTAACACATATGCTCAACTTATTTGAGAGAAAAAGATTGAGAAACTGAGGAAAACCCACACCATTTAATTTAAAAACCAAGATGACAAGAGTATCAGAACAAAAATAATGAATATCCGCAGAAGTTCAATTCATGACAGAAGGGACCTGTAATTGTTCCATGTTGTATTTGAGGTAATTAGGTGGAAATTTTTTAGGAGACATCAGGGAATATAGATTCCTACTAGGGGTATAGAAATGGAAACTATTCACTTTAAGAATTATCAAAACATGGTCTTTTGCTTAAAATATTTTTGAGTTGTTCTTTTCTTGTAAGACTAATATTTGAGTATCTACCATCTACCATTGCTTTGTTTTCTGGGTACATGAGCATAACCAAGAAATATGTCTTTATATAGAAGATTAACGGAATAGGAAAAATGGAAAAGTCACAACGTTGTTTCAACTAAATGTAATATGATATTTGGAAAATATATGCAATTTCAGGTAGAAAGGAAAAAAATATTTCTTTTTGCCTGGGTGGAAATAGAAGAAAAGTGGGCATGCAAAAAAAGGTAGCAATTCAACCCAAGTGATTTAGTTAGAATTCATGAGAGAAAGGGATTTGTAGAGGACTGTTGAAACTAGAGAAAAAGCAGATGCTGAGTAGAAAAGGAGAAAGGAGGGTGCAAAGAATTTGGTCTTTGGTTATATGTAATTTATAATGGAGTTATTATTATAATTAAGATATTCATTTAAAGAATTACAGTAATCAAGTCAGTGTATTTATGTGTGAATATATATGGATGAATGAGTGTACATGTAGGACAAAAAATGGAAATCTGTACCAAAAAATTGCTTAAACCCCACCATTCACTTTTATTATTCATCAGCTTCTGTTACTTGCTTGCTGTTTTACAAGTGATTATATTTTATGTGTTTTACACATGATCTACATTCTTTCCCCATCAGCAGGAAAGATGAAATTCCATGTAAACTAATATGATCTTGAGTCTTGGGATGCAAGAAAAAGGCATTGTAGGGACTCACATTATGGTGATTGTAGAAAATACATGCTGGTAATGAAAGAAGCGATGCCTTATTCCTTAGACAGCAACATGTTTTAATTAAATAATTCATATACAGAGTTTGAGATCACTTAATCATTTCATGCGAAGCAACATTAAGAAGGGCAGATCAAAACAAATGTATGTAACTATCAGTATTTTGGTTGTGTAATGCTTTTCATAAAAAAATTATCATTTTCTAAATTATATAATACCTCATAATTTTCAATGAATCCTTTTCAAATGTAACTCTGTTTTCCACTTTTTATTATTATTTTTCTGTATCTACAGTGCTTAATTAATTGCCTTGCAATAGAAGGCTCAAAAATATGTGTCAAGTGAATGAATAAATATATGAATGAACGAATAAATCAATGAATAGATTAATGCTAGCAGGGCAAAGATGTCATTTTAGCTCATTATCCCTGAAATAATATAATATTTGGATTTTCATAGGCTCACAGGAACCTAATTATGTACAAAATCAGAGATGATTATTGTTATTTCATAAAGGCCTCATAATGTCTTTCATCAACATATTCTTAATGAGTACCCACTGCATGTTAATAATTGCAAAAGAAGACCAACACCATAGAAATTATAGTCTGGCTCCATATTAATTATGTATAGAGTGTAGTACTTGTTTTATTTAAACATATAGAAACCTTATTTAATATAGGATTCATATAAATTTTAGAAGCAATAGTGCTGAATAGGGTACCTTATAGACATATATATCTGAAGTCATTTCATTAAACTCATACTTCCTAAACAACTCTCCTACCAAACAGAAGTTAAAACAGGCCCTCTGAAATATATGTTGATCCAAAAGAGAAAAAAATTTAAGTCACTGATCATAAATTATTATGACTTGGGGCTGCTCATAAAGACAAACTTAAAATGTAACAAATGTCAATAATAATAATAATAAAATAATAATAAAACTTTTACTCAATTATATCTTTAAAAGGATAATTTCTTAAGCACAGCTATTGGGAAAATTCTTTAATTTTATGCATAATAAGTCTCTCCATGGATTCTCAGTAGGAATAGAGTCACGTGATTTCAGAAATGAAATTCAGGGGCATCTGGGTGGCTCATTCTAATAAGTGACAGATTCTTGGTTTCTGTTCAGTTTATGATCTCATGGTTCCTGAGTTCCAGCCCCGCGTCGGGCTCTAGCGGACAGTGTGGAGCCTACTTGGGATTCTCTTTCTTCCTCTGTCTGCCCCTCTCCACTCCTCAAAATAAATAAATACACATTTTTAAGAAAGAAGAAGAAATGAAAGAACTTCGGAGATAATCAGGCCTAAAAACCAGCTCTACTGCATTTAAGATAGGAATGTCAAGTAAATCGTCTAATTTCACTGAGTAAACTTTGGGTCTGATGTAAAATAGTTTTATGACTCATACTCGATTGTTTTGTGTGAATTATTATATTGGTCAGGATAATGTAGGGTGCGCTGCACAAACAACCCTAAATTCTCCGTGGCATATAACAATGAAGGTGGCTTTTCAAGTTTTTGCTCAAAACTCACTCACATATAGTGTTTAAAGCAGGTAACGTGGTTACTCCTGAGACTGAGAGGGTGAAAGCTTACATTCATCTTCAAATGAGGGGCAGTATATGTTTAGAACAATAATAAAGTCTACCACAAAGGCTTAGCAAATGAGTTCCTCATAAAACAACAGATTCAATGACAAAACTCTGCTCTGATTCAGGTACATTCTGTGTCATTAAGTCCATCACTAATTTAAAAATGGAAATTTTATGTGTGTGAGAGGAGGGCGTTGTATTGATTGGTGTTTCTTGGAAACTTCTTATCCACATTAAATACATAAATCATGTTATAAATGCCTCAAGACAAAGGGAAAAAGTCTAAGCATCATCTTTACTATAATTTATCTTCCCTGTCTAGGATTTCTATTGAATTATATAATAGTAATTATTTCAGAGGAAGAGAGGGGAGAAGAGATTATAAATCTAGTAATTTTTATTGAAAATTTCCATTTACAATAGTTTTCCTGAAACAATTGCAGATAAACTGGTAGTTTTGGATATCATTCCAAGAGGAATTATTAACTTTCTTCAAGAAATTATTTTTAGTACATCCTCACTCAATTGGTCCTCTTTCTATTGTGTTTATAATTTATTATTCAGCAAAGATCTGAAGTGAAATATATCTGGTTTTCTAGAAAATTTATCATAACAATTCTCAGCTTCAGAGCCACTTAAAATCTAATTCGATTCACTTAAAATGATTTCCTGAGCAACTTTCATTTTCCTAGCACTCTGGTCTATGAGAAGCCCCAGATGTATATTATCTCTTTTGATTTACTAGTTACTATTATTTATTAGCACTTGGAATTATAGCAATTCATATTATTGTCTCTGCTTCCTGGACCAGAAGCCATGGAAGAATTGGATCTGGATACTTGGATCGGGATCTAGACTGGAAAGGAAAGCCTATATTAGGTAGTTTGATAGAGAAATTTAATAATTCCAACACATGAGGAATTTGCAAGAGTGGGAAGCAGCAAACTTTCATACAGTTGGAGACACAGAGGTAGCAATGGTGTTGGAACCTGAGTCCAGAAGCTGGAACTAAGACAAATGCTGCCATACGGGGGCTGGGAACGTGGTGTTGGGGCCTGTCCATTAGGGGCTGGAACCATGGAGATGTTACAGAAACGTAAGGCAAGGATGATCAGGACTTCTTCCATCCTCCCACCCTGAATATTTGTGCCACATCCTGCATCTAACAAATCTAATTCAATGCAGTAGACAAAAAAGAGAGAGACTAAGGGTCCAAGTGACAAAGATGCTTTCAAAATGCAGTTTGAATGAGACTCCCCCCTGAGATAGGTATGGAGCACAGGAAGAACAGAAGTGGGTCCGAACACGAAGAGATATGTTTACGGCTACTTTAGTATATGCATAGCTTTGGACGGAGGGTTCCCTTTTTTGGTGGCATTTGCATGTTCTCATACATAGAAGGTAGAAGAATAATGTCATCCAGGAGAGAGTGAGAAATATTCTAATACCTACATCTCTTGTAAGACCTTTGCAGACAAAGAACCATGGTCCCATAAATTGAAAAAAAATGTTTTTAATCCCAGACTTGAAAAGACAGTTAACAAATATGTGTAGGTCTTAAAAGGACTGGTGAAACATATTCATTTTGCTAACTATTCATTTACTGCCCTGACAAAGTACCAAAAAGCCCACCCTTAAAATAATTTCCTTTGTCATAAGGCAAAAGATCTCCAGACACATCAGTAAGCATAGGAAAACGTTAATACAATGAATGACATTGTATAGGTCCAATCCCTAACGTCTGAAGGGTCCAAACCAAGAGAAAAGGTGGTGGCCACATGCCATATGTTTCATATCAAGAAAGGTTTAAATAAAATATATCTGTTTTATTTCCTTTAAAAATATACCTTAGTAACAATCAAAAACAACGGACTCAAAGTTAGCAAAAACCAAAGATGATTGAATTTGTACATTGGTGGTCAGCAAAGCCGAAACGAGACATGAGATAAAGATGCCTAAGGGGCACATGGGTGGCTCAGTGGGTTAAGCATCGACTCTAGATTTTGGCTCAGGTCATGATATCACAGTTGGTGAGTTTGAGCCCCACATCGGACTCTGTGCTGACAGTGTGGAACCTGCTTGGGATTCTCTCTGTCTTGGGATTCTCTCCCCCACTCACACTGTCTCTATCTCTCTCTCAAAATAAGTAAATGAACTTAAAAAAAATGTATAAAGTATACACTTATACCATAAAATTTGTCTGTGCCTTAATTTCAGCAAAACAACTAATTTTGCCACCAATACTCATTATTTTCAAATAATTTGTGTTCGATTTACAATAATGATTTGAACATGGAAAACAAAATGTTATTGTATTCAATGTAGAGTTGTTAGCTATGCCTAGAATACGTTTTCTTCCTTTCCCTATAAATCCAACCCAGACTTAGTTTCTTCCACTCGTCTAAATGTTTCCTGAGCAAGATTACTAAAGTAATCTTTCCCTACTTTGAAATTCTCTAATTATACAATTAGTCGGATAATTACTTGCAAACTATGTTGTAATACCACCCTTTTTATTAGCTTAGACTTTAACTTTTCCCCCCATTTTCATGTATCTAGATTACCCCACTATAATGTTGCTTTTCTACAGTGAAATCTAGTTTTATTCTTAGCTTGAGAGCTTTTGCTCTTTATGTGCTCAGTGCACCCAAAGTTGGCTTTTTATACACAGAGAGTAGTCAGTTGCTTGGAAACTTGTGCCATTGATCAAAACTGAACTTAGGGGGTGCCTGGGTGACTCAGTCAGTTAAGCGTTTAACTCCTGATTTTGGCTCAGGTCATGATCCCAGGGTCATGGGATGGAACCCTGAGGCTGAATCTGTGCTGAGTGTGGAGCCTGCTTTGGATTCTCTCTCTCTCTCTCCCTCTGCCCTTCTCCTCCACTTGTGATCTCTCTCTCTCTTTCTCTCTCTCTCTAAAATAAAAAAAAAAAACAAAAAAAAAAAAAACAAACTGAACTAGAAGCACTTAAGTCTACTGATTCCTTCATACTCTTAAGTGATGTCATCCAATTTTTTTCCAGTACTCAATGTTAAACCATCTACAGCCTGAAGGTGCCCCACCTGACCTATAGTCTTAACTTAAAGAGTACATACTATTCTTGCACAGAGGTTTTCCATCTCAAATTATCATAGGCATAATTGCACATTGTTCCTATGTCAGCAACTTTTATGGAATACTAGACGAATACCAGTGAGTAATAACAGCCTTCACCTGATTTCCTACTCTGTGTCAGACACTTTGTACAGGTGAGTACACAGGGCATGAATTTAGACTGCTTGGGCTCCAGTCCAAGCTCTCTGTGAATTGAGGCAAGTTGCTTTATTTATTTATTATTTTAATGTTTATTTCTGACAGAGAGAGAGAGGGAGATAGGGGATGGGAGCAGGCTCGCCTGATGCCGATGCTGCTTGAACCCACGAACGGAGAGATCACGACCTGAGCGGAAGGCAGAGGCTTCACCGACTGAGCCACCCAGGCACCCCGAGGCAAGTCGCTTTAAATTCATCAATGTTCAATCCCCTCACTTGTAAAACGGGCTCTTGTAAAGATATTCCTAACAATAGTTATCATAAATTTGTTGGAACTATAAAATAGGCTCAGTGTGAAGTACTTTACTGGGTGGAAGAGAGTACATGCATAGTTGAATTTGGTGTACTTATCTTTAAAACTACACACATGGGCTCCCTGGTGGTAAAAATATTTAACTCTTCAAAAAAAATGGTGTTATCATTGAAACGTTTTCTTAAATTCATGTTTCACCAATTGGAATTCTGGACTTCAAGCTTACACATGACATCCTAGCCAAGTTCAGCATTGTAACATAGGTATGTATACAGCAATGTAGATCCTTTTAATCCAGGATTAATACAGCCTAAATTTTATCCTTTTCAGGTTTAAAAAAAAAAAAAAAGTGTGACCAGAAATAAGTTAGTGTGACCATTATGGAATCTATTGGCGTTGTTGACAGCTGACATTGTTAGAAATAACTGAGTGCAGTACCTTGGTGTTAAAAACGTTTGAAGGGTCTCATCCCTTGGGGAGTAATTGCCCTATTATTGTTTTTTCTTTTTTTCTTGAAGTTCGAGAACAAGGGTTAACTAGACATGATTATTTCAAAGGCTGTAATTAAGACCCTTAAATAGATACGTTGCTGGCTTGGAAACTAAAACAAGCTTCAGGATATGTATTTAAGTACTGACACTGTGTACCCGTAATATGCTTATTACAACTGACAGGCAGTCAATATGAAACCCAGCTGGACGCAGACACGCCCGCAGCCGCAGCTCATTGCATCCTTATGCTTGTATCATAAAAACATACCCCCTGGCTGACACTATGATCCTTCTTTCTCTGGTCTCAAGCATTGGACGAAACCGCTCATTTTCAAAACGCTGCCAGAATGAAACCCTGTGATGTCGTGGCATTTAATTTCCAGACACTGATACCAATTGTATCTTTAATGAAATTAACAGAGGCCTAGCCTCTTACACTGAAAGGAAACACAGTGGTAACCGGGTGCAAGGGTTTATTTTACAAAATGAGAAAAGGATGGATGTACAAGCGAAGCAAATTGCCCGAAATCGAAGAAATAAGCAACCCTGGATCAGACACTGTGACATGGGTCCCGTTGCTCAAACAACTTTAACTCTATCTGGCTGCATTCCCAGAGACATGAGAGCAAATTAACAAAATTATATTTATACTAAAAACACCGGGGCATTTATTTTCATGCAGCAGAGTAGAAAAGTGAAAAGTCCTTTTTAAGAGAATAACCAAATCCTTATAGGCAATTAATAAAAAGCCAAAAAAAAAAAAAAAAAAAAAGCCTGGGCTTTGGAACCTCAATTAAGTCACTTGTGAGATCCTTGAGGAGAGAAATTCTAACTTATTCATGGCCTTTCTTTTGAGTATTTCAGATAGTGCCCGGCATATAGTAAGCATGCAAAATATGCTTGTTGAATGAAATTGCCTACATTTGAACTGTCAGGGTACCTAGCAGCTGTCAGATTTATGATTTTTGTTATATTTTCTGACAGCTATGAAGGTTCCCTAACTGTTGTGCAGATGCCTGTCCTATATACTGAACCGATTTCTGAGTCAATGAACAACAGAATGAGCTCGAAAGCACTAGAAGAAAATTCTACCAACTCAAATAGATTGGTATGTACAACATAATAATAACTCCGAATTCAGGTTCAGGGTAAAAGTAAAAGGTTTCCACAAAATTAAAGATTCTCAATATATCAATATGTATTACAATTAGAATAGTGGAACAAACACTGTCAAACTGTACTCAATTTTTCAGGTTTTGCTCTTGAAATACTTGTATCTGCTTTTCCAAAGGGTAATATGTAGCATTTCCTAAAGAATGGTTCCAAACTTTTATTAGTCTTAGGAAGAGTGCATAGCAGCTAAGATAAATACTTGAGTAAATTTCAGTGAGTTTAGTGAGTAAATTTTCCACAGTTCTTGAAAAATCAGTTTTATTAAATTATAGGAAACCTAAAAATTAAGATTGAGAGGGTTTTTTTTTTTATGGAATCATTGTACTTATTGCCTTTTCTTTTATTATTATTTTTTTTATTTTTTTAATTATTTTTTTTTAATCTTTATTTTTGAGAGAGAGAGACATCATGTGAGCAGGGGAGGAGACAGAGAGAGAGGGAGACACAAGATCTGAGGCAGGCTCCAGGTTCTGAGCTGTCAGCACAGAGCCTGATGCGGGGCTCGAACTCATGAACTGTGAGATCATGACAGGAGCCGAAGTCGGACACTCAACTGACTGAGCCACCCAGGTGCCCCTATTTATTGCCTTTTCTTTGTCAAATGTACTATGAAGTGTATTTCTGTAGCACGAGTTAGTTTATACATAATTGATAAATAGAAGGATAATGTCAGTATAATTCACAAGTCGGATGGGCTCATTTTTGATATTACCAAGAATCCATATGAATGCTAAGCATGTTAACATAGCTGAGTATTTTTTTTTATTTTTATTTTTTAACATTTATTCATCTTTGAGAGACAGAGAGAGACAGAGCATGAGCAGGGAAGGGGCGAAGAGAGGGAGACACAGAACCTGAAGCAGGCTCCAGGTTCTGAGCTGTCAGCACAGAGCCTGACATGGGTCTCAAACTCACGAACTAGGAGATCATGACCTAAGCCCAAGTCGGATGCTCAACCAACTGAGCCACCCAGGTGCCCCCATAGCTGAGTATTGAATGGAGAAATACAATCTCGTACACAGTGAAAATTCACCCACATTTTTCACCTTTGTAATATATGGCCATGTGCTCAATCTTCGAAGGATTTAAAGGCCACTTCTGTTCTCCATGTTTTTTGTGCCTTTTCTGTCACCTTCATAACAGCAGCATCAAATCCACCTTATGTTCCCTCCATCCAGCTAATTTTAGCTTTAATTTTTTAATTTTTTTAACGTTTATTTATTTTTGAGACAGAAAGAGACAGAGCATGAACGGGGGAGGGGCAGAGAGAGAGGGAGACACAGAATCCGAAGCAGGTTCCAGGCTCTGAGACATCAGCCCAGAGCCCGACGTGGGGCTCGAACTCACGGACCGCGAGATCGTGCCCTGAGCTGAAGTTGGACACTTAACCGACTGAGCCACCCAGGCGCACCTGCTTTCATTTTTAAAGTAAAGTTCATTCTTTCCTATGGCCTATTCTTTGCACCAAAAATGTTGTTATTTTTAAAGTGTTTTAAAGGTAAAATCATCACCAGATCCTTATGAATCCTTGCAATTTTGTTACCTGTTGGCACTTTGATTACAAACTCACACTGATGTTGAGTAGTCTGCTCGACCATTATTCTCTCCCATCAGCTCTTATTTTTAGTCCATGCAAGGTTTTGTAGGAATTCACCTATTTTGCTGTCACTTAGTATTGGGCCACGATCAGGGGAACTAAGATGAAGCCAGAGCCTTAAAAAGCTCCGTTTCATAAAACCCTGTAGATCTAGAAAAAAGACATTATGACAACACAATAAAAGAAAAAGCTAATACGGCCTAGAGATAGGGTTTGCCAAAAAGTTTCCACGAGATGTCATTATCTGGTTGAATCTGGATGGTAAATGAGAGGTGGAATAGAGAAGGGGACAGTGCATCCCAGGCATGCTTAGAGTCACAAAGGAAACAACCGACCGACCAACCAACCAGCATTGCTTAGCATAAGGAGGGTTTTCCTAATTCTCAGGAAGTCTAACTAGGAGCTACAGATACAGAGTGATGGATTCATCGTATATTTTTGGCCTGTACGGTGTGGTAGGTTATGCAAAGAGTATATTGTCAAGATTGAATGAATGACATTGAAGAATTGGCAATAGCAAAAAGAAAGAGCAAGACACTTGCAGCTAATGGGGAAAAAAAATTAGTCCAAGAGGAAATGCACCGTATTGTCAAAAAATTGCTGTCACAAAAAGTGGGCTTTATAATACAGGGTTTAGGTTTTTATGTTGACAACATCTACTTTACAGAAAAGAAGGGGAAAATGCGAGAAACTAAAACTAATCCAAGAGTTCACAGCCTAAGGAGTGTAATTCACAAAAGCAATATTAGCATAAAACTTGGAGCCAGCAGAGTGCAGAGAGCTCTCCTGACATACAGTTTTTCAAACATTACACAGAGAACTAACAGACTGACATTTGCATTTTTCCCTGAGAATAAAAAATAGTGGATTAATCTGCAGTGAACATATTCAGAATTTCATTACAAAGAAAGGCCAAAACATGAAGTCAACTTCTAAAATCAGAGGTGTAAATATGCTGTAAAAAGACCTATGACCAAAACGCGTGTGTTTAAAGGCTAGACTCAGTAACAGCCACTCTGCTGGGCTGACACAGGCGATATAAGGAAATTCAGTCTGTTTCCTTTTGTAAGAAAAGAAGGATGTGTTGCACCTAGGCTTTTAATGTTCTTATAATTCTATGATTAGAGATTAGTTAAGAAATGCCAGGTAATCACTCTGTATTCTTTGAGGGTGCAATATAAACCCCGAGAAATATGAAAAATCTAAGACTTTGTAGTTGCCTCATTATTTTACTCCTTCGTGGCTATTCAATTAGAATAAACCATTTTCAATGCACTGCTCTATGAAAGTCAAGAGCCAAGGGGCGCCTGGGTGGCGCAGTCGGTTAAGCGTCCGACTTCGGCCAGGTCACGATCTCGCGGTCCGTGAGTTCGAGCCCCGCATCGGGCTCTGGGCTGATGGCTCGGAGCCTGGAGCCTGTTTCCGATTCTGTGTCTCCTTCTCTCTCTGCCCCTCCCCCGTTCATGCTCTGTCTCGCTCTGTCCCAAAAATAAATAAAAAAAAAAAAAAAAAAAAAAAAAAAAAACGTTGAAAGTCAAGAGCCAAGGGAGTATAAGCAATTATTTACAAAATATGGGACAGGATGGATGGCTAAAAATACATGGCTTTGCTAAATAACCAGTGGGTTTTGTGTAAATCTTATTTGAGGGAGAAGAAAAAAAAAAAACAAAAACAATCAACTTTCAAACATGCTTTAAGTTTTCTTAAAAGATTAAAATGGAGGGGCGCCTGGGTGGCGCAGTCGGTTAAGCGTCCGACTTCAGCCAGGTCACGATCTCGCGGTCCGTGAGTTCGAGCCCCGCGTCGGGCTCTGGGCTGATGGCTCAGAGCCTGGAGCCTGTTTCCGATTCTGTGTCTCCCTCTCTCTCTGCCCCTCGCCCGTTCATGCTCTGTCTCTCTCTGTCCCAAAAATAAATAAACGTTGAAAAAAAAAATTTTAAAAAAAAGATTAAAATGGAGAAGATACAATAAAAGGAGGAAAAAATAAAATATTATTTGGATTAGATGGCTCCATCATTTTAATTCTGTTTATTTTTCAAAAAAAAATCTAGCTTGTATTTTAACAAGTTAACTGGTTTTTCAATTTCATCATTGCAAAATGTTTTTATACCTCCTCAAAGATGACAAACAGATGCATAAACTCTGCTTCTCAGTTTAAGCAATTCTGCAACATTTGTTCAGTGCTTATTGTGTGTAGAGGGATGAAGAAAAGCCTGATCCCTGCCTTCAAGAAGTTAAGGTACTAATTATCACAGAAAAATATGCAAGAAGGCAGTGTGAAATGATTTTTTTCTTTTTTCTTTCTTTTTTTTTTTTTTTTTTTAATGAGCAATGAGCTGTGGGAACACAGAGGAAAAAGTCACTGATGCTCAAGGAAATAAAGGAAGCTTCTTAGAAGAGATGCATTTGAGCTGGGCCTCAAAGGTTTGGGAAGCAGTTTCACAAGGACACAGGGGAAGAGAGAGGAGGATATTATAAAACACCGCTTGGAACAAATGTGAGGAAAGTAGAAATGACTTGTGATTCAAGGCCCTCTGAGTGCTTTCGGAAGCCTGAAATATGTTTGGGAAAGAATGCTATTTAAGAATAGACTTGTTTTGACAACAATTACAGGTATTGGGGCAACACTATGAGGGATTTAGACTACGCTTTGTTTGCAATAGATATCCTTCAAACATCGCTGATTAGTGAGTCAGTGGGTCAGAATTTTTCTTAGGATATTCCACTGGTGTAACTTGTGGAGTCTGGATGACTCACGGAGGGTTCCCTTAACTGAGCAGTGTTGCATCCACATGACTCCTGAAACAGAATGCCAGGGGCACCAGGGACAGTCACAACAAAGTTTATTGCAATGAGAGGCAAGGCAAACCGATCGATCGGGACCGACACTCTTGACCAGAGTGCGGTCTCCAACAGCCGGGATACAGAGTTTTTATAGCTGACCACATCGTCTTATTATCACCTGGGAACAGAACAAAGGAATAGTTCCCAGGTGAAAACAGTTCAAACAGGCCCTTGCCCCAGTCCAATCAAACACTAATCCATCCCTTGATTGATAGGATAAGGCTATTATCTCTTAACCTAGAGTGTTAAAACAAAGCTACAGGTTAGCCCTAGGCTACAATTTAACCCTTACAAGCAGAGTGGTGGAAAAATGCACTCAGTTACTGAAATTACCAACAACTCATTGGCTAAACAATTCCTATCACATTTATGTTGAAAAATACCAAAAAAAAGTTCTTTTTTTAATTTGTCTCAACGTTTATTTTATTTTTTTTTATTTTTTTTTAATTTTTTTTTTTTTCAACGTTTATTTATTTTTGGGACAGAGAGAGACAGAGCATGAACGGGGGAGGGGCAGAGAGAGAGGGAGACACAGAATCGGAAACACAACGTTTATTTTTGAGAGATAGAGAGCAGAGCATGAGCAGGGAGGGGCAGAGAGAGGGAGACACAGAATCCAAAACAGGTTCCAAGCTCTGAGCTGTCATCACAGAGCCTGATGCAGGGCTTGCGCCCACAAACCGTGAGATCATGACCTGAGCTGAAGTCAGACTTTTAATCAACTGAGCCACCCAGCTGTCCCTACCGAGAAAAGTTCTTAATGAATGTTATACTAATAATAGTATGGTGAACCTTAGGAAATTGTTGGTATTCAACTGTTTTTGACTTACAAAAATGATCATCTCATCACGTTCAGTTAAATCTAACCCATAATGACTTTGGTGCTATAAAATTAACTCATTTATCAAGGTGTCTGATATATGTTTCCAATAGAATACAACTAGCTTTTATTTTAGGGGAAAATTACTTTTGAGTAATGAAGAAAGTAAGAAAAAACAAAGGACAGATGTCTGGTTTCAGGAACATGGGGGATTGAGGTAATAGACCTCCTTTTATTCCTCTGCCCTCCATTACTAGAGCTAAAATGCTGAATAAATCATATTTAAGAACATTAAATATACAGTGAGGCCATAAAGAAAGAAAGGAAACTCCAAGTGCCAGAAATAAAGGAGGGCTTGGAAAAGTGCAGCATGCTTATAAATTGCAGGCTGGTGTTTTCATACTGGAGACACAGCGTTGGGCTCCTGCAGTAAAGGGACTGGGCTGCTATACAGGGTGGGAAGTGGTGACCCTCAGTGAACAGCACATAAAGAATGGCCCCCATGGGCCAGGAAGGCCAAAAGAAAGCTTGTATCTGTCCCACATTTTAGATGAAATTACATACACACATGTATAACAAAATACAGTAAAACCTTGGTTTGCGAGTATAATTGGTTCAGGAAAAAGGATTACAATACCATAATATAATACCACATAATAAAGAAAATACGAAATATAAACAAAACTAAACAACTTAACCTGCACTTACCTTTGAAAACGCACATGGCTGGTGGGAGGGAGACAAGAGAGAGGAGGGTTATAGTGTAGGATGACTTTCACTAATACTAACGGAATCACTGCTATCCGTTGGCTCAACGGAATCTTTTTCTTTTTGTGCACCTTTAACAAAAAACCTATCCCATGACCTAGAATGAAGCACAGCATTCCTAAGCCTACTCTTGCATGGAAAAGTAAAGGACTGTCCATAGGTGCTTTGAAGTAACAAAAATACACCTTCCAACATCTGAAAACTCACTTTCTGCCAAACATCGCTGCCTGAGACCAAGCATCCAAGCATGAGAGACAATCACCCACAATCCCACAGAGAGAGAGAGAGAGAGAGAGAGAGAGAGAGAGGGAGGGAGAGAAAAGAACCATTGGCTCAGTTGTGGTTGTGCGACATTCTGCATCACATACTACTCATATTGTAAGACATTTCTTGTTTATCAAGTTAAAATTTATTAGAAATGTTTGCTCATCTTGTGAAACGCTCAGAACAAGTTACTCGCAATCCAGGGTTTTACTGTATTTATTTTATATACTTTCATACATATATAAAGTAATTGTATGTATAATAAAAGCAAACTTTGCACTTCATGAAGGTGCAGCAACAAACAAATTTACAAACCAAGAAATTCACTTACAAAAATTATCTTCTAGGGACGCCTGGGTGGCTCAGTCGATTGAGCCTACGACTCTTGATTTTGGCTCAGGTTATGATCCCATGGTTCATGAGTTAGAGCCCTGCTTTCAGCACCACACTGGCAGTGAGGAACCTGCTTGGGTTCTTTGTCTCTCTCTCCCTCTTCCCCTTCCCTGCTCACTCTCTATCTCTCTCTCTCTGTCAAAATAAAGAAATAAGCATTTAAAAATATATATCTCCAGTGGCCCAACAGAAACAAATGTCATGGAAAGCATAAATCAAGAGGAAAATGGAAAATGTAAAGGCAACAAAATTTGAATTGTGTCCACTGTCGTTGGCATAAATATATTCCTCTTGCAGTCTAACAACTCTATGAGGTAAGTCTTACTATTATACTTTTCACAAATGAGGAAACTGAGGCATAGCTAGATTAAGATATACGGATAAAGTTATACTGCTAGTAAGCAGTGGTTCAAACCTGGCAGTCTTATCAACTTCACTAAGGAGCTTCTTCAAGGTAAATAAGACCATATTAAAATTTGAAATTAAACAGATTTCTGTAAGTGACAAGCCATCCTAAACTAGGTGAAAATACAAGTCATAAATAGGAAATATGTATTATAAATTCATGCAATTGACAAAATGGCAAACAAAACGTGTGTCTCGATTTTTAAATACAAAAGGTGGGGCATGGGCGCTTGGGTGGCTGAGCAGGTTAAGCGACTGACTTCAGTTCAGGTCATGATCTCACGGTTTGTGAGTTCCAGCCCTGAGTCCAGCTCTGTGCTATCAGTTTGGAGCCTGGAGCCTGCTTCGGATTCAGTGTGTGTCTCTGTCTCCACCCCTCCCCCACTATTTTATCTTTCCTTCTCTCTCTCTCTCTCTCTCTCAAATGAATAAACGTTAACAAAATTTTTATTTATTTTTGAATAGTAAAAAGAAGTTTTCAGGCAGAAAAAATATTGATGTTCATTGAAAAGCACATACCCAGTACTCCTGCTTGGTTAGACATTCTTAACAAAAGTATAAAATCTATGTAGAATATGTACTAACCTCAGATGATCATGTGTTTTGTTTTCTTTGTTTTTTTTTCCTGAGGAAGAATGGAAAAGATGAAGGAGGGTAACTCTATCTGATTTCATTTTCTTTAAAACAAATTTATGGAGCAAATATGGCAAAATGTCATCATAAGTCCATAGGTGTCTATTATATGGCTTTATGTATTTTGCATGATTTTGCAATATGTTGTGATTAAAAAGTTTTTTTTTAATAAAAATGTTAAAGAGTGAATGAAAACAATATCACTGAGCGTAGTCAGCTCTAACTTCACTCTGACTATATTTTTAATTCAGGATCATATGAAATGGACTTCAGTGTCAACCAGCTCAAAGGAAACTTGCAAATCCTCTTTAAAAGACACACCCACAAAGGGACCCATGATTTATTTTTACTGCAGGTAACATTTACTAAATAGGCAACAATTAGAAAATATGGATTTCATAAGGTATAAGGGGAAAGAATGAGCCAAAACTGGTCCAATTAGCATTATTATATATCATTGTGTTCCTGTTACATAATGTAACTCATAAATCTCACCATGTTTCATCCCAAATATAATAGGTATGAATTGGCAATTACAAATCAGACAGGTACCATTATAACTTTATTTTTCTAATAGAATTTAATTTCCTTTATGAGTCTCTATTTCTATGTGATACAGGAAATAAAAAGTTGCTTCAAGGTATTTTAATCATTTTGTCTATTACGGGTTTTTAGAAATCAGTAAAATTAGTCAGATTAATTAAATGAGTGCTTAAAATTATCTCTGAACATTTTCCTTTCTCATATGTCCTAAGTCCAACTTCTGTTCCTAAATTCACTGACCTCACCCGGGCCCCTTGCCCAATGATGGCACAGGGCTTAAAATAGTTCTCAAAGCTCAGGTCTTATTTGTGGAGTTCTCTAAGGCCAGCTGCCTCTCGCTGCCTCAAACGTGTGGCTATTAGGTGAACCGGATGCTCTGTGGTTGGTTCCTATCAGGTGTGTGACATACGAGTTCCCACAGAAACAACCCCTTTGCTCCCAGTGAACCTGATTAGTGGCTTTGGTGAAGCTGTCAAGGCACCCTAAGCTCCCACTAACTTCTGCACCCTACGCCTGGGTCCCAGGAGACAGATTTCTTCATTCCAAATTAATCTCCATAGGAAAATATGACCAGTGTTATCTCCTGTATACGTATGGTTCTACACCGTGGTTTTAAAGTTCTTGCCCAAATGGTATGCTTTTCTGAGGGTCCGGCTATTCAGAAAAATTCAAAAAGTACGGGTGATGCTTTAAGATCTGTTTCCTCCCAAGATCCTTGGATGGGTTATCTGGCCTACTACCCCTCCCTCGGAAGGGGGGGGAGGGGCTGCCTACAGAATGAGCCTCTTTGCCACTATCTCCAAGTTTTACCCAAGTCTCTGCAACCTAACCTCATTTATATATCCTTTCCAGGGGCAAAAATAGTACTTCCCATCCTGGTTTGGGTCATGAGAACTTAGTCCTACATAAGGGCTATTTTCAATTTAACTTTAATGCTAAGTTAGCGCAATAAATGTTTTTGTTCTCAGCAATCATTATATGAAGAAATTTGGGAGAAGAGACGGGGAAGGGAAAGTATTTCTACATTGTCCCATTTCACTAGTAAGAGTCCACTAGCAGAAGCACAAGCTAGTAAATTGAAGAAGAAAACAGGGAAAACACTCAGTTTAGTGCATTTTTAATTTTTTTCATTGTTTATTTATTTTTGAGATTGAGAGAGAGAGAGAGAGAGGGAGAATGCAAGCTGGGGAGGGGCAGAGAGAGAGGGAGACAGAATCTGAAGCAGGCTCCAGGCTCTGAGCTGTCAGCACAGAGCCCGACGCGGGGCTTGAACCCACGAACTGTGAGATCATGACCTGAGCCAAAATCAGAGGCTCAACTGACTGAGCCACCCAGGCACCCCAGTGCATATTTAAATTAGATTAAGGTGTGTCAATAAAGTAAAAGTTTGTGTTTGTTTGTTTGTTGGTTGGTTGCTAAGGATTATTTAAATTTCTAAAGAAAAAAAGGAATTGAGGAGTGGAAGGTAGGAATCACCTTACAGAGATAAAATGTAAATGATTTTTGTATCTGTATTTCTATGTTTTCCATCTTGTACAGGATTGTACCAGATTGATGTATTAACAGTATAGGCATATATGAGTTAATAAATTCATATACATATAATTCTCTGTGACAAATGTTATGTTACTTTTCATTTGGCTAAACCAGAAATCAGACTTGTCTACTTAAAATAGCCCATGTCTATGAATCAAATTCTAATTAAGCAACTATTTTAAAAATCTTTTTAAAAAGTTCACTGTGTAAAACAAAATACCTTAAACTTATGAGGAAATAGCGTTTAATTAAAATGATTATTTCATTGATATAAATATGAGAAGGAATACTAGTCATTTTCAGCTGTGATCAACTTAAACTAATAATCTACATATTATCATAATACATTAGATAGATATTTAGCATGTATATCCATAGTTGATTCATTGTGATCAGTGTAGTCTGTGGGCAAGGAAGTATGGGAGATTAGTTACAGGTCTAAATGATAAGAAAGTTATGAAATGTGAACAAGTCTATCAACTACGAGTTTCTTTCTTATTGTAGAACAAAGCTTGTTACAGTCATTAAAACAATCCAAAGTAAGCAAGATGACAAAACACAGTGAAAACTCAGCTTTTTATTTAACCTCTGGAAATAAATTTTACCAAAAAGTAAAAATAAAACTACATTTTTTCTCATGTCTTGATTTATTTCCTCAAGGTTTGCTATTCTTCTATAGTTGTGATTAAAATCAATTATCAACGCGGGGCATCTGGGTGGTTCAGTCAGTTGAGCGTCCGACTTCAGCTCAGGTCATGATCTCCAGTCCATGAGTTCAAGCCCCGCGTTAGGGTTTGTGCTGACAGCTCGAGCCTGGAGCCTGCTTCAGATTCTGTGTCTCCTTCTCTCTCTGCCCCTCCCCTGCTCACTCTCTGTTTCTCTCTGTATTTCTCTCAAAAAATAAATATTAAAAAAATTTTAAATCAATATTAACTGTATATAATCTAAAAACAGACATTACATCTGGCTATTTAATATCTCAATCAGCATTACAATCACCGAGAATATCTCAAAATTGAAGCGGATTTTAAAAAGCTATTCTAATGAAAAATAACACACAATTTCTAACTAGATTCCTCCCTAATGAAATATACATATATTGCTACATACCTAAGTTACTTAAAATGTACCATATGCCTCATCTTTTGTTTGTCTCAATTTAATATCAAGAACTTTCTATTATAAAACTTCCACATATTTATATAACAAAGACAAATTGTGGCCTGTTAACTCTTTCTTTTTTTAATGTTTTTATTCTTTTATGAAGGAGAGAGAGAGAGACAGAGCATGAGCGGGAGAGGAGCAGAGAGAGAGGGAGACACAAAATTCAAAGCAGACTCCAGGCTCTAAGCTGTGAGCGTGGGGCTCGACGCGGGGCTCGTCGCGGGGCTCGACGCGGGGCTCCACGTGGGGCTCGAACCCACAAACCATGAGATCATGACCTGAGCCTAAGTCAGTGGCTCAACCGACTGAGCCACCCTGGCGCCCCCGTTAACTCTTTTTTATAGGAGGCCTTTAAGATCTTCAAAGGCAATACATTTTGTTTTCTCAAAATTCAGTATACCAAAGTTTAAAATAAAAATACACAAACATGTGAACACACACACACACACACACACACACACACACACACACAATCTACTAGATCTTTGCCAGCTGTACCCTCTGAAACTCAAGTTTCTAATGTCAGCAAAATCCCCTATATCCTCAAATTCTTCTGCGAATATTTCCTTAACCTCTTAACCCAAATCAAACTAAAAGTTGTTTCCTATAGTTTTCCAGTAGCAGAAGCATTTTCTCCCACACTTAAGAATAGCACTGGACCTTGCGGTTGGTTAGTGTAGTACTTGATTTCCCTTTATTACACCCCAGACAATTTCTCTCTATCCACTGTTGATATATAATATAAAGCAAAACAACACCAAAAATAGTGTATAAACTCAAGCAATGAGCTAGGGTTCCCAGAACTATTCCCTTGATTCCTAGAATGTTTAGCTTTTGACTCATCCCATTTTTTCCAGTCTGTCTACATTTATCATATTTCTTGGTCACTTCAACATATCCAGACATGATTCAGTCTCTCACTTCATGACTCCCTCAATGATCTTGATCTCCCCACTTTTTAGCAAGACATACCCATGACAAGTACTAGTATTTGTCAGTACTCATAATTACACTTCCAATATAACCTCATTTTTTAAAAGTTTTATTTAAATTCCACACATTAGTTAACACACAGTATAATATTAATGTCAGGTGTACATGTATTGATTTGACACTTTCATACATCACCCGGTGCTCATCACAACAAATGCACTCCTCAATCTCCATCAACTATTTCACCCATCCCCCACCCACCTCCCTTCCAGTAACCATCACTTTCAATGTAACCTCATTTTTAAGTGCCCAACTCACTGATTACCAGTTCCTGTTTTCTGTCCAGATTCCAACAATGTTTCCAGCTAACTGGCACCTGAGATTCATTTATCTTTTCCTTACCACTCTCACCTCCTTCCATATCCAGTTTAGAACCATGGTCCATTGTGTTCATTAGGATAATCACTTCCTTTCATGTCACTCCTCGTTTGCTTTTCTCCCTCTTCTTTGTACCTCAGGCCCGGTTAAACTCAACAATTTTGCTTCATAGTTGTGCTCCTTCAGTTGAGTATTGAAGAAAAACTCACAACTTATTCAACTGGCCTCAACTTAACTTAATCATCCCTAACTTTGGGTGGACCCTGAGTGTCATCAGTCTTACTGCTTTTCCATAGTCCGATAACTTTACCATATCAGAGATAAATTAGAGACTCCTATGTCAAAATTTTTAATCTCATCTCAAACTTTTATGTATCTTCCACCCTCCACATTCTCAGCTGATACTTGAGTCATCTATTTTCTTGTCTCTCACAGAAAATAGACACAATCTAGAGAATGTCCACATGGTCCCACCAATATTTTTACTGATTTAACTGCATTTATGCTGGGCCTTCCCTCCCCTTGCTGTAGATGAACTTACTATTGTCTAAAGCCACTTTTCAAAGTGGAACATATATCTTCTCATTTCCTCATGCTTATTATTCTATCTATTCTCCTTCTCTCCTACATGATTAGTTTGTCCCTTCCCATGATCATTCCCATAAGAATACAAAGATAGGAAAAAAGGACAAATGTCAAATCATGGAGGCAAGATATTGTATATATATTTTTTCTTTTTTAGTTTATCTATTTTAGAGTGAGCTTGAGCAGGGGAGGGACATAGAGAGAGAGGGAGAGAGAGCATCCGAAGCAGGCTCTGCACTGTCATTGCAGAGCCCAACACGGGCCTCCATCACATGAACCTCAGTTCATGACCTGAGCCAAAACCAAGAGTCTGACGGTCAACTAAGCCACCTAGGTGCCCCTGTATAATATGCTTTTAAGACCTTCTGTAAGTCCACCCACTGGAAAGACTGTCCAAAAAAAAAAAAAAAAAAAAAAAAAAGAATTCATATAATGAAGGAGCTGGTAAGGTTTTGATTAGGTCAGACAATTAACTTAATTTGTTTCATTTCTTCTTTTTCCTCAGGCATTTCTTCTCCCAAATGAATTATTTGACTACTGTTTAGAGCTATGGTTTAGTTTAGCTTTTGTTTTAATACACAATGGATAATTTACCTTTGCAGATGCCTTTTTATTCCTTCAGAAATTACAGTTACTTCATTATTAATGTCTATATTTCATCAAAAATTAAAAATTATTTTATCTAGGGTTAATCAGTATATTTAAAGTATAACATATATCTTGCCTACTTAATGTCACATAGCAGATGATTACTACAACAGAAAACTGCCAGAAAATTAACTTTGAACCAGAGATAAGCTGAAGGGCTAAACTTATGTTTTTTCAATAAAATACATACTATTTTATGGTTAAGAATCATATTATGGAATAATTGTAGAAGTTTGAATTAAGACTATGTATTTGATAATGATAGTGAATGTTAAATTTCCTGAAGCGTCATACTTTATTATACTTATGTGAGAGAATTTCTTTGTTCTTAGGAGAATGAACTCTGAAACAGTTCAGGAAAAAAAAAAAAAAGATTTTTGAATCAATTATTGTAAAATGTTAGTAACATAAGGGGTATTTATTGTATTATTCATACAGAGTTCATATAAATTTTCAATTTTTTTAAATGTTTATTTTGAGAGAGAGTGTGTGTGTATGTGTGCAAGCAGGGAGGGGCAAAGAGAAAGGGAGAGAGAGAATCTCAAGCGGCCTCTGTGCTGTCGGCACAGAGCCTGATGCAGGGCTCGAACCCAGGAGCTGAGAGATTGTGACCTAAGTTGAAACCAGGAGTGGGGACACTTAACCGACTGAGCTACCCAGGCTCCCTGAATTTGGAAATCTTCAAAATAAAAATTGGGAGGAGCACAATAAAACTAAAGAACCCCCAAATTTTGGGATTTCATTTTAGTGTATTTCTTTAAAAAAATTAAAAGACTCCATCTATGCCTACAGTGAGGTAGTATCAGGTTTACCCAAATGGTTTTTGTATTTATGTTCAAGAAAATCTTAGTAATCCGGTGATTGACGTAATAAGATTTTATTTACCCTTACACCATTGCACACGCTCCCTATATCTATTTAACGACCAGAATTAGATTGTAGTAATGCCGATCATTACTGTTTATATCTTTGAATACCCACCTGTTTCTTTACCCTAGCCGCTTCCTAGAGGTGTTTCTCAGAACACATTTTCCAAACCTTTACTGCCTGCTTCCTAAATCTGGTGTGCACATGTATGAAGTCTCATTTCTGGCTGTGTGACTATGTCGTGTTTCTTTATTTTTTATTATCAAAACTATTTGCTATACGTCTGAAAACATGACAAAAACCCCGATTTCTTATAAAAACTTTGCTTATGGTATTTTTTACACATTCTTAAGTGTATTTAGATTCGGATTTTGAAACTTAAATAATTATTGTGGAAATTCTTTTTGTCCAAAACAATAATTTCCTCCTCCTTTTAGGAGAAGTGGAGAGCACTTAAGAATTGTATATATGACCATTATATAAAAGGAATTATGCAGGTTAGCTCAATGTCTGATTTTTGACAGTTTTATTGAGATAAATTCACGTAGCTATACAATTCAGTGGTTTTCAGTATACTCCAGAGTTGTGCAACTATTGCCACAATATTAACTTTAGAATATTGTCATCACCCTAAAATGCGATCCGCACCCAGTAGCACTGCCTCCTCAAGCCCATTTTTTCTCCCTCTAAACTCTCTTCATTGCTCTAGGCCACCACAAATTGCTTTCACTTAGCATAAAATTTTCAAGGTTTATCTATATTGTAGCGTGTTTCAGTACTCCATTTTTTTTCATGGCTGACGAATATTACACTGTGTTTATTCATGTATCAGTTGTTCGGGTTATTTGAACTTTGGGGCTATTGTGAATAATTTGACTAAGAACCTTTGTGTACAGGATGTGATGTGACCTATATTTTCATTTCTTCTGGGAATGTAATTTCCGTTTTGTGTGATATCTCTTTGACATTTTGAGGAACAGTCAACTCTTCTTGCAGGTATAATATATTTTCACAAGAGTGATCATATAAACTGTAATTACATAATTAATAATGAATTCTTGAAAAGGGGTGTCCTCAAGGGTAGGGACTTGGACTTACTCAGATTTATTCCCAGCAATGATTTTGTGTGTTAGCTATAATTGCAATTATAACCTTAAAATATTTTTTGGCTCAAACCAATCATTGTATGTTTTGGGGGGTCAATATTTTCTTCCAGTTATTGACTTCTAGAAAGCATCTCAGAGTCTCATATTATATATAGCCAAGCAGCTAATTGGCTAGAATCTTTAAATTATTATTTTTAAAACATCAAACAGTCAATTTGACTTTTTTTCATGTAGTAGATAAATTTTGACTGAATTATAGACACGGATAAATTAAGAGTGTTCATATTATTAAGAACATTAGAAAGAGTTTTGCTCTCAAATTAGCCTTTTTTGTGCATGGAAAACGCACTAGCCTCCATTTAGCCTTGAGGGGTACATGTGTTTCTTAATAATCACAAGGAGATTAATTTTCTATGTTATGCTCTTAAGCATTATCCTTTTAAATTCTGTCTTATGTGATGTATTCAAATGAAATGTGATCAAATAGAAGCCTTGGAATTAATAATTTTAAATATCTCTTTCTCCTTCCCAAGTAACAAACTGGCTAGAAGTACAAGTCTCTGTATTAATTTGCAAATGAACAAGGACTTTGGAGTTATTTCTACACTAGTCCCAGGCTGCTGTTGTATTAATTATTAGATAGATTAACTACACACTGAGCTGGCACTTCTCATTAAACAGCTGCTAAAACATGAGGGATGAACAATGCCTTGTGCTTTAGCTTCAGATGCATGCACCCCGAGGCTATTTAATATGCCTTAATAAGCTACTGTTTTCCATGCAGATAAATTTCACTTAGTTGGAGAGAGTTCTGAGACAACATAGGTCGGGAATTTTCAATGTCTGCCCTCAACTCTCAAATAACAAAAATGTAAAATATTCATACCTGTTTAACTTTCTGTATTCATATTGAAATATTTCATTTTACTTTATTTTTATTTTTTAATGTTTTATTTATTTTTGAGAGACAGAGAAAAATAGAGCGCAAGCAGGAGAGGGACAGGGAGAGAGGGAGACACAATCAGAAGCAGGCTCCAGGCTCTGAGTTGTCGGCACAGAGCCTGATGCAGCACAGAGCCTGATGCAGCCTGGGCCACCAGATCATGTCCTGAGCCGAAGTCGGAAGCTTAACCGACTGAGCCACCCAGGCGCCCCTGAAATATATTAATTACATTAAGGCAATAAAGAATATAAATACACAATGATATCAAAAAACAATAAGGGGGTTCCTGGCTGGCTCGGTCAGTAGAGCATGCGACTCTTTTTTTTTTTTTTTAATGTTTATTCATCTTTTGACAGAGACAGACAGAGCGTGAGTAGGGGAGAGGCAGAGAGAGAGGGAGACTCAGAATCTGAAGCAAGATCCAAGCTCTGAACTGACAGCACAGAGCTTGATGTGGGGCTTGAACCCACGGACCGTGAGATCATGAGCCACCCAGGCGCCCTGAGCATGCAACTCTTGATCTATGGGTTGTGAGTTTGGGCCCAACACTGTGTGTAGAGATTACATTTAAAAAATAAAGATAACTGGTTAAGCTTAAATGAGGTCATAAAGGTGGGTCCCTGAGCTGGTGGAATTAGTGTCCTTATGTGAAGCAACATCAGAGTGCCATCCCATCTCTCTCTTTTTCTTTCTTTCTCCACATGGATGTAATGTAAAAAGACCATGTGAGGACAGAACAAGGAAGCCATCTGCAAGCCAGAAAGAGAGCTCTTCTCAGAAACTAAATCAGCTGGAATCTTAATCTTGGACTTATGGTCTCCAGACCTGGGATAAAATATATATTTAGTTGTTGCAGTCCATGGAAACTAACACACAAAGAAAGATGAAGAACCTCCATAGAGTCAGTATGAGATGATCAGAGAAAGTGTGATAAAAACAACATATACTTTTCATTTAAAGCATATTTTTTGTTCCATAGAGCGCTCTTTCCTTGAGCTTTAGAGTTATGTAGTTAAAATACTGCTGAATATATACAGTTAAACTCCCATAGGAGCCTCAGTCTTTTCTGATCTAATTCTAAAATTGCTTCCTCTCCCCCAAATCAACCCTTTTCCCATTTCGTTTTTATCAGAATTCATGGAATCATTATGGTCCCACTCACCTTGCTCTTTCTTCCTTTTCCATTCTTCTTCATTCATTCAACTCGTCAATTTCGCCAGCTAACTACGTTTTACATCTGCCTTCCCCCATGATGAGCACTTTATAATGACTCCTTAAATGATCAACTATAGTTGACACTGGATACTTACAAAAGAAAATGTGAAATGTATAGCTTGAGGGTACATTTTACTTACTCTTCTGCTTAATTTGTATGAATTTATAAGCAAAGAGATGCCTACATGATAAAGGAAAAGGCAGAAACACAAAGTCATGCTTTCCAGGCAGAGATAATCTGGATGCTGAGCGTTTCCTACCACTTATGGTAGTATTCTGGAAATTCATGAACGAAATGCATTTTGGCTTGTGATAATTGTAACCATTGTCAGCATACAATCATTTTAATAATTTCTATTATGCAGATAATTGGTTTGTGCTGCTAACTACAGCCCTGTAGGTCTATTCTCCCTCTTGTAATATAGTAGCTGGAAAAAGTTAGGAGGACATTTTATGCTTATGGGTTTATTTTTCTTTCATGCAAAACTGGTTGATAATTGTGACATTTCAACCAAGGACTTATTATCATCTCATTAGTCCTAAGTCTCTAAATAATTAAACAAACAAGTATTAAGTTTCCCAGAAGGTCACCAGCTCTATTTACATTCCAAACTTTATGAGATCCACAGATTATTGGAGCTAGTTCTAAATCAATATATTTCATACGCAAAACAGATATGTTAGACTATTTTAATGTTCTATCTACTTATTTACCTATCTATGGAATAGCTAATTGACACAAATTACCAAAACTCACACAAGAAGAAATAGATAATATGAATAGGCCTATATCCATCAAAAAATTGAATCAATAATTAATAACTTCCAGAAGAAATAATACAAATTTTTCAAAAATTTCTCCAAAGAACACAAGCAAAGTGAGACTTCATAATTCATTCTATGAGGCCAGCATTACCTTCTTACCAAAACCAGAGAGAGCCACTAAATAAAACTATAGAACAATATCTCTTATAAAAATCAAGGTAAATATCTTCAAGCAAGTATTAGCAACTAAAGCACAAAAATATACAGAAAAAAATATTCACTGTAGCCACTTGAGATGTATTCCAACTATGTTAAAGCTGGTACAACATTTGAAAATCAATTAATGTAACCCTCCAGACCGCTAGGCAGAAAAAGATAAATTGCATGATCATATCAATAGGTACAGAAAAAAACATTTTTTTTTAAATCTCACACCCGTTGATGATAAAAACTCTCAGCGAACTAGGAATAAGTGGAAAACTTACTCAACTTGATAAAGTTATCTACAAAATCTACAAAAACCCCTGTAGCTACTATCATACTCAATGATGGGGAACTGGATGCTTTCTGCCTGAAATACAGAACAAATCAGGGATGTCCCCTTCCATCATTCTTATTCAACATTGTAATGAAGGAGTTCTAGCTATTGCATTAAGGCAATAAAAAGAAATAAAAGATGCACAGATTTGGAAGGAAGAAATAAAGCTGTCTTTGGTTGCAGATGACATGATTATTTGTGTAGAAAATTCCGAGAATTCACAATAGTTTTCAGACTATGAAGTCAGTATAAAAAGTGAAGTGCTTTCCTACAAGACAACAATGAACAATTGGCATTTGGAATTAAAAGTACAATACCATTTATTACAGCACCATAGAATGAAGGAAGGCAGTCTGAAAAGGCTATATGATTTCAATTATACAACAATTTAGAAAAAGGCATAATGATAAAGTTAGTAAAAGAGACAGTGGTTGCTGGAGGTTTAGAGGGAGGGTGGGAAAGTTGAACAGGTGAGTCACAGAAACTTGGGGGACATGAAGCTAATCTTTTTGATACTGTAATGATGTGTACATTGCATCCTGCTTTGGGTGCAGCTCATATAATTTTACTGTACAAAGAATCAAAGTTAATGTATGATCATTTAAAAAAAGAATTGTTTAGGACTTCAAGGAATTCCAGGAAGGACATGGACCATAGTCTGTGACAATTTAACTGTATTACAAAAGCATAAAGTATCATTATTGAAGGAGGTGGGTATAAAAGGTGCTGACCAAGTAATTTCCATAGTGAGTGGAATCCTTAAGATTAAACTGAAGACACTGCACATACATTTTGTGAAGTTGATAAAGTTTAGTTTTTCCTATGGAGGTATGAGTTGAACAATTCTGATACCACTTACTCCAAATGTATACTGGAATTATACAATCAAGTAAATAGATAATGGATGGTAGGTGCTATTAGCAAGGGAGTTTCCATAAACAAGGGAAGGAATCTAGCATGATCCGTGTGGTAATGGATTAAAGTTGATGACATCAATATAAACTTCTATTTAGCTTAATACACGTAAAGACGTTACATATAGAAACACCTATACATATATGTTAATATACACAGATAATTTAAAAGTGATACTACACTCTCAAGGAGGAGTGACATAACTCCCCAAGACTTAAATGTGAACTGCGTGTAATTACTTCCTTCCAAAAAGTATAGTATGGAAAGGGGGAAAGAGAGTAACTTTAAAGTGTAGAAATCTGACAAACGGTACCCATCCGGATAATCAAGGCCAATAAAAACAGTGATATTCCGTGTCAATAGTAGGTATGCTTGATATGAACCAATGAAAATGACCCCTAACTCTGTGGTCTTTCTCCTGAAAACCTATAATCCCAATCTAATCGTAAAGAAAACATCAGACTTATTTCAGTAGAGAGCCATCCTTAAAATAAGTGACTAGAATACATAAAAAATATCAAGGTCATCAAAAACAAGGAAAGTCTGAGAAACCGTTGCACCCAAGAGGAGCGTAAGGAGACCTGAGAACTAAATGCATTGTGCTGTCCTGGATGGAGTCCCAGACACAAGACAGTAGGTGGGAACTAAATAAATCTGAATATCAGAAGACTTTAGCTTTTCAGAAAAGTCAATTGTACTACATTATAAATTGTTTGAATAAAATGTGATCTTGAGACACAATATTCAGCCTTAAAATGTGTGTTTTCTATAATCATCATCAAATATATTTATTTATCTGACTGTAAAAGAAAGTTTGGTGTTGATGAAGAGACAGAGTTTTAGCCTTCAGTGAACTCATACTAGTTTTATTGCCATTAAAATATATTTTACTGACATACATGTACAAGAATTATACATCATGAAAGTTATTGAATATCTGTGATGAATCTTATATACATATATGCAAATAAACACACTCTATGCATCAAGTCCTTCATACATACATATATAGGTACATGTGTGTATGGAGAGAGAGAGAGAGAGGGAGGGATATAGTATCCAAATTCCTACCTGCCTCAATGCAGTAGGCATTATTATTTCTATATCCTAGAGAGATATGGAATCACCCAATATTATTGCTAGTGTTTGCTAAAGCCTGGACTTGTACACAAGCATGATGATTTCCAAAATATAAAATATAATCTTAATTCTAGAGTTTACGAGGAAAGCATCAACATCCGGATCTTCTATCAGCTTCTTGAACTTGATAGAGTTTCAGGTGCACTGCTGAGTAAATGCTCAAAATAAGGTAAATTTAATAATATATTTTCTCTGAACACATTACCTATAACTCTGCTGTCTAGAGTTTTTCAGGGTGTCTAAAAAAACCTCTATTCATCATGCCTAACTTAGTCTTAGACTTATTGCAGTAAGGGAGAAAACCACCTTGACAAAGTCTTAGGTAGTGTCTCAGTGCAGAAAAATAAAGAATAGATTTATAGAATTTTAGGAAATGTGTTAGGTGCTTTTAAGGCAGATTTTATAAAGTAGTAAACTGGTTGGGGTTGGACAGAGTTTATGACAATAATCGGTTTGAACTGGTTGACAGGGAAAGTCAAAGGTCTTTAAGCAGGTCTTTATTAGCAGGTTTTAATCTTGATAAGTAATATATTTAGATTGTTTGCAGTTTTAACTTTCAGGACGGGTACTTCCTAGAGCAAGCAGCTGGGTTATCGCTTGCCCTAAATGTAGTTTAATATAGGGACAGGCAAGTACACAGTGATGGAAATTATGATGGTTCTATATCTTTCCATAGTTATAGCCATTCTCTTCCCTTTTCAACTGCAAGAGAGCAAAACAAAACAAAATAATGTGACTGGGGAAATTGTTTGGGCATATACATGGGGTAAATGCAAGAATTATAGGAAGGGTTAAAAGGTTAATTTTTCACCTAATATTTTATGATACAAATTTGGAATATATAGAAAACTTAAAAAAATTTACAATGAAAATCCATTTACCTGCCATGTGTATTTCATAATGAACATTTGACCATAGTTGCTTCTAGCCCTATGTCCATAAGCCCACTACCCATGCATCATTCCATTTTGCATTTTGTTCTATTTTTTTTTTCTTTTTAAAGTAAGTTGTAGACATAATGATGACATTTTGAAAAGTCTTTTAAGTTTACCTTTGCAACATCAGTGTGGAAAATTAATTAGAAATACAGAATAGGAATTCTGTTTAAGAATCAAGGGATCATACAAGAATCAAGGGGTCATGCATGGGAGAACGCAAAAAGTAAATTCTGGAACTGAGATGAGGAAATCAGCAAGAGGTTTCCCGTGGTCCCTAATGCACACGGCCTAAGAATCTGTCTTGGCCTAGATAACAAAAAATGTAATATGTACACATCAAAGATCTTTCAGGAAGAAGGTTGAGAGCATTAATAAAATAAACACTAATTATACTATAATATTTTAATAGCTGTCATCCTTAGAAACACAATGTGTGCAAGACCTTTTAAACGTATTTTCCCTTTAATACTCCAAGACACCTTTATAAGTATGTATTATTATCCATATTTCATGTAGGAGAAGACTGATGTTTAAATATTTAATCATATCCTCAAGGTAACAGAACTAGAAAAGATTGAGTTGAGAATCAGACCCAAATCATAGGTCTGTTTTAGACATGTGCCATAGCTTCTTTCTTTTACTAATCAAGAAAGAAAAGTTGGGGGAAATACAAACTATAGTTTAAAAATTCCATAATATGTATAGATTTCTTTGGAAATGTATTATTTTTAAAAACCACCCTCCTTCCCACATACATTGAACCAAAGTTGCTTGTGTGTAATTTCTATTTATATCTTCCTGCTTCTGTTTTTCTTCTTAAAATAAATTTTACTCCCAGTATTTCTTACACTGTAGAGTGTATTCTCTCTTATCTAAATGTCAATGGTTTCCTAGGTTACAGTTAATTCTGTTTAAGTACCACAACACTGTAATTAAAACTTCAATTATCTGTATTTGCAGCCTCATTGGTTCAGTTAGATAATGTTGTCTATACTAAATGACAAATGTCTATGTTCATATGACCTATATAATCAGAACTAGTAACATAACCTTGAATATAGTTTCAGAGATGTATGGACAGGCGGCATATTTAGTGATATTCTAAATTGTATGTTTCTGAAATCTTCAGTTGGAATACTCATACTCAGTCAAATAAAGCACTCTTCCTTTGTGAAAATGTTGATTCCTTGCATCTTTAAATTTATGGAAGGGTTGAAGGCTTTAAAATTATGGCATGAAATCTCCACAAAACCATCTAAAATTTCATTCTAGTCTATGCCTGTGATCATTTCTTATGCCTTCTTGGCAAAAGTCTATGAATGTAGCCTGTTATTTGCTTCTGTTTTTGTTAAAGCATTCATTATTCTAGAGCTACTAATCATTAATTACTACATATACAGCTAATTAGAGCAGAATAAATTTGGAAAATATAATTTTGCAATTAAAACTGGGCATTGACATGTCTACATTTTAAAATCTCAAACATTTTTTTAAAATTTTAAAACAAATGCAATGCTTCTGATAATATTCATCTCTAGTCGTATTTATTTTGGATCAATGTTTATTTAGGTCTCTAAAGATATTACTTTGTTCAATAATTATATATAAAATGTTGCAAACGCTTAATTGGTGCTAACAGCATTTCCACCTTTTGACTCTTGAGGGTAGGAATGCCTTACTTTACTCCTTTCATTTTTATCCCTCTTCTCTTTCTGTACGAAAGCAATTTTAATTGTAAAAGGCAGACTAGACTTATTAAAGAATGTTTAATGTTTATTTTTCATAGAGAGAGAGAGAGAGAGAGAGAGAGCGCTCACAAGCGAGGGAGGGGCAGAGAGAAAGGGAGACACGGAATCCGAAGCAGGCTCCAGGCTCTGAGCTATCAGCACACAACCCAACGCGGGGCTCGAACCCTCAAACCGTGAGATCATGATCTGAGCTGAAGTCGGACGACTAATCAACTGAGCCACATAGGCATCCCTAAAGGGCAGACTTTTTTAGTAGACAGTTACTTTTGTAGTTTAAATTGAATAGTTAGGATAAATGAGTATGCAACTAAACAGTATCATTACCATAATGCTTTAAAATTCCATATTGTATGTTTTAATTTATTAGCGCAATAAATCTTCAGTAGGAACCACGAAGTATTAGGTGCAATGTCATGTGCTTAGCACAACTGTATCCAAGATGGACAAGGTCTGTGTCATAATGTCACTTGCCTTACAGTGAAGGAAGACAAGTAAAAACAAACACATAAGCATATTAGAGTGTATACAGAATTCTCCAATGAAAAATAAAGAAATAAAGTAAGACGCTGGCATTGAGACCAGCAGGAAGAATGTTAGATTGTACGTTTGAGACTGGCTTCACCAAGGTGACGTTTAGATTAAGGTCTGAGAGGTAATTAGGAGTCATGAATCAAAACTGGGAAAGGGAAAGGACCCTCATAGCTACTAGGAACTAATAGAAAGTTTAGAGAACAGGTAGATAGCAGTTACAGGGGTAAAAGTTATGAGAGATGATGCACCTTTTTTTTTTTTTTTTGGTCAGGATATTTACTTAAAAAATTTAACACTTCACTTTTAAATAAAAACAATATTTTAGAGAAGTTTTAGGTTTACAACAAAATTAAGAGGGAAGTACATAAATTTCCCACACACCCTCTGCCCCCACACATGCACAGTCTCCCCCATCATCTGCTTCTCCCACCACAGGGTACATTTGTTACCAATCACTGACATGTCATCATAACCCAAAGTCCATAGTCTACCTTGGGTTTCCTCTTGGTGTTGTACATTCTGTAGGTTTGGACAAATGTATAAGAACATGAATCCATCATTGTAATATATTATAGAGTATAGACTTCACTGCCTCTGTGATCTGCCTGCCACCCCATCCCTGACAACCACTGATTTTTTACTATTCCCTAGTTTTGCCTTTTCCAGATTGTTATGCATTGGAACCACACATATGTAGCCTTTTCAGATTGGACTCTTTCACTTAATAATATATGTTTAAAGTTCCTCCAGGTCTGTTCATGGCTTGATAGCTCATTTGTGTTCAGGGCTGGATAATATTCCATTGTCGGAATGGACCACCATTTATCCATTCTCCTACTGAAGGTCATCTTGGTTACTTCCAAATTTGGGCGATTATGAACGAAGCTTGCTACATACATCTGTGTGCAGGCTTTTGTGCGGACACAAGTTTTCAGCTCCTTTGTACAAATGCCAAGGAATTCAAATTCTGGGTCATATAGTAAGAGTGTGTTTAGTCCTTTAAGAAACTAACAAACTATCTTCCAAAGTAGAGAAGTGGTCAGGAACCATATGATCAGGCTTGGTAAGCACCATTGTTTAATGTTTGTAAACAATTAAAGTGCAATGTGAAGCCATCTTTGCACACATGCACACATACACACAGAATTCATGTAATTCTATAGTAAGATCTTTTCCTGACTCACAATTATCATTTACGAGTTAGTGAATTGTTGTTTTTCTGTTCAGGTCATGGAAATCTTCTAAGAAGAGAGAGGTGAGAACAAACGTGACCAAGAAGTGATGGCTGGGAAATAGAATTTCTCCACTTTAAAATCCCATCCCTGGGGCGCCTGGGTGGCGCAGTCGGTTAAGCTTCCGACTTCAGCCAGGTCACGATCTCGCGGTCCGTGAGTTCGAGCCCCGCGTCAGGCTCTGGGCTGATGGCTCGGAGCCTGGAGCCTGTTTCCGATTCTGTGTCTCCCTCTCTCTCTCTGCCCCTCCCCCGTTCATGCTCTGTCTCTGTCCCAAAAATGAATAAACGTTGAAAAAAATTAAAAAAAAAAATAAAATCCCATCCCTGGTCGAGAGACCTAATAATATTCTGTAATATAAGATCACCCTGAGTGTAGCTCCCGTAGCTACAAGCAGAAGAGGAAATTTACATTTAAAAATAAATATAAGTTGCACCCTTGCAATACCACAGAGCAATAAGCCATGGGGTGATGAACCGACTAAGACTTTCTTGCCAATGCTCTTTCTCTTCCAATTTTTCCACAGGATAGATTACCTTTGAGAATTCTCCCAAGTTAGTGATGCTGAACCGTGTACCTGGTTCCTAACCACTTTTTTTTTTCTCTCCCCTAAGGAGGTGAAATAGAATGGTGGAAGAGAATGGCATTAGGAAATCTAAAGAAAAATCCCTAGCTTAATAGTTGCTCTTCATTTTAATTTTTTTTTAATTCACCATTTTTTAAAAACTTTTTGAGACTTAAAATACATATTTGGCTAAGTTGTTTTGAAAATCATTTGAGGGTTCCTGGGTGGCTCAGTCAGTTAAGTATTCCACTTAGGCTCAGGCCATGATCCCATGGTTTGTGATTTAGAGCTCCACGTAGAGCTGTGTGCTGACAGCTCAGAGCCTGGAGCCTGATTCAGATTCTGTGTCTCCCTCTCTCTCTGTCCCTCCCTGGCTCACACTCTTTCTCTCTCCCCAAAATAAATAAACATTAAAAAAATTATTTGAAATTATTAGGATTCAAAAACTTATTTACCTCATCTTCTTATCCTTTCACTCTTGTAAGAGTCTCCTAAGATGTTTTGAGTTTGTGTGTGGGAAGGAAGGAAGGAAGGAAGGAAGGAAGGAAGGAAGGGAAGAAGGAAGCAAAGAAGGAGAAAAGGAAATTTTCACATATATGTGCACACATATATGTGTTAGAAGTTACATAGATGGTTCCCGAGAGCTAGATATAGATTATACATAAGAATATATTATAAATTATGTATTATATTGGTATAAAATAGATTTTTCTTTCTCTTCTCACAAAATAAAGTTGTATTTTCCTGTTCAGGTGCGTGTACAATGAGTGTCCCATCTTGTACCTATTGTATCACTACAGGACAGAAGTACAGCATTCAATGATCTAATAAGAACCTTAGAAATTTCTGAATGTAGGGGCGCCTGGGTGGCGCAGTCGGTTAAGCGTCCGGCTTCAGCCAGGTCACGATCTCGCGGTCTGTGAGTTCGAGCCCTGCGTCAGGCTCTGGGCTGGTGGCTCGGATCCTGGAGCCTGTTTCCGATTCTGTGTCTCCCTCTCTCTCTGCCCCTCCCCCGTTCATGCTCTGTCTCTCTCTGTCCCAAAAATAAATAAAAACGTTGAAAAAAAAATTTAAAAAAAAAAAAGAAATTTCTGAATGTAAATACTACCTACTAAAAAAAAAAGTATTCTTTATGGACATATACCCTCTAAAGATGAATACCTTAATCTTTTTGAAGTATTTTAAACAAACTGGCCCTGAGACTACGCAATTGAAGAGAAATCCAACTAGACTTTTGTTCAATTTTTGACGTCAGTTTAATAAAGCTAATGAAAAAATTATAGGACTGAGAAGCACTAATGGATTAACACATGAATTATACATAGAATTACTAAAGTTGAGGAAAACATTTTGTATTTAGCATATCCTAAATGAGAAGTCAAAGACTCACTTTAGAAAATCGATCTTGATGTATTTCACTACCTAAAATATTATAGTAAAATTTTGGTGAAGCATGTTTTAGATAGTAGTTATTATAGTAGTTTATTATACTAGTTAACTTTAAGTTTTTTTTTTTCTTTTGTAGTTAAGAATTCTAGCTCTTGAATATAAAAGGTATGGGGATAGAATTCTAATTTTATTACTTCCTAAATGCAAACTTTAACAATTGTCTCTGTTCAGTTTTGTTATCTGCAAAATTGAGATGTTTTGACAAATAAATGTGGGTATCATTCAATATTAATAATAATTATTAATTATCAAAAGATCAAAATCCTAGAAATATATACCTATATAATTAGGAGATGATATAATAATACTAAAAACACATTGAAAATCTGTAATGTGATGTGTAAACATACATTATTTTCCTTTGTGGATTGAAAGCATTTCCAAATAAATAATATTTGAAACATATAAGAAAAACAAACTGTACCTTGTTAATTAAAGGTCTGAGGAGTAAAGCTCTGCTTATTTAAAATCCAAAGCCTGTTAAGTTGGTAGCCAAATATAAGATAAATGATAAAGAAAATTTATGAGTTTTTTTCAATTTCAGTGGCAAGCAGATGCAGAATCTAATTGTTAAAATTTTACTTTATCCAGAATAAAAAAATATAATACTAGTAAAAAACCTAATAACATGTAAAAGAAAATATTATGCAAATTTATCAGAAACTAAAGTTGCCAACAAAAATGGAAATACATTATGTATTACTAGAGAAGCTAATTTAATGTTGTAAAGATGCCAATTTCCTTTAATCTATCAATTTTCCATAATCTCAATGTAATATAAATATTTTTAAATAAAACTTGAAAGTACATGTTAATATGAAATTTAAAAAAAATTGGAAAGAATCCAAGAGTACCCTGACAAAACATAACAAAAAGAGTTTTGCCCCATCAGGTGTTAATATCAATTATAAATCCCCTGAATTTATAAGACCAGACTTTTATATTATAAATCAGTCAGTGAATCTTCTTGTCTTTCTGTAGTGCTTTCTAGTGAGATTGCTGTGATCAATCTCTTGGTTTATTACTTCTGCCTTTAGGTGAATCTAATCTACTAAATACATTCTTTTTTTTAATTTCAACAAACATTTCTCATTTCTATAAGTCTCTGTGACTGCTTATTAAATTTCCTTTCATTAATATGATTATATCATGATTTGCTCATGTGAGATTACAAAAAATTCTTTATACATTTTTAACATGGTTATCTGTATCTAATCTAACATGTAATCTGTATCTAATCATTCAAACATGTGTAGTACTTTGGGGTTTAAATCTGTAGTTTTCATTTCTACAGGGTAGCTTACCATCAATTCTGCCTGGAAATCTTTGATATGAACAAGTTATTTTATCTCAATCTGTAGAATTCTCAATTGAGAAACTCTCAGAAATGAAACATTTCCTGATTTTTCTGGTAGAATACAGAAATAGTCATCAAATTGGAACCATGTCAGTCTCATTAAAGGTCTATGCTTATCTCTGAGTCTCAAGTATAGTTCTCTAAACTTATCGTAGGACCAGTGCAAGATATATCAATTGTAATGCTATAAATTGCCATCACCCATAAGGCCACACTGTCCCTCTCTGTGTCCCCCTTATTTGTGTGTGTGCAATAATAGCGATATCTCAACAAGAATGCCCTATTATATCTACTTGTTCTAATCAGGTTCCCTCACCTTATATAATTCTTCCCAGCGTTAGGAGCAGATGTTTAAGTCTAAGTTTGATCCCCTCTTTCTCCAGGAAAAATGAGATACAGATATTTGTTCATTCTTTGTGGATTTTGGTCTCTTTAGGTTTTAATTTTTATGATTTTAATTTTTTTTATTAATGTAACTATTTCTCAATTTTTATTGTTGTAAGAGATTGATTCATATAGAATTTCTTCTTTGGAACACAGGTTTTTTAATTCCATGATCCTATATGGAATTATTTTTTGTGAATAACCTATGTTAGTTTAAGATATCTGTGTGTGATAGGTTAATAAATCTGGTTGATATTGTTTAAGAATCTAAGCAATTTTATGATTTATATTTAATATTGTTCATATTTTTACTTCATTGGGATATTAGAACTATAACTAATAAAACTGGGATGCCTATGTGGCTCAGTTGGTTAAGCATCTGAACCTTGGTTTCAGCTCAAGTCATGACCTCACGGTTTGTGAGTTCGAGGCCCACGTTGGGCTCTATGCTGACAGTGCAGAGCCTACTTGGGATCCTCTCTCTCCCTCTGTTTCTCCCTCTCTCTCTGCTTCTTCTCTCTCTCAAAATAATAAATAGTAATAAATAAACTTAAAAAAAACTCCTATTTTGTATATTTAAAACTTTTACTCTATTCATCTTAATGTTAAGATAATTATTACAATAAATTTTTGAAATTATAAAGTATAGATTTTATCCTTTGTCATTATAAAATGTCAGTTTAATGCAATGATTCTTGACTTCAGTTTTTATATTTATTTGTCACAAATTTGTTTTAGATATGTATTTATAAATTTTAGGTAGCAAGATATTTATGTCTGAACTGTAATATTTTTAATATAACAATTTACAACGCAATTATTTAATTTATTTTTTTACAATGCAGTTACTTTAACATCTGCTTGTGTTGTGCATGATTTATTGAATATTGGTTTAATATCTTTATTTATAATAACTAGAAACAAATTAACCCATACAAACCAAAAATCTGGGTAGTTTGTTAATACATAAAAATTGAGAATCCAATACAGAAAATGCACAAATGAAAACCCACACTGATAAATGTTTAAAAAGAGAAAGCGTGTGTTGGAAAACCAGGAATCAGTCTTATTGCTTTTTTTGAAGACAATGTGCATTGGTCTCTGGATACTTTTAAGATTTTCTCTTTGTCCCTTATTTTCAACAATTTAACTGAGCAGTGCATAGGGGTGGTTGTCTTTGTATTTATTGGATTTTGCTAAGCTCTTGAATTTGTGAAAAATTTCTACTTTATGAAAGACACTGTTAAGAGAATGAAAAGCCAAACCACAACTTGGTAGAAAATATTTGCAAAACACAAATCTGATAAAGTACTGGTATTCAAAATGTGCAAATAATTTGTAAGGTTAATGGTGTAAGACCCAAATAAATATATGTATTTTTTGAGAGAACATAATTTATTTATTTAAATTCCAGTTAGTTAACATACAATGTAGTATTGGTTTCAGTAGAACCGAGTGAGGGGCCCTGGGTGGCTCAGTCGGTTAAGCATCTGACTCTTGATTTCTTCGACCGAGGTCAGGATCTCATAAGTTTGAGCCTGGCATAGAGTTCTGCTCTGACAGTGCAGAGCCTGCTTAAGATTCTGTCTCCCTCTCTCTGCCTATTTCCCACTTGCTCTCTATCTCTCTCTCTCTCTCTCAAAAGAAATAAAAATAAACTAAAAAAAAAAAAGTAGAACCTAGTGATCCATCACTTAATAAAGCACCCAGTGCTCATCCCAACAAGTACCCTCCTTAATGCCCATCACCCATTTAGCCCATCCCCTACCCACCTCCCCTCCAGCCACCCTCAGTTTTTTCTCTGCATTTAAGAGTCTCTTATGGTTTGCCTCTCTCTCTTATTTACAATGTAATAATAGCTTTAAAGTGTCGAAAGACAGAAATCTCCAACTTATAATTCTTATTTGCCATAACAACCTTCAAAAGATGAAGGTAAAATACATCACTATAGTGTATACCTCAAACTAATAGAACACTATATGCTAACTATACTGGAATTAAGATTTAAAAAAAAATTTAAAAACAGAAAGCATGGGGCGACTGGGTGCCCAGTCAGTTAAGTGTTCAACTTCGGCTCAGGTCATGATCTTGCAGTCTGGTCTGTGAGTTTGAGCCCCACATTGGGCTCTGTGCTGACAGCTCAGAGCCTGGAGCCTGTTTCAGATTCTGTGTCTCCCTCTCTCTCTTCCCCTCCCCTGCTCATGCTCTCTCAGTCTTTCAAAAATAAATAAATATATACAAAAAAAATAAAGAGAAAGCATGAAATGGCATGCTGGAAATAAGATCACACATGTCAGCAAAATTTTTAAAAAAGGTTTAAATAATCATATTAACCTATTTTGCTTAAGTTAATTAAAATAAAATCTCATAGGTTTATTACAAGAGTACAGTTGTATCCAGTTACATAAAATATTTTCAAATTTATAAAGTTCTGTGCATATAAATAATTTTTACTGTTTCATTTCTTCTGTGTTTCATCTGATGGGCTAAATAACACATTCTTAGAATAGTTTACTAATGCATAAAATATTTTTTTCAGGATGATTATAGATGAAAATGTCGCAATAAACAATGTTTCATAAGCATTTTTATAAGAACACTAATCTTATTTTGTGTCTCTTTATATTTAACTTAAATATTAAAATGCTATATATAAATATATTTTTTGAACTGACAATAACCACTAAATTTCACTTCTATTTTAATTTTTACAGATATTTTTGGAATCCACAGTAAATTGTGCAAGTGTATCATGTAGATTTTTCATTTGTATTGGTAATGATATTATCAATTAATATCATCAGTAGTAACTACTAACAAGTTTTCTAAATCCCACTCAAAGCACAGCCTTAAAACAGATTTAATAATCCTTTTCCCCAAATATGTCAAGATCAAAGGAAAAGATGGAAGGATTTTTTAAAAATAACACTGGTAAATATTTACTGCTTTCTTGATCCTGAAGAATCCCTAAAAGAGCTAAAGAACTTATACAAAGCAAGCTACTAACAGGATTTTATTCTCTTCCCCTAATGTCTATTCTAAAAGCTGTTTATTTGCCCTTGCATTTTGGCATCTCAAGAGAGCCATTAAAGCATTTGAGGTAATCATAAACATTATTGACAGCCTATAACTGCTTTTGAAAATATTCATCCAAAATTACTGTAATAATCTTATTTGCATTATAATAGAGCTGCTTAAGCTCTCAGACTATTTAGAGGAGAGAAAAAATGTGTTGGATCCATTGTTGCTCCATAAATGGTATTTTATTTGATATTAATTTCATATCAAGGTAGAATATTTAAAGGATTTGTACAGAAAACTTGGTGAACACATACAGATTGAAACTCTGTGCGTAAAATCCATCATCTATATATCTGACAAAGCTTGAGTACAAGCAAGAGGAAAATCATTTTCTGTCTTTATCCATATGAAATATTCCTCATCCTGTCCCCCCTTCCCAAGCGTTCTATTTTTTTCTCACTTTTTTAGTGCAGATTTAATTTCTCTTCAACTGAATTTATGTCATGCACACTTTATCCTCAATTAGACCCTTATTTCTCTTTCTGGTATTAATCATCTATAATTACTAGGTATTTGTGTATTTTATTTTATTAGATGGTACATGTCCTAGAGTGCATTTATTTGATAACTAGCATAATAAAAATCTGTCCTCTAATTCCTTTAAATATATGAATGACTAACACATCAAACTGTCATTTGATGCAATCAAGAAAGTATAATAAAGATAAAATATTCAAACATTCAAATTGCTACCAAAAATAGTCAAATGTATACACAATATTTTGGAGTCTCAAAAATACAGCATAGGCCTAAGCATTATAACTGGAAACCAAGGACTCCAACACCATAGAATCTAAGATGATAGGGATGAGAAATACAAAGTCTACAGGTAGGTCACTAGCAGTAATGATGATAGGGGAGAACCCTGCTTGAATACATAGTTTCCCATACAAATATATGCCAGCTATTGGGTAAACAGCCCATATATCAGGCATTGGTTATGTTTATATACCCTTTTTAATTTGTAAGCTAGTACATGAATCTCTCAGGAAGTGTGTTCTGAGCTGGCATCTTAGCTGAGAAATTAATGAGTTATTCTACTTTTATAGTACAATGGCTGTCTCACATTTGATGGATTAAATCATTAAAAACTAAAGCAAACCAACTAGCCGAACAAGCAAAGACTGTGGATCCTGTGGTCATGAGCTCATTGCAATAACTTCTTTGCCGAAAGACCTGCCTGTCCTCAGAGAGGAATACAAAATGCTTAGAACCACTGAAACCCAAACACTTTGGGTTGGTAGAACTCCAAATTTCCACAAGGTTTATTTTCCACCTTCTGGAATGCAATGATCTTGGAATGCACATCTAGGTTACTTGAGAATTTTTGCTCAGGAAGTTCAATGTCCATGATGTCGGTAATCTAGAAGACCAGCATGATATTCTCCCCACTGTCAAGATGATCACGATTGCTGTCCGTATCATTGCTATTATCAGTTGTTGGAAATTTAAAAACTCAGAGTCCACCCTAGGACTATGAATCAGAGTCTTCATTTTAACATCTCCAAAGGATTTATATGTGCATCAAAATTTAGATGCATTCCACCACATGATGACAGACCTCAGGGGAGTTAACAGCCTGGAGGCAAGGTAGTGAAAAAACACTGCTAAATTTGCTAGGTAAAAGTGAATTGCTTTGGTCCTACCCTACGGATGGGTGTTGAGAAAAGGCTTTGGAAAATTCATAGCCACTTACCAGATGCCAAAGACCGTGTTGCTCTGCTCTGGTAAAGATAAAATACCTGACAGAACGATCCGTGATTAAGTTTATGTCAGTCTGTAGTAATCTCCCCATTATCCATCTGGTTTTTGCAAAGGCCAGAAAAGTGAATCGCGTGGCAATATGATGGAGGTCACAACTACTGTGTATCAAGGTTTCTTAATGACCATGTTATCTGCCCATTACAATAATCATGTCCATCCTTCATCTTATGCATATGCTGCCACCTGGCCTCTTTTATTCCAGAATCACAAAATCACCACTCATGTGAATCACCACTTACCGCTACTTATGGTAGCAACCAAACTATTGATCATGGTGAATGAAATATTCACCACTGGCCTTCTCAAACATGCCAGTGCTTCTTTCCTGTGCATTCTTCATTACCTCCTTTGAAGACATTCCCTTCCTTACCATTGGGAAGGGAACAATCAGATATTGGATATAGCCACTTACATAGTAAATTCATTCTAATGTGGACATCTCTCTAAGTCTCCTGATAGGATATTCTTGGTATATGTTAATTCAGTAAAGTTCCAACACATCATCTAATTTTCTGTATGTCATGTTCATGTCCAAGTTTCAAGGAGACATCCCAACAAACTAATAGGATAAATTCTAAGTGGCCCTGCCATATTGAGTTCTTTGTTATAATGGGCATTTCTATATCAATAATTTCTCCTATAAACAATCTTATATTTTGTTTCCTTTGGCCTAACCCCCAACCTACACACATGTATGTTCTGCCTGCAGATATTTATTCTTAGAGTACAATTTGTCTAGTGTTAACTATTGCACAATCTGACTCTGTTTTTTGTGGTGTGTGTGTGTGTGTGTGTGTGTGTGTGTGTGTTTTGTCTGAAATCCATGAATGTTAGTGAGGGAAGATCTTGAGAAAAATAATGGTTTTACAAAGTTTCTTGTAAGTTAGGGCAAGTTTTCAGGGGCTCGAAAGAAGTTCTATTTTGGTAAGATGTTAATCATTGCTTCTACTATCTAGAAGTGGTTTTCCAGGGTTAAACATTTCCAAGATGGTTAACTCAAATATTACCATACTTAGTTTGGGTGTAATGCTCTTTCAGTCCCAGGGATCTGAAATGGTAGACCTTCCAAAACTGCACGTTTAGCTTCTTTTTTAGCCCTATTACTTTTATAACCAGATCCCAGGACTAATATTTAGCACAGTGTTCCTAGGGTTCAAAGATGGTAAGAGTCTCCTTTAAAAGTACTGAAAACAACATCTGCTTTCCATAGCATGCCTTAAGAGCTCATTTCTCGGGGCACTTGGGCAGCTCAGGTGGTTGAGTATCCAACTCTTGATTTTGGCTCAGGAGAGCCCCAAATGAAAACTTTAGTAACTGTGATGCCACGAAATGACTAGAGTTATTCACATGTAATTTCTCCTCGGCACCGCTATTTCGCAGGTGGGCAAACCAACATCAAAATCAAGTCCCGAGGGTTTTCTTTTTGGTACCATTTTTAGACCTAGAGCCCTAGTCTGCATTTTTCCTAGAAAAGAAAAGCTTCAAGAAAAAATGACAGGTTAACACTTTACAAGGATGAGGGAGAGGACAACAATGGACGAGGCAGCATCTAATACAAAGGAGAACATTAAGGATCTAGCCAGATCCTCACAACCAACACAGCTGCTTGCTCAGTCTTGGTGGGATACATTCAGAGAAGGTATATGAAAGCAGTGTATCTTGGAATGATCCACTGTGGGTAAGGAATTATCTGCTGACCTTCTCCCACTGTTTTTCTCACATTGGACACATCCAAATGCTTCTCATAGGTGCCAATGTTCCTGTGATTTTGTTGCCAATTTAGCCTTTATAAGACATTTTCCCAACAACTGAAACATCTATGCGTTTATGCCAAAGGACGGGTGCAATGGTGTTTCCTTATTAGTTGACATCTGCACATGCTGGCGGCAGGTACAGCAGTGGAAATAGTAGGAACACACAGGCAGTAGGACCATAAGAGTGGAGTGGGCTCTTCACAAGGCTCCATAGAGCTGCATGCTATATGTAGTATATACCATATATGTATACTATACATCATCTATTTTGCACATGTACAAGTTGTTGGATAGGAAGTAATGAAAAGAGAATTTTTCTCTACTTTCACAGAGTACATGGTTAGACTACAGAAAGAAAGATGAATAATGATAATAAAAAACTATAAATATTATACTAGAAAAAATAGACAATATTCTGGGATCACTCAGATTTAAAGGATCAGGGAAGATTTTCCAATAAAATTGTATTAAACTAGGAACTAAAAATAGATTGGGAAATAAACAGATAAAGATTATGAGAGAATGGGTAAAGTTAAAATTATATATAAGCAGAAGCTATACCACACTGGAAGATTTAAGATATTTTAAAGTGCTTTAGCTTTCAAAAGTGCATTTATAGTAAAGAAGGGATTTGAAACATAAAAAGAGACCATATTTGATTGTAAAAGAGATTATTCTGACTTTAGCTGAGAAAAGAATTGAAAGAGGTATTACTGGAGACGAGAGGCACATCATGAGATTATTGTAAGTAATCTAGGAAGGCTGGTAGGATTTTGATACGGTTAGAGTAAAATGGAGATATTAAAAAAGAAAACTAAGAGGTCAAATCCATAGGCTGTGACGACTGAATGCAGTGGGGTAAGTACAGGGAATTTACTGCTCAGAATTTGGCTTTGAAACATATAAATATAAAAGTATAAATATCAATATAAACATATACCAAACATTATTTCATTGTACATATGTTCTTCATTTTTCACTTTGAATTCTTTGGAAAAAAATTTATAGGAGTGTTTAGAAAAATAATACAGCACAAAAATCATAATCAAACTAACTGTGAATGTTTTACACTTATATTCATTACTTCTTGATCTAATGTTTTCTCTACTTTTTTTTTTTACTATTCACAATGTTCAGATAATTTAATGAATAAATAATTATGAATAAATAACATCTTGGATAATAAGGCAGGTACTTGTGATGAACATTGGGTATTGTCTGTAACTGATGAATCACTAAATTATACATCTGAAAAAAAATACCACTTATGTTTTTATAGTTTTATTTCCCCAGAAAACTTTCATTTTGCAAAATAAGAAGGGAAACTTAAATTTAAAACTATTGCAACTTACTTGATAGAAATAAAGGATTCTAAACTGTACTGTTATTCTCACAAGCTTCACTCAAGATTCACTCTCTGCTTTCTACTATCAGGTCTAGTCCTATGAATGTCATCACCCAGTTTCCTTTGCCCTCTGTTGTCCCATTGGTTGTAACCAATGAGAGGTGCCAAGAGGAGGTTGAAAGGCACACTGATATGAGATTATTATTTATCCTCCTCAATCCCTGTCTCCACTCCATAGTATAGACAGGATCAATAAGATCCTACTCTAGGCTTGCCAGGCCCCCTATGAGTGTTAGAGCTAAAATGGTCAAAAGACACCATAAACTAAATGAAAACTATGGGCCATAAACCGGGAAAAGAGATTGGCAGCATGTAAAGTGGACAGCGTGTTAGTACAAAGAATGAAGGGAATTCAATGAGACAAAGACAACCTGCAACTATAAAAAAAGAGGAAAATATAAATAGGTATTTAACAGAAGAAGGACAAATCATCCAGTAGCATGGAAAATCAATCCTCTAAAATAGAGAAATTAATAGATTCTCCATTTAATACAGGGGCAAAACGTGAAGACGGACAATACCAAGTGATTGAGAAGCAACCAGAGGAACCATTTTTAACATTCAGGGTTGGTGAGAGAATACATTTGTAAACATGTTTTAGAAAATATTTGACTTTATCTAGCAAATATGAATATTCATATGCCCGAAGATTCAGGAACCAACACTGGATACATGTACAACAATTCTAAAAGCAGTATGTTCATTATTGCACAGAGAAAAAAACAATCCAAGAAAAAACTAGATTAACTTCTGTGGTATATTCACAAAGTGAAATGTTATGCAGTAGTAGAAATGAATGGACTACAGTGGCCTCCAACATGAGTGAATCTTAGAAACATAATAATGATTATAAAGATAACTGCTAATAAAAATATCGGATTAAATATGTAAACATGTGTTTATACATGCATGCATAATAATTTTAAGAGCAGCAGATTAAAAAAAACTATCAACATATTGTGTGTAGATACACATTTACTAAAACCATACACACCACAAAAAAAAAAGAAATAAAACAATTTCCTAATGATAACTAGTTATTGGCATAGAAAAAGGAAAAATTTTTTAATGTTTATTATTTATTAAAAAATTTTTTTAATGTTTACTTATTTTTGAGACAGAGGGAGACAGAGAGAGAGAGAGAGAGAGTGGGAGAGGGGCAGAGAGAAAGGGAGACACAGAATCCAAAGCAGGCTCAAGGCTCTGTGCTGTCAGCACAGAGCCCGACACCGGGCTCGAACTCACAGACGACCAGATCATGACCTGAGCCGAAGTCGGGTGCTCAACCGACTTAGCCACCCAGGTGCCCCTAATGTTTATTATTTATATTTGAGAGCGTGAGAGAGAGACAGAAAGAGTGTGAGTAGGGGAGGGACAGAAAGAGAGGGAGACACAAAATCTGAAGCAGGCTCCATGCTATCAGTAGAGAGCCGGACGCAAGACTTGAACCCACAAACCTTCTGACCTGAGGTGAAGTCAGAAGCTTAACCAACTGAGCGACCCAGGCGGCCACAAAACGGAAAGATTTTTATGGAAAGATATGCAGGATTTAATAATGCTCTATTTCTCACTTTACAGAGTAGGCATACAGAGATTATTGGGCTTCTTATACATTTTGTATATTTTAATTTTTTAATTTAGCAAATGTTCATTAATAAAAACAGAAAAAGTTTTTATTAATAAATCAAATAAATAATTAAAAATAAAACTAAAGTTTCAAGTGCTAGTTGGAAAAAAACTTTTTACTGTGTGGTATGCGTGTATATGTGTGTGTGTAATACCCTCATCTCTATGCACTTATGTACATGATCCTTAGATGTGTAATTACATAATTATGATCTACAAATATTTATGTGTAATATGATTCTCACCCTCATTCTGAAATTCCTGTGGAGCTGAAAAATATGGTCCCTGCATCTTATTTCAATATCTTTATTTTCATTAATTGCAACAACAAATAATGAAGAAAAATGATATTTCAGACTCAAAAGTGAAAAGGCAGAAAAGCACATATCAAATAAAACATCTTTCACATCCCATGAAGAACTCACTCTGCTCACTGTGGAAAATGAAATATTGCACATGTTAAAATGCTCTCTGCAAAACATGCATTACACAGCTCTGAATAAACTTTATATTTAATGCCCATAAAAGCAGATTTATTAATTAAGCTGAGCTTGGCATACTTTAGACCCAGAGGGCTGTCTGCAGAATGTGCTTTCATTTAGCTTGGCTGCATTCAGAACTGGAGGCCATATCTTCCAAGAAATATTTTATAGAAGTAGATTGGCCATCACTAATTTAAAGCCTTCCACCTGAGTGGCCTCCTCCACAGTGTCAGAGTGTGCTGCAGGATTTCTCAGTCTCTAATGTAGTAAAACTCTGTTAAAGATCTGATTTCTGCCCCCCTTATCTTACAGCTATTTTTTTTACAATAGTAGCTAAAAGCTTGTGGCTGAAGGGAGTAACATTTGAGAAATGCTACGACCTCTTTACTAATGGAAGAGCTCATCACAAAGAATGGACAGACATTATTAATATATTCCGCCATGTGTAAATTTTGTCCTCGTGATAGATTTCTAATCCTGCATGACAACTTCGAACCAGATCTCAAAGGAAATACCAAGCCCATTGTTAATTTAGGGGATATATTTTCGAAAAGAAAACATGTTTGTAATGTTTTAACAAGCTTGCTCTCTTTTCATTCATATATTTTTTAAAAAATTTTAATGTTTATTTATTTCTGAGAGAGAGTGAGAGAGAGAGTGGAGGAGGGGCAGAGACAGAGGGAGGCAGAGGATCCCGAGCAGGTTCTGCTCTGACAGCAGAGAGCCGGAGGCGGGGCTCGAACTCACAGGACCATGAGATCATGACCTGAACTGAAGTCGGACGCTTAACCAACTGAGCCATCCAGGTGCCCCTCATTTATTTTTAATAAAAGGCCAAGTTATTTAATTTGTTAAACACATTAATATAAACATTATTCGTGTGTCACTATATCTATACATATATACATTCTTCCAGGTTTTGGAAAGCGCTTTTTTTAAAAAAGTTCTTATTAATCATCTTTTTGTTGAAATAGTGTTTCAATTCTCTAAATAGACCTCTTTTTTTTTTTCACTTTTTCCATAATTAAATCTAAACCAGAAGCTGGTACTAAAATCTTCTGAGGAAATTATAAAGGAATTAACAAGATGCATTAGAGAGGGATGAAGCAGGACATTATACACGACATCAAGAAATCCCCTAGAGGGGTGCTTGGGTGGCTCAGTCAGTTAAGTCTCCGAACTCAGCTCAGGTCATGATCTCCAGGTACCTGGATTCGACCCCACCCCCCAACCCCCCTCACCCCCCACCTTCCCCCACCCCCACGCCCCTGCGGGGCTCTGTGTTGACATCTCAGAGCCTGGAGCCTGCTTTAGATTCTGTCTCTCCTTCTCTCTGTACCCCTCCCCTGCTTGTGCTTGGTCTCTTTCTGTCTGTCAAAAATAAATAAATGTTAAAAAAAAATCAATACCCTGGAAAAATATATATTCATAGGTAAACAGTAACCTTTCTAAGTGAAACCCAGTGTCCACCAAATCTTTACCAAACTCTTGTCTCGTGCATGTAAGGTGCCTACAGATATAATACAAATATCAGCTCTGAATCTGAGGCTAGGGAGAGATGATTTAAGGTTAGTGGATATGCAGAAAGTATAAAACTGAAAGGGTAATTCAAGTGTGGTGGGGAACAATTGTAAAAATCAATTCCAGCTTGGTATATATGATATTATATCTTCCTTCACTGCTTAGCCTATTAGATTGTTCAAACGCAGAATGGATGCAAGGACGACCCAAGGACATTGGCAATATGTTATTGTTTGTGACATTAACATGCCCCTCTGCTTTCTTAAAATATTAGAGCGGAACATGGTGGAATACACTTGAAACCATCCAATGGCCTCTCCAAATTTGCCTGCTTTCATGGGGTGACATAGGGAGGGTAGAGAAATGAGTAAACAAAAATTTTATCTGCAAGATTGGGGAAATTTTAAAAACATAGTACACATAATGCTTGATCAATAAAAACCCAGCTTATTAAATACTTTAGGCCAATATATTTTGTCATTTTAGCAGATTATCATTTATGCAATGAATACATCATACTTTCTATCACTTGCAATTCAATTTACATTACCTGTATCATCAAATATTAAACAAGATATAATTTAAAATAATTTATTATGTATTTATTTTATTTTTATAAATCTTGCTTAAGATTCTATTTCTCCCTCTTTCCCTCTCCCCCAGTCATGCTCTCTCTCTCTCTCTCTCTAAAAATAAAAATAAAATATTTTCAGGCTAGTGTTTCATGACACTCACGCTCCTAAATAGTTTTGTACGTTTCTAAACAAGAAACAGAAAATCGAGCTAAAATTGGTTTATTCTAATAATAGATTCCATGCTTCCTTTAACTGAAAAGCCCAAGGAAAAGCAGCCTCAGATGTAGCCTTATAGAGGTGTCAGTGACATCTTAGAACATATTTTTTCTCTCTTGGGTCTACTGTCTGCTGTCCTGTTCTCAGATGTCTCTCCACAAATGATTTTCAGGAAGCTCCAAAAACCTCAGAGGCATATTCTTCTAGGATCGAGTCCAGCAGAAAAGAGACAACATGCTTCCCTAAAGAGTTGAAACATCTTACATTTGGTCTTACTGACTCTGACCAGTCTGAGCTGGGTCATGTGTACATCCTCTGCTTGAACCTGTCAGGAGACAAGAGAGAGTGCTTTTCCTACAACACTTAGAGTAAGAGGATAGTTTCTGGAAAGCAAACAAGTAACAAGACGAGGTGTGGCTGATGGGTGGGAAAATAACAAATAAACGTCCACTCCAACTCTCATGCCTCCTACTTGTTTCCATGCCCAAGGAAGATGTGAGCACATTAAGCTTCAGAGTGAGGATATGCAGAGCAGTCTCCAGAATGATTTTGGTATTGGACTGGGAACCATTATAATCACACAGCTGCTTTTCATAGAAACAATGTATTTGTGTGTGTGTGTGTGTGTGTGTGTGTGTGTGTGTGTGTGTATGCGCGCGCGAACGCGCGGTGGGAGGAGTTGCTTATATATTCCAGGAGCCTAGGTATGGCTAAAGCTACTATGAAGAGAAATTTGGGCCAGACAAGGACAGAAATGATGAGTTGGCAGAAAGCTGTGCATTTCACGATATACAGTTTATTCCAAATCTTCAGTAAACTAGCTAAATCTCAAATTCTGAGCAGACGTCATTGTTTTATTTTGAAGGTTCCTATCAGGTTTTGGACCCAGATCACAAGGACTTGACACCAAGGAGTATGACTAATGAAAACCCACTTTTTTTTTTTTTTTTACATTTTTTTGTTATTCTTGAGAGAGAGAAACAGAGAATGTCAATGAGAGAGTTCCAGAGAAAGAAAGGGATAGAGAAGGGGGTAGAGGATCCCAAGCAAGCTCCGTGCGGACAGCAAAGAGCCCAAGGTGGGGCTCGAACTTGCAAACAGTGAGATCATGACCTGAGCTGAATTCAGATGCTCAACCAACTGAACCACCCAGGCGTCCCTTAAAGCCCACTTTCTGAGTGAAGACTGAGGATGTAAGCCAGTTGAATTCAGATATTACAGGGACAAATTTTGGTTAAAGGAAGTTATGGGCTTAGCGATTTGACCCAAGTTCACTACATTGCTGAGGACAATATTGTTTGAGGGTACTTTTCTCAGTTCAGTGGAGTAACGGGGACCACTAAACACTCAATATTGTGTGTCCAAAGTTGCCATAATGATGAGAATTTCAGCTTTAAAGAGAAACTTGAATATGAATCCCAGGCTTTCCAATCTGTGTGACCTTGCACACATTATTTAATCTACTTCACCTCAGTTTCCCAAATGGTCAAATTTGTCCTTTTAACTTTGCCACAGCAGCTTTGGCCCAATCATGTTGGTTGCTTGCAAAGTATTTCTCAAATATTTTCCTAAAGGTAGCTTTCAACTTGGAAAGCAGAAACTTAAATAAATATTTATTTGCTTCATGGGCTAGCATTTAAGAAGCCCTCACTAATTATGGATGATTTTTTCTTTATAGATAAATATAGCAAAAAGAAAATAGTTTATTCTACTCACATTATTTATTTTCAATGACAATAAAGATCATAAACTAAATAGAGAAATAAACAAGATCCTCTGCCCTCAAGTGAATTTCTTAAATTGATATCTAGGCAATCAGAGATGGACAAAAAGATAGAAAAGAAAGAATATATCTTTTAGTGTCTGAAATTCATAAGTAGCACCACTTTTGTAGAATTTCTGACATCCTTTGCATTTTAATTTAGTTTAAAATACTTTCTGTTACTGAATGGAAGATTCAAATGTATATATAGTCCAATCTATTACTGTTTTAACATATATCATCCTTTGAAAAGATATCTATCTCAGTTCTATTAAAATACTTAATCATATATTCTTAGGGTACTTTATTGCATTGGATTTATTTGTATTGTATTTTAAGAGTATTTAAAAATCTAAAATAGTATATTTTGTTATTTTTTTCAATTGCAAGTTTTATCATGATTTCAGACAATTTTTTCTCAAAAACTTTGTCCTTTGTATGGCATAGGGAATATAGTCAATAATATTATAATAATTTGTGTGGTGACAGATGTTAACTGTACTTATCATGGTGAGCACTTCACAATGTATATAATTATTGAATCGCTATATTGTACACCTGACACTAATATAACATTGTATGTCAACCATACTGCAATAAAAAACTATATGTTTCATAATGAATACTTTTTCAGAGGAAAATATAATTTAGTTCAACAGGATTAATTTACATGCAATTTATTAGGCATTCTCTATTGCATAATACAAGGCATAATAATATTTTAGTTGCTTTTCTTTCTCAGAAAACAGACCTCATAATCACAAATTCATGTATCAGGTGGAAAATGAAGATTCATCAAATGTAGACCATACAATAGGTAGATGAAATTTGGTTTCATACTGTGAGAGATGGGACAAGTGCAAAACTTCTGTCATAACAATTGAGTATATTAGCAACTTTACATTGGATAAACATGGGACAGATAATTTGTTTTTCACTATAGAACAGCCCCTAAATCCTTTTGAACATTAAAAATTGTTTCTAAGGAAATATTTTTGTAAAAGATATCTATTTTCTTTTCTTTTAACTTTTAAATGTTTATTTATTTGAGAGAGAAAGAGAGACAGCATGAGCAGGGAAGGGCAGAGAGAGAGAGAGAGAGAGAGAGAGAGAGAGATACAGAATCCAGCAGACTACAGGCTCTGAGCTGTCAGCACAGAATGAGATCATGACCTGAGCCAAAGTCAGAGGCCCAACCGACTGAGCCATCCAGGTGCCCCAAAGATATCTGTTTTCAAAAACTGCTCTCTATGTCCATTTGAAACTAAAAGCTTATTAGCCTAAGCTTTTGATCAGAATGTAATGACTTATTAGATAATACAGCTTTTCTCAAATGTGAAAATATAGATATTTAGCAGTTTTAGTTTAGAAGCACTTGCATGAACATCATTCACTCATTCATTCAACTAATAATATTTCAAATAGAGTCTAATACAAGCAAGGCAAAGTTCAAGATGCTAAATAAAAAAATTGGTAAATCATAGTTCATTCTTTAAGGAAAGACAACTTTGGGGGAGGCCGTATAGGGAGAGACACAATAGACAGCATGAACTTTTATAATGCCCTGCATTAAGGTCATTGGGCAATTAGCACAAGTATGAAGCTCAGTCTACAAACTCAACATTGAGACATTAATACTCCCATCTTTTTATATTTCTGTTTATTTCTAATACGTTTGAAAGAACCTTTTTTTTAATGTTTATTTTTTGAGAGAGAGACAGACAGACAGACTGAACATGAGCAGGGGAGGGGCAGAGAGAGAGGGAGACACAGGATCTGAAACAGGCTCCAGGCTCTGAGCTGACAGCTCAGAGTCCAACATGGGGACTGAACTCACAAACCGTAAGATCATGACCTGAGCCAAAGATGGATGCTTAACCGACTGAGTACCCAGGTGCCCCTGTTTGGGAGAATCTTTAAGTCATCTTTTTGGGACCCCACAAACCCACAAAACAAAATTATCCCATCATTTCAAAATAGCTTATTTCCATGGCAACAATGTGAGGCATGGTAAATCGTCATTCTCCCATTCAATGAGGGCACTCTAGCTTGAACTGCACACTAGTCTCTCTGCATCGTCCATACTTGGGACAGAGCCATTTTTGAGGGACTGAAGATCATCTAAATATTAAATCTACATCTGTGAATCTTCTGAAAGAAAACACAGGAAAAATATTTGTGACCTTGAGTTAGGCAAAGACTTTGGAGATATGGCAATAATATCTAACTCATAAAAGAAAAAAATGACACATTGTACTTTTAACTATTCAATTCTTTTGCTCTGTGAAAGATGTTATGAAGAGAATGCTACCAAAAGCCATAAATAGGGATAAAATATTATAAATCACATTTCTGAGAAAAGACTTGTAAGTATACTCAACTCAAGAATAAGAAAAGAGACAACAAACTGGGTAAAAGGTCTAAACAAACACATTGCCAAATGAAAAACATCAATGACAAAGAAATGTAAGAAAAGATGTTCATCATGACATAAGTAATCATTAGAAAAGTATGAATTAAAGTCAAAGTAGATACAGCTACACACGTTAAAACGCCTAAAAACAAAAAATTGTCAATGCGTTTTGCTACGTAAAAGAAGTCTTATAGGTATGGAATTAATAAGTCAAAGAAATAAAAGACACAGCATGAGGAATATAGTCAGTGACATAGTGATGTATGGAGACAGATGGTAGTTACATTTATGGTGAGCACAGCATAATGTATAAACTTGTTGAATCACTATGTTTTACACCTCAGAACTAATGTAACTTTAAATGTCAACTATACTCAAATAAAAATAAAAATAATAATTGTTTAAAAGACAACAGGGGCGCCTGGATGGCCCAGTCGGTTGGGCGACTGACTTCGGCTCGGGTCACGGGTTCGTGGGTTCTAGCCCCGCATCGGCTCTGTGCTGACAGCTCAGAGCTGGGAGTCTGCTTCCAATTCTGTGTCTCCCTCTCTGTGCACCTCCCCTGCTCGTGCTCTGTCTCTCTCTGACTCTCAAAAAATAAGTAAATGTTAATAAAAAAACTTAAAAGACAACTTATCATATAGTTCTATTTATAAGACATTCTGGAAAAGACAAAACTATAAGAATGGAAAAGAAATTCGTGGTTTCCAGAAATTGGTCATGGAAGGAAATGTTGACCACAAAAAAAGAGACATGAGAGAATTGTTGAGGTAATAAAACTGTTTTGTATCATGATTGTTTGGTAAATTTAAGACTTGGTTTATGGTAAAATTTACAGAATTTTAGACCATGTAAGTAGAATTTCACTATATGTAAATTTTTAAAAATAACCATGCAAGATATTGGAGAAAACTGAAATGAAATATTAAAATATAACAGCTATTTTATAATTTTGCAATTCTAACCACACTTAAAGAGGTGGATGTAACCCGAGTTACATTGGAAAACATTGTTTTGAATAGATAATATAACACAAAAGACAAAGACGACTATACAAAAGCTTGTCTTCTGGAAGGGTGTAAGATAATAGCATTCCGGATATTGGTTTCTAAATGACTTTCTCAAATAAAATGAGCAATGACTCCTTGCAGAAGCAATTATCCTAGGGTTCAGAGAGGAAAAGTTCACTAAGATCCTGGAGAATTATTGTGATGCAAAAATATGGAGGTGCACAATAGCCAGTCAGAATCAATTCCAATGGACAAACTTGAAACCATTTATCCCAAACAACAAAGTCATGACAGTGTTTGTTTATAGCCCATAGAGTAAAATATTCACAAACCCATACTGATATAAATTAGTAATTAAACATCAGCTTATTAAATGTGGAGTGAATGAGGAAGGTAAAAATTTATCTTAAAAATCCACAGTAATAACTGTTACAGGCAAGATCCACTCATCAATACAAACTTTAGTTGTCAAAATTTTAAGGAAAAAAAGAATTTCTGTATGGTCCAGAAATCTCCCCCAATACATATATATATATGTGTGTATATATATATATATATATATATATATATATATATATGTATATATATATATATATATATGCAACATATATACATGCATACATATATACATATATGCAATATGTGTGTGTGTGTGTATATATATATATATGTATATGTATATCAATAAAGAAAATAGTAACTGTATAGTTGAAGAAACCTGGAAAGACCACCTTAGCTAATGATTGAGGTTAACATGAGTAGTAACAAGACATAATGATGTCATATAATCTCAATATCAATACACTGAGAGGTCAGATCACTTGTATGGTAGACTAGCTAAAAATGCAAAAGCACAATCTACATGAGAAAACAGGCAAATCCAAATAGAAGGACATTCTACAAAATAACTGACACGTACATTTTAAAAGTGTCAAGGTCATGAAAGATGGATTCTGAGGAACTGTCACAGGTTGGAGGATACTGAGGAAGCATGACAACTAAATGCAATGTAAAATCTTAGATTAGATCCAGGAAAAGAAAAAAAAAGACATTAATGGGAAAATTTAAAAAATCCAAGTAAAGTCTTTAGGTTAGTTACTAGAATTGTACCAATGTTCATTTCTTAGTTTTAATAATTGCACTATGGCTACAGAAGATATTAACATTAGGGGACACTGGGTTAGAAAGCAAACTTAGCATTATTATGACTATTAATAATTGAATTTAGGAGGTGATTATATGAACATATGGTATATATATAATCTTCAATAAATCAATTATATATAAATATATTTATAAATATATATAAAGTAATAATATCTGTATCAAGGAAGATGGAAAAGAAGAATAGATTTATTAAGTATTTAGAAGGCCAAAACTGTGTGTGTGTGTGGGGGGGGGGTTTGATCTATTTGGTGATATACAGTGAGGAGTGGATAATATTAAAATTTATTTTCTGATTTCAGGCTTCAGCAATTATATGCTGATGATATTTTTGTTATAGATGAAAAAACATTAGCTACATATTAAGAAAAGAAAATGAAGTCAATACCAGAGACGTTATATCCAAGGTACCTGTGGGACATCTAAATATACCAGAAAAAATTGGAAGTTCAGATCTGAACAATAGCACTGTAAAAGTAATATATGAATATTTAGTAGTGATTTTACTATCCTTATGCAACTACAAAGTATTGGAACCAGCTTCTCCTTTCTGCTAGTTTTGTGATGGTCATTAAGTGACTTTATCTTTAGGATAAAGTACTATATGATGGGACACCTGGGTGGCTCAGTCAGTTAAGTGTCTGACTTCGGCTCAGGTCATGACCTCCTGGTTTGTGAGTTTGAGCCCAGCGTCGGGCTTTTTGCTGACAGCTCAGAGCCTGGGGCCTGTGTCTCCTTCTCTCTCTGCCCCTCCCCCACTTGTGCTCTGTCTCTCTCTGTCTATCAAAAATAAATACGTGTATAAAAAATTAAAAAAAAACAAAGAAAATATAAGTGAATAACAGGACATTCTTCACTGATAAGCTGTTCACTTAGAATCAGTGGAATCCCCATGGAATCTGTCCAAAATATAGGCAATAAGATGCAGAGCAAAGTGTAGGATTATTATAGTCGTGTTAGACCTAAAAACAAATAATACATGATTGAAAATCAAAGTCTAATGAAATTGTAATAAATGAGAACATAAAGTTTCAGCAACTTTTTTTAGGGGACAAAGTTACATTTATTACCAAATAGGAATGAAAGTATCGCACAGCCTGCTGTCATGAACCTGGGGCAGTTCTGTTGTCAGGAAGCACCAATGGTTTCTTGTATGAATGGCTCACTCCAAGCATAAAGAGCAATATTCTGTTGCAGGATTAGCCACCCCAACACCGGGGTTAGGCAACAGGACCCTGGCAAAGTGGTAGACCTGGATCCTGCAGACTGGGAGACATGTGCGGCTCATAAGAATTGAGAGTTTCTCCACTACTGTCAGGAATGAGGCAAGGATTTCCCCTGTCATCACTGTTACTTGACCCAGTACTGGAAGTCCTAACCACACCAATCATGCAACAAAAAGAAATAAAGGGCATCCAAATCAACAAGGAAGAAGTAAAACCTTCATTATTTGCTGATGGCACGGTACTCTATATTGAAAACCTGAAAGATTCCACCAAAAAATGACTAGAACTGACACGCACATTCAGCAAAGTTGCAGGACACAAAATCAATGTAGATAAATCTATTGCATTTGGAAGAACATTCCATGCTCATGGATTGGAAGAACAAATATTGTTAAAATACATGTATTACCCAAAACAATCTATACATTTAATGCAATCCCTATCAGAATACCAACAGCACTTTTCACAGAGCTAGAACAAACAATCCTGAAGTTTGTATGGCCACAAAAGAGCCCAAACAGCCAAAGCAACCTTTAAAAAGATAAGCAGAACTGGAGGCATCACAATTCCGGATTTCAAATTATATTACAAAACTGTAGTGATCAAAACAGTATGGTACCAGCACAAAAATAGACACACAGATCAATGAAAGAGAATAGAAAACCCAGAAACAAGCCCACAACTATACCATCAATTAATTTTTGACAAAGCAGGAAAGAATACCCACTGGGAGAAAGAGAGTCTCTTCAACAAATGGTACTGGGAAAACCGGACAGCAACACGCAAACAAATGAAACTGGACAACTTTCTTACACTGTACACACAAAAAAATTCAAAACGGATTAAAGACCTAAATGTGAGACAGGAAACCATTAAAATCCTAGAAAAGAACACAGGCAGTAACCTCTTTGACATTGGCCTTAGCAACTTCCCACTAGCTATACCACCTGGGGCAAGAGAAACAAAAGCAGAAACAAAGTATTGGGACTTCTTTCATTGATCTGTGTGTCTATTTTGTGCTGATACCACATTGTTTTGATCACTACAGCTTTGTAATATAATTTAAAGTGGAATTGTGATGCCTCCAGTTTTGCTTCTTTTTCAAGGTTGCCGTGGCTATTCATCAAGTACTGATACATGTTATAACATGAACTAACCTTGAAAGAACTATGCTAAGTGAAAGAAGCCATTCATGAAGGACCACATATTGTATGATTCCATTTATATCAGGTATTCAGAATAGGCAAACTCATGAGGACAGAAAATAGATTAGTGGTTGCCTAGGGTTGGGAACAGGTGCACTGGGTTTGACAGGAAAGGTATGCAGGGTTTTTTTTGGAAGGTAATGAAAATGTTTAAAGTTGATTATGATGATGAGGGCACTACTGTATGAAGATATTAAAAGCATTGAAGTGTATGCTTTAAATGGTTTAATTGTTTAATATATGAATTACATATTGTTAATTTTTTTAATTGTTTTTAATGTTTATTTATTTTTGAGAGAGACAGAGTGCGAGCAGGGGAGGGGCAGAGAGAGAGGGAGACAGAATCAGAAGCTGGCTCCAGGCTCTGAGCTGTCAGCACAGAGCCTGACGCCGGGCTGGAACCCACCAACCGTGAGACCATGACCTGAGCCCAAGTCAGACGCCCAACCGACTAAGCCACTCAGGCGCCCCTATTGTTAAAACGTTTTAAAAATAATATTCAAGTGCTAAGACTGACAAATGATAGCCTTACTGCTGGAAAGTGGAGACTGTGTCTCCAATGTTAAGGGAACTACTGTAATTCTGTTCAAGCCTGTTTTTGTCAATTAGGAATAGAGTCAAAAGTGGTCAAAATTTCCAAATTTACTTAAAAGAAAAAAAAAAAACCTCTGAAAATCCTACCGTTAATGTAAATTCTCCCAGGGTAAAATATTGCAAACTAATTCAACACTGGACAAACAACACATTTGAAGTCAAGTCTCATCACACAAAAGTTACAAAAAGTTGCCATTTTGTAACACGCTATTATTTTGGTATACTGATGTCTTTCACAATGTTTGTGATTACAGAGCAATGTGGCCTCAATATTAATTTCTTCATGCTATCAGGATTATTTAGATATCTATTGTAATAGCAACCATCGATATATGGAAACTTTATAACATTCCAGGCCTGAATATTAACTCATTTGTACATTCTATTGGTTAGATATTATTATCATCCCCATTTTACAGATGAGAAATGTATGCTCCACAGAGTTAAATTACTTGGCTGAAGTCCCACAGTTGTAATGCTGAACTAAGATTTCAAAGCAGTCATCTGATGCCAAAATTCTTCACAATTCTGCTGTACTGCCCCTTTACATGTTGATGTTCTTGGGCACGTGGTTTCTGCCTTGAGGCCTCTTGGAATCTAATAGGGAGAAGACATGACAATTCCAGTACAAGGTGGATGCATTAAAAGAAATACAATAATATGTTATAAAGGAAAGCACTTTAACTTAGGCGCAATGGTTGACAATTTAGCTGATGTTTTTGATGTATAAAGTGAATTTGCTAGAATGAAAAAGAGGAATGAGTTATTTGAACCAGAGAATGCTCAGAATGTATAAAATGTAAGATTGAAAGTCAGAAAGTTACTCAGGAATCATAAATACCATGATGCAACATAGAAAGCGATGGGAATACATTTGGAAATCTGATGAGTGATGGATGGGGACAAATGACAAAAGAAGTAATTAAATGTTCTTAGCAGTGAAGAGCCGTTGAAGGTTTGTGTTTTAGAAGAAACACGATGACATTTACAGTAGAGGCTGATTTGAAAAGAAAGAAGCAAGATAATCATTTAAAAAATGATTACAACAGTACTGGAAAAGATGATAAACACTCATAGAGTGGCAACAACTTAGCTTTGTTTTCAGTGTGTGCTTAAGTGGTTAATGATGTGATTGTGTGTGTGTGTGTGTGTGTGTGTGTAAGTATGTACATGTGTATGTGTTTCCCCAATCATTGAAGATCTTAAAAAAGTATTTGAGCATATCACATGTTTGTTATTTATGCTGCCTTTATAGCACATATAATCTCTAAGTTAAATTTGAAAAAGCTTAATAAGTACTTTCTTTCATAAAACAATTGTATGAAAGTGGACAAAATACTTTTGATTTTAGGTACTGTATCAAACACAATAATTACTAACATAGATAAGAATATAGCAATGTCATTCTAAATTAAATTTCATGTCTGTATTGAGAAGAAAATTCCCCCCTCACCTCCGGAAGGACTTTAGATTACAAGGTAAAGTTTTGTGAAATGTATAAAACCTTGTGAGGGCAAACCAGAATAAACATATAGAAATACAATTTAAAATATACTCATTGGAAGCTTGATTCATAACCTGCTACATGGTTTCATATTCCTCCTTTTATAATATATATTACTGAGAATACGGCATGTAGTATATAAAATTTTTGGTGGACAATACATTTCTAAAACATCTGCCATATTGTAATGAAATGCCCTTCTTTGTAAATTTTTAAGATTCTATTATGACCTGGCATGGAACAAAAATGCAGTTTTGTTTTTTTTTTTTCTTTGAAAAAGGAAAACAGTGCCACCTAATGTTAACTATCACTAGTAAAACATATGGAAGTTTACATAATCTTGCAGAAAATAATTGATCTCTCAAAATACTTTCTTAAAATAATTTTATGATTAAGTAAATTACAATTTGAGATTTATATGAAAGGAAAATAAAACCTGTATTTGATGCTATGCTTGGTAAAATATAAAATGCATTTTCTGACATGTTCCTCAAGCCCCTCATTTAACTTGTAACTTACTTGAATTGCTATGTAAAATATTTTGTAATGGGACATATTTATAGTGGGTACCCTTACATTCTGTGTTGCACTAACACAGAGGTATTTAGTAAATATTTACTGGTTTGAATTCTCCTACATAATGTGGCTGTGATAAATAGATTTAAATTCTAAATATAGATAAGAGAATAAAATGACAGGAATGAAGGAATACATATTTAACAGTGTATTTTAAAATTATAGGGGCGCCTGGGTGGCGCAGTCGGTTAAGCGTCCGACTTCAGCCAGGTCACGATCTCGTGGTCCGTGAGTTCGAGCCCCACGTCAGGCTCTGGGCTGATGGCTCGGAGCCTGGAGCCTGTTTCCGATTCTGTGTCTCCCTCTCTCTCTGCCCCTCCCCCGTTCATGCTCTGTCTCTCTCTGTCCCAAAAATAAATAAAAAACGTTGAAAAAAAATTAAAATTATAAAGGTAATGCATAATCATTATAGAAATTGGAAACAATCCAAAGAGTAGAAGCAAAAATAAATGGTTTCATTAGGCACAAATAATCTTTTATTTTTATTTATTTGTTTGTTTGTTTGTTTGTTTATAATTCTGGACTATTTCCTTAGCAGGTTTGTTTAGTGTTTTTTTTTTTTTTTTTTAATGAGCATGAATTATTTAGGGGTACCTGTGTAGCTTAGTTGGTTAAGCTTTGGACTCTTGGTTTCAGCTTAGGTCATGATCTCACAGTTTCATGAGTTCAAGCCCGTTTCTGGCTCTGCACTGACATCACAGAGCCTGCCTGGGATTCTGTCTCTCCCTCTCTCTCTGCCCTTCCTCTACACACACTGTCTCTATCTTTCTCAAAATAAATAAAATAAACTTAAAAATGTGATTTAAAAAATTATTTAAAAATTTTCAAATCAATTTGAGCTTTAAATCTAACTTATAGTTTATTTTTAAATTTCCAAACCTTAATTTAGTGTTTCCATCATATTTATTCAAATGGAATAGTGTCATTTACTTAACCAATTTACTATTTGGGGATATTAGGATGCACCATATTTTAATATATTATAAAATTTAAGCAATGTTATGGTGTATATCTTTGCCACATATTCTTTTAGCAATATATTTTAAGATTGTATCTTTATGCCAGAAGGAGAGAATTCATATAACTTCATAAAGTTGTTGATGTTCTGCATTTTCCCACCTGTAACTTTTAATTCCACATGATTTTTAAAAAGAAAAATATCAATAAAAAGAATCCTTATTTTAATATTAAGAACTCCAAAACACCCAGATTATCATTTTGAGTCGAAATTAAAACCCAAATCTTTATGTATTAATTCAATACTATCCTACTATGTATTAATATATAAAAGAAAAATTACATTTCAGCTTTTATTTATGCCCATGTGACTGAATATTCTTTAATTTTTCATAAAAAATAGTTCTATGGTCTCCATTTAAATGTAATTTAACCCCATTATCTCTCTAACATAGAATATACTTAAGTTAGCATATCAGAAACACAAATTCTTACTAATGTTAGATTAAGTAGATATGTTAATCAATTTTCCTAAGACCATCTTTTTCCTATGGAATTGATAAAATAGTATTTACTGAAGTATAATGTAGATACAGCAGCTTACACTGATCATAAATGCACAGCTCGATGAATTTCCACATAGTGAATACGCACATTTAACCAGAAGCCAGTTCAAACAGCTCACCAGAGGTCTCTTCCATCTCCCATGTTTATATTTTTCTTAGGTCACTACACCACCCCTGCCCACCCCCACACCCAAACAAAGGTGACCACTCTTCTGAGTTTTAACACCACAGAGGATCAATTTATAAGTGGAATTCTATAATTTGTATATTTATGTGGTGGGTTTCTAGTACTCAAAAATATGTAAGCTTCATCCATGTGTGGATTCAAGTAGTTACAGTGTGTTCATTATCATTGGTCAGTAACATTCCATTGTTAAAAATAGACCAGAGGTTGTTTATATATGCCACTGTGCCCCATAGGCCAAATTTGGCCTGTCCCTTTGTTTGTCTGTCCCTAAAGTTTTATTGAAACACAGACACAGTCATTTATGTACTTTCTGTGATTACTTTCACACTATGGAGAAGTGGAAAAGTTGTGACAGAGACCATATGTCCTGCCTATGTACTAAATAATTTACTCTCTGGCCTCCTACAAGAAAAAAAAAGCTGACCCCTGACCTACGCTACATATGATGAACGTTTACTTTGTTTCCAGCTTGGAGCTTTTAAGAGTAGTGCTGTTATGAGCAGTACTGAAAATGTACTTTGGTAAATATATAAACACATTTCTACAGAGTTTCTATAAAGGACTAGAATCCTAGTTCCGTGGATCTGAATGTGGTTACGTCAGATGATATTAGTAAAGAGTTTTTGTGTCTTTTAAATAAGTCTACCAGCTTACATAAGTATTCCAATTAATCCACACCTGCTGCTGGGCTGACTTGGCATATCTTCATTTTATCCATTTTGCTGGGTATGTAGTAGTGTCTCATTGTGATTTTGATTTCCGTTTCCTTACTAATTAAGTTGAGCATCTTTTAGTATGTATAAGTGGCCTTTTTGGTTATCTTCCTTCACAAAGTGCCTATTCAAGTAAGTCCTTTTTCTCTTTCCTTATTGGGCTCTCTTCCTTCTCTCTGTTGTAGAAATCTATAAATATATAATGGATGTGAGTCATTTGTAGATATGTTTATTGCAAAATGTTTTTCCTACACTGTGGTTTGCCTTTTTCACTCTCTAAATTATATTTTTAAAAAGTGAAGTTGTGAACTTTAATGTGGTATAATTTATTCATTTTTTCTTAAATATTTGGAAACGTTGTTTTCCTTTGCAAGAAACTTTGAACACTCCAAATTCTTGAGAAGATTTGCCTATGTTTTCTTTTAAAAGATTTACCATGTTACCTATACATGTAGATCCTCAATTTACCTAAAGTTGACTTCATTGTGTATGTGAGGTATAGATGGTGGGATTTTTTTGCTTTTTTTTTTCAGTATAAATATGCAATTTATCCAGCACCATTTATTGAAAACATAATCCTTTCCCCCTTGCCCAGCAACATCATCTTTACCATATTAGATTTTAATGTATTTTTCTCCACATGTTAATTTTCCTTATTTTTTTGGAATATCTATTATATTCCATCTTTACTAATCAGTTTTAGTATTGTAGCCTCCTAAGTCCCAATAATTGGTAAGGCAAGTAATCCTACATAACTCCTCAAAATTAATTTCATTTTTTTATAAATATAGTAATGTTCACTAAATAGTCTGTGTACTATCTTTCATTCGTCTGCCTTCTGAAGTTAGGCAAAGCTATGTGATTAGTCTTATTGAAGTGTTTACAAACAGAAGTGTCACTTCTGGGCTAAAGCATTACTGAGGACAAGAGTTTCCTTTGACTTAATGCCAGGTTTCTGTGTGATTATTAATATTATACCCGAATTATTTATTTCAAAAAAAGACACTGAATCATGGAATGATGTTTGCCAGATGGATATTGCTGTCATCCACAAAAAGAATCTCCAATTAAATAGAGGTCTTGTCAGCCAATATGGCAAAGCACAAATGAATAAAAGAACTCTTCTCCCAGGAAAAAAAAAAGAATGAAATAATCAGGTATGTGCAGCTCCATGTAATGCGGATTACTTCACATTTCTCAAGAAAAAACAGTCTCAAGAATCAGTTTGAGCCAAGTCATAACTTAATAAGAACAATTCCACTGTTGCTATGGAAACCAACATAGTAGAGATGCATCATGTTTTTGTGTCTCCTGTCTCCCCTTCCAAACCCCCAGAGCATTGGGGCACAGAATCATAAAGTAATTCCAACCACCAAGGTTATAAAATCTTATGAGGAGTGATGGGGACCCTGAGTTGGCTTGACCACTGATCCACACATCACACTGGGACAATATAGCAAGTACAGTCACTGAAATTCATAGATAAGGAGAGAACAGGCTTCCTCAGGATGAGCTATAAAAAGAAGCACCTGTAGTAGGAACCCAACATATGTTATACCAAAACCACTGGCAAAGCAAACTCATTCAATTACCTTCTTTCAAACCAACTATGTATTACATTTAAAGGGGAAAAAGTGAGTAGTTCATTGACACAAGCTTTTCAGCAAAAATTATTATACAACTTATATGGATTAGTAGTCAATAACTTTTTGTCTCCTATATTTAAGGGAGAAAAGGTGAAAACACAAAGATACCTATATACATGTAAAAAGACGAAACTGGACTTCAGAAAATTAATTCCTCTCACACAGGGAGGAAAGGAAAAGATTTTTAAAAATATTTTAATAAATGCTGCATTATACAGTTTTTAACACATATACACACTTATACATGTATATTCCTCTATCGATCTTTTGCTAGAAATAAAACACATAAAGCATGTTAAGCCATTAGTCACCTGATAAATACACTTTTTGGATTCAGATGCCTTTTTAGGACCTCTTTGACTGGACTCATTAAAACCAAGAATCACCTATTCATGCTCTAATTTATAGACAGGCATAATTTATATATTTATTTATTTCATTTATTATATGCTAGTATATATTTATTTATAGTATTATATATTTATATGTACATGAAACATATACTATATGTAGATATATAGATACAGATATACCTCCCATATACCTCCAGAAATATGTTAACACTTTATCCAACTTTTTTTCTAGAATTCCTATACTGTAATTACATGTACAAGGGCATGTCAGTGTAAGGCAGAAAGTGATGTAAGTAACCTTTTTGGATCATATGATCACAAACGTATTAATGATAGAACTGATTCTGCATTTGGGGACACCATCAAAGCCTTGCTGTAGTTAAACATGTATTAGGAGAAGCATAGAAAGCTTCCAGGTAAGAGTGTCCATACCCCAGATTCCCAGATTGGCTAACTGGATCAATCAATTCAATTTATCTAACACTTACTGAGTGCTAAAAAAACATAAAAAGCTTATAATTATTACTACAGAAGTATTAGGTAGAAGGAAATAAACCTTATCTTGAAGTACTTTTTCCCCCCATGTTTATTTATTTATTTTGAGAGACAGAGAACATGTGTGTGAGTGGAGAGGGGACCGAGAGAGAGGGAGAGAGAAAATTCCAAGCAGGTTCCCTGCTGTCATCGCAGAGCCTGACACGGGGCTTGATCTCACAAGCTGTGAGACCATGACCCTAGCCAAAATCAAGAGTTGGACACCTAACCGACTGAGCCACCTAGGCACTCCAGGAAATACCTTTTAAAGAGGATTTGGGGCACCTGGGTGGCTCAGTCAGTTAAGCGTCCGACTTCAGCTCAGGTCATGGTCTCAGGGTTTGTGGGTTGGAGCCCCGTGTCAGGCTCTGTGCTGTAGCCTGTTTCAGATTCTGTTGTGTCCGTCTGCCTCTGTCCCTTCCCCATTCTCATTCTGTCTCTCTCTGTCTCAAAAATAAGTAAACATTTAAAAAAATTTTTTAAGAGAATTCAAGTGTTATTGTGGCTTCAGAGATGGCTTTGTAGTTTTTTCAGGGTGCTTGAAGTATAGATGAGAGTTTGATAATAAAGATAGAAGAAAATTTCAAATAAGGGAACAGCATGAACAATAACAGAGTATAGGAGATACAAAAAGATGTTATTTAAGTCAATTTCAAAAAAAGAGACTTTCTCCACTCCAAATTATTATATATTCAGCATGTAGTGTCTCTGATCTCATCACTGTAAATTTTAGTAGCTCAGAGATACTTCCATACTTTCCTTCGAAGAAAATTAATTTTGATGTCAGAGTTAATGACCCAAATTTCACTACCAGATTACATTACTGATTCATTTCTGCTTCATAACATTTACATTTCTTTTCTGCTTACGAACTTGACAATATTTTAAAAGTAGTTTGTAAATTCAAAACTTGATTTTCAATCTTAACAAATTTTCAATTTATTTCAAAATCTTTAGCAGTCTTCTTTTTATTTCCTTTTTCATTTGAAGTGGCCCTGTGTTTGGTCTGTTCTTGAATAATGAAATATTGCACAATTATATTTCATTACATACAAAGTGCGAAAAGTAAATATTTTAGAAATGTCAAACTTTATAGGTAAAATAACTGACTTACAATGCATTTGAATAATTGTTAAAATTTAAGACAAGGTTACGTTTGCAATTATAACTATTCGGTATATAAATAATATAAGTATAGGGACATGGTTTGTCATATTTTCATAAGGAAAATTTCATTTTAAGGATATAAAAACAGTATCATTAAAAAATAATCACAGATTTTAATGTATTAAAATGCTTACTTTATATATTTGATTATTATTAATTGTAATTCTAGATTTTGTAATTTATTAATATATACCTTGACTGATTCTTTATTCTGGAATAAACAACTAAACTGTTTGGTTTGAAATCCCAAACCTTCCATAATTAAATCTCCAAAAAGTTTCCAAGATATATTTTAATTTTACTTGCATAAGTTCTCTGATTCTTTTGAAAAGGTCTACAGGATTTGTAATCATTTTACCTCTGTGAATTGACTAGGAAAATGTCATTAATTAATTATTTTCACCGAAACAACTAGTCTTTCATGGATTATAAAATGCAGCAGAAGTGACATTTTGTTTTTTGATACCTTTCAAGACGAAGTCACCTATTCTGATCCAACAGTCTCTGTGATTTCTGTATCTTTTGACCAACATGTACCATGCTCATGCTAAATATATTCCTGTTGGTAGGACTATATTGCCGTAAGCTGGGACATAAGTCGGTCTGTATGCTACGCACCATCTCAGGGCATTCCTTTTATTTCCATCCTTTTCTCACATACCTGCCCAACATGCCTTGGAAGTAATGTTCAAAAGCTCTGGTATATACAGGGGCGCCTGTGTGGCTCAGTCAGTTAAGCATCTGACTTTTGATTTCAGCTCGGGTCATGATCAGGTTCATGAGTTTGAGCCCTGCGTCGGGCTCTGCGCTGGCTTGTGAAGCCTCCTTAGAATTCTCTCTCTCCCTCTCTCTCTCTGCCCCTCCCCTGCTTGTGAGCTCTCTCTCTCTCTCAAAATAAATAACGACAACAAAAATAACCTCTGATATGGTATATATTACCAATCACTAGTCTCATGTACTGCCTGGGACAAGTGTTCATGCTATTTTACCATTCTTATTTAGACATATAATAAAATGTATGTTTCTACATTAGAATACTTATACTAAATAGTCTGTTTTATTTTATATTGATTGCATTTATTATTGTATATTATTATTCATGCTTAATATTATATGCTTCTAAAATAGAATGTCTCCTATGTTTGACATCATAATGAACTTATTGCTGTCCTAATAATGATTCTTGATTTCAGAAAAAGAGGTAATACCTTGCAGTATCTTCAAGAATTAAATTAACTTATTTGCAACCCTTTGGTGAGAACTATTGTCTACAAAAGTACCCTAAAAGTTGTGCCAAGTAGATACACTTCCTGCCATTAAGAAGTTTACAGTATAATTCTTCTTAACATCAAAGCAACAACAGAAAGAAATATTTTTTGCAAGTACTCAAACTCCTGTTCCATAAAGGAAGTTCATAAAGTTTTGGGGATAAGTAAATGAAAACAATAATCTTAGGGACCGAACTTTGTCATCATGTTTATGAACATGGAAGAAATAAACAACATCTAATTTCAAAGAATATAAACAAGATTTATCTGCTAGAGCCAATTTCATTCCACATGCTTATACTATACCAGGAAATAAATAAATGAAGACTCTTGAAAATGTGTTTTTTCTCTTTATTAAGAATCCCTCCCCACCCCCATGACAGTGTAGTTCAAGAAATATCACAAAATACACAAATGTCACAAGGCTTGATTAGTTGCCAAATTATGTTACCAACAATTAGTGTTAAGAGAATTTGAAATTTGGCATATTGTGTTTATGAAAGATACACTCATATGCATATATGTTAATTCTCTTTTGTGCATTTTATCTCACATCAAAAATGTATTATCAATGAGATAGCATTGTGTGAAAATGGAACAAATTGCACACATTACCATTTCAGAATACGGCTGCCTGCCTTTTCAATCTGTTCAGGCTAAGCCTCCAATTCACTTTAAAGATGAAAGTTTGTTTAGGTAAATGAAATAATTATAGCATTTGTATATTAAGAATAAAACCTAGTCAATCAAAAATGTTGTTTATAAAGAGTTTACACCAATCCATAAGGAGGGTTGCAATACAATGTTTAACGAAAAATGCATAGCTTAAATCTATATTCTTTACTTATTGCAAATATTTTTGTATATAAATGAGTGTGAGTATAAAAGAAGTGATATGTATGTATAGATATGTGCTTGTATAAAATAAGTAAAGTGACTTAAAGTAAATATACAAAAATGGAATCAATAGTTGAATCTTAGTGTTTCTGATAATTAACATCAATAACTATGAATGATTACTAAAATATTTACATACATTTAATGTTGACAGTAGCACTGCAAAGTCCTGGATGCTCTGCTTGTACAGACCTGCTTCATGAGCCTCCCCACCTTCATAGCAGCTACAATTGCGCAGACGTTTTGTAAAATCTCATCCTGTTTTCTTCTTTACAGTGAATTGGACTTTGGCCGAGCATTGGCCCAAACTTGGGTCAACCAGGGTACCTTTCATGGTCATTTGTCATCTGATCTGAGAACTCGAAAAAGAAACATGAGGGTTTACATGACAAGAAAAATGGAGGTGGGAGATGGTTGGTGTTTATTCCTGTATTTTCGAATTCCCTTCGATACCACTTTCCTCCTTTCTGAGATCCCACTATATTTCCATATCTGAATTTATGACACACCCTATTTGTACGCTGATAATTAATTTCTGAATGTGCTCCTGTGAAATTGAAATCATTTAAAACCAACATAGTACAATTACTCTAATTCTCTGAGGAAATTGAAGTTAAGGGAAGTGAAGTCCCTTTCCCCAAAGTCATACAACTACTGGAGCTCAGAGGTATCTTTTGGACTCAGGTCTGACTTCAACATCCACACTCATTCCCTTACTCCAAGATCGGGAAGAGTGAGGGATTACTGATGACTCATAAGCTTTTAAGTTGTTTTGGGGGCGCCTGGGTGGCGCAGGCGGTTAAGCGTCCGACTTCAGCCAGGTCACGATCTCGCGGTCCGTGGGTTCGAGCCCCGCGTCAGGCTCTGGGCTGATGGCTCAGAGCCTGGAGCCTGTTTCTGATTCTGTGTCTCCCTCTCTCTCTGCCCCTCCCCCATTCATGCTCTGTCTCTCTCTGTCCCACAAATAAATAAACGTTGAAAAAAAAATTTAAAAAAAAAGAAATAAAATAAATTGTTTTGAAATTTTTCCTATATTTTCCAAATTTTCTATAATAATAATTTATATATATATGTACATATGTGTGTGTGTGTGTATATATATATATATATACATATATAATTTGTACATTGTAAGGCTCTATTATTAAAATTTGAGAACTTGAGCATATAATAGTTATCTGGAGTTGGGGATTGGAGTGTTGAGTTCTGTGGAAAGGAGGAAATGTATTGAAATGATACCAGAGACCAATTTTATCTGTTCTTCCTCTTTTTGTTTTTATATATTATAGTCAATTGTTGGATATATTCCTTGTTTGCCTAGGAGTGTATGTTATGCAGTTTGGGATATAGTAATACATCTATATATCTATTCTATCTGTGTCTACATCTGTATCTACACACACACAGATCTGTACTTTGCTGCTATATGTTGAGCCTATGTTATTAGGTGCTTATGAATGAATAATGAATATGTTTTCCAGGTAGATTAAAACTTTACATTATAAAATACTCCTTTTTAACTCTATTAATGCTTTTAGCTTAAAGTCTGATTTAGCATTATAAATATAGCCATATCAACTTTCTATGTATTGATATTTTTGTTATATATGCATTTTTAAACTCTTTATATCTTTTTATTTTAGATATCTTTCTTATAAAAAGCAAAGTTTTGTTTTTTTTTTTAAAGTGGGATATCTTTGACTTATAATTGGACTCTGATCCATTTACATTTGTTCTTAGATCAATATTTTTGAGATAGATCAAACCCTTTTTGGATTGCTTTATCTTTTTAATGATTCTACCTGTTCTTGTTTCTCTCATTTTTTACCTAGTCTTTGATTGATTACTATCATTAGTGATTCCCCTGGAGATTTCAAAATGATTCGTAACTAATCAAGGTCTAAATATCAATCAGCTTTTTACACCTTCTACAAAAATATGCAAGGACTTTAGAAAAATAAAGTTCCCATTATGCCCTCCTGATTATTCCTCTTGCATTGCCAACATTCATTTTTTAAATTTCTTTTTTAATAATTGTTTTAAAAGTTTATTTATTTAGAGAGAGAGAGACAGAGACAGAAAGCAAGTAGAAGAGGGGCAGAGAGAGGGAGAGAAAGAGAATCCCAAGCAGAGGCATGGACTCATGGATCTCTCATGAGATCACCTGAGCAGAAGTGGGATGCTTAACGGACTGAGCCACCCTGATGCTCTGCATTTCCAACATCCAAATGGGAGCTTTACCCTTCTTCTGGGAGAACAATTTTTACTACTTCTTGTTCTGTCATCTGCTGAGTATATATATATATTTAGTTTCCTTAATTTTGTCTGAAAATGCAAAGAGGTTTTTCAACTTTGGAGATGTTTAAGTCAACAGTTGGGTTTAAGCTTTTGTTACTGTTGCTTTAAGCTTTTGAAAACACATTGGTAAATAAGGAGAAAGGGAAATTGACCTCAAATATCCGGCTCTCTGAACCTCGTTAAAGCTGGTTCTGGCCTGGTGTGTAAAGTAAATACAGTGGCATTTCAAGTCATTTAGTGGTTAAAACAATTCTACGTATTTTCTGCACAGATGAATGGATTGCTTGAATGGTTTCTGTCTGGGCCAGATGTGGCTATTCTTGGCTGGGCGTGCCCCTGTATTTATGGACGAGTGACAAAGTGCTGGTTGGTTTAGGATGTCCTTGCCTGGACACGCTCAGCGATGTTCCATGTGTTATACCATCCTCGGGCAGGATAGCCTGGCCTTGGTCTAATCGTGGTGGCAGAGTTCCAAGAGACAGGACGGAAGCTTGAAGTCTCTTTTGAAACTTAGATTCAGAACTGGAAAACTGCCACTTCTGTCAGATTGCTTTGGCCAAAGCAAGTCTCAAGACCAGTGTAGATAAGGGGGCAGGAGAAAGATTCCACCTTCTGATGGGAAGAACCAAAGAGTCCCATTGTAAATGGTCCAGACATCGCAAGTAATCTATCACAGCTGGTAATACTTGATGAATTTATTAGTACTCTCTTGCTTTTAAAGTGATATGCGAATATATCTTATCTGGCTTTTCTAGTTGTCCTCTGAGGTGGAGGTGATCTGATTTATTTAGTCTAGCATTAGTATTACTGGGAGACTATTATTTCTGCTTTCTAGGAACTCTTATTGTACAAACTGGCACAGCTAGCAATCGTGAAACTATTATATTTTTGCAATAGTGGAACTATTACATTTTTGTTAAAGAAAGACAATAATTATGTAAGCGGCATTACTTCCCCCCACCCTCCCCACTAAGCAGTAATATTCACTCAGTCACATAAAATACACTGGCTGGGAGGTCAGGCAGTTGTTTAGTGATACTCCATTTGCTCCCAAGGGGTTCATATACTAGCATGCTTAGTTATGTTTACTTCAAGTGGCTACATCATGTAAATTTAGTTCTTGACATGCAATTCAGGAAATTGAGTCTCTTTTATACGGTTCACTGATTATAAAGTCCATGCACAGTTTATTGGATAGTTTCCACTCAATCAGTCTGCCTGGCATAATTTTTCCCAAGGGATTGGAACTTGATGTTGTTATTTCAATCCCAAGTAGATCTCCTTGCATTGTAATAGTTGGGAACTCATGATTTCCATTTACACTGACTTTCACAGACGTGCTAAACTGTTGTTTCCTTTTCCCCGCTAGCACCAACGCGAGAAAAACAAACCGAAGCCAGTTGTAAGTAAAATAAGAGTGAAGAGGGTATGCTCCATTAAACAACTGCTTGGAATATTTCCCATTATTTTCTTTTATTCCACATGAGGAAGAAGCAAAATTATTAATTTGTAAAAAGTACCTATTGTTTTCTCTTTGGCAACGTCACCAGTTTTAAATCCTGCACTCCCCAAATGACATTACTCTTTATCAAATTATTAAATTGGTAATGTTTAGTATGGTAGAGAGACAGCGTAACTTACCTCACTAGCCCATTTAATGGAAGAATAATGCTAATTTCAAAGGCTGCATGGTATGGTTCATCACAACTTTACTTTCTTCTTTTCAATATTTATTTTTCTAAAGATGATAAACCAATTAGCAAATATTAATTCATTTGCTACCTTATGACCAGCACTAGACTCTCAGAAATGAAGGCATGAGAAATATCCCTTTTTAGAAGAACACAGATAAAAAGATGTTTAAAAAAGAAGCCTCCACATTTAAAGTGCAGAGTAATTAAATGCATATGTAAATACATTTTTAATACTCATTGTAAAAAGTCACACCCCAAAACTGATTTCTAAGGACCATACAAAACACTGTAATTCCCCCTGGCTATTCTTTCAAATTGCAAAAATGTCTATCTCCCTCAGAACTCCCAAAGCAGTAAATTTATAGTAATTATATAGATAAATATCACAATCTACCTTCCTGTGTAGTTATTTATGACCAGATGATGTTTTTTACTCTGGAGAATAAATATTTTGATTAGTAGAGTCTATTTATTTACATATGCTCCATAAAGCCCAATGCATTAACTGCACATAATAGGTAATCAATAAACAGCAGTGACTGATTAGTCATTGAATAAAAGAGTAAAAATCAGTGAGTAACTTAAAATTTGTTTGAGGATATTTTAGGCTTGAAAACAAATAGTATGTAAATAAGCAAAATTCTGAGAAGGGCATTATAGAAAAGCAAGGTGTATAAGAAATATGCGACAAATCTGGAGATAGTGAATATATTTTCCTAGCTGAAATACAAGAGGCCATTGTGGATTATGGTGGAAAAGCCATAATTTGAAGTCAATCTATCAAAGGCTCTGAATATCAGATGTCAGACTTTAGGCTTGATGACAAATATTTAAGTCAATCCTGGGTCTTGATTAATGGAATAACATCCAGAAAGCAAATCAGCTCATCACTCTCCTCACTAACCACCAGCTGAGCAAATTTTCCTCAACAAATGGTGTAAATCCTGTGAACGAACGAATTGCACCCTGACTAACCGCCGGAATTTTTCTCAAAACAATCTTCTGCTGGAACGCTTGTCCTTTACTCTTTCTTTTTGCTTATGCCTACTAAGGTCTCAGTTTAGACCTAAATTTACGTAGGCAACCTCCTCTTCCACAACACAAATCCCATAAGACATACTTCATGTGTTCCTATTTAGGTATTATTACACATCTTTTCACCTGTCAGAAAAATCTTCAAGCTTCTTTAAAGCACCCACAGATTTCATCTCTTCTTCTAACACCAGAACCTAGCATAGAGCCCGGCACACATTAAGTGCCCAATTGTGATATTTGATTGAACCGTTGGTAATGCCTTACGTGGTATACAGCAAAATCGTGGCTTCTGCCCTCCAAATGCCTACAGTAAAATTAGACAAAAAAGATAATCTAAAAGAAGTTAAATAACAACAAAAATGTAAGCAATATCAAACATACACAGTGAATAGTGTAGATGATGAGCTCTTCAGTTTTAGAGACCAGGGAGGAAACTGTGTGATCTGTACTTTCAGGGAGGAATCACAAATGAACTAGGATTTGAGCCGAGAGTCAAAGGATCCATAGGATAAACTGAGAAGACACCAGAAAAGAGACAAATCCGTGTGAGATTTAGTGTAAACAAATACAAGAAGAAAACGGAAAATTACAAGGTATACTCCATGAGCACAGAGCAGACCAGTTTGTCAATGTGGAATTTCACATAGGCAGTAGTAGATGGTGAGACTTGATAACCAAATGAGGAATAAAGGTGAAGGGGGTCAAGAGTTACAAACTTCCAGTTATAAAATAAATATATCATGTTCAGCATAGTGACTATAGTTAATATTGTATTACATATTTGAAAGTTGCTACAAGGGTAGATCTTAAAAGTTCTCATCACAAGAGAAGAAAATTCTATAACTATGCACGGTGATGGATATTAACTAGATTTACTATGGTGATCATTTCAAAATATATACAGATACTGAATCACTATATTGTACACTTGAACTAATATAATGATAAGCATCAATTATATCTAAAATATAAGGATAGAGTATGAACACTCTTTAATCATGGTTCTGGGATGCAGGATTTAGACAGACCCTCTGTTAAGACAGAAAATGAGGATCAGAGCTTCTGTCCTTCAAATGTACCACCTGCATGAACCACCTCCCATGTTATTATTAATTCAGGTCGGCCATATTCTCTTGCTGTTTTCCATCTTTATTTTCTCCCCTTAGCCTTGACTATATGCTGATCCAAAGAATTTTTTTTTTTCATCTAAAGTCTGGCATTTCTTATTGCAGTAGTTGGTATCTAACCTTGTTCCTGCCTCTATTTCCATTTCTGCCTTACCACCAACAACTGAATGCTAGCCATACTCTTTAATGTTCCTACCTCCATGCATTTATGGCTTCAAGTTTCTTTGTTTTTGTTTTGTTTTGTTTTGTTTTGTTTGCTTTGCTTTGCTTTGCTTTGCTTTGATTTTAGCCAGTCCAGCTGTTTTCTACATTGGTGCATGACACAGAAAGTTTACCAAACAAAACTATCCAGATTTTAGCCCAAACACAATTAGCGTTAGAGAGAATAAAATAATAAAAAAATAAACAGCAATAAAAAATTATCCATGAAGACTAATTTACAACTGTGCATAAAAAAGACTAGAGGGAAAGACATGAGTTTACTTTAGTAGTCTAGGTGAACTTATTAGAAAAGTATTTTTTCAATGTTTCTGGATTTAATGGATTCTCTAGCCCATCCCCTGTCTATATTCAGGGATGGGACACAAGTGATGGTTCTAAATATATTACCCTTCTGAAACTTGTGAGTGGGCCCTTGGCACTAATGTATTATAGCATACAGCATAGCCTATGATAATAATGGGAAATTGAAATTACTTCCATTTGAGTAAAATAGAATGATGCTCTAGTTAAATATATACAACCAGCTTCAGTTACAGTATAAATCATTTGTAATGTTATTTTATAAATCATAACTCTGAGATAATATCTGGAAAGCAGTTGTTGAAAGACAGAATGGGCTGCTCCATCTTGAGCAGCACCGAGGTTTCCTCCTACAATGGGAAATTCCATTCGCCTTATTTTCACTTCTTTTTAAAAATTGTTTCAGAGAAATGCTCAGTCATTGCCTAGTTCTCTCAAACATGTCAACTCTTTCGTTTTTTTACTTTATTCATTCTATTTGAGACTATTTTCTGATGTGTCTAGTCAGGATGACATTTGTTTACTACATTAAAAGAAGCTATTTCTAGATGCAATTACGAAGTAATTTGTCTTCTGTCAATATGCCTCCATTTTTCTTAAACTCACTCAAATACAAAGTCACACAGACAGTACCCAATTGTTCTTATTTCACACTGCCTTTCCTTTCCTGGAATATTTGTCTATGCTTTGGTGGGAACTTCTAAAACCTAATTTAAAAAGAAATTCTTCTTGATGTTTTGATTTAATCATTTCCTCATGTAATTGGGTACACACCAAAAAATGAAACAAAAACAAACCGACCTGTAAATGAAAGGCGAGGTATAATTTTCAAATTGAAATCATGTTGTATGAAAATTTTACTATCAATATTCCATTGGAAGCAAGGAAGAATTTTCCAAAAGTATCAAAATGTGGATTACTGAAAAGAGATTTTAAAAATAGAAATGAACATGATGTACCAAAACTGTATCTCACTTCATATTTGATCCTGGCCTACAGATTGTTAAATACAAAGCTTAGTTGTTTTTTTTTTTTTTTTTTTTAACTAGAATCACGTATATTGCCACATTGCCATTTGATTATTAATGCAGAAAATTCGTCTCCCTCCCTGCCTCATAGGATGATTCTTCCAGAATTTAAATAAATATTTATTAAAAAACGATATGCATACAAAGCAAACATTTTAAGTATAATTGGTAAAAATTACCTAATAATAACAAAAGCTGATATGTATGTGCACTTGCCATACACCAGGTATGTTAAGGCGCACTCTCTCTTGTGTGCTCTCTCTCCACATATACTTGATCTTCACATATACTTTCGAAATCTGTTCATCATACACTCTCAGTTCTAATCTCACGTTTTAGGCAAGACTTCAGAACACTTCCAACATTATTCTAAGCCAGATTCATTTCTTAAAGGATCTCATCTCTTTGCTTTGTTTTTTTCAGAATTACTAACATTGTTAGAAATTGTGATTATTGTGATTATTCTTTCAAATATTTCACTCCTCCCATAACCTGTAAACTCCATCAGACCAGATAATATGTAACCCCCTCTCTTCTCTACGAATCTAGCATCCAGTGTATCCTTGAGCACATAATTGGGGATCAATAAATATTTAGTAAATTATTTAATTATTTAACATATTTGCTTATAAAACTTTCTGGACTTGACAGTCATTTTCAGAAGTAGATATTTGATTTACTTTTCTATCCTTCTTTTTTTTTTTTTTTTTTGCCTGAGTATCCTACGTGTTGATGTCTTACCAAAAAAAAATCAACAACTTTATGTTGGTTTTTCAAGTTTATTAATATATAATTGTAGTAATCTTCAACTTATAACCTTGAAAATCTACTTTTCTGTAATTATATTTTATATATAAATATATAATATATTTATATTTTTATGCATGTAATGAATAAAATATAGAAATATGAATAAAATGTATTATTTATAATGTATATGGTTTTCATGTATGTTTTTATATGTAAATATAGTGAATGCAAACATAGTCTATAGTCTATATTTGTTCCAAATGAGGTTTGTATTCCAAACTGTTACATACATATTAAGAATTTATATATATATATATATATATACACATACATATATCTCATCAGATATCATGGCTTGTCTTAAAGTTCATTTGCTTCTGCTTTATAATTTCTATCCTCACACATTTAAAAGGTTAATATGCTTCACATTTACCTGTGTTAAGAAATACTTTTGTTTTCTACCTTTTTTATGACAACTAGTTTAAGCTGATGCAGTTTCTTCATAGTGACACATAGGCCATATTAGTAAGGTTTTGGTTTTTCATGATATAATATTCTTTATTATTAGATAAATATTCTCAAAGTCACTAGTTATTTCACTTATTTTTTTATTCTTTTTAAAAACTTTAATAAATTATAATTAGAATAGTGTTCATGATTTATTCATTTGGGGAATTTATCAAGATTTTTCAAAAAATTTGATAGCCAAGGTATCATCAATCTTTGTGACTATTTCATGATTATATAAAAACAATGGGCATCCTTCCACTGATCTACATGTTTATTTTTGTGCCAGTACCATACTGTTTTCATCACTACAGCATCGTAATATAACTTGAAGTCAGAATTGTGATGCCTTCAGCTTTGTTTTTCTTTTTCAAGGTTACTTTAGCTATTTAGGGTCTTTTGTAGTTCCATACACATTTTAGGATTATTTGTTCTAGCTCTGTGAGAAATGCAGTTGGTATTTTGATAAGGATTGCATTAAATGTGTAGATTGCTTTAGGTAGTATAGACATTTTAATAATACTTGTTCCTCTGGTCCATGAGCATGGAATGTCTTTCCACTGCTTTCTGTGCTCTTCAGTTTCTTTCATCGGTGTTTTACAATTTTCAGAGTACAGGTCCTTCACCTGTTTGGTTAGGTTTATTCCTAGGTATCTTAACGTTTTTTGGTGCAATTGTAAGTGGGATTGATTCCTTAATTTCTCTTTCTACTGCTTCCATATTGGTGTATAGAAATGCAACACATTTCTGTACATTGATTTTGTATCCTGTGACTTTACTGAATTCATGTATGAGTTTTAGCCTTTTTTTGGTGGGGTCTTTCAGATCTCCAATATAGAGTATCATGTCATCTGCATATAGTGAAGGTTTTACTTATTCTTTGCTAATTTGGAGGTCTTCTATTTCTTTATGTTGTGTGACTACTGTGGTTAGGACTTCCAGTACTATGTTAAATAACAGTGGTGATGGTAGACATCCTTGTTTTGTTCCTGACCATAGAGATAAGGGAAACAAAGGCAAAAATAAGCTATTAGGACTTCATCAAAATAAAAAGCTTCTGCACAGCAAAGAAAACAATCAATACAAGCATCAGGCAACCTAGGAATGGGAGAAGATGTTTCCAAAATACATATCTGATAAAGAGTTAGTATCCAAAGTATACAAAGAACTCATAAACCTCAACACCTCCCAAAACAAATAATACAGTGAAAAAATGGGCGGAAGACATGAATAGACATTTTTCCAAAAAGAAGACATACAGATGGCCAACAGACACACTAAACATTACTCATCATCAGGGAGATGAAAATTGAAACTGTGATGAGATATCACCTCACACCTGTCAGAATGTCTAAAATGAACAACACAAGAAATGACAGGTGTGGGGAAGGATGTGGGGAAAAAAGAACCTTCATGCACTGTTGATGGGAATGCAAACTGGTGCAGCCACTCTGGAAAACAGAAGGGAGGTTTCTCAAAACGTTAAGAATAGAACTACCCTACAATCCAGCAATTGCACTACAAATATACTAATTCAAACTACAAAGTACTAACAAAAATACAAAAATAGTAGTTCAAAAAGATATATGCACCCTAATGTTAATGGCAGTATTATCTATAATAGCCAAATTATGGACACAACCCATGTCCGTTGACTAATGAATTGATGAAGAAGATATCATATATATATATATATATATATATATACATATATATATACATACACATATATGTGTATGTATATATATATGTATATATATATAAACATATATATGTATATATATATGTATGTACACACACACACACACACACACACCCCACCACCAGCACCGCCACACCACACACCTGAATATTACTCAGTCATAAAAAGAATGAATTCTTGCTATTTGCCACAATGTGGATGGAGCTACAGAGTACAAATACCATATGATTTCACTCATATGTGCAATTTAAGAACAAAACAAATAAGCCAAGGAAAGAGGGCAGAGAGAAAGGAAAATCCAAAAACAGACTCTTTCCTATAAAGTAACTGATGGTTACCAGAGGAGAGGTTGGTGCAGGGATGGGCTAGCTGGCTGATGGGTATTAAGGAGTACATTTGTTTAATGAGCACTGGGTGTTGTATAAAAGTGTTGAATCACCATATGGTACACGTGAAACTACAATAACACTGCAAGTTAGCTAACTAGAATTTAGATAAAAACTTTGAAAACCCCCCAAAAACAGAAAACAATGGGTATTCTTTTTTTTGCTACAGTTTTAGACATTTTAATATACATAATTCTATATACACTTATAGATAAGTCATTATTTTGTTCTGATTCTTCATGTGTTTCTTTGTTGTTGGTCTAGGTGGCTTTTGTTTTTGAACACATGATGCTTTAAAATCTCCCACTACGGTTCATGAGTCGCTGATTGAGCTTTGAGGGAAGCAAGATTTGCAGTCCTGTGTCTTCTGAGGCTCCAAATACAATACAACCAGTCCTGGGATTGAGAAATGAATAGGAAAGAAAATATATCTTTATTTTTTGTGGATAGTTTACCATAGTTTTATTCTTCACTGTACTAATTGAGTATTTAAAATTATTTGGTCACTAAAAATGTGAAATGTTGCAAATTTACTTTTAACTTGTAATATTTACTAAGTACTTATATTTTCCAAGTGACAGGATGACATGGTAACTTATTTGAGAGGCATACCACTTATTTAAGTTTACTCTGAAAACTATAGAATAAGTCACTTTTCTGCTGACTTCAAGTTTACTAAAGCAAACATTTCCAATAGCTAATTTTGCAAAAAATATTGCTGGCCAACTTTAATAAATTAAGAACCTTCAATTTAGCACTGGTCTCTTAATGACGTTAATCTATCCACTTAGGGTACATTTATTATCTATCATTGTGCATTTCCACATTTAAGAGGGCAATTTATGTTGACATTTTACTCGTAAAATACTAAAAGACCTGGATGCATTCCCAAAGTGACCCCTAAGTTAAAGGGTCATTCTAATCGATAATCCAAATGTTAACAGGATTAACTGTCAAAATTCACTTTTGATTTATAAGCAGATGTATTGTCTACTTATGCACATAAAAGTTTGATATCTGTCTTTAAATCCCAAGTGTGAGCAAATTGCTATTCTCTTCCTAAATATTTCAGAGTATATTTATTGACTGCATTTTAATTAGATGTTCTAATTGCAAAATAGACATCAATTCTTGGTTTTGCCTCTGTATTGTAATATTCTATCTTTCAAAAGAAAGGTCCTTTGGTCTTTCTTTAAGCTTTTGTCTCTATCCTTCAATTCAGATACCTTAGCTTGTATTAAAATCTGGACTAATGTTACACTGTTATGTTAACTAACTGGAATTTAAATTTGCCCAATACAATAAATTGACAGTTTAATTAACAGCAAAAATAAAAATTCATTTTATTCAAGATAAAATTAGTTGTCTGACTGAAATAAACACGTATGGTCTTTAAAAGTGTTCTTAATTTAATCAAATCACATTATACTTAACAGTGATCTTTCTTGTTGTTAAACACACAAAACATTACTGAAAATATTTTTTGTATCACATAACCAAAATACTAAAACTAAATGTTTCCACTTGGAGCTGTGATTACTACCTTTAGTGTGGGCAACTATTTACTCAAAGGTTTTAGGAAAATAGATTTTAAGTTCTGAAAAATTTAGGGTGGACCTTTAAATTAACAAATTAAATCAAGAAAATATAGAGCTGGGGCACCTGGGTGGCTCAGTTGGTTGAGTGTCCAACTTCGGTTCAGGTCATGATCTCGTAGTTGGCGAGTTCCAGCCCCACATTGGGCTGGCTATTGTCAACACAGCGTCCACCTTGGATCCTCTGTCCCCCTCTCTCTGCCCCTGCCCCACTTGTACTCTTTCTCAAAAGAGAGATAGTGAGAGAGAGAGAGAGAGAGAGAGAGAGAGAGAGAAAATGTAATGTTGAAAGACAACTAAGACACTCATTCCTGAGGAAGAATGAGGCGTGTTGCAGATTTGTGAGTAAAAGGTATGAAAACATTTATTTTACTCACAAACCTGCCATTTGGAAAGAGGGCAGCAGAGTAACTTGGCATCAGCTGGGACATCTCAAAGGCTGAGAGCCAGAATGATCTACAGCAGGATTGTCCACGGGAAATATATAACAATCCACGTATGTAATTTTAAAAGTTTTAGTTCCACACTAAAGAAAAAGTAAAAAGAAATAGGTAAAAGTAATGCAATAATATTTTATTTAACCTAATCTATTTCATCATGTAATCAACATTAAAATATTAATGAAATACTTTCCCTTTTTTTTGTCCTGCTAAATCTTTAACATTCAATGTCTATCTGGCACTTAAAGCGCATCTCAATTTGAAATAGTCACACTTCTCTAAAGAAGACATCCGGATGGCCAACAGGCACATGAAAAGATGTTCAGCGTCGCTCCTTATCAGGGAAATACAAATCAAAACCACACTCAGGTATCACCTCACGCCAGTCAGAGTGGCCCAAATGAACAAATCAGGAGACTATAGATGCTGGAGAGGATGTGGAGAAACGGGAACCCTCTTGCACTGTTGGTGGGAATGCAAATTGGTGCAGCCGCTCTGGAAAGCAGTGTGGAGGTTCCTCAGAAAATTAAAAATAGACCTACCCTATGACCCAGCAATAGCACTGCTAGGAATTTATCCAAGGGACACAGGAGTACTGATGCATAGGGGCACTTGTACCCCAATGTTCATAGCAGCACTCTCAACAATAGCCAAATTATGGAAAGAGCCTAAATGTCCATCAACTGATGAATGGATAAAGAAATTGTGGTTTATATACACAATGGAATACTACGTGACAATGAGAAAAAATGAAATATGGCCTTTTGTAGCAACGTGGATGGAACTGGAGAGTGTGATGCTAAGTGAAATAAGCCATACAGAGAAAGACAGATACCATATGGTTTCACGCTTATGTGGATCCTGAGAAACTTAACAGGAACCCATGGGGGAGGGGAAGGAAAAAAAAAAAAAGAGGTTAGAGTGGGAGAGAGCCAAAGCATAAGAGACTGTTGAGAACTGAGAACAAACTAAGGGTTGATGGGGGTGGGAGGGAGGAGAGGGTGGGTGATGGGTATTGAGGAGGGCACCTTTTGGGATGAGCACTGGGTGTTGTATGGAAACCAATTTGACAATAAATTTCATATATAAATTAAAAAAATGAAATAGTCACATTTCAAGTGCTTAATAGCCACTCAATAACTCACACACCACAACTTTAACTGCTTGCTCACACCCATGTCTAGTGATTGATGCCATCTATAACCGTAACATCTTAGCTGAGACTGTCAGCTGGAACATCTACATGTTTCCTTTCCTTGTGTGGACTTCCTTATAACATGATGATTTGGTTTCAAGGACAAGCATTGAAGAAGAGATGGTGGGGGATGGAAAGAGAGAGAGAGAGAGAGAGACAGTAGGTGAGGTGCAGTAAGTCTTGTAGTTTATGATATGCTCCAGAAGTCACGTAACATAACTTTTCGGTACATGATCAGTCAAAACAGTCACAAGCTGGCTTAGGTTCAAGTGGAGTGTATAATTTAACCAATGTATACACTTGGTAATTTATTTCACAAAGTTTAAATGCTTGTAAGCAGAAAATTGACCATTTGCTGGGTAGAACTAAAGGCCAAGGGGTAGAATGACAGATGGAACTTGTAAAATAATAGCATTGGTTGCCAATAACCCTCTCACCTATATTCTATGTAATGAGAGATGTGTATTCAGACAAAGGATGATAGTTTCACTGAATAGGAAAGGTTGAAGGGCTTATATCTACTTAGCACACGTGCAACCATGCACTTCTGCTTTATTTTAAATGCTGATAATTGATCACAAGTCTTTCCTGCTGAGCCCTATCCTCAGGCTCAAGATTCTCAGTGTAGTCCTCCAACCAGCCACTATCAATTGGTAGAATATTGATAAAAACTATTTTTCATCACTGGATTAGAAGTCATAATGCAAATTTGAGAGTAGATATCCTGGGAGAGACTATGAAGAAGCAGGCCAGAGGAAATTTGGTACATAGTCTAGGATTTTATGTTTAAGACTTTAGAAGTGAAATAGGGCAAGAGAGACCATGTGACAACCAATATGGTTTGGAGTAGATTGGATCCAGCAACGAATTCCAATGGTGTGTAAGAGTTACATGTTCAATTAGGAGACATCAGGGATTGGGCCATCATAACCTACATTCCAGGCCTAGAAGGAATACGGATGCTGGTATAGTATGACGACAAGAAAGAAAATAAGATATTAGTCAAAGATGATATATATTTTGTAGGGTTGGATAATGAAAAAAAAGTAAAAGCAGAAAATACTATATGAAAGTGTATTTGAGAATAAAACAAAAGGTGTCCCTTGCCTCTAGTTCCAAATAGTGGTTGCAAAGTAAAAAGAAGAATCTTCTCTTGAGGGTGCCATAAATAAGGCAGTATTTTAAGGACAATTTTTTTTCCAGTTAAAATCAGGAAAGTGTCAGGAGCAATGATGATGTGATAATGGTAAATATTAATGATTGCATTTACTTCTCACAGCATGTTTTTGACAGAAACTTTCATGATAAATGTTTAAACTGAGAAAACTGAGACCTAAAGTTAGTGAGCCCTCCACAAAATAATATCACATACCTAGGAAGCAGTTTAGTTTTATCCCAAAGCCTATAGTTATAATAACCATTATCTCATAAAAAGTGTTTCAATACTAAGAAACACTTTATTAGTCTGATAGTTGTGTCTAAGATTTATGGAAAGAGAAACTCAAATTTCTTTAGTGCTCACTATGTAGTGGCCACTTTACAGCAATTTTTTTTTTCTTTTATTGATGGACTGAGCCTTCTTCCTTCAACTTCTTTTTTTGCTAGAACATCGACTCAAGAGAAACCTTCTGTATTACTCAGCATTTTTCTGGTTAAAAGGCAGTCAGGGACTTTTGATAAAATAAAGCCATCTTCATTTTACAGCCCCATTTAAATGCTTTCAATAATGCCTACATGTGCATATAATGATGTATATATACTACAATAGGAGAAGAATGCAATATGATCTTAATTCAACCAGTGATGAAAATATTTATTGCAGCATTTTCCAAAGATTCAAAATATTGTGATTGACTTCTTTCTTTTCTCTAAGCCATGTAATTGTATATTAATTACATTTTAGAAAGAGAAAATAGTAAGTACTCTATTAATTATTCATTTTCTTCATGTTTTTATTTTAACTTCTCATAGTTGATTGATATGCTTGTAGTGGCAGTGATATCTTTCTGAATCATATAACTTTCAGAACGTTTGTGATTTGTTTTCAGTTTCTTCAAAGGCATGCGTTTATTCTATCTTTAATGATGCCACCATTAACACCATGGCAAAATTTGTATGCTGCAAACGACTCAGTCCTAATGATTAAAAGAAAAACGTTAATGAATGGTAAATAACTCATAGTAAAAACTTCATATCATTGTCTTAAATACACATGTCTATTTATGAGTTCAATATTGATTACAATGTCATTAAATCACTTTTCATCTTGCTACTGCATAAACGACTTGGTTGTTTGCTAAAATTATAGTGAAGTGTAAATTGTGACAAGTGTAAACTTGTCAATATATTATATTAATGGCCACTTATAAAATGTACCTAGTGAAGTCTTGTAAAGACCACAATAGCATTTTAGGGAGAATAGCAGATATTTGACCTGTGGGGATTTTTAGGGTTTCTAATGTCATATCAAGGAATCGAAGTTTCTGTTAATAGGATTTACAAAACACACCATTGTCATTACTCTTTCAGCAGGTTACATTAGTGGTGGTCTTTCTTTTGCCCAATATTAGTACCATTTAGCTATATTCACATAAGAGTATTTTACAGATAGAAATGTTGTGTTTATTAAGGTACTAATAATGTTATAAAAATAAACAGAAATAAAAGAAGCTAGAAAGAAAGAAAGAAAGAAAGAAAGAAAGAAAGAAAGAAAGAAAGAAAGAAAGAAAAAAGATTGATGGCCACTGGTCCCATTCTTTCACAGACATGGCAACATAGAAGCCCTAAAAAAGTATTGTGAAGATAGGACCAGTAATAACTAACTCTAAATGACAAAAGAGTAGTGATAAGATCGTGTGGGTCCATCAAGTAGCAGAATATATGGAGAAACCATATACATCATTATAATTATAAATCAGCAGATTAATGCATTTTTAATGGAAATATAATCACTGGAAAACTTGACCACTTGCTAAATTAAACTTTTCCTCCAAACATCTAATGACTACAGTGGCACAAATCCTTGTTGTTATATTTTATGCGAGAAGTACATTAATTTTTGCATAACATGTTCGAGAAGAATAGTTTGAATTTGAATGGTTTGTAGCTGCACCAAGGTAAAATAGGTGATAAACTGAAAGATAAATAATAAAATAACCTTTTTCACTCTATTCACGATTATGCATTTTTTATTTCTGTCATTTATCTATGGTACTAAAAGATAAAAATCCAGGGAACACATCACTTGTGAAAATTTATCCTACCAAATGAATACACAATACAGAAAACATTTTACATTTAATGAATAACAATGAGACTTTATTTTTTAAATGTTTTTAATGCTTATTTACTTTTGCAAGAGAGACAGAGTACGAGTGGAGGAGGGGCAGAGAGCGAGGGAAACAGAATCTGAAGCAGGCTCCAGGCTCTGAGCTGTCAGCACAGAGCCAGACCCGGGGCTCAAACTCGCCAACCGTGAGATCATGACCTGAGCCGAAATTGGATGCTTAACCCACTGAGCCACCCAGGCATCTCTGTTTGTAGTGAGACTTTAAATGTCAATAAATTCTAGTAAAATTGATGGAATATAAACATACTTCTGTATGTTAACTTGTGCCATTTCTATCTCCTCTTCCATTTTATTTAATTTCTCCTCTCATCAACAGTCATTTATTAATTGATATAGTCCCCTGAAAATATTTACTTCATGTATATGCCATACTATATTTAAACTAAACTTGAAAAAAATTGCAAAGTGAAATAATTGTTTCAAAAAATAAATACAAAGAAATCCATATACTTTTCTGTCATGAAGGATGTGATACACACACACACACACACACACACACACACTTCTATGTATGTGAGTTTGTTCCACATACAGAAGAGTACACAGAATAATACAAACTATATTTTACATATCTTAACTTGTTCCTACTTTGTTTCAAATATTTTTCTTTCCCGGGGCACCTGGGTGGCTCAGTCCATTAGGCGTCTGACTCTTGATTTTGGCTCAGGTCATGATCTCGTGCCACATGAGATTGAGCCCCATGTTGGGCTCTGTGCTGACAGCACAGAGCTTGATTGGGATTCTCCTCTCTCCCTCTTTTTCTCCCTTTCTCACCCCTTCCCCCATTCATGCTCTGTGTCTCTCTCAAAATAAATATTAAAAACATTTTTCTATCTTTATGAAATAAATAATTACAGATATTTTTGAAGGTCTCTGTGTACCCCTTTCCAAACATATTCTCACTGTAAAGGAAACCAAGTTCTGAAAAAAATGTGATGCTTTCATTTGGTAAAAATATTACCTGTATCTAGAAGTGTAAACACTATCCCACACTCTTGAATATCTCAGATCCCAAAAAAATCAAAGTTCGCATGAAAAATCTCAGTAGCAACATTAAAAGCTAAAAGACCAAAATTTTGAAGTTCTGAAGAAAAAGTGTTTCAAGTCTAGAAATTTAATTCAAGTAAAATTATTTGTTAACATGGGGAAATATACATTTAAAATATTACCTAAAATTGAATATGCATATATTTAAAAATTTATGAAAGATTGGGGAAAACAAGGAATCCAAGAATGTAACACAAAGAAAATTCTACATGATACCTGTTTTGCCACCACGGAAACCAAATTAATCTTTTTTATGAACATATATGCAAAAATCCTAAACAAGTTATTAGCAATGTAAATGTACCAGTCTGTAAACAGTATATTATATCATGATCAAGCTACATTTAGCTCATGAATGTTAGGTTGTTTTAACATTTGAAAACCACTATTTGAAAGCAGGTAAAGGAGAGATATAACATAATTATCAGAAAGGTTGAAAAATTTATTTGAAAACATTAAGCATCAATGTGAAATAACAAAGAGGTTTCTGAGCACATTGGGAATAGAAGGAAATTTCTGTGATCTAATATGGAGTGTCTACATAAAACCTATAGAAACTACTGTATTTTATGGTGAAATATTGAAATCTGCACTTCGAAATAGGAAAAAAGCAAAAATGTCCCATGTTCTGGGGTGCCTGGGTGGTTCAGTCAGTTGAGTGTCCGACTTTGGCTCAGGTCATGATCTCATAGCTTGTGGGCTCGGGTCCCATGTAGGGCTCTGTGCTGACAGCTCGGAGCCTGGAGCTTGCTTCGGATTCTGTGTGTGTGTGTCTCTCTCTCTGCCCCTAACCCACTCGCATTCTGTCTCTGTCTCTCTCAAAAATAAATAAACATTAAAAAAATTAAAAAAAAAAAAGAATGTCCTATGTTCTTACTTCTGTATCATATAGGAAGTCTAACCAATGTAATAAGGTAAGAAAAATAAATAAATGGAAAAATATCTGGAATGGTAAAAAGAAACTTTAATTTTCCGATGATGTAATATTATATGTGTGCCGGAAGCCGAGCTATCCAACCGGCCTGATGGCAGGGCCCTGGAGGTGGATGGATCGGGACTGCATGGCGGCCCACCGAAAGTGAAGCTTCTTGTACTCCTGCTTTTATGTAATTTGGCCTTAGCATTGGACAGGGAAGCCCCCTTACCAATGAAAGTACCTGGGGATCTGTCAGTTGGGGAGTTGCCCACAACAGGCCCCCCGGGAAAAGAACCATTGGGGAAAGAAATAAGATTCCACAGGGAAATTATGCAGCCCTACATCCAGCCCTTGCCACCCCTTATGAAGACTCCTCTACCTAAAGGAAGGATAGCCCCATATATTTCCCAGCCAAGGAGGGGACAAATGGGTTCGAAATCCCCACTCAGGCAACAAAGGAATGTGTCTATCGATACCAGTGACTCCAACCCCTAGGCCCACTTGGCCCCCAGGAGGCATTCCAGATGATGATTGGACCTGGTGGGTTAAGGTAAAGAATGGTTCATTAGTTCCTAGGTATATATTGTCTCTCTAGGAGCACATAAGGCCTGGGTTCCCAGGGCCCTCCTGGCTCCCTCCCAGCACCCCAGACCAAAGTGAATACTTTTGTTTCTTGTACTGCAAATGGTTCAAAGGAACAATTAAGAAGTCATGTCCCTGTAAACGTTCCACTTGAGGTGTTGAAAGATAGATGACCCTTCATGAAAATAGCAAAGCAAACGCTTTATAAACTATAAATAAAGGTAGATACATAATGAAAAAAGTATGGAGAAATTAACCAATAAGCAAAGGGCAGGAGGGAACGTTACAAGAAAATAACCATGCTGTTCCTTAATGGGTGATTCCACAAAGGAACATTTTTATAATTAGGTAAAGCTGAGAAACATAGATGATGCATGCTACAAGGAAATTGCTAACAAATATAAGCCACGTTTGCCACAATAAAGCGGCCAGTTGAACACACTGTTGTTGTCTGTGTCCATTTGTTATTTTCACCGATGCCGTTCATCCTTTGGGAACCCCTGGACCTGCTGGAGCTGGACTCTGGCATGTGTGTGAAGAAACAAATAAATCATAAGAACTATTAAAATCCATACAAATTTAGTATGGGTATTTTTAATAGTATTTTTATATGTGTGAAAAAAATTACAAGCACAAAGTGAATTTAAAAGTGTATCTTCTGGGTGAAGGGATGGGCAAAATAGGTGAAGGGGAGTGGGGGGTACAGGCTTCTAGTTATGCAAAGAATAAGTCTTGGGACTAAAAGGCACAACATAGGGAACATAGTCAACGGTATTGTAATAGCGTTGTATGGTGACAGATGATAGCTACACTTGTACACTTGAAACCAACGTAACTGTGTGTCACCTATACTACAGAAATTGACAAAAAATAAATTATGTCTTTGAAAATAGCATTTTAGATATGTCTTATAAAATGCACAATAGGAACAAGATTATGAGAAGATGACAAAAGCCAAGGCAGCAGTTTTTGCATTCTCAGAAACTCCACGTGAAAAGAGAACAATGAGGGGCGCTTGAGTGGCTCATTCGGTTAAGTGTCCGACTTCAGCTCAGGTGATAATCTCATGGTTCGTGGGTTTGAGCCCTGCGTCAGGCTCTGTGCTGACAGCACAGAGCCTGCAGCCTGCTTCAGATTCTCTCTTCGGCTCTCTCTGCCCCTCCCTCTCTTGTGCTTTGTCTCTAAAATAAATAAACATTAAAAAATTGAAAGAAAGAAAGAAAGAAAGAAAGAAAGAAAGAAAGAAAGAAAGAAAGAAAAAAGAAAGAAAGAAAGAAAAAAGAAAGAAAGAAAGAAAAAAGAAAGAAAGAAAGAAAGAAAAAAGAAAAAGAAAGAAAGAAAAAAGAAAGAAAGAAAAAAGAAGGAAGGAAGGAAGGAAGGAAGGAAGGAAGGAAGGAAGGAAGGCAAGCAAGCAATGAGATAGTCTTGCCAAAGGCAGCAAATTTGAATCTGATCAACTTTCTGTATCCAGCATGCAATCTGCACCAAATAGAAGGGAATGAGGAACATGTTGAATTTCAGCATGCATATGCATTATGCAAAATCCAGACCATGGAAAATCACCTTCCAGGTGAGTACAGGTTGTTTAACTGATACATCTTATAATAAAGAAAGGGACGGGAGGGATTGTAAATTAATAGAAACTTGAAAAGCATTAAAAAAAGTAAAAAGGCGAGAGACACTAAATTGTTTGACTAGTAATGTCATTTGTATGACAAAACTATCAAAAAATACCAAGTTTTTACCGTAATGAAATAGTGTTTACTTTGTATAGATGGAAAAGAGGTGGCTGGGATTGGGTTTGGATACATGAGGGACTTTTGGACTCGCTAGCATAGTTCTGTTTCTTGATGAAGATGGTTGTTACAAATGTGTTTGCCTTATAATAAGTACAACTTTAAAATAATTTAATAATTCCCACCCACTAACAAGTAGTGTGTCTTCATTTATTTAATGTATCTCACTGAAGTTTTAATTTTTTTTCCTGTAAAGTTATTGTGCAGTTTTGTCTTACCTATTCAAAGCTATTGCTTTTTAAAATATAACAGATACAAAAATATAAATGCACTGCTTAGTAAATTATTATATGACCTGATACATCAGTTCTAAAATTAAATGGATAGCATATGGCTAAGACTAGCAAATTATTTCCTTTTCTTTTGTGTGTGTTTTTTGTTGAAATTCTAGTTGGTTGACATACAGTGTAATTTTAGTTTCAGGGATGCGACATAGTGACTCAACACTGAAATACAAACACCCTGCACTCAGGACAACTTCCCTCTTTAATGCCCACCGCCCATTGAACCCATGACCCCATCTACCTCTCCTCTGGTAACCCTAAGTTTGTTTTCTGTAGCTGAGTCGGCATCTAGGTTTGCCTCTCTCTAACTTCTTTGTTTTTAACCTATGCTTATTTGTTTTGTTCTGTTTTCAAAATTTTTATTTAAATTCTATTTGGTTAACATATAGTGTAATATTAATATCCGGAGTAGAATTTATGATTCGCCACTTACCTACTACACCCTGTTCTCATCACAAGTACCTTCCTTAATACCCATCACCCATTTAGCAAAAAGTTTAAATGAAAACCTATTAAAGAAAACATAACAGGGGCGCCTGGGTGGCGCAGTCGGTTAAGTGTCCGACTTCATCCAGGTCACGATCTCGCAGTCCGTGAGTTCGAGCCCCGCGTCGGGCTCTGGGCTGATGGCTCAGGGCCTGGAGCCTGTTTCCGATTCTGTGTCTCCCTCTCTCTCTGCCCCTCCCCCGTTCATGCTCTGTCTCTCTCTGTCCCAAAAATAAATAAACGTTGAAAAAAAAAATTAAAAAAAAAAAAAAAAAGAAAAGATAACAGAACCACACAGTGGAGAAATTGCCCAAACAATTATCTAGACTTATAAATCTAAACTTGATAAGCATTGTAGAAATAATGAAGTAATATACAAATAGAAAGATGAAAACCTAGAGATTTCAGAAACAGATCCACTTGTACAGAAGTGTCAGATTCATGTCAAAAATACTTTCCCAGGATAATTGGAGAAAAATGTTCTTTTAAATAAATGATTCTAGAAAAATTATGCCTCCATATGGAAAAAATTAATTTGAATCTCTATTTCATATAATAACATAGCAAAATTCAATTTTTAGTGAATAATAGACCTATTGTGAGAGGTAAATTAATACATTTCCAGAAAATATAGAAATATCATGACCTGAGGGTAATGCCTTAAATAAGATACGAAAAACATTGTTTGAAAAAAATAATTAGTAAATTTAATTATATTAAAGTGAGAACTTCTTTTCCTCAAATGATTGCATAAAGGGAATGAATGGGAAAAGATAGTAAAAACTCCTAAAACTAATAAATGTCCAGAATCCAGAATGTATAAAAAACTTCTCAGAGGGGTGCCTGGGTGACAGTCGGTTGAGCATCTGACTTTGGCTCAGGTCATGATCTCACGGTTTGTGAGTTCAAGCCCCGCATCAGGCTCTGTGCTGACGGCTCAGAGCCTGGAGCCTGCTTTGGATTCTGTGTCTCCCTCTCTCTCTCTGCCCCTCCCCCGTTCATGCTCTGTTTCTGTCTCAAAAATAAATAAACATTAAAAAAAAAATTAAAAAAAAAAACTTCTCAGAATAAATTTGAAATAGAAAAATGAGAAAAAGACACTTTAAAAAAGACAATGAAAATAGGTTAGCAAGATTGTGAGATTCATTTGTAATTATATATAATATATATAAATATAATATATATAAATATATATATATAAATATATATATATATATATAAATATATATATATATATATATATAAAACCACAGTGAGATGTTACTACATACCTATCATATTTCTTTTCTTTGACTTTGGGAGTGGATATAAAGTCTATAAAGACATTAGAAAAGTACATATGTTTCAAATGAGATAACTCCCTCCCTCCCATGCTCTGTGTGGAGCCTGCTGAAAATTCTCTTTTTTCTTCCTCCCTCTGCCCCTCTCCCTGGATCTCTTTCTCTCTAAAATAAAAAAAAAAAAGTAACAATAATAAAAAAAAATCCAAAATGCACATTGTGTTTGGTGAACAAAAATAAAAAGAAACTCAAAATTGGACTTTTAGTAGGGTATAAGAAAAAGAATAAGTAGGGCTATTTTTAATTCTTAGGTACCTCTTTATTGAATTCCAATGTGTATTTCTATGATGATGTATCAGTATTTTTAAGATAGATATAATTTAAAAATATGTTTATTCAACTATTTGTCTTCTGGGTTGTCAAACTGATTTGAATAAGAAACCAAACAAATACTGCAACAGGATATAGAAAAGATATTATCTAAACTTGATGTCAATTCAAGAGAGAATTTTTTGACAACTAAAACGTTTTTTTTTTTTTATTAATTTTACGGTTGTATTCTTCATTTTGCAAAAATGAAAAGACAAACATTTGTAAGAACCATATAAACTTGCTTGAAATTCCACTGGTTTTGACCTACACACAGAAAATTTGCATTTCAGGGCAATATGTATATGATAGAAAAAAATGTATTGTCAATACTCTTGGTGCTTTTGTGGTCATTTGCAGAGACACACAGGTGATGGAAATTTTGAATTGCCCCTCATGTGTATTCCCAGTTTAGTTGAAACAAGGAGATACTTCTACCTCCTTGTTTCATCTCTGCAAACAAGTGTCCTTTTCATGGTGTATTTTGTGGACATATTTTACATTTCTGTACTTTTTGTCAATTTTGCTGTTTAAAAATGGCCCCAAGCACAGCACTGAAGTTCTGTCGAGTGCTTCTGAGCATGAGAAGCTCTGATGTCTCTTACAGAGAAGAGATGTGTTAGTAAGTTTTGTTCCTGTGTGAGGAGTTATTTGTTGTTTGTGAGTTCAATGTGAATGAATCAATGATATATATTAAGTAGGGCATCTTTAAATAGAAACAAACAAAAAACAAGCTTAAATTTTTATTGGCTGACGAACATGGAACCAGGGACTCCTAGGAACCTAATCCTGCATTTTTCTTAGAAGCAACGGTTTACTATTCATTAATTTGGTGTGTGCAGTGACTTTAAAGAATATATCTGCCACAAGTTAAGGGCAATTGAGAGAGGGAGGGAGAGAGAGAGATAAAAAGAGAAAAGGAGAGGAAGAGGACAGAGAGAGAAAGGTTTATATATGTGTGTGTGTGTGTGTGTGTGTGTGTGTGTATACACAAAAATCCAGTGTCTTTATTATATATATATGTATATTTATTATGTTTATATTTATTATTTACATTTATTTACATTTATTTATATTTATAAATATAAAATATTTATAAATATTTATTTTTTATTTATATTATTTATATTTATATAAATACATGTGTGTGTATATATATATATATATATATATATATATATATATAAAATCAACTGACAGAATGAGTATATGCTAAACAATGCTTTTTCCCTACATTTTCCTGGGTATTCTCAGACACACAATCTCCCCAAGTTACTCAAGTATTTCTCGTATTGCTTCAAAATCCTATGAGATTTATATCTAGGAGTCCTTTAAATACATAGGTAAAATGCAGATTACTCATCCAGGAATGTAGACTTTTTTTCTCCAGGTACAATCATCTTTTTAATTTTTCATTAAAGGTTTATATTTATTTCCGTGAAGACCAAAAAAATTAAATAGGTAACAATATATAAAGAAGTAAAATATAAGAATTTTTCTTTAAATGGAGAAAAACCTGTAATTAAAAAGCTCCCGAAGTACCTTAAAGAAATAATAAAACAGACAAACATCTAAATACATAGCCAGATGACAGTGTTGAAGAAAAGATAATCTTCTATCAGTAACTTTAGATATCTGGGTTAAGTCATCTTCATGGTTTTTTTTTTTTTTCTGATAAATGAGTCTTTTTTTTTTTTTTTCAAATTTAAACATTATATATGGTTTAACATACTGATGAATAAATTGAGTCCTTTATAATTATGGGGAAAGGCAATTTACAGGAATGCAATCAGCCTTAATGACACAAATTAAAGTGTGTTTAAATATTGATAGCTTTTAAGTGTTATCATATCAGGGAAATGTTATGCATGTCAAAATTTTACTGTTAAATACTTTGGGAAATTTATATGTAATTATGTTGTATTCCGTTTATAACCAAAACAAACACAAACCAAGTCATTCATGACTCATGCTTCTCTTGAATTTAATATACATTTGCCTGATCAGAAACATAACTGAATATATCATTATGTTGACAGAAAATTATTCAACCAGGGAATTTTATTAGTTCTGTTATGGAAACTTAGGATTCCAAACTCAAGTGTATATGTAATTTAAATAATGACTAAGGTATAATAGATGTTTAAAATTGTCATGACTTATGATCTATTTCTGTAAAGAAAACTTGACCGTAATTAACAACTTACAATCAAAAACAAAGACAATTCAAATAAATGGGACAATTCTTGAGTGAAATTTATGTTATTTGAATGAACTATTTAAATACAATAATGCCCGATTACCATCAAAAATAAGTTTAAAAAATTTTGAGATTCGAAGAAAAATTCAGAGGTCTTTCTCTGGAAAGACTTCTCAAGTGAGTTAACAGCATACTATCTAATTCTTAAACCAGTATCTTCTTGGATACTGGTTTTGAAATTATAGGATTTGAAAGGATTTGAAATTATATATATTTGACCAAATATAGAGTTTCATTAAAACTCTAGTCAGGTACTTTAATGCCACTTATAAAGTTATTTCATTCTAAGAAATGATCCATTACTTTATTTTTTTTCCTTCCAATATTGTATTTAAATTCAAGTAAATTAACATATAGTGTAGTTTTGGTTTCAGGAGTACAGTTTAGTGATTCATCACTTACAAATAACACCCAGTGCTCATCACAAGTGCCCTCCTTAATGCCCATCACTTATTTAGACCATCCCCCACCCTCCTCCTTCCATCAACCCTCAGTTTGTTCTCTACATTTAAGAGTCTCTTATGGTTTGTTTCCCTGTCTCTATTTTTCTCCTCCCCTGTGCTCATCAGTTTTTTTCCTTAATTCCATATATGAGTGAAATTATATGATAGTTGTCTTTCTCTGAGACAACTTATTTCACTTAGCAAAATACACTCTAGTTCCACCCACATCTTTGCAAATGGAAAGATTTCTTTCTTTTTGAGGGCTAAGTAATATTCCATTGTATATATAAACCACATCTTGTTTATCCAAGCATCAGTCAGTGGACATTTGGGATCTTTCTATATATTGGCTATTGTTGATAGTGCTTCTATAAACATTGGGGGTGCATGAGCCCCTTTGAATTAGTATTTTTGGATCCCGTGAGTATAAAACTAGTAGTGCGATTGCTGGGTCATAGGGAAGTTCTGTTTTTCACTTTTTGAGGAAACTCCATACAGTTTCCAGAGTGGCTGCACCAATTTGCATTCCTACCAACATTGGAAGAATGTTCCCCTTTCCCTGCATCCTCGCCTGCATCTGTTGTTTCCTGTGTTGTTAATTTTAGCCATTCTGACAGGTGTGGGGTGGTATCTCATTGTAGTCTTGATTTGTAGTTCCCCGATGATGAGTGATGTTGAGCATTTTTTCATGTGTCTGTTAGCCATTTGTATGTCTTCCTTGGAGAAATGTCTGTTCATGTCTTCTGCTCATTTCTTGACTGGATTATTTAGTTTTTGGGTGTTGAGCTTGATAAGTTTTTATAGATTTTGGATACTAGCCCTTTATCTGATATGTCATTTGCAAATATCTCCTCCCATTCCATAGGCTGCCTTTCAATTTTGCTGATTGTTTTATTTGCTGTGCAAAATTTGTTATTTTGATGAAGTACCATTATTTCATTTTTGCTTTTGTTTCCATTGCCTCTGGAGACATTTCTAGTAAAAGTTGCTACAACTGAGGCCAAAGTGGTTGCTGCCCAGGTTCTACTGTGGGATTTTGGTGGTTTCTTGTCTCACATTTATGTCTTTCATCCATTTTCAATTTATTTCCGTGTCTGGTGTAAGAAAGTGGTCCGGTTTCTTTCTTCCACATGTCACCATCCAGTTTTCCTAACACCATTTGTTGAATGTTTTTTCTGCATTTATTGAAAGGATCATATGTTTCTTATTCTTTATTTCATGAACGTGGTGTATCACATTGATTTGTGAATATTGAACCAGGTATACATCCCAGGAACAAATCCCACTTGATCATGGTGAATAATTCTTTTAATGTACTGTTGGATTTGATTTGGTAGTATCGTGTTGGGAATTTTTACATCCATGTTCATCGGAGGTATTTGTCTGTAATTTTCTTTTTTAGTGGGGTCTTTGCCCGCTTTTTGGAATCAATGTAATGTTGGCCTCATAGAATGTGTTTGGGAGTTTTCCTCTCATTTCCATTTTTTGGAACGCTTTTGTAAGAATTGATATTAACTCTTTTTTAAATGTTTGGTAGAATTCCCCTAGAAGCTTTTTGTCCCTGGACTCTTGTTTGTTGGGAGAGTTTTGATTACTGGTTCAATTTATTTGCAGTTTATGGGTCTGTTAAAGTTTTCTATTTTTTCCTATTTCGGTTTGGTATTTTATATGTTTCTAGGAATTTATCCATTACTTCCAGATTTCCCAATTTGTTGGCAGGCAATTGCTCATGATATTCTCTTATTATTGTTTGTATTTCCGCTGTGTTGGTTGGGACCTCTCCTCTTTCCTTCATGATTTTATCTATTTCAGTACTTTCTCTTTTCTTTTTGATAAGACTGGCTAGGGTTTTATCAATTTTGCTAATTTTTTAAACAATCATCTCCTAGCTTCATTGACCTGTTCTGGTTTTTTTTAATATCATTTATTTCTGCTCTAATTTTTATTATTTCCCTTCCTCTGTTGGTTTTAGGCTTTATTTGCTGTTCTCTTTCCAAATCCTTTAGGTGTAAGGTTAGATTGTGTATTTGAGAACTTTTTTTGCAACTTGAAGAAGGACTGCATTTCTATACACTTCCCTCTTATGACCACCTTTGCTGCATCACAAAGTTTTTACAATGTTGAGTTTTCATTTTCATTTACTTCCATGTGTTTTTTAAATTTATTCTGTCATTTTCTGGTTAGCCTATTCATTTTTTAATAGGATGTTCTTTAACCCCCATGTATTGGAATTCTTTCCAAACTTTTTCTTGTGGTTAACTTCAAGTTTCATAGTGTTGTCTGAAAATATGCACGTTATGATCTCAATCTTTTCATATTTGTTGAGGCCTGATTTGTGACCCAGTATGTGATCTATTCTGAAGAATGTTCCATGTGCACTCAAAAAATATGTATTCTGCCGTTTTAGGATGAAATGCTCTGAATATACCTATTAAGTCTATCTGGGCCAATGTGTCATGCAAAGCCATTGTTTCCATGTTGATCTGCTTAGATGATATGCCCATTGCTGGAAGTGAGATGTTAAAGTCCCCTGTTATTACTGTATTATTATAAATGAGTTTATAATATCATTATAAATAAGTTTGTTATTAATTGCTTTATAAATTTGTGTGTTCCAAGTGGGGGCATAAGTATTTACAATTGCTAGATCTTCTATTTGGATAGACCCCTTTATTATGATACAGTGCCCTTCTACATCACTTATTACAGTCTTCGTTTTAAAATCTAGATTGTCTGATATAGGTATAGCTACTCTAGGTTTTTTTTGATGCCCATTAGCATGATAATTTGTTCTCCATTCCCTCACTTTAAATCTGGAGATTTCTCTGGGTCCAAAATGAGTCTCTGATAAGCAGCATATGAATGGGCCTTGTTTTGTTTTGTTTTAATCCATTATGGTAAGCTATGTATTTATATTGGAGCATTTAGTCCACTTACATTTAAAGTAATTGTTGATAGATATGAATTTAGTGCCATTATATTACCTGTGTAGTCACTGTTCCTGTAGATTGCCTCTGTTCCTTTCTATCCTTTGTTGTTTTGGGTCTCTCTATCCCTCTCAAAGGGTCCCCTTAAATATTTCTTGCAGAGCTAGTTTAATGTTCACAAACTCCTTTAGTTTTTCTTGTCTTGAAAACTCTTTCTCCCTCCTTCTATTCTGAATGAAGCATTGCTGGATAAAGTATTTTGGCTTCATATTTTTGCTATTTGGCATGTTGAATGTATCATGCCATTCTGCGGACAGGTCTGTGGCTAATTTTATGTGTCTATGCTTATAGGTTAAGGACATTTTTTTCCCCTATTTGCTTTCAGAATTCTCTTTTTATCTTTGTGTTTTGCAAGTTTCACTATGATATGTCTTGGTGCTGACCTGTTTTTATTGATTTTGAAGGGAATTCTCTATGTCTCTGGGACTTAAAGGCCTATTTCCTTCTTCTCTTTAGGGAAGTTATTAACTATAACATATTCAAATAAACCTTCTGCCCCTTTTTCCCACTTTTCTTGGAACTCCTATGATATGGATATTATCACACTTTTAGGAGCCACTGAGTTCCCTAAGTCTATATTTGTGATCTAATAGTTCCCTTTCCCTCTTCCTTTCAGTTTCATTATTTTCCATAATTTTATCTTTATATCACTATTCATTCCTCTGCTTTTTCCATCTTCATTTCCATTACATCCGTCAGTTTTGCAGCTCAGTTATAGTGTTTCTTATTTCAGCCTGATTAGTTTTTAGGTCTTTTACCTCTGCAGCAAGAGTTTCACTGGTGTCTTCTATGTTTTTTTTGCAAGCCCAGCTAGTATTTTTATGACTGTTGTTTTAAATTCTTGCTCATATAAGGGCGCCTGGGTGGCTCAGTCGGTAAAGCGTACGACTTCAGCTCAGGTCATGATCTCACAGTTTGTGGGTTCAAGTCCCATTTCTGGCTCTGTGCTGACAGCTGGGAGCCTGGAGCCCCTTTGGATTCTGTGTCTCCATCTCTCTACCCCTCCCCTGCTCGACTCTATCTCTCTCTCAAAAATAAATAAGCAATAAATAAATAAATAAATAAATAAATAAATAAATACATTTTTGCTCATATAGATTATATCTTTTTTGAGTAAATCCCTGGCTGTTTTTAATTCTTGGTCTTTTTTTTGGGGAGAATTCCTCCATCTTGTCATTTTGTCTAGGTTTCTGTCTTTTGTGTGTTATGAAAGCTTGTTGTGTTTCCTGCTCGTGAAAAGAATGCTGTGTTAAGAGGGGTCATACAATGTCCAGTGCCTGGTGTTTCAGGAAGTGCTTCTGGTGTATGCTGTGTGCACTCTCCTGTTGTGTTCTGGCTGCTCTTTTCCACAGATCAGTGCTGTGCAGAGTTTCCCCTTGCTTGCAGTGGGGAGTGTATGGACCCTTAAGTAAGTGTGCTTTGATTTGTTTGTTAAAATAACCCTGCCACACTCTCTGCCTCTAATTGTTCAGATCGTTCTCTTAATCATCTGGTTGATTTCCTAGGTGTGCAAAATTATTTGATGTTGATCTAGCTGTGTTTGAGAGATGAGGTAAGCCCGGGGTCCCCCTACTACTCTGCCATCTTAACCCACCTCCCTTATTTTAGTTGTTCATCAAAACACAAAGTGGTGCATCGCTGTATTTTTTCAAGTTTTCTGAAAATGGATCCCGTCTAAATTTGAATTCTTCCAAAAGACCCCGAGGCAGAGATTTGAATAGTCTTAGTATATATAGGAACCTCAAGGAGGGGAACCAGGGAGTGGTACCTAGAAGAGAAGATAGCCAGTGAGAGTGCATTATTAAGCCTGCTGTTACCACAGGCAACTAGAGTATCCTGACTGAACACTTTGGGAAATGTTATTAAACACATATCCGGGGCACCTCGCCAGTTCAGTCAGTTGAGTGTCCAATTTAGGCTCACGTCATGATATCACAGTTGGAGCCCCGCGTCTGGCTCTGAACTAACAGCTTGAAGCCTGGAGCCTCCCTCAAATTCTCTCTCTCTCTCTCTTTCTCTTAGCATATCTGTGGTAAATACAGATTATCGGGAATCATTTACTGAGAGCTGTTACCAAAGGTCTTAATTCACCACAATAGCAGACAGACCTGCAGCACTTTTCCACTGATTCCAGAAAAATCACCTCTGGTCCAGAGAGGCTGGTCCTAGAAATCCTGAGGAGCATATCAGAATGGTTGGGATGTGGGCTGAGAATGGAATCTGCTATGAACGTTATCCCATATGATTTCATATGTGAGTTTGGCCTTTGTGCAGTTTTTAAAGGCAACTAAAATTCATAAAAAGAAAAGAATCACAGTAAGGGATATGTTAGCCTCACATGCATTTGATTTTTATATTAGGCTTTTAAAAATAATAGAAATTTTATGCCAGATGTTACTATTTTTGTTATATTTGTTAAATGTTAGCCATTTAAACTTTATATTTGTTGAGTTTATATAACATGAAATATAAATGTTAAAAACTACGTATGATTTTTTTAGTATGTTATTTTTTTTCCATTTTGGCTCTGAAATTTTACAAAGTTGACATTCTAGGTGGTAGGTGGGTCTTTTTTTTTTTTAAAGAGAAAAAGCATGTGTGCAAGTGTGCAAATGGGGGAGGGGAAGAGGGAGAAGGAGAGAGCGACTTTCTAGCAGCCTCCATGAGCAGCTCAGAGCCCACACTGGGCTCAATCTCATGGCTGTGAGATCATGACCTGAACCAAAATCAAGAGTCTGGTGTTTAACTGACTGAAACGCCCAGGCGTGTGGGCCTTCTGTTAATTTATCATATGGTTTTATAATTTGAATCAAAGACAGTATATTTCTTCAGCTCTGTGAATTTTTCTCCCATTTTCTGTTTGTTTCTGACAATTCAATTTTATTTATTCTCATTTTAAGGAAGTCCTGATATATTAATATAGTGCTTTACGGATTTTTCTTCTATTTCTTTAATTCTTTTGCAGTAAATAATAAACTGATTTTTTTTGCCACCAGTTTTATTGAGATAAAATTTACCTATAACATCTAATAAGTTTAAGATGTACAGCATAATGATTTGATACATGTATATATTGCAAAAAAATTTACCACAATAAACTTACTCAACACCTTACTTCACATTGGTTTATTTTTTCCCTTGTGATAAGAACTTGTAAATGTACTCTCTTAGCAAGTTTCAAATATACAGTACAGTGTTGTTAAATATAGTCGTCATGTTGCACATTAATTTTAGACCTTTTTTATGTTATAACTGGAAGTTTGTACCACCTTTATCCAATTCCCCCTTCTCCCGTCCCTACTGTGGCAACCACAGATCTGATTTCTGTTTCTATGAGTTGTTTTTGTTTTTGTGTTTTGCGATTCCACAAGTGAGATCATAGTGAGATCATGCAATATTTATTTTTTCTGACTTTTTTCACTTAGCATTATGCCCTCAAGATCCGTCCATGTTGTCACAAACAGCAGAATTTCCTTCTTTTTGGTGGCTGAATAATATTCCTCTGTGTGTGTGTGTGTGTGTGTGTGTGTGTGTGTGTGTGTACATACACACATTGTTCTTCTTTATTCATTCATCCACTGATGGACACTTAGGGCTTGGCTCCTTTAAATAATGCTTCAATGAGCATGATGGTGCACATCTCTCTCTAGGATATGATTTTATTTCAGCAGTGAAATTGCTAGATCATATGATAGTCTTACTTTGAATTTTTTGAGGAAGGTCCATACTGTCTCCCATAGTGGCTGCACCAGTTTACCTTCCCACCAACAATGCACAAGTGTTCCCTTTTCTTTACATCCCCACCAGCATTTGTTACCCTTTATCTTCATAATGATAGCCGTTTTAACAGATGTGAGGTATAAGTCATTATGATTTTGATTTGCGTTTCCATAATGATTAGTGATGTTGAGCACCTTTTCATGTACCTTTTTGGCCAATCGAATATCTTCTTTGGCAAAATGTCTATGTGGGTCCTTTGCCCATTTTTTAATTGGCTATTTGTTATTTTGCTATAGAGTTGTAGGAGTTCGTTATAAAGTTTGAACATTAGACCCTTAGCAGATGTATGCTTGCAAATATTTTCCCATAGGTTGCCTTTTTATTTTGTTGCTTATTTCTTTTGTTGTGCAGAAGGTTTTGAGTTTGAGGCAGTCATGGTTTTGCCCCTTCTGCTTTAAGTGTCATATCCAAGAAATCATTGCAAAGACCCATGTCAAGAAGATTTTTCCCCATTTTAGGTCTTACATTTAAGTCTTTAATTTATTTCAAGTTAGTTTTTGTGAGCCATGGAAGATAAGGTTCTAGATTTACTCTTTAGCATGTAAATGTCTAATTTTCCCAGCACCATTTATTGAAGAGACCCTCTTTTGTCCATTGAGTATTCTTAGCTACCTTGCCAAATATTAGCTGGTCATTTATCAACTGGTTATCTATACACTGTCATCTGTGTTCAATTTTTCTCATATGATTCATTTTATATTCCTCTTTTAACGGTTTATTATTCATTTTATCCTGTGAATTTTTCATATCAGTGGTCATAATCTAATTTTCAAGAACTTGTCTCCTATTTTGCTCATTTTTATAGTAGTCTCTTTGCATTTTATGTATAAAACATTTTCTCAATTTCTGTGAATACGTAATATAAATTTCAAAGGTTATTTTCTAGTCTTATAATAATTTCTTTGAAAGTTAATTTTTGTTTGTTCAGCTCAGTCTTTTTTGTTCATGTTGCTGGTTTTCTTAAAATATGTATTTTTTATTGCTTTTCCATCCAGATTTCTGAAAGTACGATTCCTCCAGTGCCTAATGCAACATATCTCTGCGGTCGTGACATGCATATTTCTATAACAGGCTTTCTCCTCAATACAAGTCTTGATAGACTGGCTACCCCAGAGAGAGTATGGATCAAGCAGCAGACAGAAGCAGGCAACTAAAATCCCCAAAACTGCTCTGGTAAAGTATTGGAGGAACACTTCAGCTCATTTCACTTTAGGGGAATGACATTCTCTCTACTTCTTTCTTCTCTATCCCTCCTTAAGCCCCTTGCTCTCTTAGGATTTTCTGTTTCTTTTCCCAGGAATTAATATCCGTCCTTAGATTTCTCAGGTAGAGTGCAACTTTTTCTAAAATGTTTTCTAGACTTTACCTACAAGCGGAGGCCACAATTAGGTGCTGATAGTTCTGTGAAGGAAAGAGAGTGGATTGCACCTGCAGCAAAGTTTATAAGTACGGTTCTCACTACCCACGTCCATCTTTAATCTTTGTATCATTTTTGCAAGATTTGGAGTATCTCTGGTGACTCCCTTGGGAGGCCATGTACTGTGGCTGTTGCCTTAGATTTGTGTTTCCTCTACCTTATTTCTACTGTTTGCTTTCTCTTTCTCAAAATCTCAGCAGCTTTTCCAGGATCTTAAAATAATAGTTTCAAAACATCTTCTTACACTATAATTATTTCTCCATTATTTTTTCATATTGATTGTCTTTAATATATTTTATTTTTATAGAACAATTTTATGGGAAAATTATTACAGGAAAATTGAGTGGCAATACAGAGAAGCTCATATACATAGCTCCGCCCCCTGCACACAGTTGATGGTTTATCCTACTGCAAACACTTTGCATTAGTCAGGTACATTCATCACGATCGATGAGCCAATACTGATACTTTTTACAACTCTTGAAGTACAATTGAAAATAAAATCATAAGATATTTGAAGTGTACAATGTGTGATTAGCACATCCATCACATATTTACCTTGTTTTTGGTTTTGTTTCTTTTTTTGGTGAGAACATTAATGTTCCATTCCCTTGCAAATTTGTATTATGCAATACAGTGTTACCAGTCTTGGACCATTTGTATATTAGATTCTCAGACTTTATTCAAGTTATAACTTATGTTTGTACCTTTTACCAGCATTTCTCTATTTTCCCTACCCCCAAGCTCCTGGCAACCACCGTTCTACTCTCTGTGTCCCTTTTTTTTTTTTTGACTTTAGAATTTTTTTTCTGTCAGATTCCACAAATAAGTGGAGTGTTTTTCTCATTCTGGCTCCTTTGCTTAGCCCTGAAGTTTCATCCGTGTAGCGTACACACAAAAAAGGAGGGATTTAATTCTTTTCAAGGTTGAATAATATTCCATAGTATGAATTCTTTATTGGTATGTATTCCCTTGCCTAAAAAGTTAATAAACTCAGTTTTTGTTTGTATATGTGTGTGTATATATATATATATACACATGCACATATGTATATACACATATGTATACATATAGACACATCACAATTTTTTAATCCATTTATCCATCAGTGGACACAGAGCCATACTTAGGTTATTATAAATAATGTTTCAATGAACATGAGAGTAAAGATACTTCTTTGAGAAAATGATTTAGTTTCCTTTGGATATAAAACTAGAGTGGGATAGTTGGATCATATGGTAGATTTATTTTTAATTTTTAATTTTTAATTTATTTTATTTTAAAGTTTATTCATTTTTTTTTGAGAGACAGAAAGAAAGAGTGCAAGTGGGGGGAGGGTCAGAGAGAGAAGGAGACAGAAAGAATCCCAAGCAGGCTCCACACTGTCAGCATGGAGCCCAGTGTGGGGCTCAATTTCAGAAACCATGAGATCATGACCTAAGCCGAAACCAAGAATAGGATGCTTAACTGACTAAGCCATGTAGGCACCTTATTTTTAATTTTTCAAAGAAACCTCATACTGTTTTTCATAGTGACTCTACCAATTGACATTACTTCAGGGAGGGTATAAAGATTCCCTTTTTTCCACGTCACCATCAGCATTTACAGGTGTGAGTAGATATCTCACTGTGGTTTTCATTTGTATTTTTTGCTACTGATTGGTGATGTTGCTTTGCGTGTCTTCTTTTAAGAAATATCTATTCAAATCCTTTGTCCCTTTTAAAATTGGATTGTTTGCTTCTTTAGTACTGAGTTTTGTAAGTTCCTTATACATGTTGGATGTTGTCCCCATAATGGATATATAGTTTGTGAATATATTCTTCCATTTTATATGTTGCCTTTCACTTTATGATTTTCCTTTGCAGCACACCAGCTTTTCAGTTTGATGTACTCCCACTTGTTGATTTTTGCTCTTGTTTCTTTTGCTTTTATGTCAACTCCAAAAACTTATTGCGAAGACCAATGTCAAGGAGCTTACCTCTTATGTTTTCCTCTAGCAGTTTTGAAGTTTAATGTCTTCTCTTCAAGTTTTAATCCACTTTGAGTGATTTTTTTTAATTTTTTTTTAATGTTTATTTATTCTTGAGATAGACAGAGCGCAAGCAGGGGAGGGGCAGAGAAAGAGAGAGGGAGACACGGAATCTGAAACAGGCTCCAGGCTCTGAGCTGTCAGCACAGTGCCCTATATGGGCTCGAACTCAGGATTGGCGAGATCATGACCTGAGCTGAAGTGGGACGCCCAACCAACTGAGCCACCCAGGCGCCCCACTCTGAGTTGACTTTTATTTATGGTGGAAAGTAAAGTCTAATTTCTCTCTTTTGCGTATAGCTGTTCAGTTTTCCCAACATTATTTTTTTTTAAGAAACTATCCTTTCCACATTGTATATTCTTAGCTCCTTTTTAAATAAATTAACTGACCATATATATGTGGGTTTACTTTTGGGGTCTCTATTTCGCCTCCAGTGCCCCAACGTTAGAGATTCCCACCTGAAAGATAGGCCCTCAGAACACCAGGCTCTGAAAGCCAAAGAGGCTTGCATCCATTAGACCCACAAAACTATAGAAAACAAGGAAGTTCTTCTTAACAGGCAAGCAAGAAAAAAATACAACTATCACCCAGGGCTCAATGCAGAGGGGGCAAGTAAAAAGACTCATTTATTATTGTTTCCTTGAAAGGGTTTATATACATACTTTAAAAGCTGCTGCTTGAAGACCAGGCTTCTAATTTCATACATAACTAGGAGCCTGCTACAATGTTCCCAGGAGACTGGGAAAGCCTGCAGTCACCTCCACTGACTTCTTTCTCAAACCCTCTCCAAGTCACCAATATCTCACGGGAAACAGCTTGTACACATGTCTGTGCCCCAGCTTTTATAGTTATTGCATGAGGGACTGGTCCCCAGATCATCAGGCTCTAATATCCAACACAACTTCCATCCACGAGTTCTACAAGACCATAGGAAATAAAGGAGTCGTTCTCAAACAGCGATCCACCCAGGGTTCAACACAAAGGGAACAGGCAAAATACCAATTTCCAAGTTTTTCCCTGAAAGGGTTTTATCTGTATACTTTAAAAGCTGCTGCCTAAGGGCCAAACTTCACCGGGGGCTTGCTGAAATCTTCCGTGGATACTGGGGAATCCTGCGGACAGCTCCTTCTCCATTCAGCTCACTCAATAACGAGAGCAAAAAAAGTCACAGGTTTCTCCCTGGAACAAGCGTGTGCACATACCTGGCATCCCACCATTTGAGGCAGCTACATGAAGGATGGAGCTGCCCCCTCCCTGGATCTCCTGGCTCTGACAGCCATGTCTAGCCATCTTTATGGAGTGACAGGAGAGTGAATATTGTCAAATTGTCCATACTACTGAAAGCCACCTACAAATTCAATGCATTCCCTTCCAAAATTCCAATGACATTCTTTAAAGAAGCACAAAAAGCAATCTTAAAATCTAATGGAACAACAAAAGACTCTGAATGGCCAAAGCTATTCTATCTTGAGATAGAACAAAGCTAAGAAATCACACTTTCTGATTTTAAATGCTTATTTATTTATTTCTGATGGTGGAAGAGGGACACACACACACAGAGAGAGACAGAGAGACAGAATCCCAAGCAGGCTCCACGCTATCAGTGCAGAACATGACATGGGGCTTGAGCTCACGAACCGTAAGATCATGACCTGAGCTGAAGTCAACAGTCGGACACTTAACCAACTGAGCCACCCAGGTGCCCTCACGCTTTCTGATTTTAAATTATATTACAAAGGTATATGAATCAAAAGAGCATCATACAGGCATGGAAATAGTCACAAGATAAATGGAACAAAATAGTCTTATTACGTACTACCTGGTATCAGCTTTCTTCCTGGAATTTTTTTGATCTCAGTAGTCTCTGTTCATTCTTTTCTTTTTAAAACCTTAACAATTAATTAATCTATTTCCCAGAGAAAGGGAGTTTTTATTGCATTCTATCCTCTCATTATTATTGAAAACCACATAAGAGTTAGGCCTCAATAAGAATAATTATATGGTTAATAATTTTGTTAATAGGGATTTTTGTAGTAGTAATGTTAATTAGCATAAATATTTGAACTCTATATTACCTAAATGGTGAGTTTTAGATAATTGCTTTCATAACTCGCCTTGATCTTTATGCCATTATATTGAAATGAGAGCTGGACATGAATGATTGATTATTCTCCTGACAAAATGTAAATAGAGTATCATAATTTATGTCAATAAGTGTTAACATAAGGCCTTTTAATGTGCCTATTTCTTGTCAATTGCTTTCGTAGTCTTAAAAGACTCAAACATTAAGAAAACCATTTTTTAAATGATTAAAACATAAAAATTGGTCATAATCAGCCTAATTTTATGTCCAAATAAAATAATTTATTTTTAATATTTTTCACTTAAGACATAAATGGTGTTAATGGAATGTGTCCATAGATAGGGGGATAATTGACTGCAGGGTATTTGAATAGTGAAAGAATGTACAAATCATAACTTTGCTGAAGATTGGAATCCAAATGAACATTATATACATCAGTGTTGTCGAAAGGTAAGACACTTTACATTCAGATTGGATATTAGAAAGGCAGAGAACAATTTGTACATATGTTACTCAATAGATATAAATTAATTCTAGACACTGGTATGTGAATTAGTGAAAGGCATCTAATAATAAAGGGACATAGGACTACAAGAATTTTGTTTTGGAGATGCTTAGGTGAAACGTATCTGGATAATTAATTTCAAGCAACTTTGACGCGGCTAGTTTCTAGAGATTATGGGGAGATTGTGCGGTTCCTCAAACCACCTGTTGCCTGGCTATTTGTTAAGAAAATAGACAGATCTGGAGAGAGATTTAGTGGTTAAACTTTTTCTTCTTGGCATCTGAAGGTACTCTGAATTAATTTTAAAAAGTCATACTCAGCATGAGGCAGAAAGTCACTTGCTTTTAATGGTTTCTAGCTTCTTGCAGTCAGAGTATAACTTGGAGCTATACATCTTAAAATGATGTTATATAAGTTTGTTAAAAATAGTGGTGCGTCATAACAGACCTCAGGATTCTTTTTTTTATTGGTATCTATGTACCATAGATGATTTAAATTATTAGAGGAAGTCAGCAAATTTTTGTTAGCTCTCAATTCGATTGTTGGATAAATAATGGCATCATTGTTTATTGTAAAGAGAGAGAGAGAGAGAGAGAGAGCATGGGCTGAGAAAAGGGGCAGAGGAAGGAGAGAGAGAGAGAGAGAGAGAATCTTAAGCAGGCTTCACACTCAGCGTGGAGCCCAACATGGGCCTTGATCACACGACTGTGAGACGATGACCTGAGCCAAAATCAAAAGTCTGATGTTTGACTGGGCTACCCAGGCGCCCTAAATAATGGAAGTTTTGATCATTTTGTGCTGTAAAAATAGCTCAATTGGATACACCGTGCACTGGTTTTATTGCAAAAAATCAGAAGTTAGATTTATAAATTAATTTAACTGTGCATAGGATATGCGTAAATAAGCACTTAGACTGTCTTGCAGGATTACAAGAAAGTACAAGAACATTGGCATTTATAGATAAGGATTATAAGAAATGAAATTAGTTATAATGCCTTTTAAAAAATAATCACTGGCTTACAGTTTGTATTTAAAATTCTTATAATACCCAATATTCCAGAAATAAAAAGACAATCAATAATAAGACTTATTTTGTTTGAGGTGTAAGAGTTAATATCCATAGGTACCTAACTATATTAAACAACACAATGGATGTGGATTTGGTCATCCTTATTATCCTCACTCGTGCCCCCTTTTCTCATTTTGGCTCATCATTTGTATAAATCATTTTATTATCCTGTCCCAGACATTCAACATTTCCTGATTGTTCCTTTATACTGCTATCAGTTAAGGTTTATAGGGTCAAGGAAAACAATCTGCCACATGTATTCTAGCAGAAGTAGAACAACCACCATTGATCCCAGATAATAAGTGAATCATGAGGTACAAATTTAAAGCCTGTGCATAACAGAAAAGATGGGAATTGAAATCAATGTCATACTAAATACACAGCAGGTTCTCAAATTTTGAATTGAAATACAAATTCAACGTCTCAAAGAATGTGTATGTGCAGTGTAATTGTGGATTACCAAACACACATTCACAGCACAAAAGGAAATTAAAAAAAATAGTTTTTATGTTTCAGATCGACTTTTCATATACATTGATAAACTATTCTTGGAATCCCTCCTCTTATCTTCTCCCCTTTCAGTGATCAAGGCTGGGGTCAGAAAATTAGAGGCAAGGCAATGTATCTTTGTGGTCAAAGTCCTACTAAGCTGGTACAATTAATCTGTTTAGATTTTTCAAAGTGGAACATTTATAAGATAAATAAGACACCTCCTAACAATACTGTCCTTCTATCATAGCATTAAACTGATATACCCCTATAATAGAAAATTATCTTCTAGTAGGGAGAAGGAATGAAGAGGGTAAGAAAGACAAGAAGATCATCCTGGTTGAGGAACCCCAAACAATTGTCTCTATGCCTAGACTCACTAATAAGATAAATATTTTATCTGGTTCTGCAAGAAAAAAATCTTGATCACTGAACATATAGGATGAATAATTAGTATTTATTTTATAACAAGATTTCTGACACACAAAAATGAATCTGAGAGAGTCTCTGTGTAAGACCTATAATGTTAGGTCAGTAACTTATTAACACTATATTGGGATGTACCATCTTTATTTCTCTAGAGCACATTTCACCTTCTTCATAAGCTTCACCATCTGCTTGGGAACAGAGTATATAAACTTACTAAAATCAAAGGTAAAGTGTTGTACCATTCAGAAATTTAAACAGTCCCTGCAGGTTTAAATCGTTCCTTTAGGCTGTTTTCTCCTCTCACCAGCTTCCTTTCCAGAATTTTGACTGGATGCATTGAAGGAGCTAGTATTTGATATTATGAGAAGGCCAATGAGATTGAAACAGAAACTCTTGCACTATAAACACCTACAGGTGGTGGATAAAATGTAATTCATATAATGAAGTTTATATTGATGGGATATTTACCTCTGGAAGAAATTGAATTAAATCCACAGGTACCAGAAGTGAAGGGAATTCTACAAGCCATGAATCAGTTAATATTTTCATTAATTCAACAAATATGGAGTGCAACCACATATCACGCACAGTGTGGGCTTTCCATAGACGTGAATAAAACAGAAGTCTTTCTGATATCAGATGTAGAGTCGTAAATGTTTAACATTTCATGTGGTAATTATTGAATGATCACACCACATTCTTATCTTAAGGAATCTTCAAGAACACCAAAGGTGGGGAACTGAAATAAACCTACTGTAAAGAGATCAAATAAACTATCTCCATAATAAAATATAGCTAAATTCATCTCTCTACCATGGCTCTCAGTGAATTAAAAATTATTTTTTAGGAGAAATGAAAGTTCTGGCTTATATTTCAGGTATGTTTGAACTTCAACTTTATATATAACCAGACTGCTGAGTTGGGGAAAGAAATCCCTGCTGAAAGCTCACTCTCTCGAAAGACTGGTGCACTAATCTGTTAACAGTGCAAAGTTTATTAAACATGCCCAGTAAAGGAAAACACTACAGTTTAAAGAGAGACTTGCAGGGGGAAATTATGGATGAATGCTTATTCATGGTTTTGGAATCTGAGATCAAGTTGTCCTTTAAAAAGATTATTTATTGAGATCGGGTAAAGTTTGTGACATAATAGTTTAGTATTATTGGACACAGCAAGACATAGGCCTTGAAGTAATTTTTAGTAAGTAAATGAATTGCTTGATTAATATCGAATTGCCCGGATGAACAATTTGGTTAGATAAATTTGTTTCATCACTTTTTTTTTTTTTTTAAATAATGCAGTATGTTGAAAGTTACAGCCTTATTTTTGCCTTTTTGGGCAAGAATTTCCTGGATCAAAAGGACGTGAACAATAATGGCCTCAGCTCTCAGACCTGAACATTCTTCATTTTGAGCTAGAAAATAAACCATCATCATCTGTGGGCATGATCAATCCAAACTGGAAGAGCTGGTTGAGGAATAGTGATTTGTTATTAAATTTTTAGTGACGGTCATTTCAACTTTGGAAGCACAAGGTTTTCATGCTGCTTTTATGAATTATCAATTGTTGGATATTTTTGATGGGACAACAAGCGTGCAAGAACATTTCAGTCTTTGCAGGGTTCATATCTGAGCACCTCAATGTAGACAAATTCATTTAAAAACAAATTATATTTATATAATCAGAAATCACAGCCACTTCTAAGCCAGAATTCAAGCATGCTCAATTGAAACCAGAAATTAGTTAGATCCAGTCATCACTATAGAGAACACAGAAAACTGTATATAAGGTTATTAGCCAAATCACTCAATTTCATTATCTTTTTTGGTTTATTTCCGGAATCAGTTAAGTCAGATCAAAGCAATGTAAAAGCTACTATGACATTATTCCCTGATAACAGCACATGTTTCACCTCGAAACATAATCAAATAATTCCTTGTCCAATTATATTAAATTCTCAGAAGAGCTTTCCTTATCCGGGACCAGGGAAAGGGTGGAGCTTGGGAAGAATTTCTCAATGGCAATGCTCAGATAGCTAAACTATCATTAATTTCCCCTACCTTTTTTCTTTTTTTTCCTGGTATCCTAATGGGGAGTCTCTTTGCCTCCTGCTACTTTCGCTAAAGAGTAAACCTCTTGTTTCCTGTTGCGTGGGGGCTGTTCACCAGGCTAAGAAAAATGAAAACTGGGAAAGGGGACCTAAGGGATCTCACGGATTCTTCTTACAATTTCAACTAATCCTTCTGCTTTCATCTCCACCTTGCACTACTCTTTGGACATATTTGGTAATTTTTTTGAGTTTTAGTGATGCAAATGGCTCCCTTGTTGAGTTTTGCCTCTTTTAGTACATTCTACTTATGCATACATTTCTTTCATTTTTCATATTCCACAACTTAGTGGACATTTTTCATCTGGGTCGGTTCATTACTAGCATATATATATATATATATATATATACCCTTACAGTCATTTTGTATCTATGTCAGCTCTGTCGGCAAAAACAAGTATTAAAATATTTGAGAAAATTATATTCCTGTTTTAAAAAATCTTAAACGGATACAACAAAAATTACCAAAATAGAAAAATGGACATTGGCAATATAAATGTAGAAATGAAGTCTTTAAAAAAGAGATTGAAAACTAGAATGATCATAGTGAGTTATAACTTAACTGACATTTACTTAGAGTCGATAAGTAAGGCACTATGATCACAATTTCTACCTCAATTCCTTTCTTAATGGTGAGAATAAATTAAGAGACAGTCAGCTATGAAGCCAAAATGCTGAACAGAAACAAAGTAATATGAAATTTAATTTTAGACTTGTCAGTAATAGTCTTTGTGATTCTGGAAAATACACTTAATATCTACACATCTCAGTTATGTCATCTACAAAATGAGAGAGTTAGATTGGAAGATATCTAAATTTCTTTCTAGGTGCTAATTGTTTATAAAATTAAATATAAATTTCTGATATGAAAGGTTATTTGAAATTTCAAATAATAGATTATTTTTTATAAATATCTACTTGATGCTTAAAATACTATATAGTACTGTCAATTTTTAATTATTTTATCATACTTTAAATATAGTCCTAAAAATAATTGAATAAGAAGAAAATACATTTTTTTATTACAGAAATGTTAATATTTATTGAATACTTTATTAGACACTGGATGCTACCGGGTTGTCATTATTAACCTCTTTCCATAATTATGGAAGCTAATTTGGGTAATTTGACCAAGGCTTCATAAATCATAAAAGCCATGCAAACACAAGCATAATTATTAAATACAAATGGATGTGCATATTATAATACCTTTTCTATATAGTTTTATGGGATTTATGCTTTATTATATCTACTTTCCATCTAGATCTATTATACCAGGCAAAACGTAAGTAGTTTCGTCTTCATGAACAACTAATTCTTATAACTGTAAACTGATTTTCAAAAACTTTCTATTTTTGTGTCCTCTGAGTCAACTTTGAGAACTACATGAATTAGTATTGCTTACCTATAAGGAACAACGCATATTTGGTAAATTTTCTTTGTAATTGCAGTAAAATAAGTAAACAAATATTCCTTGTTATTGAGATGATTTTCAATAAATGTATTAAAAGTAAAAAGAACTGGGGCGCCTGGGTGGCGCAGTCGGTTAAGCGTCCGACTTCAGCCAGGTCACGATCTCGCGGTCCGTGAGTTCGAGCCCCGCGTCAGGCTCTGGGCTGATGGCTCAGAGCCTGGAGCCTGTTTCCGATTCTGTGTCTCCCTCTCTCTCTGCCCCTCGCCCGTTCATGCTCTGTCTCTCTCTGTCCCAAAAATAAATAAACGTTGAAAAAAAAAAAAAAAAAATTTAAAAAAAAAAAATAAATAAAATAAAAGTAAAAAGAACAAATAATTATGAACAAGTTCTCACTTGGCTCTCTATGCTTTGTCATATTAATACAGCAGTTAATTACGTAGAAAGCACAATTTTCTTATTTATAAAAAAGCCACCCATCACATAAGTCATCATACAGATGAAAAGCAAAAAGAATAATAAAATTAAATATTAAAATTAATAGTCTCAGTATATAATTTACTGAGATGAATGAGTAATGTGATTAATATATTCATTTTTCTATTGAAGGCAATGTACATAAAGAAAAAATATACAAAATACACATACATAACTCTTGCCAAGTGTGGCTTAGTAATTAGCACATGCCTAAACGGGAAAAGCAGCAGAAGATATGAGGCTTGCTCTAATGTGCATGCGCTTTTTCGCTCTCTGTGATCTTGAAACCTCATGGCTTTTCCGCCTTGAGTTTGTTCCCAAATGCCTCAACCAGCTGTTATTCAGCTTTTATGGCTGTGCTTGTGGAAGTGTTGTTCTGCAGCAGAAGTCTCTTGATGTTTTAAAAATTGAAAGTCAACATGATCCAAATTTAAAGACACGAGATCAAATGAATTCTTAACATGGTAGAATTATGACAATCAATTATATAGAAGTAAACCAAAAAAAAAATGTGTTGGGGGGAATAATCAGTAGCATGATTTCCCATAGGGTATAATATTAAATGCACAGTGTCAGTTCCAAATACTTTAAACACATATTAAAATTTAAGCAATTTAGTACAGTAAACTAGAGGGATTCTATGATGCCTGAGAAGTGCTTCTGTACATGTAAAGCAATACAGAGATTTTAATGGTTTCACAAAAAAATTATGAGATAAAGAACACTGTGCTGTACTATACTAATAGGACAACCAGACAAGCAAATAGTTGAATTTGGTTTTTTTATTCATCTAAATGCATGCAATGCAAAATGCTTTAACTTACAGAACTTTTAGAAATTAATGTGCTGATACCATATAAAGGAAATGATGATGGTTTATTTTCCACATTACATGAATGCATTCAAGTAAGAAAAGCAAGCAGATACAATCTCAGCTCTTCATGGAAAACTAGAAAATAGGAATCTATATGGATTAGGAGGATAATCTGAAAGATCTCTAGATGATGACTATAATAATAAAAAGGTGAAAGATGAAGGATCAGGTATAATTTGTAATAGCTGTTGAATATCAGAGTAATCATAACTTTTTCTGAGAGAGACAGAGAAGGCGAGAATTCCACATTTTCAAACATTTCCAACTTTAAAATATTTCAGAATATGACAAAAGTGAAGAGAAACTATGCTAATATCCATAAAATGCTCAGATTTTCTGAACAAGGGAAGAAAGAAAACATTAAATAATTTTAATGAAATGCATACATTTCTTACCAATAATAAATACATAATAAAGTTTGCAAAAAGAGAAATAAACCAGTGCTGGTGCTATCATTCTACCACTAAATGATAAGCAAAGCAGACTGTTAATCAACAAGAAATGTTAGTTGCTTCTCAATGAATAAGAATGCAATATGGACAGAACTTCATTGAGTGAACATATTGCAAACCACAAAAATCTGGAAGCATGTAGTAATTAAATAAATGAGATAAACTATATACAACAAAAAGATGGTCCAAGCAGATTATACAGCCGGTATTCAATTCAACAGATGGCCCATGTGCCTGACCAAATTACCTAACAGCAAAAATTGTAATTTAATGAACCCTGGGAAGTACTTTTGGAATTTGGTTATCCCCAAATTTATGTAACTCTAAACTATAATTCAGTAATAACTACAAACCTCAAAGCTTTTGTTTGTAAACAACATAAAAATTCATCATCCCCCATCTAAGATATGATGACATTTATTAAGTATTGAAGTAAACTGAGTAATTTGAAAAAAAGAGGAAAACTTTGGGGCACTTGGGTGGCTCAGGCAGTTAAGCTTCCGACTTTGGCTCAGGTCATGATCTCATGGTTTGTGAGAGCAAGCCCCCATCGGGCTCACTGCTGTCACCACGGCTTCAGACCCTCTGTTCCCCCCTCTGTCTGCCCCTCTCTTCCCTCAAAAATAAAACATTATTTAAAAATAGGAAGACTTTTGGGGCACTTGGGTGGCTCAGTTGGTTAAGCATCTGTCTCTTGATTTCGTTTCAAGTCATGATCTCACGGTTTTGTGAATTCAAGCCTCACGTCAGGCTCTGGTGCTGACCCTGCAGAACCTGCTTGGGATCCTCTCTCTCTTTCTCTGCCCACCCCTCTCCTGCTTGCGTTCTCTCTGTCCCTCTCAAAATAAATTAATCAATTTAAAAAATTTTAATAGGAAGTCTTTTATTATTTATTTTATTCAAAAATAACTTTATAACCCTAAACTAGGTGTTACCAAATATTCGACTACATACATTATGTAAATTTAAAGTAGATATCCAATAAAATTTTCAAAATTATTGTAATGGGAAATCTTATAATTGAAACAGTTATAGGGGTGTGACTGGGTCATTCAGTCGGTTAAGAGTCTGACTTTTGATTTTGGCTCAGGTCGTGATCCCATGGTTCATGGGTTTGAGTGCCACATGGGGCTTTGCACTGACAACACGCAGAGCCTCCTTGGAATTCCTTCTGTCGTCTCTTCTGCCCCTCACCACATTCAAATATGCACTTTCACTCTCTCTCAAAATAAATAAACTGAAAAAAATTTTAAGCAATTATATAAATATATAATTAATTAATTAAATTATATAAAGTATTTAATTTATATATTGTATAAATATTTACCCAATTAATTTTAATTAATTAATTTCCCATTAATTTTAGATTTTTAATATTTCAGACATAAATGCTTTTTTGTGCAGATACAAAAGAGGATCACCACTCTTTAGTGTGACACAACTTTTTCTTTGTTTTTAATTTTCTTTCATTGGGTTCTTATGCTTCAGGTTTTTAATTAAATTCTAGTGAGTTAACATATAGTAGTATTAATTTCAGGAGTAGAATTTAGTGAGTCATCGCAAGTACAACACCCAGTGCTCATCGCAACAAGTGCCCTCATTACTACCCATCACACATCTAGCCTTTTCCCCACCTACCTCCTTCCATCAACCCTCAGTTTGTTCTCTACAGGTATCTTATGGTTTGCCTCCCCCTCGTTTTTTATGACAATATTTCATTCTTTTGGATGACTGAACAGTTTTCCATTGTATGTGCATACCACATCTTTTTCATCCATTCATTAGTCAATGGACATATGGGCCCTTTACATAATTTGATTGTGGTTGAGTATTCTGCTACAAACATCAGGGGGCACGCGCCCCTTTGAATCGGTATTTTTATACCCTTTGGGTAAATACCTACCAGTATAATTGCTGGGTTGTATGGTAGTTCTTTCTATTTTTAACTCTTTGAGGAACCTCCATGCTCCAAAAGCTTAACATTTACTTCTAAATCTTAGTATCTTTATCCAAGTAAATATAGTCACAATTTGGAAGTGATTTTTTTTTTTTTTGAGGAGTGGATTGTATTTGTAGCAAAACTTGATCGTGTATGGTCAAGATATCAACAAATATCTTTTTGAAATCTATATTGCATACCAATATAAATATTACCATAACACACCGGTGAATTCTAATCAATGAAATTACAGGCATGTTGCTTCTCCCAAGGTCTTATTCTATTTTCATCTTTGGCTGCATGATCTTTCATTTACTGAAACATAATCCACCCTTCTCATAAGTCTTTCAAGGGATCTGTATGTATTCATATACCTAATTATCAATGTACTCACCAAGTAGCTTCTTCTTTTTTCTTTTTAATTTTAGTTAGTTAACATATAATGCAGAAATGGTTTCAGGAGTAGAATTCAGGGATTCATCACTTACATACAACACCCAGTGCTCATCACAAGTGCCCTCCTTCATACCCATCACTCATATCTAGCCCATCTCCCCTCCCACCTCTTTCCATCAACTCTCAGCTTGTTCTCTATTGTTAAGGGTCTCTTGTGCTTTGTCTCCCTCTCTCTTCTTCCCCTGCTTCCCATATGTTCGTCTGTTTTGTTTCTTACGCCCCACACATGAGTGAAATCATATGGTATTTGTCCCTCTCTGACTGACTTATTTCACTTAGCATAATACATTCTAGTTCTATCCACGTTGAATGAAATCTTACTAAGTAGCTTCTTCTATATTCTGCTTTCTCCTGAGTCAAATGAAGTTTCCTCATGTTTCCCTGATGATGTTGCTCACTGTCTGGTCCACAAGTGATGTGCCCTGGACCTTTGCTTCATGATCCACCAGACATTGAGCTTCTTCACCAGTCCTGGGTTACACACAAATTTGAGGAAGTTCCTCTTACCCACCGGGCTACACGTTGCCATACAGACCCCAAACCATGACCATTTGCCGTAAAACTTCCACTAGTCTTTCATAACAAATCTCCTTTATCTTCTATAAAAAGCACTTAGCAAAGACTTCACTCAGTCATACGCATTAATAAGTATAAACTTTGGCAGGGAAATGGTAAATCAGTTTCTTTTTTGAGATAGAAATAAAACACTTTAAAAGTAGCCTTGTAGAGGGGTGCTTGGGTGGCTCAGTCAGTTAAGCGCCTGACTTCAGCTCAGGTCATGGTCTCGCGGTTCATTAGTTCAAGCCCCACATCAGGCCCTGTGCTGACAGCTCAGAGTCTGGAGCCTGCTTTGGATTCTGTGTCTCCCTCTCTCTCTGTCTCTTTCTGTCTCTCTCTCTCTCTCTCAAAAATAAATAAAAACATTAAAATTTGAAAACAATAAATATAAGTAGCCTTGTAGAAAGTCCTTTAATATGGAAAACTAGGTATATTATCAACCTGAGCATTATTTCTCTCAGAGCCTGTCAAGGTCTTCAAAATTTTTCTTTCCTAATCATAATCTTACTAAATGATCCTTCTGATCATATTCTCCAAACGGTAGAACATGTTGGTAGAAATTAATCTGCTTGTTACTTCTAAATAACAGTTTTACAGATTCTGCCATTTTCAACACACAAGTTGGCTTTCAATTTCAGTCAAACCTCATGCTCAAGTTATTCTTCTTGTATCATAAAGCTATTCCCCCTTTTTATATGTTATGTCAAGTGTATCGAATTTTGCCTGCAAGGCTTTCATTCTGCTGTCTTTGAACCAACTTTTCTTTGAAAACAAATCCTCATCTCCATCCATGGGGGTGATCCCATGTCAGCTCTAGTGAGATACATAACTTGGCCAATACAGTGCATTTCATTTGGCTGTTTCAGGCATTTGACAATGACCCCAAGAATAAATGAGACTCAATCCCAGCACTTGTTGAAAGTTGTTGGAATGAAACTATCTCTTTCTAGTGAAATCACTAGCTATAAAGTCAGTAAAGGACCTGTCAGGGCAACTAAGTTTGGAGAATTGCTGCTTGACAGTGAAGCTAACCTAAATGAAAGCACAGACAAGAAAGCACCCACATGCGGGTGGGGAGATGGGAATGGGCCGAATCTTTACAACCTAGTTTGACCCTGGTAATCTGGCCACTCCTGGAATCAAATCTACCCTTGTATTTTTCTTTTATATAAGCCAATACATTCCCTTATTTATGTGAGTCAATTTGAGTTACACCTTGTATGGCAATGCAATTGATTCTGATGATTAAATCTGGTTGTATAAATCACTTTCCTTTTGTAATACAATCATCTCTCTCTCCTTTTTTTAATGTTTATGTATTTATTTTGAGAGAGAGACAGAGAGTGAGCTGGGGAGGGGCAGAGAGAGAGGGAGGCACATAATCCCAAGCAGACTCGAGAGCTGTCAGCCTAGAGCCCGACACCAGGCTTGAACTCACAGACCATTAGATCATTACCTAAGCCAAAATCAAGAGTCAAACGCTTAGCTGACTGAGCCACCCAGGCACCTCACAATCATTTCTTTTAAAAAAGAAAAAAAATATATATATATATCTCAAAAGTTCTATGCTATGGAAAATGTTATTACAATGCTATAAATTTGTTCTTTAGTCTAATGATATTACAATAAAAAATTCTAGCAATTTCTCATTTATCCAGTTACTATATATGTTTATATGCACATATGTATCTATCTATATCCATCTATAGATACAATTATAGATGGAATGTAGAATTAGACATATCAATATTCTAACAAATATATATTTAGATAAATATACTTACATATATCTAAATATATATATTTCAAAAAATATAAATATAGATAGATATCGATAATTTTTAGTATATTTAGATATATATACTTACATATATCTAAATATATATATTTTAAAAATATATAAATATAGATAGATATTGATAATTTCTTAGTATATCTGGGCTTACTATAACAAAATGCCATAGCCTGGGTGGCTAAAACAACATTTATTTCTCACAGTTCCAGAGCCTGGAAAATCCAAGATTTGGTGTTTGGTGAGAGCCTGCTTCCTGATTCATAGAGAAATGTCCTCTCACTGCAGCTACACAAAATGTAATGGGCAAGGGAAGTGTCTTTATAAATGTGTTCATCTCATTCGTAAGTGCTCCATCCTCATGACTTAATCAGCTTCCAAATGCCCCACCTCCTAAAACAATTACACTGGGGGTTAGTTTTCAACATAAATTTTGGGGAAGATGCAAACGTGCAACGTATATTATATTATATATATTGTGTATAAATACACAAGTGGACAAGTAACTTGGGTATCATATTTAGGCAAGTATATTTCTTTCTTATTAAAACACTTTATGGGTTTTTGCCATAGCATAGGAAAAAAAAAACAGTGATAATCTAAATGAGAACTGTGATCAAAATTTGAAATTATTAGGGGATCCTGGGTGGCTCAGCTTGTTAAGCATCTGACTTCTGCTCAGGTCATGACCTCGCGGTTTGTGGGTTCGAGCCTCATGTCCGGCTCTGTGCTGACAGCTCAGAGCCTGGAAACTGCTTCGGATTCTGTGTCTCCTTCTCTCTCTGCCTTTCCCTTGCTTGTGCTGTCTCTCTCTCAAAAATAAACACACATTAAAAAATTTGAAAAATGGAAATGATTAGCATGGATTTAAGATCTTATGGGTGATGAAATAGTTCAACCAAACATTTTAAGCTTGAGACAGATCAGTGTAATTTTTTTTGCTAAGCATAGTTTATGGGCATTGAACATGGAAACAACAACAAAGTGAGAGTTTTCTCATCTTGAAAATACCTTGTATTATTTATGCACAAAGACAGTGACTTCAATAGCAGATGCACTTGAGATTTGCCATTAAAACAATTGTAGTTTCAGAATCTGCACTTCTCACAGATAAGGTCATTCCAAGATGATAGCCACCTTCTACAATGAAAAGGCAAGAAAAACTTGAAGGCAACATGTCTTTAGTTCATCAAGGAACTTTTACAGTAGAATTTTTTTTAATTCATAAGATGAACTTAATAATACAAAAAAAATCCTAGTGACCATTCCTAAAAACCCAAATTCATTGTGAAAAAAAAAAAAAAAAAACAATTTTAATCCCACTCTGTTTTCTCTACTAAAAAATAGAAAGTTAAAAACTTTATATGAATTAACAGGAAGTAATGTTAAATTCATCCCCTCCCATATATAAATAATATCAGATTTCATAAAATATTAGGCAACCATTACCAGCAGCTAACAGCAAAATATATTTTATTATGTGGAAAAATACAGAGCACAGAATTGCAAAGTAAAATAATATAGCAGTCAAGAGTTTATGTTCTAGAGTCAAACTCCCTGGCTTTGAATTCCATTTTTACCACTTCTATCTTTGTGATTCAACTATCTGTGCATTTAATAATAGCCCTGTTGTCAGTTACTCTTTTGGGTATATAATGAGTTAGTCCATGCAAAATGCTTAGAATAGTACCAGGCAGATAGTATAACATCCTTAAATGTTGATGATCGATTAAATGATAACTAGATACACTGAACTATAGACTTCTCTCCATGTATGTATAATTAGGCAGACAAAAAGAGAAAAGGATATACAGGAAAGGAAGTACTTAAACTAGTGACGATTTCTGAGTTCTAGTGTAGGTGATCTGATCTGTTTTCTGCCTCCCCACCAAAAAAAGAAAGAAATTATAGATAACACACACACATGGATATATAAAGACATAGAGACGGACTGTGACAGAAAAAAAACACAGAGAGGTTGAGAAAGACCATATATATAAATTGTATATCTTTAGTTAATAGGTTTTTATTTATTTATTTATTTATCTATTTATTTATTGTTTTAATGTTTATTTATTTTTGGAAGACAGAGAGACAGAGTGGGGGAGGGGCAGAGGGAGAGGGAGACACAGAAGCTGAAGCAGGTTCCAGGCTCTGAGCTGTCAGCACAGAGACTGATGCGGGGCTCGAACCCACAAAGTGAGGGATCATGACTTGGGCCAAAGCCGACGCTCAACTGACTAAGCCACCCACGTGCCCCAATAAGTTTTTAATTATCATAGTCAGACAACAAAAAAAAACAGTTTACTTATTTGGTAAATCTATGAACCTCATGTATTTAAACTTTCACTGGTATTTTCATTTATATTATCAATTACTAGATTTTTTAGAATCAAAATTTAACAGGTTTCTCCCCACTAGTAACTACATCCACTCTTCCTCCATGAACTTCTGAGAGACATGAAGCCAATAATATACATTCCAGCCAGATATTCACATGCAGCCTGCAGACAAAGTTCATGCTGAACTTCCATTTCTTGGAAACCTCATATTACAAACTCAACACCCACCCCATCTTTCTAAAAGAGGTAAATGAGCACATTCCACATAGGGGTGGAGTTTCTCTAGCATTATTGGCAGCTACAACCTTTCAGAATGACACTTCCACTGAGACAGATCCTTTTACGGACATTTTTTTTAGAATTGTATGGTCATTCTTTGCACAACTTGGGACATCAGAACATATATTTACTCAAATGATATATTTGTCAAGCAGAATTGACATGTTAGGCCCTGGCATAACTGGGAGAGCATTGGGTTTGTCTCTTATCTACCCATTGGTTCTGTGACTCCCTAGACAGTATGGAGGCAAGGTTCCTATCGAGTCTGAAATTTGCATTAAATTAGCAAGTAATACCACCTACACTCAATAGCATGCTGAAGGCTGCACGTGTATGTTTCTGACCAACTCTATGGAGATGCAAGATAGGCTAATAAAGAGAGGAGTTAATGGTTGTATTTCAGGACTCACAATGCTAACTTACTTCTAAAACCCCATGGAAGAAATACCAAAGATGCAGAATAGTCTACAAATTAGAAATAAAACTGCTTTTCCTCATGAGAATGTTGAAAGAGACATAACTTTATAACACAATCAAATGTTAACTTTCTCCTTCTAGAGTGAATCGGTGACACCATAACCTGTCAACCTGAGGTGGTTAACCAAAGCATTCTGGTAAATCAGGAAATGCTAGAAAACAATTGAGTTAGCCAAGAATTATTTACTACTATCAATGAATGCCTTGGCATGCATCTTCACATTCATACTTCGAAATAATTTCAGTGCAATTTTCATGAAACTTTGTTCCTCAGAAAGTGTAGGCACTTCCAGGCACTGAATAATAAAGTGTAAGCACCTAACAATGAAATGAAAAGTCTACATTTTATGAATCTTATAATGGTGTGGCCTCAAGTTTATATCAGTTTTATCTAAGAGTGCATAAGAATCAAAGCAAAAGCTTTTTTGCATGTTATCTCACTTAATTTCATGGCCAGAAAAATATGTTTTAAATATACTCTATAGTAATATACGTGCAGTTTGTTTTTCCTTCTTTAAATATATTTACTTCAATTATCGAACACTTGTGTAACCACCATTCAAGTTGTATTTCCTTTTAGGAGAAAGCATCTCTATTGTTAAGCTCTAGCTGACATGTTTTCAAATTCATGTTCTCAGCATTGAAGGCCACTCTCAGAGATTTTATTTTAAGCTTCTTTATTTATTTTGAGAGAGAGTGAGCATGCAGAAGGGGCACAAAGAGAGTGAGAGAACTCGAAGCAGGCTCTGCACCAAGGCTTAAATTTACAAACCATGAAATCGTGACATAAGCTGAAAACAAGAGTTGGTCACTTAACCAACTGAGCCACACAGGCATCACCTGGAAATTTTCTTAAAAGTGAAATTTACTCATCTCACATTTAGAATGGCTAAAATAAAAAAACACAAAAAATAACAAGTGTTGGTAAGGATGTGGAGAAAGAAACCCTCGTGCCCTGTTGGTGGGAATGCAAACTGGTGTAGTCTCTGTGGAAAACAGTGGTGGTTCTTCAGAAAATTAAAAATAAAACTACCCTACAATCCAGTAATCTCACTATTGAATATTTACTCAAAGAATACAAAAACTCTAATGCAAAAGAATATATGCACCCCTATGTTTATTGTAGCATTATTTATAATAGCCAGATCATAGAAGCAACCCCAGTATCCATTGATAGATGAAAGGATAAAGAAGATGTGGTATAGGGGCACCTGGGTGGCTCTGTCAGTTAAGCATGATTTCAAGCCCTGCTTCTGTGTGGACAGTTCAAGGCCTGGAACCTACTTCAGATTCTGTGTCTCCCTCTCTCTGCCCCTCCCCTGCTCATGCTCTCTCTCTCTCTCTCTCTCTCTCTCTCTCTCTCTCAAAAATAATAAATAAATATTAAAAATTTTAAAATAAAAAGATGTCATACACACACACACATACACACACACACAATGGAATATTACTCAGCCTTTAAAAAGAATGAAATCTTGTCACTTGGCAATGACATGGGTGGAGCTAGAGAGTATTATGCTAAGCAAAATAGTTCAGTCAGAGAAAGACACATGCCATATGACTTCACTCATATGTGGAATGTGAGAAACAAAACAAAAGACAAACCAAAAAAAACCCAGATTCTTAACTACAGAGAAGAAACAGATGATTATGAGCGAAGAGGTGAGTGGAGGTTGGGTTAAATAGGTGATGGAAATTAAGGAGTGTGCTTGTCATGATGAGCACTGAGTAATATGTAGAATTGTTGAATCACTATATTGTCCACCGAAAACTAATACAACATGGTATGGTAACTCTCCTGGAATAAAATAAAATAAAATAAAATAAAATAAATAAACTTAATTTTGATACAGGAATTACTCTTTTGTGAAATAAGTCTAAGATGTAATCATGAAATGGTTTGCAATACAGTATATTTTATTATTAAAAACAAAGAAAAAAGCAAAGCACAACCTGGAACTCTTCTGGTGATGGGGGTGGGCCCCCTTAAAGTAGTGAAATTCCAGTATCAGCATGATAATCATGATCTAGGAAATGCCACCTCATAAAAATCAGTAAAAAGAGACTAGTCATGTTGGGATGAAGCAAACAATACAGTATTAAAGTGTATTAGATGAAAGAAAAAAAATGTCATCATGGACATTCAACTGTTCATAATGTATCAATCCAACTTCAACCATATTAGAAACAGCCAATAGTTTTCTTTATGAAATATGAGATGAGAGTCTTATGCATGATTGAGACCATGACTATGATAAAGTAGGTGATGGAATTTAATGTTTTTATGTCTATTGTTTAGCACTCTTGAAACAAGCTAATCAAATCACCCAAATGAGAAAATAAACTATAATTGCCAATCAACTCCTATCTTCAATAAATTATCCTATCTGGTATGCTTTGATTGGATTTTGTTGGCAGGAAGAAGCTGGAGGTGGGATAACTAGAAGTGAGACTGCTTAGGTGACTGATCTGGAGAATGTATTTGGCTTTCTCAGGTTAGTCTTGAGTTAGATGTGGGGAAGCTGGCAGTCGCTGGCCAGTTCAAGGTCAGTTGCTGTAGAGGTTGTGGTTGGGCTTCCCAGGTTGGTTGCTTAGAAGTTCTGACTGGGCTTCCCAGGCTACTTGTTGTAGAAGATGTAGGTCAAAGCTCTACTGGTATATATTGTCATCATTGTGCATTTGTACATTCAGTCACTCAACACTTACTGAATCATGGGCACCTTGGTGGCTCAGTCAGTTAAGTGTCCAACTCTTGATTTCAGCTCAGGTCATGTTCTCACAGTTAGTGAGATTGAGCCCCATGTTGTGCTGTTAGCACAGAGCCTGCTTGGGATTCTCTGTCTCCCTCCCTCTGCCCCTCCCCTTCTTGCATGCATGTGTGCTGTTTCTCAAAAAAAAAAAAAAACAAAAAAACAAAAATTTCATTTAATCATAACCATTTATATCAATTGAAGTAAAGTTTCTTTTTGGAAACTTATAATTAATGCCATTTAAGTTCTTAGTTTTTATCTTAAAAAATACAACATGTTTTCCTTAACACTTTAGGTAGAAATCACTTTAATCCTCACAACCGTGCCATGGTACTATTACACTAGTTTTACAGAATCAACACGAAATCACAATGACCCAGTGTCTTCTGGGGAATCAACAGAATAGGACTGGCAGTGACTCTTGTTAACTGTTGTTCAAGACTTGCAAAGCCACTCTTTGAAAAATCAATGTTCCTGAATAAATATTCTCCCTTTTGATATTCTTTAAGTTGAGATAAGAAAATTTCAACAATTTTATACTACACAACAATACCTAAAGACCAGAATTCTGTGGTAATCCAAGGGTCAATCATAACATTGGCCATCCAGGTGCTCAGAAAATTAATATTCATTGGAATGATAAGAAACTACTCTATGTTTACTCTATAATAATTTACTCTTGGCATTTGGCAAGAAATGTCGAATAAAATATTTTAGAATGATAAGCACAGTTATTTTTATTGTTCTTACTTCTCCACATTTTTCACAATGGATATGTGCTAAATGTATAATCAGAATAAAAAGAATATGCAATATAGAAATGAGGCATATTTTATTTGTTTTACATATTCATTTTCATCTCTATTATGGCTCAAAATCAATGTGGTTTGTAATATGCATGGAAAAAGACTCTTATCACTGAAATAGAAAACATCTGGCAATAGCAAATAAAAACAAGGTCTTTTAAGCATCTAAATCTGACTTGCTTGCACAAAGGACAGAAATGGAAAATATCCACTAAAAATATTCCACTATTGACAATAGAAATATCACAATAATCTCTCACCTATTCACCAAAAAAGTTTTTGTTTTTTTTTTTTAATTAGATGATTTCAAGAATACTATTCTATGGGGGTGCCTGGGTGGCTCAGTCTGTTGCATGTCTGATGCTTGATTTAGACTCAGGATATAATCTCACAGTCCATTGGATCAAGACCTGCATTGGTCTCCGTGCTTTTAGCACGGAGCCTACTGTGGATTCTCTCTCCCTCTCTACCCCTCCCCTGCTTGTACTCTCTCTCTCTCTCAAAATAAATAAATAAACTAAAAAATATATATAAAACAATACTAGTCTGTGGGATGTAGTTGAAAGGAAAATAGGAGGAATGATGCATCATGGAGACCCAGGATATGAAATGATTATTCGAGGATTCCAACATTTAGCATATTAAGCTATATAAAAGAACACCTTTGCTACACAACATTGAGAATGAAGTAAAAATGCCATTGAAAATATGTGGTATAATGTCTTCTCCTGCTTTCCCTCCTTCTCTTCCTCTCCCCATCTTTCTTCTTCTCTCAACTATTAGGTACCAAGCACTATGTTAGACACTTGAAAAGTCCTTGGTTGCTAAACACACAAAACAACCTGTCCTTACAGAAATAATACACAAGTTACTAAATATGTGGTTTCAGACCTGATTCTTCATCCTGACTTTATAAATTAACACTTCTAATGAATTTGGTAATGTTTCTTAAATTTCTGAAACACAATTTCCTCACCTATAAAATGTACACTACATTATACTATATATAATATTATACATATATTATATGTAGTATGATATTATACTATATTATATATATATGCACAACATAGAATATAATATTATTTAGTCATAAAAAAGAAGGGAATCCTGGGTGCTTGGGTGGCTCAGTCAGTTGAGTGTCCTACTCTTGATTTCAGCTTAGGTTATGATCTCATGAGGTTCATGAGATTGTGCCCAACGTCTGGCTCTGAGCTGGTAATACAGAGCCTACTTGGGATTCTCTCTCTCCCACTTTGTCTGCCCCTCCTCTGATGGCACACACACTCTCTCTCTCTCTCAAAATAAATAAATAGGCATTTAAAAAAAGAAGGGAATCCTGACATTTGCAACAACATCGATGAAGCAGAAGGGAATTGTGGTAAGTAAAATATGCTAGACAAAGACAAATAGTGTATGATATCATATATATGTGGAATTTTTTAAAAGTTCAGTTTATAGAAACAGAGCAGAATGGAAGTTGCCAGAGCCTGGAAGATGGGGCAAATGGGAAATGGGAGATGATAATGAAATGATACAAACTTTCAGTTATTAGATGAATACCTTCTGAGGATCTAAGGTGCAACATTGGTGACTATAGTTAATAGTGTGTGTTGCATAGTTAAAATTCGTTAAGAGAGTAGATTTACACGTTCTAACCACACACACAAAAGATAACTATGTGAAGTGGCAGATGGGTTAATTAACTTAATTGTAATAAATATTTCATAGGGGATATGTCTATCAAATCATCACCTTATACACTTTAAATATATCTTTTTGTTGTTGCTGTTAATTATACCTCTGAGAAATGGGGAAAGAAAAAAGACTCTTGCTTATATTTTCTTCAAAGGCCAAGAACACAGGCTCTTTAATCACTGCTTTTATTCTTCTTTTCGCTCGTTACAAAAACGAACAAGAAGAATTCTCAAAAAAAAAAAAGTCTTTACCCAAAGTTAAAAACAACTTTTCCAAGTTGACTGCGACCAATTATTTATTTTTTAATAGGAATTTGACCTGTTGCAACAGGGAATCACATATACTGGAAGATGTCTTTGTTTTGTTTTGTTTTGTTATGGTTTTTTTTTGTAATTCATTTTTTTAGCATATTATAGAATGCCATCTAACTATCGATTGGGAAAAAGAAGAAGTAAAATATCCTCACCACAGGGAGCTCAAGAAGCATTGACATAATGAGTCAGTCCACAGTTCTGAAAGAGATCATTTGATATTTCTCCATATTATCTTTTTTTTTTAAATGTGTATTTAAAAATTTTGAGAGATAGGGAGAGCATACATGCCATGAATGGGGAAGGGGCAGAGAGAGAGGAGAGAGAATCCCAAACAGGCTCCACGCTATCAGTGCAGAGCCCAACACAGGAATGGATCTCACGATCATGAGATCATGATCTGAGGTGAAATCAAGAGTTGGACACTTGACAGACTGAGCCACCCAGGTGTCCCAGTTTCTTCATATTAACTTTCAGTGTATTTGTTCAGTTCACGGGGAGCAAAATCACTACAGACACCAAATGACCAAAACCACAATGAAAGAATGCTAATTGATGCTACCTCAGGCATACGATGAGGAAGCAGTATGAACAAGCTTTTAGGTGTTAGTGGGGCAGTTGCCAAGAGCCAATGATTTAACTCATCACGCCAAATAATAAAACCTCCATAAGAGTCCAACACGATGGGTTCAGTTAGCATGTTGTTCAACACATGGAGGTGCTAGGAGAGTGGCATCGGGGTAGGGCATAGAAGCTTTGCACCCTTTCCCCATGCCTTGCCCCACAAATCTCTTCCATCTGGTTTCACTCAGTTATTGGTTATATCCTTTTATAATAACTAGTAATCTAGTAACTAAAATGTTTCTCTGAGTTCTGTGAGCCACCGTAGTAAATTAATTGAATCGAAAAAGGGAGAAGGTCATTGGAAACTCCAATATATACCCAGTCAGCCAAAAACACAAATGACAGTGTGAACTTGTCACTGGCCTCTGAAGGGGGCGGGGGTGGGGAATGAATGACAGTCTTGTTGGACTGAGCCTGTAACCTGTGAAAACTGACACTACCACCAGGTCAGAAGGGTGTCAAAATTGAATTAAATTGAATTGGTGTGGTGTGGAACCATGTTGGTACCTTCCATGTTGGTACCAGATGCAGAATTTTACAGCTCTTTCTAACAATTGGTTCACAGAAAAAAAGACAATTATCTGCGACATTTTAAGACTAGGATAACCAAATATCCCCCCAAATCCAAGTGACCTTTTCCCTTAATATACATTTTTTTCTCTACTTAATATTTGGTTATAGAAAGAGGATGTCATAATAAAAGAACAACAAAACAGACTGGAGAACGTTGGATGAATCATCATCAGTTGCAGAGAAACTGAAAAAAATGTATTGATAAAGAAGCAGTTTAGCATTTGCTTTCTTCCTCTACTTTCCACATCGTCTTTGAGTTACTTCAATGTATAAATAAAGCAGGAAGCTTCAACTTCCACCAGTGAAGCTTCCAGCAATGACACAGTTTAAAATATCCTAATCAAAATTTTCAGTAGGGGGCAAAAAAGAATGAAAAATAGTGCTATCTTTGACAGCATACCTTGGTAATGAGCTCGGATAAGCTCAGCAGAATTTTAATTCTGAATCACTCAAAAATAAGCATTTTAGGGGGTTCCTGGGTGTCTTAGTTCAGTGCCTGACTGGATTTCAGCTCAGGGCATGCTCTCACATTTTGTGGAATCGAGCCTCACATTGGGCTCTGTGCTGGCTGGCATTGTGGAGCCTGCTTGGGATTCTCTCTTTGCCCTTCTCCCACTCATGGATGTGTAAGCTCTCTCTCTCAAAATAAATAAACATTTTTAAAAAAGAAAAAGGAAAAAAGCAATTTAGTTTATCTGAAGTTATTTCTTTTTTTCCCAGAGATCCTTAAATTCTCACAGTTTTACCATTTGTTTTGTTTACTTGACTGTTATCTTGGGTTTTCTTTACATCGTATGCTGTTCATTCAAAATAGCATTTACTCAATACACAAATATTGTTCATAATTAAAACATACAAACAGACATACAAATAAACAATGAGCAGAAAAAAATAGTTTAAAGCTAACAGACCAAGTTTCCTTAAAAAGACAAATTATTCAATAGCCTTCATAGTATCTAAATTCTCCTTGTAGAAAGTTAATTAATGTGGGTCTTGTTTAAGTTTATTCTGTGGTTGATGGGGGGGTGGGAGGGAGGGGAGAGTGGGTGAGGGGCATTGAGGAGGGCACCTGTTGGGATGAGAACTGGGTGTTGTATGGAAACCAATTTGACAATACATTTCATATTAAAAAAAGAAAAATAAAATAAAAATATAATTAAAAAATAAAGAAAATAAAAAATAATAAAAAATAAAATCTGGAAAAAAAGAATTATTCAACATCTAAAAGATAGGATACAGGTTACAGGAAGCATTACAAAAATCCCTTAGAAATTCACATTTTGTATACACGAGTAATGATCATGTAAATTTTGGTTTAAAAGCACAAAACATGGTTTTATGTTCTTCTAGGTAGTATTTAGCTGGTAATTTTTAATTACAGACAAATAATTTTAAATGTTCTTTTGAATTCCAGCTTTATACAAACACATATGTGTATATATATATATATATTTGTATATATATATATATATATTTGTATAAATATATATATTTGTATATAGCTGGAATGAATATATACATATATATTGGAAATATATGTATATATATTAATATATATGAATTAATATATACATATATATGTGTGTACCAAAGGAATAACAACACAAAAATCACAGCAATATCATTACCAAAAACTTCTAGCAAATGCTATGCCAGATTTTATTCCAATGCATTATCTCATTTAACGTTTTAAATAAATTATCTGTATCCCTAACATCTGTATATAAAATAGTTATTGCTCTCATCTTTAGTATAGAAGTAAGAAAAGTGGCCCTTGGAAAATAGCTTTTCAAAGATCACATAACCCTTCTATGACAAATATGTATATGGACGTCTCTTTGAAAGAACAGGAGAAGCCAGCTTGACACAAAATGGAATGTGTAACTAATTTTATTTGTCACCATAGACTGGGTAGCTTAAAACACAGAAACTTATTTTTAATAATTCCAGAGGCTGCCAAGTTTCAGATCAGGGTGCCAGTAAGGGCAGCTTCTAATAAGACCGTCTTCTGGTTGGCAGATAGCTGTCTTCTCACTGTGTCTTTACGTGGAGGGGAGAGCAAGCTTTGCTTTCTCATTTTACAAAAACACTAATCCTCTCGTAGAGGCTTCACCATCATAACCTCATCTAAGCCTAATTTTACTCTCAAAGGCCCCATGTTTAAATATCATCATATTAGTGTTTAGGGTTTTAACACATACATTTGGGGGAGATACACACATGGAGTCCATTACAACTTGAATAGAATAGAATAGAATAGAATAGAATAGAATAGAATAGAATAGAATAAACATAGACACAGACATAGCATTAAACATAAAATTAAATCTTCCTAAAATATTAAATGATGGAGGAAAGAGGATAGTTGTAAAACAAGGTTGTCATTATTAATCACTGATAGTATTTTATGCTGGAATTTGTCTATGCGGGGGATGGTATAATTTTACTATTTTCCCTGCTTCACAGGTATTTGAAACTTTTCTTAGTATCGTATTTTAAAATTTGTAAAAATGTATCAGAAGCAGCCAAAGCAGTACCAGAGGAAATAATATAGCTTAAAGTTTCTATGTAAGAAAGTATTATGTACAGTAAAGAGCATCCATATTAAAAGTCAGAAAAGAAACAGCAAATGAACTCCAAAGAAAATACAAGGAATGAAATTTACATGGATTAGAAATTAATAATATAAAATAGAAACATACAATAAAGAAAATAAAAAAGAGGGGTGCCTGGGTGGCTCAGTAGTTAAACATCTGAGTTCGGCTCAGTGCTGTGCTCACAGCTCAGAGTCTGGAACCTGCTTTGGATTCTGTGTCTCCTTCTCTCTCTGCACCACCCATGTTTGCACTCTGACTCTCTCTGCCTCTCAAAAATGAATAAATGTTTAAACAGTGTAAAAAAAAGAAAAAAAAATAAATTTTTGAAAAATGTAAAAAAATTAATTACTTTCTAGGGAGATTGATGAATCACCTATGGGAAAAGCCCTAAATGGGGAATATCAAGGTCAAGAATAAATAGGGGATTACAACAAATTTTGCAGATATAACAAAAAATAAATAAAATTGTATTTGTTTAGAAACTTTAGATTAAATGGAAGACTCCCTAGAAAACAGACTATCGCATGTAACACAAAAAGAAAGAACTCCTGAGCATTGGTATGTCAAATTTTCCAAATGCTTTACTGAAGAGTAAAGCAATGTAAGAAACAATTACAGTTGATCTTACAGAAAAGTTTTCAAAGAATTGAAAAATTGGGAAGAATGACTGACTTGTATTACGAATTCAGTATCACTCTGATACAAAATAGACTATGAAAAGAACAGAAAGTTACTAGTGTCTCTCCTACTGGACATTGAAGCAAAAATCCTAACTTCAAAAAGATGTTGAATGAATAACAGATGAACATGTTCACTTATGTTTATGTTCAATTTATTCAAGGAATATGTGTTCTGTTTAATATTCAAAAATCAATCTCATCAAAAGGTTAAAGAAGAAAAATCATTTTTTTCAGTAGATACAAATAAGGTGGTTGATAAAGTCAACATCTTCTTGTAAGAACACAAAACTAGGAATAGAAAGTAATTTCCTAGATCTGACAAGGCGTATTTTCACAAACTATAGAGCAAACACCCTATCATGAAACAGAAAGCTTTCTTTTAAAGTTCTGGCATCTTACCGGGTCAGGTAAAATCAGCTTGATTTTCCATTTTCGCCCTCTGCATTCTGTTGCCTGAGGATTTTCTCCTGCTGCTGGAGCCAGCTTTGGTGTCCCTGTGGCAGGACAGATGTTCTAGGGAATAAGCAGGCTCTAGGAGTGGCTGACTGGAGTCGGTGCACACATATCTCACCATATGCACTTGGCCGTTGGGTGGGAAAACTGCAAGGTGCATGTCCCATACTGGCTCTTAGAGCTTCTTTCCAGTGAAGAGGTTCCAGAAGCTCACAACAGACACTGACATCATTTACTGGCTATCTTCCCTTTCTTCCTTTTTCCCATTTCCTTAACAAACTATTGGCCCTAGAATCCTGGTCTCGGTATTTACCTCTGGGGGAATTCAAATGAATTCATGATGTAATTTTTGAAGTTCTATTTATTGGATGATAATAAATTCTCTCCTAAAAGTTAATTTTTCCACTGATTTTTTCCCTGCTTTCTCTTCTTATTAAAAATATTATGCCTCATATTGATTTCTGTTCAAAGGACTTTAGAGATTATAAACAAACAATGCACTAATATAAAACCCACTATAGTTTCACTCCCTTAGGGTAAACAAAAATACTTTGCTTTAGCACAACCGCTAATAGTCAAGGTGAAATCTTTCGTTAATCACAGGAATACAGTGCAACATTTTCGTAGGCAAATCTGAATATACAAGCCAGTATATGCAGGTTTTTTTTTTTTATCATCAAAGACAACTTTTGATTTAAATCAGAGTAGGTATAAAACGCTCTAAAGAATACGTGGCAATGGAGGTGTTTTCTCTTCCTACATCCTAATTTCTGCACGTGAAAGTATTTAAAATGAAAGGTAACATTACCAGTCCCTCCTTGCATCGTCTTCTTCTTGGGAGGAAATTAGATTTATCTGATTTATTGGTTTGGGAGAAGGGAGGACCTGATTGGCTCACCAGTGTTTCATCTGAAGCCAGCCTGTTGATGAGAAGCATGAATGGTGACGAGAGAGGCTTCCTCTCCTGCAGAGCCCTGAGATGTCCACACTGCAGTGACTGGGGACAAGTGTCCAATTCAGGAGTAGAGTGTGAATAAACCCACTAAGCTAAAAACCAAAAGTTGTATTTTCAATACCACTATAAGCTAAAAATATTTTCATCCCCATCTGTCTAACTTCTACAAGTATCTCCTATGTACTTGAACTTAGGAGGAAAGAAAGGGATGTTATTTTACCGTTCCCCTAAAATCAGAAATTATTGATGAAGAATCTCTGGGGATGTTGACAAGCTCCACAGATGATTCTGATGCACATTGATTTTTGAGCATCCTGAGAGAAAATGATAAATAACCACATGATCTACTTTTCTGGAGAGAAGATTGTATTCAAACTTTTAAATAAATATTTGAAGGCTTCATATAAGTTTTCATGAAGTGCAGGCTAGGAGTTTTTTAAATCATTACTTTGAAATTATAATTTTATTATAACTAAACACAATTGAATTATACTTAACTAAATTATTGTAGAAAATACAAATTCACAATAAAATTGTTTAAATATAATTTACATGAAATAATAATATAATGAAAATATTTGTTATTCTTTCAGTGTGCCCAGTGGTATATTAGCATATTGGGAAATATACCTCAGTTTCTGTACAGGATTCCCGTTTGGGGCAGAGAGTTTCTCTCAATGTCTACATCTTCATTCAAGGTGTCCAGATTTTAAATGCCCTGTTCAGTGGATGTCCCCATATACAAATGTCCAGGATAGTCAGTTGAATTGAACTCAGACTAGAGTAGTCTTTCCTGTGGATGTTCACATATTAGAAGAGCTGGAAGCTGACACTTTTCTATCTGTGCTTGGGGATTTTCTTCCTTTATAAAACAAAAAAAAAATTTTAACGTTTATTTATTTTTGAGACAGAGAGAGACAAAGTATGAACGAGGGAGGGTCAGAGAGAGAGGGAGACACAGAATCTGAAACAGGCTCCAGGCTCTGAGCTGTCAGCACAGAGCCCGACGCGGGTCTTGAATTCCCGGGACCGTGAGATCATGACCTGAGCCGAAGTCGGACACTCAACCGACTGAGCCACCCAGGTGCCCCATTCCCTTTCCTAAATGAAAGGTTCATCTCCATATCTTCCTCCTTTCTTTAATCCTCTGTTCTCTAGTTTGAGGAATCGAGAAACTACTGTAAATATTTCTATCTCGTGCTAAAGCAATGCTTTCTTTTTTTTTAATTTTAATTTTAATGCCAGTAAAGTTAACATACAGTGTTACATTAGTTTCAGATGTATAAGACAGTGATTCAACAATTCTATGCTCATCAAAGTAAATGTACTCTTTTTTTTTTTACCTAATTTATTTTTTATTTTATTCTTTTAACTTGCTTTATTTTTTATTTTTCTTAAATTTACATCCAAATTAGTTAGCATATAGTGCAACAATGATTTCAGGAGTAGATTCCTTAGTGTACTCTTAATCTCCTTCACCTGTTTCACCCATCCCTCCACCCATCTCCCCTCTGGTAACCTTTATTGTTCTCTATAGTGAAGAGTCTGTTTTTCTGGTTTACCTCTTTGTCTAATTTGTTCATTTGCTTTTTTTCCTGAAAGCAATAGAGGAGTGAAATCGTATGGTGTTTGTCTCTCTCTGACCGACTTATTTCATTTGGCATTATACCCCTTAGATCCGTCCATGTTGCTGCAAATGGCAAGATTTTATTCTTTTTATGGCTCAGCAATATTCCAGTGTGTATATATACCACAGCTTCTTTATCCACTCGTCCACTAATGGATACTTGGGTTGCTTCCATAATTTGTAAAAACATGCTTTCTTCAGCCTTTGGTTTTGCTTAGTGTTATCTGATGCACTAAAATGAACACTAATGGAGGAACTAATGAGAGAGTAAAGGAGAAAGAAAATTTTGGAAAGTACATAAATAAATACTTCAGGATATAATATTAATATATAAACAATTATATGTAACCATGTTAAAGAGAGGCTACAAATAAACAAATAAGACTTGCCGTAAAAATTTCAAAACATATTCTAGATGAATGAAACAGAATAGATGATGAAAAATGATTCATATAAATACGTGTGCGTGCATGTGTTTTCTGACCTCAGTATCATATCTATTTACCCCTACTCCCCTCCCTTTCTACCGCCTACTTTCTCTCTCTCCCCATATATATTATTCATAAGTCAGCAAAGGGTAGACAAATATACAGTCTTTTTCACAACTACCTAATCCTGCCTTGTTACACAGAAGCAACTACATGCACTATATAAAGAAATAAGTACCTCTGTGCTCCAGTAATACTTTATTTATAAAAACAGGTAGTGGGTTATAATTTCCTGACAGCTGGCATAATTTAATATAGCATAATCAGAAAGGGGGAAAGGATAGACAATTTAGTAGATGGCATGGCAATATTTTTCAAGCCCTCACTAAACATTAACCAACGACTTCCGGATAGGACAGGAATAAATTCTGATTATTGAAGAATAGCACCCATTTTCAAAAATATGCATTAAAAAGCATGATAAATCTATTTATCACGAAACATTTTCCCAAGAGAATTTTTATCGTCATTTAAGAATTGAACATGCAGTTTCTTTTTAGTTTTGACAACAAATATGATTGTAGTACAGCTTGGAAGCAAAAATAAAACACAGGAAATAAGACATGAAAGTAAAACTTTTTAAAGCAAACAATATAATTGCCCTAAAGTTAATTTTGATACCTTCTATATTTAATGGTTCAATAGTAACTTATTTACGTGCTCTGTGTTGCCTCGAGACCAACTGAAATCACTCTCCTTCTAGATATGACATTTGGTTATATTTTCATAAGTATTTTGACAGTGTCATAAGAATCAGTATTAAACATTAATGAAGAGCCTTTGGAACATACAGCGTGCAGTTTCTTACTACCTAGAAAATTAAAGGGCAAGCTAGAATTGCAAGAAATCTCATTATCTGTTTCCATTCGTTTGATTTGCATTTTGGGACTATCACTAAAATGGATTCCACTTTTTAAAGAGAAAGACTAAAAAGGGCATTGGTCATTAGTGAGACCTTCAAGATTTAATTTCATGAGAATGAAAAGTGTAGGGTATTTTCTGTTAAGGTCCAGTCTCCTCTTTTAATTAAGCGTGTCATCTGCAGCTCTGAATCTAGATGCTGTCAAAGTTAAGCTCACGGTGTCAAGGCAGTCACACCATGGTTGCGCCGTTCCAAGAAATAAAGTGCTTCTATTTGCTGAAATCAGGAACCGCCGTGTTCTCCTCCAAATTAAGCTGACACTTAAAACAGTTAATATTATCTCATAGAGGGTTCTTTTACTAACATTTTCCAGCAATTCACTTGAAATATGCATTTCCTTCGAAAAAAAATGAAATGAACCCCTGACGCCTGACGAGATATCACACTGAAATATTAACCACAGGTGAGATAATGTGGCTACAAAGGTAGCATCAGCTGCGTGAAGACTGATATACAAACACCATATAATTGGAATTAAGAGCCGTAACATGGGGAGTGCTTGGTAGGAAGCATTTTGTCCATCGTGAAAATCACCCTAATTGTTAGTAATGACCATAACATTTTTTTTTTTTAATTTTTTTTTTCAACGTTTATTTATTTTTGGGACAGAGAGAGACAGAGCATGAACGGGGGAGGGGCAGAGAGAGAGGGAGACACAGAATCGGAAACAGGCTCCAGGCTCTGAGCCATCAGCCCAGAGCCTGATGCGTGGCTCGAACTCACGGACCGCGAGATCGTGACCTGGTTGAAGTCGGACGCTTAACCGACTGCGCCACCCAGGCGCCCCGACCATAACATTTTTTATTAGTTGTAGATACAATTATAAAATAATCAACATTATGGAATTGGGTTTCTGAAGAACTGATATTACTACCTGGGGCAAATTAAATGTAGGGAAGCTTGCTGTAGTTTAAGTTATTGAACTTGTTGTATCAATCCAATTCCGAGGAATTGGGAGACAGAGAGCCTCCACTGAAGGAGTCAATTCACCTCCCTAAAATGTAGCTTCTTCGTTATGAACATGGTTCCAATAATCATCTCCTACTACACGTATTTTTAAAAATATTCTGCCATGATACAGGAGTGGAAATGGCCATTGTAAAATTCAAAGCAAGTAAACACATTGCCTTTTTTGATTAATAAGTAGATGCTGGGCTTTAAAAAAAAAGTATATTCCATTGTTTTCTAATTTAACTGCTTCATAAAAATCCTCTCTCTGGGAAAATGGCTCCAAATGTAGATTTCCAGACCATCTCCCAATGCTATGATTATCTATTTCCGTAGGGTGTCCCAGGAATCTCTGAGTCAAGGCATATATAATTTTCTAATGACCAGACAAGTTTGCAAAATATTGACTTATATCCTTCACATCAGTGAAAGTTCATAGTTACAGCAATTCAAATGTTAAAGTGTTTGAACTGAAATAAAATTGCAAGCATTAAATTAAAAAAAAATTGCTCCCCCTACTCCTTGACACACACAAAAATCTCTTTTTGTCTTTCTTTCTTTCTTTCTTTCTTTCTTTCTTTCTTTCTTTCTTTCTTTCTTTCTCTTTCTTTTTTGTTGTTGTTAATTACCAATGATATACCAGATATAAAACATACTCAACTAACTTCTTCCTTTTGTTGGTTATGACATCTCCACTACTTAAGACATTTACCATCTTCCTTACATTTCTTAACTAGACACATACAGAAGCAACACTTTTCTAATTATACTTGCCTAGAAAATCAATTGTCAACAAATGTTAACCTTATAAAAAGAGAAGTAATAGCAGTCATTTTATTACTCCTGGTGAAAGAATACAACACCTTCCATATTCTTCATATATGAAGAAAACAAAAACATATTTTTTGCCTCATAAAAAATCAGCAAAATCCAGAGAGTTGAAACTCTATGGGACAATCAGTCTAGTTTCATTAACAGATTAAAAAAAAAAAAAAAAAAAAAAAAAAAGAGGGGCACTTACAGATCAAAAGAATCATAAGAGACTATAGACCTTTCTTACTTTAACCTTGACTTATACAAACTTTATAAAAAGGTGTGTGGGGGGCAGATACATACCAAAATATTTGTGGAAAAAACAATATGATGTTTGACGTTGCTTCAAAATATTCCAGGAAGGGGGAATTAAGTGAGGTTATAGATAAGGCAGAATTGATAATGGCTTGGTGATTGTTAGGGATAGGTAATGGGTATATGAGGGTGTGTTTTCCAGTTTCACTCCTTTTAAATAAATTCAAAATTCTGTATAATAAAAGGTTAAATATATTCAAAATACCTAGGCCCATTTTAGGTATTACTGACTTAGTGGTAGAACTTAGGTAAACCCTAGGCATTACATTTTAAGTAACCTGCATGGATTTAACTGATATACAATCATGGATTATATATACTGTAAAATGTATATATATATATATATATATATATATATATATATATATATATATTTCCACTATGGTATTTATTTTATGAGGGGCATCCAGAAAGCCCATGCTGTGAACCATTAAGCACTTTTGCTTAGGCATTTTTTTTCTTTTCATAGATTTGAGAGATCTGTCTTAGATTTGCTAGACATTTTTTCTTTTCAATTTTTTTTAATGTTTATTTATTATTGAGAGACAGCGCGAGACAGAGCATGAGCATGGGAGGAGCAGAGAGAGAGGGAGACACAGAATCTGAAGCAGGCTCCAGGCTCTGAGCTGTCAGCACAGAGCCCGATGCGGGGCTCGAACCCACAAACCACGAAATCATGACCTGAGCTGGTCAGATGCCTAACCGACTGAGCCACCCAGGTGCCCCATTTTTTTTCTTTTCATAGATTTGAAAGATTTGTCTTAGTAAATCAATTTCAGATACATCTTGTAATTCTGTAACTGCAGATAATAAGAAAAAACAAATATTTGACTTATCTTGATGCAATGTAGTATTCTTAACAATAAAATTCTCTATTCATAAGAATTATAATAAAGGCTTGGGAAAATCTTTTTTTGCATGCATATAAGAATTTTCTTAGGAGAGGTCAGAAAAAAATAGACACATAGATGAGTAAATACAGAGGCTTAGAATTAATAAAAGAAAATAACATTCAAACACTTCTTTGAACACTTAGAGAAGGTGTAATCATTAATACACATTGAATCCACGATAAAAGAAAAAAAAATCACAACTGTCTACAGCCAACGGTTTACAATTCTGATTATTCAATACACTTAGATTGTTTTTTCTTTAACTACCAGTACCCATACCCAAGCTCCAAGAATTTATATGCCATTGGTCAGGAGTGGGGTCTAAATATTAATATATTTTATAGTTCTTCAGATGATTCTAATATGCTGCCTGGGTTAAGAAATCTTTTGCCACAGACAGAACAACTCTCTACTTGAGTAAGAACTTTGAAATCTGCTCCTATTTGGATAATTATATAGCCTCATTAAAAATAAAGAGGATATCACAGTAGATTCAACACTGAAGGAGTGTGTTAGTGAATTAATCTCAACGTGGCCCTTGCTGTTGATTTTTTTTTTCTTACTCCTGACTGGTGTATAGTGTGACAAAATATTTAGTAAATGCATGCTGTCTCTAAATAGCTCTGTTGAATGTCATATGTGAGAGCAAGATGAGTCAAATTAATTCCATTCTTCCACAGAGATTTTTATCAAGGCCAAAGTCAGACATGCAACCAAGCAACCAGCCGATGTGTATGTATTGATTGATTACTCTATGTGAGGTTTTCTACCAGGAGCTGGGAGGCCCTGCAGTGAACGAGAGCTTCAATTCCAGTGGATTTAATCCAAATGGATAAAATGAACAAGTGAATGAATATAGACACAGTTATTTCAGGTTCTGATAAGTTATACAGGTAATGTAATGAAGACTGATCAGATAGAGGGTAATTTTTCATGGGTTACTGAGAAAAGCCTCTCGTAAAGGTCCTGTCTGAACAGGAACAAGAATGAGAAAGAGAAGCCAGCTATGTGGAGATATGAGGAATTGTTTTCTAAGCAGTAAGAAAAGCCTTACAAAATATAATCCAGAAAAGATCCTGGTGCGGTCCACGAACATTGAGGACAGTATGGATGGAGTCTATTGAACAAGAGCGAAAGAGAAAGATATGAAAAGACATCGGCAAAGTAACCAGAAATCAAAGCAAGCAGTGTCTTTAAGCCACAGTAAAGATTTTTATTTGTTTTACTGTGTTTCCCATAAATGGTGATGAAAAGATTTTTACAGTTCCAAGCAAGGAAGTGACATGATCTGATTTATAATTTTGAATTGTCACTCTGGCTTCTATGTAGAAAAAGGATTACAAGCCAAGAGTGGAAGTAAGGTACACAGGTAGAGAAGCTAATTGCCGTATTCCAGGGAGAAATAATAAGCCTATTATAAAGCATAATTGAATATGAACCAGCATGGAACTAAAAACCCACATCACTGTGAATGCAGAAAAAAAGATTTATCAAATTTACAGGCTATACCAACCTATAAAACAGAACTATTAGTTGGCTCATTACTTGACTCGAATTTTTTTTGTGTGTTAAATTCCATCTAGTTGATAAACTATGAGCCATTATTTTAGATTTTGAAGACATATTAAAACTTAATGATTTCATCTACTGGTCTTGACAGTGTTTCACAACTTTGTATGAGTCTGGGTGTTAGTGTTAGAAGATTAAGATTAATGCCATGGTATGAATTGAGATTTTATAAAAACAGTAAGAATGACCCAGAGATTTTTAAAGCATGGGATTTACATGATTTGATTTCTGCTTTAAAGGTCATGCTTGCTATTGCCGAAGAGGGTCAAGAGCAGAAAAGAAAGACTAGTGAGAAAATTATTGCCTTTTAAAATTATAAATCAGATGATGTAACTTCCCTGCTTAGAGTTCTTAAATCCAGATAAGAGGTGATGTTACCACAGGCAGCTGTGGAGAGAGTGTGAAGTGACAGGATATATTTTGGAGAAAGATCCAAATGGATCAAAAGTAGGACATTAAGGAAAGAGAGAGTTCAAAGCCAATGCCTTGAGTTTTGTGCTAAATAACTGGATGACTGCTAATGCCATAAACTGGATGGAGAAGACTAGAGAGAGAAACATTTTCTAGGGACAAATAAGGATTCCATTTCAGTATGTTAAGTTTACAACATCTTAAGGATCAAGTGGAGATGTTAAGAAGTGGGGGCAACTGGGTGGCTCAGCTGGTTAAGCATCAACTTTTGGTTTCGGCTCAGGTCATGATCTTAGGGTTCTTGGGTTTGAGCTCCACATTGGGCTCTGTGCTGGCAATGCAGAGCCTGCTTGGGATTCTGTCTCTCTCCCTCTCTCTCTGCCCCTTCCCTGCTCTTTCTGTCTCTCACTCTCTCTCTCACAATAAATAAACATTAAAAAAAAAAAAAAAGAATTGAACATAGAAGGAAAGACAGGGATCTTAGATGTAGATTAAAGCCACAGACCTGAAACAAAACATCCAAGGAAGAAATAAAGACCTCAAGGAGGGCTAAGGACTATCCCTAAGTACTGTAATATTTCAGAAAGAGTGGGATGCCAGCAAAGAAGCCTGAAAAGCCTGAAATTCAGAGGGTAAAATTATTTCAAAAAGCCAGCAATAGTAAAGTATATCAGGTGCTGGTAAGATGTAAATAAAACTTGTGAATTCCCTGCCCAAGAACAGAAACCGAATAAAAATTAACTAGGGGTGTTTCAAAAGGATTGATGCTTAATACATAAGGTAAACACAAATTGCATGAGTTAAGGTGAGTCCACTGCTCACAATGAACGGAAACTGGTTGAGGACCTCTCCTGTATTCAGTCATGCAGTGACGCAGACTCTTTGTTTAGTGGCTTCTGTGGATCATTTGCATACAGACAGCAAGCAGAAGAGACAGAGAAAGAAAGAGAGAGAGGCAGAGAGGGGGAGAGGGAGAGAGAGAGAACAAGAGAGAGAGAGAATATATAGGGGCTTTTAAGGCTTTTAACTACCTTGGCTAGGAAATGATCTATCACTGTTGCTCACTTTCCATTAAAAAGAATTAATCGGGGCGCCTGGGTGGCTAAGTCGGTTAAGCGTCCGACTTCGGCTCAGGTCATGATTTGGCGATCCGTCAGTTCGAGCCCCGCATCAGGCTCTGTGCTGACAGCTCAGAGCCTGGACCCTGTTTCAGATTCTGTGTCTCCCTCTCTCTCTGCCCCTCCCCCATTCATGCTGTCTCTCCCTGTCTCAAAAATAAATAAACGTTAAAAAAAGTAAAAAAAAAATAAAAAGAATTAATCAATATGGCAATGGGTGGGGCATTTCATTTATTTGGTATGTCGTGCAAGAGGAAGTGAATTCACTACTTCTGGCCAGTCTCTGTCACATAAATATTTGTTTTTGAAATTACTTCAGTCTCTCAAATTATTTCATTCTATAAAAATATTGGTGCGCTATTCCACTGATCATTTTGGTCAGGACTTTGATTCAATACATGCGACCCTTTTGCTTCCCTTCACCAGTTACAGGTCTCCGTAATTATGCTACTGTTATGCTACCATCCATCGAATTTACCAGATGCTCTAGAATGCATTTCGTTGACAGGTAAGACACAGTTAATACTTTTCTGTTAGATATATGTCTCATTCAAAGTGTTCTTTTTATCATAAAAATATAGTGTACCAAAAAGACTATTATACATTAATTCTATAACACCTTTGTTTTTCCATAGTCCTATTGTACTTGTCACATTAGAGTACTACCTTCAGATCGACTTGTTTGTTTCAACTAAACATATTAAGTCATTAGATATTGATAGTAAATATATTTATTTTAATGGTAATATTACGTTCTATACAGTCAATTTAAAAATTCATCACATGAGAAATGTGATGATGGCTACATAAGAACAGATATGTAGAAACGAGGCTATCGGTTAATAGACACTTAAATTACAGTTTTTACTAAAACTGCTTGCATATTCAATATTCAGTAAGTTGCTGCCCTATTAATTGCACTGATAACAAACTAGACGAATTGAAAATAATGTATCTGCTGACTCTCAGTTGTACATCACTAAATACATAAATTGTGACGATTTCAGCACTCAGCGCACCATTACTTTGAATTATACTATTTGAAAAGAGTTTTGTTTTAATTGTCCCTGTTATAATGGTGTGAATTGTCCTAAAAATAGATAGCTAGGTGAAGGATGACACAAGTGACCTGCTGAGAGCGCTTTGAATAATTATTTCTCACACTAAGGATTAGCTTCAGCTGTCCTAATAGCAGCTAGTCTTTCCAAGGATTTTTAAAAATAATCAGCTGAAGTAGGAAAGACAACTTATACCTATAATAGGCATTATATGTTATGAATTAATTATATCTAAGCTAACATTGCTCTCATTAATACATGTTGATATCAATCATGTCAATTATTAAACATAGGGAAGGACTGCAGAATGGGTATATATAGATGAGCCAATGAGATGCTTTTCACTTATTTTCTGACTGAATCAATTTCAGTTCACATTGATTTAAGAATTTTCTCGCCCAGTTAGTGATAGAATGGCAGATATTTACTCAGTCTGCTAGTACTATTTCAAAACACCCAGAGAATACAAAATGAACTAGTTTATTTGAAAAACATTTTATTTGAAAAGTTTAGGGGCGCCTGGGTGGCTCAGTCAGTTAAGCGTCCGAATTTGGCTCAGGTCATGATCTTGCGGTTTGTGAGTTCAAGCCCTGCATCAGGCTCTGTGCTGACAGCTCAGAGCCTGGAGCCTGCTTCCAATTCTGTGTCTCCCTCTGTCTCTTCCCCTCCCCTGTTCATGCTCTGTCTCTTAATAATAAAAAACGTTAAAAAAATTAAAAAAAAGAAAAGTTTAGTCCACAACATAAATTGACCTACTGTACATAGTTTTCTAAATGTCAATTTAAACTTATCTGTGTATACCCAAATGTACGCCTGTGTGTATAAGTGTACATATACACAATATATGTGTGTGTACATATATAATGCATATACACGTAAGTAAATATATGTGCGTTGTGTATGCTGATGTATACGTGTGTGTGTGTGTGTGTGTATTCAAATAAAGAACAAAAAAATACAAAAAAAATTATCAGAGAAGATTGGACTAGGTAGAGACCAAGTAACATTGCCATGGTGACTATCACCAAAAATTTCATGAAATAACAAAACAAATGTCAAGAAAGCAAATACATTTAAAGCAACACAGGAAAACTTAAGACAGTATCAAAAGGATATATAGGAAATAGGATCAGATATTCAGATATTCAAAATTTGAAAGATATAATGGAACAAGTGAATTAGGGAGAAAATGCATTGAGGATAAAGTTCTTGGCACTTAAGCAAGCTGGAAGACGAGCCCAATTCATACAAGAAGTGGCAGAGGGCCCATCTGGAAACAAACAAACTGGTTGACCTCTCTCTCTCCTGGATTTGTGCTAAGCGATAACTAAAACTGTCATTAACCCAGAGGTTAAGCAATTAGTGTGGGAACTGGAACAGCAGAATCAGGAGAGTGTCTCCCATCGCTGCTGAGTAGGTAACAACCACCCTGAGAAGACATCACCAAGAAATCAAAACTTAAATCATGCACCGTATCTTATTGTTGCTTTTACCCCACTATAGAGTGAACTGACAAGTGAATTACAATTATCACTCTAAAACATGATGCAGTTAAGAATTATAAAATAATAGAACAAAACAATGAAAGACAGGCACCACACCTGTCACAGATGTGGTGACACAATTCAGATAAGCTGAATTGATGCTTAAAGAAAAAAGCTTTGTAATGCAAATATATGAGAGAATAAACACCGGTATCATCCAAAGTAAGTTAATCACCTGCCTTGAACCTCATACAAAAAATAGTGCAAGAGGGAATGTGGACAATGTGTGAAATACAAGACAATACAGCTTCCTGGTAAAAAATGTAAGAAAATATACTAATGACTTAATATAATCATTAAAAATGTTTCTATCAAAAGACCTAATGGAGTTAAAATGCAAGCCAAGTTCTTTGCAATCATGATATTAGAAGTTCTTTGTAATACCGATATGAAATAAAGAAAGTGCACCTGGAATCCTCTAAGGAATGTTACTGATCAGTAAAATAACCCAGCAAACATGAACAAAATTTTGGAGAGACATGTAACCAGAAAAGATACCTTAATGGCCATAAGGTATAAGAAGTTGTCCACCATCATTAGTTACTAATTAACACCACGATCATATACATCTACAATTCTCTCCAGATTGACTAAAAGTAAAGAGAAAACTCACAGTTTGGGCAAGGATTTGGAGCAAGTACTACTCTCATACCCTGCTGGGATTATCTCTCAAAGACAAACACACACAAAAACCTATGACCCAGGAATTCGATCCTTACTATATACTACATGGAAAGATCTAGAAATGCAAACGTATATTCAGGGTACATTGTTGGCAGTATTTTACTATTACATCTTTTTTCTTCTGTAATCAAATATTAAGTGGAGGAATCTTCTGGTGAGGAGGAAAAATATCATTCGGATATTGATTTTGAGTTATCCTCTTATTAGAATGTTAGTACAGATAAATACATATCTACTTCTAGAATCTGACTGCCAGAGTACTTGTTCTCTTTCTTCCCTCCTCTTCCCTCTTTCCTGTTACTTACACACACTCCCTCCAAAAGAAAGACTTATTAAGCTATTTATCATTCACTTTATGGTCAGCCATTAAAACTGGTGGGAAAGAATATGATTTTATCTTATTGTATTAGACAGGGTTTTCACATAATTATGAAGCTTGAAAATTTTCTCTATATTCATTCCCTCTATAAGCTGGAGACCCAGAAAAACCAATCATGTAATTCACTCTGAGTCCAAAGGCTTGAAAACCAGGGGAGCCAATGGTTTAAATCCCAGTCTAAGGGCCAGAGAAGATGAGGTAACATGTCCCCACTCAATCAGGCAGGTGGGAAGCGAAATGGGGCAAAGTTTTTTCCTTGCCCCTGCCCGTTGTTCTATTCAAGCTCTCAGTGGATTCACTGATGCCCACGCCGGGAAAGTCAATGTCCTTGACGAAAATCATCAATTAAAGTGATGATCTCATCTGGAAACATGTCACAGACCCGCCCAGATAGGATGTTTGATCTAGATAGCCCATTGCCAGTCAAGCTGACACACATACTCTGTCCTCATACTTAGTACTCCATTGTTACGACTTACCAGAGTGTCTTGCATATTTTACTGAATTAATAAACGTTTGTTGAATAAAGCATTTTAAAATCGGCACTTTAGATGTGGAAAGTTGGCAAAACTGAAGTTATAAAATAAATATGTATTTTAGTGAGCTTAGATTTCTCTATTCAGGGCTTTCTCCTTTCTCTGTCTCCTTTCTTTCTTTAAATTTTTTTTTAACGTTTATTTATTTTTGAGACAGAGAGAGACAGAGCATGAGGAGGGGCAGAGAGAGAGGGAGACACAGAATCTGAAACAGGCTCCAGGCTCTGAGCTGTCAGCACAGAGCCCGACGCGGGGCTCGAACTCACCAACCGTGAGATCATGACCTGAGCCGAAGTCGGATGCTTAACCGACCGAGCCACCCAGGCGCCCCTCCTTTCTTTCTTTAAAAGTGGAGCACAAACGACCAAACCCTGGCTCTTTGTGCCTACCAATAGTACCCAAAAGCCCGTGTTCATTAAACATACGCTTGTGATACTGTACCCGTTTGCTTTCTCAGGGTGTCTCTCCACCACGCGTATGCTCTTGACATGCTTGTTCCAGGTAGGTGAGACACCACCTTGTCACAGAAGATGTTGAAGAATTCACTGGCCACTTCAATAACACTGAATTCACTGTGTTCACGCTTCTCTCGTTACCTTTAGGAAAGCCAGTTTTACTCTATTTGTTATGATTTCTTAACAATCGTGGATGGACACAATGAAAAACAACTGCTAGAAGAATAATGACATGTCTGAGTGTCATTACAGTGTCAAATTGCTGAAAAGTTTCTAAATGGTGTTTCTTCTGGTACTTCTGGCTTTATAGATGGTAGTGGCCCGTTTGAGGACACAGGTCCATAGACCCCACTTTGAGTATTGGTGCTCTGAATTATGTAGGGGAATATGCAGATCAGCGTCTCAGCACACACACATACACACACAATGACACTATGAAATTAGAGTTATTTGGGAAGGTTTTATTTGCTATTTGCAAATGTGTGGGCCAGGGACATAGAAAAATCAAGAGATAGCAACCAGAATCTCTTTTCCACATATGAGTTCCTAGTTTCATAGAAGTTACAAAAATTAAACAAGGCTTACTGCAAATAAACTCATGATTTAGGATTTAAACCCATCCAGGGGCACCTGGGTGGTTCAGTCACTGAAGCAGCCAACTCTTGATTTTGACTCAGGTCATGATCTCACAGTTTGTGAGTTCAAGCCCCATGTTGGGCTCTGTGCTGACAGTGTGGAGCCTGCTTGGGATTCTCTCTCTCGCTCTCTCTCTCTCTCTCTCTCTCTGCCCATCCCCCACTTGTACTCCCACCTCTCTATCTCAAAATAAATAAATAAATCTAAAAAAAAAAAAAAAAAGATTTAAACCCATCTGACTGAGCCCAAACAGAATAGATGATCTTCTGAGGAACTTTCATTGCGTGCCTACATATAAAAAATGAAGGATGAGAGACGACTTAATCTATGAATAAGTATCAAATAACAGAAGGTAGGCTAAACACATATGTGCAAAGAGACTAAGGGAGGGTGATCAGAAGAAAACAGCGAAAAATTAGTGAAGCTACTCAACATAGACTTGCTCGTGAAATTACTGAGTTCCAGGCCATGTCAAACACAAAGTTCTGAGCACATGCCACTGAAGAGAAGAATTACTGACGCAGTGATATATGGCATGAGGAAAGTCATAGAGGGTGCGACCAGCAATTTGTATTTGGAAGCATCCAAAGATTCCCTCAGTCAATACAAAGGGTGCGTGCTGGGAAATTACGTGAGCTGTGAGATGACGCAGGAAAAGTTATCATTATCTACAAACTTGCAGAGCAACAGATCTCAAACTACACAAGTGCTTCTTACAGAATCACTGTCAGAAGGACTCTTCAGGTGTATAATACGGACGTCTTTACCTTTTACATCAGATTTGTTTTTTATTACTTTAGAGAGAGAGAGAGTGCATGGGAGTGGGGAAGAGGGAGAGGGAGAGGGAAAGAGAGGGAGAGAGACAGAGAGAGAGAGAGAGACAGAGAGAGAGAGAGTCTTAGGCAGGCTCCAAGCTCAGTGTGGAGCCAGACGCTGGGCTCGATCCCCCAACCCTGGGATCGTGACCTCAGCCGAAATCAAGCATCAGATGCTCAACCGAATGAGTCACTCATATGCCCCATTTACGTTACTTTTTCTATTGAATTAACTAGTAAAAAAAAAAAAAAAAAAGAACTATGCAGGTTTCATATTCAAAATAAATCAGAGAGCATAGAAAATTGTTATGCTCCCACTTCAATAATTAGCGAAGGAAATTTATTCTGGGCTTTAATGGAGCCTCCGAAAAAAGTTTGCTAAAAAGCAGAATCATCACCTTTTAAGGTTTACCATTTTCCATCTGTCACTCTGTCATGAATATCTCTTCATTTATATTAATTTTGCAAAATTAGACATAAAGCATTTGTTGTGGATAATAGTGTCTGTCTCAATTTGTCAGCCAAACTGTAAAATAAACCCAAATATGCAGTTAATTGAGATTTAATAAGAATTGCATGTTGGTTAAATAATAAATCACAAGGACTTGAATCAAAGCCTTTTACCAGGCAAGTACGTAATGAACCCTTAAAATGGATTAATATTCCAGTCCTGAGGATTTGCAGAAACCTATTAGGCAAACATCCCATCATTCAATTTATTCTAGTTAAAAAGTTATAAAAGTTTTGCCAGGTTTCTCAAATACAAAGGTACATGAGGAAGTAGCCCTTTTTTTCTGCAGTTTGCAGGTTCAAAACCAAGCGTAAATTGTTATAGTGTTTCTTACACCAGATTCCAAAGATCAAATATTTGGTTATCAGACGAGACACACTAAGCTGCTGAGTTTACTGTGTCATAGAAATCCTGTTAAAAAAAGTTCTATATTTAAATATATTCAATTTATTTTGTGAAGGCTTTCATTTTAGCCTCTTCAAGACTTTGCTTATGCAGACCCACTCTCAAGATATGTTCATTGGGGCACCTGGGTGGCTCAATCCATTAAGTATCTGACTCTTGTTTTTGTCTCAGGTCATGAGCTTATGGTTCGCGAGATCAAGCCCTATGTTGGGCTGTGCGCTGACAGCATGGAACCTTCTTGGGACTCTCTCTCTCCCTCTCTCCCTCTCTCTCTGCCTTTCCCCTGCTCTCTCCCTCAATCTCTTTCTCTCTCTCAAAATATATAAACTTTTTTTAAAAGATACGTTCATCTGTTCCTTATAAAATAATGAATTATAGAACAGCATTTTAGGTGTGTTAGTTGAGTGACTTTTAATCTTTCCCATCTTCCATAGCTGCTGCTTCATGCTGTAAGTGTGCATCTCTCAGTCAAATTGTGCTTTTACAATATACGGTGGTGAGTTAATAACTGAATGTAACTGTTTGCATAAGACACTCTAACATAGTTCCCATTTGTAGTGTTTTATTAACTTTAAAAAGTACAAATCGTAAAGTTTAAACATATTGAAACCATTTAAAATGTAACTACACATAAAGCCAACCAGGTGATATTACAAATCATGTGTTTTCAATTAGACACCATAGTCGGCAAGTTAATTTAGTTAGACCAATGTATCCACACCATCAACAAAAATATTCATCATCATTATCACTTTTCAGCTGGCAGAAATTAGTAGCAGATGTTATGGAAGTGTTCCATGTTTATATTCAGAGATGTTCAACATTCCCCTGTGAATTCAAACTAGGAAAACACAATGAATCATGTCCCCGCAGTCATAGCAAACCATATTTTGCATCATAATAACCATTTGTCTAGTGGAAATTCATCTCAGATTTGCTTCCCCTCAAAGGTAAGGAAGCTAAAGGACAGTTGGATATCAATAAAAATGTTCTTCATATCACTCAGGCTAAAAAATAAAAAAAAATAGTTTTGTTTTTATCATATTCTGCAGAACCCAATAAAATAACCAGATCTCTCTATTGTACCATTTCATTGCTCAGGTTATATATTTAAGAAATAGTTACTTTTTAAAGGTGTATACTCTTTTATTACCACTCCTTTAAAATAAATGAAGACTATTTCTTTTGCTTTTAAAGAAGTAGCTTTTACAAATACAGTATGACGCAGGACAAATAAACATTACAAAAGGGCAAAAATAATTAAATACTGCAATGTTATGAGACTCCTAAAATGAGCTTGTTAGAACAATTTAATGTTGTACTTAGCCCTGAATTCACTCAAAGCCAAAAAGGAGCTCATCTTATAACCATAAACATGTTTCTAACATCAAATTTGAGAAGAAATTGCTGCTTGGGTCTTGATATAAAAAGATATGAGTAATGTGGGGTGCCTGGGTAGCTCAGTTAATTAAGCATCCGACTTCAGCTCAGGCCATGATCTCATGGTTTGTGAGTTCGAGCCCCTCATCCGGCTCTGTGCTGACAGCTTGGAGCCTGGAGCCTGTTTCAGAGTCTGTGTCTCCCTCCCTCTCTCTGCTCCTCCCCTGCTTGCTCTCTCTCTCTCTCTGTCTCTCTCTCAAAAATAAATAAACATTACAAAATTTAAAAAAGAAGATATGAGTAATGTGATAGATGACATTTTCAGCAGGGTTTGCGGTAGAAATAAAAGCACTTTCTAAATGATATTAATTCTATCAAACTGATAAACACTGAAAAAATGACATTTAATTATAAACTTTGAAGGCACTGGAAGCTGTGAGGGAGTTAGACTGGGTATAATAAATTTCTGGTGACATTAGAGAGTTCTAGTTAGGAAGCTCTAGAATAGTATCCCAAGATTACTTGTCACTAAGATGCTCTGTGATAAAAACGTTGCTTTCTTAACTCATACTGGGAGTCTTCACATACTATCTGTTCCTCTAAATTTTCATAATTTATATTAATATATGAATGCCTATGAGAAGTCCTGCCATGAAAAAATCTGGTTACATTTGTAAACTTTGTACTTCTTAAAATGATTTAACCAGAAGACTCATTTTTAGGTAACACACATTAAACAGGTTATGTATCCTTTAAATGATACTTCATTAACATGCATAAACAAGTGATGTATTCTTTATTTTTTTATTTTGCTTTTATTTATTTTGAGGGGGGAGGGCCAAAGAGAGAGGGAGAAAGAGTACCCCAAGCAGGCTCTGTGCTCACAGCACAGAGCTCAACATGGGGCTCGATCTCACCAACTGTAAGATCATGACCTGACCTGGGATCAAGAGTTGGGCACGTAACTAACTGAGCCACCCAAGTGCCCAAGTGATGTATTCTTGAAATAATATTCCAAAAACAGATTTTGTAATTTTCTGATATGGCAGGACTGATAACTGGCATGTTTCTTAATAAAGTAAGTCAATTAAAACATTCAACCATAATGACTGGTTGTCATTTCACAGTTGTTTTCTCTGATGGGTGCCCATCAGTTCATTGTTTTTTCAAATTGATTAAGAAGCTTTATACAATGGATATATGAGACACACACTGGACATTTGCTAGGGAAATTAAGAACTGGGTTTCCACCAAAAAATAAGGTCAGTTTGTTTTTGCCTAGAGTTGAACCACAGATTTCTGTTAGGAAGAACTTAGTAAAAAAACAATTTGCTTAAATCCTTTCAGAAAAAAAAAAAAAAAAAAAAAAAAAAAAAAAAAAAAAAACCAAACAACTACTTGAATGTATCTTAGGTCGAATTCCCTAGACTCAGAACCTGATGTGAGGATTCTTGTTCAAGTGCTCTGTACACAGGAGAGAAAAGCAGGACAGGATGGTGGAAAAAGTTAAACAAAGATGTCCTTTTAATGAAGAAGTCTAGCCTCAGCCAGTATTAACCACCTGCCAGGGGCTCTATACTGTGTTTTGGGTGTGGGGTGGGGAAATGTGGCTCAGCCAATTATCTGCAGAAGAGGGGAGCTATAAATGATAAAGGGCCAATACTCACTACCCATGAAAGATGGGAGAGGAATGTAAGGGACACGGGCTGCCTCTGCTACAGGTGTTTTTTGACGTTAAATTTTGAAAGGTTAGCAGCCTCTTTATTTTTTTTAATAAATAGTACCCCTCGTAGTTCATTAACCATACAAACCTCAGAAAATTATTTATAAAGTAGGCATCTAAAACTAAATAAGCTCCAGTTTCTCACAGACAACACGGTTTTACGTTTCTACTCATATACCTCAAGGTTAAACAGATTGAACATATTAAAAGCCAAGCCAACGAACCGCATATCCCAACCCGGACTGAGCCTCCCTCCACTGGTTCCCAGTTAGTAAATGGCATGCACATCTTTTTGGGACACATCTTTCATATCTGTCTTTTTCATGCCGCATATCCTATCTATAGCCAAGTTCTCTCATTTTTGCTCTGAAGTGTCTCTTGAAACTATATATTTTCCTTCATTTCTTAGCTACAAAATGCCAGCGCAAACTACCTGAGATTACTAAAAATATCTAACGTGTTTTACGCCTTTGGTCTTAATCCCCTTTCATATATTCCCACATTACAACTAGAGCTATCTTCCAAAATTAAATGTAATTCTCTATTCTTCCTGTGTAAAATCTACCGCATGTCTATTGTTCTTAGGACAAAGAGCCAAATCATTCACAAGGCCTAGAGGACTCTGGAATTAGTCTTCTCCCTACATTTCTAACCTATTCTAGTGTTATTTTTTCCCCTTCTTTGTGCATCTTAACCACTCTGGCTTTCCTTCAAGTCCTCACATAGTGCATATTCTTCTATTTCTTGGTCTTTACACATGCTATTTCCATCTACCTGGCATTCTAATTCTCTACTCATGAATCCAAACTCACACACATGCACACAGATGCCCCCCACTGTATTCCTGGAAGTTAACTCTTTAATCTTATTCATATCTCATTTAAATCATCAGTTTGTCACAGAAGGTGCCAGAGACACCTTGGTCCACCCACTGACATTATCTTTGCTTTACCCCCATCCAAATTTTGACAACGTTTACCCTAAAACACTCACTTCTCTGAAGACACAATCTGAGATGCTGCTACAGATACTCTGCCATCACAGAAGCATAGCCTAGAAGTCTGAGAGAGTTAATGCTTCTCTCTCTCTCTCTCTCTCTCTCTCTCTCTCTCACACACACACACACACACACACACACACACACACACATCAATGAGTGCTCCTCTCATTGTTTCAGATGGATAATTCTAGTTCTCTTCTCTTAGTAAGGAGGGGAGAAAGGTTTATTTTCAAAGCAGTGAGCAGATATATATAAAATACATCTTTTTTATTGGGTTTATCTTCTCCTTGCTTTGCTTCAATCTCACTGGTCGATCATTCACTTCTGTTCCCTGGCATCATTGTCCCAAAGTAAATCTGTACCTCAGTCTCAAATTTTTCAGGTGGACCTCAGGCTAAGACAGTGGTACCAGTGTAACTCTTGACAGTAGCTCTTCAAATGAGATGCTGGAAGTAAATCACTTCATTGCACGTGACCACATGGCAGTGAGTTGGGGATCGATAAACACTTAACTATGTAGTAACTTCACATTATAAGACTCTCCCTGATGGAGGTTGGGGCGAAGGAAACCTGGGATGTGAAGCATTACTTGATAAGGTGGTGGTGGCACCTGAACAGTATGGACCACCTTATCAAGGTCATTATCATCTTCACATCACCACATGCAATCCTCAACTCTGTCTTATCTTATAAGAACTAATAGCATTATTTAATCAGCCCCTTCTTTGCCTCTGACAGTCCTTAGAAGACACTCTCCCCACTTCTCATATTCACATGCACTTTTCCTTAATATTTTATGGTTCCTCTGAACTTGACCAACTCAAAATATTAGAAAGTCCCAGGGCTCAGTTCTTAGCCCTGTTCTTTTCGTTCTCTTCCCTCACTCCCTAAGAGACCTCATATAGTCTCATGGATTTTTATACCAGTCCTATGCTGTGGATACCTCATTTTATACTTCCATTTCTTATTCCCCCTTTACACACTAGGCATATATCCAAATTGCCTATTCTACATCTCTATTGGCTATTTAACAAATCCCACAATATCTATTTTGATATCTGTTTTCTATGTCCATCCACACAAAATCCATCAACACTCTTATCAGCTTTCCTGAGAAAGATATCCAAAATCTGATTACTTTTCACTAACCTACCACCCGAGTGCAAACCAATCATCACTGCTCCTCTGTATTAGTGTGTGATAACGGACCCCTAAATTCCATCTTTTCCCCCTACGTCCCATATTCTACACACGCGACCATCTTAGAGATCAACTTATGTCATTTCTTTACTCAAAATCATCCAATTTATCTTCACTTTGCTCCGTCCAAGTCCTTATCATTGCCTAAACGACCATACAAGTTCTGCTCCTGGATAACTCTCTGACCTCAATGTTTATAATTCTTCCCATGCTTAGGCTGCCCTAACCATATCTGATTTTTTTTCTGTTCCTCAGATTTTTCCCAAAATGTCTAAATGTCTCACTTCCTTCTTTCTTTCATATCATTGTTATTACCCTTTATTTTTTTAGGCTTATTTATTTATTTTGATGGAGGGTGAAGGGACAGAGAGAGAGAGATGGAAAGAGAGAATCCCAAGCAAACTCCATGCTGTCAGTGCAGAGCCCAATGTGAGACTTGATCACATGAACCATGAGACCATGACGTGAGCCAAAATCAAGAGTCCAAGGCTTGACTGACTGAGCCACCCAGGCACTCCATTACTATCCTTTTAAAAAAATGACACTCCTTCTATAGCATTGCTCTGTATCACATGCAGATATGTTGTTCTTTACATTTAATGTTGTTCTTAACATTTATAATCACTTGGATATTTGTTTGTGGTCTGATTGATTCTATTATAATGCCCATTCTTTGAAAATCTGCATTTTACCTAATTTCTATCTCTAGTACTGAATGAATGCCTGAAACACAGCATGTGTTAGAAATATATATATATATGTATATATATGTGTATATATGTATATATATATATATCTGATAGAATCAATCAATGCTCCTTCAATGTCCATTTATTCAGCTAAGCCAATATAATCCCTCTCAGTTTCATTAAATATACATCAAGACCCCTAGACAGATGTCTTTTTTGCTAACGCTTACATTATGTACGTGACTAAAAATAATTATACATATCACTACATGTTATATCCTATTATGTGTGTGTTTCATCCTATAAGTGACTTAGTGATTTTTCCTTCTTTCTTTCCTATTCTTTAACCTCCTAGGATAAAACATTAAATGGAGCAGATATTTAACAAATGGGACTAAATACCAAATATATACATATTTGTTAAATTGTTAACATTATAAACAACTGTCAAGTTTACTTGAATCAATAATGATGCTCTATCCAAATAAGAATGGTTATTATACGTTTGCAGTAAAGTTTCACTCAATAAAATTTTATCGTGGAAAATTGCTCTAATACAAAAATTTAAATCAACATTATGGCAGATTACTTCATTTCATTTATGAAAGCACTAAAGCGCCCAATAGGATTGATATTAAATTCCTGTGGCTGGATCTCAAAGTTATCCATTATGTGGTTCCATCTCACTTCCCATTTCACACTATTTTGCATTGTAATACTAAGATCAGTTTTACCACGAAAAAAAAAAAGCCCATTCCCACATGTTTGTCTTTATGGATTGTGTTCTCACATCACAGAAAGCCATTTCTTCTCTTCATAATCTACCCAAAGTATACCCATCATACAAAGTCCCGTCAGGGACCCGTCTTTCCTTTGAAGCCCTTTCTGATTATTCTCACACTTAGTGATAATATTCTAACATTTATAGATATACTTTATATTACACATCTAATCAACTAATTCATCTTTACATGTTCAATTTTGTTTTAAAGTTATGGGTTGCTGTTTGTCTAATCTCCTAAACTACAATGTAAACTATTTGAGAGCCAAAACCACAATGCTCTTAACACTGATAAATGAATTTTGCTAAAAGTGATGCAAACATGATAATGGTAAATAAATGAAATACAGGGTTATTTTTCTTATAATAATACTATAAGTCAACAACTCAGGATATGAATTGTGTCCTAATATTGTTTGTATCCTAGACTTTCAATCTTGCTTTCCCACAATCCTACTGTCTTGGCTTTTCCCCTCTGATTATTGCCTTATGATTTCAAGATGGATACAAAACAATCAAACTTCAAGCATGTTTTCCAGGTAAGACAAAGAAAAAAAAAAAAAAGAACAGTGCAGCAGCTAAAGGACTTTTTCCACTAGAGTCACTTTTCTGTATATTGGGAAGAAAACCATCTCTAAGGACCTCTGCCCAGATAATATTGACAAAAACTATGATAAACCACCCACTCTTCATGAATTTCTAGCTAGATGTGGTCCTTGGATCACACTGTGAGTAGCAAATTTTATACTATACATTTTTTAAATATATTACCATTTAAGACTTGCTCAGTTTCATATAAGGGCTCTGCCTCTTAGCTCGTGAGTGATTCGTGGGAAGTATTTTTATTTGTCAATTTCCCCATCTGTAAGCTGGAGATAACAACAGAACTAATTGTATAGGTCTTTAAGAAAATTAAACTTTATAATCCATATGAAGCATCGAACATAATGGCTATCCCAAAAGAAGTATTCAATTTCTTTTTAGCAATTACTGATATTTGTATCATTATAACCAGAAGCTAGTATTATCCCAAGTGCCTTCCATGATATAGTCAAAGCTGTTCTCTACCAAACATAATAATAATTTTGGGAAGAACTTGAGTTACATAGATTCAACCAAATTAAAGCATCTAAACAGCTCAATCATAGATAGGCCTTCTGAAGTTTATAATTTACTTATGTGATTTGTGAGCCTCCAAGAAGTACCACATTTAGCATTTCCCAAAACTGTAGGCCAGTTAAACTATTTTTATAAACAGAGCCCAAGAAATTTACTGTAGAGCCATAATATTATCCAACTCCTTCTTAGTCTATGTAACAATTCTCCCTGAATTTGTTCAGAAACTGCCTTCATGACTATATGCAGCAATTCTGCACTAGAGTTTAGTCTCAGGATAAAGTTTGAGAAACAATTCAGAAGGCGTTTCGCATAATTGAGCTAGGAGATCCCACTAGAAGGGAGATGTTGCCATCATCAACATCCAGATGCATCTACGAAAGGAGAATCTTACTTTACAGAAATATCAAAGAGAAAAAATGAAGGAAGCAGAGGAGCAGGAACAAGAAAAGGAAGAGGAAGGACAATTTTTACCCCCAAGAACTTCTATGAACATCCCTTGATTGCCATGCATCACTGAACCTTAATTTAAGGGCAAGAAATCCCCTCCAAACACAGCTTTGGCTCAGATGTTGTGATAAACATTGTTCCTTAGGTGGTTAACAATGAATTGTTTCGCAGACTTTCTTTTCCTTTATTTACATTATTTAACTAGGGAAAATGAGTAAATGATCAGTGAGTTTGGTTATATTATATCAGAAGATGGATTTATATTTATAAATATCCATATTGGACATGGAAACACTGAGTTAATGTGCAGTCGAATAAAAATGCTAAATACAATGTCAAAATCAGGATAGCTGATAAAAATAAGTTAACCTAAATCTTCCTGTCCTCCCTCTTGGTCATCCTTACAAAATGAGGCCTAGTAAATTTGTGCTTACCGTTTGATATGCACATTTTTCCCGTTTCAGACTGTAGTTCTCCGCAAAGGAGCAGAGCCAAAGTTTTGGAACTAAATCATGGCTTATGACCAGACAAATATCATTATTAATACTAGGAATTCAGTGATCCACAAGCAAACATGGATGGTAGAAAGATCGAAATTAACACTTTGAAGTGGATTTTTGTCATCTCATCTGATAAAGCTTGTATGTTATGTAATGAGTGCTCTGAAAGAGCATCAGAAGGAAAAGTGAATCTAAGGTGAAAGACACTGTCATTCACGAGATGTTGTGCACCGCTCTTGGAACCAAAGAACGGACAGATCATCACTGTGATGTCCCCCACATTCCTTCTGAGGCATGTACTATCGAAATGATTTCATACAGCCAAGCAGATGCTGTAGGATTTAAAAAAAAAAAAAAATTAATGCCATTGTCACTATCCACCGGCAATCAGTCACTTGCCAATTGACATAAGCAATGTCATTAAAAGATAATAATCTGATAGGGCGCCTGGGTGGCTCAGTCAGTTAAGAGTCTGACTTCAGCTCAGGTCATGATCTCATGGCTCATGACTTTAAGCCCTACATTAGGCTCTGTGCTGACAGCTCAGAGCCTGGAGCCTGCTTCAGATTCTGTGTCTCTCTCTCTGCCCCTCTCCCAGTCACACACTGTATCTCTCTCTCCCTCAAGAATAAATAAAAACATTAAAAAAAAATTCAAAGTAATTTCAATCAAAAAAAAAAGCAAAAGTTTTTTATGTTGACATCAATGAGTTGATTCTAAAATCAGCAGAGTAAGGGGCTCCTGGGTGGCTCAGTCGGTTAAGTGCCCGACTTCGGCTGGGGTCATGATCTCACAGTTTGTGAGTTTGAGCCTCATGTCAGGCTCTGTGCTGACAGCTGGGAGCCTGGAACCTGCTTCGGATTCTGTGTCTCCTTCTCTCTCTGCCCCTCCCCCACTTGTGCTCTGTCTCTCTTGTCTCTCAAAAATAAGGAAACATTAAAATATTTTTTTAAAAAGATTAAAAGATAATAATCTGAATGTGATTATCCACTAATCACAGGATATTATGATCACAAAATTCTTGGGGAAAAATGTACTTGTATGAAGAGGCATTAGATCTAATATTTTTCTTGAAGACACTCAAAGTTGATTTGAAGACTGTACAGAAAGAAAACAATACACTCTTTAAGCAGAGTTTTTCCTCAAAAAAATTACGTAGAAAAAAATTCTTAATATTGTCTTAGCCAAAAATATGTCATATCCCAAATATGTATACAGTAATTATTACTTCCTGAACCATCCAAGAATAGCATATTCTGTCATGTCAGTTCTGTCTGCTTCTGCAAAACTGGAATTGATTTCTTTTTTTTTTTTTACAACTAAGTTTTCATCCCAAATTAAATAATACAATTGACAAATAAATAAATGTGTCATATAGGTGCCTGTATGTTACAAGAATGTACAATTTATTTGGAGTCATCAAAATGATTAGATAATTTATTTTAAAATGAAATGATGAAACTCCTTTGAGAATTTATATAAAACTGGGAATACCACAACTTTTGAAGAATGATTAAAGTAGTTTTGTATAAATACAAGTATAGAAGGGCTTCTAAGACCTCTAGGACTCTGAAGACAATGTATGCCCCTGTCTATATCCTGCTTCAAATCTCAGGCACATCTAAAACATTTTTTTTTTAATTTTTAAAGTTTATTTATTTATTTTGAAAGATAAAAGGGTAGGGGCAGGGAGACGAGGGGAGAGCGAATCCCAAGCAAACTCCACTCCATCAGCGCAGAGCTCAATACGGGGCTTGAACCCACGAACCCTGAGATCATGACCTGAGCTAAAGTCAAGAGTCAGATGCTTAACTGACTGAGCCTCCAAGGAGCCTCTAAACACATTCTTGAACACATCGAAGGCAGAATCTTTCTCCTTCCCAGCTCCTAGGAAGCAGAGTTATTTCATATTTCAACCACTCCCAGCAAGGAAATACCTGTTTTAATATTTCTGAAAACGTGCATCTCAACTCCCTTTGTTTCATATCCTGTCCTGGTAGAAATGTAACATAACTAGATATCTGGGGGTGGGTTGGAGTTAGAATATGCTGCATGGAAATTTTACATGATCTACAAAAGGTACTTGATTTAGAAAGATAGCCTCAGTAGCGGAAATTGAGTGCTAAAAGGGAGTGGCTTTTCCTGATACAGTAAGTTGTGTTTGAACCTACCTCCACATAGCTTCAGCAATTCCTATCTTTGAGCATGTGAGGACCTAAAAAAGAGAAGGCTGTTAAATCAAAAAGGCTTATATTTGCAGGAGCCTCAGCCATTGTCTCTGTGATCCAGCTGCCAGAAAGAGACATCAAAATATGAAAGTATATTCTGTGTGCAGAAGGAGTAATTCTGAGAGATCAGCAAGCAAAAGATAAGAAATTCTAACAGTAAAGCTTTAATAGAAACTACTTTAAGGCATCTGAAAAACAATACCATTGGTGGATAGCAAAACATGACAATAAAGCAGTATATAGGAAAGGTAGAGCATTAAATATCAATAGGAGAATAAATATTTTGATTCTGTAGTAGTCACATAATGGATACTATTCAGAAATTATAGTGAACAATCTACAAATATACCCAACAATATGGATGATTATCGCTTTCATGGAACAGAAGTCAGCCAAAAAATTGTACATACGTATGATTCTTTTCATAAAAAAAAAAAAACAGGCAAAACTAATTTATACTTGAGAAATTAGAATAGTAATTGCTCTTGCAAAATATAATGTCAGAAAGGGGACATAAAGGAAACTTCTAGAATACTTGTAACATTTCATTTCTTATGAGTGGTGATGATTCAAGGTGTTACATTTGTGATAATATATTGAACCAATATATTTACTATAATGTAAAGAATTTGTAGACATTATACTTCAATAAGAACTTTTCATAAGCTTGAAAATACAAGAAAAGGTTCTTCAAATTTCATAGAGAAAAACAGCAAGAAAAGGCTATTATAGTCTCAGAGAGGAAAAGGAGTAGAGAAAAGATTCTATTACATGGCAGGTAGGGAAGCTGAATCTAATCTACTTAAGTACTTTTACTCAAAGCAGCTGTTGTCTTATAATCACTCAGTCTCATAGCTCAGTTACTCTTTTTAAGGAAAAAAAAAACACACATCATTTTATAATGTTCTTATGTTGCAAAAACCATATTTAAAAAAAATAATCTTTCCAGTATAAGTAGAATGTTGCACTTTATGCAGAGCAAAACTAACAAAACTGTCATTCAAAAACAAAAGAAAGAAAACCTGTCATTCCATATGCAGGTATACAAAATGAAAAAATGAAAATGGTAGTTGTATACAGCTCTCAAGAAAGAAAGGCAACTCCTTAGTAAATGAATAAGTATAGTAAGTAAATAAAAATGCGTTAATAGTTTTAAGAAGAATCTTTAAACAATCAAAAGATAACATTAATTTTCTCCTAAGGAAAAAGTGAGAAAGTTATTAATGGAAAATGGATTATAAATTCAGTGGTTTTAAAATAATGCTTCTGATTTTATACATAAAACAAGCAAGCAAACAGAAAAACATAAAAATAAATAAATAAGAACAACCCTGATCATCATCAGATCATAAAATTATCCCCAAATTGAAATATTTTCTTTAAATGCTTTAAAGTTCATTTAAACTTTAAAGTTGGGGAGGGGCAGAGAGAGGGAGAGACACAGAATAAGAAGCAGGATCCAGGCTCTGAGATGTCAGCACAGAGCCCCATACAGGGCTCAAACTCAGGGACCACGAGATCATGACCTGAGCCTAAGTGGGACACGTAACAGTCTGATCCACCCCGGTGCCCCAATAGTTTCTTAATCTTCTGATTTTGAATTATACGCCTGTGACCACATTAAGGAAATGTAAATCATCCAGACCAGCAGCAAAATGGAGAGGCTACTAAAAAGACAAAACTATTTCATAAAAGACTTCCAGGCCTTAACTTCACTTATAAAGACTGTATTTCCTCTGGGATTTTTCAAAGCTTAGAACTATTCTAAGTGTGTGATTAAATAGTGAGTCTAGATATTTTAGCAACTACCAGGCAACTCAGAAATTTAAAACGACTGCTTTTTCAATATCCATTAAGCTGTTAATATTTCCAAAATAGTAGCTTGTTGTTTTTCAACAACCCTAAATAAATATGTTCTCAGACATGAATTCCTGAAAAAGATATGTTACATCTTTTTTTGTGTCTGATGGCATCATATAACCCATCCATTCCTGAGAAATAGAATTATGAGACCCATCACTTTGAGAAAATCTGTTTTCATAGAATTTATCCTCTTCAGAATTCTGCTTCCCAGTCTCTATGTATGAGTGTTCAGATAAAATAATTACTAAAAATTTGGTTGTAGTATATGAAAACATATAAATCATTTGAAAGAATATGTTATCTTGAGAATGTGAATTATATATTTGTGCATTGTGTTTACAAGCATTTTCAGGATTTGAGGGGCTCTGTATGTTTGGTTTTAGTGAATTGCCAAATAAATAGTTTTTTAAGAATGTAGGCAAATTAATCAATCTTTTATTTTCTGATTTGTCAGTTTTGTGCCATGTGTCAGTTTTGGAGAGCCTTTGACTTCTAAGGTCATTATATACAGAATAAAACCTCCTGGTTATTTTTTCTAGAATGCATAGAGCTTCTTTTCTGTTTCAGTGTTTATATCTCTGATCTATCTGGAGGTTATTTTTGTGTAAGGAGCAGGGTAGGTATACACTTTATCTTTTTTTTTTTTTTTCTTTTTTTTTCCTGACAGGTACCCTATTGTCTCAGTAACATCTTCTAAATAATCTCTCCTTACTCCACATTCAATGCCATGTCTTTATATCTCGATACATGTTTTTAATTCTTAGTTATATATCACTGATCTGCCTACATGATTTAAATACACTGATTTATTTACTATAACTTTACTATATGTTTATTATATTCGTGGGACAACATCTTCTTTTTTTTTTTTTTTTTAAATTTTTTTTTTCAACGTTTATTTATTTTTGGGACAGAGAGAGACAGAGCATGAACGGGGGAGGGGCAGAGAGAGAGGGAGACACAGAATCGGAAACAGGCTCCAGGCTCTGAGCCATCAGCCCAGAGCCCGACGCGGGGCTCGAACTCCCGGACCGCGAGATCGTGACCTGGCTGAAGTCGGACGCTTAACCGACTGCGCCACCCAGGCGCCCCCCGTGGGACAACATCTTCTAATCATTGAACATTTTACATGTAAAATCTACTTTCAAATTTAACATTAATGGGCATTAAGACATCTTTCCCTGCCAATAAATATAAAAATACCTCACTAATTGCAGTCAGAGATTACAAACAGCATGTATATGATTCCATATCAAACACAAAAATGGGAATTGAATGTCAGAAACATATTCTTCCATAACATATACCTAAATATTAGCACAGAGTGTCTCTCTATTATAGGTTTTAGGTTGGTAGAAAATGGCTATGGTCATCATTGTTGTCTGTTTTTGTGTTCTTTTCTTTATTTTCTAAATTGTTACTTAAGCATATAATCCCTTGTTCTTTATTAATTACAAGAGAATGGCTTTTTCTTTCTCTCTTCAAAATTGCTGTGCTGACAGCACAGAGCCTGTTTGGAATTCCCTCTCTTCATATCTCTCTATCCTTCCTGGGCTCATTCTCTCTCTCTCAAAATAAATAAATAAACATTAAACAAAAAAAAAGAAAGAATAGAAAACCCAGAAATAAGCCCACAATTGCATGGTCAATTCATCTTTGACAAGGCAGTACAGAATGTCCAAAGAAAAAAAGACGGTCTCTTCAACAAATGGTGTTGAGAAAATTGGACTGCCATGTACCAAAGAATGAAACTGGAGCCCTTATTTATGCCATACATGAAAATAAACCCCAAATGGATGAAAGACCTAAATGTGAGACCTGAAACCATAAAAATCCTAGAAGAGAACCCAGGAAGTAATATCTTTGACATTGGCCATAGCAACTATTTTTCTAGATGGATCTCCTCAAGCAAGGGAAATAAAGTCAAAAATAAACTATCGGGACTTCATCAAGATAAAAAGCTTCTGTATAGCAAAGGAAACAATCAACTAAACTAAAAGATAATTTACCAAATGGGAAAAGGATATTTTCAAATAACATATATGATGAAGGGTTAGTATATAAAAGATGTAAAGAACTGACATAACTCAACACCCCCCAAAAAACCCCACATAACCCAATCAAAAAATGGACAGAACACATGAACAGACATTTCTCCAAAGAAGACGTCCAGATGGCCAACAGACACGTGAAAAGATGCTTGTAATAACTTATCATCAGGGAAATGCAAATCAAAACTACAATGGAATATCAACTTACACCAGTCAAAATGGCTAAAGTCAATAATGACACAAGAAACAAGTGTTGGTGAAGATGTAAAGACAAAGGAAACCTCTTGTTCTGTTGGTGGGAATGCAAACTGGTGCAGCCACTGTGGAAAACGGTATGGATTTTCCTCAAAAAGTTAAAAATAGAACTACCCTATGACCCATTAATTGCATTTCTGGGCATTTATACAAAGAATACAAAAACATTAATTCAGAGGGATACATGCACCCCTAAGTTTATAACAGGATTATTTACAACAGCCAAGTATGGAATAATGGAAGCAGCCAAGTGTCTGTTGATAGATGAATGGATAAAGAAAAGGAGATGTTTATCTAAATATTTATTATTTTATATATTATGATGGAATATTATTCAGCTATAAGAAGGAGGAAATCTTTCCATTTGCAATGACATGGATGGACTAGAAAGTGTAATACTAAGTGAAATAAATTAGTCAAAGAAAGACAAATCATATGATTTTGCTTACATGTGGAATTTAAGAAACAAAAACCAAGAGAATAATGGAAAAGAGAGGGAAAGAGAGAGAAAGACTAACCAAGAAACAGACCGTTTTTAAAATTTTTTTTAACCTTTATTTACTTTTGGGAGACAGAGAAGAAGTGGGAGAGGGGCAGAGAGAGAGGGAGACACAGATTCCGAAGCAGGCTCCAGGCTCTGAGCGGTCAGCACAGAGCCCGATGCAGGGCTCGAGCCCACCAATGGTGAGATCATGACCTGAGCCGAAGCTGGACGTTTAACTGAGTCACCCAGGCACCCCGAAACAGACTCTTAATTATAGAGAATAGATTGGTGGTTACCAGAGGGCGGGGGTGGGGGGTGGGGAATAGGTGATGGGGATTAAGGAGAACACTTGTGATGAGCACCAGTGATTATGGAATTGTTGGATCACTAAATTGTACACCTGTAACTAAAAAACCACTGCATGTTATGTAACTGGAATTAAAATAAAAATTTAAGGGGCACCTGGGTGGCCAGTCGGTTAAGCGTCCATCTCCAGCTCAAGTCATGATCTCGTGGTTCATGAGTTTGAGTCTCACATCGGCCTCTCTGCTGTCAGTGCAGAACCCACTTCAGATCCTCTATCACCCTCTCTCTCTGCCCCCTCTTCCATCATGTTCTCTCTCACAAAAATAAACATTAAACAATAAATAAAATAAAATAAAATAAAATCATTTAAAATAAATGAGTGAATAAATGCATAAATTCAGACTAAGACACTGCTAGTTCTAACCAAGGTTTATAGTTGGACTAATAGGAACTCAGTACCCAAAAATGTCATCAAATAATAAATATGAGTTTTAAGCTTTATTTAGCACAGTTGGACAACTTGGTAAAAATTATTGATTTCCCATTTATTTGTTTATTTAAAGTAGGCTTCGTGCCCAGCCTGGAGCCCAATGCAGGGCTTGAACTCATGACCCTGAGATCAAGACCTGAGCTGAAATCAAGAGTCAGTTGCTTAACTGACTGAGCCATCCAGGTGCCTCCCACCCTGTAATTTTAAAATGCAAGGAAATTCTAAATATGAGGGTGGAATGGTAGCATTCATTAATTCATTCATTTATGTGTTAAATATGAATTACATATCTAGCAGAGATAAAACAAGATAGAAAACTTTAAACTGTTCTCAAGGGCTCACAATTTTCCAGATGCTCAAAAAAATAAATAAATAAATAAACACAAAAACCCTGTAATCAACCTGTACAAGAGTTTTGACAAAAATATGCTAACAATTAATTAAATGACTAAAAGACCAAATTTCAAGACCAGTCCTCAGACTAGCTTATTGTTCCTTTTTCTTATTAAATTGCCTTATAGAATGAAGTTATCATCAGACAAGAAAAACCTCTAGAATGTATTGCATTCTTCAATCTGCTCAAATCTAAATTTCTAAGGAACATAGACAATCTCTCCCTTTTCTGCACCATTGTTTCTCCAAACCTGCCAGAGTTCTTCGTTCTTAGAAGTATTCGAAATACATTTATTGAATGTAAAGAGTGAATGAGTGAATGAATTATGGTCTCAGCATCATAAATTTTAAGACATAAATGCCTATTCTGTAGCTACATGCTCAAACCAATTATATTATTCAAGTAATAGAAAAGGAATGAGATACAGGAAAAAAGTAATGCATTAGAAAATAACAAAGAGGGGCGCCTGGGTGGCTCAGTCGGTTAAGTGTCCGACTTCAGCCAGGTCACGATCTCGCGGTCCGTGAGTTCGAGCGCCGCGTCGGGCTCTGGGCTGATACCTCGGAGCCTGGAGCCTGCTTCCAATTCTGTGTCTCCCTCTCTCTCTGCCCCTCCCCTGTTCATGCTCTGTCTCTCTCTGCCTCAAAAATAAATAAACGTTAAAAAAAATAAAAAAAAAAAGAAAATAACAAAGAATATGTATTATATGCATTAATGGGATGGTGCAATTCTGGAAATGCGCTCGCTCTTTGCCTGGGCTCTAGGGTGCTGCTTTACCTGTGACTTTAACTCGTGGGCAAATTTGTCCTACTATGAGATAATTTGGTACCATGAAATAGCATAATGACAAAGTTTAATCTTTCATACAATGACTCCTGCTCTTTAACAAATTTAACAATTTGAAGGAGTGACACAAAAGATTTGTGAGACCAATCTCCTGTCACCTTGGGCTGACGGATAAGGGCTGAGTGAAGAGATGACACATCTTACGAGAATTTGAAAATTATACAAATATAAATGGCTTCTCAAGGCCAAATTGTATCAATCTCTGACATAAAACAAACAGATACACATCTTAAGTTTTCTTTTCATATAAGTGAAGGTACAAAACCAGAAGGATTAAAAGTTTGAGTTACCAAAAATGTTCTTTCAATTTTTTTTAATGTTTATTTGTTTTTGAGACAGAGAGAGACAGAGCATGAACGGGGGAGGGTCAGAGAGAGAGGGAGACACAGAACCCAAAGCAGTCTCCAGGCCCTGAGGTGTCAGCACAGAGCCTGACATGGGGCTCGAACTCACAGACCCTGAGATCAGGACCTGAGCCAAAGTCAGAAGCTTAACCGACTGAGCCACTCAATCACCCCATCAAAAATGCCCTTTAAAGGGAAGAGTCTATTGGGGCGCCTGGGTGGCTCAGGCGGTTAAGCATCCGACTTCAGCTCAGGTCATGATCTCACAGTCCGTGAGTTCGAGCCCCACTTCCGGCTCTGTGCTGACAGCTTGGAGCCTGGAGCCTGCTTCAGATTCTGTGTCTCCCTCTCTCTGCCCCTCCCCCACTCGTGCTCTGTCTCTCTCTGTCTCAAAAATAAATAAAAACATTAAAAAAAATGAAAGGGAAGAGTCAAACTCAGAATTTATGGGTCAGGAAATTAAGCTTGTTTCCTTAAGTGCGCTGCTCTAACGGCATGTTAATTTTTATTTCCAAGCATACAATGTTACCATAGTTGGTATCACATAATTTTGTCTGAAGTTTACCTCTTGAAATGCAAAACTATTAAAATCTTACTTATAAGTATTCTACTGGCCAGTACATTGTCCCTATTTACTGTTCTATTAGAATGTATTATGTATATCTGCATATCCATATTGAATTTCTTTTTAAGCCTATGAGCAATATAGCCTAGTACTCACTACTTCCCTAGAAATTGAGCATATCCTGGTGATTGCAGACATAAACACACTTGTGGCAGACCTTCAGCTGTTCTGATAAATGGTACAGTGTTTTTGTGTTTGTATTTTTTTTTTTTTTTTTTCAAATCAGCTGGGACAAGTCAGGTGACAAATGATTTCCATTAGCTTCAGCAGAATGGAAACAAAACAGATCAATACAAATGATTTGCAGCAAGTTTAGATCATAAATTTCCTTTTGCCCTTGTACATCATTTTAATATAGAAGTTTTTTTTTTCCTCTTCATAGCAGAGAAAAAAATCATTAGAGAATTGAAAATTCTGGTTACAGCAAACTGTCCCTGATTTAAGGGGAAACTATTTTAATGCACTGTTAATTTTCTCCGATGGAATATAATAATATTATTTTAAAAGATGACAAACTATAAAAATGTTAATGAACAGCATTTCAGAAAATTAATTTCACCTGTAAATTGTGTAAAAACTATAAAATGCTTACGTCTACGAAGTTAGCTTTGTTGTTTCTATTTTAATTTAAGATCTTTACTGGTTAAACTTTTGCTTTTAATTCTATTTCTTAAACATTTTCCTTATATTTTTTTTAGTGAGTAAAAGTCTCCTCACTTCCTTTCCTCATTTTCAAAAGATGTGTTTTAGCTTCATGCACTATGTTGCAGGAATGATGAAGTGGAGAAAAGAAGGAAAAGATGGGAAAAGGAGGAAGAGAGAGGAAAACAAATCAAATTTTCAAAAAGCACATTATTTCTCTTTTTGCCTGAATGGTTCCAAAATAAATAGCTTTCTTATACAGGTGTGGAGGAATTTGCAAAGACCCATAGGACCACGCCCAATGGCTACCAGGGGATTCCTGGCAGTTAATAGAATATTTATTTATATGACTTTGTGGATCCATAAAAAGATGAGCATAAAACTGTCAGTCATGCTACATGCATCAAGAGCATCCATTCTGAATAATGTTCTGCTATACTCAAGAAAAATGTATGAAGACATTTACCACACCCAGGGGACTCCCCCACTGCTGCAATGAGCAAGTATTTTTTACCTAAACAAAGAAGATGAAGTTCAGTCCTCGCCACCACCTAAGAAATAGCAAGAGGAAGGTGGCCAGGTGCATGGTCCTGCTCTAGCTGACATCTACTGACTCATGGACAAGGGCAATGGGACAGTGACCTTGCTTTTAGAACCTTCCTCATAGTCAGTTAACCTTTCTGATGATTATAAAAGATTTCTTTGTAATTTAAGTCCAAGGATATAGCACAAGAAGAATATCAATTTGGGATGGCAATAGATAGGAAGAGAAGCAAACAGATATTATACTTACTTTTACGATCTAAGTAATTTCAAGTGCCAATTCTTTTTTGGAGTGGGCATGCCGGGGAGGATATGGGAATGAGGTCAGGTCCAGGATATTTTCTATGTCCCGAAGATGAGCTCTTAGAGGAATGCTTCAAGTTTTACCTAATTTTTTTAGTAGCTTGAAGTAATTTCTCCAGATTTTTGCTGTGGTTCATAGAGAGAGCCCTAGACCTGGTCTGAGAACCTGGGTCCCATTCCTGATTCTTTTCTTTGTTCTATGCATGATCTGTAAAAATTATTTAAATAGTCTGGAATTTAGTTTTTGTTTTTAATCTGTAAAGTGGGCAAAATATTATCCACACTCTCTAAACCCTAATGCCTATAAGCATCTGATATCCAACCTGTCCTAATGGGTCCAAAGTGTCCATATAGCAGTATAACATAATATTAATGAGTTGAAGTCTAGACCCTGACTGCTTGGATTCAAATCCAGCTTTGCGATTTACTAGCTTTTTTAACTTGGGCAAGTGACTCTCTGTGACTCCATTTCTTGAACTTTGAAACAAAAAAATAATTGTATCTACCAAATAAGACAGGGGAGGATTAAAGAAATTAATATAGTGAACTGCTTATAACAGCACCTGGATCGTATAACTTTTAATTAGAATTATTATCATTATTGTTATCATCATAATTATGACAATGTGTGTACAAAAATAGCAAAGACATTTTGAACAGGATTTGAAGATTTCGGAGGAAGGGAACAGAGGCTTAAAAGTCATGTAAAAAAGTGTTTTGCAAGAAAAAATGAGCCACAATCTATAGATCTGACATTTATGAAGTAACAGGGAACCTGAGTGTTCACCCAGCTCACTCAATTTCAACGCTACATAGGTCATGGATCATAAATAGTAGTGGAAAATTCATTCAGCACACAAGTCTCGTGTTTATTTTACCTCATCTGTCAAGATCGACAGTCATCAAACTATTGTAAAATAATCAGGGTTTTAATTCCATTGGCTTAACATGTATAGAGGAAAGTTTACAAATCGTAAGTTAACAGATTGATGAGTTTTCACAAACTGAACAAATCCACGTAAGCAGCATCCAGATCAGGAAATGATACATTATTAACACAACAAAACGATGGCAACTTTAATTCATTCTCCTCACTATAATATTTTCCTCTGTACCACCAAATACCAGTGCTTCTTTATCGATTCTGCTGCTGATGCACATTGAGGGCTTTGTTATTTTGTTATTATTATTATTATTATTATTATTATTATTATAAACAGTGCTTCTAAGAATATTTTTGTAAGTGCCTTTTGGTGAGCATAAGTGTGCATATTTGCTCATTACATACCAGGAGTGGAATTTCTGGATCATTGGCTTCATACATAATTGGCTACAGTTCATAATGACAAAGACTTTTATAAATCCAGTGTACATTTTAGCATCCCCACAAAAAAATGTTGGAGAATTTATACTACTCTACATATTTGCCAAAAATTGATATTAGAATTGTAATTTTGGTCATTCTGGAGGACATGTAAATGTTATCACAATATGAAATTATTTTTCATTTCCCCCAATTAGTAATTAGCTTGAACACCTTTTCATGTCTAGAGAATATGTATATTCTCTAGAGTGAAATGCCTACTTGAATGTTTTGTTCATTATTTCAATATGTTGCTATGTCTCTTCTTGTTAATTTTAGGATAACCAAGTGCTATGTTGGATACAGGAATTATAAATAACTACTCTAAATCTGTGGCTTGATTTTCACATTATTGATGGTATTTTCTGGTGATACCATCAATAATTTCTTCATATTAATGTAATCCAATTTACATTTTAATGTGACCAAAATGATCATTTGTCTCCAGTATTTGGCACTGGTGAAATAATTCCATACTTCCTGGAAGTCCTGGCCACATCAATGACAAAACTCAGAGAATGATTAACATTCTTGCTTCCCCCTTGGAGTGGGAGTATAACTTCCTTGGTTTATTCAAATGCAAGGTGAAATATAGAACATGAGCAGATGGGGCCCAGCAGAAAAAGAATAGCGATGGAGCCTTGCTAAAAATGGAGCCCCTTCATTTTCCCTATCTCAATATTTGTATTCAAAGATTTTATCCTAGCCATAAATTATTCAGAAGCATATCCTCCAATAACACTCCAAACACAACCCATGTCCCTCAAAATCTCTCAATCTAGAACTAACACCAAACCATTCCTTGGTCTACATTTTCTCTCCTTTCAGTCAGTCTATGTTCTTCAGAATGAGAGCACTCGCTTTCCTGTAGCGCCAGCATGGTGACCATCCAAAGTACTCCCTCCACAGAGTCTTTAATCTGTCAGCCCCTTTCTGCAAATCCTCAACCTGGGATCACTCATACATTTCCCTTTGTTCTTTCACTTGGAATTTCAAGTGAATTTGAAACATGCAACCACATGCAAATTGCAGCTAATGCAAACTGACAGTTCTGGGTCTGTACTTATATAATGAGCTTTCAGTATTCTACCAGATTCTCAGTTTTATATTTTCCATATAATGCTGAAGGTCCTGGATTGTGGAGTAAGTCAAGGGGAAAAGCTACAGATCTGGAAAAGGAAGGAACAAAATTTCACTTTGCAAAATAACATGATTGACTTTGTACAAAATTCAAAAGAATACCTGCAATAAGTTTCAAATTAATATGATTTTATAATAGAGTGGCTGAAAGGAAACAAACACTCATTGTATTGGTCTACTGCAATAACAAACAGTTGAAAATCAAATATCAAAAATATCAGTTAAAATATCAAATACAAAATATCTGGGAATAAATCCAACAAAAATCATGTACCATTGACTTTGACAAGCTATGAAATATTATTTAGAGAAATTTAAAAGTAAATTAATGAGGGATGATGTTATGGTCAGGTTTGGAAGTCTTATTGTTAAATGATGAAATTTATCACTTCACTGAAATTAACGTGAAGTTCAAATTGTAATAGATTTTTAAGGTCCTGTCAAGATTGTTTATGAAAAGTGATCGCAAAATCAGTCAAGATTCCCTTGGGGAAGAACGTGGCGAGACTTGTTCTGGAGATATAATTCCTTCATATAAAGTTATAGTATTTAGCATAGTATGGTTGGTTGTGGTTGGACAGACAGACAAATGGGCCGATGGAATCAAATTCAGATACCCAAGAGACCATACAGACATGTAACTTAACACAATGGGAGTATTGTTGAAAAGTGGAAAATTACAAACTTTTCAGTAAAGGTAATGAGACAACTGGGTATCCTCATTTGAAAAAAGGAAAATTGAACCCCAACTCACATGACTCAAAAATAATTTCCATGTGGATCTAGAACAAAATATAAAAAGCCAAATACTAAAGGATTTAACACTTAATATGGATTAGTATATTTATGACTTCAAGGTATACCAATATTGTAAACAACACAAACTCACTAATTATAAAGTTCTTCAAAATTAATACTTAGTCATAGAATTTGATCATAAAAAATGAGTTAAAGTCCGAAAATATATTACGAATGAGTTACAAATGCAGTACAAATGAAGATTTATAACCAAAAAATATAAAGAACTACAAATCAATAAGAAAAATATAAGCAAAGCCTCCCACAATGCAAAAGATCTAAATAAAGAAGAAATTTGAATATGTAATCAACAGTTGAGAAGCAGTTCAATATCTTCAGTCATCAAGGAAAAGCAACTTAAAGGTCCAATAAGTTGTACCCAAAAGAAGGCATAAAATTAAATTCCAGGTGTTAGAGTGAATATACAGAAACTCATACCATTACTTTGAGGGAATGTACATTTATAAAACTGCTTTGGAAAGCAGTTTGATGTTATCTAGCAATTTAAAGACATGCAAAACTCAGCAATTCTCCTCCTAGGTACGTATACAGCAAGAATATATTCATATGTGAACTCAGAAACATGTGCAAGAATATTCATAGCAGCATCGATCACTAAACTGGAATGTACCCAAATGCCCATTAGAAGGAAAACTGGCATATAAATTGTGGTATATTCACATGCTGAAAATACTTTAAACAATCATAAGAAAAGAGAACTACAGGTACATGTGGTAATGTGAGTTTATCTCGTAAGCATAATATTGAGCAAGAAAAGCTAGACCTAAATTAACATATAATGTGTAATTCCATTTGCATCATGCTCAAAAATAGACCAAATTAAACTATTTCATTTAGATATGTATCTTAGGTAGTAATGCTACAAAGAAACTAGGGGGTGATTACCTTTAAATTGAGGATATAGTGGTTGCCTTTAGGAAAAAGGAACAGTCTGTGATTGAGATAGGATTCTCAGGTTACTCATAACATTTTATTTCTTGACCTTGAAAGTGGTTATAGGGATGCAGAACATAGAATTTTTATTTCTTGACCTTAAAAGTGGTTACAGGGGCGCCTGGGTGGCGCAGTCGGTTAAGCGTCGGACTTCAGCCAGGTCACGATCTCGCGGTCCGTGAGTTCGAGCCCCGCGTCAGGCTCTGGGCTGATGGCTCGGAGCCTGGAGCCTGTTTCCGATTCTGTGTCTCCCTCTCTCTCTGCCCCTCCCCCGTTCATGCTCTGTCTCTCTCTGTCCCAAAAATAAATAAACGTTGAAAAAAAAATTAAAAAAAAAAAAGTGGTTACAGGGATGCTTCTCAGTTGCGCATTTACATTTTATGCAATTTTCTGTGTGCTTTTAATTTTTAAAATGGTTTAAAAATACCGTCAACATCTCATTTCCTTTACACTGTATTTCCATCTTTTCCTTCATTAACCTCTGTCAATTAATTTTATTTAAAAATATGAGAAAATTTAGTTAAAGGAACAGGGAAAAGAATAAAATCTACTAAGGGGTGCCGTAGAAACTCCATATGGGAAGGGAAATGTCATGACAAATACTCACTGATGATTCAGTTGAGGGAGGTCATGTTTAACTAGCCTTCAGGAATTATTTGAAAATATTACATCCATAATAGATGATAGAAATTCAATGATGTAGTACCCTTGTATTTTTCTCCAGGCAAATAGCCATGTTACACATGAGAAATTAATGACTATGGTAACAAGTTAAATAAGTTAGAAATAGTGCTGGATAGAAAACTGACAGTTGGCATTCTTTTTACTCACAGTCTAAAGACATAAACCCTTCTTCCTCCATTGGCTTTTTCTGGAATAACCTAATAAGAGTCCAGCCATCCCGTTGGAACTGCTGAGGCTTTGAGGCCTGAAGGAATCAAGGAAGCCAAGATTCATTTACACTTTTACCCCCGGGGCCATCCCATTCAAAACACATGCTGATCCCTCCCAATCCCTCTGTATCTCTCACCCACGCAAACGCGCAGGCACAAACACACAAACATTTCTCTCTTCTTTCTTTTAAATTATCTTTTTCTTTTTTAATGCTTATTCATTTTTGAGAGAGTGAGAGTAAGCTGGGGAGGGGCAGAGAAAAAGAGAGAGGGAGACAGAGGATCAGAAGCAGGCTCCATGCTCTAAAAGCCAAGCTCTGAACCCAAGCCTGACTGCGGGCTGGAACCCGCAAACCTGAGATCATGACCTGAGCCAAAGTCAGAAGCTTAACCCACTGAGCCACCCAGGCACCCCCATTTCGCTCCTCTTCTTATCTTCTTTATTCATTCCTTTCTTTTTTTATTCATTTTATTTTCCATCTCCCTGTCTAGAGAAGGGGGAGGGGAGAACTCTCCACCAGAGAGAAGTATTACTTAACTGCTAGATAGCAATTTTGCTGCTATAATCTCAATATACTGTGAGTTAAGGATTGTGGTCATATATTTAACCAGTTCATAAGAAGAAAAAAATTTCAGCAAATGTTTTCATTGTTTTGTGTTATAATAATCATTCTCTCAGTGAAGGAATATAAGGGAGATATGTCAGCTTCCATTTAAGCACATTGTTTCACCAAAGAACAGGAAAAAAATTATTTAGCAGTTATCTAAGCCATTCAGACAAGCACATTTTAAAACATCATAGAGACCGGTTTAGCCAATGTTGTTTGTTTTGGTGGTCTATGTGAATCGCAGTAACCAGATTATTTGCAAGTCCTCAATTTATTTTTACTTCTAAGACTGGTTTCTGGAATCTATTTTTAGAGCTTAAACACACAACACACACACACACACACATTCATAAACATATACTACCAGAAACATCACAGATATTACATTAATTTTGACACAATATATCAGACTGACACTGAGGATAAACCATCATATCAGAACTGACTTTCTCAACACATTTTGAATGAAACCGTCTTTGAAGCATTGATACAAGTTTTGCTTGCGTATTACTTAGTTGGAAATTAGATTCAAAAATATACATTGTCATTATTAATAATCACTTGAAGGAAAAAATTTTACACCAGTGAACATAAATATCAAAACCCCAAATTAATAAATGGGTTCCTGGGTGTATTACCATGTATGGAGAATGTGGGTTTGTCATTTCTAGGAATATCCCACAAAACCGAGGCTGGGATTATTGTCTGTATTTTGTGCACCATTTATAATATTTTATTACTAATGTCTATCTTATTTCCCTTGCCTCCTTCATGCCAGCACTGTCCCATGATACATTGTGTGATGACAGAAATAATCTTTATTTGTGCTGTCCAATACATTAGCTAGGAGTCATATGTGACTATAAAGCACTTGAAATATGGATAGTACCAATTCGAATATACTGCAATGTAAGCAACAGACCACATTTCAAAAGTTAGTGCAGAAATTAGAAAGTAAAGTCTCTTACTAATTTTTTTTTTTTAATGTTTTAATGTTTATTTATTTTTGGAGAGAGAGAGAGACAGAGTGTGAGCAGGGGAGGGGCAGAGAGAGAGAGGGAGACACAGAATCCAAAGCAGGCTCCAGGCTCTGAGCTGTCAGCACAGAGCCTGATGCGGGGCTTGAACTCACAAGCTGTGAGATCATGACCTGAGCTGAAGTCGGATGCTTAACCGACTGAGCCACCCAGGTGCCCCTCTTACTAATTTTTTTACATAGAATGCGTTTTGAGATGATAATATTTGGGGTACATTGGGTTAAATAAACTGATATTATTAACATGTATTGCACCCGTTGCTTTCTTTTCTTTTTTAAAAGGTGGTGACTAGGAAATATAAAATTATATACGTGGTGGCATTTGTGGCTGTTTTGTGTTTCTATTGAGATAAGCTCTCTTATAAAGTCTGTGAAGGGGTGCCTGGGTGGCTCAGTCCACGTAAGTGTCCAACTCTTGATTTTGGCTCAGGTCACAATCTTACAGTCTCGAGATGGAGCCCTGGGTTGGGCTCTGCCCTGAGCATGGAGCCTGCTTAAGATTCTCCCCGCCTCGGGGCGCCTGGCTGGCTCAGTTGGTTAAGCGGCTGACTTGGCTCAGGTCATGGTCTCACGGTTCATGAGTTCGAGCCTCTCATCGGGCTCTGTGCTGACAGCTCGGGGCCTGGAGCCTGTTTTAGATTCTGTCTCTCTCTCTCTCTCTCTGTTCCTCCCCTGCTCGTGCTCTGTCTCTCTCTCAAGGATGAATGAAGATTAAAAAATAATAAATGAAAAAAAAGATTCTCTCTCCCTCTTTGTGTACTCCTCCCGAACCTGTGCATACACACAGTCTCTCTGACTCTCTCTTTCTCTCTCTCTCTGAAAAGCAAAAACAAATAAATAGCTAGATAGTTAAATACATAAATAAATAAATAAATAAAATGTCTATGAAAAATAATTTTTCATACATTGTATTTTGTAATACTGTATTCTAAGATTTACATTTTTAATTGTTACATTCTATTTAATAAATACTACTGTACCTCATAATTAATTATTTGACACCTTTTGTTTTAGTGTTTGTTTGTTTTTTCTGATTTGCTGCACTTTATAATTGATTATGTTAACTCTAATAACAACGTTTTATTATTAAGCTTGCCATAGAGAAATGTAGTAGAAATCAGTCATTCTTAGTCCTTTGGAAATATAGTCTAGTACTTTTGGGAAAATAACACTTTATTTTGAAACTGATTGAGTTAAAGTGTGCTTGCAAAACAGATAATTATTCAGAAGAGAGTATTAGCAAGTACTTAAATAAAATACTATCCTCTATGAAACTAATTGAGGTAATAATTCTCCTCTTTCCTAGAAATATTATTACAGCCATTTCAAATGAATATAAGTATTAGTTAGAATAATTGAAAATGTGAATTATGCCTCACAGTTTTGATAATAATATTTGTGGATAATATAATCGTTGATAATAATATTTCTAACTAAGAATCATATGACAGATTTGTATTGCATGTTTTTGTTGCTGGAAATAAAGGGCTGGGAAAATCTGTGGGAGCAAAAATAGATGTAAGGAAAGTAAAGTTATACAAATACACTTCTATTCTAATATTTATTCTTTGGGGAGGGTTTTGTTTTAAATATATCTGATATAAAAATGAATAAATAGAGATTATGTCAAATCAAATATCACAGCTCATATCAAAGTTCCTCCAATTATGGATATGTCTCTTCAGACAAGGGAAACAAAAACACATATTAAATATTGGGACTACACCAAAATAAAAAGCTTTTGCACAACAAAGGAAACAACAAAACTAAAAGACAACCTACTGAATGGGAGAATATATTTGCAAATGACATATCTGATCAAGGGTTAGTATCCAAAATATATAAAGAACTTATATAACTCAACTCCCAAAAAACAAATAACCCAATTAAAATATGGACAGAAGACATGAATAGACATTTATCCAAAGAAGACATCCAGATGGCCAACATCAAAAGATCATCACTCATCAATAGGGAAATATAAATCAAAACTACAATAGGAGATCGCCTCGCACCTGTCAGAATAGCAAAAGTCAAAAACATAAGAAACAACAAGTGTTGGTAAGCATGTGGAGATAAAGGAACCTTCTTCCTCTGTTGGTGGGAATGCAAGTTTGTGGAGTCACTGTGGAAAACAGTATGGAGATACCTCAAAAACTTAAAAATAGAATTAGCCTGTGATCCAGTTTCACACTACTGGGTATTTACCCAAAGAATGTGAAAACACTAACTCAAAAGTGTATATGCACCCCTATGTTTATAGCAGCATTATTTACAATAGCCAAATTATGGAAGCATCCCAAGTATCCATCAATAGGTAAATGGATGAAGAAGAGGTGATGTAAATGTATATAATAGAATGTTACTCAGACATTAAAAACAAAAAATCTTGTCATTTGCAACAACTTGGATGGAGCCAGAGAGTCTTATGCTAAGTGACATCAGTCAGAGAAAGACAAATACCATGATTTCACTTACATCTGGATTTAAGAAACAAAACAAAACAAAAAAAACAAACAAAAACAAACAAACAAAAAAAGAATCAAAGGGAAAAAGAGACAAACCGAAGAACAGACTCTGAACTACGGAGAGCAAACAGATGGCTACCAAAGAGGAGGTGGATGGGCTTGGGAGAAATAGGTGATGGGGATTAAGAGTACACGTATGATGAACACTGAGTAATGTATACAATTGTTAAATCATTATATTGTACCTGAAACTAATATGACATTGTATGTTAACTATATTGGAATTACAATTTTAAAAATAATTTTAAAAAGACAAGAAATAAGTGTTGGTGAGGAAGTAGAGAAAAAGGGCACCCTCATTCACTATTGGTGGGGAGGTAAATTGGTGCCATCATTGTGGATAACAATAGGGAGACTCATCAAAAACTTGAAAACAGAGAGCATGCTTGGGAAAGCTCTCTCCCTCAGCTCCTCTTCCATGCGTGCGCTCTCTCTCAAGATAAAATTATTTAAAACATGTATCTTTAGGAGAGAGGGAAGATAGCAGCGTAGGAGGACGCTGGGCTCACCACGCGTCCTGCTGATCACTTAGATTCCACCTACACCTGCCTAAATAACCCAGAAAACCGCCAGAGGATTAGCAGAACGGAGTCGCCGGAGCCAAGCACAGACGAGAGGCCCACGGAAGAGGGTAGGAAGGGCGGCGAGGCGGTGCGCGCTCCACGGACTGGCGGGAGGGAGCCGGGGCGGAGGGGCGGCTCGCCGGCCAAGCAGAGCCCCCTAGTCTGGCTTGCAAAAAGCGGAGGGGCCTGACGGACTGTGTTCCGACAGCAAGCGCGACTTAGCGTCTGGGAAATCATAAGTTAACAGCTCTGCTCAGAAAGCGGGAAGGCTGGAGGACAAAGGGAAGGAGAGCTGCTGAGCCCCCGGACGACAGAGCTCAGTTTGGTGGGGAACACAGGCGCTCACCAGCGCCATCTCCCCCGCCCATCCCCCAGCCAAAATCCCAAAGACAACCAGTTCCTGCCAGGGAACTTGCTCGCTCCGCGCAAACACCCAACTCTGCGCTTCTGCGGAGCCAAACCTCCTGCAGCGGATCTGACTCCCTCCCACTGCCACAGGGCCCCTCCTGAAGTGGATCACCTAAGGAGAAGCAAGCTAAGCCTGCCCCTCCTGCCCCTGTGCACCTTGCCTACCCACCCCAGCTAAGACGCCAGATCCCCAGCATCACAAGCCTGGCAGTGTGCAAGTAGCCCAGACAGGCCACCCCACCCCACAGTGAATCCCGCCCCTAGGAGAGGGGAAGAGAAGGCACTCACCAGTCTGACTGTGGCCCCAGCAGTGGGCTGGGGGCAGACATCAGGTCTGACTGCGGCTCCGCCCACCAACTCCAGTTATACACCACAGCACAGGGGAAGTGCCCTGCAGGTCCTCACCATGCCAGGGACTATCCAAAATGACCAAGCGGAAGAATTCCCCTCAGAAGAATCTCCAGGAAATAACAACAGCTAATGAGCTGATCAAAAAGGATTTAAATAATATAACAGAAAGTGAATTGAGAATAATAGTCATAAAATTAATCACTGGGCTTGAAAACAGTATAGCTGACAGCAGAGAATCTCTTGCTACAGAGATCAAGGGACTAAGGAACAGTCACGAGGAGCTGAAAAACGCTTTAAATGAAATGCATAACAAAATGGAAACCACCACGGCTCGGATTGAAGAGGCAGAGGAGAGAATAGGTGAACTAGAAGATAAAGTTATGGAAAAAGAGGAAGCTGAGAAAAAGAGAGATAAAAAAATCCAGGACTATGAGCGGAAAATTAGAGAACTAAGTGACACACTAAAAAGAAATAATCTACGCATAATTGGTGACCCAGAGGAGGAAGAGAGAGGGAAAGGTGCTGAAGGGGTACTTGAAGAAATAATAGCTGAGAACTTCCCTGAAGTGGGGAAGGAAAAAGGCATTGAAATCCAAGAGGCACAGAGAACTCCCTTCAGACGTAACTTGAATCGATCTTCTGCACGACATATCATAGTGAAACTGGCAAAATACAAGGATAAAGAGAAAATTCTGAAAGCAGCAAGGGGTAAACGTGCCCTCACATATAAAGGGAGACTTATAAGACTCGTGACTGATCTCTCTTTTGAAACTTGGCAGGCCAGAAAGAATTGGCACGAGATTTTCAGTGTGCTAGACAGAAAAAATATGCAGCCGAGAATCCTTTATCCAGCAAGTCTGTCATTTAGGATAGAAGGAGAGATAAAGGTCTTCCCAAACAAACAAAAACTGAAGGAATTTGTCACCACTCAACCAGCCCTCCAAGAGATCCTAAGGGGGACCCTGTGAGACAAAGTACCAGAGACATCACTACAAGCATAAAACATACAGACATCACAATGACTCTAAACCCATATCTTTCTATAATAACACTGAATGTAAATGGATTAAATGCGCCAACCAAAAGACATAGGGTTTCAGAATGGATAAAAAAACAAGACCCATCTATTTGCTGTCTACAAGAGACTCATTTTAGACCTGAGGACACCTTTAGATTGAGAGTGAGGGGATGGAGAACTATTTATCATGCTACTGGAAGCCAAAAGAAAGCTGGAGTAGCCATACTTATATCAGACAAACTAGACTTTAAATTAAAGGCTGTAACAAGAGATGAAGAAGGACATTATATAATAGTGACAGGGTCTATCCATCAGGAAGAGATAACAATTATAAATGTCTATGCACCGAATACCGGATCGCCCAAATATATAAAACAATTACTCATAAACACAAGCAACCTTATTGAGAAGAATGTGGTAATTGCAGGGGACTTTAACACCCCACTTACAGAAATGGATAGATCATCTAGACACACAGTCAATAAAGAAACAAGGGCCCTGAATGAGACATTGGATCAGATGGACTTGACAGATCTATTTAGAACTCTGCATCCCAAAGCAACAGAATATACTTTCTTCTCGAGTGAACATGGAACATTCTCCAAGATAGATCACATACTGGGTCACAAAACAGCCCTTCATAAGTTTACAAGAATTGAAATCATACCATGCATCCTTTCAGACCACAATGCTATGAAGCTGGAAATCAACCACAGAAAAAAGTCTGGAAAACCTCCAAAAGCATGGAGGTTAAAGAACACCCTACTAACGAATGAGTGGGTCAACCAGGCAATTAGAGAAGAAATTAAAAAATATATGGAAACAAACGAAAATGAAAATACAACAATCCAAACGCTTTGGGACGCAGCGAAGGCAGTCCTGAGAGGAAAATACATTGCAATCCAGGCCTATCTCAAGAAACAAGAAAAATCCCAAATACAAAATCTAACAGCACACCTAAAGGAAATAGAAGCAGAACAGCAAAGGCAGCCTAAACCCAGCAGAAGAAGAGAAATAATAAAGATCAGAGCAGAAATAAACAACATAGAATCTAAAAAAACTGTAGAGCAGATCAACGAAACCAAGAGTTGGTTTTTTGAAAAAATAAACAAAATTGACAAACCTCTAGCCAGGCTTCTCAAAAAGAAAAGGGAGATGACCCAAATAGATAAAATCATGAATGAAAATGGAATTATTACAACCAATCCCTCAGAGATACAAACAATTATCAGGGAATACTATGAAAAATTATATGCCAACAAATTGGACAACCTGGAAGAAATGGACAAATTCCTGAACACCCACACTCTTCCAAAACTCAACAGGAGGAAATAGAAAGCTTGAACAGACCCATAACCAGCGAAGAAATTGAATCGGTTATCAAAAATCTCCCAACAAATAAGAGTCCAGGACCAGATGGCTTCCCAGGGGAGTTCTACCAGACGTTTAAAGCAGAGATAATACCTATCCTTCTCAAGCTATTCCAAGAAATAGAAAGGGAAGGAAAACTTCCAGACTCATTCTATGAAGCCAGTATTACTTTGATTCCTAAACCAGACAGAGACCCAGTAAACAAAGAGAACTACAGGCCAATATCACTGATGAATATGGATGCAAAAATTCTCAATAAGATACTAGCAAATCGAATTCAACGGCATATAAAAAGAATTATTCACCATGATCAAGTGGGATTCATTCCTGGGATGCAGGGCTGGTTCAACATTCGCAAATCAATCAACGTGATACATCACATTAACAAAAAAAAAGAGAAGAACCATATGATCCTGTCAATCGATGCAGAAAAAGCCTTTGACAAAATCCAGCACCCTTTCTTAATAAAAACCCTTGAGAAAGTCGGGATAGAAGGAACATACTTAAAGATCATAAAAGCCATTTATGAAAAGCCCACAGCTAACATCATCCTCAACGGGGAAAAACTGAGAGCTTTTTCCCTGAGATCAGGAACACGACAGGGATGCCCACTCTCACCGCTGTTGTTTAACATAGTGCTGGAAGTTCTAGCATCAGCAATCAGACAACAAAAGGAAATCAAAGGCATCAAAATTGGCAAAGATGAAGTCAAGCGTTCGCTTTTTGCAGATGACATGATATTATACATGGAAAATCCGATAAGACTCCACCAAAAGTGTACTAGAACTGATACATGAATTCAGCAAAGTTGCAGGATACAAAATCAATGTACAGAAATCAGTTGCATTCTTATACACTAACAATGAAGCAACAGAAAGACAAATAAAGAAACTGATCCCATTCACAATTGCACCAAGAAGCATAAAATACCTAGGAATAAATCTAACCAAAGATGTAAAGGATCTGTATGCTGAAAACTATAGAAAGCTTATGAAGGTAATTGAAGAAGATTTAAAGAAATGGAAAGACATTCCCTGCTCATGGATTGGAAGAATAAATATTGTCAAAATGTCAATACTACCCAAAGCTATCTACGCATTCAATGCAATCCCAATCAAAATTGCACCAGCATTCTTCTCGAAACTAGAACAAGCAATCCTAAAATTCATATGGAACCACAAAAGGCCCCGAATAGCCAAAGTAATTTTGAAGAAGAAGACCAAAGCAGGAGGCATCACAATCCCAGACTTTAGCCTCTACTACAAAGCTGTCATCATCAAGACAGCATGGTATTGGCACAAAAACAGACACATAGACCAATGGAATAGAATAGAAACCCCAGAACTAGACCCACAAACGTATGGCCAACTCATCTTTGACAAAGCAGGAAAGAACATCCAATGGAAAAAAGACAGTCTCTTTAACAAATGGTGCTGGGAGAACTGGACAGCAACATGCAGAAGGTTGAAACTACACCACTTTCTCACACCATTCACAAAAATAAACTCCAAATGGATAAAGGACCTGAATGTGAGACAGGAAACCATCGAAACCTTAGAGGAGAAAGCAGGAAAAGACCTCTCTGACCTCAGCCGTAGCAATCTCTTCCTCGACACATCCCCAAAGGCAAGGGAATTAAAAGCAAAAGTGAATTCCTGGGACCTTATGAAGATAAAAAGCTTCTGCACAGCAAAGGAAACAACCAACAAAACTAAAAGGCAACCAACGGAATGGGAAAAGATATTTGCCAATGACATATCGGACAAAGGGCTAGTATCCAAAATCTATAAAGAGCTCACCAAACTCCACACCCGAAAAGCAAATAACCCAGTGAAGAAATGGGCAGAAAACATGAATAGACACTTCTCTAAAGAAGACATCCGGATGGCCAACAGGCACATGAAAAGATGTTCAGCGTCGCTCCTTATCAGGGAAATACAAATCAAAACCACACTCAGGTATCACCTCACGCCAGTCAGAGTGGCCAAAATGAAGAAATCAGGAGACTATAGATGCTGGAGAGGATGTGGAGAAACGGGAACCCTCTTGCACTGTTGGTGGGAATGCAAATTGGTGCAGCCGCTCTGGAAAGCAGTGTGGAGGTTCCTCAGAAAATTAAAAATAGACCTACCCTATGACCCAGCAATAGCACTGCTAGGAATTTATCCAAGGGACACAGGGGTACTGATGCATAGGGGCACTTGTACCCCAATGTTCATAGCAGCACTCTCAACAATAGCCAAATTATGGAAAGAGCCTAAATGTCCATCAACTGATGAATGGATAAAGAAATGGTGGTTTATATACACAATGGAATACTACGTGGCAATGAGAAAAAATGAAATATGGCCTTTTGTAGCAACGTGGATGGAACTGGAGAGTGTGATGCTAAGTGAAATAAGTCATACAGAGAAAGACAGATACCATATGGTTTCACTCTTATGTGGATCCTGAGAAACTTAACAGGAACCCATGGGGGAGGGGAAGGAAAAAAAAAAAAAAAAAAAAAAAGAGGTTAGAGTGGGAGAGAGCCAAAGCATAAGAGACTGTTGAGAACTGAGAGCAAACTGAGGGTTGATGGGGGGTGGGAGGGAGGAGAGGGTGGGTGATGGGTATTGAGGAGGGCACCTTTTGGGATGAGCACTGGGTGTTGTATGGAAACCAATTTGACAATAAATTTCATATATAAAAAAAAAAAAAACTTGAAAACAGAATTACAGTATGATCCAGCAATTCCACTACTAGGTATTTGCCCAAAGAAAATGCACTTATTTGAAAAGATATATGCACCCTATGTTTATTGCAGCATTATTTACAATAGCCAAGATATGGAAGCAACCCAAGCATCCATCAATAGATAAACAGATAAAGAAGATGTGGTATGTACATACACACACATACACACACACATATGTGCACACACACACACTGGACTATTACCCAGCTATAAAAAAGAATATAATATTTCCACTTATGACAACATGGGTGGAACTCCAGGGTACAGGGTATTATGCTAAGTGAAATAAGTCTGTCAGAGAAAGGCACATACCACTATTTCACTTATATGTGGAACCTAAAAAACAAAACAAAACCAGACACGTTCTCATAAATACAGAGAATATACTAGAAGTTGCTGGAGAGAAAGAGGTGGTGGGATAGTTGAAATGGATGGAGGGAATTAAAAACTATAAACTTCCAGCTGTAAGTAAATAAGACATAGAGATGAAAAGTACAGCATAGGGAATACAGTCAAAAATAATGTAATCACTTTGTATAATAACAGATGGTTACTACACTATGATGGTGAGCATTGGATAATATATACAACTCCCAAATCACTATGTTGCACATCTGAAACTAATACAATATTGTATGTGAACTATACTTTAATAATAAACATTTTTTTAATTCAAAATTAATAAATACAGATATGTTAAATCAGATATCACAGCCCATCAAAAAGCACCTCCAATTTCACTCCCCAATGGCAACTCCTTCACTCTTCGTAATTTTGATATTCTGGTGGTCCTCACTTATTCTACATTATATGTTATCATCTCTCTTTCTTAATCTATCAACTTTAATAAAAATCCATTATCTCTGACCAATTAAAGATAAAAACTTGAGTTCAATTGACTGCTATTTTCCCTTGACATCTTTTCATAGTAAATAGTTATATTTAACAAAACATATGTTTTGTTTACTTTCATGTAGGTTACCTTAGCACCTTCAGAAAAATATATAATATAATATAGCCTAATATAATATATAATTTATTGTATGTAATGTACAAAGTAATACCTCATAAGATAACATAACATAATGATATAAACTATTCCATTACATTTTATAAATTGTTCCATTAATTTATAACAGTATCTCTTAATTCATCATATTTCTGCTTTTTATATCTTCCTTTCCTCTTCTCATTTCTGTCATTTACATTTTAATTATCTAACGTATTTCACCTTTACTTTTTTTATTGCAACCATATCTAAGTGTTCCAAGTATTGATTCTTCCATAGGTTCTAAAGTTCAAGCCCAGTAATAACATTTACACCATTATGATTATGTAAATATTATCCGCAGCCAAACCAAATCACATTCTAAGGCTTTATATTTTTACCCTTACCTCAATATATTGACATTTAAAAAAATGATATGCTTATTTCTATTTTTTAATTAAATGCATGTATATGTTTGTAAATATACTTTTATAACAGTCTGAGCATTACTTAGAATGCAGAAGGCAATAATATATCATGTTTTCTATACTTTTGATGTATATAGGACCAACAGGACTTTTTAGATCCAGGGTTTCAATCGCAGCATTAAACCTCTAAAAATCATTTGGATTACAAATATAAATTTATCACGTTGTAAGAATATTTGACCAGAAATTCAGTAACACAGTATTATCTAATGAAAATAAATTAAGGGGGTTTTCTAGTCAGCGAATACACATGAAAATTAAAGCTAAATTTCAGAAAACATTCTGAGTCTTTCAAGCCATAGAAATTATTAATATTTTCTTTTGATAAACATGCTCTTGATCTTCACACAAGGCATAGTTGAGATGGGAACCAGAGAGCAGCTCCTTTGAAAAAAAGGCAAAGTGTAATAATTCTACTGTTTTCTTTTTATGATGTGTATTTTTAAATTATTGATGGTTTTAAAAATTAGTAAAATATCTAATAACTATCATTTGTTATTAAACCGTACAAGTGGTTATGAAAGGAATGCTAATGGTAATAAGATCACCTTTCTGATTCCATGTGCCTGGAATTGTGGGAAGATAAAGCATTGCCTTTTAAGACTACTGTATGGACACGTCTCCTGACCAGTGGTAAGATTGTTGACACTGGACAAAGAGACAAACCTTTTTGAGTCCCTGATGGAGGTGAGCTGCCACACAGCAGGGAGGTGGAAGTGAGGTGGGGAGTATAAAGCAGTGATCTTGGGGCACCTGGGTGGCTCAGTCGATTGAGTAACTCTTGATTTCAGCTCAGGTCATGGAATCAGGTCCCATGTCAGGATCCATGCATGCTAGGCGTGGAGCCTGCTTAAGATTCTCTCTCTCCCTCTCTTCCTCCCCTGCCCTCTCTAAAAAAAATAAATAAATAAAATAAATAATAAAAGCAGTGAGCTTGTCACATCCTATTTATAATTAATGGGAAAGTTAACAAATGCCTATAAAATCTATGGGAAATAAATGCCCATAAAATGATAGGGAAATGATTTTTCTTCATAACATGGAGCTCTCCCTATAATCAATGTGACTTCACTTCCTTACTATGCATTTTAAAGGATTTCAGCCATCCCGGTACCTTCTGGATTACTGTCGTCTTCGTAAGCACAGTCTGCCTCACCCCATTTTGACTGATAGAACACATGGCTAAAACAGGACATAGAAGAATGGGCTAAATAATCTGTAACCGAGTTACCATTCATTAGAAGAAATGTTTCTTTTCACCTTGGGATATTTAGAAACAGGAAAGGAAAGTCTTGGAGAGGAAGATAGAGCATGAAGCACACGGCGGGATTAGGAGAAGTAAAAGGAAAGTGAAATCACCTGGGGAAAAGTTGTGTTGTAACACCCCCTGTCACAAAATCGTGTGGTAGGTGCTCCTCCCCAAATGGTGGTGTGCTCCATGGGCACACCAAGGTTGTTGATAGACTGGAGACAAACTTCCCCACTTTGGAGTCCATTGAGCATGTCAGACTGAGAATTTATCTCAAAATACTACATTTGTTTCTAGTTAAGACTGAATGCTATTTTCACCTATTCATAAAATCTCAGTTGCAACAATTCCCTGAGGACATAGTTCTTCACATGAGTGAATTTTCACCTGGCTTTATTTTATTTTATTGTGTTAGATACTATAGACTAGAGGGAGTTTTTCTGTAGATGACTAGTTTATGTAGTTGTGAATACCTAAGAGATACGTCTATAAATGATTCAATTTATAGGATTAATTACAAAATGTACTAAGATTACCTTTACAAATTGAACTAAAGTTATGAAAAAATGGCAACAAATCTAAGAGAAAAATTGATATGCCTTAGATCAGATACTGATCATTACTGCATTCTGACGTATAGAATCTACATAAACATAGCAAATTCAGGCTTCGGATCTATTTAAATATTGTAACACTCCCCGAATTTATCACAATCACATAAATACCTGCATAGAATAACATCGTGCTGATACTATATATATTGTCTAAGGTACTCACTTATTCTATTTTTTTTTTTTTATGTTAGCTAACAGATTGGTTCACTAGAGGCCACACAACCCGAGATCATAGCAAATACATTTCTCATGCAAAAATGCTTTATCACTGGCAGTGATTCTGACAATTTTTTCCAGGGCCTCTTTAAGAACAGGACTGTAAAAAAAAAAAAAAAAGAGGAGGCTAAAATCTAGTACCATTAGCCACTATGGAGTAAATATCTTAAAACAGCTGATAATCCTAACACTCTACTGACACTGTAGTATTATGGTAACAAAAGGACGTACACCTGGATGTTATTGTTCGCTTTTGCGGTGTAGCAAACGATCCCAAAGCTTAATGGCTGAAAAACATTTATTAGCTCACAACTGCCTGGGTTTTAAGTATAGGCTTGAATCAGTTAAGCGGTTTTTCTACTGATACTGCTTGGGCTTATACCCACCATCAGCCAACTATAAGCTGATTTGTCTAGAGTGAACTAGCTCATGTGTCTGGAGTTAGTGCTATCACCTGGGGTTATGACCAGCAGGCTAGTCTGAGCTTATATTCATGATGGTGGTCACAGTTTTCACCAAAACACCAAAGTATGACAAACGCCAAGCAGAAGTCCATCTTTGCGTCACATCCACCATTGTCCCATTGTCCAAAACAAGTCACATGATCAAGCTAAGGATAAACTTTAGTCTTTCCAAGAACATGGATATGGACACTTGTAAATAACTGAGGGGCTATTGCTATTACAAGCCATAAACCCAGAATAATGGTTTGCTAATAAAATAGAAAACAAATCAGATCTGTCCAGTGCCCTAGTTGAGCCAAGTTAATACATTAATTAATAATGCATTTTTCTTTATCCATTCATTAATATATTCAACTATTGATTCATTAAATTCATGGCAAAAGGTAGAATTGAAACACCTGAGTTAGAATTAAATCCTAACACAAGCTTTCTGTTCTTTCCTTCCCCACTCCAATTGAAATATTTGCAACTGAATGATTAAATATGCGGGGGGGGGGGGGGGGGGAACAATATGGCTGTCCTAAAATGGCATCCTGAATCCACACACCCTCCCAGCAGTATGGAGTTAGAACAAAGAGAGACATAATAATACACAGGAAAAAGGATTGCAAGATGTAGAACAGCAGATGAACATCTTAACTCTAATACACAATAACCCCAAAAACTATTAGCTTTGCTCTTATCCATTTCGAAAATTATCTTTATATAAATAGAAGAGCAGAAGGGGTGAGACAAATTGAGACTAGGTTTAAGAAAGAAATGAAAACTTTCACTTGAGAAACAATTTCATAGCCAATATCATTTGTAAATGATAAAACCCAATGCTGGGTATACATCCTGCTTAGGTAAAATGGTAAAACCTGTATAAAATGTTGCGATGTTACACAGAAAGGATGAGGAAAATATCACTATATACCAACAGTCCCACACCTAAGAAAATATCCTAAGAAAATTATTCAACAGTATTCTCCATCTGTAATAAACTATTTTGAGAAACTGAAAGCAATTTTAGAGAAATAGCTTAAATTATAATTTAACATCAAGTTAATTAAATAGCCCTTTAAGGTAGTAATTATGAGGATATTCAAACATAGAAAATATTTAGCATATAAGTACCATTAAGTGAAAATGGTAGTATATATTATTGTCACTATCTGTTTTATATACACACAACTATATGTATATAAATGTGAAAAAAGCTCTGATGAGTTAGAGTGGTCGACTTCATACATAATTTTTAAAAGAGAAAGTATTTATATCTCTTTGTATTAAATTTGACATATAGCATCACTCTGTAAACTAGCTGTATCCTAATTCTTTAACCAAATTCATAAAAGCAATCTAAAATAAAAGCAGAACATATGAAGCCGGTTCTATAATTTAGTTACCCATTGTTTCGATTCAATGTCATTAATTGGTTACATAGTGCAGTGGGTCGATCTATTAAGGTTTGCATATTTTCCTTTTTGTGTAAACAGTTACTCAAAAAATAAAATAGAAAGCAGAGGAAGCTATAATTATGTTTATAACCAAAAAACTACATCTAAAACTAAAAAGACATATATTTAATTGTATTCACAACCAAAAAAATAAAAAATAAAAAAATGTTCCGGTAGTCCAAATCAAGCAAAATACCTATCAATACATTACCAATACGAATAGCCAGGATAATTGATTCAATAGCTTACTCTTCCACGTACACATGGTCTGAGAAGAAAATACATTCAATGCTTTAGTTGTATCGGGCATGAAATATGTTTCTCAAATATCATTAAGTAAATTTCAACTTGACTTTCAAACCAAATTATTAGTATTTCCAGAATATCCATCTCCTTTGCCCTGCTATAGAATTACTCCAAACGTAACTCTAAGTTATCAGGCTTAGGAAATTGAAATGGAAATTTAGATGTGAACTGTTTTCAGCTCAGTTAGGAAGCATGCAATTGCAATTGAATGGTCAGCAGCAGATACTGCTTGAGCCTGAAGGCCTTTCCAAGTTTTGTTAAGCAACTCAGGGAAATGATTAAAGCCTACAGCAGTGCCATCTTTTCTCTCCTCCATAAATAAAAGAAATGTTAGTAGTATTTAACTTTGACCCAGAAACACGATGCTGTTTTCACTGCAAAATGCCAGCGCCGTTTATGATGGTTAAGACAGGTATTTCAGTTCAGATTTGCATTTTTTTTTAATTGAAGGGAAGCACTGAGCAATATAGCCCCGTGATAGAAACAAAGACATTGGAGTGTTTAGGAAAGGATAATGTTGATTTAAGATCTGATTTTTAAAACTCTTAAATTTTAGGGGCGCCTGGGTGGCGCAGTCGGTTAAGCGTCCGACTTCAGCCAGGTCACGATCTCGCGGTCCGTGAGTTCGAGCCCCGCGTCAGGCTCTGGGCTGATGGCTCAGAGCCTGGAGCCTGTTTCCGATTCTGTGTCTCCCTCTCTCTCTGCCCCTCCCCCGTTCATGCTCTGTCTCTCTCTGTCCCAAAAATAAGTAAACGTTGAAAAAAAAATAAATTAAAAAAAAAAACTCTTAAATTTTAGATAGCACAAAGAAATCCAACTGAAAATAAGCAAAGTGGATGGGGTACTTGGGTGGCTCAGTCAGTTAAGCATCTGACTTCAGCTCAGGTCATGATCTCACGGCTAGTGAGTTCAAGCCCCATGTCGGGCTCTGTGCTGACAACTTGAAGCCTGCTTCAGATTCTGTGTGTGTGTGTGTCTCTCTCTCTGACCCTCCCCGCTCACACTGTCTCTCTTTCTCTCTCTCAAAAATAAATAAACATTTAAAAAAATTTTTAAAGAAAATAAGCAAAGTGGAAAGGAGAGTTAGTAATTGTGGTAAAATTTTCATAAAGTCCATTCTTATCTTTTGAGTTCATTGTGAGACATCTCTGAACACCAAGAAAAGTAGACTTGCCAGTACATTTCCAGAATTCTGATGGCTCAAGATTCCCTGTATTGTACCAACATCTGATGAAATGCAGTTTTAATCCTAACTCATTCAACTTTGCTTGAAACAAACAAAAGTGACATAATGTTAGTTTTATAAAATGAATAACTGATTAGTAAGGAGGGAGAGAAGAAAACCAATTAAAATAATAAACATTTCACACTTTTTGCATGGACTGAATCTGAAACTCACTGTATGTTTAGAAAACTTTCCATTATTTGGATTCAAAGCACGATTTTAATTATAGTTCTGACCTCTTAGTCTCTATTGTCTCCTCTTTTTATGAACTTTGCTCCAGAAATCCCCCCAAAGTTTTTGAGAAATCTTGTTTTTGAAATGCATTCTTTATCTGTTAGATGTGGTTATTTTTTTCCCAAAAACCATGAATTTGAAAACGTTACGTCAGAGTGGATTGAAGGCAACAGACACGGAATCAGCTATTGGTCACTGGCCTACGCGGGAATGAAAAGCAAAGTTTAGTTAGTATTCAAAATGAGATCTGGCGTTCTCTGACTTGCGAGGTGAAACATGTAATACAGTTGTCTATAATGAACCGTGAAGACCAAGTTCTGAGGATGGATGGGTGGGAATCGCCCCTATGATAAGAGAACACACCAGGCATGAAAACCGTAAACCCTATGGAGCGATGGGGCTGAAGCTAACAGTTCTGGACAGTTTCGAGAAATACAATAACAAGTTCAAGTTGCCATAAAGGTGTGCACAAAGTGCTTGATCTCTCTCTCATTCCTTCTACTAAACCTGACAAAAACCTCTTACTATTTTACCATGTTAAAAGTACACTCTGGAGAATAGCTGGGCCAGGTGGGATGTGAGAAACGTGGTGGCAAGTGGGAAAGTGGGAACCTGCTCCAGACACACAGGCAACCTAGAGCAGAGTCACTCATCCGTGCGAAGCCTAGATTAGTCTAACTGTAGTCAGTCCGCCGCACAGGAGCACTGGAATCTTTTTTTTTTTTTTTTTTTTTTTTTAGTAAGCCATTGAGAGTTTGTGGTACAGCATTAGTTTGGCAACAGTTGCAAAATTCGAGGAGAGATTTGGCCGTTTGCAATCACGTGGTTATTTTGCCAGTGCTCTTGCAGGGGAGTGCCCGGAACAAAATCCTGATTAGAATGGATTAAAGCAAAATGGGGGGACAATGCTAAAGCATGTGTAGCAAACTCTTTTGAGAAATTTCTTATGTAAATAGGCAGAGAGGGATGGCATGAATGGAGATCCGAATGTGGTGTAAAGAGCTGTTTGTTTTTTTCTTTCTTTCTTTCTTGTTTCAAAATGATATAATCATGAGTTATCTTTCACAACTTTAAAAGCTGTTTTTGTTTCTCAAACAAGCCAATATTCACAGGTAATATCAGGAAAATAAAAGTGTCATCTTGATTTGGTCTATATCAGCAAAAACTGAGCCAGCCTTGGGGATGAAGAAAATTTTGAAGACTCAGAACTGTGTCATATCAGTAACATCATATTCCATGCAATCTTTGCTGATTTTCTCCACTTAGTTACTTAAAAAGCATGCCATTAGGGAAAGAAAAAATCTCCCGTTACCAACCCTCTCTTTATATCACTCCCAGGAATTTCTTAGATTTAGGGCAAATATTCCTGCTGCAAAAGCATGTTAAGAGAGTCAGTTAACAGAAAATTATATGCTACATATATATCAGCTCTGAAATACATGTACAGAATATAAACACAGAAGCCTTAAGCAATCTTGCTTTATAAAACCCACTTGCCAACATACAAAAATGGCAAGTGTTTACCTTTTCGCGAGCAGATAGCCAATTTCTGTGAGATTTTTCAGATGTCGAGTTTTGGAAGTACTCAGAATTCTTTTTCCTTGGCACTACATTCAAACAGAGTAAGAGGAACAAAACCTTCTCCATATATCTTTTACTGCTTCTGGCTCCCCCTCCTTGATGTTGTGTGGTGGTTCTTTCTCCAAATGTCCTGTCCTAGACGGGGGTGTGGAAGAGATGCACTAACGGACTTTGCAAGCTTGTGGAACATCTGTGGACTCACCAGAAGAGTGAGATATAGAGTGTGAGCCCTCTTCAGGGAGGAGTCACACACGTCTCACCAAAACCATTGAAATCATCTAAGCATGAACGTTACAGATATCCTTCTTGGGAGATAACTTGTTTATTGGGCTTAAACTTGGATTATCATTCTCCATCCCTCTACTGCTTTTGCTCTTGAGAAAAGAGGTTCTTTCTCTGTTTCTTGAGTCGCCCTGAGATTCGAGTATATGGGAAATATTCAAATGGCAATAATACCAGCTATTTCTTTGGTCTCACTAAGTAATTCTGAGGATCGGATAATTTGTAAATGGAGAGCAGGCCATGTGCCCTTTGAGGTTTGCATATATTTTGACAGTTATATTTTCTCCAAAGATGATAGTGAGGTTTATAGGTATGTCCTTGTCCCACAGGACAATTCATTTGACAAATACTTATTGAGCACGCTGGTGAACTAAATAAAGCAATCCCTGCATTCATGAAGCTAACATTACAGTGATAGACAAAATATGCACGAAGGACCAGACAAAATAATTACATATGGTGACAAATGTCATGAAAAAAATGAGCAGAGTAATAGAATTCAGCTAAGATAAAAGGAAGTTGCTACTTTGAGTAGCTGATCAGTTTAAAAGGTTTTGCAGAGATAACAATTGAGCCCCTAGACCTGGCTTATGAGAAAGTGCCAGAAAGACAAGATCTGTGGGAAAAGCATTCAGAATAAAAGGAATAGAAAATACAAATGCCCTAAGAAACAAATAACCTTGGCGTATTTTAGATAAAAATTCAACATTATTGGAATGTAGTGAAAATAGAAAGAGTGTAAGATTAGAAAAATAAGGGATAGATTGTGTGTGGAATTTATCTTCCTCCGAAAAACATGGATAATTTCCTTTGATAACGTTGATTATGTTTGAAATAACTAATGGGCCCACTGGGGAAAAAAACAAAAACTGGTAATGATTTGTGAGCAGAGATATCGTATTAGGAGAACGAATTCACACTGCTACATCACTGTGGACATAACAAAGGCTGCCTCCGTACGATAAAAATGAAAATGAATATCTAAGCTGAAAATAAACAATGTGGGAAACCCTACATTAGCTGTTTGGCTTGTCTATATTATTCGAAATGGCTGCATTTAGGGGATGATCTTTATGTTCCATTTAATTTCTTAATAAACTTTTAATCTTAGAACAGTTTTAGATTTAGTGAACAATTGAGAAGGTAATACAAAGAGTTCCCATATAGCTTATACTGCATGTCTCCTATTATTAATATTTTATAGGAGAGAGAAGGAAGATGGCGGCGTAGGAGGACGCTGGGCTCACCGCGCGTCCTGCTGATCACTTAGATTCCACCTACACCTGCCTAAATAACCCAGAAAACCGCCAGAGGATTAGCAGAACGGAGTCGCCGGAGCCAAGCGCAGACGAGAGGCCCACGGAAGAGGGTAGGAAGGGCGGCGAGGCGGTGCGCGCTCCACGGACTGGCGGGAGGGACCCGGGGCGGAGGGGCGGCTCGCCGGCCAAGCAGAGCCCCCTAGTCTGGCTTGCAAAAAGCGGAGGGGCCTGACGGACTGTGTTCCGACAGCAAGCGCGACTTAGCGTCTGGGAAATCATAAGTTAACAGCTCTGCTCAGAAAGCGGGAAGGCTGGAGGACAAAGGGAAGGAGAGCTGCTGAGCCCCCGGACGACAGAGCTCAGTTTGGTGGGGAACAAAGGCGCTCACCAGCGCCATCTCCCCCGCCCATCCCCCAGCCAAAATCCCAAAGAGAACCAGTTCCTGCCAGGGAACTTGCTCGCTCCGCACAAACACCCAACTCTGGGCTTCTGCGGAGCCAAACCCCCGGCAGCGGATCTGACTCCCTCCTGCTGCCACAGGGCCCCTCCTGAAGTGGATCACCTAAGGAGAAGCAAGCTAAGCCTGCCCCTCCTGCCCCTGTGCACCTTGCCTACCCACCCCAGCTAAGACGCCAGATCCCCAGCATCACAAGCCTGGCAATGTGCAAGTAGCCCAGACAGGCCACCCCACCCCACAGTGAATCCCGCCCCTAGGAGAGGGGAAGAGAAGGCACTCACCAGTCTGACTGTGGCCCCAGCAGTGGGCTGGGGGCAGACATCAGGTCTGACTGCGGCTCTGCCCACCAACTCCAGTTATACACCACAGCACAGGGGAAGTGCCCTGCAGGTCCTCACCACGCCAGGGACTATCCAAAATGACCAAGCGGAAGAATTCCCCTCAGAAGAATCTCCAGGAAATAACAACAGCTAATGAGCTGATCAAAAAGGATTTAAATAATATAACAGAAAGTGAATTTAGAATAATAGTCATAAAATTAATCGCTGGGCTTGAAAACAGTATAGCTGACAGCAGAGAATCTCTTGCTACAGAGATCAAGGGACTAAGGAACAGTCACGAGGAGCTGAAAAACGCTTTAAACGAAATGCATAACAAAATGGAAACCACCACGGCTCGGATTGAAGAGGCAGAGGAGAGAATAGGTGAACTAGAATATAAAGTTATGGAAAAAGAGGAAGCTGAGAAAAAGAGAGATAAAAAAATCCAGGAGTATGAGCGGAAAATTAGAGAACTAAGTGACACACTAAAAAGAAATAATCTACGCATAATTGGTATCCCAGAGGAGGAAGAGAGAGGGAAAGGTGCTGAAGGGGTACTTGAAGAAATAATAGCTGAGAACTTCCCTGGAGTGGGGAAGGAAAAAGGCATTGAAATCCAAGAGGCACAGAGAACTCCCTTCAGACGTAACTTGAATCGATCTTCTGCACGACATATCATAGTGAAACTGGCAAAATACAAGGATAAAGAGAAAATTCTGAAAGCAGCAAGGGGTAAACGTGCCCTCACATATAAAGGGAGACCTATAAGACTCGTGACTGATCTCTCTTTTGAAACTTGGCAGGCCAGAAAGAATTGGCACGAGATTTTCAGTGTGCTAGACAGAAAAAATATGCAGCCGAGAATCCTTTATCCAGCAAGTCTGTCATTTAGAATAGAAGGAGAGATAAAGGTCTTCCCAAACAAACAAAAACTGAAGGAATTTGTCACCACTCAACCAGCCCTCCAAGAGATCCTAAGGGGGACCCTGTGAGACAAAGTACCAGAGACATCACTACAAGCATAAAACATACAGACATCACAATGACTCTAAACCCATATCTTTCTATAATAACACTGAATGTAAATGGATTAAATGCGCCAACCAAAAGACATAGGGTATCAGAATGGATAAAAAAACAAGACCCATCTATTTGCTGTCTACAAGAGACTCATTTTAGACCTGAGGACACCTTTAGATTGAGAGTGAGGGGATGGAGAACTATTTATCATGCTACTGGAAGCCAAAAGAAAGCTGGAGTAGCCATCCTTATATCAGACAAACTAGACTTTAAATTAAAGGCTGTAACAAGAGATGAAGAAGGACATTATATAATAGTGACAGGGTCTATCCATCAGGAAGAGCTAACAATTATAAATGTCTATGCGCCGAATACCGGAGCGCCCAAATATATAAAACAATTACTCATAAACACAAGCAACCTTATTGAGAAGAATGTGGTAATTGCAGGGGACTTTAACACCCCACTTACAGAAATGGATAGATCATCTAGACACACGGTCAATAAAGAAACCAGGGCCCTGAATGAGACATTGGATCAGATGGACTTGACAGATCTATTTAGAACTCTGCATCCCAAAGCAACAGAATATACTTTCTTCTCGAGTGCACATGGAACATTCTCCAAGATAGATCACATACTGGGTCACAAAACAGCCCTTCATAAGTTTACAAGAATTGAAATCATACCATGCATCCTTTCAGACCACAATGCTATGAAGCTGGAAATCAACCACAGAAAAAAGTCTGGAAAACCTCCAAAAGCATGGAGGTTAAAGAACACCCTACTAATGAATGAGTGGGTCAACCAGGCAATTCGAGAAGAAATTAAAAAATATATGGAAACAAACGAAAATGAAAAGACAACAATCCAAATGCTTTGGGACGCAGCGAAGGCAGTCCTGAGAGGAAAATACATTGCAATCCAGGCCTATCTCAAGAAACAAGAAAAATCCCAAATACAAAATCTAACAGCACACCTAAAGGAAATAGAAGCAGAACAGCAAAGGCAGCCTAAACCCAGCAGAAGAAGAGAAATAATAAAGATCAGAGCAGAAATAAAAAACATAGAATCTAAAAAAACTGTAGAGCAGATCAACGAAACCAAGAGTTGGTTTTTTGAAAAATAAGCAAAATTGACAAACCTCTAGCCAGGCTTCTCAAAAAGAAAAGGGAGATGACCCGAATAGATAAAATCATGAATGAAAATGGAATTATTACAACCAATCCCTCAGAGATACAAACAATTATCAGGGAATACTATGAAAAATTATATGCCAACAAATTGGACAACCTGGAAGAAATGGACAAATTCCTGAACACCCACACTCTTCCAAAACTCAATCAGGAGGAAATAGAAAGCTTGAACAGACCCATAACCAGCGAAGAAATTGAATCGGTTATCAAAAATCTCCCAACAAATAAGAGTCCAGGACCAGATGGCTTCCCAGGGGAGTTCTACCAGACGTTTAAAGCAGAGATAATACCTATCCTTCTCAAGCTATTCCAAGAAATAGAAAGGGAAGGAAAACTTCCAGACTCATTCTATGAAGCCAGTATTACTTTGATTCCTAAACCAGACAGAGACCCAGTAAACAAAGAGAACTACAGGCCAATATCCCTGATGAATATGGATGCCAAAATTCTCAATAAGATACTAGCAAATCGAATTCAATGGCATATAAAAAGAATTATTCACCATGATCAAGTGGGATTCATTCCTGGGATGCAGGGCTGGTTCAACATTCGCAAATCAATCAACATGATACATCACATTAACAAAAAAAAAGAGAAAAACCATATGATCCTGTCAATCGATGCAGAAAAGGCCTTTGACAAAATCCAGCACCCTTTCTTAATAAAAACCCTTGAGAAAGTCGGGATAGAAGGAACATCCTTAAAGATCATAAAAGCCATTTATGAAAAGCCCACAGCTAACATCATCCTCAACGGGGAAAAACTGAGAGCTTTTTCCCTGAGATCAGGAACACGACAGGGATGCCCACTCTCACCGCTGTTGTTTAACATAGTGCTGGAAGTTCTAGCATCAGCAATCAGACAACAAAAGGAAATCAAAGGCATCAAAATTGGCAAAGATGAAGTCAAGCTTTTGCTTTTTGCATATGACATGATATTATACATGGAAAATCCGATAGACTCCACCAAAAGTGTACTAGAACTGATACATGAATTCAGCAAAGTTGCAGGATACAAAACCAATGTACAGAAATCAGTTGCATTCTTATACACTAACAATGAAGCAACAGAAAGACAAATAAAGAAACTGATCCCATTCACAATTGCACCAAGAAGCATAAAATACCTAGGAATAAATCTAACCAAAGATGTAAAGGATCTGTATGCTGAAAACTATAGAAAGCTTATGAAGGTAATTGAAGAAGATTTAAAGAAATGGAAAGACATTCCCTGCTCATGGATTGGAAGAATAAATATTGTCAAAATGTCAATACTACCCAAAGCTATCTACGCATTCAATGCAATCCCAATCAAAATTGCACCAGCATTCTTCTCGAAACTAGAACAAGCAATCCTAAAATTCATATGGAACCACAAAAGGCCCCGAATAGCCAAAGTAATTTTGAAGAAGAAGACCAAAGCAGGAGGCATCACAATCCCAGACTTTAGCCTCTACTACAAAGCTGTCATCATCAAGACAGCATGGTATTGGCACAAAAACAGACACATAGACCAATGGAATAGAATAGAAACCCCAGAACTAGACCCACAAACGTATGGCCAACTCATCTTTGACAAAGCAGGAAAGAACATCCAATGGAAAAAAGACAGTCTCTTTAACAAATGGTGCTGGGAGAACTGGACAGCAACATGCAGAAGGTTGAAACTAGACCACTTTCTCACACCATTCACAAAAATAAACTCAAAATGGATAAAGGACCTGAATGTGAGACAGGAAACCATCAAAACCTTAGAGGAGAAAGCAGGAAAAGACCTCTCTGACCTCAGCCGTAGCAATCTCTTCCTCGACACATCCCCAAAGGCAAGGGAATTAAAAGCAAAAGTGAATTCCTGGGACCTTATGAAGATAAAAAGCTTCTGCACAGCAAAGGAAACAACCAACAAAACTAAAAGGCAACCAACGGAATGGGAAAAGATATTTGCCAATGACATATCGGACAAAGGGCTAGTATCCAAAATCTATAAAGAGCTCACCAAACTCCACACCCGAAAAGCAAATAACCCAGTGAAGAAATGGGCAGAAAACATGAATAGACACTTCTCTAAAGAAGACATCCGGATGGCCAACAGGCACATGAAAAGATGTTCAGCGTCGCTCCTTATCAGGGAAATACAAATCAAAACCACACTCAGGTATCTCCTCACGCCAGTCAGAGTGGCCCAAATGAACAAATCAGGAGACTATAGATGCTGGAGAGGATGTGGAGAAACGGGAACCCTCTTGCACTGTTGGTGGGAATGCAAATTGGTGCAGCCGCTCTGGAAAGCAGTGTGGAGGTTCCTCAGAAAATTAAAAATAGACCTACCCTATGACCCAGCAATAGCACTGCTAGGAATTTATCCAAGGGACACAGGAGTACTGATGCATAGGGGCACTTGTACCCCAATGTTCATAGCAGCACTCTCAACAATAGCCAAATTATGGAAAGAGCCTAAATGTCCATCAACTGATGAATGGATAAAGAAATGGTGGTTTATATACACAATGGAATACTACGTGGCAATGAGAAAAAATGAAATATGGCCTTTTGTAGCAACGTGGATGGAACTGGAGAGTGTGATGCTAAGTGAAATAAGCCATACAGAGAAAGACAGATACCATATGGTTTCACTCTTATGTGGATCCTGAGAAACTTAACAGGAACCCATGGGGGAGGGGAAGGAAAAAAAAAGAGGTTAGAGTGGGAGAGAGCCAAAGCATAAGAGACTGTTGAGAACTGAGAGCAAACTGAGGGTTGATGGGGGGTGGGAGGGAGGAGAGGGTGGGTGATGGGTATGGAGGATGGCACCTTTTGGGATGAGCACTGGGTGTTGTATGGAAACCAATTTGACAATAAATTTCATATATAAATTAAAAAAATATATATTTTATATTACTATGGTACATATGTCACAATTAATGAACCAATAATGATACATTATTATTAACTAAATCTATAACTTATGCTTTAGATTTCCTTTAGTCTTTCCCTAAAATGCTTTTGTCTGTTCCAGTGTCTCAGCCAGGTTACCACATCACATTCCATTACCATGTCTCCTCTTGACTATAACAATTTCTTGGACTTCCCTTGATTTTGATGACCTTGACAGTTTTGAAAAGTATTGGTCAGCTATTTTATAAAATCTATCAATGTGGATGTTTCTAATTTTTTTAAGCATTAGACAAGATAGCCTTGAGAAGAAGGACCATGAAGGCAAAGTGCCATTTGTATTGCATCCCACCACCATGACTTCTTACTATGGGTGTTGACCTTGATTACCTGGCTGTGGGAGTGTTTCTTCAGGTTTATCCACTGTAGTTTCTTTCTTCACTGCTTACCATCCTTTACTCTTTGGAAGAAAGTCACCATGTACAGCCCACACTTACAGAGTGATAAATTATGCTCTGCCTCATGGAGGGAAGAGCATCTACATAAATTATTTGGAATTGTTCTATATGGGATATTTGTCTTTTCTCCCCACTTTATTCTTCATTCGTTTATATTAGTATAAATTCATAAATATTTATTTTATACTTTGGGTTTATAATCCAATACTATTTTATTTTGTTGCTAAAATTGTTCTATCTTTGGCTGTTTGCGCTATGTTCTGTTTGTTCATGGTTCCTCTGACATACCCCATCATTATGAGTAGTTGTGATTTTTTTTCTCCCAAGTTTTTACTTAAATTCCAGAAAGTTAACATAGAGTATAATGTTAGTTTTAGGTGTAGAATGTAGTGATGCAACACTTGCATACAATACCCAGTGCTCATCACAAGTGCCTCCCTTAATCCCCGTCACCTATTTAACATGTCCCCAGACCCAACTCCTGGTAACCATCGATTTACTCTCTATAGTTAAGAGTCTATTTCTTGGTTTTCCTTTCTTTTCTTCCACCCATGTTCATTTGTTTCTTAAATTACCCATATGAGTGAAATCGTATGGTATTTGTCTTTCTCTAACTGACCTATTTCACTTAGCATAATACTCTCCAGCTCCATTTTGCAAATGGAAAAATTGCGTATATTTTTATGGCTGAGTAATATTACTCGGCCGTAAAGATGAATATTACCATCTCCTCTTTATTCATTCATCAGCTGATAGACATGTGGGCTCTTTCCATGATTTGGATATTGTTGATAATGGTGCTATAAACATCAGTATTCCTTTGAATCTGTACTTTTGTATCCTTTGGGTAAATACCTACTAGTGCAATTTTGCTGGATCATAGTATAATTCTATTTTTAACTTTTTGAGGAACTTCCATACTCTTTTCCAGAGTGGCTGCACCAATTTTCATCCCCACCAACAGTGTCAAAGGGCTTCACTTTCTCTGCATCTTCGCCAACCCCTGTTGTTTCCTGTGTTGTTAATTTTAACCATTCTGACAAGCGTGAGGTAATATCACATTGTAGTTTTGATTTGTACTTCCCAGATGATCAGTGATTTTGAACATCTTTCCATATGTCTGTTGGAAATCTGGATATCTTCTTTGGAAAATATCTTTTCATGTCTTCTCCCCGTTTTTTAACTGGATTATTATTTCTTGGAGGGGTTGAGTTTTATAAGTTCTTTATATATTTTGGATACTTAAACCTTTATCAGATATGTTATTTACAAATATCTTCTCCCATTCCATAGGCTGTCTTTTAGTTCTGTTGATTGTTTCTTTCACTGTGCAGAAGCTTTTTATCTTGATGAGGTCCCAATAGTTTATTTTTGCTTTTGTTTCCCTTGCCTTTGGCGTCATGTCTAGTATGAAATTGTTCCAGCCAAGGTCCAAGAGGTTACTGCCTGTGATGTCCTCTAGGATATTGATGGTTTCCTATCTCACATTTAAGTCTTTCATCCATTTTGGCTTTATTTTTGTGGTCCAGTTTCATTCTTCCGCATGTTGCTGTCAGTTTTCCCAACACCATTTACTGAAGAAACTTTTTTCCATTGGATATTCTTTCCTCTTTTATGAAAGATTAATTGACCATATAGTCGGGGTTCATCTCTGTTTTTTATTCTGTTATATTGATCTATGGGTCTGTTTTTGTGCCAGCACCATACTTTTCTATTCACTACATCTCGGTGATATAACTTGAAGTTCACAATTGTGATGCCTCCCCTTTGCTTTTCTTTTTCAAAATTGTGTTGACTATTCAAGGTCTTTTGAACTTTCAGATAAATTTTAGGACTGTTTGTTCTAGATCTGTGAAAATGCTGATGGTATTTTGATACGGATTGCATTAAATGTGTAAGTTGCTTTGGGTAATGTAGACATTTTAACAATACATGTTCTCCTAATCCATGAGCATTTCCATTTCTTTGTGTCTTCTTCATTTCTTTCATCGGTGTTTTATAATTTTGAAAGTACAGTTCTTTTACCTTTTTGGTTAGGTTTATTCCCAGGTATCTTACGGTTTTTGGTGCAATTGTTGATGGGATCAATTCCTTGATTTCTCTTTCTGTTGCTTCATTATTGATGTATAGAAATGCAACAGATGCCTGTACATTGATTTTGTATCCTGTAGTTTTATTGATTATGTGTATCAATTCTAGCAGTCTTTTGTAATTATTTTAATGTTTGTTTTTGTAATTATTTTAACGTTTGTTTATTTTTGAGAGATAGAGAGAGACAGAGTGCAAGTGTGGCAGGGGCAGAGAGAGAGAGGGAGACACAGAATGTGAAGTAGGCTCCAGGCTCTGTGCTTACAGCACAGAACCCAACATGGGGCTCGAACCCACAGACTGTGAGATCATGACCTGAGCTGAAGTCAGACGCTTAACTGACTGAGCCGCCCAGGAACCCCAGTTCTAGCAATGTTTTAGTGGCATCTTTCAGATTTTCAATGTAGAGTTTCATATCACCTGAAAATAGCGAAATTTTAACTTCTTTCTTGTGGATTTGAATGCCTTTTTTTTTTCCTTGTATTGTGTGATTGCTGTGGCTAGGACTTCCATGATTATGTTAAAAAACAGTGAGAGTGGATATTCCTGTCGTGTTCCTGACCATAAAGAAAAAACTCTCAGTTTTTCTCCATTAAGGATATTAGCTGTGAGTTTTCATATATGGCCTTTATTATGTTGAGAAATGTTCTCTTTAACCTTACTTTGTCACAGGCTTTATCATGAATGGATGTTGTACTTTGTCAAATGTTTTTTCTACATTTATTGAAAAGATCCTATGGTTCTTACCTTTTCTTTTGTTAATGTGGTGTATCACATTGATTGATTTGCAAATACTGAACCACTCTTGCAGCCCAGGAATAAATCCCACTTGCTCATGGTGAATAATTCTTTTAATGTATTGCTGGATTCAACTTGCTAATATTTTACTGAGAATTTTTGCATCCATATTCATCAGGGATATTGGCCTCTAGTTTTTGTTTTTTTTTTTTTTTAGTGGAGTCTTTGGTTTTGATATCAGCGTAATTCTGGCCTCAAGGAATGCATTTGGAAATTTTTCTTCCATTTCTATTTTGTGGAATAGTTTGAGAAGGATAGGTATTACTCTTCTCTAAATTTTTGGGAAAATTAGCCTATGAAACTCCCTGACCCTGGACTTTTTTTGTCAGGAATTTTTTGATTACTGATTCAGTTTATTTGCTGGTTATCAGTCTGTTCAAGTTTTCTGTGTCTTCCTGTTTTGGTTATGTAGTTTATATCTTATAAGAAACTTCTGCCAAGCTGTCCAATTTGTTGGCATATAGATTGTCATAATATTCTCTTATAATTGTATTTCTGTGATGTTGTTTGTTTTTTCTCCCCTCTCCTTTGTGATTTTATATTTTGGGGCCCTTTCTCTTTTCTTTTGGTAAGTTTTGTTAGGGGGTTATCAATTTTATTTATTTTTTTTTCAAAAAAACAGTTCCTGATTGTATTAATCTATTCCATTGTGGGTTTTGTCGTCGCCGTTCGTCGTCGTTGTTGTTTTATATCATTTATTTCAACTCTATTATTATTTCCCTCCTTCTGGTGGCTTTAGGCTTTGTTTGTTGTTCTTTTTCTACTCTTTTATTTGAGATTCTTCTTGCCTCTTAAGGTAGGCCTGTATTGCTGTATATTTCCCTCTTAGGACTGCTTTTGCTTCATCTCAGAAGTTTTGGATCATTCTGTTTTCATTTCCATTTGTTTCCATATATTTTTTTTTAATTTCCTCTTTGATTTCCTGGTTGACTCATTCATTCTTTAGCGGCATGTTGTTTAGCCTCCATGTATTTGTGGACTTTCCAAATTTTTTCTTGTTGTTGACTTCAAGTTTCATAGGGTTGTGGTCAGAAAATAATCATGGTATGATCTAAATTGGTTTGTACTTGTTGAGGCCTGATTTATGTGATCTATTCTGGAAAAGAATGTGTCTTCCGCTGTTTCAGGATGGAATGTTCTGAATATATCTGTTAAGTACATCTGGTCCAGTGTATCATTCAAAACCATTGTTTCCTTGATGATTTTCAGTGTGCATTGATGTAGGTGTATTGATAAAGTCCCCTACTATTATTGTATTATTATCAATTAGTTCCTTTATGTTTGTTATTGTTTCATATATTTGGGTGTTCCAATGTTGGGGACATACTTATTTATAGTTGTTAGATCTTCTTGTTGGAGAGTCCCCTTTATTATAATATACTGCCCTTCTTTATCTTTTCTCCCAGTCTTTGGTTTAAAATTTAGTTTGTGTGATATAAGTATTGCTACTCTGCCTTTCTTTCGACATTCATTTGCATGATAAATATTTCGTCATCCCCTCACTTATGATCTGCACATGTCTTTAGGTCTAAAATGAGTATCTGGTCAGCAGCTTATAAACAAGTCTTGTTTTTTATCCATTCTGACACTCTATGTCTTTTGATTGGAGCATTATTCCATTTGCATTCAGAGTAATTATTGAGAGATATGGTTTTAGTGCCATTTTATTTCTTGTTTTATCATAGTTTCCTGGAGATTTTCTTGTTCCTTTCTTGTCTTTGTCACTTTAGGTCTTTTCTTTCCACTCAAAGAGTACCCTTTAATATTTCTTGCAGGGCTGGTTTAGTGGTCATAAACTCCTTTACATTTTGTTTGTCTGGGCAACTCTTTATCTCTCCTCCTATTCTGAATGATAGTCTTGCTTGATAGAGTATTCTAGGCCATGAATTTTTCCCATTCTTCACTCTGAATTTATATCATGCCACTTCCTTCTGACTTGCCACATTTCTGTTGAGAAATCTGTAGCTAGCCTTACAGACTTTTCCTTGTATGTTAGGGACTACTTTTGTCTTACCACTTTTAGGATTTTTTCTTTATCACTATATTCTGCAAAATTAATTACAAAAGTCTTGGTGTTGGCCCCCTTTTGTTGATTTTGATGGGGTTCTCTCTGGCCCTGGATGTGGATGTCTGTTTCCTTCCCCAGATTAGGAAAGTTTTCAGCTATTATTTCTTCAAATGAATTTTCTTCCCCCTTTTCTCTCTCACCTTCTGGGACTCTATAATATGAATATTATTACATTTGATGGGGTCATTGAGTTCCCTAAGTCATAATTCTACTTACTCTCTTTTGTTCTACTTTCTCTCTTTTGTGTTCCATAATTCTACTTTCTCTCTTTTGTTCAGGTCAATTATTTTCCATTATTTTATCTTCTGTATCATTTATTCATTCCTCTACTTCTTCCATCCTTGTGTTCATTGCATTTAGTCAGTTTGAATCTGAGTTATTACATTTTTCATTTCTAACTGATTTTCTTTTTAACCTTTTGATCTCTGTGGTAAATGTCTCCCTGATGTCTTCCATCAATCCCAGAAAGTATCCTTATGATTTGTTTCTTTAAACTCTCCATCAGGCAAAATACTTATATATCTGTTTTGCTTAGATCTCTGGACATGACCTTATCTTGTTCTTTCATTTGTAAGAATTCCTCCATCTTGGCATGTTGTCTAAGTCTCTGTCTTCTTCTCTGTGTTAGGAAAGTCTGTTATGTATCCTGCTTCTGGGTGTAGTGACTTTCTGCAGAAAAGATCATATAGTGTTCAGGTCCTGGTGCTTCAGGGAGTGTCTCTTGTGTGTTCTGCTTGCACTCTACTGTTGTGTTTTTGCTGCTCTATCCTTCAGACTAGCCACCTGCAGTGGCTCTTCTTGACTAGAGTGGACAACGTTTGGAACTTGGCCAGAGTGTGGTGAATTTTAACTAGGGGTTCTCTGGTCTGCTTGTTAAATGATACCTAATGCTACTTCCACTAGAACTGAAGACTTGCAGTCAGATGCGTTGTGGGCACAGGTTTCTGCTTGTCTTCTGGGGTGGGACTCACCTCATTGGGACTGAGGCAAACCTTATTGGGAAGGAAAGCACTGGCAGAATACAGGGATTTGGGACCCGGTGTAAGCAGGTTAGGCAGACAATGTGGGTGGTTTACCAAAGTGTTTCTGTATTTATGCCAAGGAGGAGGGGAGGGAAAGGGTGCCAGCCACATCTTTTGGTCCTTGAGAGGGGTCTCTGTGCCTTCTGCTCTAGGGAAGCACTCAGAAGATTGAATATTCTCCCTTCTGTGTGTCCCAGGCATTTTTCAGATCACTCTTTTCATACTGGCTGCCTGAAGGTTGTTTGCCTGCCTCTCTCCAGGAGCATTGCAATGCCCTCCAGGCTCTGTTTCAGCCAAGCCTGTTGATTTTTAAAGCTCCAGAATTTAGGGACATGTGGGCAGAAGTCTGCACTGGTATTCTGGGGGAGGACTCCCCGCACTGGCCTGCATACCAGAGTGCAGAGGTGTGGGACTTGGCACAAACAGGCTAGGCAGTCAGTGTCCAGGCTAACCACTCTCAGCTGGTGGCTCTGCTTCTATGCTAAAAGGTGGGGGAGGGATATTGGGCTCACTGTCTCCTTTGTCTCTAAAGAGTCATCTTTATGAACGCTACATCTCACATATATGCTCTAAGAAGAGTGAATAATCTCTCCCCACTCCGTGTGCGCCAGGTGTTTCTCAAATCTTACTGGCTGCCCACCGGTTACCTGCCTGCCTTTTCTCTAGGAGCAGGGCAGTGCCCTCAGGGCTTTATTGCAGCCAAGGCCACTGAACTTTAAAACTCCAATCTTCCAGCCCCACTGGTTGTAAGAACTCAGGAAAATCAGCCCTTTCCCAGTCAATGGCTTCGGGGAAGTGTTCTTTTTGTGCAACCCCCTGTGAGCTCCTCTCTCTGTCTCTGTCTCTGTCTCTGTCTCTCCCTTCTCTTTTCTCCTTTCTCTGGGCTCCCTCCCTTCCCTAGCACCTACAATCCATTTATCTCCTAGGCTGCATCTCTGTACCTCCTACCTTCCTCAGTGTGGCCTCTTCTCTTCTCCTAGTTGTGGAGTTTGTTTTGTTAGTCCTTAGGTTGATTTCTTAGTTATTCAGGATGATTTGATATGTATCTAGTTGTTCAAGATACAATATATGTACAAGAAAAATATATGTTCAAGACACTATATATGTATCTATATAGTTCAAGGCACCAGACAAACCTAGGATCCTCCTCCTATGTCACTCAGCTCCCTGAAGTTTTTGTGTTTTTAGGGAGGGTAAGGGGGAGATTTCCTTACTTTCAAGCACCATCAGATGCTTGTTTCATGCTCATTTTGTATATTTCCTTTTCCAGTCTTAGAATCAGCTATTTATGCAAGAATCCTTGGATCCTTTTATTTCTGAATGGTATTAGAAACTAAGATCTGACATTTGGTGGCATCCTTTTTATCTAGAGTGTTCTTACACTTAAGGCCTCTCAACAAACAGGGTAAGAAAATATTTCTTCATATACTAATATGTGAAATATGTGTACATATACTTATATATACTCACATTTTTATAAATTTTTGCATATGTAACCATCTGTATCAACATATAGCTAATTATATTTCATACTTATGCCTCCAACTCTAACCCATTACCACACTGACAATTCCAGCCTCCTCCCCTTCCTTATTTGTACTCTCACACTCTAACAGTGAGACATCTGGCTCCCACAGTTTTCCACCCATTTACTTAATTGTTCAGTTCCCATAAACATGTATAATTGTATCAGAATTGTTATCCCTGGAAATAGCATCATCAGCTATAGTACACTACTTATGTAAGGTGTCTCTTGCCTTTAATCTTACAAACTCTGCTTATTTCTACAGTTACTTAGGTCTACCTTTTTTCTCCAACCCTTCACTGATATTGTTAACACGTTTGTAAAACTTGCATTCCCTTCTTAAACTTTATATATTCCATCCTGAAATCCGTTGACTTCCTAAATGATTTGTTTAAATTTGTATATACTGAGATTCACTCTTAGTGCTGCAGTGTTCTATGGACTTTGACAAATGCCTAGTGTCATGGCTCCACAATTATAGTATCTGTACGGAATAGTTTTACCATCCTAGAAATTCCCCCCATACTTCACCTATTCAATCCTTCTATCATCCTGAAAACCTCTCAACAAACAGAGCAAGAAAATACGTCTCCATAAACTGATATGCACCACCAGTCTTATCATAATTGCTATAGTTTTGTAGTTTTGTCGACCCAGAATGTCTTATAATTAGAATCATAGTCTGTAATCTGGTAACCTACTTCCTTGGGGAGTAGGCCATTGTTATGGAGAATTGTGTGGGCATGTTTCACAATGATTACTCTTTTCTGTCAGAGCTATAAGGGGATCTTTCTTGGATCTTCACTGTTAGAATTCACTGGAACTCCTGTAGGTAAGGTCCAAGAAAGCGTTAGCCGTCTCCCAAGAGTGACTCCCATGAGTTTCTCACTCTCGTGCTGGTCTACACTCAGCCTCTAAGAATTGGTCAAAATTAAGATTTAGTGCTCCAACCAGATTATGGCTTTGGTGACTTCTGATCCAGATTTCAGAGAGGCAGTTTGCCCTGCAATTTTAGCTCTCTGTTGAGTACAGAAGTTATTGATTTTCACTATGTTTAGATTTATTATGTTGTAAAGATAGATCAGCAACTCTAAGTTCTTCCCACCTTAGAGCTCAAACTGCAAGTCCTTTTCTATTTATTTATTTTTATTAAATAAGTTAATATATTCTTAAAATTTTCCTCTGACTCTGTCTATACAACACAGGGATATATCTATTATTTTTTTTTATTTGGGGTTTTATTAAAACATGTTTGCCATAATACCTACATTCTCAAGGAGCCTAAATAAATTCCTCCACCTTTATTTCCTACACTTCCTTTTTGTCTTCCCTTTGCACTTTTTCTTTTGTCTGTCCACATTAGAATTTTTTTCAGAGAATTACTTGGAGGACATGTATTAATTCATGTAGTAATTCATAATTATTCAGAGGACAATGAATATTAATTCATTGATATATAATAAACAAATATATACAGTGAAAATAAGGAATTCAGTCTTTATCTATCCAATAAAGAAATGCCATGCTAATTTAAATTTTAAAATCAGTTTTATCGTTGAGCTCTTTGTGACATAAAGCAATGAAAAGAATAATCATTTTAATGGATCATAACCTATGCTATAGGCCAACACAACCCTGTGGAGTTACCAAGGTGACACTTTACACATCAAAACCTCTTGGCATCACCAACAGGGAGTTTATGAAGGCCAATTGAAAACTAAATGAGTAAAACAGAGAATAATTTTTGTTTATTTATTTAACAGAAGCCCTTACCATTTGCTGACATAGACTGGGAGAGTTATAAATTTAATAAGGCTTGAGATAAAACTTTCATAGAAAAACAAAAACATAATCCATTTCTAAATAGAAATAAAGATCTCCCTAAAATATAAACATTAAAAGGTACATATACCTTTCATTTATTTTAATTTTTCCTCCAAATAAGTATGAGTGGTTTTTTCCTAGAGTGCAACCAAAAAGCAAATAAAAACTTCTAAAATATAGCATTTGTCACCCAGATCCTACATTCATATTCATTGTTAAAGATGGCACATTATGACAAAACGCTTCCCATGAAATAAAAGTACATATTTTAACATCTGAGTCTCTTACTGACTTTGACCTTTATTGAACTTCTAATTAAATCAAGCATCTTTAAAAATATTCATGTTGTCTTCAGATGAGTTGGTGATAGAAAGACCCAAGATCTCTGCACATTTCTAACAAGGAATACATTTCCTGTAAGATCACCTAAGTCAGTAAACATTTTATTTATAAAAACCCAGGGTCTTATATTATTAGGCAATTCTAAAGAGACAGCTTTGGCAAATTATTAACTCTTTCAGACTGTCCAAGCTCTGAATTCATTGAAGCAATAACACAATTTTGACTTAGGAACGGAGTGTGATATAATGTAGTGTATTGAAAGGAACCCGAAGCCCTGCATCACTGGATTCCAATCTGATTCTGACACTAATTCACTGATATGGTTTCTGGGTCTTTATTTATGAATACATAACAGCATACAAATTTGATTCAGATAAATGCTAAAACTTTTATTTTTGTTCATCCCATATTTACCAGATTTTTTGTGTCATCCCCAGGAATTGGGTTCATATGGTTAACACATGTTCTTTTTTATTTTTTAATTTTTTTTAACGTTTATTTATTTTTGAGACAGAGAGAGACAGAGCATGAACTGGGGAGGGTCAGAGAGAGGGAGACACAGAATCTGAAACAGGCTCCAGGCTCTGAGCGGTCTGCACAGAGCCCGACGCGGGGCTCGAACTCACGGACCGCGAGATCATGACCTGAGCCCAAGCCGGATGCTTAACCGACTGAGCCACCCAGGTGCCCCAATACATGTTCTTTAAAAGGCAAACTAAGGGTGAATGGGGGGTGGGGGGGAAGGGTAAGTGGGTGATGGGCAGGGAAGAGGGCATTTGTTGGGATGAGCACTGGGTGTTGTATGGAAACCAATTTGACAATAAATTATACTTAAAAAAAAAAGGCAGTATGTTAGTGGTGTCTTTAGGTCATTTGTTGATCCTAATAATTATGCTACAAAAGCTATGGTTTAATTTTGATTACAAATAATGATAACTCCATCTAGAGAGTTATTTGACATTGATTTTCCTTTTGGTTTAAATAAACTGTTATTAAAGAAGAGGAAATATTATGATGATTCAGTTCATTTTTGTTTGTAGATTCTCTCTTCAACTGTCTCCTTCTTCCCATGATGCTTCTTACATGAGAAACACCTCCAGTCTTCCTTTTCAAACTTTGTACACTTTTTCCTATGTATAAGTTAATTAACTGGTGGAGTGGTGAAAATCTACAATACATTAGTTCATGCTCTCCTATTTAATAGAGTTAAAGTGTTATAGCATTACTTTTCTCAGGTGCCCCGCCCTTTGCCTCTTTTTTTTGGGGGGAGGGGGGGATTGCTGAAATTTACATACCTTAACAAGCTCAATTCCAAGGAATAAGAAATACCAAGACTAGTTCCAAGTGCTTATTTCTTATTTACTCTCTTGGGTAAAACTGAGAATTTGCCTTCTTAGAAATACAACTATAAAATTCATCGCTCTTTGTCTCTTTAAATGTGTCCTTATTTGAAAAAGGTAATGTATCCTATTGGAAAAAGTCAGGTAAGTATTGTCTACTCTACAAATATAATCTTCCTCATGGGCAGACCCCAAGTTCTAATTTATATATGTATCAGTATATGGTATATGTGGCAACAAGGAATAACTACTCTGGCTATAATTCTGAGTCAGACTCTCCAGATTTGCCACCTTGAAACTAACAAATATTTTGATTTCCCACATGAGTCCTATACTCTAATGTTTTCTTTTAATACCCCAACATAAAAAATTAAATATTGTAAATATGGAAGTACATTTCTCTTAGCAATTACTTGAATAAGAGTTCATGGACAAACACTTGGGGAAATTAATTCTAGCCACATATTTGTCATATACATAATTAAATATTAACATGACTTACAGAAACATTAACTTGTTATAAGACAACAAGTTGATCTACATTACTTATTTGCTTCCATATATCATTTTGTTATGTAAAGCACATACATCTCTATACGTGCACTATAGGAAATTACAAATAAATCAAGTTAAAATCTCTTTGATAGAAATACATGTATCCAGTAATTCTTTACAAATTGTATTATTTCTTCTGCAGATATAATGATCCAAAGTGTAACTTTAATTATTTTTTCCACTTGTGCTTAAATAAAAGCACTTACTTTTATAGTCCACACATTTTTAAATGCGGTTGAATATAAAAATGTTGATCAAATTTCTTCTTTATGAAAAAACAAAGAACTCCTTTAACTAATGTTGATGGGAAATTCAGTGAGACTAGATAATTTGAGACAGACATAACGCTAGAATAATTTCTCTTTAGGGAAAATTGGCAACACTAATTATAGACCCAGTTGCTAAAGTTGGTGAATTGTTACATTGTAGAAAGGGTGCATGGTCACATAACAATCTTTGCTGAGCTCCAGGCTATTAATAAACTACCATAGCCCTAATGCTGACTGTGAAGACTGATTAATATAAACTCCCCGGACACATGTAATTTGATCTAATCTTAGTTTAGTGACTACACAGACCTTGCAACCAAATTGATTCCATCATTCTCTCTTTTCCACTACCTACCAGTCTCTGTATCTCTTCATCTCTGCTTTATTATTCTTTCTTTAAAAACTCATTTCTTTTTTTTTTTTTTTCCAGAAGAACATAATGGCAAAGTTGTCTCCCAAGTCCAAACTTCATTGCTGAGTGAGTGTTAATTTTGAATTGTTGGGAGAGTATATAGGATTGTCCCAGCTTGACCTAGGTGTTTGCTTTGGTCTGCCTACAGGGTGGGAGAAAGGAGAGAGGAGAGTGACAAAGGAGGAGAATACCAAGTAGAGTAATAATACAGATATAGCAATCCCTATAGAGCAAAATGTCTGAAAATTCCTACACCAAAATGCTAAGGATGGAAAGCAGAAATTAATTTTAAAAATACGTTATTTAGCTGCATTTTGTAGTGTTTCTGATATAATCATGCCATGTCTGCTTTTTAACCTTTTATAATCAAAGTATAACAAGATTAAATTTAATGGACAATCACTTCATCAAATTGGGTAGGGTTTTTTAAGCAATAAAAGATGAAGGTAATATTATTTAATAGAAATGAGCATGCTTATACTGTGTTATCACAGCTTTGAACATTTATTATCTTCTTTTCCTGGCAATTAGGTAATATACATCTGAGTCCTTAAGTCACTGAATTCTTTCAGCAATTTTACACAAAGGAAAACTAAGACCGTATATCCTAATACAGAAAGAAAAATACATAGCATACCACTAGCATAATAATAAGGAATCAGAGGTACAATCTTCTTTCTATAAAATTGATTAAAAAAATTCATTGTGATAGAGTTGTTAGAGTGAATTCTGTGCAATCATTTTAAATGGTAGGAAGACCCTTCAGTACCTGAAAAATTAATCTCTATTGATTTTTAAATTAATGGTTTAGGATGTATTTTGTGGTGTATTAGCCACAGTGTTTTCCGAATAGGTAGTCTTTGATTTTCTTGAGATCAGCATTTCCTCAGCCACATTTTAATATTCTACATGACAAATTGAATTTCTTGATCAGTTTTTATAAGGAGTTGGCCAATTTTGTTTATTATTTCAAAAAAAGAATTTTGTCTCTAATTCCGTGTTTGTTTCCTTTTTAAAATTGATTTATACTCTTTCTTGCTACTTTTATTTATTTCAGTTAATATTCTTTCTTCTGTTTATCTTCATAAAGTGGAACCTTAGGCCATTAAATTCAAACTTTTTTTTATTGAAAAAAGAAACATATGTACTTAAAGCAAAATTTATTTCTGACTGTTCTTTAAACTGCATCTCTCTGTGTAATTTGTTACACTTTAATTACCAAACTTGAGAAAAGAGTTCAGAATATTTTCTGATTTCTTTCGTGATTTCTCCTTTGGCCAATAAGTTGTTTAGAACTGTTTTGTTTAATTTACATATATTTGGAAACTTTTCAGTATCTTAGTTTTATTCATCTCTACTTTATTATGCTTTTATTGATTTATAATTCCATGCTCTTGGAGTATATACTCGGTAATGTTTGTCTTATTCATGGAAAGATTTTATGTTCCAGCATATGATCAATATTGATGAAGACTTCTATGGATTTGAGAAAACAAGCATTTTGGATGATTATTTGTAATGTACTATAAATACTAGTTAGTTCAAGGTGGGTTAGTTGTGTTGTTCACATTTTTTCTACTATTGACCTTTACTCATACTTGTTTTTATCAATTAATGGGAGCTGTTAAAATGTCCAGCTCAGATCATGAATTTGCATATTTCTGCCTTTAGTTTTCTCAGTTTTATTTCCTGTATTTTGAGTTATTAGATATACACACGTATGACTGTTAATTCTTCCTGGAGAATTGAACCTCATATCTTTTTTTTTTTATTTTTTTAATGTTTATTTATTTTTGAAAGAGACAGAGACAGAATGCAAGTGGGTTAGGGGCAGAGAGAGAGGGAGACACAGAATCCAAGGCAGGCTCCAAGCCGTCAGCACACAGCCCGATGCGGGGCTCGAACTCACAGAGCTGTGAGATCATGACCTGAACTGAAGTCAGACGCTCAACCGACTGAGCCACCCAGGCGCCCCTATATCTTTTCTGATGTACCAATTTTTCTTTTATAACACTTGTCTTTAAGATGATTTTTTGCTATGTTATTAAAGTTCCTCCAGAATTTGTATGCTAATTTTTTTGCATGGTGTATACCTTTCTATAATTTTACTTTTTACCTGTGTTTGTATTGAAATTGAGACTGAGTCTCTTATTGAAAACATAAAGTGTTTTTTAATCCAGTTTGACAATGTCTTCCTTTAAACTGGAATCTCTAGGCTATTTCCATTCAATGTAGCTCTTGAGATGTTTGCATCTGTGCTTACCATTTTACATTTCTCATTACTGATTCTCTTAGAGGTTCTAATACGCATTACCAACATATCACACTGTATTTACTATTAATGTATTATTTCGTGTAAAATGTCAAAAACTTACAACAGCTTTTATTTCATTTATTTACCCTTTCTGTTATACTAGGGTCATCCTATAGAGTATATGATCCCACGTAATTATAAACTCAAAGCATTGTTATAATTTGTCCTTTAATCAGAAGCCTTTTAAAGACTAAAAGAGAGAAAATTCTGAAAGCAGCAAGGGGTAAACGTGCCCTCACATATAAAGGGAGACCTATAAGACTCGTGACTGATCTCTCTTTTGAAACTTGGCAGGCCAGAAAGAATTGGCACGAGATTTTCAGGGTGCTAGACAGAAAAAAATATGCAGCCGAGAATCCTTTATCCAGAAAGTCTGTCATTTAGAATAGAAGGAGAGATAAAGGTCTTCCCAAACAAACAAAAACTGAAGGAATTTGTCACCACTAAACCAGCCCTACAAGAGATCCTAAGGGGGACCCTGTGAGACAAAGTACCAGAGACATCACTACAAGCATAAAACATACAGACATCACAATGACTCTAAACCCATATCTTTCTATAATAACACTGAATGTAAATGGATTAAATGCGCCAACCAAAAGACATAGGGTATCAGAATGGATAAAAAAACAAGACCTATCTATTTGCTGTCTACAAGAGACTCATTTTAGACCTAAGGACACCTTTAGATTGAGAGTGAGGGGATGGAGAACTATTTATCATGCTACTGGAAGCCAAAAGAAAGCTGGAGTAGCCATCCTTATATCAGACAAACTAGACTTTAAATTAAAGGCTGTAACAAGAGATGAAGAAGGACATTATATAATACTGACAGGGTCTATCCCTCAGGAAGAGCTAACAATTATAAATGTCTATGTGCCGAATACCGGAGCACCCAAATATATAAAACAATTACTCATAAACATAAGCAACCTTATTGAGAAGAATGTGGTAATTGCAGGGGACTTTAACACCCCACTTACAGAAATGGATAGATCATCTAGACACACGGTCAATAAAGAAACAAGGGCCCTGAATGAGACATTGGATCAGATGGACTTGACAGATCTATTTAGAACTCTGCATCCCAAAGCAACAGAATATACTTTCTTCTCGAGTGCACATGGAACATTCTCCAAGATAGATCATATACTGGGTCACAAAACAGCCCTTCATAAGTTTACAAGAATTGAAATCATACCATGAATACTTTCAGACCACAATGCTATGAAGCTTGAAATCAACCACAGAAAAAAGTCTGGAAAACCTCCAAAAGCATGGAGGTTAAAGAACACCCTACTAACGAATGAGTGGGTCAACCAGGCAATTAGAGAAGAAATTAAAAAATATATGGAAACAAACGAAAATGAAAAGACAACAATCCAAACGCTTTGGGACGCAGCGAAGGCAGTCCTGAGAGGAAAATACATTGCAATCCAGGCCTATCTCAAGAAACAAGAAAAATCCCAAATACAAAATCTAACAGCACACCTAAAGGAAACAGAAGCAGAACAGCAAAGGCAGCCTAAACCCAGCAGAAGAAGAGAAATAATAAAGATCAGAGCAGAAATAAACAATATAGAATCTAAAAAAAACTGTAGAGCAGATCAACGAAACCAAGAGTTGGTTTTTTGAAAAAATAAACAAAATTGACAAACCTCTAGCCAGGCTTCTCAAAAAGAAAAGGGAGATGACCCAAACAGATAAAATCATGATGAAAATGGAATGACTACAACCAATCCCTCCGAGATACAAACAATTATCAGGGAATACTATGAAAAATTATATGCCAACAAATTGGACAACCTGGAAGAAATGGACAAATTCCTGAACACCCACACTCTTCCAAAACTCAATCAGGAGGAAATAGAAAGCTTGAACATACCCATCACCAGCGAAGAAATTGAATCGGTTATCAAAAATCTCCCAACAAATAAGAGCCCAACAAATAAGGACCAGATGGCTTCCCAGGGGAGTTCTACCAGACCTTTAAAGCAGAGATAATACCTATCCTTCTCAAGCTATTCCAAGAAATAGAAAGGGAAGGAAAACTTCCAGACTCATTCTATGAAGCCAGTATTACTTTGATTCCTAAACCAGACAGAGACCCAGTAAACAAAGAGAACTACAGGCCAATATCCCTGATGAATATGGATGCAAAAATTCTCAATAAGATGCTAGCAAATCGAATTCAACGGCATATAAAAAGAATTATTCACAATGATCAAGTGGGATTCATTCCTGGGATGCAGGGCTGGTTCAACATTCGCAAATCAATCCACGTGATACATCACATTAACAAAAAAAAAGAGAAAAACCATATGATCCTGTCAATCGATGCAGAAAAGGCCTTTGACAAAATCCAGCACCCTTTCTTAATAAAAACCCTCGAGAAAGTCGGGATAGAAGGAACATACTTAAAGATCATAAAAGCCATTTATGAAAAGCCCACAGCTAACATCATCCTCAACGGGGAAAAACTGAGAGCTTTTTCCCTGAGATCAGGAACACGACAGGGATGCCCACTCTCACCGCTGTTGTTTAACATAGTGCTGGAACTTCTAGCATCAGCAATCAGACAACAAAAGGAAATCAAAGGCATCAAAATTGGCAAAGATGAAGTCAAGCGTTCGCTTTTTGCAGATGACATGATATTATACATGGAAAATCCGATAGACTCCACCAAAAGTCTGCTAGAACTGATACATGAATTCAGCAAAGTTGCAGGATACAAAACCAATGTACAGAAATCAGTTGCATTCTTATACACTAACAATGTAGCAACAGAAAGACAAATAAAGAAACTGATCCCATTCACAATTGCACCAAGAAGCATAAAATACCTAGGAATAAATCTAACCAAAGATGTAAAGGATCTGTATGCTGAAAACTATAGAAAGCTTATGAAGGTAATTGAAGAAGATTTAAAGAAATGGAAAGACATTCCCTGCTCATGGATTGGAAGAATAAATATTGTCAAAATGTCAATACTACCCAAAGCTATCTACGCATTCAATGCAATCCCAATCAAAATTGCACCAGCATTCTTCTCGAAACTAGAACAAGCAATCCTAAAATTCATATGGAACCACAAAAGGCCCCGAATAGCCAAAGTAATTTTGAAGAAGAAGAGCAAAGCAGGAGGCATCACAATCCCAGACTTTAGCCTCTACTACAAAGCTGTCATCATCAAGACTGCATGGTATTGGCACAAAAACAGACACATAGACCAATGGAATAGAATAGAAACCCCAGAACTAGACCCACAAACGTATGGCCAACTCATCTTTGACAAAGCAGGAAAGAACATCCAATGGAAAAAAGACAGTCTCTTTAACAAATGGTGCTGGGAGAACTGGACAGCAACATGCAGAAGGTTGAAACTAGACCACTTTCTCACACCATTCACAAAAATAAACTCAAAATAGATAAAGGACCTGAATGTGAGACAGGAAACCATCAAAACCTTAGAGGAGAAAGCAGGAAAAGACCTCTCTGACCTCAGCCGTAGCAATCTCTTCCTCGACACATCCCCAAAGGCAAGGGAATTAAAAGCAAAAGTGAATTACTGGGACCTTATGAAGATAAAAAGCTTCTGCACAGCAAAGGAAACAACCAACAAAACTAAAAGGCAACCAACGGAATGGGAAAAGATATTTGCCAATGACATATCGGACAAAGGGCTAGTATCCAAAATCTATAAAGAGCTCACCAAACTCCACACCCGAAAAGCAAATAACCCAGTGAAGAAATGGGCAGAAAACATGAATAGACACTTCTCTAAAGAAGACATCCGGATGGCCAACAGGCACATGAAAAGATGTTCAGCGTCGCTCCTTATCAGGGAAATACAAATCAAAACCACACTCAGGTATCTCCTCACGCCAGTCAGAGTGGCCCAAATGAACAAATCAGGAGACTATAGATGCTGGAGAGGATGTGGAGAAACGGGAACCCTCTTGCACTGTTGGTGGGAATGCAAATTGGTGCAGCCGCTCTGGAAAGCAGTGTGGAGGTTCCTCAGAAAATTAAAAATAGACCTACCCTATGACCCAGCAATAGCACTGCTAGGAATTTATCCAAGGGACACAGGAGTACTGATGCATAGGGGCACTTGTACCCCAATGTTCATAGCAGCACTCTCAACAATAGCCAAATTATGGAAAGAGCCTAAATGTCCATCAACTGATGAATGGATAAAGAAATGGTGGTTTATATACACAATGGAATACTACGTGGCAATGAGAAAAAATGAAATATGGCCTTTTGTAGCAACGTGGATGGAACTGGAGAGTGTGATGCTAAGTGAAATAAGCCATACAGAGAAAGACAGATACCATATGGTTTCACTCTTATGTGGATCCTGAGAAACTTAACAGGAACCCATGGGGGAGGGGAAGGAAAAAAAAAAAAAAAAAAGAGGTTAGAGTGGGAGAGAGCCAAAGCATAAGAGACTGTTGAGAACTGAGAACAAACTAAGGGTTGACGGGGGGTGGGAGGGAGGAGAGGGTGGGTGATGGGTATTGAGGAGGGCACCTTTTGGGATGAGCACTGGGTGTTGTATGGAAACCAATTTGACAATAAATTTCATATATAAATAAAAAATAAATAAAAAATAAAAAATAATTTAAAAAAATAAAATTTTTATGCAAGTTAACCTCAGACCAGCTATTATTAAAAATACCAAACGTTATGAGGTGCCTGGGTGGCTCAGTCGGTTAAACGGCTGACTTCAGCTCAGGTCGTGATCTCACTTCAGGAGTTCTAGACCCACATCTGGGCTCATCTGCTTTAGATCCTCTGTCTCCCTCTGTCTCTCTCTCTCTCTCTCTCTCTCAAATATAAATAAACATTAAGAAGATACCAAAACTTATAATATGGTTTGCATAGTTGAGTGAGACACTGAACTAAAATTTTTGAATAAAAAGGATTTTTATCACATAAATTACTACACTAACCATGCTGTATGGAATTATATAATCATCTAAGCATATTTTATGAAAATGATTTAGAATTTGACAGCATGAGAATCCTTACAATGTTATACTAAAAGTGAGAGAAAAATTAGAAAATATTAAGGCAATGATGGAACAAATAATAAACTTCTTAATTGTTTAAAAATTGTGTTTGCTCTTAATGCAAACACACATTATTTATGTATATATATATTTATGTATTCAAATATTTAAGAAGCTATACACCATATTAAAATACATATGCCCAGTTTTATTTAAGGACCTTTTTAACCTGATTAGTTTTTTTGTTTGTTTGTTTTTCTTTTTGTTTTTGTTTTTTTAATGGTTCTTTGTTTAACATCCTGGACTCTATATATCCCCTGAAATTCCTTAGTTACAAAAATACAGTATTAAAATATATATGCCCAGTTTTATTTAAGGACCAGTTTGACCATTTTTTTAATTGGTTCTTTGTTTAATTCCTGGATTCTATGTATCTCCTAAAATTTGTTAGTAACAAAAATAAGTACATAGTCTAAAAACAAACCTTGATGTATTTTAGGTCCGAGAGATTTGCACCACACTCTTCCCCGAATTTAATATAATTCCTTTTTCTAAGGACAAAATCAAGCATGATTTTCTATTTTTTTCTTAAAGAAAAGCCAAATTATACTTTTACAGTCATTTAAATATCCAAGTCTTAAGGACTTGAATAAAACTCTTATACAGTAAGTATAAGTATATACTGCACATATTTATTCTTGAATTTATTATTTCTTGACCTTCAAAATTATTCTAACTTAGTCAAATTTCTTACTTACCTTTTGGCCTCTTACCTCTTCAGAGGTAGAAAGATGTTTCTTTTCAAATTTTCATGAGAAGTTATTTCCATATCATAATTTTTCAAAATTGTCACACACACTAACCATTTAAAAAGCACACTTTATTACAAAATCTATATTTTTCCACAATATTGCCAATAAACTGTCCCAAGTCCATTTAAACAATAATTCTTCCTTTCCCTGTTGCCTTCTATAGCGTCTCACAAATTCTTGCATAGGGTAGATCTATCTCCAGGCTACTTTGTTCCACTGACAGCAAACTTTCTCTTGTTTTTACACATCTCACTAACACTGTAACTACTCTCTGAATAGCTTTATTGCTACCCTTCCTCATACAGCCCCAGTCTGTAGAACTCTAAGACGGCTATAGTTCAATAATTGCCAATAAGATCTATTTTGGAACAAATTCAGTAGTTCCGAGGAATTTTAAAAGTTCACGCATCTGGCTTAATGTGGGTTATAGTGCTTCACATAGACAAGGTCTATCCCAAAATATACCAAATAACCCCATATGAATAAAAATGAATGGCATACACATCCAAATTTTGCAGTGAATCCAAGCAAATTTAACAGCTTTTGTTAAGCAAAAGTGTCATCTGCCATAACAACTCCCACAATCATAACACACAAACCGCAGACAAACTTCTTTCATGCTCCAATGTGTATGTTTATGCCTTAGGATCTGCTAACACTTCTCAAGTGGAAAACAGTTGCTGTTGAAACAAATAGTTCCTCTGTGAGTCTCCAACTGGGCTGTGAAGACACTGACAATTCTGTTGATTTTAGTAATGATCATCATTTGTGTCCCATCCAAGTAAGAATATGTTATTTTTCCATAGAAAAAGCTGTATCATCTAAGTATTAAATTAAAGGGAACACATACCCTTTTATATAAACATCATAATCATATACCACATACTCATTTAGTTTTAATACAGTGTGTCTACTCTGGGTAAGTTACTTGTGATACAAAGACGAGTGAGAAAAAGAGGTAAAGAGCGTGCATGACTTTACCTTTAGGCAAACAGACTGGAAGTGCATAAGAAGAGAATATATATATATATATATATATTAGAATGCATAATAGATTCTTATACTTACATCTGATAAATGTCAGAGTAAAACGACATCACCTGCATCCTAAATTTGGTTCACATAAGGAATTCTACTAGGAATTCATGAGAGAATCAACAGTGAAAGAAGGGAGAATTTAGATGGAAATATTGAAACTGGTAATAGCTTTCGAGTGAAGATCTGGGCTTAGATAAAAGGAGAGTGTCTTCGGCAGAAAATTGCAAGAAAAAAGACATATAGGTAGAATTGCAGCTGAGATCTGAAAGGGAAATTTAGTAGAAGAGTTTGGCTAATGTGAATTGTTCATATGAGACTGAGAGGTCTTGTTAGTTGTATTAGGAGAAGGTACACTGAAGAGTGTTTTGGGGGCACCTGGTGGCTCAGTCGGTTGAGGGTCCAGCTTCGGCTCAGGTCACGATCTCACAGTTGGTGAGTTCGAGCCCTGCGTTGGGCTCTGTGCTGACAGCTCGGAGCCTGGAGCCTGTTGCGGATTCTGTGTCTCCCTCTCTCTCTGCTCCTCCCCTGCTTGTGCTATGTCTCTCTCTCTCCCTCAAAAATAAATAAATAAACAAACATTAAAAAAAACTAAAAGAGTATTTTAAAGTCACGACACCGATACACTAAGAATCTTCGAGATGCAAGATGCCAGCTAACAGACTGAAAGTGAATAACCGACAGCAGTGTGTTTAGTATGGACTGGATGAGGAAGAGAAGTCAGGTTGCCATAGCAGTGATCTAATTTTAACATTGCGTTAGATTTTCCAAGAAAAGTCTCTTTTTGTTTGTTTGAGAGGCGAGTTATTGTTTTAATTAATTAACTTTGAAAAAGGAAAAACTAGAAGCAGCAGAATAGCTTAGGCCAGTATAAAACAACTACCAATCCATTGTTTGTGCAAATGTCTCAATGCAGTGAAGTCATATGAAAAGAGATGTCAGATTTAAAAGCTACCTCGTCTTCTGAATAATATTACTTTTACTTGAGTATGTATTTCAGCACTCCATAAATTGACTATTTTTAAGGCATATTCTAAAACCTAATTTCTAGGTCTCCAGTTTTAAGATCAACTGGTGATACTTGATGGGGCACCGGGGTGACTCAGTCAGTTGAGAGCCCGAGTTCGGCTCAGGTCATGATCTCACGGTTCATGGGTTGGAGCCCCGCATGGGGCTCTGTGCTGAGAGCTCAGAGCCTGGAGCCTGCTTACAATTCTCTGTCTCCCTCTCACTCTGTCCCTCCCCTGCTCGTGCTCTGTTTCTCTCTCTCTCTCTCAAAAATAAATAAACATTAAACAGTTTTTAAATTAAAAAAAATAAATCAACTGGTGATACTTGAAAATGCAAATACTTAAAGCCCATTTCATGCCTACTAAATCAGAATCCCTCTAAATGGAGCCCAGGTATTTACTTTCTTTTTTTTTTCTTTTAAATAATAGGTGATCCTTAGGGATATAAGCACATATTCAACTAAGCCTTGGGTAATTTTTTTTGTCTTTACTTTTTTTTTTTCTCTGTGTGGAGTTTAAGACATCTCTTTGCTGTGATATTGCTACTTTTTGAGGAGTTGAAGGAAACTTGTCTCCATGTGTATGTGCTAATACTTAGCCAGGTTTTTTTTTAGCTTTAAAACACAGGAGTTTAAGAACAGACACCCTTGGGGCACCTAGGTGGCTCAATTGGTTAAGTCAGGCTCAGGTCATGATTTCATGGTTAATGAGTTCGGGCCCCACGTTAGACTCTCTGCTGTCAGTGCAGAACCTACTTCGGATCCTCTGTCTGCCTCTCTCTCTGCCCCTTCCTACTCATGTGCATTCTGTCTGGAAATGAAAGAAAGAAAGAAAGAAAGAAAGAAAGAAAGAAAGAAAGAAAGAAAGAAAGAAAGAAAGAAAGAAAGAAAGAAAGAAAGAACACCCTTAAAACTGCAGGAAAATAATATAAAACTGATAAATCACTAAATCATTAAATTAAATTTAAATCACTAAAACTGAGAAATCATTTAAAAAACCTGCCTTTGTAGTGGTCTTGGCGTTTATCTGAATCACACTGTTAATACTCCACACATGATGATAAGAAAATAATCTCAGTGTTGGAGAAGTCTCGAAATTAGTCTTCTTCGACTGCCTTGGCAGGTTCATGGAGTCAGACCACATCCCAAACCTTAAATGAAGAGCTGTTTTCATTGTCAATCACCCTGGAAAAAGGACAGTGAATGTAGAAAATGAAGACTGGAGACACATTAATCTAGCAAAGAGGAGATATATTCCCTCCATTCTCTTCTCTGGGGCTTGATTTGTTCTGATTTGTAAATGTGGAAATGTTAAAGCAATTGTTGGTTAAGATTTAGGTGTCTTTTACCATAGAGCTATTCTGAGAGTCATCTGGAAAGGACACCTGTAAGGGAATCTGAGAAAGTGTGAAGCATCACTGATTTCTAGAGAAGGACATTGGTACCCAGCAGAGAAGCAGCGTCAGGAGAAATCACTAGCAGGGGCAGTAGTGTGGTCGCAGAATCACCCAATGTTTGTGGGAAAACATTAAAGATACATTTCTGAGCACACATGGGACAATACCATGGATCACGTTGAGTGGCGAAAACTTTTAATGATTATTTCTTGTTTGCATTTGGACTTTCATAGTTTGAATTTTTAAATTATGGATGTATTTTGTAACAACATGTTAGTAAGATCTATGACATCTAGCTAGACTTTATTTTCCTAGTTTAAGTTAAAACATAATATCATGACCCTGTTCAATAATTTTCAGAATTACAACTTTCTTCTTTGGTCAACTCTGTCAAATACAGCTCATAATATCTAAGAAGCACATGAGTAGGTTTGTACAACTTTTCCTCCTAGTATGTGAACAAGGTTTTTTAGGAGGATTGTCCCATGATACAAGATTATATTCACATAATGCACAGTACACAAGATGTGTAGGTAGATACTAAACAATCTTTTAGAAATCCTTTCATTGCTTCAGTGTCTATTGAGGACATTTATCATGACTGGAGAATCATGGCAACAACATGGTCCCTTGTTTAATTTCCCCTGTGTATTTTCCCAAGTATAGTAGGAAGGACAACTTAAAAAAAAAAAAGATGATCTATTTATCTATTTATTTTAAGAGAGAGCATGAGCAGGGGAGGAGCAGAGAGAGAAGGAGAAAGAGAGAGAGAGGATCCCTAGCAGACTCTGCACCATGAGCACAGAGCCTGACATGGGGCTTGAATCCACAAACCGTGAGATGATGACCTCAACCAAAATCAAGAGTCAGACCCTCAACTAACTGAGCCACCCAGGCGCCCCAGGAAGGACAACTTCTAAAAGATTCCCTGTTAGAGATGTGGGGGTCAAGTAAATTTGAAAACTGTGCACAACTGAACCCTGGCAATGCACTTTCTTTGATGTTAAGTACAGTAAATGCCCTGAGAAGGTCAGCAGTAAAGAGTCTGCTATGACTGATTATTCCAACATAATCTTATTGGAACATGGAAACCCAATTGCATGTTAAACTTATTAACACATAAAGTAACATATTTTATTTTTTAAATTTATATTATTTTACTTTTTATTTTAGAGGGAGAGAGTGTACTTGAAGAGGGGAGAGGCACAGAGGAAAAGAGAATCTTAAACAGGCTCCATGCTCAGGACAGGGCCTGATGAGCCTGACTTGGGGCTCGATCTCATGATGGTAAGATCATGACCTGAGCTGAAATCAAGAGTCAGACGCTCAACCAACTGAGCCACCCAGGCGCCCCTAAGTAACACATTTTAGATAATGGTACTAAAATAGAGTACAGGCCTTGTTATCACACACATGTAATCAAATACCAACACAGCCTCTTGCCTGTGACCTGTCCTTTTAAAAACACCCACAAATAAAGATAAACACCTCCCAGGGATGTGTTTTTTTTTTTTTTAATCAGTTGAAATAATGTATGTAAAAAATCTAGGATAATTCTGGTCAATATAGTCGTTTGAAAAAAATGATAGTTCCTGAGTCATCTTCAGAATTTCCTAACCAAAACCTCCTAAACTCTCCCTAAATCAATATTTTTGATTTGGGAGGTGCCTTGGCTGCTCAGTCAGTAAGCATCCGACTTCAGCTCAGGTCACGATCTCATGGTTCGTGAGTTCAAGCCTCGCATTGGGCTCTGTGCTAACAGCTGAGAGCCTGGAGCCTGCTTCAGATTCTGTGTCTCCCTCTCTCTCTGCTCCTCCCCCACTCACACTCTGTCTCTCTCTCAAAAATAAATAAACATTAAAAAAAATTTAAAAAAATATTTTGGGTTTGGTTAATGATCATAGGGGCAGTATCTCAGTAAACAAAATAAATGTATTTAAAGGCACAGAATAGTACTTATATGAAATAGCACTAAATATAGGAAAAATAAAGAAAATATTGATGAGACTGTATTAGCTGTTTTTAATAAAGGAATCTGCTCATTTCCTTTCTTTCTAAAGAGAAGTGAGGACTAACCAGATGTAAAGAAAGTTACTCCAGTTAGACATAATTCTATATTATCACACTATTAAATTCAATAGGTAGGAAAAAAGTCTTGGGGAGAGCAATTCTAAGTAAAGACAAGTTACAACCCTCTTAAAAGTGTGCAGTTTATTCATTTACCTTCAAAAGAGCTAGACACACAGGATTCTTTTGCAGTAACCAAAGAAGACCCAATCAAAATTTGCAAACCTATTGATCCTACTTCTGCTTTGGGTGACCTCTCTTGTGCATCCCTCTCATAAATAAGATGACACAGAGAAAGAACTATTGATTTTTGCATGATTTTGCTTGCTTTTTTCTCCCAGTACATTCAAAATTATATAGCTTATTCTCAAAATAAGGCTTCTAGTGTAGACAAGGGTAGATTGTGTTTGATAATTATCAGGAAAAATAACAACAATATAATGAACCCAATCATTCCAATAATCTTTAAATGCCTCTTCTCATTCCTAAATATCTGACAAGGATATAAAAATCAAATTTGGGATAGGTCACTGCCTCACCATGCGATACAGAAAGGTTATTTGAACAGCACTCTTCTTTCTTTTAAGTAATGTGTCTTTGGAAAGAATCCTACTGAGAATCTACTCAATAAAAGTTATGGGTATTTTTGTTTTTTCCAAAAAAGAAAATTTGTCTGAGAATTTTTTCTTCTCTGATATGCTTCTGCTCAAATTTCTTGCTTTCTCTAGAAACCAAATTCCCATCCCCGAGTCTGATCTTACATATAATACTAACAATGAGACAGAAGGATAGTGATGAGAAGAGGTTTGGATGAGAAATTAGATCTGGAGGTTAATCTTTTGCAATCCTAGCTGTCTTTCTACTTCACTGTATGAACTTTTGGCAAGACAGCGAGCCTCTCTGAACCTCAAACTTGTTATCTGGTGGATGGATGGATGTTAGCTAATTTCTAAACTTTATCTCAAATATTATGTATGTGTATTTTTAATAAAAAGTGTGATGTCTCCCTTATAATAAATCAAAGAAGATTTAGTAATAAACGTTAAGTAGACTGAATCACTGTAATGTGTTTGTAATAGTGAGCCATCTCCTATATCTTCACAGAATCCCCACTTGCAACCAAATAAACAACATAATAACCCACAGATAATTGAATGGATGAATAAAGCCCTCAAAATCAAAGGATCACCTAAAGAACCCATGGCTAACCAGTGTTGAATATGATAGAGAAATACAGCAAATAGTAATAAACCAATAGAATAATCAATATTATGGAATATTTAAGAGTTGCTAATACCTACTTATGTAGGAGCACTAATCAATTAGAAAAAATAATAATGATAGGAAAAGATTCTAGACCAGACAAGAGCTTTTATCAGAAACACTGATGAGAGGAAAACAGCTTTACAAATGGTTTCAAATCCTTGAAATTTCTCCCTTCTCCTTGGATTTCTTACATTGATTTCAATGGTCACCACCATACTATATATAACCCCTTTCTAAACTGGTATCCCATTTTTGTAAAGCTTTAACCTAAAGATGATTTCTTAATTTTTTTTAAATGTTATCTTTTTAGTACAGTGATATAGAGTGAGGTTTCAGAATTCTCTTCCCAATAAAAGAAGACCAAATGGGAAAGAAACATAAGACACACATGTTCTCCTGTTTATGTTAATCCAACTTACATTATCTCCTCACCTTTTCATCTGAAAAAAAAAAAGGGCACATATCCCTTGTACCACCAATATTCATGTTTATCACTATAAAAAGTTGAAAATTCATGTGTGAAAAGAAAATACGCTCAATTGGATATAAGTTGAAAAAGACTTTTAATTTCACAGATGTAATATTTAGTAGAGCTGAATGAATATACTTAGGAACCAAATAGTATCATGCAAGAAAGGTGCCCACTAGAGTGAATGAGAGGTTAAAAATGGAGAAAAATGGTCAGATGGGGCCCTAAGGACTATCTGAAACCCTAGATCAAACAATGCCTGAAATTATCATGAACCTATTTTTCAGAACATATATATATATATATTGTGTGTGTGTGTGTGAGTGTCTGTGTTAACGAGGATAGGTTTTAGTTGTCTGAAACTAGAAAATTTCTGAGAAACACAGCTCTATTTAAGTGATATTATTATGAATATTTGAAATATATATATATATCCATATTTCTATGTTTTTAAATTGATCTACAGTAAATTTATGTTTTTATAGCCAGGTTCATGTCATATATGTTATTAAAAGCAGTTGGCAAATCTTCTAAGGATCATTAATAATATGAGTTGTTATCTACAAAGTGAGTAAGGTAAGTCCAGAAAATATCTACTTGACAACTAAAATATGACTGTCATTTAATCCTACCTGTCAAAGAGCCATAGTAGTACCAGAAGCATACTTTTGTTAAGTTATGTGCACTTCTATGGCCCAGAAAAAAAACTCAGTCAAGTTTATAGAGGACATATGAGAAGATGATCGTTATCGCAGTATTTGTGACAATGAGAAGTTGGAGGCAACTTTGTTGTCCAACATTAGGAGAAGAGATGGGCAAAACAGGCCACATGCACATGCTGGAATACTGTGTAATAATTAGACACAAAATTATACACTTATACACAAAACAACACAATAGCATGTCGAAATCTTTAGAGCTGCAGACAATAAAATTAAACAGAATGGTACATATCACTACATTATATATATATATATATATATATATATATATATACACACATGCCCATTTATAGCACCATGTATAGTGAGATATAATAGTAAGAAATTGTGATATATATGTGTGTATGCATAAATAAATCATATGTACTCATATTAACAATATGAATTTTGCAATAGCATATGCAAGCAATATAAAACACCTTAGAGTATATAATAGTTGTTTATAGCTAAGATGGAGAAAAAAGAGTAGGATATAAAAATAAGACGGAATGAATGAATAAAAGAAAACTAATAAACCAAATGGGGAAAGGATCATGCATGGGCCAATGATGATAATTTGCCTTGAAGCAAAAAGTGCAATTAACTCAAATGTCTGCCTCTGTGCTCTTAAAATAAAAGGAAATATTTTCAGTCATCAAATTATTAGCATCTTGGCGATTCATGTAGTGAGCCAAAACAAGTGATACCAGTGCAAAACTGTTCACTATGAAATATCAGCAAGCAATCATTTTAACACCACAGACCTAGTTCTAGCATCCATGTAGATGGAAAGATGGTGATATATCAAGGTATGAGATAAGGAAAAGGCCAGAGTGTAAAATAAAAACCATAAAAACAAAGTGAGGAGAGTCAGAAAGGTAGGCGATGGCACAGTGGACAATATGACCCTGCATTTCTATTTTTAAAAAAAATCACTGTTGCTGAATTTGACTGAATTTCTTATGGAAAATATTGAATAGGCAAAATGATGCATGTTGGTTTGAGACAAGGTGGGACAAGGACACAGCTGCTATGAATGAGGTCAATGTGTGCTGTCTGATGTACTCGAAGTTGTTGTGCACTGAAAAAAGTAGTCAGGCACGTATTTTAAAAAACCAGTCAATTTTTAAGTTAAAATTTTAGTGTAGCTTTTTTCTTTGTAAAACTTTAAACCTCAACTTAAAAACTGAATTACTATATTTGTAAGCCAAGGAAATTTTAATATCTGATCGTAAGGAGACTTCGATTAATGTTTGGTCCCATTGCAAAACTTAATTAACTAACCTCAATTAACATATAAAAATGCATTTATAATTTTAATACATTAGGTTTCCTTTTAATTATTTAAATTGTTTTAGCTCTAAACTAAATCCTCCCAGTCACTAAAGTAAATCTTACAAATCGATTACATTAAACCTATAAGTAAGCTGATTAGGAGTTTCTTAAATGTTTCAGTGTTGTTTATAATTTTTTTTTTAATTTTTTTTTTAACCTTTATTTATTTTTGAGACAGAGGGAGACAGAGCATGAATGGGGGAGGGTCAGAGAGAGGGAGACACAGAATCGGAAACAGGCTCCAAGCTCTGAGCCATCAGCCCAGAGCCCGACGCGGGGCTCGAACTCACCGACCGTGAGATCGTGACCTGGCTGAAGTCGGACGCTTAACCGACTGCGCCACCCAGGCGCCCCTATAATTTTTTTTTTAATTTTTACTTAAATTCCACTTAGTTAACATACAGTGTGGTATTAGTTTCCGATGTAGCATAGAGTGATCAGTGCTCATCGCAGCAAGTGCACTCCTTAATGCCCATCACCCAGCTAGCCCATCCCTCCACTCACTTCCCCTCTGGTAACCATCAGTTTGTTCTTTATAGTTAACAGCCTGTTTCTTGGTTTCTATCTCTCTCTCTCCCTCTTATTCGTCCTTTTTCTTCTTCGTTTTGTTTCTTAAATTCCACATATGAGTGAAACCATATGGTATTTGTCTTTCTTTGATCGGCTTATTTCCCTTAGCATAATACCCTCTAGCTCCATCCACGTCGTTGTAAATGGCAATATTTTGTTTTTTATAGCCAACTAATATTCCATTATATATTCTTTATATATATTACAATGTATATTGTATATTCCTTAAAGAGCTAAATAATATTCTGTTATATATATTATAATATCTATATTAAATACATATATTATAATATATATACCTCTTCTTTATCCATTCATTTGGATGGACATTTAGGCTCTTTGGATAAATTGGCTATTAATAGATAATGTTGTAAATACGGGGGTGCATGTATCCCTTTGAATTAGTATTTTTGTATTCTTTGGATAAATGTTTAGTGCGATTGCTGAATTGTAGGGTAGTTCTATTTTTAATTTTCTGAGGAAACGCCATACTGTTTTCCAGAGTGGCTGCACCAATTTGCATTGCCACCAACAAAGGTTCTCCATCCTTGTCATCACATGCCAATTCTTGTGTTGTTGATTTTAACCATTTGACAGGTGTTAGGTTATATCTCATTGTAGTTTTGATTCGTATTTTCCTGATGATGAGTGATGCTGAGCATCTTTTCATGTGTTTGTTGGCCATCTGTATGTCTTCTTTGGAAAAATGTCTATTCATATCTTCTGCCCATTTTTAATTGGATTATTTGCTTTTGGGATGTTGAATTTTAGAAGTTCTTTATACATTTTGAATACTAACCTTTTATCAGATATGCCCTTTGCAAATATCGTCTCCCATTTCATAAGTTGCCTTTTAGTTTTGTTGATTGTTTCTTTTACTGTGCAGAAGATTTTTATTTTGATGAAGTCCCAATAGTTTATTTTTGCTTTTGTTCCTTTGCCTCCAGATGTATCTAGAAAGAAGTTGCCGCAGCTGAGGTCAAAGAGGTTGCTGCCTGTGTTCTCCTTTAGGATTTTGTTTGTTTATAAATTTAGAACAATTTAAGTTATAAAACTACAATTCTAAATCACTCAGTTATTGATTTTCAGCTAAAATCAGAGATGTGTTTTCCTGGAGACCTTGGTATAATAAATTTTCTTAATCATGAGAAGTATTTAAAATACCAAATACACACAGATTATTCCTTAAAACAATAAAGAATGCTATAATTTGGGTTTATATGATCAGCCCAACAATGACTTTATATTCCTTGGAGTTAAAATAAATTTACAAAATAAGGAAAAAATAGAATCTTGTCTTCTCATGTTAAGTAAGTTGATGTTTCCATCTATTTCACTGGTTTCCTAATAATTAGAAAGCCCCTCAGCTAGGGCACTGGTCTAGAAGTTGCCTTCAACAAGGAGAGCACCACTAAATCCTATCCTAAGCATCACAAAGAAAGAAAGAAAGAAAGAAAGAAAGAAAGAAAGAAAGAAAAAGAAAGAAGAAAAAAGAAAGAAATCCCATTTCTTTCAAGAGGGTAAGTATTGAATACACATCCTTGGGCTCAAGTCACATAAATCTTTAAACTGTAGTAAAATTATCCCTAACGTCATTGACTATTCCAGTTGTGTTTGTATGTATTTTTTCCCTTCTTAGCTCAGGAACTTGTATAGACATATTTTTCATAACTAATTCTGTGGTTACAGCTTGTAAAATTATTCTACTGAAGAATGAATAATAATAGTCTCTTTGTCTCTCAGTAACTTTTCCAGGAGCAGAAGTTCTTGTTGGAATATGCCCAAGTTATGTCATGTGCCCAAGAAATAGCTGTGAGAGCCGTGAGACCAAAGACAATCTGGATCCCCAAAAAGGAGCAGAAGGGGTTTAGATTTTGGAAAGTCAGAAATAACACAGGTTATCATAGTCTTCCTACTTCCTATATTCTCTTGTGTTTCTTGGTTGTTGTTCCAGCTCCTTCTGTGTGTTACATCCCAAAACTTGTGAGATTTTCTATTGACTCTGGACAAATTCCAGTCATGGCTCTTATCTGTTAGCTACATTTCTCACTACCCCTTTTATGTCCATAAAGTTTGCTGAATTGGATTGGGAATAGATAATCCAGTTTATTGTTCATTTTTTAAGGCTTTGTCTTAGTGGTTAACGATATAGTGATTAAGAGTGATTGGGGCAGGGCGCCTGGGTGGCTCAGCAGTTGAGCATCCGACTTTGGCTCAGGTCATAATCTCATGGTCTGTGAGTTCGAGCGAGCCCCGCGTCTCAGAGCCAGAAGCCTGCTTCGGATTCTGTGTCTCCCACTCTCTCTGCCCCTCCCCTGCTCATGCTCTGTCTCTCTCTCTCTATCAAAAATAAATAAACATAAAAAAAAGAGAGTGATTGGGGCACCTGGGTGGCTCAGTCGGTTAAGTGTACAACTCTTGACATCAGCTCAGGTCACGATCTCATGACTTGTGAGATCGATCCCTGGGTTGGACTCTGCACTGACGCAGGCAGAGCCTGCTTGGGATTCTCTCTCTCTCTCTCTCTCTCTCTCTCTCTCTCTGCTTATCCCCTGCTCATGCTCTCTCTCAAAATAAATAAATAAACTTAAAATAAAAAGTAATAGGCAAGAAAAATCACTGAAAAGGAACTGGAATAGTCTAGGAAAGAAGTGATAGTTACATGCTGTGGCTATACAGACCCTAATGAAGTTCTCATTAATCTAAAAAATAATAAAAAGATTAAAAAATCGATTAAATTTTATATTTAATTAAATCAGTTATATCTGCTACATTCTGAGACTATGTTTTTGTTTCATGTAGGTGTCATTTCTTTACAAAACTATGATGATAGAAGACTATATAAATATATATATGTAGATGACTATATATATACATCATATATGTACATATATATTTGTATGTATATGTATATGTGTGAAACACTTTCACTGAGAAAAAATCCCTTAGGAGGTCTTTATGACAATTATATATTTCAGAAAACTCCCTCTCCAGGAAGTCTAAATTCTGTGTTGATAGTAGTCCCTGTCTATTTCATAAGCTGAGAGCTGCCTCTCTTTACAATTAGAAGAAACAAAATATTCCAAAGCTAAAGATAAATCCTTTGCAAAAGGGAAAAATGCCACAAAAAGGTATTTTCAATTAACGCTTACATTGTGTTCTCTCTTTAATTAATGTTTTGATTTTCTAGTTTTGCCTAGGGGTGCCTTTGTTTTATTTGTTCAGTTTTGTTATTAAGGACTTGACAGACTTTTGTAATGAAAATGAACAAGCCTACATATGTAGGGGATAGTTGGCCCATGTTCATTTATAAGGGTGTGTATATTTGATCTAAATATTTGTCTGCTTTGCAAACCATATTATGCCTTTTAGTTAAACACTGAAAAGCAAATAAAAAAATGAATGGGCTTGTGAAAATCTTGCTCTCTAGCTATGGTTTTCTGCTCCAGAATTGAAAAACTAGATTTTAAGTCTCCGTTTCCTTATTTTTAAATATATATCCTAATTATTATTGAAAATGCTCTTCTGATTCTTGTTGGGAAGTTTCGCAAGAATACTGACATCTAAGGATCGAAGTAGATCTTTACTGCAGTGGGTGGGTAAGCATATTAGAAAACAGACATAATCCAAAGAGCCAGTTTGATTGTTAGTCAAGGAAAGAAAGGCCAACATTATAGGAGCCGAATCAGGTGCCAGGTCTGAGGCTATATATTAGAAAATAAGGTGGGGCGCCTCGGTGGCTCAGTAGGTTGAGTGTCCAACTTCGGCTCAGGTCATGATCTCATGGTTTGTGAGTTCAAGCCCCGCATCCGGCTCTGTGCTGACAGCTCAGAGCCTGGAGCCTGTTTCAGATTCTGTGTCTCCCTCTCTCTCTGCCCCTAACCCACTTGCATTCTGTCTCTGTATCTCTCAAAAATAAATAAAAACATTTTTAAAAATTAAGAAAAAAAAAAGAAAAGAAGGTGAAGCCTTGGAAGTTGAGGAAAACAGAAATGGTTTCAAAAGTCAGATTACAAAACGGCCCTAGAACAGATATTTTCAGAGATAGGTTGTGAGAAGAAAAACAAGTATTTTGTCTGTATTTATATCTGAATTTTTTTTGATTGTGAGGTTCTAGGACAGTTCTTTTGACTTAGGAGCACAGCGTTAGTGGAGCCATAAGCAGTCTAGCCTTGAATAACAAATAAAATGTCAACGCAAAAACAATTGCAATTAAGCAATTATTATTTTTCCCATGTGCCAAATGAACAATTAAAGCAAAATTAACTGAATGCACATTAGGGTTTCTTTCTCTGACTCAAAAATAATTATTCAGTGTTCTCTCTGCAAAGAGTATGGCAAGTGTTTTGGAAATATAATTAAAAATAAAGTCTCCCAACCCAGAAATTCTCTCCACAGAATTCGTAGAGAAAGAAAACACTTTTATTATGGAATAAGCATTAAACCTAAATGCCATGCCCATCAAAGACAATCCACTAAGAAACTGCAAAGACAGGAAGAAATATCACCTTTTCGTAGAGTCTGGCAAATACGACCCATTATAAACATACACTCAAGATAAATGAACAAAAGATAAAAGTTTTAGGTGAGAAGACTTTACAGCACAATTTGCCACCCATAGGTCATTCTAACTTTACCTGGTAATTAGGGTGACCATCTGTGTTAGAACCTTCTATCCAACCTTCTATCCAACCACGGAGGCAGGGAGGTAGGGGCAATATTTTCTGTAGTGGTTGTGTTTCTCATTTTTTTAGTGTTTATTTATTTATTTTGAGAGCGGGGGAGGGGAAGAGAGAGAGAATTCCCAGCGGGTTACGCACCATCAGCACAGAGCCTGACGCAGGGCTTGATCCCACAAACTGGGGGATCATGACCTGAGCTGAAATCAAGAGTTGGACACTTAACTGACTGAGCCACCCAGGGGCCTCTGTGATGATTGCATTTCAAAGAGATGATTCCTAGTCCTTGAAAAAGATATTTATGGTCAGAAAATATACAAAAGGCCTGTCCACCTTTCAAAGGGATTATAATATATCCATTTTGAACAGAAGAGAAGGTTCCTAAAGTTTTCTAGAGTTAATGCTCTAAGAAAAGGGAAAGACGAATCACCGCTTCCATTATTTTCAACAAGGAAAATTAAATCTCTTACTTGTAATTTGTATTTGTCCTTACACTAGACACTAGACAGGATACAGCAATGAAAAAGATAAAGTGTATGCCCTTAAGACATTCATAGAAATGCCATCTGAATTGAGACCAGAAGTACCATGTTCACTATCTCCAATTTATAAGATAAAAGCATCCTAAGTGATAATTGCAATAACTTTTATTTTCACCCAGAACAAATTACAAATCTCATTTTTTAGACTACATGTATTTTGGCATGTAGTAACGAACACAAACAATACAATTACTCAATTAACTGTCTTTTTATGTATTCATTTCAAGTTGATAAAAATAACTTTCTGTGTCCATACTGCTAATGAAAACAAAACTAATTTGGGGGAAGTAATGTGGAAAATGTCACTTTTGATTTAAATGTTTATGCTTAAACAAAGCCAAAATTCCCAGTACTTCAAATCATACATATTCATTTCTATATTAATTGAGTGATTCATTTATTTAATAGGTATTTCTTTAACAATAGTGCGTACTGGTCACTAACCCAATTGTTAAATATAGTAAATTGAATATATTGGAATAATATTAAAATCTTAGATTCAGACCAAAGCAGATTCAAATTCTGCCTTATTTTCCCTCTAGTTGTACAACTTGGGGCAAGTTGCTTAACTTCTCTGACTCTTAGGTTTTGTCTACAAAATACACGTATGAGGGGCGCCTGGGTGGCTCAGTCGGTTGAGTGTCCAACTTCGGCTCAGGTCGCGATCTCACAGTCCATGAGTTCGAGCCCCACGTCGGGCTCTGTGCTGACCGCTCAGAGCCTGGAGCCTATTTCAGATTCTGTGTCTCCCTCTCTCTCTGACCCTTGCCCGTTCATGCTCTGTCTCTGTCTCAAAAATAAATAAACGTTAAAAAAAAATTCAAAATACACGTATGTTTCATTGCAGTAATGTAAGAATTAAATGCTTATACCTACAAACCTTCACACAGTGTTTACCATCTAGAAAATGTTCCAAATGGTAACTATTACTATCATTTAATATGAAAAATTTATGTGTAGAATAATGATGAAAAAGAAATTCCCTGGCGTTTGTGGCATATGGAACAACCATCAAGGGGAAGCCACTGGGGACAGAGTCTATCTGACCCGGCTCTGAAGATTTGTTACGAAAATGGGTGATTGCATCAGAGGGGACTGGACTGTGCAAGGAAAAAAAAAAAGCTGCCTGAAGATTTCAGCTTATTCTTTGTCTCTTACTGTTAGTCACAATTATCATCTTGAAAGACAGGCCCTGTTATATTCCCTATATAAATGAGAAAATGAGAACTCAGAAAGGTTTATAAATCAAGCCCAGTTTTTCTCAAACTACTGGCAGTGATAGGCCAGCTGTTTTTACTTTCAATCCATCAGATACCAATACTTTCATAAACTGTAATAAAAATCACCATAAACCTGGAATGAAAAATAAAAACTTGCATAATATAAAATCTAACCGTCGTACTAGATTCCGTCGTCATTGTTTAATAAATGTAACCAGCATAGGTAAAACATAGGGATAAAGAAAACTAGTTGTAGACACTACCTATATTGTTTATTGAAAATGATTAATATATTTACTAGTACGCTTAATATTTGTTATTCCTCTACCGTAAGTAAGCAAAAAGTTTTAACTTGAAGGCAAGTCCTTGTGGGGAGCCTAGGTGGCTCAGTCAGTTAAGTGTCGGACTCTTGACTCAGGTCATGATCTCCTGCCAACCCCGTGTTTGGCTCTGCGCAGACAGCGTGGAGCCAGCTTGGATTTCTCTGTCTTCCTCTCTTTGTGCTTGTGCTTTCTCTCTCAAAATAAATAAACAAACTTAAAAGAAAAGGGCAAGTCTTCATATTCAATGGCTATGTAGATTTTGTAAGAACGTGTATACTAATATGTAAAGTTTTTAATTTGATAAAGGATCTGAATTTCTGCATGTTGAGTTATTTAAGTGAAATTGATGGCAGTATTATTTGCATAGGTTAATATATATTTAAATATATCTGTTTTACTTGAAAAATGCCCATAATAACCTGTCTCATAGAAGTACATTAATACAAATAGGAGAAATTAAAAAAAGCTTCCAGCAAACTCAATATATTCATCTTTAATTTTCAACCAAAATGATGCACATGATGTTGTATTTTCAAGATTTATCTTCAATGTTCATCAGTAGCCAGTTTCACTAATTTATCTTATAAAATTGATTTCATAGTTAATTTTCAATTATCTCCCAATGAAAGAAATGAAATCTGGATCCATGAATTTCCTATGCATGGATTTCATCCTGGTGGAAAATAAAAATGATATATCAAATGGTTAAGGTGTTTGTCAACAACCTTTTAGCAAATATCTAACATCAAGATCTTCATCCACTTCATTTATAATTATTATTAAATTATGGAATATGTTACATCAATTTATTTTTTTAATATGAAATTTATTGTCAAGTTGGTTTCCATACAACACCCAGTGCTCATCCCAACAGGTGCCCTCCTCAATACCCCTCACCCACCCTCCCCTCCCTCCCACACCCCATTAACCCTCAGTTTGTTCTCAGTCATCAAGAGTCTCCTATGTTTTGGCTCCCTCCCCCTCTAACCTTTTTTTTTCTTCCCCTCCCCCATGGTCTTTTGTTAAGTTTCTCAGGATCCACATAGGAGTGAAAACATATGGTATCTGTGTTTCTCTGTGTGACTTATTTCACTTAGCATAACAGTCTGTTACATCAATTTATAAACACTGTTCTCAACTGTTAACTTTGGGTTGTGTTCTTTACTTTACCTGTCATGGAAAATATGTTAAGTTTCCTTATTGTATGGAAGTAATAAATAATTAAACATACCAATCATACTAGATTTATAAGCAAACGTAGTCATCCAATTCATTTCCTTAAAAAACTGTGACAAAACAGTTGAAGAAAACTCTCTTGAAGAGAAAGAAAACAGTTGTCACAAACAAAACTCCCCTGAAGAGAAAGAAAACAGTTGTGACAAAACTCTCTTGAAGAGTCATTTAGAGTTTGTTTCATATGTCAAGCATTCTCAATATTTTTTTCAATTAACCATTATATTTCTACATGCAATACCCATTATTTTTATCATTATCCATATTATCATATAATTTAAAAATATTTAAAAATATAACGCATGGCCTTTACATAATTCACACATAAGCCAACTGTATAGTTGACAGATGACTTTTTTTTTTTTTTTTTGGCAACATTTTCTCTGTGAAGAAAGTAGTTAATTTACATTCTGGCACAAGCTTCTTATTCTGGGTGACTATCCCGCAGAACATACTCCTACGTAAATTCCAAACTACCTTTGTCAACAATGTTATCTTTCACAGTTTTACACAACACAGTTTTGAAATTCCAAACTACCTTTGTCAACAATGTTATCTTTCACAGTTTTACACAACTCAGGGTTAGTTGCGTTGGTCAGCAATTAATCTGAAAAATACTCTGCCACCTATATTTTCTGTATACATTGGTCTTTTATATCATTAGGCAATTCTTGAATATGTCAAGTTAGTTTCATTGGAAAGTGGGACTTGAGTCACCTGGTCTGCCATAGCAACATATCGGGATAAGCTCTCTGATACAGTCATTCACAAGTTTCTTAGTAATTGTAGATGGTGTTTTCCTTCTTAGGAAACTAAAGTACGACATTAAAGCCTGCAAAGCAGTAATGTTTATATGTAAAATATTGAATATCTGCTACTGTCAGCTTTTTTATTGCAGTACTATTTATTTCAAAGTGTTCTTATGGTTTTGAATGTATTTCTTTACGTTATATGTGTAAATGCCATTTAAATTTTGATGGTTTAATTGCTTCAGAAGCTAATTCATCTCAACAAATAGCCGCTTAACCGACTGAGCCACCTAGGCGCCCCAAAACGTCTTCATTTCTTGATGTAGCTTTCATTATTACCATGTAGCAATACCACTCCTTAAGGAAAAGATGTGTCATTTCTTGGCAAAAATATTCTTGTGAGCCTTTACTGTCTGCAAATCAGGATTAAAATTTAATTCCTTAATTTGCCCAAAATGGGAAACTATAAAATATGTCTGATGAAAATTTAAGGAATCTTTAAAATAAATAGCCACACATTTTCCTTTTATTTTTATTGAATTATTCTTGATGAACTAACTTTCAAATGTCACACGTTGTCTCCTGGTCCTACTCTGCACAAGTAAAATGGAGCTTGCAATCTTATGTGATTCCCCAGACGAGTTGAAGAACACTTGCCCCATTCAGTGAGGCAAATCCACTGACTGCAAGTATTATCTCACAGAAATAGCAACTTGATAAATAGTTTTAAATGGCTACCCCTCACTTTCTTTTCTTATTACAGACCTAAGACAGCCAACACACAGGTAAGCATAAGTCCACCTGTCACATTCAGGTAGCATTGGTAGAGCACCAAGCACTCAGCCAGAAATTTCCAGAATTGGGCTTCACACCCAAATCTGTTGTAATTCAAAGCCCATGAACTTGCTTCTCCACCATAATACCCCTCTAAGCTGCCGACATCCTTCACTACGTGCCGGGTCAACTCTGTACTCAATCTTTTCATTCCCTTCCCTTCCCAGAAAATAGGGCCTCCAAGTGATACCACAGTTAAGCTGCTCCCCTATTAGTAACTCCCCTTCTTGGAATTCCCACAAATTATTGGAGAGCAATTAGATGTTCCTAAAAAGATACTCAAATTACAGAATGTATGGTTCACGGAGAGAGTTAATGGAAAGAGACAGTCTCTAGATTATCTTCCCCTTACATTTTTATAGATTTGTTTATTTACTATTTTAAAGAGGGAGAAAGAGAGAGAACATGCACAAGTAGGGGTGGGGACAGAGGGAGAGAGAGAGAGAGAGAGAGAGAGAGAGAGAGAGAGAGAGAGAGAATCTTAAGCAGACTCCACGCTCAGCACAGAGCCCAATTCAGGACTCAATCCCATGACCCTGGGATCATGACCGGAACAGAAATTAAGAGTAGGAGGTGCAATCAACAGAACCACCCAGGCACCCTTCTTTCCCTTACATTAAATTGTGAAAACTATTTCAAAGCTTGAGAGAGACTATTTTATTTTATTTAAAAAAAAGTTTATTTGATAAAGTTGGCATGCCCACATTTTGTAGATTTAAAGTGTACAATGTGCTACTTTGATACACTTATATGCCATAATATGATTGACATTGAAGCAAGACATCACATTACAACTTTATAGTACAGCATTATGGTCTTTATTCTTTATACTATGCACTACATCTCTATGGCTTATTTACTATTTGTTGCAAGTTTGTATCTTAAACACCACCTATCTTATCCCCCCCATCCTCCATGCCCTGGTAACTACTGTTTTACTCTCTGGTTTTGTGTGTGCGTGTGTGTGTGTGTGTGTGTGTGTGTGTGTGTGTGTGTGTGCATGTGTGTGTGCAGGCTTGACTTTTTTAGATTCCACATAATAGTTATATCATATGGTTCTTGGTACTTGACTTTCTCTGTCTGACTTATCTCAGTTAGCATAATGTGCTCAAGATCCATCCATGTCATCACAAATGGCAGGATATCCTTCTTTCTCATGGCTAAACAATATTGCATTGTGTACATATACCACATTTTTTTTAACCGTTCATCTGTTGTTTCCATATCTTGACTTTGTAAATCATGATGCAATAAACAAAGGTGTGTATATATCTCATCAAAATCCTGTTGTCATTTCCTTTGGGTACTATGCCCAGAAGTAGAATTGCTGAATCAGATGAAAGATCTATTTTCAATTTTGGGGTGGGATTTATTGTTTTCCATAGTAGCTGGACTATTTTACATTCCTACCAACTGAATATTTTCACCTCATCCTCACCAGCACTTCTTGTCTCTTGTCTTCTTGAGGATAGCCATTCTAACAGGAGTCAGATGATATTTTTTTATAGTTTTTATTTGTATCTTCTTGATGATTAGTGATACTGAACATCTTTTTATGTGCCTGTTGGCCATTTTGATGTCCATCTTGGAAAAATGTCTATTTAGTTCTGCCCATTTTTAATCAGATTTTTGTTTTGTTTTGTTGTTAAATTGTGTGGTTTTTTATGTATTTTGGACATTAACCTTTTATTGGATATATGGTTTGAAAAAATTGTCTCCCATTCTGTAGGCTGTCATTTCATTTTTCTAATTGTTTCTTTTGCTGTGAAGAAGTTTTTTAGTTTGGTGTAGCCCCGATTGTTAATATTTGCTTTTGTTGTGTGTGCTTTTGGCATAATGTCCAAAATATCATTGCCAAAACCAATTATCAAAGAATTTCTTTCCTGTGTTTTCTTCTGTGAGATTTACAGTCTTACATTTAACTTCTTGATTTGTTTTGAGTTAATTTTTGTGAGTAGTATGAGATAGTGGTTCAATTTCATTGTTTTTCATATGTCTCTCTACCACTTGTTGAAGAGACTATGTTTCCCCAAATGTGTGTTCTTGACTCCTTTTTAGAATATAAGTAGACCACATATCCTGGTCTTTAATTTAGGGATTTAATTCTGGGCCCTATATTCTGTATATTTAGTCTATATGTCTATTTTTGAGCCAGTACCACACTATTTTCATTAGTATGGATTTTAGTATAGTTTGAAATCAGGAAATAGAGCTCGAGCTTTCCGCCAACCCCTTCAAAATCTTTTTGGCTATTTGAGGTCTTTTATGGTTGCATACAAATTTCAGGATTATTTCTTCTGTTTCTGTGAAGAATGTCTTTGGTATTGGATGGAGGTTGCATTGAATCTGCAGCTGGTTTGGGGTAGTATAGTCATTTTAACATCTGTTCTTCTGATCTATGATCTCAGGATGTCTTTTCATTTGTTCGTGTCTTCTTCAATTTCCTTCAGTAAAGTCTTAGAGATTTCATTGTACAGATCTTTCACACCCTTGCTAAATTTATTCCTAAGTATTTTATTGTTTTTTCATGCTACTGTGATTGGGATAGTTTTATTTCTTTTACTGATTCTTCATCCTTAGTCTAAAGAAATGCCACAGATTTCTGTAAGTTGGTTTTCTAACCTGCCACTTTACTAAAATCATTGATTAATTCCAACAGATTTTTATTGACTCTGGGATTTTCTGTTTATACAATTATTCAGAAAATAGTGATAATGTTAACTCTTCCTTCCCAGTTTAAATGCCTTTTATTTCTTTTTCTTCCTAATTGCTCTAGCTAGCACTCCCAGTACTATGTTGGGTAGAAGTGGTGAGGTTGGGCAACTTTCTCTTATGCTAGATCTCAGAGTAAACTGTTTCAACTTTCTTCCATTAACTATAATATTAGATGTGTGTCTGTCATACATGACGTTTATTACGTTGAATATATTCTTTGTATACCAGATCTGTTAAGGGTTTTTATGACAAAATGATGTTATATTTTCTCAAATGCTTTTTCTTTGTCTATTGAAATTACCTTTTGGGGCGCCTGGGTGGCGCAGTCGGTTAAGCGTCCGACTTCAGCCAGGTCACGATCTCGCGGTCCGTGAGTTCGAGCCCCGCGTTGGGCTCTGGGCTGATGGCTCAGAGCCTGGAGCCTGTTTCCGATTCTGTGTCTCCCTCTCTCTCTGCCCCTCCCCCGTTCATGCTCTGTCTCTCTCTGTCCCAAAAATAAATAAACGTTGGAAAAAAAAATTAAAAAAAAAAAAAGAAATTACCTTTTTATAGTTTTTTTTATGATTTCTTATCTTTCATTTTATTCATATGATGATTACATATATTAGTTTGCATATGTTGAACCATCCTTGCATTCCAGGAATAAATCCCATTTGGGCATGGTGTATTGTCCTTTTAATGAATTTAGTTTGATAATATATTCTTGAGAATTTTTGCATCTATATTCATCAGGGATATTAGGTGTGTGTGTGTGTGTGTGTGCGTGTGTGTGTGTGTGTGTGGTATCCTTATCTGGTTTTGGTATCAGGGAAATACTGGTACCATAGGATGAGGTTCAAAGTGTTCCAGAGGGACTATTTTAATATTTGAGTTTTGAATTGCTTTCATCCTAGTTTCTTTCATTGTCTAACCACCAGACAATGAGTGAAATGATAGTGCCTTACATTAGATATTAGCTTCTTAGAAAATCCTTCCTATCACTGAACAAAACAAATCAATTTTTAGTTGATTGTTGTGCATTGTGTATGGTAAGGGTTCAAATTCATTTTTTTTTTGCATATGTATGTCCATTTTTTAGCAACATTTGTTGAAGAAACTACCATTTCCCATTGTGTATTCTTGATTTTTATCAAGCTTTAGTTGACTGTACATGTGTGGGTTTATTTCTAGGCTCTTTATTCACTTTCATTGGTCTATATCTTGATATTAATATGATGCTATTTCAATTGCTATCACTTTGTATTATAGGTTGAAATCAGGGAGTGTGATGCTTCCAACTTTGTTCTTTCTCAAGATTACTTTGGCTATTCTGGGTCTTTTTTAGTTCTATATGAGCTGTAGGATTGTTTTCACAATTTCTATAAAAAATGCCATTAAGATTTTTGTTCATGGAAACAGCACTGAATCTGTAGATTACATTGAGTGACATTGATATCTTATCAATATGTCTTTCAATCCATGAACATGAAATATATTTCCATTTATTTTGATCTTTTTCAATTTTTTTCATCAATGTTTTACAGGTTTCAGTGTTTAAATCTTTAACTTCCCTGGTCAGATTTTTTAAAAAGTATTTTTTTCTTTGTGATGCTATTGTAATTGGGATTGTTTTCTAAATTTCCTTTTCATATGGCCCATTGTTAGTATATAGAAATACAACTGATCTTTGTTAATTTTCTATCCAAAATGTTATTAATTTGTTTATTAGTCCTAGAAGGTCTTTTTTGCTGCATGTGAATATAGGAAATAGCTTCTTGACTTAGTCTTGAAAATGATTTCTTGGATATTACACCCAAGCATAATAAATGGAAGCAAAAGTATACAAGAGGGATTACATCAAATTAAAGTGATTTTTGCATGGCAAAAGAAGCAATAAAAAAACCAAAAGGCAACATATGGAGTGGAAGAAAATATTTGCAAACTATGTATCTGATAAGAAGTTAGTTTCCAAAATATGTAAAGAACTCTTACAATTCAATATAAAAAATAAATAAATAACATGACTGAACGTGAATTAAAAATTGAACTACCATATGATCCAGTAATCCAACTTCTGAGTATATATTCAGAAGAGTTCAAATCAAATCTTGAAGACATATCTAGCTCCCATATTCATTGCAACATCTGTCACAACTGCTAAGATATGGACACAATCTAAGATTATGCTAGATTAATAACTTCAAGTGATCTGTTTTACAACATAGTCTCTATAGCTAACAATACAGTATTGTGCACTCAGAATTTGTTAAGAGGATACATTTAACATTAAGTGTTTTAACACTCACGCGCACGCACACACACACACACACACACACACCACAAAAGCAAAGGGACACAAAGAAACTTTGGGAGGTGTTTGCTATGTCTATTACCTTCACTGCCCTGAAGGTATCACGGTTATTCGCTAACACGCAAACTCATCAAATTGTATATGTTAAATATGTGTAATTCTTTATATATCAATCATGTCTCAATAAAACTTTTTTAATAAAGGAAAACAAAATAAATGCTGTAATTTAGAGGGGAAGGCAGAAATGGGAAAACTTCACTGTATTTTAGCTATCTCATAATTTTAACTAGTTAATCTCTGAGAATATTTACTATTAGGAGCAAAATTTAAACATAGAATTATTTTCTCAGATAAAGCATGCTGCCAAAAGGAAAAAAGAAAAAAAAAAGGGTGTAATAAAACAGCCCTGATTCTAATACTTAAAGCAGTGGATTAACTTTGAGGACATTATGCTAAGTGAAATAAGCCTATCACAAACCATAAATTCTATATGGTTTCACTTATATATCTAGAGTTAGAGTAGTTAATAAAAACAGAAAATGGAATGGTGGCTGCCAGGGTTTGAATGGAAGGGGAAATGAGGAGTTATTGTTTAATGCACATAGATTTTCAGTTTTGTGAGATAAAAAAATTCAGGAGACTGGTTGTATAACAAAGTGAATACACGTGACATGACTGAACTATGCCCTTAGAAATGGCTAAAAGGCACATGTTATACATATTTTACTAGAATTTAAACAAAAATTATTGTAGTTATTTTCTCTCATACTTCATTTCATATGAATTTTCGATAATTTCGATCTCTTCAGTCACAACGATCAATGTTGTTACCAGACCATGTAACATAGCTCCCAGAAACGAATCTTTATTCAGCTATCTTAAAAAGATGAAAAGTAATTGTGAGGACCTGTATTAAGTTATGTGTAGCAGAAACAAATTAAAATAAATCACGGATTAGTATAATATACCTCTAAGTACTGTTTGTGAAGGATTTTTTTTAACGTTTATTTATTTTTGAGACAGAGAGGGACAGAGCATGAACGGGGGAGGGTCAGAGAGAGAGGGAGACACAGAATCTGAAACAGCCTCCAGGCTCTGAGTGGTCAGCACAGAGCCTGACGCGGGGCTCGAACTCACGGACCGTGAGATCATGACCTGAGCCGAAGTCGGACGCTTAACCAACTGAGCCACCCAGGCGCCCCTGTGAGGGATATTTTGACTAATAGTCCCTTTATCAAAAGATGGGATTTGTTCAGGGTGAAAATAGAGTACATATATTATCATATAAAATAATATTACTATGGTCATTTGTTGTAGTATTATTTCATTTAATCAGCAACGTGGTAAGCAAGACGGAGGAACATTGTGAGCAACTTTTACTGGGTTATTCTGTGAGAATTACATATTTGCAAACTGTTTGGGAGGCACCGTAACAATAAAAAGTAAATGCCATTTTGCTCTCATTTTTTTAGGGAGCCAAGAAAAAATGTGATGTATAAAACTCCCGATGATTGATTGTATAACTCCAGGATTCCAAAGAGCAAATCATCAGTGCCACTACCTAGTATTTTAAAGTTATGGCTCATCATTTTTATGCAAAAAAAAAAAAAAAAAAATTATAAAGTATCGAATTTGTAGAAGAAAGGATTCCAATAACTCAAAAGAGAAACATCATATGTGGCAGAGACTACTTGCCACTAACCCATGATCTATTCTCTTTCTTTAGTAAAAGAACCACAGTTTTATTCGACATCGTATGTAATAAGCAAAAGGAATCTATTTCTGGGTTTCCTAGCAACCAGGTGAGACCATGTAAATAGGTTTGGAGCAACGCAGCTTAGGCTAATGTGTTACTTCAAGGAAACACCCATAAGAGTAAGCCGGCACCAATCCTTTACCACTTTGTTCTCTTTTCCTCCTGTCTGATAGCAGCTACACACTATCATATTGATTGGATAGTATTTAATGCTGAATTCCGTTTAAACAAAAGCCCATACTTTGCTTAAGTTGAGATTATTTGGGGTTAATCTGTCATATGTAGGTGAAACTAATCCTAAGTGTACAAATTCATTGCAGGGTATAAGACCATGATCACTAAATGGAAATAGGACGAGTGGAAAGGAATCTTAACAGCAACAACAGAGTAAACTATGTTAGTAAAAGTTTTATTATAGATTTAACTACTATTTAATTTAGTTTTATATTTCTTGTCATATATTAATAGAATCTAATTGTTTTACAAAGTTTGCTGGCAATAGGAAAAAAAAAAAAGAAAAGGAAAGGGATTTTGCAATCTTTCTCCATTTCCTGCTCCATAAAGGCAATAATTTTTAAGTTTTTTCAAGCAAAATCTTTTATTTTTTATTGAAATTTACCTAAATTATATGCATATATTCTCCTTCCTTCCTTCCTTCCTTCCGTTCTTTTGTTCTTTCTTTCTTTGTCTCTTCTATATCTCTCTTCTTTGGTTAGGTCTCATCTTTTGACCTTCTATTTTAGAAGATGAGAATCTAGCTCTCCTTCGCTGTCCTGTTCCAAAAAATACACAAACACATTTCATCCACCTAATATACTTGTATATTAAAGTCAGTAGATCAATATTCAATGTGCATATTAATATAGCTATGTCAACACTAGTCACATCCAAAACATGTAGTAAGGCATTACGCTGTAATTACTTTTCCTTTTATCTACATTTTGTTTTACCTAGATATAGTAATTTTCTTCTTTTATACATATACTTTATTTTCCATGTACTAGCATCAATTCTCCACTAACGTCTTCTCAGTGTTATAAAACTTCTTTTAAAATTGTCAAGCTCTTCCTCTTCAATCAATTCCATGTTTTCTGACGAAATCTCCAATGGCGTTTCCTGACTTGCTTCTATCTGGCGAGGTTTCTCTGGAGGCAGGCTGATCAATTATACCCTGGGTGCCATTATATATATATGTGTGTGTGTGTGTGTGTGTGTGTGCGTGAACTCACCCCTTTGTAGTGTTGGAGTCTAGTTCCTGAAATGTTTGAGTCTCCCTGTCTGGGTTATTGCAACTTTTTATAAGGAATATTCATTTGCTTCCTGAAGAAGGTGTATATGAGGTAAAATTGTTGAGGTCTTACATGTCTACAAATTATCTGTATTGTATCTCTTGTTTACTTGGCTTTGTAAAATTGGGTAAAACATTTTAATTAGAAATGAATTTCTCTTAAAATTTTGAAAGCATTTTAATGATTTCTGGTTTCTAGTTTTGATGTTGAGAATTTTTTTTTAATGTTTATTTATTTTGAGAGAGAGAGTAAAGAGAGAGCAGAGGAGGGACAAAGAGAGAGGGAGAAAGAGAATCCCAAGCAGGCTCTGTGCTGTCAGCTCAGAGTCTGATGTAGGGCTCAATCTCACAAACCATGAGATCATAACCTGAACCAAAATCAAGATCCAGTGTCTCAACCCACTGAGCCATCCAGACACCCCTTGCTGTTGAGAATGCTATGCTTTTCTTTTTAATGAACATTTCACTTTCCTTTTTCAGAGATTTTAGGTAGTTCTTTCTCCAGGGTTTTGAAATTTCATAAATCAATGCCTTGTTGTAAGTCTATATTAATCCATTTTGCAGGACATTGAAATGGAGCCTATCAACTTGGAAATTGTTCTTTTGTGGGTAATTTCCTTCAGTTCATGGTTGGATACTATCTATATCTCATTACTCTTTCTAGCAGATTATTTAGAAGCTGAGTCTCCCCTAAGGTCTTTCATTTTTTAAATTATCTTTCTCTTCTGTTTCCTGTCCCTAATCATATTTTGATCTCAAGAATGTACCTCCACCTTTCTCTTTAATATTCAGTTTTACTTTCTGCCCTCATGTATTTAATTTTCAAGAGCTTCTTTATTGTTACCAGAAGGGTCCTTATTTTTACTAAACTCATGTTATAATTTCTTGGATTCAACACCATCTTTATCTTTCTGGTGATAGTAGTGATGATGTGTTTAAATTTTCTTTTTTTCCTCTAAAGTCTTCTTCTTTCACTGATGTTTTTTCTCTTCATTTTGGTCTCTGACTTATTTCTGGACACTTCTCTCAACTCAGTAACCATTGGCTATTTATTCACATTTCAGTTTGAATAGGGTCCTTTTACACTTACAAATGAACATTCTAACAGGATCTGATTGGTTGATTTCATTAAGAAACCCTCACTATCACTATTTTTTTAAAGGATTGCTCAGGTTCCAAAAAGAGATTTCTCTAATCTTTTGCTTGGGGAGAAGGTAGAAAAAAGGTATGCATTTGGGATCCTAGTAAGGGAATAAACTTATCTACTGTTAACAATTATTATTAACATCTTAGTTAAACATATTCTTACATCACTCTAAGGTCAAGAAGGACTAGGGTTTGCCTTAAAGAGCCCGATAAAGATTGCATTGTGAGATACCTAAGCTTGGAAGGAACCATTCCTACTCAGCTCAACTACAGATTTTAAAATTTTACAGATATGCCAAGGATATTTCTTCAGAGAAACTTATGTCCAGATACGAGAGATATCACATATATTGGTGATTCTGAAATCACAGATATTTGAGATTAATATTACAAAGTCATTAGTTTAGACAACATGAGAAAACACCAATTCATAAAAAGATCAAGAATAAATTCAGGATTTAATACAGATGAAATGGGGACATGAGGTCTGATTTGGGGCAAGTGGTGCAAACATTAAAGTGCTAGCCTTTCTTCCACCAGGTTCAACCACTGGTAAGACAGAGAGTAACATTCCCAGAGATTTTCTGACTCCCCTATTTGCCTTCTATATAAGTAATTTATCTTCAAAGCAGAATTAAAAGTACTCGTATGGATGAAAGGACATTTCAGGTTAATCATCCAATTATATGAAGTGCATTTTTGGCCTCTATCTATACACCATGTTTTCTTGATTCTAAAACACACTTAATTTGAAAGGACACTACCGATTTATTAACAGTGTTTACCTAAAAACAACTTCTACCACCTTAAATGTGCATGCTGATTGAAAGACCTAGTTCGATTTCAGAAACTAAAATAAGAAAACATAGATACGTTACCCTTGAGAAACACAGAACAAAGCTTCCATTTCTCTGTACTTGCAATTCAAGCGTATCTTCAAATAGAAATAGCGTATATGATTTCATCTCCATAAATAGCACTGTAAACATTGCCTCCAAGAAAAGAAAGGACACTGTCAAGTCCTTCTCATACAGTTGGCCTGTTTGAGTAAAAAGTGCAGGGTCTTTTGCTTGTCTAAGAACTAAAAATAAACTAGTGAGGTAATTTAAACACTCTTTTTTTTCTGAGAAATACAAATGTTATTTTATTTTCTCGAAATTGGAGAATATATAAATATATTTGTCTAGTGGTCGTCTTAAATATCAGTGAATTTTTCTCCAGTTATCTCTATAATTACTTGGAAGTTTGATATTTCAAATATGGCACTGAGTGCAGGAACTCGACAAAGACTTGCGCCAGCTGGTAGAGTCTAATGCAAGGTCAGCCTTGTGCACTAATCAACAAGATCAGGGCCATGAAGTGGGTAGGGGGACAGATAAAATTTTTCACAGCTTTGAAACATCACATATAGGTGGATACGTACATGTAGCTGGAAAGAAACACCTGCCTTGGATTTGAGTATCTGTTACAGGAAGCACTCTGGATGGGGTGGGGGGGGAGGAAATGTCTGGATATTATTGTTTTCATCACTATTCTTGGGTTTGTCTCTTCTATTATACAGTAATTAATATGGCAGCCATAGCCCCATTTTTAATGACTATCTTAGCCATACGCCAAACCTTAGTCTATTATGGAAGAAAATTAGATTTTTTTTTTGAAAAACATCAGTTCTGTTGCTTTAATTAAGAAATTTACATGGGGCATTTTATTTGGTTTTATCTTGATTTTTCTGAAAAGACAGAGACCGTGTAAACCTAGGAGGCATGTAACATATTTTCCGTTTTTAGACTCCATGCTTTAGGAACCCTATCCATTAATTACACAGTAGAGTAATCAAGAGAAAATGGAATAGCTGTACCTGATCAACATGACTTGCTTGGGTGTGTTGTTCATTCTCTGGTTTTCATTGTTCAAGCCCGGAGTCAGTCAGTTGTTAGCAATTCATACATATCTTCAAAGGCAATGCTGAACAAGAAAGAAGTAATATCACTCTCTGTATCTCATTGCAATTACATTTCTTATATGCAGCCCATCCACAGGATGGAGTAATTACAAGATAACATGTCATTTCATAGCCAACTATATCTATTTTTGCATAAATCCATTATATCTTTTTTATTATAAGAATTAGATATGCAAACAATTCATTTCTTGCAGAAACCAGTGCAACTGCTTTTCCTATCTACTCAGTGCTAGACTAGAAGCTATTTCAAGAGCAGACAGATGCTGGAATAGAGAATATAGAGTTCATAGCATCAGCCCCCATAACATCTGGTACTTTCAAGAGTGTTTTTTATACATTACTATTTTTTTCCTACTATATTTTTTCTCATCATTTATTTTCGAACTCACCCCATCATTCATCTCCCTCTCATCCTTTTTGATATATTTTCCTTTAATTCAAGTATGCATCATTTGTTCATTCACTCGCCGGCTATTTATTTCATACCTATTCTGTACAAGGCTTTGCTTTAGACTGTCGATACCACAGATAAAATCCCTGCCCTCATATACTTACTGTGCATTCTGGTGGGTGGACAAAGACAACTTTTAAAAAGAAGTTACAAGCATGATTACAATTAAGGAAGGAGAAAGATGTGGGGCTTGAATGTTACCCTCCTCTCTCCCTGGGCTGGTGCCAAAATGTTGTGTAGAGCTGTATGTAAATGAGATTTCAACATTTTCCTCCGCTGACAGCTAGTTAGAGGGAACTCTTGGGGGCTTCCAATGGGGGTCAGAAGGAAATACATTAGAAGTGTAACCCACCTGTTCTTAAGCCTCATCTGTGACTTCAGGATGTATGGGGGCTTCATCTCCCAAGGATCCTTGGTACTTGATGGAGGTGTTTGGTAATGCTCAACTTTAGAGATATGTGGGCAAATAGAAAATGTCCATGTTGTCTATTGAATGTGTCCCAGTATCAAGCCTTCAGTCTCTAATAGAGACAATAGCAACAACAACAACAAAAACAAAAACAGTTGAGCAACGAGTATGACTACGACATAATTCCACTTTCTTAGAGGCCACTGCTGTGATTTTGCAACCAGACTCCATACAGCACCCAGATCTGCCACAAATATTGTGACTCCCATTGAACCAGTTGTATCCTGAAAGATAAGCAGCAGAGAAACTTGTATTACAGATGAGACCACGTGTAGAGCCTTCTTTTGTTAGGCTCCACTCAGGCACTCAGGTTACTGATAATAAGTAATAGCCACTAAAGTGATATGTTGAAATCCAAAGAAGCCTCTGAAGACGATGTCTCCACATCATTAGCAGATATTATTACATATTACATATTACAACATATTACATATTACATATGTAATATTACAACCTCCATTTTGCTTTGGGTGAGAAATACTTAGCACTCAGATAAACTTTAGAATTCTAAGACAATAGTCTTCAGAATCTCTGAAAATTTACTTTTGATTTTATGGTATGCATCTGGTACCTAAATTCCTACCTTGATAAGAAGTTTCAATTGAACTTCTAGCTAATTAATATGATCAATAAAGGATTGGCCTTTGATGCCATATTATGATTTTTAAATTTCAAATTTATTTTTCATGGGCATCATTTTGTTCATATTTTAGAAAAACCAATGGAGAAAAAAAACACTTGTCGATATCTGAGCTAACACATTAAATCCAAAATATCTGATAAATGCAATTTTTTAACTTTGCTTCTTTTTTTCCCTACATTTTAAATTAGCAAAATCTCATAATTGAGAGTAAGAAACGTTTATTCTATCTAGATTTGCTTGTAAGTGGCTTCCTGAGATACTTGGGACATTGGATCGGTTTCTACTTACAGGTTAGGAGACAGCAAAAGGGGTTTGGGTAGAGGTAGGGACATTGGTTTTTTTCGTGGGGCTATTTTCCATAAGCATTTTGGTTTTGGATTACAGTCTGGATCAAAGTTTGGGGTTGATGAATCTGACTGGCAGTGCCTGTGCCAAATGATCATACTCTCACTACAAGAAAAGTTGAGAAAGCAAATATCTGGCATTTTTATCTTCAAAAATGGAAATCAGTCTCCGCTTCATAAGTTGAGGATTGCTATATCCGAAAAGGGGGTGAGATACTGGGCAGCAAAAGAAAGTAAAATGTCCTCTAGGGAATTCCTCACTAGAGGTGAGTTTGAAGCAGTAAATCTGGTTTAGAGTCAACACAAGAGGTCTTATGGATCTCCTAAGGTTTTTGATTATTTGCAACCTGGGATATAATTCAAAAGATTAAGATAACCAAATGTTTGTCCCTTTTATATTTTTAACAAACTTTATTTTTAGAGTAGTTTTTTTCAAGTTTTTATCTAAATTCTAGTTAAAATATACAGTAAAATTGATTTCAGGTGTAGAATTTAGTGATTCATCACTTACATATAACACCCAGTGCTCATCACAAGTGCCCTCCTTAATACCTATCACCCATCTAGCCCATTCCCCACCCACCTTCCTCCACCAACCCTCAGTTTGTTCTCTGTAATTAAGAGCCTCATATGGCTTACTTCTTCTCTCTCTTTTTTCCCTTTGCTCATTTGTTTTGTTCCTTAAATTCCACATATGAGTGAAATCATATAATATTTGTCTTTCTCTGACTGACTTATTTCACTTAGCATAATATACTCTAGCTTCATCCATGTCATTGGAAATGGCAAGATTTCATTATTTTTGATGGCTGAGTAATACCCCATTGTGTATATATATGTATATGTATATACACCACATCTTCTTTATCCATTCATCAGGTGATAGACATTTGGGCTGTTTCCATAGTTTAGATATTGTTGATAATGCTGCTATAAACATTGTGGGGGGGCATGTGCCCCTTCAACTCTGTATTTTTGTGTCCTTTTGGTAAATACCTAGTAGTGTAATTGCTGGGTCGTAGGGTAGTCCTGTTTTTAAATTCACAACAATATTGAGCAGAAGATACAGAGATTTCCCATATACCCTGTGTTCACACACATAAATAGCCTCTCCCATTATCAATATAACCAGCCATATTGGTAGATTTGTTACAATTGATGAATCTATATTGACATATCGTTATCATCCAAAGTCCATAATTTACATTAGGGTTCACTCTTGGTGTTGTACTTCTACACATTTGAACAAATGTATAATGACATGTATCCACCATTATAGTTGCATCAGAGTATTTTCTTGCCCTTAAAATTCTCTACGTTTAGCCTATACATCCCTCCCCCAATTGCTGGCAATCACTGATCTTTTTACTGTCTCCACACTTTTGCCTTTTCAGAATGTCATATAGTTGGAATCATACGGTATATAGCCCTTTTTAATTGGCTTCTTTCAGTTAGCAATATGCATTTAAGATTTCTCCATGTTTTTTCATGGTTCAATAGCTCATTTCTTTTTAGCACTAATAGCCCATTGTCTTGATGTATCACAGTTTTCTTATTAATTCACCTACTGAAGGACATCTTGTTTTTTTCCAAGTTTGGGTAGTTATAAATAAAACTGCATGTTTTTGTGTAGGCATGTTTTCAACTTCTTTGGGTAAATATCACAATCGCTGGATTGTATGATAAGGGTTTGTTCAGTTTGTAAAGAAACTGCCAAACTGTCTTCCATTGGGTTTGTAATATTTTGCATTCCCACCAGTGATATAGGAGTTCCTGCTGCTCCATATCCCTGTGATCACTTGGTGTTGTCAGTGTTTTGAATTTTGACCATTCAGATAGGTGTGTAATGGTATCTCATTGCTGTTTTCATTTGCGATTCTCTGATGAGATTGACTGTGGAACATCTTTTCTTATGCTTAATTTCTACCTGTATGTCTTCTTTGGTGATGTGTCAGTTAAGATCTTTGGCCCTTTTATTTATCAGTTTGTTTCCTTATTGTTTAGTGTTTTTTTTTTTCCTTACATTTTCAAATAATCTTTGCGTTGCATTGTGCTATGAGTTTAGAGAAACTTGGGCCAGGCTTTAAATTACACATTATTTCTGGAGTCAATTGGGAACCCAAGATAGATTATCTTCCCTATTATGTAACCTGGGCTTAAGTATAAGAAACACCATGGACACCAATTTTCATAGAGGGTGGCTCTGTTATTTTAGAATCATTATATGCAATCAGGGTTCAAGACACGTTTTTATTTATTTTATTTTATTTTATTTTTTTAACATTTATTTATTTTTGAGACAGAGAGAGACAGAGCATGAACGGGGGAGGGTCAGAGAGAGAGGGAGACACAGAATCCGAAACAGGTTCCAGGCTCTGAGCTGTCAGCACAGAGCCCGATGCGGGGCTCGAACTCAGGGACCGCGAGATCCTGACCTGAGCCAAAGTCGGACGCTCAACCGACTGAGCCACCCAGGCGCCCCTCAAGACACTTTTTTAAATGATTTACTGCAACTCCTCATGAAACCAGTATTCCCTTTTCACCAATTCTAGCTCATGCTCACCTCGTCTCTGCTTGACTATCTCTAAATATGAAAAACTCACAACCCACAGAAGTAGTCCGGAATATTATAAGGCAATTCAACTTCTGAGAAGTTTCTCCTTAATGTCTATCCCAGATCGCTCTAAGTGTTAATATGGGTTCAGAAATAGACTTTGAGATGGAGATTTGTGAGCACATTCATGGCAAAATGCCCCCTAAATCAACACCTCTAGGAAAGGAAAAGAAGTAGGATCGGTGGAGGGGGGAGTTTAACTTTGGTCAGAAGAGGACTCAGTTGATCCCTTGTGGGGATCTGGAGTTGGCCCTTTTAAGTTACCTTGCTTTGAGTAAAGGAATATAGGAGAGTTCAACTCCCCATCCTGTACCAGCCATTGGATTTGGGCCATCCATGGGGAGGGGACATAATTTTGAATGAGTAGACTCTCTTTAGGTGAGGACAGTTGTCAGAGAGCTACCATCACTTTCAAAAGCTGAAATGTGATCTCAATTCTGAGCAGGGTATCTAAGCTTAACATAGATTACTACCTATGACTTTTCTCCATTCTTTCTTATCTGCCTTCCAGAGCCAATGAAGTTCAATACCTCTTCCACACAGGCCAAGAATATTAGAGTACACATTTTTACTACTCATAAGTCTCCTAATGTTTTCTTTATGACAGTCGCAATCATATACATTACATATTTGTTCCTCGAATTGAATGGATAATGTGGATGTGTCCTCACTGCCTACCATACAGTGATATATTTTAACTTATCCTAAAAAGACATTACTTTTTTGAAACTTCCACCTCATGATTGACCAATTAGTGATAGTGAAAATTCATGTTTGTCCTATTATTTCTATTTTGCTTTCTTCCCTTTCCTTCTAAAGATCGTTTTATTGTGCCCAAAGGCAGAAACACAGTATTTCTAGGATATTCCAACTGACCTAATTTTGAAATACATAAATTTCCTAAAGATCCTGCCTGATTCTCCACCCATAACACCTAGCCTAGAACATAGTAGGTGTTCAATCAATGTTATTTGCATGCATACAGGAAGTTTAATTCCTAACTGACATGCAAATTTATTTAGTTAAATCCAAACTCAGACAAAGATACTGAGAGTTCTTATTCATATGAAATGTGGCCTTTCTATTGTTACTCACAAGCTCTATATGAGAGAGTTGATGAAATATAATGAAGACAAAAGAGCCAGATAGTCTCATGATTCTGGCCTTATTTGTTTCAATTCCCTTGAACTTTCTTGTGTGTAAGGAAACAGCTTTGTTAACAGATTCCCTTGTGATTTTGAAGAGTGATGAGAAAATTCCAAACCAACTCTTCACTTTTAATTTAATTATATTGATGGAGCCTTACACTGAGAATAACACTAGCTATCAATCAACTTTACCTACTTCTGTGTTCTGGAAAAACTCATCTCAGCTCTTTTTCCCCCCTTCTTTTATCACTGTCTTCCTTTTTGTGATTAAGCTAAGATAAACCATCTTTCCAAAGAGAAGTCAGTATTCAGTTCAAATTCATTTTTGGTGGCCAAAGCAAATGGATGCACTTTCCGTATGATGTAGCTCACCATTCACTAAGTTTTCATCTGTATTGTTTCCTCACAATTGGAACATATTTATGATCAATATCTTGTTTATGAGGAATGATTACTTCTTAGCCAAGGGGTATCACATAAGAAATTTCAAAAAAAAAAAAAAAAAAAAAAAAAAAAAAAAGAAAGAGAGAGAGAGAGAAAATAGTTTGCACCTGGCCAAGTTATTGGAACAGCCAATTCTTCATCCTCTACTACAGCCTGAATATCTGTTTTAATTACAACACTATATTTAGTTATTGATGAAAACTTCACATATAACTGCCATCGTATATAATTCAGAATTATATCAGTCTTGTGTTTTAAAAATTACATATAGGGGCGCCTGGGTGGTGCAGTCGGTTAAGCGTCCGACTTCAGCCAGGTCACGATCTCGCGGTCCGGGAGTTCGAGCCCCGCGTCAGGCTCTGGGCTCATGGCTCAGAGCCTGGAGCCTGTTTCCGATTCTGTGTCTCCCTCTCTCTCTGCCCCTCCCCCGTTCATGCTCTGTCTCTCTCTGTCCCAAAAATAAATAAACGTTGAAAAAAAAATTAAAAAAAAAATTACATGTAGTCCAAGTAATTCCTTGAAGTTCCTTGTAAATTAAAGCCACATTTTCTATAACATTAAAAACGGGCAAGAAGTTGACTTTTTTAATTATTTTTTTTTTAATATATGAAACTTATTGTCAAATTGGTTTCCATACGACACCCAGTGCTCATACCAAAAGATGCCCTCTTCAATGCCCATCACCCACCCTCCCCTCCCTCCCACCCCCCATCAACCCTCAGTTTGTTCTCAGTTTTTAAAGAGTCTCTTAAGGAAGTTGACATTTTTCTAGTAACCTATTGTTATGTGAACGTAAAATTTGATAAAATGCAAACTTTTTTTCCCACACGAAAAGCAATGTTCTAAGTGCTTTATTTGTAACAGTTTATTTACACTTATGTGTTAGGAATTATCATCTTTGTTTGATAAAGGAAGAAATGGAGGCACAGTGAAGTCAAAAAAATTGTCCATGTTCACAAAGCTAGCAAAAGTATTATCTAGATTTGAGCTCAGGCAGTCTGATGCCAGCCAAGTCCACAATCAAAACAACATATCCTACTGTTTCTATTACTAAACACAAATTTAATTTCCCCTTGGCTCTTTTTTCTTGTTATTAAAATGACATGATTTTTTTTAAAATAAGTTTCATTATCAACCTTTACTTTCCTATATAGTATCACAATCTTTGATATTGTCAGTCAGTGTTTAACTTAACAGTGTTATCTTTCAGGATTCCACTATGGAATGATAAACTTAAGTGAAATGGTGTGTTACTTTGAAGGTTCTGATGGATGAGCATGTTGAAAGTCTCTAGGTATAATCAGGAGTCTAATATTTGTCACTAATTTTGTAACTTTGGCATATCACTTGATTTTAGAATTCAGAGTTTAGAATTTCAGGCCTTAAAATAAGACAGGTCAATTAAGTATAAAACTTTTGCTTCTGAATCATTGAAACTTATCCCTGTGCCTGGATCATAATCTTCGGCATTATTACCATCCGTATCACTTAATGAGCACATCCTACATGATTTGAAAACATTATTACATTTAATTCCCACAATCCTGGGAGTAGGTGTTCGTTTCAGTTGAGAAGACTGAAGCTTAGAAAGGGAAAAGGATCCCAAATCCCACAAATCCCCAATCCCCAATCAGGGGTAAGGTGGTCGTGGAGCATTGTTGGAACCCTAGTTTATTCAATACTGAAATTCACATACTCCCCACAACAGGTTAGCTCATAAATAATTAAAGCAAATAAAATGATAACCAAATTCTCTTGACCACTGTACCAGTGTTTCTATCAGTCAGGGTCCAGTAAGAAAATAGAAATCACTTGTCAGAGACACGGAGAGAATCTAAGGGAAAGAATTATTAACTGCATATAAAGCTGTTACTTGTGTAACTAAAAGTTAAAAAAGAGAAATGTAAGAGATCACGGAGGTAGGAACTGCAGGAGGCAGCGCCACTACTATGGTCAGGGGAACAAAAGGAGGGAACAAAGAGAAGATATTGGAATTATTAAAATGTAGGAAGGGGACCCCCATAGCGCTAAAACTAGGAAGTCCAGAGAGAAGGTGTTTCTTGGCTGGTGCAGGCTTTCATGGAGTGGGGAACAATGAAGATGGTTTGAGAATGTTGCAAAAGCAGTAGACTGGATCTGGCTGGAAGAAGGACCCATTCTTGCTTCCCTGAATAAAGAAGCGCTCCTTATGTGTGATGTCTACCGGGACAACGCAAAACACGGGAAACAGACAGAAGAAGCAAATCCCATGTCCCTCCTGTAGCCCAACTGTCCTGATTAGTAGAACCTTACCTAGAGTGAGAGAGTAAAGCAGAAATGGTGATGGAGAGCTCAGCTCCAACCTCAGAAGGCAGAGAATAGAAATACAGTAGTTTAATAACTAGCACTGTGTTAAAATTAATTATGGATGTCATCCGCACTCCCAAGTCTATAGTACTTTGGGATCCGCCCTTCATACATCCATGTCTCTGTGGGAGAAAAATCTGTGCTTAAATTTGAGTGATCTGAGATTTTTTTTAAAGCTAAGCCTTTCTTCTTTCCTTCCTTTCTACTTTTTATCCCTCTGATACTTTAACTGCATCCCTTTCCATCCCAATCTTCTACCTCCATGAAATATCAAATTATGATTCATAAGAAGGAATGGAAAACAAAGTAAAACAAAGATTCAAAACAAACAAAAAAAATGTAGGAGGGGAAAGGTGAAAAAAACATTCCCTTATCTAGTAAGTTCAGACTTTATGACTCCACAAAACAACTTGTGTATTTGGGATAAAATATAAGGTAACTTTTGTTTTAACATTCTTAATGGAAGATAGAGAGAAAAATGTGTCACATGTATCCAGGGTCTATCTTCAATACTTCTCCCCAATACATTAAGCAGACAGCAAAATAAATTATTTGTATTGCCACAATTGTATTGGTGTCATAAATATTTTATTATTAAACTCGATTTTCTCATATAATATCCTTGTTGCTATAATTATTTTTGCCTTTAACAATAGTACTTGACAAGTATACAATGTAGGATAAATAATCAGTGTGAAATCTTACGTTTCCTTTATGAGAACTCAGCCAACGCCAAGGCATATAGATCAAATTCGTGTCATTCTCTTAAACTGATTCTGGAATATAGTTCTGAAAACAAATGCAATCGATGCCTATTTATTACATTCCTACCATGTGTCAAAGTTTAAGCACTGAGAATTAAAATGAGAATAAACTAGCATAAAATAGCATCTAGATATGGAAGAGATCAAAGACATTATGGAAAATATTATGTACAACTCGATGCCAATAGAGGTTAGCATCAAGATAAAACGAGAATGGAAATATTTTGCAAAGTATAAATTATAAATGATTCAAGAGGAATTTTAAAAAGCTAAACAATTGTTTATCATAAAATAACCAATTGTTAATCATAAATTGTTAATCATAAAATTGTTAATCATAAAATAACCAATATTTGTCAAAAAGTGATTTTCAAAATAGGTTGCAGGCCCGCATCTTTTAACAAACATATTCTAGCTTACTTTTAATGTTGTAGAACTTTATTAAATTAAAAGATATAATTTCCAGGCTCCTGGGTGGCTCAGTTGGTTAAGCTCTGACTCTTGATTTTGGTCAGGTCATGATCTCACAGTTCCTGAGATCCAACCCCGTGTTGGGGTCTGTGCTGATAGGGTGGGGCCTGCTTGGGATTCTCTCTCTTCTCTCTCTCTCTCTCTCTCTCTCTGCCCCTCCCCTGCTGTGCACTTTCTCTGTCTCTCTCAAAATAAAGAAATAAACTTTAAATAAAGAGAGATAATTTTATTTGGCAAGAAAACAGTACAGAAATGTTTAAAGCAATCTCAAATTAACGCATAAATACTGCGCACATCTATTTTTTATTCTACTTATTGGAAGGGAAGCCACAGTTCCTGTTCCTTTGCCCTTTGGTATAGAAGCTTAACATTAGTTTAATGCATCTGCTAAATCAATGCACCACCTACCTTAACCATGAAAGGAGTATATTTTCTGTTGACCAAGTTTAGACTAAATAAATAGACATGAATTGACCCCACATACACCCCTTCTCTTTCTTTGAAATTGGTTTGCCCTTAGAGAGTACACTGTCTGATGTGTTGTCTGCAACAAGCTAACTAGAATATTTTCTGTGCCTTACAGCACCTGTAGTTTCCGGCACCGTCAATGACTACCTGGTGAAGTCTCATTTGGGGACACAGGTTTAGGAAACTCTAAACATTTTATAACACATAAGACATGTCTTTCCAACTACCTTTATTGATAACGAAGGTGGCACTTTATCAGCTTAATGTGTTTTCTCTATTAGTGCTGATATTTATGGGGCTTCATAAAAACCCAACACTTCCTAATACCTTTTAGTTGAAGCTGAAAAGTTTATTTTCACATTTTTCTGGAAGAATAAATATGCCAACTAAATATCAACTAAATCTGAGGAAAATAGAAAGGAGAATATGGCTGCTTTTCTTTATCAGATATTAAAATATATTATAAAGCTCTTATAAATAAAATGTGTTGCTACCAAATGATCAGACCTTTCACATTAGGTGGCATATCAGGTGGCTATGGATAGTTCAGAACCCTTGAAAAGCATCAGGTGGAGGATGAACACGGAAAGTTTCTATGTGCAATTTTCTTTTGCTTTTTTTAAGATCATTCTTATGCTTCATTATAAAAATATCTATTCTGAAGTCCACTTTTAAATATCACAAAATGAATTCAAGATATCAAAAGATTGTGCTTTATATTGTCAGAAGACACCATCTTTGTTGCCCACTACTATCCCTCAGTATAATTGAGAGCAGATAATTGCAATAATATTTATATATTTTATTATTATTTAAAATTTATGTATTTAAATTCAAGTTAGTCAACATACAGTATAGTATTGGTTTCAAAAGTAGAACCCAGGGATTCATCACTTACATATAAAACCCAGTGCTCATCCCAATAAGTGTCCTCCTTAATGCCCATCACACATTAAACCCATCCCCCCACCTTCCTCCCCTGCAGCAACCCTCAGTTTGTTCTCTGTATTTAAGAGGCTCTTCTGGTTTGCTTCCCTCTCTGTTTTTATCTTATTTTTCCTTCCATTCTTATGCTCATCTGTTGTGTTTCTTAAATTCCACATATGAGTGAAATCATATGATATTTGCCTTTCTCTGACTGATTTATTCACTTAGCTTAATACCCTCCAGTTCCACCCATGTTGTTGCAAATGCAAGATTTCATTCTTTTCTAATGGCTGAGTAATATTCCACTGTAGATATATATGACACCTTCTTTATCCATTCATCAGTCAATGGACGTTTGGCTCTTTCCATACTTTGGTCATTGTCAATAGCACTGCTATAAACATTGGGGTGCATGTACCCTTTTAAATCAGTATTTTTGTATCCTTTGGATAAATACCTAGTAGTGCAATTACTGAGTCATAGTGAGTTCTCTTTTTCATTTTTTTGAGGAACCTCCATACTATTATCTAGAGTGGCTGCACCAGTTTGCATTCCCACCAGCAGTGCAAAAGGGTTCTCCTTTCTCCACATCCTTGCCAACATCTGTTGTTTCCTGAGTGGTTCATTGCAGCCATTTTAACAGGTGTGAGGTGACATCTCATTGTGGCTTTGATTCATATTTCCCTGATGATGCCTGATGTTGGACATCTTTTCATGTGTCTGTTAGTCATCTGGATATCTTCTTTGGAAAAGTGTCTATTCATGTCTTCTGCCCATTTCTTCACTGGATTATTTGTTTTTTGGCTGTAAAATTTGACAAGTTACTTATAGATTTTGGATACTGACTCTTTATTTGATATATCATTAGCAAATATCTTCTCCCATTCCATCGGTTGCCTTTTAGTTTTGTTAATTGTTTCCTTTGTTGTGCAGAAGCTTTTTATCTTGATGATGTCCCAAAAGTTCATTTTTGTTCTTATTCCCCCTGCCTCTGTAGACATGTCTAGTAAGAAGTTGCTACAGCCAAGGTCAAAGAGGTTGCTGCCTGTTTTCTCCTGTGGGATTTTGTTGATTTCCTGTCTCACATTCAGGTCTTTCATCCATTTTGAATTTATTTTTGTGTGTGGTGTAAGAAAGTGGTCCATATTCATTCATTCTTCTGCATGTCGCTGTCAGTTTTCCCAACACCATTTGTTGAAGGGATTGTCTTTCTTCCATTGGATACTCTTTCCTGCCTGGTCAAAGATTAGTTGGCCATATATTTGTCGGTCCATTTTTGGGTTCTCTATTCTGTTCCACTGGTCTATGTGTCAGTTTTGGTACCAGTATCATACTGTCTTGATTACAGTCTTATAATATATCTTGAAGCCCACAGTTGTGAGGCCTCCAGCTTTGCCTTTCATTTTCAATGTTACTTTGGCTATTCAGGGTCTTCTCTGGTTCCATACAAATTTCATGTTATCTGCTGTAATAGCAGGTCCACTTTACTAGGACCTGACTGTTTGAATTTCACTTTCCTTTAATGCTGTTTATATATGCACATATCATTTACTTAGGTCCCAGTACATTAGGGACTAATTGTCACATTGAATGGGGCACACTGTTCCTAGAGGGTCCTTACCTTCAAAATTTATAAGCATAATTTCTTTTTGAATCCTGAAATCCACTTCAAGAAATGGGATATAAGCCCAAACCTATGTAAATGACATCATTCAAGCAAATTTACTCAGGATAGGGGAGTATGTTTCAGAAGAGAAAATGCTTTTTAATGAATCACGGGTATGACTAAATTGGAATAGCCAATTGAGATATCACAATAAAATAGAAAACATACTCCTAGATTATCCAATTCAACATTTATTTATTTATTTATTTATTTATTTATTTTTTTTTTTCAACGTTTATTTATTTTTGGGACAGAAAGAGACAGAGCATGAACGGGGGAGGGGCAGAGAGAGAGGGAGACACAGAATCGGAAACAGGCTCCAGGCTCTGAGCCATCAGCCCAGAGCCCCACGCAGGGCTCGAACTCACGGACCGCGAGATCGTGACCTGGCTGAAGTCGGACGCTTAACTGACTGCGCCACCCAGGCGCCCCAACATTTATTTATTTTTGAGACAGAGAGAGACAGAGCATGAACAGGGGAAGGTCAGAGAGAGAGAGGGAGACAGAATCGGAAACAGGCTCCAGGCTCTGAGCTGTCAGCACAGAGCCCGACGCAGGGCTTGAACTCAGGAACCGCGAGAGCATGACCTGAGCTGAAGTCGGACGCTTAACCGACTGAGCACCCAGGCGCCCCAAGATTATTCAATTTTTAAGAACAGGTTATAGTATTGTGTTTTCTCCACCTCTTATTTAGAATTAGGATTGATGAGAAAATGATTAAAATGTGACTAGATGTTGAAATCCTATAATTTGATTAAATTCTGTCTCTTGATCCTAAAATCCTATGTGCCGTTTGGAAAAATAAATAAATCCTGAAGGTTTTTAACATATATTCTAAAATGTTGCAATATTGGAGTTATATATTTAATAAAATATTTATATATTTATGGTGCATGCAAAATTAGCCAAAGAATAAAAGAATAAAATCTGTATAATTCAATGGACTTGTCTTAACAAATTAACCAAAAGACAATAACCAAGTGAAAGACATGACTAAATTCACTATAGTGGTATGAGTACCTAGGGAAGGTGATCATAAAATATTATTTCATAGATCTGATCGGTTGAAATAAATGCCGTTTTAGTTGGAGTGTTTATTCCTCCAAGCACATGTATTAATGGCATGAAGCAAATTAAAATATTAAGCAAAATACATTTGAATATAGTGTCAATTCCCTAAGTATCTTGACTTCATGAAGAAATGTTACTTCTCTATTAACCTTATGTATTAGTCTACTCAGGCTTCTATAACAAAATACCAGAGAAGGTGGCTTAAAAAACAGAAATTTATTTCTCATAGTTGGGAAGACTGAGATCAAGAAGTCCAAAATCAAGTTTCCTGGCTTACAGATGGCTGTCTTCTTGCTGTGTCCTCACGTTTGTTTTGTTTTTGTTTTTGTTTTTGTTTTTGTTTTTCATAAGAACAGGATGGGAGCTCCATCCTCATAACTAATTAGCTCCCAAAGACTCCACTTCCAAATATCATCACGTTAGGGGTTGGGGTTTCAACATATACATTTTGAGGGAACACAATTCAGTCCATAGCACTCTCACGTTGATTTAGTGATAAGACATTACATTATAATTTATTTGAAATCATGTGCAAGTAAAAAAAAAATGTGGGGGTGCCTGGGTGACTCAGTTGGTTGAGCGTCCAACTTTGGCTCAGGTCATGATCTCGCAGTTTGTGAGTTCAAGCTCCACATCGGGCTCTGTGCTGACAGCTCGGAGCCTGAAGCCTGCTTCGGATTCTGTGTCTCCCTCTTTTTCTGCCCCTCCCTCAATCACACTTTGTCTCTCTCTCCTTCAAAAATAAATAAACATTAAAAATTTTTTTAAAAATGTAAACTAGGGGCGCCTGGGTGGCGCAGTCGGTTAAGCGTCCGACTTCAGCCAGGTCACGATCTCGCGGTCCGTGAGTTCGAGCCCCGCGTCGGGCTCTGGGCTGATGGCTCAGAGCCTGGAGCCTGTTTCCGATTCTGTGTCTCCCTCTCTCTCTGCCCCTCCCCTGTTCATGCTCTGTCTCTCTCTGTCCCAAAAATAAATAAATGTTGAAAAAAAAAAAATTAAAAAAAAATAAAAAAAAAAAATAATAAATAAATAAATAAAAATGTAAACTAAATGTTCATATTGTATGTTGGAATAAATACTAACTAGTTAAAATTAAATAATGTTATTATTTTGATTTATTATAAATCTGTTTTCTTTAACTCAAAAATATATCTGCCCATATTCAGCAAATCAATAAGGGATTTTTTCCTAACTAAAGATCTCAAAATGCATTCTCAAATTTGAAAAAAAGGGGTGTCTATTACAAATTGCTTTTATGTCATTTATTCAGAGTCAGAACAGATCTTGCATTTCTACTCTACACAACAGCTCTCCCTTAATTTTTTAATGTATTTCTAAACATACTTTCATCCCATCCCCTACCCCTTCATGCTATAAGATCTATCATTTAATCCAATTCTGCATAATCAGTTAATATTTTCTCCCTTACCTCTTACCAAGCCAGAAATCTAGATATTCCCCAGGAAATACTTTCTTGGGAAAAGTTGGAAAGAAGTTGTCAAGTCCCAGGGTAACTACCATGTGGAAATTCTGGAGCCTCCACTCTCTGTCCTTTGTCAGCAGCCTTATCGAGATTATCGCTGTGGTAGAGGTGTCTAGTTGACTTCCCAATCTCCATTCTCTGTTTCTTCAGTGATCAAAGAATCCACTTTTATTCCAGGTGAAGGACCAGGATTTTATTTTTATTTCATTTTACTTATTCTTCCTAATCTGATGTGGTTCATTTATTTTGTAAAATACAATTCATATGTTGTCCAACTGTCAAATTTCTATCGAGTTTCCCATTACTCGCTCTCACTTTCTCTATTAATCTCTTCATAGATGAGAAGCCAACATTTTGTAGGCCAGCATCATCCAAGGATCACACTTTAAGTAGTACTGTACTATATGATTCCATGCCCTAGCTTCTTACAGCCCACCGTAGTCAGTGAAGCATAGGGATTTATAAGGTGAGACCTCAGAGAAAGTTCCTTAGGAGGAGTACAGACAGCTTGTATGTGTTCTTCTTGCCTTCGCTGTTCCCACTTCCTATCTGCAATGTAGGCCTAGTGGCTGGAGCTCCACGATACCACTGTACCTTGATAAGCTAAGTATAGTGGACACAAAGGTAGGAACCTGAGGCTCTGAAAACACTGTGAGACCCCCAGGTGTATTTTGGACTCCTAGCCCCTGGATTTGGTAAGAAGTTTCCAACTTCTTCCTTATTTAAGCCTCCGTTGTTTCTAACCTCGGGTGCTAGCTGTGAAACATTATGTCTATTTGATATTGACATGTACAAGAAAATGCATTTTAACAATCTGGAAGATAGATAAAATGAGTCTAGAAATTCCACTTGAACAGAAGAGAAAATTAAGAACAGTTCAGTGAAGCTCCAAGCCCAGATTAAGAAGCCTGAGGGTATTCATCAAACTGATTAATTAATCAACAAGTCAGAACAGTAAGGAGCGTTGACTACTAACATAGTCTTCATTTGGGCTAAGTAACTGGAAGCAGAACTATTTGCCTTAGATTAAATAATTGAATGTTAGCCCTGTAACTGAAGAGATAAGAATTATAGGCCACACACATTCCAGGAGAAAAACAAACAGAAAATCCATCCAGATACCATATCTTTCTGTATCCCATAATCCCCAGATAGGATACAAAAAAAAAAAAAAAAAAAAAAGTAATAAAGACAACTAAAATGTAAAGATTAGCAGATAGTTTTGAATGAACACCAAACATTTGAAAAAAAAAAACAACTACTTGAAGGAATGGTAACAAATCAAAACAGAAGCAACACCACCCTCAAAAATCTTTTATAGAGCAAATAGAATTTAAAAATCAGAAAAAATATAATGAACTCCATACATTTCAGAGAATATCACATTAAAAAAAAAGAAGAAGAAGAAGTAGAAGGGTGCCTGCGTGGCTCAGTGGGTTAAGCGTCTGACTCTTGATTGCTGCTCAGGTCATGATCTCATAGTTTGTGGGACTGGGCTCCGTGTCGGGCTGGGTGATGAAAACATGGAGCCTGCTTGGGATTCTCTCTCCCTCTTTCTGCCACTCCCCCACTTATACTTTCTCTAAAAATAAATAAACTTTAAAAAAATTAAAATAAAATAACTAGAGATCATGGAGTTTTGAAGTGCAATTTTGAATTAACTGAACTTCCAGTAAAATATTTTTTTTCACTTATTTAATAAATATTTACTGAATGTCTGCTTCTAAGTTCCAGGTTCCATTTCAGGTAACTGTTGAATTGTATTGTAATTTGGAACAAAACAATACAGAGCTTTGTTTTATATAATTTTATTGCATGTAGGTAGAGACACAGTGAATAAAAAATGGACTGCTACTGTCCTTTCTTTGAAACCTACTTTAAAAAGAAAAAGAAGGAAAAGAATAAACAGAAAAGGAAACTGAATCGTCAGTGAAACTAGGAAATAAAAACAAGCACAAAATAAAATCTATGAAAACAAGGCTGTCCGATGCAGGAAAATTGAACCTGGTTCATGAAGATGTTCAAGAAAACATTTATGCCTTGCAAGGTGTCAGGAAATACACATTGGTCACAAGTAGATGGTACTTTCCACAAAGAATAGCTGTCATCCAAAGAGGAATGGGTGTCGTTTTCTTACAAGCATGTCCCTGAGACTACCTAAAACCTTAGAATGGGAGAAAAAAATAGGCTGAAACTGGAAATATAATGATATGCTGTCTTTGCAAGGAGCAGGCGATCAGGATGATAGCATAAAGAGGAAAAAGTAAGTTAGAATCGGCTCTGCAGTATTACCTTAGGTATATGAATACCATCTTGCTAAATCCAGTGGTTTGTTCTCGATCATCATTTTGGTGGCCATTTCTACTGCATTTGACAAAATAGATAATCATTCCTTGTCGAAATCCTTTCTTTCTTTAGCCGTGGTATATCAAGCACCCTTCATTTTAATCCCACTCCTTTTGTATTTCCTTCTCAGCATCCTTTTCAGTCTCCTCTTTTCCCTACTTCCTAAATAATGGGTTGTCATGTGCTTAATTCACAATTCCTTTCTTTCACTACCAATACTCCCTCCTTAAGTGATGTCATCTGGTCCTATGGTTAGTACCATCTGCATTCTGACAACCCCAGGATTTATCTGCAGCCCTAACTTTTCCCTAAGAATTTGATTAATAAGAATTCCATGCTTAATAACTCTACTAGACTGCCCAACAGTCAGTTAAAATTAAGATGCCCAATGTCCAACAATGAATTCCCAATTCTCAATACTTTCTATGCCCCCATATCCCCTAGGGGGAAAAAATGAAAAGAGTAAGGTAAAAATAAAAGTTCCTGCTGATCCATACAATTGTTTAGGAGAAAATATAGCTGTCATTCCTGAGTCCAATCTATGTTCCATCTCCTTTCCAATAAGGAAGGATAAGTGTTGATAATATTGTTTTTTTTTTTTTAACTCTTAGACCCAACTATTGATGCTAATATTTGGTGGGAGTTTGAAGAGAAAAATGGTTTGGATGGTTTTAAAGTATTTCCCCTAAGATATACTTCTTTACTACAAAGATTAGTAATGTATAGTCCAGAAACAGCAAAGACCATTATAACCAATTGAGTAAGTTTAATATCCCAACTCATAAGATTATCATATTAGTCTCATAAACCCCTTGGTAAGACACATGGACAAAGAAAAAAAAGTACTTAGTATTATTGTCAAAACAGCATAAATTCGTCTCATTTTGATCATGAGAAAATATCAGACAAACCCAAATGGAGGGACATTCTAGAAAATAACCGATAATTCTCCAAAAGTTTCAAGATCATGAAAGAAAAAAAAAAGCTTGAGGAATTATTGAAAATTGGAGGACACGAAGAGAAATAAAAACTAAATGCAACCCTAACACCTATTAGAATAACCAATATCCAGAACACTGACACCAGCAAATGCTGGAAAGAACACGGAGCAACAGGAACTCTCATCCATTGCTGGTGGGAAGGCAAAATGGTACTGACACTTTGGAAGACAATTTGGCAGTTTCTTACAAAACTGAACATATGCTTACAATTTGATCCAGATGTCACACCTCTTGGTATTTACCCTCATGAATTGGTATATATATATATATACACACACACACACACACACACACACACACACAGTATATATATATATATATATATATATATATATATATATATATAAAACACAACACTTATATTTTGATAAGTGTTCAAGTCATGAAATCTTATGTTTCAAACATGAAAACATGTTTTCAATTTGTGTGGACATAAAATGTATCTTTTGTGTTTATAGTAGATGTTTCATGTTTATAGATGTTTATGGTAGCTGTATTCATAATTGCTCAAACATGGAAGTAACCAAGATGTCTTTCAGTAAGTGAATGGATTAATAAACTGGTGTATCTAGACAATGGAATATTATTTATCACTAAAAAGAAATGAGCTATCAAACTATGAAAAAACACAGAAGAAACTTAAATGCATTTCATTAAGTGTGAAAGGTCAATCTGGAAAAGTGACATAATGTGGGATTCCAACAGTCCTTTGCCTTTGGAAAAGGCAAAACTATGGAGATAGCAAAAGATTAATGGTTTCCAGGGGTTAAGGAGGAAGAAGGCATGAATAGAGCATAGAGAATTTTTAGGACCGTGAAACTATTTGATAATACATGTCACTTACATTTGTCAAACCCATAGAATGTACAACACTAAGAGTAAACCTTAGTGTAAACTCTGGACTTTGGGTGATAATGATGTGTCAGTGTAGGTTCATGGACTATATAACAAATGTACTAGTCTAATAAGAAAAGTTGATAATAGGGGAGGTTATCCATGTGTGGGGACGGGGGCATATTAAAACACTGTATTTTCCACATAATTTTTTGTGACCTAAAATTGCTCTAAAAATAAAGTTTCTCATAAATATGGAGAACAAACTGAGGGTTACTGGAGGGTTGTGGGAGGGGGGGATGGGCTAAATGGGTAAGGGGCACTAAGGAATCTACTCCTGAAATCATTGTTGCACTATATGATAACTAATTTGATGTAATTTTTTTTAAAAAATTAAAAAATAAAGTTTCTTAATTAAAAAGTAGGTAAATGTAACACAGTATCCTAGATAGTCTTCTAGAACAAAAAATGGACATTAGTAGAGAAACCAGTAAAATTTGAATAAAGAATGTTATTTCCTGGTTTGACAATATCCTGTTAGTAAGGTGTTAACATTAGTGGATGCTGGGTGAGCAGTAAATAGAAACTCTCTATCCAAAGTTTGCAACATTTCTGTAAGTTTCAAAATAGTTCAAACTAAAAGCTTTCCAAAATATGGACATACTGGTATGGAAGATTTGTGTGGTCTGTGAAGAACTAAACGCCACACTTTTTAAATGTTAGATTTCTCTGGAACTTGTTTTAAGGATAAACTTAGCTGATGAAAGAATTAAAACTTGCTGCATACGATATCCTTGTTTACTGACTCCTGAGAGGGCACAGTTTTCATTTCATGGTAGAAAGGAAGTAGAAACGTGAGGAGAGTTCATGCCTTCTGGGTAGGAAATTGACCAAGGGTAAATAAGGGCCAGCGACTGGGCTTTCCGCAGGTCTAACCCCATGGTAATGTTCTACTACATTTCCCTATTACCAAAGTTCCCTGTACAAAATTATATCTTATCTGTGTCTGGGCTTTCCAGAGACCCCGTAGTCAGAAACATCCCTAATTTCAGCCTAACTGGCCTTCTGATAAATTGGCAAGATTGGAAACTTTTCCTTTCATAGGTGTGAAACACTCTGGTGTCTGAAGCTTCAAATAAAGTACATGCGACTCCCCATTTCCCATCCTTATTCTGAAAATAGAATAAGGGAGTGGACTTCTTGCTTCAGAGTAAATGAAAAGAAGTGAAGTCCCCAAACCCCATTGCCCTCCCATCCAAGCTCTCAGTAACCAGCCCCTCTTTCATGGACAAAGCTCAAATATGAAGTGGAAAGAATTTTAAAGAAAATGCAAAAGATCTTTTAAAAAATAATATCCAATGTACATCTAAATTCAATAGATGGGTGATGGGTATTAAAGAGGGCACCTGCTATGATGAGCCCTGGGTGTTGTATGTAAGTGATAAATCACTAAAGTTTACTTCTTTTTAATTTTTTGACGTTTATTATTGAGAGACAGAGACAGCGCATGAGCAAGGGAGGGGCAGAGAGAGAGGGAGACACAGAATCTGAAATGGGCTCCAGGCTCTGAGCTGTCAGCACAGAATCCAACGCCAGGCTCCAACTCAGGAACCACGGGATCATGACCTGAGCCGAAGTCGGAGGCTAAACTGACTGAGCCACCCAGGGGCCCCACTAAATTTTACTTCTGAGACCAATGTTGCACTGCATATTAGCTAACTGAAGTTTAACTTACAATCATTAAAAATAAAATAAATTCAATAGCAAAAGTGGACTGAAAAATTATTCATTTAAGGCCCACCCATTGGCAATCATTTTATCAATTCATTTTTTCAAATAAGTAAATCCCAGAAAGAAAGTTGACGATCATTTTCTACAGTTTTACACCAACATGTAGATTTTTTAAAAACATTAATATAAAACATACTAGTTTCCAAAGAGAGTTCAGAAGAATATACACATACACATAAACATTTGCGCATATATATACATATGTATACATAAATACGTATATAATTTTTAAACCAAAAATAAACAGTCCAATTGTCCTTATGATGACAAAGGCTATCCATGCTGTGGGAGAATACAAAATTATCTAGAAAAAGTGTACAGAATTATAAAGAATAAGGTTTCTACTAAATCAATGCTAACCAGAGATGTCATTATTTATGAAATCACAAGTGAACAAAGAGCAGACCTAACATGATTTGAAGATAAAAATGCTCTTAATTCAGGTATCTTTTCCCTTTTCTTTTTTCTTTTTTTCTTTTCTTTTTCTTTTCTTTTCTTTTCCTTTCTTTTTCTTTTCTCTTTCTTTCTTTCTTTCTTTCCTTCTTTTTTATTCTCTCAGGATTCTCTCCTGGATATATATAAAAGAGAATATATATATATATATATATATATATATATATATACCCTGCCCGTTCCAGAGGATGAGGGTGGAAAACAGCCACCTGAGTAAAAGGCAGTTTTCACACTTTGGCTATTAGCTGAGAAGAAATTTCCTTGGGGATATTTGTATGCATTTGCCACTAAATTAGATGTCGTGGGCCTTTTTTTTTTTTTTTTTTTAAATTTTTTTTTCAACGTTTTATTTTATTTTTGGGACAGAGAGAGACAGAGCATGAACGGGGGAGGGGCAGAGAGAGAGGGAGACACAGAATCGGAAACAGGCTCCAGGCTCTGAGCCATCAGCCCAGAGCCCCACTCGGGGCTCGAACTCACGGACCGAGTGATCGTGACCTGGCTGAAGTCGGACGCTTAACCGACTGCGCTATCCAGGCGCCCCGGGGCTTTTCATGTCTAAACAGTGTTAAGCTGAAACAGTGTTCAAGGGTAAAATTTAGACTTATCAATTTGAAGATTCTTTCTTCAAGACGTAGTCCAATCTATACTTTGCATTTCGTAAAACACTGCTTGAAGTGGAAATCAATTCTTAAGTTAATTTAAACTCAAAGTTGTTTGCGTATCCAAAAGTCTCAGAGCTTTTTAAAGCATTTCATTATAAGATTCCATTAGGGACAAAAATATACTTATGAAACACAAAGGTTACATATTGAATTTATATATGTCATAAATAAAGCATACTCTGCACATAATATAGAGACGGGAGTAAAATTTAACCAGGCTTTCACCGGTAATGTCGTATCAGTCAGCTATTTGATTAAAGAAATGGAATATTAATAAATTAGTGCAAGCTGCCAGAATGCTTGTCAACCTCCCTACCTCTAGTTCCTTTCTGTCCTCTGAGAATTGTTCACACTTTCCAAATTGTATTTTCCAAAATCAAACCCAAATTTTTTGTTTTTTATTTATTTATTTTGAGAGACAGAGAAGAAGGGGGAGAGAGAGAGAGAGAGAGACAGAGAGACAGAGAGAGAATCCCAAGCAAGCTCCATACTGTCAGCACAGAACACACAGCGCTCGAACCCATTAACTGTGAGATCATGACCTGAGCTGAAACCAAAGGTCGGAAGCTTAACCAGCTGAGCCACCCAGGTGCCCCAAACCCAATTTTTAAAAACACATAACAAAGAAATATATAAATGGCAACCAGAGCTCATTTTGGTAATGTTCTTCCACCCTTGGTCTCCCATAAAAGAGAATTTATTTTAAACTTTAGGGGAATTTAATGAAATGTGAGGAGAGAAAGTGCAGTTCCTTCAAGAGAAACTGTACCTTGAAAGTAGAAAGTATCTATCTCTCTCACTCATGCCCTCATGCTTCGTCTCTACTTCAAGGTCATTTTCTCTAATTCTAGCTACCTTTCTAAAAAAAAAAATTAATGTTCATTTATTTTTGAGAGAGAGAAAGAGAGACAGAGAGAGAGACAGAGCATGAGCGGGGGAGGGACAGAGAGAAGGAGACACAGAATCCAAAGCAGGCTCCAGGCTCTGAGCTGTCAGCAAAGAGCCTGATGTGGGACTCAAACCCACAATGACGAGATCATGACCTGAGCCAAAGTTGGACACTTAACCGACTGAACCACCCAGGAGGCCCATTTTTAAATTTTTTTTAAATGTTTATTTATTTTTTGAGAGAGAGAGAGAGAGACAGAGCATGAGTGGGGGAGGGGCAGAGAGAAAGGGAGACACAGAATCCGAAGCAGGCTCCAGGCTCTGAGTTGTCAGCACAGAACCCAGGAAATTCTATCTTTCTGATTGGTGGGTTTCCCAATGGTTCAAACCCAGATTCTTCATCTTCACAACACCTACTGAGGAGCCTGACAATATTCTTTATTCTCTGACACCTGATTTCATATTCCTAAGGAGAAAATCAAATTTTCCTACGTTGACTCAATTCCTTAACCAAAAGTGGAAGATTCTGAAGGGTACACAGTATCACAAAAGTTTCATGCCTCAAAAAATAAAGAAGGGGAAAACACTATCTAACTCAAATTCATTAAATTAAAAAAAAAATTGTAAAGCATTGTCTTTAATTAACATAAATGCCCAAAGCATCAACAAATTAAGTCCAGAAATATATATATATATATATATATACACATAAAAAGATAGCATATCATGTCCCAAACTGAGGTTTATCTCAGGAGTTGAGAGTTGTTTTAATATTTAGAACCAATCAGTGCAATTCATTACATTAATAGAATAAAGAACAAAAGTATATAATCATCTCAATAGGTGGGGAAAAAGGTTTGGCAAAATTTAGTGCCCATTGATTATTTCTTTTAAAATAAAATTAAAACTATATCTGCAATATGATAAAGGATATTTAGAAAAACATACTGCCAATGTAATATGTAATGGTAAGATATTGACTTTTCTCTTTAAGATAGAAAATGGAGTATGGATGCCTAATCTCACTTCTCATTCAGTATTAAGCTAATGATCCAAATGCAATTAGGTAACAAAAACTAAGATAGGAATTATAAATATTAGAAGGAAAAAAATAAAAACTACTCGTAGTGGATAATTTTATGTGTCCTTTTGGCTGGGTCATGGGGCCCAGATATTTAGTCAAATGTTTTTCTGGGTATTTCTGTGAAAGTGGTTTTAGATGAGATTAACATTTAAATCAGTGGACTTTGAGTAAAGCAAATTGTCCTTTATAATGTGGATGGGCCTCATCCAATCAGTTGAAGGCCTTAATAAAGACCGGCCTCTCTTAAGCAAAAAGAAATTCTGCCAGCTGACCAGTTTATACCTTGAACTACAGCTCTTCCCTGAATCTCCATCTGCCGATCTACCTCATCCGATTTTGTACTTGCCAAGCCTCTGCAACCATGTGAAAAAATTCATTAAAACAAATCTCTCTTAATGTATAAACACCCATCTTGTGGGTTCTGTTTCTCTGGAGAATTGTAGTTAATACGGGTGTTTATACAACAGAAATAAAACTCTGTGTCTAAAAAAGAATACACAAAACTTTTTTGAGTAGCTTTATTTTGAAAAGCCCCAAACTAGAAACAATACATAACTCCACTAAACTGGAAACAACGTATAACTCCATCAACAAGAGGATGGATAATGAAAAGTAGATCAGATGTCACGGATTACTTTCAAAAATATCGGATGAAAGAATCCGTACACAAAAGAGTACATTCTGTAGATCCCATTTAATGAACTTCAAGCACAGGAAATGTTAATTTACAGTGATTGAAATGAGAACAGTTGGTTGCGGGAGCAGAGAGAAGGTGCGCAGGACGCGTAGGAGAAACGAGATTTCTACGTGAAATATTTAAGGTTTATGCATTACACATTATAAACTTTCATTTCATTTAAATAAAAAAGTAAAGACATATGTAAGTAAATGTCTCAACAAACAAACAAACAAACAAACAAATAAGTAATATGGGAGCAGGGTGAAATTTTAAATTATGTGATCGGGTCTGGAAAGACCTCACTAAGAAAGTGACTTTTTTTTTTTTTTTAATTTACATCCAAATTAGTTAGCATACAGTGACTTTTGACAAAGACTTAATGGGCAGAATCAGTGAGCCATGAAGCTCTCTGAAAAAAAGTGTTCTGGTGGAGAGAACAAGTACAAATATGGCAAGGCAGGAATTTGCCTGGCATGTGGGAGGAAGAACGAGGAGACTGGGTGGCCTTGGAAGGGCTAGTGAGTGCACTGGTCATTGTAAGGCCTTGTAAGTTATTTTTCGGGTTTTGCCTTTTATTTTGAGTTTCATGGGGGAGTCCCTGCGGTGGTTTAGGGTAAAACTCACATAGTGCACTCACGTGATGAAAGATAGCTTTGTAAAAACCCTTTGCATTTCGAAAAATTCTTTTCACTTTGGCATACATAAAATTAAACAACAATTTATACATTTGGTGATCTAAATGATGAGCTTTAGTCGAGTCCAACCTCCTTTATCATAGCGCCTACTCGGCAAGCATTAAGGTGGAAATAATTAAAAATATTACTGTAATTCTGCAATTCTGTCACCATTCTTATCAATATTTTTAAACAATATCACGTAAAAAGAAAGTAACGTTATCCTAAAACCCTCACAAGCCCAGATGGTAAGCAGCATAGAAGCTTATTTTGTAAATTGCAAAATCCTCAGTAACATGAATGAGATTTGCATCTGTGCATTTGTCTTGTAGGTACAGATGCAAGTGTTGGGCCAATATAAGCAAAGGAAGTTTGAATTCTTAACGTTGCCCATTGGTCTTCAGTCTTTCCAAACAACATGTAACTAAAATTTGATTCTTTTGGTAAGCTTAGGAATGAAATAGTTCCCAGATATGCGTTTATTTGCAGACTTAGGGACTTTTCAACCCAGTGTGTATAATGCTGAATAATGGCCCCTGCCAGATATCTGCATCCGAATCTGCATCAGAAACTATAAAAATTTGTGTGATTGAGTTAATGATCTTGAGATGGAGATATTATGCTGGATTTTCCAGGGGGGTGGTCCAGGAAAGAGATCAGAGAAGGCACAGAATTCAATGATGGAAGCAGAATGAGATTTGCAGGTGCTATGCCACTGGCTCTGAAGATGGAGGAAGGGGCCATACGCCACAAAATGTAAACAAAGAATCTGGGAAAGAGAATTCGAAAGGATACACTCTTCTCATATCCTTCAGAAAGAGCCCTCTCTTCTGACGCCTTGACTTTGGTCCAATAAAACTGATTGCAGATTCCTGACCTTCAGAACTGTAAGAGAATAAATTCGTGTTGTTCTAAGTCAATAAGTTCATGGCAATTTGTTACAGCAACAAAAGGAAACTAATATATCCACACTGTGAAATAGATATCTACAACTTTTTTTATAGTGTACATCAACAGCTATCAACGAAAAATTGCACCAGATTAAACAAGCGAGGACAGTTTAATTAAAGACTTGTAATAGTGGTCAAAACTGTTTGAATCGGGGACAGAAGCAAAACTCAACTCCACTAAAACAAAAGTCAGGAGAGTTTCTCAGCAATGGGGTGAGTTGGTAAAAACGTGTTGGTCAATGTGCTTAGACTATGTGTGTTTACTAATTGGCTTATACTGAAGTTAATATTCTACCCTCCCAAAGATGCTGGGAGACAGTAGCCCTATCTTTCTTGATTAGTTGTATCTCAAAAGGATGGCTCTCAGAATCTTGAGAAAGACATTCCTGTGTTGTAATCTTGGCAAGAAGCTGGAGGAAGATTTAAATATCAAAGTGCCAGAGAAAGAATTTATAATTGTGAGTTCTCTAAAGTACATGCTCTCAGAAAAAGGATAGTGACCTATAATCAGGAAAAAAGCCTACCTAAAACTTAGTCAAGTTGAGCAGAACATGAGAGCCATCTTGGTCAATTCCTACTAAAAAAATGCTTGGTCAAGGCCAAACCAGATATTTATCTCAGTAGAATTTACCACATATACTAATCATATTTATTCATCCTTTATATTGAAAATCTGGAACTTTTAAAAATTAGGGTAATACATGAATACTTGCCTATTAACAACCACAAAAAAAATCATTTTAAAGAAATAAATTGAATGTGCCACTTTAAAGTCTTAAAACATATATAGAAATCATTTCTGATGGGATGCGCTTTTTGTTGTTTGAGCTATTAGGAAGCAGAACTATTTTACAGTTCTGAAGTTATTCTATGACTATGTTCTCTCTTAAAACAGAAGAGACCTAGGAGTAAGAGAGATGTAAAAAGGCTATGCACAATTAGAAAGAAATGAAAACAAAAGCTTAAATTAAAATACTAGCCGAAGAATATCGATGCTTTTTAGAATAATCCTCAAGTGTGCATATTAATTATCCCAATATTTGTTGAACCAATATTGTGACCCTGAGGAAATAAAATTATAGATAAAAAGTACATGTCCTTAAAATATACACAAACCAACATATGAAAATAAACAAATTGCAAGATAGCCTGATAAGTGACATTTCAGAGATAAGAGTGAGACAACTGTGGGTCACAAAAAATAAAATATCTAGTTCTGCCTCAAGGAATGAAGTAACATTTCACTAAGGAAGTAATATTGGAACTGATTCTTAAAGATGAATAAAAAAACACAAGGTGGAAAGTGGATGGGAAAGCCTTTTCAGGGGAACTAGCTTGTAATGATTCTTAAGATAGAATTAAAGAGCCTTACTTGTCAAGATTATGGAGAGTTCACTTTTGCAAAAGGAAGGCTTTGTTAACAGATAATAGAGATAAAATCAGCGGAAGTAGTTGCAAAAGCAATGGTGGTGAGAGAAGTAAGGATACAAATTGAATATATTAGAATAGAAACAATAGAAATAGCTACCTTTTCCTGAGTGCTACTATGATGTTCTAAGGGCTTTCAACTCTTTATCATATTTAATCATTTGATATATGAAGAAGATTTTATGTCTGTTTTACTGATGAGGAGCCCAAGGTTTAGAGGAGATAGAGAATGGTTTAAAAGACTGAAAAAGCATGTGTGCTGTAAGAAATGTATAGAGTAATCCTTAGTAACATGATACAAATCAGAGATCAATAGCATCGTGTTTATTTTATTTTTATAAGAAAGAGGAGTGATTGGGTCAGTTTTATCTTCTGATAAAACAGTTTCATGGAAATATAGAAGGTAAGACTGGAGAGTTGGCAATGAAAGGAAACTGAGAGACTCCTGGCGAAGTAGCCAGTACAGTGACCTAATTAATAGTTTGCGTGAAAGCTTATATGATTCTTAAGATGAGTTTCAAGTATTATCTATCTTTGGAATCTCAGAACCTCAGCCCAAAGCCAGGCAATGACATTGGATACCTGTTTTGCTGAGTTTAACAGAAATGAATAAATGGACTAAAACAATAAAACATCTGGAGAAGAAGGGAAAATAGTATAACACAACATAAATTATTGTTGAATATCTACTAGGTGGCTCATGCTTACATTAAAAAAAAAATTTTAATCATCAGAGAAATATTTTAAGATTATTAAGTAATCTTGGAGATGATAAAACTAAGCCTCATTATTCATTGAAGGAAAGAATCATCCACCAAATCCACAGTGTCTATAGGCTTGTTGAGGATGGCCTCTGCCAGCTGGGATTGTTCACATGACAGTGGCATCATTTTAAAAGAAAGAGCATAAAAATTGCAAGGGCTCTTGATACTATTCCAGAGCCAGCACATTGTCATTTCTACCAAATTTTGTTGCAGAGAAGTCAACATAGCAGCCAAATTCACAGGAAGGGGGTAATAGGTTCTATCTCTTGATGGGAGAATCTGCAGTTTCATTTGAAAGGGTCCAAATAGAGAAACAAGTGAATATTTGGGGACATTTTTGAAATCAATTGACCAAAATGAGTGAGTCTTAAAGTTCCTCTTTTGGCCCTTGTAGCTCTACAGGGTTAAAATAAACCGAAGTAGAAGACTGAGTATCAGAGTATGATTTTATGTTTAAGGCAAAGTTGGTCTAAAAGTGGTTTTTGAGGCAAAGTTGATCAAAATCTAGGCTCCTACTTATAGGATCCCAAGTACTTCTGTGGGTGGCACCTTATACCAAGATAAGATCTGTTGGGGACCTCTACAATGATACCTAGAAATTTCTGCAATGATAGAGAAATAAATCCACCCAATTTCTCTGCTACATTACTATGATTAAGTTACATACCAAAATGTGGCCAACAAAAGTAACTCCCTACAGCTTCCTCCGGTTTCAAACATTTGCTACAAGTTTCTCCTTGGAACAGCCATGACACAGGACCAAATCTGATGAAAATAAGTCTTCTTTATTTTTCATTTACTCATTCATCTATCTGTTCAACAATGTCTGGATAATAAAATTCAGCAACAAGGAGTTACCTTAGCTTTATGCCATCTAAGTGAGAAGAATGACATTTATGAATCAGGCTGATCACTGTTCAGACATGTGCCCAAAATCTGATACTCAACTTTTATATTGATTATAGTTATTTTTCAGTTTCCTGGCGACAGCGTGAAGGTAGTAACTCTGACAGTGCAATAAAGAGAACAGTCAGAAGAAAGAAGCATTTTTTAGGAATGGTTCGGTGAGAATATTATACGCACTAGAGAAAAAGCCCATAAGAGACATAATGTAAAAGAAGTCAAAATCTGCATAAAGTGCATATTTGGTGGTTCTAGTGAAGACCAAGAGGGTCATCACCAAGAGGAGGAAGCATTAGTATTCAAAAGAAGAAACAACACATTTTTAAAGAGATAAAAAAAAAGTAACAAAACTTGTGTCAGAATCTACAGAAAGTTTTATAAAAGAAAAAAAAAAGGAGGGTTTACTTGAAATAGGTTATCACTGATGCCTGTAAACTCAGTAGTGCAGGTAATGAGCTCATTTTCTGATAAGTGCGATTTGGGAAGAAACAAAGAGGGGTTTGAGTACAGGCAATATGAAAATTTCAAAACAGATTTGTTTGGGGACTGAAAAAAGCCAAGCCAGTGGGCACTGGGGAGCAGTTGAGTCTGGTCAGCATGACTCTTCTGGATCTAGTGAGCTCTCGGCACAGCTGGCTCATCAATAGTGCTAAGCAGTGTCCCCAAACAAGGGTCAAAACAGTTTAGATAACTGCGTAGAAATTTTCTTTTCAGGTAAAATCACTGAAAACACTCTGAGTGTGTTATCATTCAATGTTGCATAAAAGTATCCTGATAATTTACAGTGTAAGTGCATTATGAACACTTTTATTAGTTCTCTTTCTCCCAGCTTGCCTGCAGGTTCCAGTGTGCAAATAACTCTGAGTTAGTTCTATGAAAGTGCATTAAGTCTTTGAGGTTTAATGCGCTAGGGTGGCATTCAGTTCCTCAGAGTGGTAATTTACTAAATAGTAGGGTGGGATGCGATCTTCCTTATCCAAAGGAGTGAACTAGAGCAAAGAATTAAGGGTCACGTCCATATTCAAAAAGCTTAATATAGAACTGCAGCATCCGAGCTAGTGAACATAGGGCAAGAGCACTACATAAAAAAGAAAAGTGAGTTTCCCTTTGATAATATATTATTTCCAATTGGCTAATAAAAAGGAAAATGGCATATAAAAAGCATGCAATTTTTCTAATTAGATCAGCATGATCTCTGCAGTCTTCTCCAAAAGTATTCAATACTTTGGGCTATTTAAATCCATTTAAGCTTGTTTTGAAAGGAACTAAAGGGAAAACATACTTTCAATGGTGTATATAGCTTTCTTTTTATCTAGGACAAAGGAATTCTCTCCTACTTATGGAGCATCTTGTCTACAAGCAACAGGGATTTATTTTGCATCAGTTCAAGCTGTCCTATCTGCCAAAATGATACATGTTCAATGACTTTTAAAACCACTCGAACATCTCCATTCAATTGTGCTCCCCCCACCAGGCTTTTAGAAAAGCAGGAAAATTGTTTTAATATTTTGAAAGGCATCCATTAGGATGACTCCGTTTAAAACACTAAGTGGCTTAATGGTATTTTCAATGCTACACAAAATATTCTAACCATGAAAAAAATTCAGCTAACTACCAATATATAGGAGCTCATTAACTTTAAAAGCTATGAACTGCATATAGGAATCTAGTGTAGCAGCTAGGAAATGTCTGAGTAGTTAGTACACATTCCTTTATTTATTTATTTTTAATTTAAATGTAAATTTAATAGAACACAATATTCTAAGCACCTAATTGAAAGATAATTTTACTGGAATAAGGAGAGTATATGAAACAGAACTGAACTGTTAAAAGTTTCAGCACAGATGTAATATAAAACCTTTGTGCAAACTTACTATGTCTAAGAAAACATTTCAGTTGAATTGCTTTGAGGTGCTAAATTAAACATACACTAGTCAGGTTTATAGGGGGATATTGATGGGTAAGGTGAAATTTCCACAAGGGATGTTACAAGTAGATGTGGCTTTGAATGTGTAGGTTCCAGAGACGTTGTTTCTATCAATCCCCCAAAGAGGCTAAAGCACAAATAACAACACGAGGGATCTGTAATGGGAGCAAAGATTGGACTCAGAGGAAGTAACTTCCTAAAATCTGGCTCTTTTTGATCGTAAAGCTTTCTAAGAAGAGAATATTTTCTAAGATACTTATTTACTTTGAAAGATAAATAACGTAAGTATGCTACTTGTCTTGACTTGTTTCTCCCAAAGATACTGATGCCTTTACATCAAACAATGCTAATACCAAATTCTATTCACAGGTAGTATTTTAAAAAAGAAAGCTTTGATCTAGCTTTTGAGTAGAATTATAAGTACATCAGACTACCAAATTGCATACATTTATTTTAAGGTCATCAAAATCATATATATTCAATTTACACGCTCATACATGTGAAAACAGATGCTGAGAAATCCACAAGGGAAAACAAAGCAAAACAGAACAGAACATTTACATAGTTTCCGTTTGTCATTTCAGTGCAGAAAAAAGGCAATAATCACAGCTTTTGGAAGTAAAGTATTGTTAGTGTTGATTGTTCTGTGTTAGTTTCATATAAAGCAAAGAAAAACTCATTTCAATAAATAGTATTCAAAAACTGATTTATGAGAAAATTTCAGCTTTTAGATTGACATTTTTACTTAGGCTGCTACATCTTATATCAGGACAAATGAACAGTTTAAAATGGAGATTCTTTTCAAATAAAAATTTAAAAAATAAAATAAAATGGAGATTCTTTCCATTATCATAAATCTGTGAGACCATATACATCAACTATAGTGTGAGTGAATAGCCCAAAAGAAAAAGAAGCAGCAAAGCATAAGGGTACAATACTGAAAATAAAGTGCTCAAGAAAGGAAAATTTATTGTTAGCATTGAAGTCCCAATATAGGTTGAATAAAAGCACTAAATGAAGTTTTCTTCTATTTTCAGTAACCATTCTGTTTTCTTCTTCCTTTCTTGGAATTATAAGCAACGTGGAATAGTAAGTGTTCGTGGCAACAAGTCTAGACTCAATGAGTTATGCAATTAAGATCTGAAAACCCCTGAAGATTCAAGAATTGAAATGGTGGGAACAAGTGTCTAAAGGCTGGAATTGGTCCCTAATCAATGTCAATTCAAATCATGTCCAAATACAGTTTTGAAAATTGTAATCTTTCCACATGGTAGTCCAATGTACATATTGACCATTTAATCCTGATAATCAATGCTGTTATGGTAACAACTGTTGAGTAAGCCATAATTACAGAAATACATTTTGGCCAAGACATTAAACATACAAACGTAAGGAATGCCTGGGTGTCATAGTCATTTAAGCGTCCAACTCTTGATTTCAGCTCAGGTCATGATTTTGCAGTTTGTGACATTGAGCCCCACATCAGGCTCTGTGCTGACAGCAAGGAGCCTGCTTGATATTCTCTCTCGTCTTCTTTCTCTGCCTTGCCTCAACTTGTTTACATGCACTTGCACACACACACCACACACACACACACACTCTCTCTCTCTGTCTCTGTCAAAAGTAAACATTTAAAAAACATACAAATATTAAACACAAATATTTCTCATCTGTTGCAAAAATGATGGTGAGGGGAAATGAGAAAGGAAGTGCTTTCACAGGAGGTGCTATGCCATCCGGTGTTGGGATATCTACTTTTATCCAGGACAATGATCAAATAGGGTATTTTTACAAAAAGAACAAAAGAACAGAGGCTTGCATCAATGTCTAATGCTGTTTGTGATGTTGTACTATAGTTTTGCAAAATGTTACCACTGGAGAAAATAGGCCAATGGGTACAGAGCTCTCTCTGTATTATCTTTGCAACTTCATCTAAATCTTGAATTCTCCAGGGGCACCTGGGTGGCTCAGTTGGTTAAGCATTCAACTTCAGCTCAGGTCATGATCTCACAGCTCATGAGTTTGAGCCCCACAATGGGCGCTGTGCTGACAGTTCAGAGCCTGGAGCCTGCTTTGGATTCTGTGTCTCCCTCTCTCTCTCTGCCCCTCCGCCACTCGTGCTTCTCTCTCTTTCTCTCTCTCTCTCTCTCTCTCTCAAAAATAAACACTATTTTTTTTAATCTTGAATTCCCTAGTGAAAATTTAATTAAAAATGTAAGTTTTCCTGAAAATGGAGTTCACCACAGTGCATCAAACAAAATGCTGACGGGGCAAAGAATGCAGAGCTAAGTCAAAAAATATCTGAAAATCTAGAGGAAAAATCTGCTACATGCCTACTTTGAAATCTAGTGTGTTATTAGATGGAAAATAATGAATCCATATCACTTTTATATTCCATATACAAAAATAAACTCAGAATGAATAAAAACCTAAATGTGAAGCATGGAATGATAAAACTCCTAGAAGAAAACATAGGCAATAATTTCTTTGACATCAGCCACAGAAACATTTTCCTACCTATCCTCAGGCAAGGGAAACCAAAGCAAATATGTAAGTGATGAATCACTGGGTTCTACTCCTGAAGCCAACACTTCACTGTATGCTAACTAACTTGAATTTAAATAAATAAATTTTAAAAATGAACTATTAAGACTTCATCGAGATAAAAATCCTCTCCACAGCAAAAGAAACTATCAACAAAACAAAAAGGCAACCTATCGAATGGTAGAAGATACTTGCAAATGATAAGGGATAGTATCCAAAATATATAAAGAACTTACACAACTCCACACCAAAAACCCACAAATAATCTAATTAAAAAATGGGCAGAGTACCTACATAGACACTTTTTGCAAAGAAGACATAGGTGTCCAACAGACACATGAAAAGATGCTCAACATCACTCATCATCAGGGAAACACAAATCAAAACAGCAATGAGATATCACCTTACACCTTTAAGAATGGCTAGAATCAACTATCAAGGGTTGGTGAGAATCTAGAGAAAAAGGAAACCTCATGCAATATTGGTGGAAATGTAAATTGATGCAGCCACTGGAAAAGAGTACAGAAGTTCCTCAAAAATTAAAAATAGAAAACCACATGATGCAATAATTCCACTAATGAGTATTTACCCAAAGAAAACAAAAACACGAATATGAAAACATATATGCACCACTATGTTTACAGCAGCAATTTTAACAACAGCCAAGATATGGAAGCAGCCCAAGTGTCGACTGATAGAATGGATAAAGAAGTGGTAATATATGTATACAATGAAATATTACTCAGCCATAAAAAAGATGGGAACTTGCCATTTGTGACAACATGGATGGACCTAGAAGGTATTATGCTAAGTGAAATAAATCAAAAAACGACAAATACCATATGATTTCACTTATATGTAGAATCTAAAAAACAAACAAATGAATAAGCCAACCAACCAAACAAACAGAAAGCAGAAACAGACCCATAAATACCGGGAAAAAACTGATGGGAGCCAGGGGGGAGAGGGTAGAGTGATGGACAAAATGGGTGAAGTGGAGTGAGAGATACAGGATCCCAGTTATAGAATAAGTCTCGGGGTTGAAAAAAATGTTAGCATAGGGAATACAGTCAATGGCACTGTAATAGCATTGTATGATGACAGATTGTAGCCACACATGTGGTGAGCATAGCATAATGTATAGACTTATAGAATCATTATGTTGTACATCTGAGATGAATGTAACATTATGTGCCAAGTACAGTTCAATAAAAAACATGTATAGCATATTAATAGTAAATTTGTGGTGTGGTAAGGACAACAGGTCAAGAAACATTCCCATTGAAAAGATATTTTGTTATTCATGGTTCCCAAGAAGAAGAAGCACCCAAGGCCATGGTTTGGATGGGATGGGGAGACATGAAGAAGCACTGAGGTCCATCAGGAGGGAGGGAGAGTGGGATGGATCTTAGACAAGAGGGTTTTTTTTTTTAATTTCCTTGGAAGGAATGGACACTGCAGGTTACACAGATTTAGGATTGGCTAGCCTGAATAATTGCAGCAGGCTCTGGGACATAGTGGCTATCCCTAGTTGTCTGGTACCTGGCCCTGGGGTAACTAGGAGAGGTGGATAGTGGCCCAGGGAAAGCCCAGTAAAGGAAGTGGTTGCTATATGGGTTCCAGATTGATTGGTTTGTACCTGAAAAGCACACCTCTTGGAGGATTCCCTCTGAGGGAACAGGGGGTGAGGAGAGAGGCAAGAGGGCAAGGCAAAGTGGCTCAGTTATACTATGAGGTGTCTGGAACAAGAAATATCCAGCATACACACGTAGGGCAGATGTTAAAACATCAAATTTATAAAAGCTCGAAACACTGTTAATGTAACATCTCAGTACCGAAACAAAAGTTTTCCCAGAAGCATATAATGTAGGCAGCCAGCATGTGCCCGCCAACATAATAGACAGAGGCAGACTCCTTTAAAATGATTTGATCATTTCTGTATTTTGAGTGGAAATGTGAGGCATTCACAGAGGCAAAATTTAGGTAGTTTTACTAATAGTTGCAGAACACTTGGCTGAATGTATTCATTTACGTGAATTTGTCCAGGTAATTGGTCTGTGGATGAATAATGTGAGGTTTATTTCCATCACATCACTTACAAATTAGTATTCTTTTATTTGCCTGATTTACAGAAAAATATGTATATAATATATTTAGAAATTCAATGAACCTAAAAGAATTATTAATGCAAATATTAAATGTGGTGGGGATAGAAGGCATCGTGAAGGAGAAGGCTGAGCTGCATAACCCATTAGCATCACCCAAGCACAGATGCTTCATTCCTCCGGTAGCATGTTTATGAGCCTTTGGAATGTATTCATTTTTTTTTTCATATAATCTCCACGGTTTCGCAGAACTCCATTGCACAATCTGGTTTCTTTCCGCTCGTATACCCACACAAAATTCCATTAGTGGAATGGGAAGCTTGTTCCTTCCCCTAGACTGCTCCCAAGAAAAACTTGCACTTGGTCTTAAAGATAGGGAGAAAAGTCCTGGTAGCCTCACTCAGCCATATGCCATCCATCTTCCTAAAGGCCCATGAAACTCCAAGTTTCTCAGAGAGGGTTTTAGGTTTTATAACCTGCTGTCTAGCTGAGGCAAACATATTATTCAGACCTATGAAACACCAATGGGAAAAGGGATTTTAATTATTTGACAATTGCTATTTTTTTTCATACTGTCTCCGATAGTACTCCTTAGGTCTTTTGGTTTTTGTTTGTGGTCAAATCATATGGCCCCAAAGTCAAATCATGACTCTCCCATTCAACTATCTTTGTTTACTTTAGACAAGGTCATGAACTGTTGATCCACGGTCTGTGTGGTAGGTAGAAACATCAATATCGGTGAATGATAGTTTTTGTGAAGATTAAAACACTTACTATGGGGAAATCACCAAGCATAGTACCTGACAAATACTAAGTGCTAAAAATTTAGTTATTATGGCTGTGATTATCTAAACAGTGTAGATACTTTACATGTGGTGCTTGGCTATTTTGTTTCTATTTCAGACTTGCTATGACATTAATGATGAAAAATAAAAAAAAAAGTAGTAAATATACTAAAAAGCCAGCATGAGGAAACAAAGACACATGAAGTGTTTGAGATTTTTCCTCTCTAGAACAACATAAAAAGAAATAAAATACAGACAAGCTAAGAGGAATTACTATTTCCTAAGGCATTTCAGCTAAGTATTCTCACAAATTTCTTAGAGAAAATGAGCAAAACATTTCTACTAGAATCCACTGCACACCCTTTAGCACGTTTGCATACATTGTGCTTACCTTTCTACACAACATGATTAGAAATAGTCATTTCAACAAAGCATTTTGGTCTTTTTACAGAATCTCGATGTTATTTGAGATGGCAAAGTAGAACCAGGCCTCAATAACACTCTTTGCCTACACCTATCAACTGACATGATGAAGAAAGAAACACAAAGAAATCAAGAATAAAAGGTAACTGATCAATAAGTAAATGGATAAGATAGTTTTCTGAAATTTTGTGCGGCTTGGCAAACTTCAGCTTTATACAGCTCCAGCCAACACTGTATCTGTCTTCACACGAACACTAAAAATTATAATTGGATTCTGAAAAATTGGCCAGTAATTGCTTTATTGAAGAATCATACAAATAGCAGTCCCAGGAGAACACAATGAAATTTCAATGGAAAAAGTAGCCTCACTGTAAACAGAATAAAATAAAATAAAGTTAAACTAAATTAAAAAAATGCTAGTCTTAGACATGTTGGGAATTCCCTGCTTGGAGGAAAGCAAGAGATAAAAAACAGAAGGACCATTAACACCCAGAGCTCATTATCTCCACCGTGAAATAGAAATATAGGGACACAGTAAACAAATGAGCAAATAACTGAGGCAAACAGGAGGCAGAAAGAAAGGCGTGCTGAGGGTTCCTTATGAGCATCCCTTCTTTACATCAGCTCTTAACAAAGGCAGCAAAATGACCTTCTTTTAGAAAGTTCCCACAGGGACGGAGGAGAGAGAATGAGAATTCAAATTACGTGGAGTCTTTGCAGAGGCATCACCGTGTTGGAGGAACCACTTGAAGCCCAAGGGTATCCCAGACAACACGAGGCAAGGACAATATAATACCAAAAAAAGGACAAATTTTCCAACAAATATGTTATTCAAATAAAAGTGGCATGAATTCTTAGGATTATAGCATCTATGTGCATTTCTTCATACTCAGAAAACAAACATACAAATGAAAAGAAAACAAAACAAAAAGCACTACTCAAGGAAGGCATCCTGTCAGCCAAATGTAAAGGATTATCTCAGTTGGAAGTCAGGGAGGAAGTGTCAAATCCATGTTCCAGACAGTCTATGGCTAATCAAGTGCCAAAGGAGACAGGCAGTGATCAATTTGCAGTTTAAAATCTTGATAATGTAGGGGCGCCTGGGTGGCGCAGTCGGTTAAGCGTCCGACTTCAGCCAGGTCACGATCTCGCGGTCCGTGAGTTCGAGCCCCGCGTCAGGCTCTGGGCTGATGGCTCGGAGCCTGGAGCCTGTTTCCGATTCTGTGTCTCCCTCTCTCTCTGCCCCTCCCCCATTCATGCTCTGTCTCTGTCTGTCCCATAAATAAATAAAAACGTCGAAAAAAAAATTAAAAAAAAAATAAAATCTTGATAATGTAAAAATTAAAATGTAAGAAAAAATGAGAGGTAAAGGTGAAGAAAAATGTGAATCAATGTAGTTGTATTCTAATATGCCTGTAATGATGTTCCCTAAGTCTCACCTCAACTGACTTTTTTTTAAATTTTTTTTTTTTAACGTTTATTTGTTTTTGAGACAGAGAGAGAGAGACAGAGAATGAATGGGGGAGGGCCAGAGAGAGGGAGACACAGAATCTGAAACAGGCTTCAGGCTCTGAGCTGTCAGCACAGAGCCCGACGTGGGGCTTGAACTCACAGACCCACGAGATCATGACCTGAGCCGAAGTCGGCCGCTTAACCGACTGAGCCACCCAGGGGCCCCTCAACTAACTTTTAAAATGAGGATATTAATTGTTTCACATGTCCAGAATTCCAGAGTTACATGAAGCCCCCAAACAGGTACATCAGCACCTTAAAAACGTCACTAAAGACCTAGGAGTTTTTGGCACTCTCTTTTATAATCATTAGCATTGGTTTCCTTCTAAGTCTGCTCATGCTTATACTTGTAAGTGAGCTGTGAGGAGTTACCCAAGTCACATGCCTCCCTCCCACCCCTCGCGTTTGACAGGAGAGAGTCAGAGCAAACCTCCCCCATAAGCACAATATATAAATCCTTTCTTTCAATAAGATTGGGGTGGCATAACTCACCTGCTTGCTATTAAGCTAACACCATTGGAAGAAAAGGTATTGTTAATTGACATGTGTGGACTAAGAACGTTCAATGCCTGAGTCCAAACACAGCAATCTCTGTGGCATATTGTTGTGTGGGACAAGGGTATATATTTGTACAAAACACAGGCCTGTTGGGAAGGCAGAAGGTACGAGGGAATGGAGAAGGCAGATTGATGCTGGGAAGGAAACTAACATTTTCAAGAGAAGAGGATAAAAGATGGATAAACTGGCAAATAGATTTAAGTATATGATTTAAAGTCATACGTACACTAACCAGATAAGTTTTAATCAGAAAGAAAATGCTAACAAAATGGAAAGTTGAGGAAGGAATGAAAGTAATAGGAAATATTAGTATTTTAGCATTTCCATTCTTCAAAGTTTTAAATTAATATCAGTGAAAACTGTGCAATCAACTGTGTTAAGTAAAATATAATGTTAATTTTGATAAAGTTCAGAAGATAGCAATTGAATTAAATTACAATGAAAGTAGACCAATCCATACTATCAGAAGGTAAATACATGAATAGAGAAATCAAAAGCATAATCAAAATGAAAAAAAAAACTTTAAAAAAAGAGGATTTTTTTAATGTTTATTTATTTTTGAAAGAGAGAGAAACAGAGTGTGAGCAGGGGAGGGGCAGAAACAGAAGAAGACACAGAATCTGAAAAGGCTCCAGGCTCTGAGCTGTCAGCACAGAGCCCAATGTGGGACTCAAACTCATGATCTGAGCCAAAGTTGGATGTTTAACTGACTGAGCCACCCAGGTGCCCCCAAAGAGGAAATTTTTAAAGGCTATAATATATGGTGAAATAAATAATATAATAATGAATACCTGATGTGAGTTAATTTTATGTGTCAACTTGACTGGGCTAAGGGATGACCAGATAGGTGGTAAAACGTTATTTCTAGACATGTCTGAGTTTCCAGAAGAAATTAACATTTGAATTGGTAGACTGAGTAAAGAGGGGCCTCACTAATTCAGGTGGGTAACATCCAATTCATTAAGGGTCGGAATAGAACAAGAGACAGAGGAAGGGCAAATTTACTCTATGCTCAAGTTGAGATAATCCATTTCTATGCTCAGACAACTACACTCCTGATACTCAGACCTTTGAATTTGATCTGGGCCTCACACTCTCTGCTTCCCTGGTTCTCAAACCTTCAGACTTGGACTGAATTACACCACTAGTTTTCTGACTTTTTGAGCGTGCAGAAAGCAATTTGTGGGACTTCTTGGGCTTCATAATCATGTAAGTCAATTCCTACAACAAATCTCCATATAGTATATCTATATATCTACCTATATATCTATATCAGTCCTATTTTTCTGGAGGATTCTGATTTACTATTTCAACAATTAATAACTATTAACTGTTCTCACCTGGTTAAAAGAGTGTCACAGATATTCACACACACACAAAAACAAGCCAGAAAAGACAAGAATGCATCTTTTTGCTATAAGAAATATGCATAAAGCAGAGAAAATAAACAGGAAGATACTGCAAAGAGAATTGCCAAGCAAATACTAACAGATTTCAGACAGAGTTATGAAATTAATGTCAAACTTTAATCTGTTTAAAGTGTTAAAAGACACAAAAAGATTCACTCTATAGTAATGAAAGATTCAGTTCAGAATGTGCCTAACTGTCATAAATGCATAAACATAATATTTAATCAATAAAATTCATAAAGCATAAATCACAGAAATGCAAGATTAACTGAATATGACAGAAAAGAAATAATGGGAAAATGCACATTATAACTGTCACCTCATGAGAAATCAGGATGTTAAAAATAAATAAAGATCACAGTATATCCAAAATTAACTCAAAATGGGTCAAACATCTAAATGTAAGAGCTAGTCTGGGAAAAATTTTTTAATATAATTCACTGTCAAGTTAGCTAACATATTGTATACAGTATGGTCTTGGTTTTTGGGGGTAGATTCCCGTGATTCATCGCTTACATACAACACCTGGTGCTCATCCCAGCAAGTGCCCTCCTCAATGCCTATCACCCATTTCCCTCCGCTGTCCCCCCATCAACCCTCAGTGTGTTCTCTGTATTTGAGAGTCTCTTAGGGTTTGCCTCCACGTCTGTTTGAAATTGCTTTCCCCCTTCCCTCCCCCCATGGTCTCCTGTTAAGTTTCTCTAGTTCCACAGATGAGTGAAAACATACGACATCTGTCTTTCTCTGGCTGAAATAAGTCAGTCTGGGAAAAAAAAAATAATAATGTTTATTTATTTATTTTTGAAAGAGAGAGTGGGGAAGGGACCGAGAGAGAGGGAGACAGAAAAATCCCAAGAAGGCTCCACGCTGTCAGTGCAGAGCCCAATCCAGGGCCCGATCTCATGAACCACCAGACCATTGCCTAAGCAGAAATCAAGTGTCAGACACTTAACCGACTGAGCCACCCAAGTGCCCCAGGAAAATATTTTTTAAATGGAAGACAAAGGAGTATAAAATATATAAAAAACTATCCACGTGGCTTCGGGGCTCAGTTCTTTGGGTACAAACCTAACTGAGCGGTACCAGCAAGTGTAAAGTTGCTTCCTGGAAAGAACAGCCTGGGTGTCGAGACTCTTCTGCAAGAATCCTGCTACATTACCTGGGGACTCTTGTCCAGGATTCGGAGACGGTGTGTTTCCACTTCCTTTGCCACCAGGGATGCAAACCTTGGGGCGCACGGAGAGGCAGTCTGGGCTGACACCAGAGGACCGCTTGATCCCCAGGAGACTAGCCCTCCCGGCATGCTGGGGCGAGGACTCTATGCTCCAGTGGAACCCGGGAACCCAGGAGGCCCGGGAACCAGCTTAAGGAGTGCCCGTCAGATGGGTAAGAACCGGGTTCATTTTCACAGACCTGCTTGGAAGAGGCCGAAGGGGAGCCTGATAACCTCGCGGAGGTGCACTAGTAGTTCCACAAGGGACAAGGAGCAGAGCTGCAACTCTAAGGCTTTGGGCGCTGGGCACTGGGTGGCAGGTTGGAGTCGCCATGTGACTGTGTATGGGGACCCGTGCCTCGTTCATCTCCTGGATCCACAACTATGATAATGACAGCCAACTGTCTCTGGTTCTGCTACCTCAGAACAGGGACTTTAAGGAATATTCCCGAGCAGCTGTCGAAACTCTTTTTTGAAGGTTCCCTGTCTTCTCTGGACTGACACGGACTACCTGATTCCACTTGTGGAAGATGAAACAAAAGAAACCTGGAGTCTGTTCCTCTGAGTTGACAAGATTTAAAGCTAGGCCTTCTGCTGACGCCTCTCCTCTTCCGCCTTCCTCCCGCCCCTCCTTTTCTGCACCACCTGGGGCGCAGCCTTCAGTAACTGACTCCTCAATGCCTCAGGCACCATCAGCTCCTCCCACCCTAGATGTTGAGGCGTGAAGACCGCCCACGATGTCCTCCGCGAAGGTTCCAGGTAAAAAATAACCATGGGGAACAAATTGTCTAATGTGGACCCAAGTAAAACATATTCAGTGTTTAAGTTCATTTAAGTTGGTTTGAGAGAGACAATGTCTATCAACATTAAACATTTATTCTACCTAGATTGGCCGAAGGTCAATAAGCTCATGTTATCTCTGTTCCAATTGGTTAACAAAAGGATGACTCTAAATTTTTTTTTAATGTTTTTATTTATTTTTGAGACAGAGAGAGACAGAGCATGAGCAGGGGAGGGGCAGAGAGAGAGGGAGACACAGAATCTGAAGCGGGCTCCAGGCTCTGCGCTGCCAGCACAGAGCCCAACGGGGGTGGGGGGCTGGAACTCACGGACTGTGAGATCATGACCTGATCGGAAGTTGGACGCTGAACTGACAGAGCCGCCCAGGCACCGCAACAAAAGGATGACTTAAAGTGATGGTTAATTTTGTCTGTCTCAAAGTTTTCATGGGTAATTGTTAAATTAGCTTTCAAAGTCTTTGGTAAAAGACTTTAATACTGAAATGTTAAAGTTTTGCTTGCATGATAAATTGAGATTGAATTCATTGGATATCTAATGAGATAAGAGGCTAAAGAACTAATTGCTAGCTGTAGGTTTTTGCTTCTGACTTGTGGCAAAAAACTAAGGATATTTGGAACTGTGGAAAAACATGCTTTGTGCTTAATGGATTCTAAGTTTGCCATCAAAAAAAAAATTCTGATGTAACATAGAATTTACAATTGGTTACTACTTAGATTTCACTGGAGACTAAGGTTTCTAAGAGTTAAAATTCTGCTAACTATAGCTAAAACTGATAAAAATTTTAAAAAAGCAACTCTGTATGTAGAAAATTAGGAGATATGAGAGAAAGATATAAGAAATGAAAAAATATTTTTTTGAAGGTAAAAGAAAGTAATTTTGTCATAAATGAGACTGGTTTTTGGAGGGAAATGGCTTGGGGCAAAATCTAAATGCAAAGAAAAGTTGTAGAAGTTTCTTGAAGGAAAATCTTTAAAAAGAAATTTTATATGTGGTCAGGATGGACTAAGGTTAAAACAAGTGGATTTTAAAAGCACACTGGGTTAAAATTAAAATTCCTCCTCCTTTGATCCAAAGGCTGGGAAAATGATGTCAATACCCTTGGTGCCAGCCTCCAAATCCTCCACATTTGTGTTGTTCCTGTTTAGCAGAGGAATGGATGCCTCTACCATATGAGGGAGGGATGATATATGAAGGGCTTTTACTAAGGTACATGGGAGCCATTTTACTAAACTTAGCCGATTGTATGCCAGAAATGGATATCCACATGGCTGCAACATATTCCTGTGGGCATTGTTGAAAAAGGCAGGGGAATAGACCTTGACTTGGCCCTTTAACTCCCTCCCTCAATAGCCAATGGTCAATATGTAAGTTACTGTTGGGCCAAAATAAAATTAGTGAATCCTACAACAACCAGAAATGTCCTGCTTGGTCACAGTCTGTACCCCCAAGATCCTGCAGGGGGTAAACAGAAGAGTAAGAAAACAACAACAACAACAACAGGAAAGACCAGGCCAGCTCTTGGAGGTAGGGTCAAGCCTGGGTGAGAATGACTACTCCCAGCACCTCACGAGACTGACAAGGCTTTTGACTGCCAGTCTCATAGCCAGCCAAAATGAGGGGCCAGGAGATGAGGTTTCTCCTGGCAGACTATAGGAAATTGAGATAAGGGACAACTTTCTTCCTTTTTCCTATAGATGGGTATCTCCCCAACCAAGGCCATTACTCCTTTGGAATGCATTATGATTCATTTTCTTTTGTACAAAGGCTTGGCCCCAAAACAAATTGGAAGAGGGAAACTGGCCTCCAGAGGAAATTATCAATGACAACACTATCCTACAATTGGATGTGTTTTGCAAACATGAAGGGAAATGGGGAGAATTCCCCTATGCTCATTGTTTTTGGGCCTTAAGAAAAAAATTGAGATACATGTAAGCAATATAAGGTGGAGCCTAATTTAATGGCAACCCTTTCTAAAAAGTCCAGCAATCAGGAGGGGAAACAATTAAGGGCCCCTTACCTGTGTTCAAAACAGACCTAGAGAAGGAGGAAGGGAAGTCTGCCACCTCAATTGACCTCTTCCTCCTCAGGCCTATATCTATCTATATCTATATCTATATCTATATCTATATCTATATCTATCTACATCTATATCATCTATATCTATATCTATATCTATATCTATATCATCTATATCTATCTATCTGTCTATCTATCATCTATCTATCTATCTATCTATCTAAAACACAATTCTGCTCCCTGCTAACCACCTTATCCAGGCCCTCCCTCTAATGTAACAGGCATGTTTCCCTTACAAGAAGCTAGGATGCCAGAACAAAAAACCTTTACATTACAAGGTTGAAGACAGATAAAAGGAGATCTAGGTAAATCTTCTGATCGGATAAGTATATAAATGGGCTTTTCAGAATATTGCATGTTTTTTGAGTTGACCTGGAAAGATATAATGCTTTTGTTCAATCGGACTGTTAATGAGACAGATGTTTTGAAAAAAAGAAAATTAAGGAAATCTAAGATTTAGCCCTTAAATGATGCTAAATTAGCCATCGTTTTACAAACACACGATAAAAACCTAATGGCCTTCCTGGAGAGGTTGAGGCAGGCTCTCATTAAATATATGGCTATCTCCCCTACTACCCCTAAAGCTGAGATGATTTTAAAGGACAAATTTGTCTTTCAATAGATAGATACTCAATTTCAATAGATAGATATTCAAAGAAAATGCAAAAATTGGCTGTTGGCCTTGAAGGGATCCTGGAGGAGCTCTTATGAGCTGCCAATTGGGTATATTACAAACAAAACAGAAAAGGAGGCTTAAAAAAAAAAATCAGAGGCCTTAGTTGTGGCCTTATGTACCATGTCAGACCGGACTTCCCAAGGTCCTGGCCCCAAGTTTATATGGCCACTTATATGGTCATTGAGAGCACTAAAATGAGAACATCTTCAGAGTGGACAACCAAAATGAAAACCCCATAAGCCACGCCCCTTATGTGGAGCCAATCACTGGAGACCTGAATGCCCTCAAGGATCTCTATGCGTGAAGGCTCAGATAACCACTCTCCCTGGAAGAGACTAACCTGGGCCTCGGGCTCTCACGGTGGCTCCCCCAAAACAACCATCAGAAACCCAGAACCTTGGGTGACTCTAAATATGGAAGGAAAACTGGTTGATTTCCTTCCTGACACGGAGCTACCTTTTCTGTCCTCCTTTCCACCCCAGGCCAACTATCCAAACACAGCATGACGATTGGAGGCATCTTTGGAAAACTTCTAACTAAATTTTTCTCTCAGCCCCTGGGGTGTATATGGGGAAACCTATTTTTTTCTCCTTTCCTGGTAATGCCAGAGAGCCTTATTCTCTTGCTAGAAAGGGACATTATAAGTGAATTAGAGACTATGGTGCTACTAACTCCAGGACAGATAAACAATTATGTGAGTTTTTGAAAATTACTGGGTATTGTAGGCTATAGATACCAGGGTTCAGGAAAATAGTTTGCTGCTATATCATTTTTTTTCAATTTTATTTTTTATTTTTTTTAAATTTACATCCAAATTAGTTAGCAGACAGTACAACAATGATTTCAGGAGTAGATTCCTTAGTGCCCCTTACCCATTTAGCCCATCCCCCCTCCCACAACCCCTCCAGTAACTCTCAGTTTGTTCTCCACGTTTATGAGTCTCTTCTGTTTTGTCCTCCTCCCTGTTTTTATATTGGTTTTATTTCCCTTCCCTTATGTTCATCTGTTTTGTCTCTTAAAGTCCTCATGAGTGAAGTCATATGATTTTTGTCTTAAAGGAGATTCAATCCCACTTACTCTCTCCTAAATAAATAAATAAATAAACAAACTGGGGTTTGACTCCTAAATACTGTCTCCATCCCTTAAAATGGTGACAAACAGAGCAGGACAATTACTATTACCAAGCTCACAGAGCTAAACGATCATTAAAATACAACATCAGGCCTTTCATTTAGGGAGGGACAAAACTTATCAAGTGGACCAAAGGATCTTTACTGAAAAAAAATTGTCAAGGCCAGTTCTGCAAGTAGTATAAACCAGTGAATTATGTCTTAGAAACAATCCTCTCAACCACAAACTTGCTCTCCCAGACGGTCAAGGAACTGGAGACTATCCAGGAAAGACTGACAGTTAGGTTTCTCTCATATGCTAAGATCAAAAATAAAAAAAAAAAAAAGTCCAACATCTGTTGGTATAGGTTAATAGTTTTACTAATTGGGTAAAGGCCTTCCCCTACAAAACAGAAGAGGCACAAAAAATAATAAAATTCCTGCTTTATAAAATAATACCCAGGCTTATCTAAACATTTATGAATTAATAATGGTAAACAGTTGCCTTGACTCTTTCTCTAGTAGAACTTCTGACTCTTGAAAAAGTTTTACATCTCAAAGTAAAACAGGCTGTTTGCTTATACTCAGCAAAACTATAACACCTCACAAGCATTAGATGCTTTTTTTTTTCTTTTAAATTAAGCTAGGGCCAAACTCTTGGAAATAGAGCCATCATTGATTACTTACTGCTCCTGCTTCTCCATCACCTGGGTTATGAGAGATTCCCTGATATATGTTGTTTACAAAGTCAGGGTCTCTCCTAGATTATTTGACAGGTTTGGAAACTGTAGATATAATCTTAAGACGCCATCTTGTTAGGGGCGCCTGGGTGGCTCAGTCGGTTGAGCGTCTGACTTCAGGTCAGGTCATGATCTCGTGGTTTGTGAGTTCAAGCCTTGTGTCGAGCTCTGTGCTGACAGCTCAGAGCCTGGAGCCTGCTTCTGATTCTGTGTCTTCCTGTCTCTCTGCTCCTCCACCATTCACGCTTTGTCTCTCTCTCTCTCAAAAATAAACATAAAAAATAATGTCATCTTGTTGGTCAGTATAATCTTTACTTTGTGTTTTTCTTTTTGTGGCTGTCAATGTTTATGCTGCCTCATGCCTGCCAGCTTTCCTGTAGAACCACTCTATGGGCTGCTGGACTGACACTTGGGCAGACTCTAACTACTATACCCCCATACCATCCCTCATCAGCTTAAGAAGCCAGAGCGGCCATCATCCCTGCTCCCTAATGGCAGTTAGCTTCCTTATTCCAGGGGAGAAACAAATAGGGAAAGGGTTAATAGATATGGACCTTCAGGGAGTCAGACTGCAGCTGCAAGTGGGGAGCTGAAGAAGCAGATGGGGTTCTCCCTTTATGACATCCCTCATGGGTGCCCCCCTACTATCAAGGGCATAGGGCAGGGAGATCTAAATGAGATAGACAATCTAACCATAAGACAACAGATGAGGGCCCTGGGCTTTACGCTAACCACCTTACACCACTGGGTCAGGGAATCTGACCACAGACGCTCACCCCTTTAAATCAGGAGATGCAATACGGATAAAGGAGTGAAATGCCCAACCCCTAAAACCCCTCTGGAATGGCCCATTCACTGTCATTTTGTCCACCCCTACTGCAGTAAAGGTAGCCTAAGTGGGTCCTTGGATTCCCTACGGCAGAGTGAGGCCAGCATCTTGAAACTGGGAGTGCATTCCTGATCCATCAACGCTGTGCAAGCTGACCATAAGGAAGAAGCAATCTACAACTCCAGAGGCTCTGGGAGACTGCAGCCCTGCTTCAGTCCCTCCGGAAGCTGACTAATCTATGCACAGCAGAAGCTTGAGGGATCGAAGGTCCAATGAAAAAACGACTGTCCTTATTTTCTGTGTGTTTCCTTACTGTGATACACCGTTATGCCTTGTTTCTCGCTATTACTGTGATTCCTGCTCTACTCTTTGCCATAGGATTGGCCAAGTACAACCTGGCTGGCTGGAAATGTGGTGAGAGGTTTCTGTTAATACTCACCTTCCTTTTATGAATAGGATAATTCGTTGGTACCAACGTGGGGAAACAATGGCCATAAGAGACTAAAAAAATTAGCTCCCCACAAACCTTATAGTAAAACAAAATACCCCAGTCTTACTATCGGGGCTTGGCTTCTCAAAAGTTCAATTATTGGGAAAAACTGTCTTGCCTAGTAGGGAAAAAAGTTCATCGTTGTCTCTGTTAAAAACTGAACATGCCTAAGCCAAAGATTTTATAACTCAACAGCCCGAAAAACCCAAAGGTGGGGGACCCCAGATCACTTTGAGCCAGATCTCCACCCCTTGTCTGACTTCTCTCGTCTCCAAGAGGGCTGAGACAATGTCAACGCAGCCATCAAATGGCTGGTCCTAGGTGGACTATACTAGATACGTGGAAGGACAGCCTACATAGCCCTTCCCTCAGTCTGATCAGGATCATACATGCTGGGAACTATTCATCTGTCTTTCTTGTGGCTCTCACTTGCCAGAAGGAAACATTTGGGAGTCTAAGTGTATGGAGACAGGGAGACTCAAAGGAAGCAGCGTGCCTCACAAATTGGCAATTAAAAAGGTAATAAATGGCCTCCAGAGCATATAATCCAATATTATGGCCCTGCCACCTGGGTGGAGGATGGGTCCTGGGGCTACCAGGCTCCCATTTGCGTGCTAAACTGCATAATTAGACTGCAAGCGGTTGTAGAAATTATAACAGATGAAACTGCCAGAGCTCTCAACTTACTAGCCAAGCAACAAATCAAAGTGCGCGATGCCATCTATCAAAATCGCTCAGCCTTAGATTACCCGCTTGCTTCTGAGAGAGGTGTTCGTGGAAAATTTAACCTGAGCAACTGCTACCTACAGATAGATAATAAGAGAAAAGTCATAGAGGAGATCACAGATCAAATAAAAAAGGTCGCTCATGTCCCAGTCCAGACCTGGAATGGTTGGAACCCCCGGGAAGGTATTTGGAGGATGGTTTTCAACTCATGGAGGGGCGGGATTCAAAACTCTCATGGGAATTATCCTCCTAATTTTGGAATTATCCTCTTAATTTTGCTTAATCTTACCCTGCTTAGCTCCCCTGGTTGTGTGGTCTGCCTCCAGTCTCATTGAGGCCATAATTTAAAAAAAAAAAAAAAAAAAAAAAAAGATGGCCACTCATGTAATGATGTTATAAAAATATAAAACACTGAACCAAGATGATGTTCTTTGACCCTAAATAGAGGGGTCTGAGCATCAAAGTGGGGAATGCGGTAGGGTGCCCTCCCTAAGAAAAGCAAAAAACCTCAATGCAACCTGGCTATAAGCTTAGGTGACAATATCCCTCATGACCTTGTAACATGAAACCACTTAATCAGACTGTACATTTGTGTGTTACCATATATAGGAGACAAAGAAGTAAAAAATATATAAAAGACTAAGCCACATGGCATTCGGGGCTCAGTTCTTTGGGTACAAACCTAGCTGAGCGCTGCGGGCAAGAATAAAGTTGCTTTCTGGAAAGAAAAGCCTCAGTATCACGACTCTCTGTGTGAGAATCCTGTTACAAAAAATTTAAAATTATTTTTCACCTAAGAAATTAGATGATACTTTAGTTCATCAATGAAATGTAAGCTTACACTCATATACATGTGGTGCAGCCAAAAATCAGTGCAAATTTTCAAAGATTAGTGATAATGTCTTGTCAAAATGTATGCATTTCTTTGAACAAGCATCACACTGCCAAGAATTCCCTTTAAAGATACAATAACAATGATTTATCAAGAAAAAAATGCAAGGTGCATTTGGATTGTTGGATTCATATGTACAAACACACAGAAAAGCTCTTGTCCAATAATATAATCACACCAAAAAAATCAAGCTATGCACATGGCATAAAGTAATATACAAAAGATTTTAAAATTAAGTGCTTGGTATGTACTGATAACAGAATACTTTGGGAAAGGGAAAATTGCCAGAAGCAGATCTATGTAGCCAGCCTATTCTCTTTTGAGTAAACAATAATCAAATACTATCTAAATTGATGAACATATGAAAAATGTTTGTCCTTAGAGAAATAGTGAAAGATGTTAAAACGGATTCCTCTGGGGAAAAAGATTTGGGGTGCAGGGAATTGAGGTCCCCGATGTGTATGTCTGTATGCATATGTATCTACAAGTATGAGGAAAGTGAGGAAACAATACACAGAGACAGCACGTGGATGTGACAAGACAATCCGCAACCCACACTAACTCAAAGGGAATCCAGAGTACAGAGTTAAAAATAATTATATGAAATTCAGTCTTCAAGGAATGTGCATAAATCTTCGTGTGGGCTCTGGGTTTCCCCATGGCAATAAAGGGTGGAGGAGTGTTGGAAGACAATTTCATCTAGATTTCAAGAGCAAGAGGAAACCAAATGATATTGGTCCACCCTACATCAATTTACACTGGTTGTTGTGTGTTGTGTGATTATATAAATACCTGGGTTTGCCTTCCAATTCTCTTCTTGACTATAACTTTTACCTGGAGCTAGCCTCATGACACCAGTAAAGGTCTTCTACTCATTGTCTTTTGCTCACGGGCCTCCATGTCTCTGAAAAATGTTTTAACCCAATGTCACTAAATCTCATCCTTCTCTGAAACCCAGCTTAAGACGTAAAAAATGTCTAACCTTGACTATAAGCGAACAATTCTCTTCAGTTTGCTAGGTCTCAGGAATTTTTTCTTTAAAATAAAGAAATTGAATTTGACATCTCTTAGTTCTAAAATTCCATGGGCTTATGTTGTCTAAGCCCCAATCTTAGTCTCGTGAATTTATCTCTTACCCATGTCCAAGATGTGAAAGTGTATTGCAATTTTTCTAGCAAAAGGGATAATTTTGAGATTAGGTCTTGCACAAACTTGACAGAGAATGAAAAAAGGAAAACACTTTCCGTACATTTTACTGTATCAACATATCATTTTCTTATCATTTAATAAATGTTTGAGATATTCCATAAGACTAGAGGCAGGCATACACACACACAATTTTGTAATAATAGTAGATACAACAAAAAGATTTTGAAAGAATTACTCAGTTAAAAAACAGAAGAAAAAAAACAGAAGACACTTATACTAACATCCAATAGAAGATTCTGTGTGCATGTGCTCACATGTGCCATATGCAATTTTTAGCTATTTTAATTTTTTTCCCTGCCATAAATTTCTTCCAGTGGCATTTCTTTCTATTTGTGAGTCCAGGTAAGAAATATCTCTACACTTCAGTACCAGAAAATTCAGTGTTGACTATGTTAGAAAATCGTAAGTCAACATTGATTTTCTAAATACTAGTAATCAACAGAAGGAACAGCAATGGTGTTTTAAAAATTCACTTCATAATAGAATTTTGTCACTGGGAGACAGTTCCTGAAGTGAATATTAGAGTCTATCAGTTCTTTAGGACTGATTCCAAACATTGTCAATAGAATATTTTTATTCGCTCCAACAAAAATTGCCATGCTCAAGATTAGAGAAGATAACAAAACTTAATAATGTGAAAGAAAATCTACACAAATTTTGGAGGTTACTATCCACCTTAAGGAATAATAAAAATGTTAATCAAATGGTGTATAAATCTATGCCCCAACTTTTTAAAATTTAGCTTATATCTCAGGTTAGGAATAAATAATTATTTGAAAAAAAACTTGTCTATGTACATTATGTAACATTTTTGTGCCAAAAATGTATAAACAAAGCAAGTCTAGAGAGAATTTTCCTAACTGTTCAAAACTCCATAAAATCCCAATGGTTGTCAGAAAGCATCAAAAATAAGAAAATAGGAAGAAATAGGAAGAGATTGGTAAAAGAATACAAACTTGAAGCTATAAGATGAATAAGGTCTCAGATGTAAATATATAACATGGTGACTCTAGTTGATAGTACTTTATCATGTAATTAAAATTTTCTAAGAAAATAGAACTTAAATGTTTCCACCAAAAAGTAAATATGTGATCATGTGTTAATTAATTAGACGAGTGAATCCTTTTGCAGGGTATATGTGTAACAAATCATTATGATATAGAGTATAAATACCTTACAAGTTTATATGTCACTTATACCTCAATAAAGCTGACATTTTTAAAAAGGCATAAGAAAAATAACAATATTTCAGCATTACAAACTTTATCGAAAATAAGCACCACCCTTTCATGTTACAATACATATACAATAGTATAATCTATTCTGAATGGAAATGCAACTCTTAAATCACTGCACTATAAACAAACATTAAAAAAGGAGGGGTGCCTAGGTGGCTCAGTTGGCTGAGCATCTAACTCTTGATTGTAGCTTAGGTCATGATCTCTCAATTTGTGGGATTGAGTCCCGCATCAGGCTTTGCACTGACAGTATGGATCCTGCTTGGGATTCTTTCTTTCCTTCTCTCTCTCTCCTCTCCCCTGCTTACACACATTCTCTATCTCTCTCTCAAAAATAAATGAACATTGGGGCATTTGGGTGGCTCGGTCTGTTAAACATCCAGCTCTTGGTTTCGGCTCAGGTCATGATCTCACCATTCATGGGCTTGAGCATTGGGCTCTGTGCTGACGGTTCAAAGCCTAGAGCCTGCTTCAGATTCTTGTCCCTCTCCCTCTGTCCTTCCCTTGCTTGTGCTGTCTTTCTCTCAAAAATAAATAAAGTTAAAAAAATTAATAAAATAAAATCACATCACTAATTTGTTTTTTTTTTATTTTTATTTTTTAGTGTTTATTTACTTTTGAGAGAGACAGAAAGAAAGCAGGGAAGAGGCAGAGAGGAAGAGACACACAGAATCCAAAGAGGCTTCAGGCTCTGAGCTGTCAGCACTGAGCCCTATGTGAAGTTTCAACCCATGAACCGTGAGATCATGACCTCAGCTGAATTTGGATGCTTAACTGACTGAGCCACCCTGGTGCCCCCCCACCTTTTAAAAAAGTTTTTTTAAATGTTTATTACACTAATTTGTAAGTGAAATAAAATACCTGTTCATTTTTAAGTAAACGATATCTTCTTTAATCAACTCTGAGAGATTTATATTAACATAAATTAATATATTAATTATCTATTATATAACAATTCTTCAAATTATACAAGAAATATACTAATTAATATATATTAATTCTTAAAAATATATAATCTATCTCTCTCTATATATAAATATATATTAATTCTTCAATTCTACAGGATTACAAAACTCCTGTTTTACCTTATTTTCAATGCCAAAGCACTGTTTGGGAAAGATAATATGAATAGAGAATAATTGAGATCATCAGGCAGAAATTTTTTTAAAGGAAAACAAAGAAATCAAACAGATTTATTAATTATTTTAGTGATATCTTACAACCACAAACATGGTATTTTGTGGATAAATCTTTTAATTAAAAACAACAACAACAACAACAACAACAACAACAACAAAATAGAGAGGAGTCTGTGCAGATGGCAGAATAGGAAGCACTAAGAATCTGTCTTCACACCTAGACAATAAATACACTGACAAAATCTGTCTGATGTAACTATTTTGGAACTCTGGAGTCTCTTGAAGGCTTATACTTTCCAGGGGAAGGCTTAAATATTATAGTTAATTTCAGGCAATTTCATCTGTTAGCACAATAATATCTACTCATCCTCCACCCCCAGGCCCATGATAAACAACCATAAAAATGTTCTAGGAGCAATTTGTCTGTTTCTTGTGGAAGCCAGGGAAGGAAGCAAAAATAATCCTGTGCAGCAAATATCAAAGTTCTGTGTCTGATTAGTGATTTTTGCTTCTGATCTTAGAAGTGCTGACAAGGAGGTGAACAGTTGACTATTGTACCTCTTGTCATTGTTGCAAGCCACTCCCACTTTGCCTGAAGTGACTTCCAAGATACTTAAAGAGCTGGTGCCCATTTCCTGCCCCCCTTCTCTTCTTCTCCCCCTCCTTTTTTTTTTTTTTTTTGGAAATAGACATTAAAGACTATGGCATCCAAAAGCAACTGTATTTATGGAGGAAATTAGAAAGCCATCCTGCCTGCCAAGAAGAAGGTACAGAATCAGAAATGACTTAAGAAATTTATTTAGTGTAATCCTTGGCATCAAAATAGCCTACAGCCAAAAAAAATAAACAAAAACAAAAAAGAAGGAGAATATGATTTCCAGAGTTACCACATTATTAATGCAAATATCGTTTTTAAAAACAAAAAGTTACAAAACATACAAAAACAGAAAAGTATGGCCCACATATAAAAACAACAACAACAACAACAACAACAACAAAAAAACCCAGAAACCATCCCTGGAAAAAACTGATTGCAGATCTACTAGAAAAAGACTTTAAAACAACTATAATAAAGATCTCAAATAACTAAAGGAACATATGGATAAAGTCAAGAAAATGATGTCTGAACGAAATGAAAATATTAAGAAAGAGAAAACTTAAAAGGAAACTAAAAACACATTCTGAAGCTGAAAAGTATAACTGAAATGAAAAATTCCCCAGAGTGATTCAAAGACAGGCAGAAGAAAGACTCAGTAAATTCAAAGACAGGACACTAAAAATTATCAAGTTTGAAAAAAAAAAGATAAAAAAGCATTGAATAAATATGAACAGAGCCTAAGGGACTTGTGGGACACCATTGAATACATCAATATACACAGTATAGGAGTCTCAGAAAGAGAAGAGAGAGAAAAGACCATATTTGAAAAGAATAATAGCTGAAACTTCCCAAATTTCTTGAAAGACATGAATAGAAATATCCAAGAAGCTCAAAAAACTCCAAGTAAGATTTCAGGGCCCCACACCAAGATACATTATAATCAAACTTTTGACAGACAGTGGGAGAATCTTGAAAGCAACAATAGAGAAATGCTTCAATCCATAAAAGGAATCCTCAGTAGATGATCAGCAGATTTCTCACCAGAAACTCAGGAGACCATTGAGCAGGGGACTGAAAGTTTCAAACTACTAACATCAAACAAATAAACACTGTCAACCAAAAATCCCATGCCTATCAAAATTGTCCTTCAGAAGTGAGGAAGAAATTAAGACATTCACAGATTTGAAAAGGCTAAGAGAGTTTGTTACCATTAGACATGCCCTGCAAGTTATGCTAAAGGGAGCCCCATGGAATAAAATGAAAGTATACTAGACAATAATTATAATAAAGATAAAGATCTCAGTGAAAATAAATGTATGGGCAAATATGAAAGCTAGTATTAATAAACCAGTGGAATGTAACTCCATTTTTCATTTTCTATATGCCTTAAGAGACTAGTTCATGCACACATAGATAAATAATATGCACACACAAAATATATATAATAAAATAAAAATTATATATATTTAATAATAATTATTATATATAAAATTATTTTTATTACTTTTATTTTATTTTAATTTATACTCTTTTATTATTATTATATATTAGCCAGGAGCCAGTATTATTGTAATTTTGGTTTGTAACTCCACATTTTGTTTCTACATAATTTAAGAGACCGATGCATTTAAAATATTTTTTAATTTATGTTTTGGGGTACATGGTGTATAAAGATGTGGATTGTGATATCAACAATTAAAAAGAGATGGGGTTGAAGCTGTAACATAACAGACTCTTGTGTTTTGTTTAAGTTACACTGGCATAAATTCCATTTACAGTGTTATAACTGTAAGGATGTTAAATGTTATCTCTATGGTACCCCAAAAGAAAATATCTATAGAAAATACACAAAATGAGGGGTGTGTGGGTGCGTCAGTCTGTTAAGCATGGACTGTTGATTTTGGCTCAGGTCATGATCTCATAATTCATGGGATCAAACTCCACGTGGGATTCTGCACAGACAGTGAGGAACCTGCATGGGATTCTCTCTCTCCCTCTATCCCTTCCCCTCCTCCATTTGAACATGATCTCTCTCTCCCTCTCTCTCTCTCTCTTTTAAAATAAATAAGTTAATTTTTTTTTAAAAAAAGGAATATACACAAAATGAAATGAGAAAGGAATTGAAATATTTTTACAATCAACTAAACACAAAAGAAAACAGCAATACAGGAAGGAGGAACAAAAAAGCTGTAAGATATATGGAAAACATAAAGCAAAAGAAATGGCAAGGATGGAGAACTGGAACTCTTGTATACTGTTTAATGGGAAAGTAACATATAGTCAGTTTGGAAAACAAAATGGGTAGTTTCTCGAAAAGTTAATAAAGCAATTAGCATTGACCTAGCAATTCCATTTCTGGATATATACTTCTAAAAAGTTGAAAAGGGACCTTGAAGAGAAACTTGTACACCATGTTCATTGCAGCATTATTCACAATAGCTAAAAAGTGGAAGCAATCCAAGTGTCCATCAATGTATGAATGAATAAGCAAAATGTGGTTTTTGCATACAAAGGGATATTTTTCAGCCTCAATAAGAAAGACATTTCTGACATATGGTACAATATGGATAAGTCTCAAGGGCATTATTCCAAGTGAAATACACTAGTTGCAGAAAGACAAATAATGTATGATTCCATGTATATGCTATACTTAGATTCATCAAAATCACAGAGACAGAAAGGGGAATGGTGGTTGCCGGGGGGGGGGGGGGGAAGAGAAATAATGAGGAATTATTTTTTTACTGGGCATAGAGTTGAAGTTTTACAAGATGGAAAGAGTTCTGGGGATGAAAGGTGGTGATGGTAGCACATTATGAATATATTTAATATCACTGAACTGTACATTTATAGATTATTAAAATGGTAAATTTTACATTTGTGTATTTTACCACAATAAAAAAATTGGGGAGGGAAATGAAATAAGTGATGATTTTATGTAGAGTATAAATATAAAGCTACGGAAGAAATCACATAAAATGTAATATTGTGATGCAAATAAGTTTCTGTGTGCCTTGAGATAGAATTTCTAAACACCCCACCATACATGGACCCTGAAAGCATGAATTTTTGTTTGTTTATATGTTGTTTGTTTTTTAATATGAAGATCTAATTGGTCTTGTTAAACAATTCCTGAATCAGGCACCATCCCATCTAGCAAGCAGAGGGGAGCTTCTTGAAAGCATGGGTTTTGTGAAGAGGTTGAAGAAATCTATTTATGAAATATAGTACTGCAACGTGAAAGTATTACAGATTAACATATTGCTTTACATTGTGTATACTTGAAATATCTATGTTAACTGAATTGCTGACTTGAGTATGAGAAAAGCTCTCACCCCTTCTGCCATATGAGAACACAGGGAGAAACTAACCATCTATGATCCAGGAAGCTGGTCCTCACCAGACACCTAATTTGCTAGTGCCTTGAACTTGGATTTCCCAGCATCCAGAACTGTGAGAAATAAACGTTGGGTGTTTCAGCCATTCTGTTTGTGATATTTTTGTGATAGCAGATGAATGGACTGAGAAAAGGCTGGGTGTCTGGGAGCAGAATATCAAGTCTACTTGATGAATTAGTAGTAGGCCAAGATGGCTGGCACAGAGATCTGGCTCCTATATTTGCAGCTCCTTTCCTTGAAGCAATACAATTAAATTGTGAAAAGTTTTAGAATGTCTGATAGAATGTCTCAGAGTCTGACCAACTATATTGGTGACATCTCCCACCTAGAAAAGGAATGTGTAGTGCAGAAGGAAGAATAGAGAATGGTGCAAACAGAAGTTTCCTTTTCCTTATGGGAAGAGACAGAAACATAAGAGAACAAATTCGCTTCCCCTCTTCACACATACAGATAGCATTCTTATATGGTTTCCAGCCTGCTTGCTGATTTTACCTGTTTTTCTCCCATTTAAGAGCCAGGTCATTGGTTTATAGTATTATTATGATTATAATTCAGCACTGCCTTAATAGTAACAAAATTTTTGTAACATTTGTCTCTTAATTCCATCAAAGGATGATATATTATTAAAGAATAACTAACAGAATCGGAAGAGCTGGGTGCAAACCCTCACTCCATTATTTTCTAGTTTTTGTTATTTTGGCAAGCAGTTAACTCTCTGAGCCTGATTTCCTTAATCTTAAAAATAATAAAAATCAAATTTCTTCACAAAAATGTTGATTTTTCCTACTCCCTCATTGCGTTGCCTTAAACTTCTCAATTTACTAAAATTATAAAATAAAGTGATTAAATATGTCAATGTTTCCCAAACTTCCCTGAGGATAAGAAATAGGTAGGAAGCTTGTGGACAGACAGATTCATAGGCTCCTCCATGGGACATTTCAACATAAGAAGTCTTAGGCTCTTGGAAATTTGCATGATTAATGAGAATCCCAAATGATTTTATCATCACAAAAATTTAGGAGAGTGACCTAGTGTGATTTAAAATACAAAGTTCTGGGCACCAACCCAAATATGACTACTCAAGCTCTGGAAGAGATGCCTGGTAGCTATAATTTTAATCAGTGACCCGGGAAATTTTTGTGATTAAGTATGATTGGGGAACACTACATTGGATAACTGCTAAGGTCTCATCCCGTTCTAACATTCTTTGAATACTATACAGACTAGATTTTAAACCAATTTTTATAAAATTTTATAAAAAGCATCCTACACTCACCATACGTCAAGTATCTCAGATCACTCTCAACATGTGGAAGGTATAATGCCAAATACAAGTAGAGAGACTTTTTATTTGCCTCTCCTGCCATTGTTTGTTTAGAAAATCCTAGAGATAATATTTTTATATGTGTGGAGAATGGTTTTTTGTGCTTTTTTTTTTTTTGCTTTTGTTTACGTTTTACGTGGCAAACATATTTAGTTTTCATGTACTACTTTAACTGGTCCTTGTTCCTGCAAATACTAATCATTTCTGAGGGGATTCCTCAAATCTAGTATTTGAAGTAAATCCAGGAAAACCAACCCTGAATTTTAAACACACATGTGAAATCATTCAACAAATATGTTAAATTCGATATATATGTTACATAAAACTGATAGTTTTTGGTATTACAAATATGAATAAGAAATAGATCCTATCCTTAAGGTCTTACAGGCTAGTAAGAAAAAAGAAAATAACATTAAAATAATTTGTAGGTAATATCATAGAAGTCTGTATCCTGTGAAATTTTGTAAAGGGAAGTATTGCTATCAACACTTCGGGAAGTGGTTGTGTTAGGCTGAGTCAGGAAACAGTTCACAGAAAAGATATGGCTTGAACTAGGTCTACAAATAAAAGAAGGTAAAAAGCAACATGAGGGATGAGTATAATCATTCCATGAAAATGTAGCAAAAGATGAAAAAAAAGTATGTTTTATTATAGCTGATATGTTAAATTCAAGGCATCACAGGATGAAAATGAAGAAGACAACACAGTCAAGTTGAATCATGTTTGTCAAGACAGAGAGGTGAACATTCTTTAGTAGATAATGGCAAGCCAGTGAGAAGATGTAAGCCTAGGAGTATTGTGATCAGATTTATATCTGAGAAAGACTACTATAACAAAAGAAATAGAAAATAATCGAAAAGCTGACAAAATGGAGGGAGATATCAATTCAAGAGTCCAGACAGATTATAAGGATTTTGTAGAAAGGCCATCACAGAATCTTTGAGAAGAGAAAGTTTCAATCTTTAAGAATGTAGAACTAAACAGAACATGAATGCCAAGTGGAGGCCTAAGAGTAAGGGAATAAATGATGCAAAATTATTTCCAGAAAATTTATTTTGCTGACTGGATGAACAGTGGGATCATTCACCGATATAGGAAACAGCAAGAGAAAAGATAGTTTATTCTAGTACAAGGATAGAAGCAAGGTTAATAAAGAGTTTAGTTTTGTTGTGTAAGTCTTTAGGTGCCTGGGAGACTATTAAGAATAATTTCCTATAAATTCTGGAGTAGACATATCTGGCACTAGAGACATATTCAAGATGGAAATGCATATTTTGGATTCAACCATTAATTAACAGTTTAGATGAAAACATTGGATGCTAACTGGTGTGACCATACAGTTTATCCTGGGCAACTTTGGCATAAATTTGAATACTTTCCTCTCTCACAACCAAAAGAGTCCCAGATTAAATGACAAATGTTAAAGTCTCCAACTGTAACATATACCTCTCTAAATAAAATGTTAGAAAAGAATAAGAGCAAGATCTTAAAATGTGGTTATAGAACTTTAACATGCTATTGCGCGATGGCTTGAGAGATGATGGGTATTTGTAAGAGGAATAAACTTGCAACCAAGCCATAATGTCAATTTGAATCACATGAGTTGTTTAAAGCTATGCATAGATATGACTTGTGCTCCTGACCATGACTAAATAACTGACACTGAATCTTCTCTGCATTTGAAACAACTATAAAACTGGACAAAATATTTGACTCAATCCTTTGGATATTAAAAAGCAGGTGGTGTACGACAGTGATTCTTGAGAAAAAGAAATATACAAGATGAGCTCTATGATCACCCAAGATCACTATAGCTTCTTTCCTAACAGCACTTATTTCTACAGAGTAGTGAGTTAGGAGCCCAAGTCAAGCAATGGTCTCATTGAGCTAAGGAGGTGGAGGTCAGGGCTCTAAGCTGCTTAAGTAACTGTGATTGATGGGAGGTGGTAACTGAGAAGGGGAGGCTTCTCTGTGGGGAGTGAATATTTTGTGAATGAGGATTAACTATGAGTCTTTGACCAAAGGGTTGATTGCACATGCTCAGAGTCAGACTTCATGAGACTTAGAGGAAATCTAGTGCAGCACTAGGATCTAATGCCAAAATTTACTGCTAAGAGACAACTGGATTTTCAGCCCAGCCAGAGGTGAGAGACCTCACTGAGTACCATAAGCATCCAGTTGAGCCCCCAGAAAGCCAACCCTTAAGAGTAAGTATCATGGTTTGGGGTAAGGGATACACTCTAAGACCAAATTCAAAACCAAAACAGACCTAATTTAACAAAGAATCAAACTAAGGCTGACAAGACTAAAGGATCTATCAATAAATTAACTGCCTATCAGAATACAATGCAATAGTATTTATGGAACAACAATCTAACCCAGATTCCCTCCAATAAACCACACAATGTCCACTGGACAATAAAAAGTTGCTAAACATGAAAAGAAATGGGAAAGTGTGACTCATGTTCAAGGAAAATTTGGCCAGCAGAACTAAACTCCAAGAACATCCAAAAGTTGGAACTGACAGACAAGAATCCTAAGGGCTTAGCCTATTGGGGCATTGTAAATGTGCCACTCAGGTACGGGTCCTCAACACTAAGATAATGATAGTAAAAGCTAAGCATACTTAATACTTGCTATAAGTCAAGTATTGTACAGAGTGTTATAAGTACTGCACATTATCTCATCGAATCCTTGTAAAAACCCTACATGACAGTCACTATTATTTTCCCTTTGTTACAAGTAGAAAATCTGAAATTTAGAGAGGTCAAGCAAATCACCTAATTCTGTTGTATATGAAGAAATTAGGCACCTAACAGGTATGCATACACATTTCTTCAGGTAAAATCATGTTTGACCAAAAAGATTTCAGACAGGCATATGATAGTCTGAGAAGCCCATCATTAAAAATGTTGTTGACTAAATAGCAAATGCATTAATAAAGCTCCAAGTTCATTTCTGTGTGAAAAAAAGTTTCCAAGGTAGAAGAAGCACCGGCCTACTGAAACCGATTGTTTACAGTGTAGGTCCTACAACTACTATAGGAAGAGATTACAGACAAAACTGTTATGTTTACATAGAGTAATAGAAAAAGTGGTTGCGTGGGAGATAAAATGCAACACGACTACAACTAATATTGGAAATAAATTTTCATTTTACTCATATCTGTGTAAAATGCCTTAAAGCTCACCAGTCAAAACACATTGAATCTTGGGTAGAAAATGCCAGAGAACAAATGATACTAATGAATATATCGTACCTGCAAATGCTTAACTGTCTTCAATTATCTTTAGGTTATAAATACATAGGCTGAAAATATGACCATTTCCTTATCACCTTCCTTTGTGAAGTTCTTAAAACGAAATATCTCCCACAGGTGTGGGACAATAAACTAACTCCACAGCACTGACCTAGGACAAGTTTTTGAATTTGTCTTTACAAGAGAGCAAAAGTAGTCATGTCGACATTAGGTTGACAAGTTTAAAAATAAACCAGGTGTGTGTTCAAGCTCCCGCATGTCTTTCTGTTGACACAATGATCTGAGAAGACACCAACAGTAATGACATGCGGTTAGAAGGTGGAATGAATGGGGGAGGTTGGAGAAAGTAGGTCTGCACTGAAACTCTCTTTGCCTCCCCAGATTTTAACACCTCTGCTTTCCCCATGATTCTATGGCTACCTCTTTTGGGAGAAACTTTTAAAGCAATGTTTCAAATGTCTTTTCTGCCAATTAAACTATTTTTTTTGGGGGGGGCAGGAAGATAATTATTTTCTATCATGAAAAACATAATTGTCTAATGAAAATGGCTTATATTAATGCTTCTTACTAATCTAAGGTGAACTATTTGTAAAATATTGTGCCAAACGCTTTAACACATCATCTAATGTAATTCTCAAAACACTGTACCATTTAAGGACAATGAGGCTTGGAGAGGTTATACAAGTTACTCTGAGACTTGACTCAGTTAGAAGTGTGGGAAAATACTGAGTTCTAACCCAAAGCCCATGTTTTTGATAGCTACTCCCTTTCAGTCATAAGCCCTTCTTTTCTAGAAATGAATTCCCAACACTAAGATTCATGAGCATATATTTGTTCCAACATAGAAAGGTAGGTAAAACAAATAAACACCATCAAAGATACTTTTTGAAAATTTGTCAGTGTTTTCTTTGAGTAAATAATGTTTCGCTTTTAATAGTTCTGATATTTGATTAAGAAAAAGAGAAAAAAGGCTTCTAGGTGGCTCTGTCGGTTAAGTATCCGACTTCGGCTTAGGTCATGATCTCATGATCTGTGAGTTCAAGTCCTGCATCCAGCTCTGTGCTAACAGCTCAGAGCCTGGAGCCTGCTTTGGATTCTGTGTCTCCCTCTCTCTCTGCTCCTCCCCTGCTCATGCTCTGTTTCTTTCTCTCTCTCTACAAAATAAATAAATGTATAAAAAAATTTTAAAAAAAGAAAAAAGGAGAAGAGACAATATTCAATTCTCATTTTTGTTTTTACAATCAAAGTGGTATTGTTTTAGTGTCATAGATTGTCCTCAAGCAGGTAATTAGCTGTATCAGTCAACACTTTCAAATTTTCTTTAAAAATTAAAAGATTTTTCAATGTAGCATTCTTTATGGTAAATCAGATTAACAATTGAAAATGTCTAGAGTCAGATAAATAATCTAAAACCAGTATTAAAATAACCTGTGACTTCAGCAATATTCATATCTGAAATAAGATTAAACATCAAAAATTTTTCTCTTTGAAATTTTCCCTCAGATATCATGATTTTAGTTTTACTGAGGCCTGTTTGTGAGTTTTTTAATCATTCTGTAATTTTCTCTTATCTTTAAAAAAGTAGGTTTACAAATATTAAATAATTGTTCAATTGTGTTCTAAATGACTAAGAAGAACAATAATTGTACTATTAAAATAACATAAAAATGTATAACTAGATAGTAACTTGAGGGCTACCTACTACCATAAATATAAGAGAAGCACTTAAAGGTTCAGTTCTACTATCATAGAAAGAGTTCTAATTTGTTTTAATTCCATTTAACTTTAATAACTATTATTTTATTTCCAGTTTCCACACACAATAGAATTTCACCCCATGTTTACAGTATCATCTTCCCAATATACTTTGTGAAATCATATTTCTGGTTCAAAGAGCAAATTATTTGGGTATGAGATGGCATTACCGATCATTTATCATCACTTCGGAATCTGTCACATTCCATCCCAATAAAAATTTTTCCAATGTCTTAATATTTTTCTGAAGGACTTTCTCTAAAAAGGATTGGTGGGGAGAAATTTCCCAGAGCCTCATCACCCTCAGATCTTCTAAATAACATAAGAAAGAAACATAATGAGAGTCAAATGGAAAAACATAATGAGGAAGAAAAAGGTAGCAAACATGAATGTTATGCTTCTCTGAAACTGTGATTATTTGCTGACTGGCTAGAGTCATTTTATTGTATTCCTTAGAGGGAATTACTGCTAAGAGTTAATATATAAAGATTGTATGGAATGAGTAAAAACTTGACCAGTGGGGATTGTATTAGCTCCTACTGCCGTAACAAAATACCATAGATTGGGTGGCCTAAATAACAGAAACGTGTTTTCTCAGCTTTGGATGCTGGGAGGTCCAAGATCTAGGTCTCGTAAGTTCTTTTATTAACTTTCATGTGTTAAAACCGTCTCTGGGGCACCTGGGTGGCTCAGTAGATTGGGCTACTGACTTCAGCTCAGGTCATGATCTCGCGGTTTATGAGTTCGAGCCCCACGTTGAGCTCTGTGCTGACAGCTCAGAGCCTGGAGCCTGCTTCGGATTCTGTGTCTCCCTCTCTCTCTGCCTTTCACCCGCTCATGCTCTGTCTCTCTCTCTCCCCAAAATAGATAACCATTTAAAAATTTTTTTAAAAAATCTCCACTAATATGTTACATGGTTTACGGGTTTTTCCCCTTATTACTGGGCTACTGGATAACAATGTATCCGCAATCGTGAATTACTGACTCAGACTTAAAGCAAAGTACTAAAATCTGTGGGGTCTTCATCTAAAGAAATGAATATCCCAAGAGCTGGTGTTCCTGGGAAGAGTTTATGCCCTACAGATGCAATTATGATGAGGGTAGGATTTCTGCTCTTGGCCATCTGAAGAAATGCAGGCACCATTCCAAGCTTCCACTCATTCACAGTGAGCAAGGGGCAGCATCATTAGCATAGAGGTAGTGAGGTTCTGGGGCAGGAAGAGTCTAGGATGGCAGCGTGGGGTCTTCCAGAGAACTGGGTTAATAAGAAGCACTAAGACAAAACCAATAAATCCAGAGTCACCTCAACAGGAACAAAGTGGAGCTTCAATGTCGGCCACTGACACAGAAGCAACGGTGGCTGTGGTGAAGAGAGAGGGAGGAAGGGAGGGAGGGAAGGAAGGAAGGGAGGAACGAGGGAAGAAAACACACCTGAACTGAAAAACCAGACTTGTTCAGTAGCACACAGGCAACAAAAGCTGTGAAATTCTCAGAAGCAATTGGGAGACCTTTACGGAAAGCTAATTTCTAGCAAATAGATAGATGAGAGTTTAGTCTTTTAAAAAAATAAATGAAGAGGGAGATGTTCTCCCTATTTTCCATTTCAAAAAGTATATTTTATTCAAGTTACTACCCAAAATAGACAGCGCATCACATACAAATTTGGGAGCCTGCCTGCTTTAAGGCATTCCTTACACGTACAGGATAAAAAGGCACATGCACCCCCATGTTTACAGCAGCACTATCAACAATAGCCAAAGTATGCAAAGAGCCCAACGTCCATCGATGGATGAATGGATAAAGAAGATGTGGTATATATATATATATATATGCATGCGCGCGCACACACACACACACACAATAAAGTATTACTCAGCAATCAAAAAGAATGAAATCTTGCCATTTGCAACAACATGGACGAAACTAGAGTGTAGTATGCCAAGCAATTAAGTCAGTCAGAGAAAGGCAGATACCATATGATTTCACTCATATGTGGAATTTAAGGAACAAAACAGATGAACATAGGCGAAGGGAAGGAAAAATAAGATAAAAACACAGAGGGGGGCAAATCATAAGAGACTCTTAAAACCAGAACAAACTGAGGGTTGCTGGGGGTAGTTGGTGGGGGATGGGTAAGTGGGTGAGATGGTCATTAAGGAGGGGACTTGCTGGGGTGAGCACTGGGTGTTACATGTAAGTGATGAATCACTAAATTCTAGTCCTAAAACTAATCTATTACTACACTATATGTTAAATAACTTGGATTTAAATACATTTTTAAAAAGAAATCTTCAAATTAAAAAATAATGAAAAAATAAAAATAAAAATATTTTACAAAGTAAACAGATAATTTATCAATTCCACCCAAAGAACTTAAAGACTCTAGAGAGTTATTAAACTTGGAATTCTCAGTACTCACTGCTGAATCACAACAACAGATATAGAGAGCAGAAATCTTTTAATTTAGCAACTTATTTCATGATTCTTATGTGGCCAGTCTGACACCTGTCTGAACTGGCAGTTGAAAGTCCAACAAAAAATTCACCATTATAATAGGAAAACATCTAAGTTCATGTAATTCAAATGAATCTATTTCACTGTCTGTTTATTTTGCCCAAATATCTGTGTTAAAGGGAGATTCACTTTGATCATTCACCTTGCCATAAAACACTTAATTATGTATGGTACTATCCAAGAAAAAAGCAGAACATGTAGAAATGTTATAAATGCATCATAACATTGAATGTTATTAATGTAAATTAAAATGAGATGACAAAATGAATTGTCAGTAAAATCCAATTTGTACATAGGAAAATTTTTTATATCACCAAAGATTATTTTCTTTTTAACATGTTTAGAGCAGTTTAGGTACACAAAACTTGCTTTTATCTAAAAATAATTTTTTTTAATTTAAATAATAGTTTAGGGGCCCCTAGGTGACTCAGTCAGTTAAGTGACCGACTTTGGCTCAGGTCATGATCTCACAGTGTGTGAGTTCAAGCCCCACGTCAACCTCTGTATTGATAGCTCAGAGCCTGGAGCCTACTTCATTCTGCGTCTCCCTTTCTCTCTGCCCTATCCTGCTCTCTCTCTCTAAAAAATAAATAAACATTATTTTTAATTAAAAGTAATAGCTTAGGGGCGCCTGGGTGGCGCAGTCGGTTAAGCGTCCGACTTCAGCCAGGTCACGATCTCGCGGTCAGTGAGTTCGAGCCCCGCGTCGGGCTCTGGGCTGATGGCTCAGAGCCTGGAGCCTGTTTCCGATTCTGTGTCTCCCTCTCTCTCTGCCCCTCCCCCGTTCATGCTCTGTCTCTCTCTGTCCCAAAAATAAATAAACGTTGAAAAAAAAATTTTTAAATAAAATAAAATAAAATAAAAGTAATAGCTTATAAAAGAGTAAGGAAATATGAAAGACTAGGATGCAAAGTGTTCTTCATAACTCTGTGAAAATTTCAATTAAAAATCCTTATTATCAAAGATAGATTAAATACTTAACCAAAAATAGTTGTTTAGGCATAGATTATTTCAGAATTTTTTTTTATTTAAGGAAAGGAGTGTGATTTCTGATTTCATCAACATGAAATAAACATTTATGCTGTCAAAACAAAGAAGTTTCTTATACTATTTTCAATAAGTGTATTCTTCAATAGACTATCTTCATAATCTAAAGTAGTCACACCTTGATAATTCAACACTGTTTTAAGATGCATACTAAGTACCAGAAATTACTATTTTAGCCCTTTGGCTCTCACTCCGTCTTGTGAACATATATGACAGTTTCAAATCTGACACAGAAAGAGGAAAGTATATTGAAGATAATGCCAAATAAACCAACACTAATTACAATCTACAAAGTCCATGCATGACTGTCTTACACTTTTGTAACTGTATTTGCCACTTCACCAAAGTGGGCAGAATATAATTAATCAGCAAATTTCTCTTTAAAAAAGAAAAAAAATTGAGACCATTGGCTAAAGTAAGAATAAGTGTCTTACTGATATACATTTTGGGTATAAATCACAGTATAAATATGTAACTTGGAAAAAATAAGCTTAATTTTTTATCTCCAGGTTGGTGAACAATTAATTCAACCAGATTCTTTCATGGAACACACCCATTCCACACCCACTATGTATTGTCAATATTCTGGAATCTTATGATATACCAAGTGTCTGAGAAGGAGCCTGTTTTTTCCTTAGTCATCCATGCATATATGTCACCAAGGTACAGCTAAGACACATGGGTCCAAGTTAATATTGATGTCTTCGGGTCCAACAGTTCAGAAGGTTTATGCCACTGGGGAAAGTGCAATCTGTTACAAGATTGAGAAGCCTGGTGCTTATAGAACCTCCTCTTTAAATATATCACAGAGATGGTCCTCTTTCAAGTCAAGCATCTTCTTTGGATGTTTTGTGGGAAGGTAGTACAGTTCTCTCTATTCAGAATACCACGAAACTCTCTTCCCTTCATCCCAAGGAAATCCTCTGCAGTGAAAGAAACACCTTTCTTTCTCAGAATGTATTCTTTTCAAGAGTCTTAAGTGTGTGGCAAGGTGCCTCTTATTGTTATCATTATTTGAAAGAGAGAGAGAGAGAATGAACCAGGGAGAGGGGCAGAAGAGAAAGACTCTTAAGCAGACTGCGTGCTCAGCAAGGAGCCTGAGGCAAGACTCAATCCCACAACCTTGGGATCATGACCTGAGCTGAAATCAAGAGTCAGACACTCAACCAACTGAGCCACCTGGGCACCCTGATTTTTAACTTTATTTACACCCTTTTAGGAGGATATAATTAGACTCTTGATGCAATGACATATTAGTTGAATAAAATCATAATGAAATCATCATGTATGTAATTTAATGACTATATTTTTAAGTTTATTTATTTATTTTGAGAAGGGGGTGCAGAGAGAGAATCCTAAGCAGGCTCCACACTGTCAGCGCTGAGCATGATGCAGGGCTCAAACCCACAAACCTTGAGATCATGACCTGAGCTGAAACCAAGAGTAAGATGTTAAAGTGACTGAGCTACCCGGGCACCCCTTCTTTTATTTGTTTTTAAGTTTACTTATTTAATTTAATGACTATTTTAATCACCTGTTATTTACCTCATTATTTAAATATTAAATAAATAAAAAAATAAATGATTTTAAATATTTTAATTTCTAATTTTTATTTAATAATTAGTTTCACCTTTAAAAGATCATTACTGGAAAAAAAAAAAAACCTTTCATTTTACCTATATGGTACTTAGACCTTAGACAGTGACTCATAGTATATTTGAGTTTGACTAGTGTTTGAACAGAGCAAAATACACTTATTCAAATATTTTAATAGGTCCTGACCATGAAAAGCAAATATGCAGCTTTTGATGAGGAAGATGGCGGCGTAGGAGGACGCTGGGCTCACCGCGCGTCCTGCTGATCACTTAGATTCCACCTACACCTGCCTAAATAACCCAGAAAACCACCAGAGGATTAGCAGAACTGAGTCGCCGGAGCCAAGCGCAGACGAGAGGCCCACGGAAGAGGGTAGGAAGGGCGGCGAGGCGGTGCGCGCTCCACGGACTGGCGGGAGGGAGCCGGGGCGGAGGGGCGGCTCGCCGGCCAAGCAGAGCCCCCGAGTCTGGCTTGCAAAAAGCGGAGGGGCCTGACGGACTGTGTTCCGACAGCAAGCGCGACTTAGCGTCTGGGAAGTCATAAGTTAACAGCTCTGCTCAGAAAGCGGGAAGGCTGGAGGACAAAGGGAAGGAGAGCTGCTGAGCCCCCGGATGACAGAGCTCAGTTTGGTGGGGAACAAAGGCGCTCGCCAGCGCCATCTCCCCCGCCCATCCCCCAGCCAAAATCCCAAAGAGAACCAGTTCCTGCCAGGGAACTTGCTCGCTCCGCGCAAACACCCAACTCTGCGCTTCTGCGGAGCCAAACCTCCGGCAGCGGATCTGACTCCCTCCTGCTGCCACAGGGCCCCTCCTGAAGTGGATCACCTAAGGAGAAGCAAGCTAAGCCTGCCCCTCCTGCCCCTGTGTACCTTGCCTACCCACCCCAGCTAAGACGCCAGATCCCCAGCATCACAAGCCTGGCAGTGTGCAAGTAGCCCAGACAGACCACCCCACCCCACAGTGAATCCCGCCCCTAGGAGAGGGGAAGAGAAGGCACGCACCAGTCTGACTGTGGCCCCAGCGGTGGGCTGGGAGCAGACATCAGGTCTGACTGCGGCTCCGCCCACCAACTCCAGTTATACACCACAGCACAGGGGAAGTGCCCTGCAGGTCCTCACCACGCCAGGGACTATCCAAAATGACCAAGCGGAAGAATTCCCCTCAGAAGAATCTCCAGGAAATAACAACAGCTAATGAGCTGATCAAAAAGGATTTAAATAATATAACAGAAAGTGAATTTAGAATAATAGTCATAAAATTAATCGCTGGGCTTGAAAACAGTATAGCTGACAGCAGAGAATCTCTTGCTACAGAGATCAAGGGACTAAGGAACAGTCACGAGGAGCTGAAAAACGCTTTAAACGAAATGCATAACAAAATGGAAACCACCACGGCTCGGATTGAAGAGGCAGAGGAGAGAATAGGTGAACTAGAAGATAAAGTTATGGAAAAAGAGGAAGCTGAGAAAAAGAGGGATAAAAAAATCCAGGAGTATGAGGGGAAAATTAGAGAACTAAGTGATACACTAAAAAGAAATAATATACGCATCATTGGTATCCCAGAGGAGGAAGAGAGAGGGAAAGGTGCTGAAGGGGTACTTGAAGAAATAATAGCTGAGAACTTCCCTGAAGTGGGGAAGGAAAAAGGCATTGAAATCCAAGAGGCACAGAGAACTCCCTTCAGACGTAACTTGAATCGATCTTCTGCACGACATATCATAGTGAAACTGGCAAAATACAAGGATAAAGAGAAAATTCTGAAAGCAGCAAGGGGTAAACGTGCCCTCACATATAAAGGGAGACCTATAAGACTCGTGACTGATCTCTCTTTTGAAACTTGGCAGGCCAGAAAGAATTGGCACGAGATTTTCAGTGTGCTAGACAGAAAAAATATGCAGCCGAGAATCCTTTATCCAGCAAGTCTGTCATTTAGAATAGAAGGAGAGATAAAGGTCTTCCCAAACAAACAAAAACTGAAGGAATTTGTCACCACTCAACCAGCCCTCCAAGAGATCCTAAGGGGGACCCTGTGAGACAAAGTACCAGAGACATCACTACAAGCATAAAACATACAGACATCACAATGACTCTAAACCCATATCTTTCTATAATAACACTGAATGTAAATGGATTAAATGCGCCAACCAAAAGACATAGGGTATCAGAATGGATAAAAAAACAAGACCCATCTATTTGCTGTCTACAAGAGACTCATTTTAGACCTGAGGACACCTTTAGATTGAGAGTGAGGGGATGGAGAACTATTTATCATGCTACTGGAAGCCAAAAGAAAGCTGGAGTAGCCATCCTTATATCAGACAAACTAGACTTTAAATTAAAGGCTGTAACAAGAGATGAAGAAGGACATTATATAATAGTGACAGGGTCTATCCATCAGGAAGAGCTAACAATTATAAATGTCTATGCGCCGAATACCGGAGCGCCCAAATATATAAAACAATTACTCATAAACAAAAGCAACCTTATTGATAAGAATGTGGTAATTGCAGGGGACTTTAACACCCCACTTACAGAAATGGATAGATCATCTAGACACACGATCAATAAAGAAACAAGGGCCCTGAATGAGACATTGGATCAGATGGACTTGACAGATCTATTTAGAACTCTGCATCCCAAAGCAACAGAATATACTTTCTTCTCGAGTGCACATGGAACATTCTCCAAGATAGATCATATACTGGGTCACAAAACAGCCCTTCATAAGTTTACAAGAATTGAAATCATACCATGCATACTTTCAGACCACAACGCTATGAAGCTTGAAATCAACCACAGAAAAAAGTCTGGAAAACCTCCAAAAGCATGGAGGTTAAAGAACACCCTACTAACGAATGAGTGGGTCAACCAGGCAATTAGAGAAGAAATTAAAAAATATATGGAAACAAACCAAAATGAAAATACAACAATCCAAACGCTTTGGGACGCAGCGAAGGCAGTCCTGAGAGGAAAATACATTGCAATCCAGGCCTATCTCAAGAAACAAGAAAAATCCCAAATACAAAATCTAACAGCACACCTAAAGGAAATAGAAGCAGAACAGCAAAGGCAGCCTAAACCCAGCAGAAGAAGAGAAATAATAAAGATCAGAGCAGAAATAAACAATATAGAATCTAAAAAAACTGTAGAGCAGATCAATGAAACCAAGAGTTGGTTTTTTGAAAAAATAAACAAAATTGACAAACCTCTAGCCAGGCTTCTCAAAAAGAAAAGGGAGATGACCCAAATAGATAAAATCATGAATGAAAATGGAATTATTACAACCAATCCCTCAGAGATACAAACAATTATCAGGGAATACTATGAAAAATTATATGCCAACCAATTGGACAACCTAGAAGAAATGGATAAATTCCTGAACACCCACACTCTTCCAAAACTCAATCAGGAGGAAATAGAAAGCTTGAACAGACCCATCACCAGCGAAGAAATTGAATCGGTTATCAAAAATCTCCCAACAAATAAGAGTCCAGGACCAGATGGCTTCCCAGGGGAGTTCTACCAGACGTTTAAAGCAGAGATAATACCTATCCTTCTCAAGCTATTCCAAGAAATAGAAAGGGAAGGAAAACTTCCAGACTCATTCTATGAAGCCAGTATTACTTTGATTCCTAAACCAGACAGAGACCCAGTAAAAAAAGAGAACTACCAGCCAATATCCCTGATGAATATGGATGCAAAAATTCTCAATAAGATACTAGCAAATCGAATTCAACGGCATATAAATAGAATTATTCACCATGACCAAGTGGGATTCATTCCTGGGATGCAGGGCTGGTTCAACATTCGCAAATCAATCAACGTGATACATCACATTAACAAAAAAAAAGAGAAAAACCATATGATCCTGTCAATCGATGCAGAAAAGGCCTTTGACAAAATCCAGCACCCTTTCTTAATAAAAACTCTTGAGAAAGTCGGGATAGAAGGAACATACTTAAAGATCATAAAAGCCATTTATGAAAAGCCCACAGCTAACATCATCCTCAACGGGGAAAAACTGAGAGCTTTTTCCCTGAGATCAGGAACACGACAGGGATGCCCACTCTCACCGCTGTTGTTTAACATAGTGCTGGAAGTTCTAGCATCAGCAATCAGACAACAAAAGGAAATCAAAGGCGTCAAAATTGGCAAAGATGAAGTCAAGCTTTCGCTCTTTGCAGATGACCTGATATTATACATGGAAAATCCGATAGACTCCACCAAAAGTCTGCTAGAACTGATACATGAATTCAGCAAAGTTGCAGGATACAAAATCAATGTACAGAAATCAGTTGCATTCTTATACACTAACAATGAAGCAACAGAAAGACAAATAAAGAAACTGATCCCATTCACAATTGCACCAAGAAGCATAAAATACCTAGGAATAAATCTAACCAAAGATGTAAAGGATCTGTATGCTGAAAACTATAGAAAGCTTATGAAGGTAATTGAAGAAGATTTAAAGAAATGGAAAGACATTCCCTGCTCATGGATTGGAAGAATAAATATTGTCAAAATGTCAATACTACCCAAAGCTATCTACACATTCAATGCAATCCCAATCAAAATTGCACCAGCATTCTTCTCAAAACTAGAACAAGCAATCCTAAAATTCATATGGAACCACAAAAGGCCCCGAATAGCCAAAGTAATTTTGAAGAAGAAGACCAAAGCAGGAGGCATCACAATCCCAGACTTTAGCCTCTACTACAAAGCTGTCATCATCAAGACAGCATGGTATTGGCACCAAAACAGACACATAGACCAATGGAATAGAATAGAAACCCCGGAACTAGACCCACAAACGTACGGCCAACTCATCTTTGACAAAGCAGGAAAGAACATCCAATGGAAAAAAGACAGTCTCTTCAACAAATGGTGCTGGGAGAACTGGACAGCAACATGCAGAAGGTTGAAACTAGACCACTTTCTCACACCATTCACAAAAATAAACTCAAAATGGATAAAGGACCTGAATGTGAGACAGGAAACCATCAAAACCTTAGAGGAGAAAGCAGGAAAAGACCTCTCTGACCTCAGCCGTAGCAATCTCTTACTCGACACATCCCCAAAGGCAAGGGAATTAAAAGCAAAAGTGAATTACTGGGACCTTATGAAGATAAAAAGCTTCTGCACAGCAAAGGAAACAACCAACAAAACTAAAAGGCAACCAACGGAATGGGAAAAGATATTTGCAAATGACATATCGGACAAAGGGCTAGTATCCAAAATCTATAAAGAGCTCACCAAACTCCACACCCGAAAAGCAAATAACCCAGTGAAGAAATGGGCAGAAAACATGAATAGACACTTCTCTAAAGAAGACATCCGGATGGCCAACCGGCACATGAAAAGATGTTCAGCGTCGCTCCTTATCAGGGAAATACAAATCAAAACCACACTCAGATATCACCTCACGCCAGTCAGAGTGGCCAAAATGAACAAATCAGGAGACTATAGATGCTGGAGAGGATGTGGAGAAACGGGAACCCTCTTGCACTGTTGGTGGGAATGCAAATTGGTGCAGCCGCTCTGGAAAGCAGTGTGGAGGTTCCTCAGAAAATTAAAAATAGACCTACCCTATGACCCAGCAATAGCACTGCTAGGAATTTATCCAAGGGACACAGGAGTACTGATGCATAGGGGCACTTGTACCCCAATGTTCATAGCAGCACTCTCAACAATAGCCAAATTATGGAAAGAGCCTAAATGTCCATCAACTGATGAATGGATAAAGAAATTGTGGTTTATATACACAATGGAGTACTACGTGGCAATGAGAAAAAATGAAATATGGCCTTTTGTAGCAACGTGGATGGAACTGGAGAGTGTGATGCTAAGTGAAATAAGCCATATAGAGAAAGACAGATACCATATGGTTTCACTCTTATGTGGATCCTGAGAAACTTAAGAGAAACCCATGGGGGAAGGGAACAAAAAAAAAAAAAAAAAAAAAAAAAAAAAGAGGTTAGAGTGGGAGAGAGCCAAAGCATAAGAGACTGTTGAGAACTGAGAACAAACTAAGGGTTGATGGGGGGGGGGGAGGGAGGAGAGGGTGGGTGATGGGTACTGAGGAGGGCACCTTTTGGTATGAGCACTGGGTGTTGTATGGAAACCAATTTGACAATAAATTTCATATATAAATAAAAAAATAAAAAAAAAAAAATAAAAAAAAAAAAAAAAAAAAAAAAAAAAAAAAAAAAAAAAAAAGAGGTCAACACATCAACGTTAACAGATTTTGAAAGAAGTTGATTCCAAATCTCATGTGTGACTTTGAGGGGCTCAAGACTAAAGTGGAGGAAATAAATGCAGATGAGTGGAAATAGCAAGAGAACTAGAATTAGAAGTGGAGCCTAAAGATGTGACTGAATTGTTGCAATATTATGAGAAAACTTCAAGAGATAAGCAGTTGCATTTCATGGTGAGCTAAGAAAATGATTTCTTGAGATGGAATCTACTTCTTGTGAGGATGCTATTAAGATTGTTGAAATGACAACTAGGGATTTAGAATATTTCATAAACTTAGTTGATAAAGCAGTAGCAGGATTTGAGAGGATTGACTCCAATTCTGGAAGAAGTCTACTGTGGGTAAATGGTATTCAACGGCATCACATGCTACAGAGAAATCATTCATGAAAATAATAGTCGATTGATACAACAAAGTTCATTGCTGTCATATTTTCTTTTCTTTTTAAGTATTTATTTAAATTCCAATAGCTAATATATAGTGTATTATTACATTCAGGTGTACAATTTAATGATTCAGCACTTATATACAACATCCAGTGTAAATCACAACCAGTGCCCTCCTTAATCCACATCATCTATGTAACCCATCACCTTACCAACTTCCCCTCTGGTAACCATCAGTTTGTTCTCTATAGTTAAGACTCGACTTCTTGATTTGCCTCTCTCTCTTTTTTTCCCCATGATCATTCTTTTGCTTCTTAAACTCCACATATAAGTGAAATCATATAGTATTTTGGTTTCTCTGACTCGTTTCACTTAGCATAATATTCTCTAGCTCCATCCATGTCATTACAAATGGCAAGATTTCATACTATTCTATGCTTGAGTAATATTACATGGTATGAATATACCACATATTCTTTATCCACTCATCAGTCAATGAACATTTGGGATCTTTCTATAATTTGGCTATTGTAGATAATGCTGCTACAAACACAGGGATGCATGTATCCTTTTGAATTAGTATTTCTGTATTCATTGGATAAATACCTAGTAGTGCAATTGGTGGATCTTAGGAAGTATTATTTTTAACTTTTTGACAAATCTCTATACTGTTTGCTAGAGTGGCCACACCAGTTTGCATTGCCACCAAGGAATGTTGGCATCCTCACCAACACCTGTCATTTCCTGAGTTGTTAATTCTGACAGGAGTGACGTGATATCTCATTGCAGTTTCAATTTGTATTTCCCTAAGGATGAGCGATATTGAACACTATTTCATAAGTCTTTTGGCCATCTGTATGTCTTCTTTGGAAAAATGTCTACTCATGTCTTCTTATTTTTAATTGGATTATTTTTGAGTTTAATAGGTTTTTTATGTATTTTGGATACTAACCCTGTATCAGATATGTCCTTTACAAATATCTTCTCCCATTCTGTAGGCTGCCTTTTAGTTACGTTGATTGTTTCCTTTGCTGTGCAGAAGTTTTTTATCTTGACGAAGTCCCAATAGTCATTTTTGCTTTTGTTTCCCTTGCCTCCAGAGATGTGTCTAGTTAAGAAGTTGCTCCAGCCGAGGTCAAAGAGGTTGCTGCCTGTGTTCTCTTCTAAGGTTTTGATGATTTCCCATCTCACATTTAGGTCTTTCATTCATTTTGAATTTACTTTTGTGTATAATGTAAGCAAGTGGTACAGTTTCATTCTGCATGTTGCTGCCCAGTTTTCCCAACACCTTTTGTTGAAATGACTTGTCTTTTTTCCATTGATTACTTCTCACTGCTTTGTCAAAGATTAATTGAGCAGATAGTTGTGGGTTCATTTCTGAGTTTTCTATTCTCTTCTATTGATCTATGTACCAGCATCATACTATCTTGATTACTACAGCTTTGTAATATAACTTGAAGTCCAGAATTATGAAGCCCCAGCTTGGCTGTGCCTTTTCAATATTACTTTGGCTGTTTGTGGCCTTTTGCAGTTCCATACAAATTTTAGAACTGTTTTGTTATTTCAGTAAAAAATGCTATTGGTATTTTGATAAGGATTGCACTAAATGTGTAGATTTCTTTTTGTAGTATAGACATTTTAACAATATTTATTCTTCCAGTCCATGAGCATGGAATGTCTTTCCATTTCTTTCTGTGGTCTTCAATAAAAAACGGCAGTGTTTTATAGTTTTCAGAATATAGATTTTTACCATTTTGGTTAGGTTTAGTCCTAGGTATCTTACGGTTTTGGTTTTGGGTGCAATTGTAAATGAGATTAATTCCTTGATTTCTCTTTCTGTTGCTTCATTATTGGTGTATAGAAATGTGACAGATTTCTGTATGTTGATTTTTTTATCCTGCAACTGTACTGAATTTGTGTATCAGTTCTAGCAATATTTTGATGGAGTCTTTCAGGTATTCTATATAGAGTCTCATGTCATTTGCAAATAGTGAAAGTTTGACTCCTTCCCTGCTGATTTGGATGCGCTTTATTTCTTTTTGTTACCCCATTGCTGAGACGAGGATTTTCATTACTATGTTAAATAACAGTGGTGAGAGTGGACATCCTTGACCATAAAATAAAAGTTCTCAGGTTTTTCCCATTGGCAATGATAATTAACTACGAGTTTTTCATAAATGGTTTTTATTATGTTGAGGTATGTTCCTTCTAAACCTACTGTGTTGAGGGTTTTTAGCATGAATAAATGTTGTTCTTCGTCAAATGCTTCTTCTGCATTTATTGAAAGGATCATATGGTTCTTATCCTTCTTTTATTAATGTGGTGTATCACATTGGTTGATCTGTGAATACTGAATCATCTTGAACCCCAGAAATAAATCCCACTTAATTGTGGTGAATGATTATTTAATGTATTGTTGGATTCAGTTTGTTAGTATATTATTGAGAATTTCTACATCCATGTTCATCAGAGATATTGGCCTGTAGTTTTATTTTTTAGTGGAGTCTTTATCTGGGTTTGGTATCAGAGTAATGCCAGCCTCATTGAATGAATTTGGAAGTTTTTCTTCCTTTCAATTTTTTTTTGGAATATTTTGTGAAGAATAGGTATTAACTCTCTTCTTTAAAATTTTGGTAGAATTACTTGTGAAGCCATTCTGGCCCTGGAGTTTTGTTTGTTGGGAGATTTTTTATTACTCATTCAATTTCTTTGATGGTTATCAGTCTGTTTATGTTTTCTATTTCTTTCTGTTTCGATTTTGGTAGTTTATGTATTTCTAGGAAATTATCTATTTCTTCCAGGTTGTCCAATTCATTGGCACATAGTTTTTCATACTATTCTCTTATACTTGTAATTATTTGTATTTCTTTGATGTTGGTTGTTATTTATTCTCTTCATTTCTGACTTTGAGTTCTTTCTCTACTTTTGATAAGTCTGGATTGGGGTTTATCAATTTTTTAAATTTTTTCAAAGGACCTAGTTTCATTGACCTATTTTATTATTGTTTCTGTTGCTGTTTTTATTTTCTGTATCATTTATTTTTGTCCTAATCTTCATTATTTCCTTCCTACTGTAGGCTTTAGGTTTCACTTGTTCTTTTTCTAGCTCCTTTAGATGTAAGGTTAGGTTGTTTATTTGGGAGTTTTCTTGCTTCTTATGGTAGTCCTTTATTGCTATATACTTCCTTCTTAGGATCACTTTTGCTGCATTCCAAGGTTTTGGACTATTGTGTTTTCATTTTCATTTGTTTTCATGCATTTTTTCTTTTTTTGATTTTCTGGTTGACCCATTCATTGTTTAGTAACATATTGTTTAACCTCCACTTATTTGTGATCTTTCCTTATTTTTTTCTTTTGGTTTACGTTAAGTGTTATAGTTTTGTGGTCAGAAAATAGTCATGGTTTGGTCTTAGTCTTTTTATACTTATTGAAGCCTGAGTTGTGACCTAGTATGTGATCTATTCTGAAGAGTGCCCCATATGCACTTCAAAGGAATGTGTATTCTGCTATTTTAGGATGGAATGTTCTGAATATATCTGTAGGTCCATCTGCTCCAGTGTATCATTCAAAGCCATTGTTTCCTTGTTTATTTTCTGGGCCTATGATCTGTCCATTGTAGTAAGTGTGTTTTTAAAGTCCCCTGTTATTATTCTATTAATAGAAATTAGTTTATTTATGTTTGTTATTGTTTTATATATTTGGGTGCTTTCATGTTGGGTGTGTAAATATTTATAATTGTTTGATCTTCTTATTGTATTGTCCTCTTTATTGTGCTAATGTGCTCTTCTTCATCTCTTGTTACACTGTTTGTTTTAAAATCTAGTTTGTCTTATTTAAGTATTGCTACTCCAGCTTTTTTTTGACATCCATTAGCATGATTAAGTGTCTCTCCATTCCCTCACTTTCAATCTGCAGGTGTCTTTAGGTCTAAAATGAGTCTCTTATAGACAACATATAGATGGGTCTTGTTTTTTTATGCACCCTGACACCTTATGCTTTTTGATTGGAGTATTTATTCCATTTACATTCAGAGTAATTATTGGTAAGTATGTATTTAGTGCCATTTTGTTACTTGTTTTGCCATTATTCCTGGAGATTTTCTGTTTTTATCACTTTTGGTCTCTCCTTTCCGTTCAAAGAGTTCCCTTTAATATTTCTTGCAGGGCTGGTTTAGTGGTCATGAATTCCTTTATTTTTTGTTTGGGCAACTCTTTATTTCTCTTTCTATTCTGAATGATAGCTTTGCTGGATAGAGTATTCTTGGCTGCAGATTTTTCTTATTCAGTACTCTGAGTATATCATGCCACTCCCTTCTGGTTTACTCATGACTACTGAGAAATCTGAAGCTAGCCTTATGGGTCTTCCTTTGTAAGTTAAGGACTTTTGTCTTACTGATTTTAGGATTTTTTTTCTTTATCACTATATTTTGCAAATTTAATTACAAAAGTCTGGGTGTTGGCCTGCTTTTGCTGATTTTGATGGGAATTCTCTGTGTCTCCTGGAAGTCTGTTTCCTTCCATAGATTAGAGAAGTTTTCAGCTATTATTTCCTCAAATAAATTATCTTCCCCCTCTTCTCTCTCTTCCTGTGGGACTCCTATAATACAAATGTTATTACATTTGATAGAGTCACGGAGTCCCTAACTTTATTTTCATGTTCCATAATTCTCTCTTTCATTCAACTTCATTATTTTACATGTTTTTGTCTCCTATATCACTTATTTGTTCCTCTGCTTCTTCTAGCCTTGTGTTCATTACATCAAGCCTGTTTCTAATCTCAGTTATTACATTTTTCATTTCCAACTGATTCCTTTTTAACTCTTTTTATCTCTGTGGTAAGGTTCTCCCTGAAGTCTTCCATTCTTTCTCATGCCCAGTGAAGTATCCTTATGATTGTTGCTTTAAATTCTCCATCAGGATGCTACTTATATCTGTTCTGCTGAGATCTCTGGCTGTGACCTTATGTTGTTCTTTCACCTGGGATGAATTCTTCTGTCTTGGAAGGTTGTGTACATCTCTGTCTTCTTCTTTGTATTAGAAAATACCATTATGTTTCCTACTCTTGAGAATAATGGCTTATGAAGAAGATGTCTTATAGTGTTCAGGTTCTGGCACTTAAGGGACTGTCTCTGATGTTTGTTCAATAAGTTCTGCTGTTATTTTTTGGCTGCTGCTCTATCCTTCAGGTCAGTTATCTGCAGTGGCTCTTGCTGTTTGCTCTGGGAAGTGTTTGGTCCTTGGTAAGAATGTGGCGAGTTTTAACTAGGTTTGCTCTCATCTGCTTGTGAAATGAGACCTGATACGACTTCCACTAGAACTGAAGCCCTGGAGAACTTTCTGGTCTGGAGATGTGTTGTGGGCAGAGGTTTCTGCTGCTCTTGTAGGGTTGGACTTGTCACACTGGGACTGAGGCAAGCTTGACTCAGAGGGCCAATCCTGCAAGAGGGCATGAGTGTGGGACTTGGTGTAAGCAGGTTCAATAGCCAGTGTGGGTGCTATGTTGCTTTCCGCAAATGGCTCTGTATTTATGTTGAAAATCAGGGGAGGGAAATGATACCAGCCAGCTGCTTTGTCCCCAGAGAGTTATCTTTGGGAATACTGCCTCTTAGAGAAAACTCCAAGAAGAGCAAATAATCTCTCCCTGTGTACCCCATGCTCTCTTCAGATCTCTGTTTCCATGCTTTCTGTCCTTCAGTTGTCTGCCTGCCTCCTCTCCAGAAGTAGTGCAGTGCCCTCAGGGCTCTATGCCAGCCAAGCCCACTGAACTTTAAAACTCCAGGCTATAAGCCCTGCTGGTTGCAAGAACTCACAAAATCAGCCCCTCTTGTTTTCCCAGTCAACAGCTTTAGGGGAATACTCCCCTTGTGTGTTCCCCTCTGTGTTCCTCTCTTTTTCCTTGCTCTGCAACCATGGATCCCTCCCCTCTGCAACATCCACAATCCATTTCTCCCGAAACATCCCCATACTTCCTACCTTCTTCAGTGTGGCTTCACTCCATTTAGTTTTGGAGTTTGTTCTGTCAGTCTTCAGGTTGATTTCTGGTGTATTTAAAGTGATTTGATAGTTATCTAGCTGTGTTCATGGGATGAGACAAGCCTAGGGTCCTCCTACTCCTCTGCCATCTTATCTTCACCCACCACCATTCATGTCTCATTTTAAGAAACTATCACAGCCACCTGATCTTCTGCAAGCACCATCCCGATAATCAGCAGCCATCAACTTTGAAGCAAGACTCTCCACTGCAAAAACATTTGACTCATTGAAAGCTCACATGATGATTACCATTTTTTGGCAATAAAGTATTTTTAATTAAGTTTTTTAATTAAGTTAATTTTTTTTAGACATAGTGCTATTGCAAACGTAATAGACTACAGTATAGTGTAAACGCCTCTTTTATATGCACTGAGAAACCCCAAAATTCCATTAGTTCACTTTATCTCAGTGGTCTGGAAAAAAACTTTGCAATATTTCCAAAATATGCCTATATTCTTATGGTAAGAATAATATTGTACCTTCTACAGTGCCTGGTAGTAAATATGCAATAAAAGTTACTATTATTTATTTGTAAACATCAAGGATAATAAATAATTTCATAAATATTTTTAAATTTTTCTCTTGCTTGCTTAAATGCTAATTTTTACATAAACATCATTAACCTGAAAAGCATGAATTAAGTCTTTGTATGGCTTTGGTATATACTTTAGACTCTGTTTTTAGTAATTCAGTGAATTGTCTCACAGAAGAATGTATGTACATGTTTTTTGTTTTCTTGTTTTTTTTCTCTGAAAAATACAGGCAACTAAACATTTGAGAACAGGTGCTAAATATATGTTGACAGTTTCCTTAACTGTCTTTTCTGTATTCCATTTTATATTCTGCCTTGTGAACCTAGTTGAGGTTTTGTTTATACATTTTAGCTGTTTGTTTTCATTTGCTTATTTATCTTTGCTTCCCAGTGTTCTTTTTTGAATTTATTTTTTATTGTTTATTATTTTTTGGAGAGAGAGACAGAGACAGAGAGCAAGCAAGGCAAGGGCAGAGAGAGAGGGAGCCACAGAATTGGAAACAGGCTCCAGGCTCTGAGCTATCAGCACAGAGCCTGACGCTGGGCTCGAGTTCATAGACCACGAGATCATGACCTGAGCTGTAGTCAGACATTCAACCAACTGAGCCACCCAGGCGTCCCTGCTTCCCAGTGTTCTTTAGTAAGCTTGAAACCCAAAGAGCATGGCTCACCTTTGCCCAAACATGAGATATTTAATACAGATAATAAACTGTTGATAAGATACAATGGAAAAAGTATTTCTTTCCTGAGGCAGTCAAGATGGAATTATGAAGGGTCTTCATACAATAGAAGTTTGCTTACAGAATCAGAAAACTTTTCAATATATCCCAGCTAAATTAATACCTTAATCTCTCTAATCTAAATATATTTTATGCCAACAGCTAAAATGGTATTGAAATTATAAATTTCAACACAATGCAAAATATTTCACTCAAAGATGGCAGTGAATTAGGAAGTGATGATGGTGCATCCTGTTAACATTACCTCTTGAAGTGAAAAATAAAGAATGATTTTACTAAACCAAAGTAGTGTGTTGTCACTTAGAATTATTAAATTATTTTTTAAAGCACTAAATAAGTCTTCACCTTAAATTTAATTAGATATTCTTTTTTATTTATTTTTATTTATTTTTTTTTAATTTTTTTTTAACGTTTATTTATTTCTGAGACACAGAGAGACAGAGCATGAACAGGGGAGGGGCAGAGAGAGAGGGAGACACAGAATCGGAAACAGGCTCCAGGCTCTGAGCTGTCAGCACAGAGCCCGACGCGGGGCTCGAACTCACGGACCGCGAGATTGTGACCTGGCTGAAGTCGGAAGCTTAACCGACTGCGCCACCCAGGCGCCCCTATTTATTTTTATTTTTTAACAATTTTTAAATATTTTATTTATTTTTGAGAGAGAGAGAGAGAGCACGAGTGGAGGAGGGGCAGAGAGAGAGAGAGAGAGAGAGAGGGAGGCAGAATTTGAAGCAGGCTCCAGGCTCCAAGCTGTCAGCATAGGGCCCAACACAGGGCTTGAACCCACAAACTGGGAGATCATGACCTGAGCTGAAGTCGGATGCTTAACTGACTGAGCCACCCAGGAGCCCTTAATTAGATATTCTTAATGGTTCTTATTATTTTCCACATTAAATACACAAGCACATGGTCAAAACCACTTTGTGCTTATTCATATATTTCTGGATATTCAACAAAGCCTGTAGTATGGGCAAGTCCTGGTGTAATAGCTATGATGTCACTATCTTATACTTTGAATGACAATACAAGTTTATGCTGATATCCCATTAGAAAAAAGTATTTTTTTTCTAGAGAAATAATCTGTATGAGAAAATTCTCTATGGACACATTTAATTCAAATGAGGTCTTGGTAAAGAAATTGCCAATTCAAGATGTCAGATCCCCAGAAATAATTATCTCATTACATGGGTTCATAGACTATTAAGAGATCAAAATATTGTCTCAATGAAGTTAATTATATAAACCTACATTTTAACTAGAGGAATAAAATAATTAAAGCTGAATTGGGCAGCTAACACCTGGTTGAATTCTATAGTGATAAATTACCTTGCTATTTTTAAATATTTTCTCTTATTGTAATCTTATTTGTGGTTTATTAATTTAACCAAGTATACTTACCCACAAAGTGATAGCGCATCACTTGGTTTCTCAATTACGAAGATGAGCACTTCTGATAATTGTTTTCCCAAACGTTAAAAATAGGTTTGCAATAATATTCACACAGTCTATGTAGCATTGTAAATTTAAATTTGTACACTAGTTTCTGGTGTAACCAGCTAAAGATGTCAGTGTCTTTATATCCCCGATTTTTTTAGCAACATTATCAACAATAGCCAAATTACGGAAAGAGCCCAAATGTCCATCAACTGATGAATGGATAAAGAAGATGTGGTATATATCTACGATGGACTATTACTCAGCCATCAAAAAGAATGAAATCTTGCCATTTACAACGATGTGGCTGGAGCTTGAAAGAAGAATGCTAAATGAAATAAGTCAGTCAGAGAAAGACAAATACCATATGATTTCACTCATATACAGAATTTCAAAAGTAACAGGTGAACATGTGGAGGGAGGATGAGAGAGAAGCAAAACACTATTCTTAACTCTAGAGAACAAACTGAGAGTAGTTAGAGGGGAGAAGGGTGGGGGGGTGGTCTAGATTGGTGTTGGGTATTAAGGAGGGTGCTTGTTGGGATGAGTCCACCTGAAACTACTACCACACTGTATGTTAACCAACTGGAACTTAAAACTTGGAAGAAAAAAATAAAATAAAATCAGATCAGTAGTGAACAGGACGTTAGTTTATGTACATTAATTAACTCCAAATGTTTGTAAAGAAAGATGAAGTCTAATTAATATATAATGGCTTATTTAAAAGCACGTATGAAAGCACATGCTATGATTGCTTCTTCATTAAATCTTTTATTATTACTACGGCTACTACTGTTACTACTTCTACTACTACCACTGTTATTTATTATTAATTCTTTATTAAGTAATACGGTTATTTAGTCCACTAAACCAAGGCCTTTCCAATGACGAGATGGGAAGCTGGTGATTACTCAGGAACTCATTCTTATTTTGTTACCGTGAAGGAATTCATAAATGAAGTCTTTGTTGTTTTTGTGTTGTTGCCAATGTTTTTCGTGTTGCTAAATTGGTAGAGTGAAAAAGCGTGAAACCTGGAAGTTAGCTTCTGCACTAGATCATGCTGTCAACTTGTCACTTGGCCTTCCTACCTTAAAATATCATCTGTAAATTGAGGCAGTTGCTCTGGACAAGTCCTCAGTTTCCCTAAATGCTGCTACCACATGTATTCCTAAAAACTGCAAGGGAGACCACTATTTCTGATCTAGTTTCTCCTTTCTTTCTTTTTTTCTATTTCCATAATTACATTTTCTTCTTTATCCTTTTGGAGAGCATTTATTCCCTAGCGGATCATGGCTGCATCAAAAAATGAAAAATTCATGCCCTCACATTTCTTACAGAAAGTTGAATAAGTCTGGTGTACTATGATACGAATAAGAAACTTTAAACAGAAACATAGCTATTTTATTTCATTTTGGAATAAAGAAGAGCACAAATAATTAAGTATTTCATGGATAGGCAAAGATTCAATAAGAACTAAAATATAAGCAAACACAATAGTATCTGTATTTATATGTACATATTTATTATGGATTTAAAATATTATATATTTTATTTTATTAAGACAGGTCTTATTTACATCACTGATAAATAACCTACTGCCAGAACTAGTCATCTATTCATCTGTCAACTATTAATTATGCCAGACCCTGTGTTAAATGCTGCTAATAAAATATTGAGAAAAGCGGGCATACTCTCCATTATCCATGGAATACACGGTCTAATGGAAAAGATAAAAATCAACTATTCAGACAAGTAAATATGCAATTAAAACCGGTGATAAGACTCAAAAGACAGGATACTATAAACACCTGGAACATAGGGATATAACCTGGTGAAGGTAATAAGGGCATTTTACCTGATCTATGAAATATGTATGAACGGTGTTAAACTAGACGTATGTGTGTGTGTTAGAGGATGGAAGTGGGATGAAGACAGAAAGGAAAGTCTACTGGATTCCAGGCCATATGGTATAGACATGGATATACACATAGGTCATGGGGTAGAAGGAAAGATGAAGCTTCCAACAAGCTGACCTGGTCCAAGAATGGACGGTGAAGGCTAATTTGGTATAACATGCAACAACTTTGTTCAGAAGAAATTCATGAAGTTTCCTACAAGAAAATAAAATCTTTTTGTCTTCGCCTCAAGAACAATGGGACTCTTAAAAGGTCAGAAACAGAGGTGTTGAGGGGTGCCTGTGTGGCTCAGTTGGTTAAGCATCTGACTTCGGCTCAGGTCATGATCTTGCAGTTTGTGAATTGGAGCCCTGCGTCAGGCTCTGTACTGACAGCTCGGCACCTGGAGCCTGCTTTGGATTCTGTATCTCCCTCTCTCTCAAAAATAAAGATTAAAAAAATATTAAAAAAAAAAAAAAGAAACAAAGGTGTTGACATGCTCTTTTTTTTGTTTCAAAGACAAAAGTCTATAGTATGGAGAACTATTAGAAGGAAGTCAGTAGGGGATGTTTTTGGAAGTTATTAGAGAGGTCTAAGGAAGGAATAATGGTACCCAATACAAGGGAGAAATAGTTACATGTAAAACTGACAAAACATGAGGACGGTTTTGATTATGGGCTGAGGAAAGGATTTGAAAACGTGGATGGGGTACCTGGGTGGCTCAGTTGGTCAAGCGTCTGATTCCTGATTTGAGCTCAGGTCATGATCTCACAGTTTGTGAATTTGAGCCCTGCATTTGAACTGTCAGCACAGAGCCTACTTGGGATTCTCTCTCTCTCTCTCTCTCTCTTTTTTTTTCTCTCTCTCTCCCCCTCCCTACTCATTATCTCTCTTTCTTTCTCTCTTATAATAAATAAGTCAACATTAAGAAAAGAGGATGGATTTTGATACAATATTGAAGAATAAAAGTAAATAATATGTTATCACAAAATAACCAAGTAATTTCAGAGATTTATAAAATAATGTTTTATAGAACATTCTCAGTGTTAAATAAAATAAGTTCTGATTGTGTGTGTGTGTGTGTGTGTGTGTGTGTGTGTGTGAATATTAAGATTTATCAATTTACTCTGTCGTCAATTTCTATCTCCATGAAGATCTTCTTAGACACTATTAATATTAAAAGAGATTGAAAAAGACATAAATGTGTATACTTCAAATATACAGCAGTTTAATTAATGGACAATTTGATGTCACTGGAAATGTTTTCTCACAAGCAATCTGCATGTACATTTTACAGTAGCAGGCTTTTCCATACTCCTTGAGCTATGACACCAACATTTACCTTATAAATACATAGACTGAATCTCCAGAACCAGGTTAGTGGCCATCATGACTTCTTAACTGGTTCAGAAATACTTTCTCTGATAGCTTTCCCCAGTGAAAGCTTTTTTTTTTTTTTTTTTTAATTTTCTTTTCCCTTTCTTTCTTACTTTTTTTTTCTTACATAGAGACTATAAATCTGGCATAAACATCTGGGACACACACCTCATTTGGAAGCAAGACCAGTTTTCTGTTTAGATCAGCTTCCTGGGGTGCAGAATATAGATCAAAGCACAGTGGTGGTTGACCAGCCAGGTCTAGAATTACAAAATACATTTCTCTATTAATCAGAGGAGAGAATTGCAGGATGAGGAAGTTTCTCCTTAAAGATGTAGGGGTATCATTTCAAAAATTACATTAAAAAGCACTAATGCATTATACTGGCATTCTAGTTAATTCATATAATAGCAAATGACCCATTAATGTGTCACATGAATATCTTCCATTTTACTCACATTTTTTCCATTTATTCTCCCACCTTCCTCAGTAAAGAAACCAAATAAAAGATAGATTTTACCATTAGGACTCTATCAATGTAATACAATATTGATTAATTATTGACTTTAAGCTTAGAGATATTTCTTTCAAATAACAGTTTAAATACAATCACTGATACCGTTCCAGTCATATAAAGTGTTTTTGCCCATTAATCAATATCTGTAGTGTGAGTTCCACTCTGAAGTTAACCCTAAGAAACTACTGGAATAATAATAGGATACTCATCAGGGATAAAAATACGTAAACACACACACACACACAGAAACACAGAATTAACACTGCAAAAATCAATCCTCCCCAAATAAGAACTAAGTAAAGTAAAATCATATCCAATAAATTCATTCATTGTATCTACAATAATGAAAATTAATGTGCATTCCAGTCTTATCACAACCCTCATTTCCCAAACACCAATCCTCATCTATTCAATTCTATAGTCTAATGTGAAAGGTACCAAAGTGGGAACTTGGTGAACTTTGTTTCCCCTCCTTTACTTCCTTCCCTCAGAACATGAGCAAACACTAAATTAGCCAGTAAGTACTGTTAACCTTTCTTAGGTAACTTTGGTTAGAGGCATCCCATTGTCTTCATTCCTACAGGCATTATGTTGTTTAGACTATTGCCAATTTAACTTTCCTATTACGGAATACCATCTGTTCATCTTCTTCATCCTCCACCTGTCTAAAATACGGTCTTCTGAATAAACTTTGACAATACCCTTTGGTCACATAACCTCTACATTTTAAAGAAAAAGAAGGAAAAAAAAAACAAATAAAGAGAAAAATATAAACAAAAAAATTCTCCCACAACTTTCACTCTGGCAGTTTAAGTCCTTAATCTAAAGTAAATTTAATAAGCATAAGAATTACCTGAAGATGTTTTAAAAATCCAGAATCAGAGACTCTCATTAAATTGGTCTGGTGAAGATCATAGGAATCTACTTCAGCAAATATTTTAAGGGATTCCAACACAGCTGGCCCTAGACTACACTGAGAAACTTAATTCTAAGTCTTCTCACTTTTCAGTTTCGTGAAAAATCTTCTTTAGCTAATAAAAATGTATCTTGATTTTCTGACTCTTCTACTATGCTAGTCCATTTGCCTAGGTCTTACTTTCTACATTTCCTAATCCCCTGCCAATCTCAATCACTATCCATTTTCATATGTACTCTAACATCTGAAAAGATGTTATCTTCTGATTATCCCAAGCCTAGAGTAATCTATCTCTGTTGAATAGTTGAGATTTGTTTTCATATGACCTTCATTATAAACTGCCTGCATAGTTTTCTATTACTACATAAAAACTGGCCACAGCTTTAGAAGCTCAAAACACCCACTTATATGTTACAGTTCTATAGGGGTCAGAAGTCTAGCACAGTGTGGTTGGATTCTCTGGTCAGGCTGCAATCAGGATGTCATCTGGAGTTCAGGGTCCACTTTCAAGTGTATTCATGTTATTGGGAGAACTCAGTTCCTTGCATTTTAGTACTGAAGTCCCCACTCTCAGGTCCTAGAGGATGCAGTTTGGTCCTTGTACCATAGTTCTTTCCATCTCAGCAACAGCGATTCTCCTTCATGTGGAATCCATCTCACTATTCTAGTATCTCTGACTTTCTCTTCTTTTACTACTTGGAGAAAACTATCTGCTTTTAAAGGGTTTACCTCCAGGTCAAGCCCACCTGGATAATCACATTCTGAAGGTCGACTGTGTCATACAATTCTTTTATTATATGAAGCATAATGGGAGCAAAATCCATTAAATTAATAATTCTGAGGATTATTCAGGGCATGTACACCAAGAGCTGGGGACTTTTAAGGGACATCTTAGCATTCATCTACTTATTTCTCTGAGACGTATATTGATTTTCCCTTTCTTAAATACAAGTTCCTAGAGAGTAAGGATGAGGCATTGTACATTTTTTGCATATCACAAATCACCTGTCCTAATGTTTCACACACAACAAACATTCAATAAATAATTGTTGAATGAATGGGCTGCTTCTATGATAACCTCTTTCCTGATGCATTGAATTTAAATGAACTGATAGCATGGGGCCTGGCAAAAGTAAATATATAGGCACACACTGAGTTTTTTTCTTCTTTATCCTAGTGAAGTTCCTTAGTGTTGGAAAACAGTAAAATAAGCTATCCAAAAATGAGACAGAGGAAAGACTTAAAAATAAATATCTCTTTAGTGTATTGTAGGATAACTCTTGCAAGCATCATAATATGTAAGTAACTGAAATCCTCAATGGAGAAAAAAGGGAGGAGAAGGAAGAGAAATAATCTTTAACAAATACTGGGTTAATTTGATGAAAAGCATAAACCCAAATATCTAAAGAATTCAATAAACTCCAAGTATAAGAAATATGAAAAAAATCACACACCGCACATCATAAAGGTATTTCTTATGACAAATGACAAAAAAAAAGTGTAAATGAAGAAAAATCTTAAAAGCATCCAGGCTAGATAAACTCGAAACAAATAAAATTTTTAAGTAAAAACCTTTTAACTATGAAAATTTCAGAACAAAACATTTCATTGCCAATTCTACCAAACATCCCTTAAGGAGAAATCAATACCAATTCTACACAATCAAATACAGAATATTGAAGTGAAAGAAACACTTCCTTACTCATTTCATATTATCACTATCAATCTAATACTAAAACCAGAAAAAGACATTGAGAGAAAAGAAAACAACAGACCACATGATTAGATACATTTTTCAGCAAAATAATAACAAATGTAATCTAAAAGTATCTTAAAATATAATACCTAATGAGAAAATGGGTTTCAAGGTATTTCTTGATTTCCACAAAAGATCCTGGATAGTCAAACAATCTTGTAAAGAAGAACAAAGCTGGAGATATAAATATTGCCTGATTTCAAATTATACCACAAAGCTATAGTAATGAAAAATAGTGTAGTATTGGCATAAAACAGCACACTTGCATAATAGCCCCAAAATAAATATATAAATATATATTTAATATATAATATAAATATTATATATATAATATATATATTATATATATAGTCAATTAATTTATGACAAAGAAGCCAAACATATAGAATGGGGAAAAGATAATGTCTTCAATGAATAGTGTTGGGAAAAATGGACAGCCTCATCCAAAAGAATGACACTAGACCACTATCTTACACCATGCACAAAAATAACCAAAATGGATTGAAGACTTGAATGTAAGATTTGAAACCATAAACTCCTAGAAGAAAACAGGCAGTAACGTCCTTGACATCAACCTTAAAGTTAAATTTTTGGACCCGATTCCAAAAACAAAGTCAGCATAAGCAAAAAGAAACAAGTGGGACTATATCAAACTAAAAAGGTCTGCGTAGGAAAGGATAGCGTCAACAAAACGAAAAGGTAACCTACTGAATGGGAGAAAATAATTGTAAATGATATATCCAATAAGGGGTTAATATCCAAAATACATAAAAAACTCGAACAACTCAAAGGCAATACATACATAGATATGTACATACATACATACATAAATACATACATAAAATCAGACTAAAAACTGAGCAGAGATTCTAAATAGACCTTTTTCCAAAGAAGACATGCAGATGACCAACAAGCACATGAAAAGATTCAACATCACTAATCATCAGAGAAATGTAAATCAAAACCACATCAGATAACAACTCACACCCATTAGAGTGGTTATTATCAAAAAGATAACAAGTAGCAAATGCCAGAGAGGATATGAAGAAAAAAGGAAACATGTACCCTTTTGGTGGGAATGTATATTGGTGCAGCCACTGTGGAAAACAGTATGGAGGTTCCTCAAAAAATTAAAAATAGAACTATTATACGACTTAGCAATTCCACTTATTGTTATTTATCCAGTGAAAAGGAAAACGCTAATTGGGAAAAAATATATAGTCACTCCTATGTTTATTACAGTACTATTTACAATATCCAAGATATGGAAACCATCTAAGGGTCCACCAGCGTATGGAGGATAGTGTTTGAAAGGATAGAGAAGATGTGGTATATATATAACAGAATACTACTCAGCCATAAAACAGAAGGGAATCTTGCCATTTGTGACAATATGGATGAAACTTGAGAATATTATGCTAAGGAAAATAAGTCAGAGAAAGACAAATACTGTATGATTTCACTTACCTGTGAAACAAAACAAAACTCAGAGATATAGAAGACAGACTGGTGGTTATAAGAGCAGGAGATTGGGAGGTGGACAAATGGATGAAGGGAGTCAATTGTACAGTGGGGGATGGTAACTATACTTAATATAGTCACCACTTTGTAATGTGGACAAATATCAAATTATTATGTTCTATACCTAAAACTAATATGTTACATACCAATTTCAACTCAATTTTTAAAAGTAAAATTTATTAGCCTACAACATTATCATGTTTAGAAAACTATAAAAAATCTACAAAAAAAAGAAGTGAGAAATAAGTTAGTTTAGTAATGCAAGAGGATACAAGATCAATATATGAAAAATTATTTTATTTCTAATACTGAGAATAAACAATTAGAATCAAAGTGTGGAAAATGTTACCACTTACAATAAGATAAAAATTATTGAATAAATAAATTATAAAACATATAAAACCTGTACAATAAAAATTATAGAACATTTCTAAGATAACAACTCAATATTAAGACTTACTAAAAACCTACAGTAATCAAGCCAACACCATTGTGAAAAAAAAAGAGAAGAAAATAAATGAAAGAAAATACAGACAGCCCAGAAATAGACCTACACATATATGCTCAAATGATCTTTGTTAGGTAATTAAGAGGAGAAGAGATTGTCTTTTCAATAGATGGTACTGGAAGAATTGGATATAAGTATGCAAAAATATAAACTTCCATTTATATCTCATACCAGATACAAGAGTATATTTCAAATCAATCATTGACATACATTTAATACCTAAAACTATAACATTTCTCAGAGAAAATATTGGAGAAAATCATTGACCTTTCAATAGGTTAAAATTTCTTATATATGACAACAAAACTATAATCCACAAAGGAAAATTTTGAGGAACTGAACATCAAAACTAAGAACTACTCAAAAATACACTCTTAAGAGAAAGAAAAGATAAGACACAAATTTGAAGAAAATATTTTCAAATCATATCTCTTCTAAATTACTTCTTCCCAGATTATATGTAACAATCTGTAAACCCAATAATAAGAAAGGAGAAAAATAAAATTAATAAAAGATACTTTACCAAAAACAAAAAAAGGTAAACAAATAGGCACATGAAAAGATGTTCAATATTATTAGTCTTTAGGGAAATGTACCCTCAAACCACAGTGAGATGTAACTACGTATCTATTGAATAGACCGAAATTAAAAAGACTGATCATGCTACATTTATTGAGGATGGATGTAGAAAAGCAGAAAATCTCATACACTGATGATGGAAATGTAAAATGGTACAACCTCTTTGAAAAACAATTTGGCAGCTTCATAAAACCTAGCCACCCACCAAATGACTCCAACATATGTGTATAGGTATCTCTATCCAAGAATATGACAACACAAAGATATGAAAGATATGTGTACAAATATGCAGAGCAGATTTACTTCTGTTAGCCAGAAACTGCAAACAACTCAAATCTCCAACAACAGATGAATGTACTTGTTTATACAAATTTTGGTATTTCTATACAACTGAAGCAAATTTTGGTGTTTCTATACGCTTCCATACAACATACAATTAATATGCTGATTTACATACCAATCAATAATTATAGAGAAAGAACTTTTTATACATGGAATAACATGGATAAGTCTTAAAAATAATATTGCTGATTGAAAGAGGCTAGACTCAAGAAATAAAAAGAAGAGTACATGATGTATGATTGTATACATTCTCTATAAAGTATCTGTATAAAGCATAAGCTAATCTATAGTGACAAAAAGTAAATCAAAAGCTATACATGGGGTAGAGAGGCAAGGAAGGGCACAAGATAAAAAAAATCAAAGAGTACAAGGAAAACTTTGGAGTGATAGATATGTTTATTATCTTGATTGTAGTGATGGTAATAGTTTTACTCCCACATGCATATATCACAGCTTATCAAATTATATATTCTAAATATGTAAATTTTAGTATATGTCAATTATATGTCAATAAAATTGTTTTTTTTTTTTTGTTTTTTTTTTTTTAAAGTTTATTTATTTTTGGGACAGAGAGAGACAGAGCATGAACGGGGGAGGGGCAGAGAGAGAGGGAGACACAGAATCGGAAACAGGCTCCAGGCTCTGAGCCATCAGCCCAGAGCCCGACGCGGGGCTTGAACTCACGGACCGCGAGATCGTGACCTGGCTGAAGTCGGACGCTTAACCGACTGCGCCACCCAGGCGCCCCAATAAAATTGTTTTTAAATGTAAAGCTGGAGATAGAGAACTGAAAGATTCCCCTAAGCTATGTGGAGTGTCTTCCAAAGGCAAATGTTTACCAGCAGCAAGAAGACACACGACAACAGAGTTGAAGGAGATCCATTAACAGAACACTAAGCATTCAACTTTAGGAGGCCCAAGACAGGTAAACGATATTAGAGAAACTCATTGAGAAAATCCAAATGCCAAGGCAAGTCAGCCAAGAAAAACCTCTGGTAAACATTCAAGGTTTTTATAGACCACAGGGCCACTACCTGCTCATTACAGGAGGAGTAGCAATAGTGCTAAAGAGAATCCTGAAATACAGGAAATAGGGAACATGATGGGAGAACAAAGAGACCATCTCAGCAAATAAGAACGTGGCAGCTGATCTACCACAAACGGAGCAATATCCCATAGTTTCAAAAATCAGCACTTTCTCTGTGAAACTCAAACAGATCTCTGGAATCTCATCAGTGCTCAGAACCTAAAGTTTATGTATGGGAAAGTCCTGATCCTAGTCTCAAAATATTTGAAGTCAGTGTTGAAATAAATCAAACTAAAACATCCAAAGAACTGCTAAACTTTAGATCATCTTTTTCTAGACCTCAGCCCAACTTACAACAGGAGTGCATTTTGGGGGAGGTAAATATAATTTTTATCAATCTCTATTGTCATTTACTTTTTATTGTAACAAATACAGATCTGAGATATGTAGTATAAAATCAAACAATTGAACAACATATTTTAATTAAAATACCATAAAGAAAAGAAAGAATGTGAAAGAAATATTTGAAGAGATAATATCTATCAACATTAAAATATTGACACTTGATATCAACCATCAAATTCAAGAATCTCAGAAAATCTTTTTTTTTTTTTTTTTAATTTTTTTTTCAACGTTTACTTATTTTGGGGACAGAGAGAGACAGAGCATGAACGGGGGAGGGGCAGAGAGAGAGGGAGACACAGAATCGGAAACAGACTCCAGGCTCTGAGCCGTCAGCCCAGAGCCCGACGCGGGGCTCGAACTCACGGACCGCGAGATCGTGACCTGGCTGAAGTCGGACGCTTAACCGACTGCGCCACCCAGGCGCCCAAGAATCTCAGAAAATCTTAATCAAAGAAAATAAACACACACACACACACACACACACTTAGGCATGTCATAATGAAAACACCAAAAAACAAAGATAAAATGTAAAACTTAAAAGCACCTAGAGGAAAATGGCACATTATCTACAAGGGGAAATTTAGTATGAATAATAACTTATTTATTCAAAATAATGGAGGCAAGAAGATAAGACAACGGAAATTTTCAAAGTGGTAGAAGAAAGAAAATGTCAATCTAAACTTTTATATCCACTGAAAATATCATTCAAAAGTAAATCTCAGAATGACAAAATTGATAGGATTCATGTTCAGTAGACTTGTACTAAAATATGGTTTGCAAAACGTCTGAGGATAAATCATACCTGATGGAACCAAATTGTGTAAAAAGAAATAAGAAAAGAGGGTAAATGAAATTATACTGGTGTAAGATTCTAAACTGTTTATGTACTATTGTACATAGTACTATATTATATACTATACACTATGTATATTATTATTTTTTTTTTTTAATTTTTTTTTCAACGTTTATTTATTTTTGGGACAGAGAGAGACAGAGCATGAACGGGGGAGGGGCAGAGAGAGAGAGGGAGACACAGAATCGGAAACAGGCTCCAGGCTCTGAGCCATCAGCCCAGAGCCCGACGCGGGGCTCGAACTCACGGACCGCGAGATCGTGACCTGGCTGAAGTCGGACGCTTAACCGACTGCGCCACCCAGGCGCCCCTATGTATATTATTATTTAATGGTAGATTACTTTAACTTAAAGATAAAACCAGCTCCTAAACACACACACACACACACACACACACACACACACACACACACATTGTTAAAAGGCAATAGAGAAGACGAAATAATATATGGTAATATTCAAACCACCCAAGAAAAGTGCAAAATAAAAAAAAAAAAAAACAGAAGAACAGAAATAAAGATAAATATACAATCAATACCAAGTTGGGAGACTTGAACTCAGAACATCAAATACACTAAAAATAAATGGAATAAACATTCCAAGTAAAATTCCAGGACTACCATGGGGCGCCTAGGTGGCTCAGTTGTTTGGACATCTGACTTCAGCTCAAGTCATGATCTCTCAGCTTGTGACTTTGAGCCCCATGTCAGGTTTTTTGCTGAAAGCTCAGAGCTTGGAGACTGCTTTGGATTCTGTGTCTTCGTCTCTCTGCTCCTCCCCTGCTAGCACTCTGTCTCTCTCTCTCAAAAATAAATAAAAATAAACATTTAAAAAAAAATTCCAAAACTACCAGACTGGCTTAGAAAGTGTGTTTTAACTTAGAAATACTTTGAATTTAGGTATTGACAGGTTGAAAAGATGAAGGCAAAAAAAAAATGTATATGATGAAATGATTAAGTAGAGGAAAACTGGCTTAGTTACATTAATATAAGACAAGATAGAATCCAATATAAAGATACAGACTTAGAAATGTACATTTTTAATAGCAGAAGATAAATTCATCAAGAACACATCATAAGACTCAATGTATATATGCCTAACAGAACTTCAAATATATGAAGCAAAAGGGAAAAGTAGACAGCTCCACATTTATAGCTGGAGGTTTTAGTATATATATTTCAGCAATTGATAGGACACGTACAAAAAAGCTCAATGTGAATTTAAAAATTGAACACTATTATTAACTAGAGCTAATTGTCTTTTATAGATCATTATACACAACAAACTCTACAACGCATACCTCTTTCAACTGCTCAGGAACAGTCATCAAGGTAAACTATATATTCATTTTTTAAAAAGTGCCAATAATTATCAAGATATTGAATTATCAAGATCTTGAAATCACATTGAAATCTTATCAAAACTGCATTAGATATCTATAACAATAAGATATCTACTCAATCCCAAATATTTAGAAATTAAATATTTAGAAACCACAGCCTTCTAAATAATTCATGGATAAAAGAAGAATACATTAAAAAATTAAAAATATACATTTAATTGAATAATAAAATGAATCATAAAATTCATAGAATAGACCTAAAGCACTTAGAAGAAAATACATAGCTTTAAAATACTTAAATATTTTAAATTTAGAAAATATGAAAAAAGTATTTACTACCTATGTTCCTACTTCAAGAAAAGAGAGAAGCAAATTAAAACCAAAGTAAGAAGGATAAAGGAAATAGTGCAAATGAATTATTTACTCAGCAAAATAGACAAATAATGTAGAAAAGTCAATGAAATCAATGACTATTTTGATAAAGTTAATAAAATTCATAAATCTCTAACTAAATTGTTAAGGAAGAAAAGAAACAAATTACTGAGATCAGGAATAAAATACTGTGTAACTCACTATAAATTCTACAGACTTGATAGGAACAATAAAGTACTCTAAAGAAAACAAAGATTTCTTACAACAAACTCAAAAAAGCACTAACCAAAAGACAAAAAAATACATATATTAAACTGCATTTTTAAAAATCTTCTTATCAAGAAGCACATTAGAAAATATATAGAAACTACATTATGGGAAAAATATTTTCCTCACATTGTGTGAGAAAGCAGTTATATACAAAATATACATATATAATTCTACAAATCAACAAACACACTAATAATCAAATAAAAATGGTCACAGGGACACCTGGGTGGCTCAGTCGGTTAAATGACCGATTTCAGCGCAGGTCCTAATCTCACCTTTTGTGGGTTCAAACCCCATATCGGGCTCTGTGCTGACAGCTCAGAGCCTGGAGCCTGCTTCGAATTCTGTCTTCCTCTCTCTTTACCCCTTTTCCGCTCACTCTCTGTCTGTTTGTCTGTCTCTCTTTCTCAAAAATAAACATTTAAAACAAATTTTTAAATGGCCACAATAGCCCCAACTGGTAACAACCCAAATGTCCATCAATAGGAGAATGAATATAAAGAAAATATGACAGACATTTAACATGTGATAACACAGAAAAATCCCAAAAACATGTAAAGCATAGGAAGTAGATACCAGAGAGTACATACTATATAGTTCACTTATATGAATTCCTAAAATAGTAAAAAAAAAAAAAAAAAAAAAAAAAAAAAAAATCATAGTAATAGAAATCAGAAAGTGGTTGCTCCGGGTGGGTGGATGAGAGGAGTATTAACCAGGAAAACATGTAAGGAAATCCTTTGGGGAGTTAAAATGCCCTTCATCTTAATCTAGGTAATGGTTACACAGATGTATACATTTGTCCAAGTTTAATTTTTAAAGGAATTTTAAAGGAAAATACGAAATTTTTAAAGGAAATATGAAATGCCAAAAACCACCTACATGTCTATTAACTAGAGAATGGATAAATCGTGATATTATGATATAACTAAAAAATATACAGCAATCAAAATGCTTGAATTAGAGCTACATGTATGAACATGGATTGATTTCAAAAGCTTAATGCTGAGTTAAAAAGAAAGAAGAAGCAAGGAAGGAAGGAAGGAAAGAAGGGAGAGAGGGAGGGAGGGCAGGAGGAAGGGAAAAAAAACAACTTCAAAGAATGCATGGAGTATGACATCACTTCCCTAATTTGTAAGGTACAAAACATGCCATTCTTGAAACTGTGCTCATGTGGGTCATGACCAGTGGGTAAGCAAGGAGAGCAACGGGATTGAGAAGAGATCACAGATTATTACTATGAATTTTTAAGGGGAAAATATATATATAATGCCAATGTTTAAGTGTTAAATTTTTAAAAATCTGTGGTAGTTTAAAAATAATGGACTTTCATACGGTTGGAAATTTACCGATATAGGATTTTAATATTATTGATTTAATTTACATTTAACATTCTCTCTCTTTTACCTTATATATCCATTAAAAATATTGCAGTTTACTTTTCTTTGTGCTTAATTCATTAAGTGTGCTTGTCATAGGAAACATCCTGAAACAACTTGTGATCAGCAGATCATGAAAAATTGAGCCTTGGTCTTAGGATAAAGGATGTGTTCATTTTCTTCTAGAGAGAATGAGATTAGCATGCTGCACGAGTTTCTCCTATCAATATAAAGTCAGTGAGCACCAATTAATAACAAAACAGCAGAAGTCTATAGAGTAGAATATGACACTCATAATTCCTAGAGATATGAGCTATCTACCCCCCAATAGGGACTCCGGAAATAATTCTTCAAGTGGCCATATGTACATAACTGGAGGTCGTAATTTAATTATAAACGGAAGCAATAAACACCAGGACAACTCCTGAAACTGTATCTCCTAGTCAACCTGAACTTAGCAAGGTAAAAGCACTGTTGAGAATTCTTGCAGAGCTCAAACAGTATTCAGCATAAGAATGATTAAATAGGGCTTCCCCTGATCTGCTTAATAGGGAAAGGTGGAAGGAGTAGGAAATGTTTAACAGTGTTCCATACATAGAAACACTATGGGCTTGAACTGATTAAACAGCAGTATCCCCACCTTCTGCATTACTCAGAAAGTGCTATGGTGCCGTGTGATGTAGATCTGTTTTCAACTTAAACTCCAAAAAGAAACTAATCTGCTCACCCAGGAGAAACAAGATTTTCAATGACCCTTCCATTACCTCAGCAAGAATGGTGACTCAGAGAAGTTAGCTCAGGAACAGAGTCACAGAGCCTTCAGCCTAATCTGAAGACAGAGTCAACAGTGCTCCATGGTGATGGATGAGCACGGAGTGCAGGTTCAGTCTTCCTTTTGCCAAATGCATACATCCTGAAGTTAAAAGGTTCATTCCAGGAAATATATCTAGAAATATCTCAATTGGGCAGACCCTACACGCAAGGATTCGGATGCCTCAAGTTAACATCGTGAGCTAAGAATTATCATACATAGTCATGTGATTTATTGAAGGAGGCTAATATCTGTCTGTGTAGGTTACAAGTACCATAACCCACGTTTCTGCCAACTTAATGGAGTGAGGAAAGGAAGGGTGAGAGAGAAGAACACAAGTGGCTTTGGCGAGACTTTGGGTGGAATATATTTTCCGTGCCCTTCTAGATCCCCTTCACCCTTCTCCACCCTGTTTTGTACCCAGAAAGGCTGACCTGTAGGACCTGTATCAACGGCCTCACCCACTCTCTAGGTTCCACTTGGTTCCAATGGTCACACTAGCATGAGATCAGGATGCCGGAAGGGAGTAAAGGTCTGCTTATTCCCCTGACCCCCTTCCTGCCAGGTCACCAGGGTTAGGTGGCCCTCTTCATAAAGGTTTCTCACCAGGTTACAGTCACTCTTCCCTCCTCTTACTACTCCATGCCTGCAGGTAAAAATGTCTGTCCTTGCTACCAGGAGCTGCACTATCTCTTGTTTTCTATTTTTTTTTTAATTTTTAAAGTTTATTTATTTTGAGAGAGAGAGAGCACCAGCAGGTGAGGGGCAGAGAGAGAGAGAGAGAGAGAGAATCCCAAGCAGCCTCTGTATTGTCAGTGAGGAGCTCAATGCACGGCTCAGACTCACTAACCCCCAGATAATGATCTGAGCCGAAACCAAGAGTCTGACACTTAACTGACTGAGCCACCCAGGCACTCCTCTCTTGTTTTCTACCTGTGAAAATAGCTCCTTCATTTAAGTGTTCAATTACCTACTTTTAGCGTTTTATCTCCTCACCAATATCCTGACAAAGACTCCAAACAGCTCATCTTTCTACCAAAAATAATATCAAGTATTTTTCCTTTAATACAAGCATAGGCCCAACTCAGAAATAGCCGCCAAGGAATATTGAAAGTAAAGATACAGACAGGAAGAGTATAATCATGCAAGTTAAAAAAAAAAAAAGAATCATCCATTTAGAATGAGATTAAGGAATCGTTAAACATTATGGAAGTAACTAGCAGTGGGCATTTTGTCAATTGTATTGGAGCAAAACCTCCAAATAATTGCTGTTAATAAAGACATAGTGTTTATTATAAACTTTGAATAAACACATATACATAAAATATGAAATTTCTGCAAATGATACCATGGGGGCCCTGTGTTGTTTTTTGTTTTGTTTTGTTTTGTTTTTTAATGACACAGAAGAAAATAATAAGAGTTTAAGGCAAACAGAAGATAAGCAGAACTTACCAGAAGAAATTCAGTCTGACTCAGAATAGATTGATTATATGTTCTTAGCTACTGTAAGCTAAGATTTCCCACCATTTCATGATGAGAAGGTCTATTGTACCAGAACCTGGTGGTAATTTATTGCATATATGATATAGAGCACTTTCATATTATTTGCTAAGCTCAACACAGGTACCTTAATTTTACTCTCCCTCAAAGTTCTATAAGGGTAGTGTTTAAAGCAACCTTCCTCCCCACCCCCAATGTGACTGTCTCCTGACCCAGTTGATTGGACTCCAGACCCAGCTGCACCAATCAGAGCGCCTTCTCTGGGAATTTAGAATTAGGTAAAGAGACACTACTACAGTTACACTGTATGTCCAGATTATAAACTCTGGAATCATGGGTAACCTCCTACCCTCTATCAAGGGACCATGAACCCAGAGAAAGCCAGTTTGCTTAAGAAGAATGAAGCAGATGTAAATGTACAGAAAGAAGAGTGTGTGTGAGAGTGCCTTGAATTCATTTTTTTAAAATGTATTTATTTATATTCAAGTTAGTTAACATACAGTGTAGTATTGGTTTCAGGAGTCGAACCCAGTGATTCATCACTTACATATAACACCCAGTGCTTATCACAAGTACCCGCCTTAACGCCCATCACCCATTTAGCCAATCCTCCCACCCACCTCCCCTCCAGCAACCCTCAGTTTGTTCTCTGGATTTAGAGGTCTCTTATGGTTTCCCCATTCTCTGTTTTTTTGTTTGTTTGTTTCTTTGTTTGTTTTTGAGCGCTTGAATTCTAACATTCCCTTAGTCAAAGTTACCTTCGAAAGATCTATTTTTGTCTTAATCCAACACATTATATGTTTATAGGAATGCAGTCCAAGAACATTTCAAGCAAGATTTTGAGAACTCTGGATTACAAGTACCATTCCTTCCAAGTAAATCAGTGGACAACAAAGGCATTGGGATTCATGGTAAACTATAAGCCAACAGGAAGACTGTCATATCCTCCTGACTTATGACATGACCTCAGGAAGCTGCTGGAGGGCAGGAAGCTTAACCTTTATTAAGAGGCCAATAATTGGGTTTTCTAGATATAATTATAGATAGCATTTATTCCACAATTATTGCCTGATACTCTTCCAAATATTCTGCATTGATTAAAGAATTTAATTTTTGCAACAACACATTTGGTAGTTGCCATTGTAATCTCTGTTTTACAGATGACTCTGTTGAAGATACAACATGATTTAAAAACTGTCCTATGTGACACAACCATTAAAAGCTGAGTAGTTCTGAAACCAAGGCCACCTCCTTCCCCCAGCACCTACTCACTGTGTTTCTCATATATGTGTGGCATTTCTCTATCACAAAACTGCTTCTGTGATAACTTAAGCCAAAGGAGAAATCCGAATTTCAGGCAAAACAAACAACACCAAGTCCCAAGAACGAAACACTGATTTTTATTTGTATATTATCACAAATAAAATAAATACCCATCTCTTCCAAAGAAATTCTAAAACTAATGTAATGGACTGAATATCTGTGGACTCCCCCTCACCAAATTCATAGGTTGACATCCTAACCCCCCATGTGATGATATAAGAACGGGTGGGGGGCTTTGGGAGGCGGTTACATCATAAGCGTGAAGTCCTCATTTAATGAGGTCAGTCCTGTTATAAAAGAGACCTGAGAGCTAGCTAGCCCTCTGTCTGCCATGTGAGGACACAATCCATCTATGCACAAGGAAGCAGGGCCCACCGGATACCAAATCTTCTAGCACCTTGATCTTGGACTTCTCGGTCTCTAGAACTGTGAGAAATAAAATTTGTGGTTTAAACCACCCAGCTTATGGTAATTTGCTATAGCAGCAGCCCCAAAGGTCTAAGACAACCACCATGCCAGTAATATGCTACAAGTTACGTTGGCACTACACTTAAAGTCCTCCTTACTTCGGTTCTTCTCATATTCAAAAAAGAAGAAAATAAAACTATGGTAAGTTGATTTCAATGCAAATCCATGCAAAAGAAGGAGGAGGAGGAGGAAGAAGTGGAGGAGGAGAAGGAAAAGGAGAGGAGAAGGAGAAGGAGAAGGAGAAGGAGAAGGAGAAGGAGAAGGAGAAGGAGAAGGAGAAGGAGAAGGAGGAAGAGAAATTGTTTCAGTGCATCTATCACATATCACACAATGACTTTAAAACTCAGCAAAACATCTTTAACCCAGGCATTGCTCTAGTGATCTATCATTCTGGCTGTGGAATGACTCAATATTGTATTAACTAAGTTAATTTAAAAAAATTTAAGTAACAAGTTGTTGAGGAAGAATAAAATGCTTTGCTAATAATTTCTCTGGCTAAATGAATTGAACAAAGATAGAATGAAACACATTTGTGCTACAAATTGCTGGAGACAGGGCACCAGTATTAGCAGTGGGGGGTGGGGGGGGGGGACAATCTAATAAGCATGGAACTAGCCACTCATCTCAGAAGTCAGAGCTCTGTGATCAGATGCCTGGGTTCAAATCCGAGTCCAAATCTTGGCAGTTGCATAATTATGGCACATTATGTTGTCACTCCAAACCCAAATTTTCTCCTCTGTAAAACAATGTGAATGATAATACATACTTCTGAGAGTTGTTACAAAGATCACATAAAAATATATGCGACGTATTTACCATAATATGTGGAACACGGTAATTGCTTAATGAATGTTAGCTAATATTAAGAGCATGATCGGTTCTTTATAACTTTTGAAATGATATTAAATCAGTTCTCTTTACTTCTCTAGGAATGTAATCACTACATATGAAAAATGCCCACATCTTTGATATGGAGGGAAAAGAAATTGTGGTAAAGCTGAAAGACTAACGAAACCCTGATTTTTTTTTCTCTCACATACAGTTTAGTTAACAAGAGGTAATAAATCAAATTTAAGGCTATGCAGTGATTCAATGTTCATTTTTATGTGTGTAATCAACTTTAATTGCATGATTTACAGCAGTCGGGGGTTTTTGCTTTCTATTTTCCAGTTTTATACAAAGGCAGAATGGACAAGGTAAAGAGAGAGAATCTTGTAAGCAAAGAAGACCTCAGGGACATTTTGCATGTTATAATCATCCTACTGGAACAGTTTTACCCACTTTTTAAGTTTTTCCTTTTTTAGGTATACAAACACTTAAAAGGGAATAAAATGCACAGATGAAATAGAATGCCCCAGGACTTACCTGCCTAGAAGCATGAATATGCTACATTTTGAATAATACCTCAGATACCAAAGCAATAAGCCATCTCGAGCTCAAGTGACAGAAAGACAAGTGTTTTTCCAGAATCTCCACCTGTTTTCTTATGATGTTTTCAAAAAACCCACGAATGCTCACTCCAAGCCTTCACAAGTCTTTGAATTCCAAATTAGCATGTTTTTCCATATGGGATGGGGAAGCAAAATGATCCCTAAAGACATCAATAAGCCACTGTTTCAGTCCTGGACTCTGTTAACCCGAGACTACTCACTGTGTGCAACTAATAACCCCTTCCTTGTTTGTCCGATTTTTCTATCTGTTGCCACCAAGAATATTTTTAACAGGCAGAGCCTTTAATGATAGGACATTTTCCTTTATATCAGAAACCTCTTTTTTTTCCCAGAATAGAAGTGGGCTATCCCTTGGTCACGAGCTTATTAAATTATGGTCACAGGAGGGGCCAAGGTATGCTTCAGCAGAATTGACCAGTTTATTTCCAGGGAACGCTCCAGGCCACGACACTGAGAACGGTCCACCACACCGTTTTCTCTACTTAAGGCAATTCGTTTCTGAATCCCGATTGCCCCTCTAACAAATGCCCTCTGCTAGGATCTTCCTTCTATCAAAATTATAGTTTTATAGGAGTGTCCAGGTGGTTCAGTTGTTTAAGCATCTGACTCTGGATTTTGGCTCGGGTCATGATCTCACAGTTTGTGAGTTGTAGCCCCACCTCCAGCTCGGGGCTGGCAGCGTGGAGCCTGCTTGGGATTTTTTTCTCTTTCTCCCTCTTTTTCTGCACCTCTCCTGCTTGAGCTCTCCCTCTCTCTCTTTCTCAAAAAATTAAATAAATAAATAAATAAATAAATAAACAAACTTTAAAAAATATTTTTAAAAATATCGTTTTATGAATAAATCACAAATATGAACAGGCTTAGGAAATACCATATGAGATTCCTGGGAAGGTAACAGGATAGCTTTCTTTAAGGACTCTTGGGGCGCCTGGGTGGCGCAGTCGGTTAAGCGTCCGACTTCAGCCAGGTCACGAAATCGCGGTCCGTGAGTTCGAGCCCCACGTCGGGCTCTGGGCTGATGGCTCAGAGCCTGGAGCCTGTTTCCGATTCTGTGTCTCCCTCTCTCTCTGCCCCTCCCCCGTTCATGCTCTGTCTCTCTCTGTCCCAAAAATAAATAAACGTTGAAAAAAAAAATTAAAAAAAAAAAAAAAATAAGGACTCCTGACCCTTCCATCTCATTTAAGAAGTTTTCAAAGTTTCTGAGGTAATATTGTTGGCTTATCTCTGAGAAAACACAAAGGATTTATTTAGAGGTGGTTTTTAAATAACAACACAGAATTTTAAACTTGATCTGGCCTAATGCTATTATCAGTTCAAAGAGTATTCTAGGTCTAGTAAGATGGGGGAAAGGAAGATAAATTCATTATTATAAACATATTTTTTATTATATGCATTTTTTCAATTCATAGATATGCATTATTTCATAATTTTATGATTATGGCAATGGCTATGTATTTTGCTGATACTTGATTTCACTTAACATGCTAATATTCTATTGGAACAGCAGTCCTTATATACCTATATTTTAAGTATTACATTTTATTTACAGGCAAGGTATCTGTTTATCCAGAGCATTCATATGTTTACCTTGGAAATGAAAAAGCTATGATTAAATATAAATAATAACTGTTTTAGAAATGCATTACTTTCCACTTCAAATTCCTCCATCTATTATTTTTGTTCATTTTCTTATACAAAGGATCAGATTTTCCATTCCCCACATAGCTGGTTTTCTAACTTGTGAAAAATCACAAATAGTCACCATTAATTTTAAACGCAATGCTAGATTTTCATGCTTCAGATTCAAATTAAGGAGAATTATTTTAATATAATGATTCTAGTCGTTTCAATATGGAATCAGTCAAAATGAATAACAAAATACAAAATTGTCAAAATACTTGAGTTCGGACAAAAGAAAGGCAGACATTTCTTGAATTCTTCTGCTGCACATTATTCACTAAAAAAACAGCACCTATAATTCAGACGGAACTCCTACTGACTTCTACATGAACACTGAAAAATTGTTTCAAATAGAGGTAATTAGTCAGTGATTAAGAGACAGAGAGTAATTAGTACAAAAGAGAATTGCCTTTGTTTGTATAAGACCTGCCAGTCCAGAAAAAGAAGACTTCGGAGAAAACTTTTTTGAAGTCTCTAAAGTTTTAAGGTTAATTGATTCCAAAATTAAAAGTTCAAAACTACCAGCACAAAAGTAAAAACTAAGGCAGTGTAAGTACACCCTTCAATGCCTGGTTCGCACAGCATGGAAAATTTCCCCACATCGTTACATGTCTGTCTTGTCATCATTCAGGTTTATTTACAAATGCCTTCCCTCAGAGGGGTTCCCTGATCATCCTTGGTGAGGTAGACCCTAACTCTTTACTCCTCCTTCTCTCACTCATAGTATTTATCAGATTCTGAAACCATATCGTGGTGCATTTTGTTTTGTTTGTACGTCTCTTCTACTAGAGTATAAGTTTCATGAGGATAAAATGTTTGTCATGATTCCAGCTCAGTCTCCCCATGCTATCTTATACTAATGCCTGGCACAGATGAGACGATCAATGGGACATTTGTTGAAAAATGAATCCCTAATATAGGAAGGAGCTTCTTTGTTAAAAAGATCTCTATGGGGGTGTCAAAGAATTGGGTGTCGCAAATGATTTTATTCTTGGTAACAGCTGTATGAGTTTTTTAAGGATTTCTCGAAATAATGCATAGAATCAATGTGCATTATCTACCTGAGCCTTCATTAATGAGCTCACAGGGCACCTCCTCTCAGAAGACTTCTTATTAAGCCTAATTAATCAATTCCCCAGCGGTAATCTGAAAGCCACTTGTCCATTTGTGTCTTCTTCAATAGTGAGTCACTCTGTGGTGAAGATCATATCCAATTCATCTTTCATTAAAAAACAGATCCTTTGCTTAATTTTTAAAATAAAAATTGTATAGATATTTAAAGGGTATAACATGTATATACACACACACATAGTAAAATGATTACTATAGTAGAGCTAATATAGCTTCACATGGTTCCTGTGTGTGTGTGTGTGTGTGTGTGTGTGTGTGTGTGATGAGAGCATCTGAAATCTACTCTTTTAGCAAATTTCCAGTATTCGATACAGTACCCTATTGGCAAGAATGTAAATTTGTGCAGCCATCATGGAAAACAATTCATCTTTATAATTGTCTCAGTTGCTAACACTGCATGTAGTATCAGCGCCTAAGAAGGTCACATTAAGCAAATAACTCAAGGGGTGCCTGGGTGGCTCAGTCGGTTAAGAGTCAGAGTTTAGCTTAGGTCATGATCTCACAGTTTGTGACCTTGAGCCCTGTGTCCAGCTCTGTGCTGACAGCTCGGAGCCTGGAGCCTACTTTGAATTCTGTGCCTCCCTCTCTCTGCCCCTCACCCGCTCATACTCTATCTCTTTCTCTCTCTCTCTCTCTCACTCTCTCACAAATAAACATTAAAAGTTAAAACAAAAAAAAAACCCAAATAACTCAAAACATCACAAGATGCAAAACCTTCTTCTGATGAAGCACTATCTTTTCAAGCATTTAACAAAGACCTCTGCCCAACACCTATGCTGCCCAAACCTGAACATCTAGTTCTTTAACATGCCCCATGTTTCTTTATGCTGCATAACCCTCTCTGTACCTGAATGGTCAATGCGGTTCCACTACCTTCACAACACAATCTGTACAGTAACAGTTGTCATGTACTATATTTGCTGTCCTTTCATAAGTGTTTCCTGTTCCCTTTGCCCAAAAAGAATCTAGGTAATAAAAACAATCCACGAATGGTATGGGTGAACAAATTAGACACCTCTGTAACTTCTCTTCTGTCTGCTCACCCTCCTATTCTAAGTAAACAAGTTGATTTTCCAGTCGGCCCAGAAGACCACACTTTTCTAGAGATATAGTAAGATCCAAATCTTTTCACATCAAGAAAACCACTGAAGGAGAGGGCTAAGTGAAACTCTTGCTGTCTCAATCAATTATGAAAACAAACTAAAACTCTGGTATAACACTGAAGTGTTAAACTCTGTTTACGCGTAAACACTGAGTTTGATAGCTATATATTTTTATAATGTCACAAATGTGGGCAGTCATGGTAATTCATCTTCCACCAATTACATCTAGAGATACATCTAGAGACAGAGGTACAGATAGAAATAGAGAGATGCAGATACAGACTATTTCTGCATTCCATTGTTCGAAATAGTGCATTATCTTAGTGACCTTTATTATAATAATTATATTATATAAATATATAATATATAATATATAAGCATATATAATATATACATATATACAAATATATATAATGTATAAATATATAATATATATATATATTTTAGTTATAATAATTCCTGATATGTGGTAGTGTAAAACCTCAGGGTTTGTTCAGAATTATTTTGATTATTCTTAACTTTTTGCATTTTCAATTTTTTTTAAACATTTATTTATTTTTGAGACAGAGAGAGACAGAGCATGAACGGGGGATGTCAGAGAGAGAGTGAGGCACAGAATCTGAAACAGGCTCCAGGCTCTGAGCTGTCAGCACAGAGCCTGACGCGGGGCTCGAACTCACAGACCGCGAGATCATGACCTGAGCCGAAGTCGGCCGCTTAACCGACTGAGCCACCCAGGTGCCCCGACTTTTTGCATTTTCATGTAAATTTTAGAGTCAGCCTATCAACTTCCATACACACCCAGCAGCAACTGCTTGAGTCTTAGGTAGGATTACATTGAACTTATAATACATTTTGAGGAGAATCAACTTTATAATATCAAGTAATCCAATCACACAGTACATATCTCCATTTATTTGAACTATCTTCAAATTTAAGTAAATGACTTTTTTTGTAGAGTGTTTTTTTATGTTACTTATGAAATTTATTGTTAAGTAAAATTGTTAATCAATTTATCTATTCTATACATTAATCATAATTGATTAATCTATATACTCTATACATTAACCATCAATGATTAATTATGTTATCTGTTGTATACATTAACCATAATTTTAAAAAATTTGTGTCTAAAATTTTAATGTCTAGATCATCTGTGGCTCTATTTCTATCCTCTGTTCTATTTTCTCTTAGTGCCTTTGTGTGTATGTCAGATAAATTTTTACCAAATTCTAAATATTTCATTTGAAAAATTGTAGAGATTTGGGGCAATGTGATATTTCTCCATAGAAGGTTTGCCTTAACCTCTGAAAATGGAAGAGGCACTGATCAGTCCAATCTTGTCAGGGACTGAACTGATTTAGGGCTGGGTTTGCGATGTTTCTCTCCATCTAACTCTACTTTGCTCCACTTCTTGTATGCAATTCTCCAACTCTCCAATGTCCCCAAATGAGCATATTCTGGAGAGCCTGGCATTCCTGCCCTTCAATGTTTGTCTCTCAGCCCTCTGACAGTGCATAAAACTATGTTTTTTATTCTCTTTGACTTCATAGTCACCTGCTCTGCCTTGCTAAGTCAGCAAATATGTAGAAAGGAAAATTAACAGTGACAAATGAGTTCTCTCTGCACCTGCCGTCTCTCCAGAATCTTGGCCCCTTAAGTCTTGGATCCTTTAGCAATCACAAATACAAATATTTTATTCTCTAGGTCTGTGATATTATCTGAATCTCTTCCAGCTTTTCTGCTTCTTAGCTTCCTTACCCTGTCCACATTTGCAGGCTTTTTTTTTTTCTTCTTTTGCCATGAAGTTGCAAATGCCTTGACAGAATAACCACATTCACAACATTAGATTTGGGAATGCCAGATAAAACTCAGAATGGATACAATATTTTGGACATACTTAACCCTAAAAATTGTCTGCTGTTTATCTCAAGCTCAAATTTAATGGGTCATCCAATGTTTCAATATTGCTACATCTGACAACCCTATCTATCTTAGTGTACAACCCTTCGCTCTAAGATCTGGCTTCAAAAGACACAGCTGCGTCAGAAGTTCTCTGATGCCATCAAACCAATGCTGTTTTCTGTTTTGCTTGTTAATTTTATGTTCCCTTTCCGCTAGACATTTTGGGCAATGTGATATTGCAGGGGTATTGGTGATTGTTGTTGTTGTTGTTTTTAAGTTTATTTATTTTGAGAGAGAGAAAAAGCATGAGCTGGGGAGCAGCAGAGGAGAGAGGAAGAATCTCAAGCGGGTTCCGCACAAGTGCACAGCCCAATGCCAGGGCTCAAGCCCATGACCCGTGAGATCATGACCTGAGCCAAAGTCAGACACTTAACTGACTGAGCCACCTAGGCCCCCTGGGCTATTGGTTTTATACAAACTAGTCCGCTAGCCAGAAGCAGTAACTAATAATATTTTTTAATTAAATTATGCATTTTTTAATGAGAGATTGGTGAAATATATGATAAAACAGGAATCAAAGGAAACTGATATACTTAACATTTACCTGTTTGTGTAGATAAATAATAATTTACATGATACATATAAATTATCTGACTGCAAAAAATGTTTGCCCACCCTTATGCATAATCCTGCTATCAGATATTTATTCACTAAAATATTAATCCATCATAGTTGAATTAATGATTTTTTATTTTTTTAATCTTTTATTTATGTTTGAGAGAGAGACAGAGACAGACACAGAGACACAATGCGAGTGAGGGAGGGGCAGAGAGAGAGGGAGACACAGAATCTGAAGCAGGCTCCAGGCTCTGAGCTGTCAGCACAGAGCCCAATGCGGGGCTTGAACCCACAAACCATGAGACCATTACCCAAGCCAAAGTCGGATGCTTTACCAACTGAGCCACCCAGGAACCCTGAATTAATGATTTATATGATTTTTGTATATATGTATTATCTAATTTTTGAACAGTGAGTATACAACACTCATGTAATAAGTAACTTCTAATTATAGAGAAAATAGAATTACTGAAACATTTACAGTTTATCAAAAATGCAATGTACTTATTCACTTCCAGGCCCTAGTGACTATCATTCTCTTTCCTGGAGGCCTCTTTCAGGTGACACATATCCAGCAAAGCTTTCCCTGAAGCCCCAGATTTGTTTGAGCAAGCATTTTAGTTTACTTTAATTAAGCACAAATTTTTCCATAAACCCCTAAACTTGTTCAGGGATAGTATTTTGAATGCCCCCCCCCCAAATTTAGGTTAACTAATCTGTTTTACTTACATGGTATTTACTATTCATTTAATAGATGTTTAATGTTTAATAAATATTTAGTAATAAATACTGTTGAATAATTGGATGGTACGAGTCTATTATTTATGAAAGAAAAAGAGACCAGCAGTAGACAGGAGTGCTCACCATTCAGAAAATCCCCCATAAATATTATGTCTGTCAAACCAGATTTTGATACATATTAACTGGCAGACATGGGGGTCACACTCCCTGAAAATTTCAAAAAGAGCAGTTATTTTATTTTGCCATTTCAGTTCAGACTTTTATGTCGCAGCAATCTGTGTTCCCAAGGGCAGGATTGATAAAGTCTTATAAGTGATAAAAAGCTTTACGCCTGCCTAACTAGAAGGTCACCCCAGTAAGGCATGACTTATTTATGTTTCTCTTTTTGTGGCTTGTCTTGTCATGTCTGTTACTCACTTCCATTTTTTTATTTAATTGATTCATAAGACTTCTCTCAATATATCCGGTATATTTACTCTTTGACATATATTGGTTCTCTTTTCTCAGTTTGCTATTTGAAATGGAAATATGTTAAATTGGCTCTTTAAAAAACCTCAGCTATAACAAGACAAGACATCTATAAAGAAAAGAAGCATATCCTTTTAAATACTGATTGGTTTCCTATTAATAACCATTTACAAATATTTATTAAGCAAATACCATGTGTTAAGCGTTGGGGAAGAAATGACAGACAGATGTAGTTCCCATGCTCATGAAGCCTGCCTCCTAAAAGATAAGAAAAAAATATTCACAGACTGAGAATATATTTCTTAGAAAATGTTTTGTGATTTGTACTTACACTTGGAAGGATGGTCTTACCTGTACTAAAACTATGAACAAAACTGTAAGATTTGGGAGCACCTGGGAGGTTGGTTAAGCATCCGACTCATGATCTTGGCTCAGGTCATGATCTCACGGTTCGGGATCATGGGATTCTCTGCTTGGGATTCTCTCTCTCCCCTTCTCTCCGCCCCTCTCCTGCTCATGCTGTCTCTCTTTCTTTCTCAAAATAAATAAATAAACTTTAAAAAAAACCTGTAATATTTGGAATGTATTTAAATATATAAGAATAAAAATATCTAGGATGCGAATCGTCTACTTACTTTCAGTGTTTTCCCGAAACATCAGTAGGAGTATGCATGTTTTTAACTGAGAAATTCACAGCTGATTATGTGAACAGAAAATCATTCTGTTCAAAATGAGACCCTTGACAAATTTTACATGATATTTCTGATTCCTCATGGGAACACTTGAAAAGAATCAAAGAGTTAATATTCACATTTCATACTCACAGCCTAGGCGATAGAAATTTTTAACAGGAAAAAAAGACACATGTTTAATTAAAAGGAAAGCTGAAAGAGTAGGAGGAACTAAAATGTGCTCAACTACAATGACACTATTGGAAAATAATTATTTGAAAAACAGCTTATCTGTTGAAAGCTGGCAAACCACCAGGATCTTGATTGCTTTAAGCTATTTTATAACCACTTTAAACAGATAAATTGGACAAAGAGAAATGAATTTCAGTCAGACAATAAGATTCCTCATCTTTTCAAAATGGAGTGTCCTCTGTAATGCAGTTCATTGTACGTTGTGTTAGAACAGGAATTTATGAACAAACATTGGATTCCTGTCTTGAAACGTTCATCATGAGATTTGGACTGATAACTCATTACCGTATTAGAATTTTATTCTTTTTCATTTTTGCCCTCTTCCGAGGACTATAGGCAGACTGTGGGCGTGTCCACACACAAGCACATGCATAGTTGTCAATAAAAAAAAGTCTCTGTATTTAGTTTTTCATTAGTCAATAGTAATATAGGGCTACAATTTTTCTAAGCAGCCGCAAATATAAATATTAGAAAGGTAGGTTTGAAATATCTTCATCTTTTCCATCTTCCATAGGGGAAAGGAACGAGATGCCACAAGCTGTCCATTTTATTACTGCAATCCAGCATGCCTTTGAAACAAGGTTTGCAAGCCTAAAATTGTGCAGAGAACAGGATGCTCAGTAGAGTGGCTGGGGTAAGTCTCAGTAGAAAATGGTGCTACCCGTACGGAATTTGTGAATGAGATTTCACGGAAAAGACATTGTTCCCCAGCTTCTGCTGATTTGGGGCACACATGAATGTGAGCTCAGTTGTCTTTCTTTTTTTTTTTTTTTTTTAATCTAGATTAAATTAATGCAAATTAAATTAAATTAATGCAAAATCCTTAAATGTTTGAAGACTGAAAAGAGCAAATAAGACATACATGTGGTCCACCTAACCCGAGTTCACTGCTTCTGCTTAAAAACAAATCAAGAAGTGGGTAAGTCGCTTTTTATTTTTATGTTTATTTATTTTTGAGAGCGAGAAAGACACAGTGAGAGTGGGGGAGGGACAAAGAGAGAGGGAGACACAGAAATTGAAGCAGGCTCCAGGCTCTGAGCTGTCAGCACAAAGCCTGACATGGGGCTCTAACTCACAAACCGCAAGACCAGGACCTGAGCTGAAGTCTGAAACTTAACCAACTGAGCCACCCAGGCACCCCAGGGTAGGTCTACTGTAAGTTGAATCTCTTGATCTTTCGTTTTAAGGTACTCTGAACCTCTTAAAATAAAAAAGTTTTATGAACTTTGCCTTATTAATATAGCTAACCAAAGTGATTTCACATGAACTGTGTCATTAAAAGTCCTCTATAAAATTTGACAGGTATGTTACAAATAGTAAAGTAAAATGAGAAAAGTAACAAATTAAAATGATAATTATAGTACCTTAAGGATAAATAGGATCATGTAAATGACATAACCAATCCCCCAATTAGCAAATGAAGAAATTCTAGTCCCAGATAGTGACATATTAATTGTTGTGTTTTCTTTAATAAGGGAATTATAAAGTATATTTTATGTACTAAGAAATGTGGAAGCTATGGTAACCAACAGAATCTCTTGCTGAGGAAAAACTGTTACAGTTTTTTCTCTGAACTGCTAGGGAATCCACTCAAAAGACATAATTCAAAGTGTGTTTGCTCGTTTATTTGTCTGTCAGATCAATTTGAAACCTCTGTCTTTGGCACTGCTATAGGGAAGCTACATGACCTGAAAGAATCAAACCACTGATTTATAATTTCCTGGAGACTTTACCCACTTCCAGGGCTATTTTCACAGAAAACGACAGAAATGATTATTAGCTGTTTCTGAGATGAAGAGAAATTTTGGGGAAATGCGCAGCAAGTGAAAATAAAAATCTATCAATTTAGAACAAAAAGAATCCTTGATAATTGAGGAGATACTATTTTCAATGTACCTATGACACAATGTATCTAGAGCACCTATGTAGATTTCCCTTAAGTATAAAAGCTTGACTGCAATCTTGAGAATGTCATCTCTAAGCAGTATATACTGTTTGTGTGTTCTTAAATATTGTGCGCAAAGGATAAAATTTTCACTTTACAACAGAACTTTTAGTATAGTTATTTTTCTCACGTATCTTCTTTATGCTATGTAACCAAGAGATTTCTGCTATAATCTCTGAATGTTCAGGTAAACACAAACAAACAAACAAAAGACAGAGGGCTAGAGGTCATGGACTCCTAGAGACAAAAGTGGAACCAGCTTCCCAAACAGAGGACTCATTTCTCTTTGCATAACAACTGAACTGTGTCTCCTTTGCAAGTATTTGTTAATGCTCCAAAGCCACGTGTAAAACATGACTTCTCTAATTTGAAATAATTTTCTTCTCCTTCGACTACGCTTAAGGCACTAGCTAAATGGAATTGTTTAAGTCTAAGATGGTTCCTATTACTCCCCAAATATTTTACTTCAACTCATTTTTGCAGAAATTAAATGAAAACTATAGTTAATTAAGCCAAACAAACATCAAGTAAGTGGAAGAAAAGAATCAAATACAATCCTGTGCCCCAAGGAGTTCATAATTTTAGAAGGAAACTCAATACATGATTAAGTCTCAATACATCGTGTAGACGTATAAAATATATACCAAGAGAGGGGCGCCTGGGTGGCGCAGTCGGTTAAGCGTCCGACTTCAGCCAGGTCACGATCTCGCGGTCCGTGAGTTCGAGCCCCGCGTCAGGCTCTGGGCTGATGGCTCAGAGCCTGGAGCCTGTTTCCGATTCTGTGTCTCCCTCTCTCTCTGCCCCTCCCCCGTTCATGCTCTGTCTCTCTCTGTCCCCAAAAAAAAAAAAAAAAAAAAAAAAATATATATATATATATATATATATATATATATATACACACACACCAAGAGAAAGCAAAGCAATTAATTCATCATGGATGAAAAGAGGGAGTCTTAAATATCTCAAATTTAAAAAGTTGAGAAAGAGATCCACAAAATGGTAGAGCGGGCAGCTCTGAGTTCCTGTTTCCTCACAGAAAAATTGAAAAGCAAGCAGAAACTGTTAGACCAACCTTGTCAGGACCCTAAAACAGTCAAAGGTTGACAGCAGACAAGTGTATACTGAAAAAAAAAAAGGCCACTTGACAATGGCAAGAAAACTTGGGTTTATACTTAACCTTTTTTTGACCCTCCCCCAGTGTGGCAGCAGTCTGGAGGCTGGTCAGAATGTAACCACTGGGGAAAAGTTTGGCAACTCCTTAGAAAATTAAACATAACATTACCTTATAACCCAGCAATTCCACTCCTAGGTACATACTCAAAAGAGGCGAAAGTAGTGTCTTAAATAGACCCTTGTACAGCCATGTTCATTGCACCATTATTCACGAGAGCCAAAAAGCAGAAAGAATTCAAGTGTCCATCAACAAATGAATGGATGAATAAAACGTGACAAGTACGTGCAATGGAATATCATTAAGCCGTATACAATAATGAAATTTTATACCCATCACACACACATTTTTGAGGGTAGTCCTCAAAAATATCATGCTGAGGGAAAAGCAAGTCAAAAAGGACAAATATTATGACTTCACTTCCATGAAAAATCTAGAAAAATGGGAAAGAATATAGAGAGAAAATAGGTTAAAGTTGAGCAGGGGCTGGGAGAGAGTGGGGGTTGCTGACTATACTGCTTCCCGGTGACAGAATTTCTGTTTGGGATTATGAAAAAGTTGTAGCAAATAGAGAGTGGTGATGGTTGTGCATTTGGGAATGTCATTCAAACCACTGAATTGTAGACTTTAAAATGAATTGAATGGCAAAATAAAATAAAATATATAAAGAAATTTAAAAGTTTGAAATTACATGTGAATACGGACCTAAAAGATGACCAAATTTCCAAAAGATAAGTGAACAAAGGGCAAGAAAGGTAAAGGAGTGCCAAGAAGAAAGGCACAGAAAACTGAAGGATTTTCAAGATGAGACTGGCTTGTACGAGATTGTGAGGAATTCTAAATCCAAGTGGGGTTTGCTCTGTAGGAAGAGGAATAGTTGAAGACGATTGAAGAGAGGGAGTGATATGATCACATCTATAAATTTTGATAAATCGGAAGATCTTTTAGAAGGAGGGATTAGTTGGAAGATGCAAGCTCAGTAAGGGGATTATAGCAAAAAGTCAGTGAGATGGAAACATTGGAGATATGAGAGAGAGAAATATTGGAGCTGATTGTGAGGCAAATGGACATAGTGTGGAACAGAGTTCATGTCCATAAATGACGGATTATGATGCCAGTTATGACAGGTATACAGGTATTACTTACATCAAAGTGCAGACCATAACACTATATTGATATGTCAAATGAGACATAATTCTAGAACCTATTACTTGTTTTAGCATGTTTCGCTTCCTGTCTATGTATTAATCAGTGATATATATTAACATTGCTTAAAAAAAAACAGAAATTACAAGAAAGTTAAGAAAAAATCTCCTGGGAAGGAAAAATAAGTGTTATAACTAATCTTAGACAACAGGCTTTGGTGTTAAATAGAAATCTACACTGATCATTTATTGCACACCCCAAAGGACTTTACTTTTAAACTCCCTATTCTAACAGTACTTCAGTGACACATAAAATTCTGAGCAGGATCCCACAACATGGGGCCAAAGAGAAAAAGAATTACTCAGTGCCAACATTCTAGTTAAATTCCATGTTTACAGCATATTCGTGCATGTAGAAAGTGCACGTAGGATAATTGGGCTATCTTTTGTTCTTTAGCTACCCACCGATGACCATGATGGGAAAAAATACTGTAGTTCATTGTAGGCTTGAGACTCAATATGGCTCATAACTCAACCGGATGCTGTGGGGTTAAGTGCTGTTCATTCACCCCAGCCACAGTGAGTCCCAGCTATTTATTTTACTATGCTGCAACTCTAGTGTGGACATCTGGCCTGAATTTAGAATACAAATTGATTTGCAATTCTGATTTCCTACAGAAATATTAGTCCTAGTCTTATGTAAAAATAGGCAGGTACATTCAACATTCATGGTAGCACAGAGTTAGGTTCCCAAATGAACAAAAATACCAAATACTAAAACCCAAAGAATTTATTTTGTATGGCTTTATAGTTTCATGCAGTAAAAATCATTAAACGCACACACACCTAAATATATGCATTGAACATATACACACACATCTGATAATAGTCCCTTAATGTGTCCCCATTAAAAGGTCCTTGAGAAAAGTGTAATTTTTTTTAAAAGAATGTACTGGCAAGATTATGGTTCTTATTATTTCTTTCCTTCCCACATGAGATTTTCAATTTGCCTAAAAACAGATTTCATGGGTAGACAAAATTTCTGAGGGAAAAAATTGACTGGATCTTTTCTCTGAGCTGTAATATTCCTTGTTCTGGCTTCTCTCTCCTCAACCGTGGTTCCAGCAGCAAAATCTTGAGCCGTGTACACTATCCAATTTAATTTCGATGGCAGTGCAAATTAAGAAATACTGATGAAATAATTTCCTCTCATTCAGATGGAACAGAGCATAAATACAGGAATGACAGAAATTATATTACTAGAATTCTAAAGATATTAAAAAGATAATATGTAAATATTTCACATGAATTTATGCTAATAAACTTGGCAGCTCAGATGAAATGGACGAATTCCTTTAAAGTTACAAACTATCAAAGTTCATTCAAGAAGAAAAAGATAACCTGATTAGCCCAATATCTATGAAATAATTTATCTTTGTAGTTTAAAAATCTTCCCACAAAGAAAACACTTAGCTCATATAGCTTTAGTGAAGAATTCGAGCCAGTAATGGAAGTTATGGAAGAAATAATAAAAACACTTCCAGAAAATCAAAAAGCAAAAGAATACTTCCCAAGTCATTCTATGAAGTTAGCATTATTACCCTGATGCCAAAAACGGGTAAAGATATTATAAGAAAATAAAACTGGGGCGCCTGGGTGGCGCAGTTGGTTAAGCGTCCGACTTCAGCCAGGTCACGATCTCCCGGTCCGTGAGTTCCAGCCCCGCGTCAGGCTCTGGGCTGATGGCTCAGAGCCTGGAGCCTGTTTCCGATTGTGTGTCTCCCTCTCTCTCTGCCCCTCCCCCGTTCATGCTCTGTCTCTCTCTGTCCCAAAAATAAATAAAAAACGTTGAAAAAAAAAAGAAAGAAAAGAAAACTGTAGAACAATATCCTTCATAAAACAGGATGCAAAAATTCCCAACAAAATTTTAGTAATTCAAACTGAACAATATATGAGTAGGAAAATATAATATGGCCAAATGTGGTATAAAACAAGAATGGAAGGTTGATTTAGCATTTACACTGATATAAACATACCATGTGAAAAGCGATATAAGCAAATAATTATTGAGATCTAGAATACATAAAAACTATTAAAAATCAAATGGAAAAGGAAAGCAATCCATTATATAAATGGGTTAAAATTAAGAATAGCCTTTTCATAGAGGAGAGAGGAATAGCCATTAAACAAATGAACAGAAATTCAAGCAGCAGAATTCAGAAAACAGCACAAATATACCAAAAATATATTATTTTAGACCTAACAGATCTTCAAAATAAAAAAATCTAAAAGATACTTTTATTATTTAGAAATAAATACATTGAATTTACAGTTACAATATCAACTCTGATGTATCTCAAAAATAATATATTGAGCAAAAAAGTAATTTTCAGATAATAATACCATTTAGATAAGTTTAAAAATGTAGAATAAGTCATTTGGTTTATTATGCACATTACCCGTAGTAAACTAAATATATGAAGGAAAATATTAGGAAAAGAAAGGATATTGAAAAAGGTAAAAAATTCAATATTAGTAATCTCCATGAGGGAAAAAAGAAGAACACACAATGGGTTTCAATGACCCTGTTATGTTGTATTTCTTCAGAACAATGAAGGCAGCTCAAGTGTTTATTGTGTATCCTTTATTCCTTTGAGAAATTACTTTGACATTAAAAATATAGGCCCTACCATTAACTATATATATATACACATACCTATATACATAAATGCATACATACATACATGATGTACAAACACACACAAAATATCATCATTTGTCCTTTACTGGTTTAAGAATTGATGGACTGCAGGAACTACTATCTTTAAGAAAAACTTTATTTTTAAATTTATGCTTGGATGTCAAAACCAGCATCAACAACAACCCTCATGCACATAAGTGAGTTCTTTTGCACTTGATTTACACAGAAGCTGATACTTCTGCGGGGTTTACAAAAAAACTAAAGACATGCCTCAAAGATACGCTGTTTCATTCTAAATCAAAAATCCTAATTATTAGAAGAGTTTGGTCATCTGCTAGCTTAATTCCCAATCTCTAAACCTCAGTTCTGAGATATAGAGAGCAATCCCTGTGTTTCTATATGTCACATTACTGGGTGCTATTTTCCAATCTGAGTTACCTTGACAACCAAATCACTGACTCAAATTCGCCGCCCTGATTTATTCCCAGCCTCAATGTCACTCCAAAAATTGTTTTGCCTACAATACTGAAGATTACTCTTTAATTAAAATTGTAACCCTTCACCCCTTTCCAATTGTCTTAAGAGCATTTCCTTTATCATAACCAATTTATAATAAAACCCTATTAAAAATAATTGCAAATTGTTTGATGGAGTTATGTCCTCAAACATGTTTCAAAAATTAAATACTAGTGGAACTTGATCTTACCCTACAGTACATCTAAGTACATTAATTTGCAACCAAATAACTTTGCTTTTGTTGACTGAATATGATAACCTGCACAAATTTAAAATATTAGCTAAAAAAATAAATTCAACATAATTCCCCTTTATACCTAAAAAAAAAAAAAATCCTCATTACTGATAATAAATACACAAGATTTTTGTCTGAGCCAGCTTTACAAACTCCCTATTTATCGACATGCGCAGCTGTTGAAAGAAAAATGAAAATAAGTTACATTATTCAAGTGTGTGTGGTAAAAATGCCAACACAGTTTTTACAGAAAACATATTCAAATAATCACAACCAGAGGGAATAAAATCATTTACTGTTTCTTGAATGTATTTGCAGAATCATTTTTTTAGAAAGAGTTTTAATCTGTAAAGCAAGTATTCCAGAGTCTGAACATTAGACTGGATCAAAACAGAGAAATCATCTTATGTGAATATTACATTGTGGAGCACTCCTCTGCTTTCCTTGAAATTACTGTCTAAAATGCATTTGTAAGTATCACCACATGTAAACAGGAGGTCCTGCTGTCCCAATTACAACTTTTTTTTAACATTAGTAAAGATGTCATGGTTTTTCCAAAAAATAACATCGTTGTACTTGTGCAATTTAGTTCGTTTCCCAAATGATTTTATTTCTCCCAACTATTTTAGAGAAATAGAGTGTAAAAGAATCTATTACTGATGATTATGTTTTTTAATGAAGGAAAAATACTTGGAACTTGTCAGAATAAAGATAAACAATCCTTTCAGTTCCAGTCCTCATTTGGTTTGATTTTGCACGCAATTAAAGATACTGCTTCTTGAGCAGCTGATCTTAAAACATATACCTTTTTTCTGAATCCTAAAAATAACTACCTACATAAACATGAAGAACTAAGTGCAGCAGGTTGTTAGAATTTCTTGCATGATCCATTTTATCTCTTTGGAAGACAAAATCATGCTCTTGTTCAAACGTATAAAACTGTTGTTTTCCACATTAGAAAATACAGAGTGGTATTGTTTGTGGATAATAAAAGAATCAATTTTATAACTAACTGGGTTAATGTTAGGAATACCAAAAAACATTCTGATACAAGATAAGCTGTGTTTATGATTCACTAGTGTTTGCAGGTGAAATGTGTTGAGTGAAGTAAAATTGAATTAATATGAAGATTGGCATGGAGTGGGTTAGCTTGTCAAGAAGTCATTCCCAAGGGCTGAGAACAAGGGAGAGATTCTATTTTAAAGCACAAAATTCTTCTTCTCAATTCACTAGGACTCAAAATAGTTCTGTGGTCAGCACTGGTTCTGTTGTTTGTCTATTTCCATAACGCTTGTTTTTCCCCCACATCTATGCACAAAAATAACATACGTCAAACAGGATAGAGAAAAATACTGTTTTCTATTTTAGAATCACCACAATGATGAAGTTATCCAGAAAAAAAAAGACAGAAATATAAAAAGCAAATGTTTTTAAAGCTACGTTTTATGCGCTTTACATAATCTGGTCCCTACTAAGACAGCAAACTAAAGGAAAGTATACAAGAGATGGAGACACTCAGAGAAAAGTAATATTTAAGGAGTTCTAATAGGAATAAAACATAAGCTTCAGAGGGGAAGCCTAAAAGACCCAGAAAAGCTTTGTTTACGGAAAAGGAAACTTCAAAGCAACAACACCAAAATAGTGAATATAACACTATGTATTAAATACTGGGTTAGGTTCCTTCGCCTGTGCTTTTTTATTTAATCTTCAGAACAACCATGAAGAATATAATACCATATAGTATACGAAGCTTTGAGAAAAAGAAGTGATTTATTCAAGTTATTTTAGTTACTGAAGGGCAGATTTTCAAGTCCTTTCAGGTCTTATAATACCAAACTGAACAAAAAATAAGTATCCTATGGTTAAGTGGAAAAAGATGAGTTAATGAATACTAATAAAACTGGTAGGTTAAATGTATCAGCCCCGTGTATGTAAAAGACAGGCAATTAAGGAGATAAGTATTCTGCTGTGGGTGATAATAAACAAAGGAATTATTAAGAGCCAAAGCATAAGAGACTCTTAAAAACTGAGAACAAACTGCGGGTTGATGGGGGGTGGGAGGGAGGGAAGGGTTGGTGATGGGTATTGAAGAGGGCATCTTTTGGGATGAGCACTGGGTGTTGTATGGAAACCAATTTGACAATAAATTTCATATATTAAAAAAAAGAAGTATCTTTCATTTCTCTTCTTTCAGAACTATTGATTGGTAAATTTAAGAAAAGAGAACTGACAAGTAAGACAAAAATAGAATTAGAAGTTCAAATCAGATGACAGGAAGAATCTTGTTCTATTCTCCCATTTCTTCATTTAGGTATTCATTCAACAAATGCTTTCTAGTGATGCGTAGTAGTTTAGATTGTGTTGATCATCAGGGCAAAGTATTGCATGGAAGGTAATAAAGAATTAGGGTTTATTAGTAGCAGTAAAACTAATAAACTCAATGAATCAGATAAAACTGTGTAAGTCAGCAAAATATTAGAATGCAAAATAAATAACCAACTAATAAAGTATAAGGAAACTAAAACACACTTATCTTCTGATTATTATTTTTATGGGATAACCAAATATTACTTTTGAAATTCAACCAAAGGGAGCAGAGAATATAGCTGAATTCCAATGTCCAAGTACCTTTCTTGTTTACTCTGACCCCAGACTTCCTCCTATAATCAGAATAAAGTAGAAAATATACCAGATACAAATAAATTAATTAGTATTCAGAGTCATGCAATTTTAATACAAAGGATGCCAACTCTGGGGACAACAGTGGAATGGTAGACAGGGATGTGATACCAAGAGGGTTGGACTTGAGTTCTGCCTTCACATTTCCTGAACAGCCCCATCTGAAACCATTGCTCCATAAAAAGAAGTTCAAGGCAGAACTGAGTAGGTGAGTGAACACACATAAGACCTTAGATCCTGTACTTGTGGAAATAAGTTTTGTTGGAGAAGAAAGTAAATAATGGGATAAACAAACAAGTACATAACAAAAAATATAGAAACATCTTGCAAGATCTTGCAATAGAGTATTATAAGGATGAGGTAGGAGGAGGGACCTACTTAGATGAGTTGATCCTAAGGCCTATTTGAAGAGATCACATTTAATCAGGAATTATGAAAAGGAGGCAGAGCCATGTAAGAACTCCAGTCAAAGCAGATTGAACACACAGACAAAAAAGGTGTGAAAAAGCTTTAGGTGGGAAGAGGTTTGGGATGTTCTTGACGATGGGACTATTTCTATGTGACTGAAGGTTAGAGAAACCGGGTGGAGATGCTATTTGAAAGGTAAGGAAGATTCAGGTCATATGGGCCTTTGTAATTGAGAAAACTGAAGGCCAATGATCAAGTGACTGGTCTAAAATCTAATTAGGTAAAAAATAAACTATAATATAGGTCTCCTAAGAGCTATTTATTTCCTATATTTCATAAGTCCTAATAGGTTATAAAGCTCAAAAATATATTTAGAAAGAGGAGAAACTATTCAAGGGCTTACCTTTTCCTACTTGTGGTGATAATCAAGTGTTCCACGCAGAAGTCATGATCCAATTAAACTGTGGTTCTAACATGACCACTGTGTACCAACTGGTATCATTACCATTCCAGTAACTTAAGTACACTAACGTTAGAGTCATTTTATTTTCTCAATATCAATGTTCTTTCATTATAAACACAACGTTCAAAATAAAACAAAAATGTGTATGCTTTGATGTTAGCAACCAAGAATGCAATTTCAGGCTGGCAGGAGGCACTAGAAAAAGACCCGGGCTTTTCCAGAATTTATACCTTAATCAGCTGACTTACATGGCAGCTAAAAAGCCCTGTGGGGGATTGGGGGTAGGAAATTGAACTGTCTGCATTTGGGATTCAGGTAATTCTAGTCTACTCTCACAAGCAGAGAGAACACCCAATTAACATCAGTTTTCAGTGCCCTTAGGGAAAAACCTCAACAAGAAGAAAGAAATTGATAGACTGAAGTTCACAGAAAGTTGAACAAATCTTTCAATTCTAAGTGCAATTTGATGGTTGGTTCTTGAAAATCTCCCGTTTCCACTAGCTATTAAGGCTTTGGAAGTTTGGCATATGCATTTAATGTACATGTATAATACAGTTGTCCATTTTCAAGATGCTGAAACTCCCAGTGATTATATTTTTATATTTAGCTCTTGCTAAGGATATCCTTGGGGATATAGCATTCTCTCCTTCTTAGTAGGAGATTGATAAGACCTGAATTGATTTGAGGTTCTGCCCCTCAGTAACTAAACAACTTTGACTAAGTCCTTTTTCTTCTCTTGTGTTCAATTCTGTTATTTGTAAAAGAGTATATCAATCTCTTTAATTAAAAGATATTTTGAGAATTAAACAAAAGAGCACAAGGGAAGAAATCTAATTCTTAACCACTGCAGCTGCTCTCGGGAAGGCCTTACTATTGTTACTCTGTCCCTCAGGCTGATGTTTGGCTGGTTGCTTATGAAACAGAACAGCATCAACCCTAGAAGTCTCATGTCCAACAGTTTCATTTACTGTGATTTTCTGGACAGTCGTGCCTGAGCCTTAATACCTCAATACTTGCTTGGTACTCCAAATAATTTATTTTATCAAAATAGCTATGGGAGAAAACAATATGTATACGGTACGTGGTAAGACTCAAGAGTGGACACTACTGCTCATTTTTATTAAAATAAATTAGCACCAGAGTAAAACAATACCATGTGATTTCACAAAGTTAATAGTCCTCATAAGAGAGATGGGGGGAGCATTCAAATTACTTTAAATGTAAAATGGTTTCAGATGGCAACAATTTTTGTATCTTTAACACTGTGTAACATAAAACATGTTTTTATTTTTTTTATATTCATTTATTTTTGAGAGAGAGATAGAGTGCAAGCAGGAGAGGGGCAGAGAGAGAGGGAGACACAGAATCCCAAGCAGGCTCCAGACTCTGAGCTTTCAGCACAGAGCCCAACACGGGCTCAAACCCACAAACCGTGAGATCATGACCTGAGCTTAGTCGAACGCTTAACCAACGGAGCCACCCAGGTGCCCCTAACATTATTTTTAAACTACAATTTTGGTTTAAATTGCCATCATTTGGATTACTGGAGAGGTTAAAGATATTTTCATGTGTTTTATAATTCGCATTTCTTTCTTTTTAAATGTACGTTCATATCCTTTGCTTATTTTTTTCTGATTAGGTAATTTTACTTTTCCCAATTTATAAGACAATTTATATGATAGATAACAAATACAGCAAGGGATAAAAATGAAAAAAAAATTAGTAATTTTACTACTCAGTTATTTAGTAGCATTTTGGTATATTTCCTTCAAATGTTTTTAGTTTTTATTATAGGGTTAATTTTATTTTTTTAATATGAAATCTATTTTCAAATTGGTTTCCATACAACACCCAGTGCTCATCCCAACAGGTGCCCTCCTCAATGCCCATCACCCACCCTCCGCTCCCTCCAACCCCCCATCAACCCTCAGTTTATTCTCAGTTTTTAAGAGTCTCTTATGGTTTGGCTCTATCCCTCTCTAACTTTATAGGGTTACTGTTAACCCAATATATGATAAAAAAAAATCCATATCATCAACAATTCTTGAAATGAGAATTTTTATGTTGTATAGATATAATAATAGTGGATATAATTCTTACTACCATAGGCCCTATTCCAAGAATTTGTTCCAAGAATTATCAACTCATTGATTGATGTGTTTAGTTAATGTATTATCTTTTTCTTCACTTTTTTTCTGAATATCCAGAGTATTTTTAAGATTTCGAATAGTCAGTTATATGAATATTTTCTTTTGTAGTTTCATCTTTTGGAATCTTGCTTAGGGTGGTATTATCACTCCATGATTATACGAAGTTTCATTCATATTTAATTTTTAGATGGAAAATGAGCCTTCATGTTTCAGTGATTTTTATGTGGAAGGGTGAGGTCACAGGATCCATATGAATCTGTGGGAGTTATCAGAAAAATGAACACAAGTATATGAACACAATATTTTGCATATAATTTCAAAAAATTGTAGGCCTCCCAAAGTCCATTCACAAGCTACATACAAACCCATGGAACACACGATAAAAAAAAAGTCTTGTTTTAGCTTTTATATATATAAAAGCTATATATATGTGTGTATATATATATATATATATATATATATATATATATAGTCAAGAATAAAATAGTATATAACCCAGGGAATGATACGCACTCATTAATAGTTTCTTGGTTTGTTTTATTTTATTATTTGCAATGTGTAAGAAAGATGTAGACTGCTTTATGTGTGGTGTTTGGTATTATAGAGATGAAATCTGGTATGATTGAATAGGCAGGAGTCAGAAAGTCCAAATTATCCCAGTTCTGAAACTAGCTGAGTTAGGAAGATTCCTTTAACTTCCCTTTGTGTCCAAATACCAATCTGTAATGTGTGTGTGTGTGTGTGTGTGTGTGTGTGTGTGTGTGTGTGTGTCTGTGTGTGTGTGTCTGTGTCTGTGTTTATATGTAAGAGTGTATTTGACTGAGAGGCTGAAAAGTAAAATTAACAATTTCTAAGATCTTTACAATTTCTAAGAAATATATAAACTTGAAGTTGTGCCATATTATAGATTTTCATTGTCTTTTTACCAAGGCAAAGTTTTCATACACTGCAAAGCACAAATTTTACTGTAACATTTCATAAGATTAAAGGAGAAAGATATACAGTAGTGAAATCAACATCACAGTCAAGATCTAAAAAATTTCCACCACACAGAAAACTCCTGACTCCTTCCAGTCATACCTCTCATATGCAACCATTGATTTGATTTTTATCATCAGAGATGAATTTTACTTGTCCTGAATTTCTTATAAATGAAATCAAGCAGCATGTATTCTGTTGTTTCTGTCTTTGTTCCCTCCACATAAATTACATAATGTTTTTAAAATAATACAAGTTGTTTTATGAATCATTCATTTGTTTTTTTTTAATTGATGTATAGTATTGCACTGTATAATAGACTACAACATTTTTTTTTATGTTTAGCTCATTTTCCTATTAATATACATTTGGGTCGTTTCTAGTTTAGGGCTATAAAGAATAAAGCTGCTAAAAAACCCTTCTCATACAAGATCTATCTGTGGATGTATGTTTTTCATTGCTCTTGGGTTAATACTTAAGTGTGAAATTATGGGGTAACAAGATAGCTTCATATTTATCTTAAGGAGAATCTGCCAAATAATGTTTAAAGTGGTTGTGGACTCTTACACACTCACCAACTTGCACTAGGTTGCTTCTTATTCGTGCCAACAGTTGACATGGCAAAGTTTTTGAAATTGTAACTACCACATTGAGTCATATCTTACTGCAGCTATACTTTTCATTTCCCTGACAGCTAATGATATTGAGCAACCTTTGATAGGCTTTCATCCATTCTTATGTGATTTCTTCTGTGAAGTGACTGACGAAGACCTTTGCCCTTTTTTACTGGATGTTGGCCATTCTTGATTCAGCGGGTTCTTTAAATATTCTAGATTAGAGTCTTGAGTCGGATATATACACTGGGAATATTTTCACCCAAACGGTTACCTTTTCATTTTATAACAATGACTTTTAGTGAAAAGAAGTATTTATTTTTTATGAAGTCCAGTTTGTAATTGATCGTTTCTGTTATGGTAGTGCTTTTTGCGTCCTTGCCAAGAAATCTTTGCCTGTGTGATTCACAGAGATTTTTTTTTTACATTTTCTTCAGATTCTTTATAGATTTATTTTTTTCTGATGAAAGATGATCCATTTTGAATGAGTTTTTACCTGTCATATGAGGTAAAGTTTGAGTTTCATTTTTTCCCCATATACTTATCCCATTTTCCCTATACTGTTTGTTGAAAATACTTTCTTTCTCCATCAAATTTCAATTTAGTCATTGTAAAAAACCAGTTGACAGTTTATGTGAGGGTCTATTTCTACACTCTCTATCTTGTTCCATGATTCTGTTTTCTTACATGAACCACCTTGGCTAGGTTATTCCAGCTTTGTTTTTAATTCAGATAGCTTGCGTGTATGTTCTCCAACTTTGTTATTTCTGTGATTATTTTGCTATTTCTAAAATTTGAGATGTGATTCTTTGTTTTCTACCCAAAAATCGTTGGTTAACTATTAATTGGTATTATTTTTATTAGAATAATAAATTTGGGGAGAGTTGAAAATGTGACAATATTGAGTCGGTCAGTGCATTAAAATATATATCTCTCCATTTAGGTCATAACTTAATTTTTTCTCAGCCAATATTTTGGTAGTGTGAGTGTAGCACTTTGTTAATTTTATTATTTTTTGTTTTTGATATTTTCTTTTTTTTTAATGTTTTATTTATTTTTGAAACAGAGAGAGACAGAGCATGAGCAGGGGAGGGGCAGAGAGAGAGGGAGACACAGAATCTGAAGCAGGTTCCAGGCTCTGAGCTGTCTGCACAGAGCCCGACGCAGGGCTTCAACTCACGAACCGTGAGATCATGACCTGAACCGAAGTCGGACACTCAACCAACTGAGCCACCCAGGCGCCCCTGTTTTTGATATTTTCATAAAGACATTATTACATCTTTATTTGCTAGTATATAAAACATTCTTACGTATGTTGTATTCTATACGCTTGCCGATTTCACTTATTTGTTTTAATATCTTTTATAGATTCCTTAGGACTTTTTACATATATATCATCTATATATAATGACATCTGAAATCTTTATGCCATTCCTTTCTTTTTCTTGTCTTACTATTCTGGCTTATTACTAGGAACTCCAGAACAATATTTAATAAAGGTGATAAGAACAAACTTTTGTTTGTTTGTTTTGTTCCTGATAAAAGTGGAAAAGTATTTAATCCCTCGATATTCAATATGATATGATTTTTGCATATACCTTTTGAGGAAGTTCTCTTCTATTCCGATGTTACTGAAATGTATATCATGAATTGAGGTTGGTATTGTTTTTTCCACCTCTTGAGATGTCCTAAATTCTTTTCCCTTTATCATCTAAGTGTGTCCAATTGCATTGAATATTTTCAAGTGATTAATTAACCTTAAATTTTTGAGATAGATTCCACTTCAACATGATATATTATCCTATGTGTTGCTGGAATTAATTTGCTAATTTTTTGTTGAAGATGTTTGTTACTATGTGTCTGTATTTTTTTTCTAATCAAGTATTGCCATCAAGGTTTTGATATTAAGTTTATGGTAGCCTAATAAAATGTGTTGAGAAATGTTCTCTCGTTTGTTTTCTGAAAAATTGTGCAATTTTGGTATCATTTCATCATTAAGTGTTTAATAGAATTTGTGGGTAAACCATCTGGGGAATTTTGTTATAAATTCAGTATCAGAATATACTGAATATAAATTCAGATTTTCTGTTTCTTCTTTTTATACTTTTAGTCTTTTGTATTTTTTCTGTTTCACATAAAAGTTGTCAAATATATCGGCATAACTTTTTCATGATGTAATATTTAGTGTTCATTAAAACTGTTGGCATAGTATAGTTTAATGTCTATAAAACTGTCCAAAATAACTTATAAAAGTATACTTAATATTTTACTACCTTATATAAAATTAAGAAATTTATAACACTAAAATTCCATTTTCCTTCTCTCCTTGTCTTGTGCTATTGGTTTAAAATAGTTTATTTTTACAGGTGTATTCAATTCAACAATACAATGCCATTATTTTAAATTTATTTTTTAATTTTTTATATAAATTCCAGTTAATACATATTGTTATTTAAAAATTTTTTAAATGTTTTTATTTATTTTTGAGACAGAGACAGAGCATGAGCAGGGGAGGGGCAGAGAGAGGGGGAGACACAGAATCTGAAGCAGGCTTCAGGCTCTGAGCTGTCAGCACAGAGCCTGACGCAGGGCTCAAACTCACGGAGTGTGAGATCATGACCTGAGCTGAAGTCAGACACTTAACTGACTGAGCCACCCAGGTGCCCCAATACATACTGTTGTTTTTAATTTAAGCAGTCAATTGCCTTTTAAATAAATTAAGAGAAGAAACAATGGTTTTAAATATTTACCCAGGGCTGGGTGGTAATAGCCAGGGCTGGGTAATTTACCCAGGCTGACTGGCTGACTCAGTTAGTTAAGCATCTGAATCTGGATTTTGGCCCAGGTCATGATCTCACAGTTGTGAGACTGAGCCCCAGGGGCAGAGAGAGAGAGAGAGAGAGAGAGAGAGAGAGAGAGAAAATCTTAAGCAGACTCCACACCCAGTCTGCTTAAGATTCTCTCTCTCCCTCTGCCTCTCCCCCACTCTCATTGTCTCTGTCTCTCAAATACATACATACATATATTTTTACCCATAAAAGCCTCACTTCTCCACTTCTCAAGCTCTTCATTCCTTTCTATAGTCCTAGGAACATTTTCCCTCAGCCCCAAATGCTCCATTAGTTGTTTTTTTGGTTTTTTTTTTTTCTCTCTTTGTTTTTAACTTTTTTTGTACAGCAGGTCCTGAAAACAAATTTTCTCAACAAAGTTTATCTTTTCTTTATGTATAAATATAAATCCTTTGCCTTTACTTTTGGAGTATTTTTTACTGTCCATACGAACCTGGTTTACAGTGTTTGTTTTTTTTTTAATTTATGTCAGAGGTGTCTTATCATTGTTTTCTGGCCTCCATTGTTTTTTATGTATATTTGTTTGACAGTATGCTTGATTATTTTTCAAATGTATTTTTACTGAATACAGAAATCTAGATTCACGAGGGTAGTAAGAAACTACCAAAAATGTAGTGACTTAAAACAACACAAATTTATTACCTTCCAGTTTTCTAAGTCAGAAGTCTGAAACGGGTCACACAGGGCTAAAATTAAGGGGTTGGAAAAACTGTGCTCTCTCCCGCAACCCCTAAAGAATCTGTTTCCTTGCATTTTCCAGTCTCTAAAGTCCACCTGCATTACTTGATTCTAAAGCCCACCTGCATTCTTCCATGTTCAAAGCCAGCAATGGCAGATGGATTTCTTCTCATAGCTCTTCTTTCAATCTGATCTTCTCTTCTACCTCCTTCTCCCCTTCTAAAGACTTTACCATTACATAAGGCCCACCTGAATAATAGGTATATCTCCCTATTTTAAGGTGAGTTGATTATCAGTCTTAATTCTGTTACCTCTATTCCTTTTCTGTATAACCTAACATGCAGGTTATGGAGATTAGGGCATAGATATCATTGGGGATCGTTATTTTACCTACTACAAAATGCAATTTATCTGTGGTCTACTGTTGTTCAATTTCATCAGTTTGAGTAAGGCATAGACACCTTACCCCCATATCTTTGTACCTTCTTCCATTTCTAGTAAATGTATGCTAACTATTCCTTCTGTGTACATTTGGTTTGGTCTCTTTTTCCTAACCAAATAAAGTCCTAACTGAAAACACATGCATGTATGAATGCATACATACATACATACATACATACATACATACAGAAATAAATGAGAAGTGTCATTGGTGAAACAGATCTCAGTGTTGTTTTCCAAAATACTTACCCACTGGGGCTAGGCAATATTATGTGTCAGAGAACAGGAATGGGAAGGGAAAAAAAAAAAAAAAAAGGAGAGTGATCAAGCTATAATTAAAGAATACAAAGTAATTGATAATATAGACAAAGGAAGACTGATTAAAAACACTCCTTGAGCAGGGCAGATTTTATTTATATCCTAAAATTTGGTAAGCCTAAAAGGAAGTAGTCAGCATTTGTAAGTGATCAAAGATATGAAAACATCTTATTTTATTTTTCTTACTCATATCCCCTTCGTCTTTGGAACCAGAAGCTAGTGCAGTGCTCGGCTTAAAGACTTTGTTAAATTTGCTAAATAAACCAGATATGACCTTTCATTTAAAAGAATCTAATATAATGAGTGAATTTAATCAAATACTATTTTTTTTCTTTCTTCTTCCTTCAAAATACATACCTGGTCATTTTTCATACTTAACTGCATATTAAGGTGTAAAATGTGTAAATTAACAATATCACCTTTTTTCATAGAACATGTCAGAATAATAAATAGCAACGTAATGTAATTGAAAGTGTACAGAATTAGTGGTTGGCAAACCCAGATTCTATCTTGGAAAGCATTTTTTTCAAAAACTAGCAGAAACATTTGTCTCTCTTTTCTTTCTTTTAAGAGAGAGAGCGTGAGCTGGGGAGGAGGGCAGATGTGAGAGGGAGACAGAGACAGAGAGAGAGAGAGAGAGAGAGAGAGAGAGAGAGAGAGTGTGTGTGTGTGTGTGTGTGTGTGAGAGAGAGAGAGAGAGAGAGAGAGAGAATCCTATCAGCACAGAGCCGAACATGGGGCTCAATCCCATAACCCTGGGATCACGATCTGAGCTGAAATAAAAAGTTGGATGCTCAACCAACTGATCCACCCAGGCACCTCTGAAACATTTCTCAAAGTAAGGTCATAATGCTGAATTTCCACACTTTGTCCTTAAAATTTCCAGAAATAATCTGGCATAGGTCAGTGATTATTGCTAACTAAAAAAATAAAGATTGCATTTTTTTACTTACAATGAGAAATTACTCACTCAAGCCCAGAATATTCTAAGTCTGAATGATCAATGACTTTTCTACATTTAGTCAAATGTATTTGGATAAATTATAGTCAGTAGGTTTCTTGTTAAGCATGAAATAAGGAAAGCAAGTTGAATGGGACCCACAATGACATTGTGCTGAGATGACCCAACATCCCTCTCACAATCTGGACAGTCTTGTCATTCAAGGTGAAGCACTTCCTTAAAATTTACTAAAGTCCTATGAATCTACTCCCTCATGAAGTTTGACCTTGTTATCAAAATAATAACAGTCAAGTGACTAGGATTCCCCCAAGGATAAATATTGTTTATCTTGATGTCCAGCCTTTTCAAGTCCCCTGGCTAAAAATCCCTTAATAACCACATCTCATCGATACATGTTTTATGTAGATATCAAAATTCATGTAAACAGCTTATAGTGAACTTCTAATTGCCAAAGCACTTCTGTATATTCTGAGATAAATTGCATCTGTGTGCTTTTATTTATCATTTTTTTATTCAAGGGATGAACCAAGGGGGGAGACAGTTAAGAAAGGCCTACTGTATAAGAAAGTTTTCTTTTTAATAACTGACAGTTTATAATCATGGGGCTCATGATAATAAAAAATGTAATGAAATATAGCTGGTTTTATCATTACATGTCACTTCTTTACAGGCAATACACTATATTCTCATCGCCTCATTCTGACATGGCTGCTCCCTTCACCCTGACCTTACTACTCCACTAGCTGATTCTTCTATTATTATTACTATTTTTAACTACCTCTCTTTTCTTTATGAGAACGCTTCTTATTTTACCACACTGTTCATAGATAACCATCAGCCAGGGTTCTGTCAGGAAAGAGAAGTCACTTTATGCATTTGGGGTATCAATGGTTTAATACAGAATTAGGGGTTTACACAACTCTAGGAAGAATAGAGGGAGTCAGAGAAGTTACCACTGAAGGTCAGGAAAGCTGACATGAAGGTCAGAGGGTCAACTGTGAAGATCCCATCCAGAAGACTAGAATGTGTGTGGAGCAACCTGAGTGCAGATAAGATCCTGCAGAGATGCATATGACTCTAAAGTAAAGGCTGATGGGGTGATTCCTGAGAGAAGCTATGACTGTCTGGTGAAGCTACTTTGTGTGATCACACAGCATGCTGAGAAAGATGGATCCCCTAACTTTCTGCTTCAACTATCAGACAAGTTCCTCTTGATCAACTCAAACCCCCTCATAGGAAAAGAGATTCTAGCCAACATGGTTTGCAGCCTTAGATCAGTGTGGTGGGGTGGTGCCCAGCCGACCAAAAGGTCTAGGACGGTTGCATAAAACACATTTTGCACAAGCTATCTTCATATTAGTTTTCAATTGTTCCCTAGAATATTGGGCTAAAACTCTTAAGGAGCATAGCTAAGGAAAGAGTTCTTGTTCAGTTTTAGACCAAATTCTACTTGGGTGTCTGTTTCTAGCTTCAAGGCCATTACTGCTGAATTCATAGTTTTTAAGATATGCACTTGTTTAAAATTTCATTTATAATAATAAATCAGATGTTTTTCCTCTTCCTCTTCACCTTTATCTATTTATGTCTTATCTATTACCTCTTATCTCTCTCAGCCTTAGCTGTGCCAGATCTATCCTTAATCCAACTTATGTATGAAAAAATTCACAACTTGGTATGCTTTCGTTTGTATGTTTCTCTGTATTCTTATAAAGAAATTATAGGTTCAAGTATAATATATACTATCTACACATAATATATAAATGTGCATTTAAATGTATGGTCCATATTTTCCATTTGTTTCACAAAAATGTAATTTTTTTATATAATAGTTCTCAGCTCCTTGTTTTCCTCCCTCAACTCTGTATCTAAGCTATTATTGATCGATGTCATTTATTGTAATGATCTCACTATACCACAGTATGACTAGACTACAAAATATTTAAGCACACTCTTATTACAAAATAGTCACTTTACATTGATTGATTGCCACTACAAACAGTACAAAGACATCAACATCCAACAGCATATGTTGCTGTATATTATTGTTTCCATTTCTAGGCATAGATTCCCATGGATCACATTTTTAGAAGGATGTACACTTAAAATTATGATGTTGCAGATGTACTAAGTTAACATGAGGTTGTATTTGAGGAGAGAGGATCCTTAACTCAATGACAGTGAGCATGACATGGGAACATAAAGACAAAGGTCAGCATGATGCATCTAAAAGCCAAGGAGCACCAATGATTGCCAGCAAACCACCAGAAGCTAGGAGAAGGGTCTGGAACAGATTCTTCCTCACAGTCCTCAGAAGAAATCAACGCTGTTGACACTGATCTCAGACTTCTAGCCTTCAGAATTGTGACAATACATTTCTGTTGTTTAAGACACTGAGTTTGTGGTACGTTGTTATGACAGCCTTAGCAAACAGATACACACATTGTATTTTCCTTTAGATGAAGTTTGCCAGATATACTTATTTTTTTTATTTATATATGAAATTTATTGTCAAATTGGTTTCCATACAACACCCAGTGCTCATCCCAAAAGGTGCCCTCCTCAATACCCATCACCCACCCTCTCCTCCCTCCCACCCCCCATAAACCCTTAGTTTGTTCTCAGTTCTCAACAGTCTCTTATGCTTTGGCTCTCTCCCACTCTAACCTCTTTTTTTTTTTTTTCCTTCCCCTCCCCCATGGGTTCCTGTTAAGTTTCTCAGGATCCACATAAGCGTGAAACCATATGGTATCTGTCTTTCTCTGTATGGCTTATTTCACTTAGCATCACACTCTCCAGTTCCATCCACGTTGCTACAAAAGGCCATATTTCATTTTTTCGCATTGCCACGTAGTATTCCATTGTGTATATAAACCACAATTTCTTTATCCATTCATCAGTTGATGGACATTTAGGCTCTTTCCATAATTTGGCTATTGTTGAGAGTGCTGCTATGAACATTGGGGTACAAGTGCCCCTATGCATCAGTACTCGTGTGTCCCTTGGATAAATTCCTAGCAGTGCTATTGCTGGGTCATAGGGTAGGTCTATTTTTAATTTTCTGAGGAACCTCCACACTGCTTTCCAGAGCGGCTGCACCAATTTGCATTCCCACCAACAGTGCAAGAGGGTTCCCGTTTCTCCACATCCTCTCCAGCATCTATAGTCTCCTGATTTGTTCATTTTGGCCACTCTGACTGGCGTGAGGTGATACCTGAGTGTGGTTTTGATTTGTATTTCCCTGATAAGGAGCGACGCTGAACATCTTTTCATGTGCCTGTTGGCCATCCGGATGTCTTCTTTAGAGAAGTGTCTATTCATGTTTTCTGCCCATTTTTTCACTGGGTTATTTGCTTTTCGGGTGTGGAGTTTGGTGAGCTCTTTATAGATTTTGGATACTAGCCCTTTGTCCGATATGTCATTTGCAAATATCTTTTCCCATTCCGTTGGTTGCCTTTTAGTTTTGTTGGTTGTTTCCTTTGCTGTGCAGAAGCTTTTTATCTTAATAAGGTCCCAGTAATTCACTTTTGCTTTTAATTCCCTTGCCTTTGGGGATGTGTCGAGGAAGAGATTGCTACGGCTGAGGTCAGAGAGGTCTTTTCCTGCTTTCTCCTCTAAGGTTTCGATGGTTTCCTGTCTCACATTCAGGTCCTTTATCCATTTGGAGTTTATTTTTGTGAATGGTGTGAGAAAGTGGTCTAGTTTCAACCTTCTGCATGTTGCTGTCCAGTTCTCCCAGCACCATTTGTTAAAGAGACTGTCTTTTTTCCATTGGATGTTCTTTCCTGCTTTGTCAAAGATGAGTTGGCCATACGTTTGTGGGTCTAGTTCTGGGGTTTCTATTCTATTCCATTGGTCTATGTGTCTGTTTTTGTGCCAATACCATGCTGTCTTGATGATGACAGCTTTGTAGTAGAGGCTAAAGTCTGGGATTGTGATGCCTCCTGCTTTGGTCTTCTTCTTCAAAATTACTTTGGCTATTCGGGGCCTTTTGTGGTTCCATATGAATTTTAGGATTGCTTGTTCTAGTTTCGAGAAGAATGCTGGTGCAATTTTGATTGGGATTGCATTGAATGCGTAGATAGCTTTGGGTAGTATTGACATTTTGACAATATTTATTCTTCCAATCCATGAGCAGGGAATGTCTTTCCATTTCTTTAAATCTTCTTCAATTACCTTCATAAGCTTTCTATAGTTTTCAGCATACAGATCCTTTACATCTTTGGTTAGATTTATTCCTAGGTATTTTATGCTTCTTGGTGCAATTGTGAATGGGATCAGTTTCTTTATTTGTCTTTCTGTTGCTTCATTGTTAGTGTATAAGAATGCAACTGATTTCTGTACATTGATTTTGTATCCTGCAACTTTGCTGAATTCATGTATCAGTTCTAGCAGACTTTTGGTGGAGTCTATCGGATTTTCCACATATAATATCGTGTCATCTGCAAAAAGCGAAAGCTTGACTTCATCTTTGCCAATTTTGATGCCTTTGATTTCCTTTTGCTGTCTGATTGCTGATGCTAGAACTTCCAGCACTATGTTAAACAACAGCGGTGAGAGTGGGCATCCCTGTCGTGTTCCTGATCTCAGGGAAAAAGCTCTCAGTGTTTCCCCGTTGAGGATGATGTTAGCTGTGGGCTTTTCATAAATGGCTTTTATTATCTTTAAGTATGTTCCTTCTATCCCGACTTTCTCAAGGGTTTTTATTAAGAAAGGGTGCTGGATTTTGTCAAAGGCCTTTTCTGCATCGATTGACAGGATCATATGGTTTTTCTCTTTTTTTTTGTTAATGTGATGTATCACGTGGATTGATTTGCGAATGTTGAACCAGCCTGCATCCCAGGAATGAATCCCACTTGATCATGGTGAATAATTCTTTTTATATGCCGTTGAATTCGATTTGCTAGTATCTTATTGAGAATTTTTGCATCCATATTCATCAGGGATATTGGCCTGCAGTTCTCTTTTTTTACTGGGTCTCTGTCTGGTTTAGGAATCAAAGTAATACTGGCTTCATAGAATGAGTCTGGAAGTTTTCCTTCCCTTTCTATTTCTTGGAATAGCTTGAGAAGGATAGGTATTATCTCTGCTTTAAACGTCTGGTAGAACTCCCCTGGGAAGCCATCTGGTCCTGGACTCTTATTTGTTGGGAGATTTTTGATAACCGATTCAATTTCTTCGCTGGTGATGGGTCTGTTCAAGCTTTCTATTTCCTCCTGATTGAGTTTTGGAAGAGTGTGGGTGTTCAGGAATTTGTCCATTTCTTCCAGGTTGTCCAATTTGTTGGCATATAATTTTTCATAGTATTCCCTGAGAATTGTTTGTATCTCTGAGGGATTGGTTGTAATAATTCCATTTTCATTCATGATTTTATCTATTCGGGTCATCTCCCTTTTCTTTTTGAGAAGCCTGGCTAGAGGTTTGTCAATTTTGTTTATTTTTTCAAAAAACCAACTCTTGGTTTCGTTGATCTGCTCTACAGTTTTTTAGATTCTATGTTGTTTATTTCTGTTCTGATCTTTATTATTTCTCTTCTTCTGTTGGGTTTAGGCTGCCTTTGCTGTTCTGCTTCTATTTCCTTTAGGTGTGCTGTTAGATTTTGTATTTGGGATTTTTCTTGTTTCTTGAGATAGGCCTGGATTGCAATGTATTTTCCTCTCAGGACTGCCTTCGCTGCGTCCCAAAGCGTTTGGATTGTTGTATTTTCATTTTCGTTTGTTTCCATATATTTTTTAATTTCTTCTCGAATTGCCTGGTTGACCCACTCATTCGTTAGTAGGGTGTTCTTTAACCTCCACGCTTTTGGAGGTTTTCCAGACTTTTTTCTGTGGTTGATTTCAAGCTTCATAGCATTGTGGTCTGAAAGTATGCATGGTATGATTTCAATTCTTGTAAACTTATGAAGGGCTGTTTTGTGACCCAGTATATGATCTATCTTGGAGAATGTTCCATGTGCGCTCGAGAAGAAAGTATATTCTGTTGCTTTGGGATGCAGAGTTCTAAATAGATCTGTCAAGTCCATCTGATCCAATGTCTCATTCAGGGCCCTTGTTTCTTTATTGACCGTGTGTCTAGATGATCTATCCATTTCTGTAAGTGGGGTGTTAAAGTCCCCTGCAATGACCACATTCTTATCAATAAGGTTGCTTGTGTTTATGAGTAATTGTTTTATATATTTGGGTGCTCCGGTATTCGGCGCATAGACATTTATAATTGTTAGCTCTTCCTGATGGATAGACCCTGTCACTATTATACAATGTCCTTCTTCATCTCTTGTTACAGCCTTTAATTTAAAGTCTAGTTTGTCTGATATAAGTATGGCTACTCCAGCTTTCTTTTGGCTTCCAGTTGCATGATAAATAGTTCTCCATCCCCTCACTCTCAATCTAAAGGTGTCCTCAGGTCTAAAATGAGTCTCTTGTAGACAGCAAATAGATGGGTCTTGTTTTTTTATCCATTCTGATACCCTATGTCTTTTGGTTGGCGCATTTAATCCATTTACATTCAGTGTTATTATAGAAAGATATGGGTTTAGAGTCATTGTGATGTCTGTATGTTTTATGCTTGTAGTGATGTCTCTGGTACTTTGTCTCACAGGGTCCCCCTTAGGATCTCTTGGAGGGCTGGTTGAGTGGTGACAAATTCCTTCAGTTTTTGTTTGTTTGGGAAGACCTTTATCTCTCCTTCTATCCTAAATGACAGACTTGCTGGATAAAGGATTCTCGGCTGCATATTTTTCTGTCTAGCACACTGAAAATCTCGTGCCAATTCTTTCTGGCCTGCCAAGTTTCAAAAGAGAGATCAGTCACGAGTCTTATAGGTCTCCCTTTATATGTGAGGGCACGTTTACCCCTTGCTGCTTTCAGAATTTTCTCTTTATCCTTGTATTTTGCCAGTTTCACTATGATATGTCGTGCAGAAGATCGATTCAAGTTACGTCTGAAGGGAGTTCTCTGTGCCTCTTGGATTTCAATGCCTTTTTCCTTCCTCAGTTCAGGGAAGTTCTCAGCTATGATTTCTTCAAGTACCCCTTCAGCACCTTTCCCTCTCTCTTCCTCCTCTGGGATACCTATTACACGTATATTATTTCTTTTTAGTGTATCACTTAGTTCTCTAATTTTCCCCTCATACTCCTGGATTTTTTTATCTCTCTTTTTCTCAGCTTCCTCTTTTTCCATAACTTTATCTTCTAGGTCACCTATTCTCTCCTCTGCCTCTTCAATCCGAGCCGTGGTGGTTTCCATTTTGTTATGCATTTCGTTTAAAGCGTTTTTCAGCTCCTCGTGACTGTTCCTTAGTCCCTTGATCTCTGTAGCAAGAGATTCTCTGCTGTCAGCTATACTGTTTTCAAGCCCAGCGATTAATTTTATGACTATTATTCTAAATTCACTTTCTGTTATATTATTTAAATCCTTTTTGATCAGCTCATTAGCTGTTGTTATTTCCTGGAGATTCTTCTGAGGGGAATTCTTCCGCTTGGTCATTTTGGATAGTCCCTGGCGTGGTGAGGACCTGCAGGGCACTTCCCCTGTGCTGTGGTGTATAACTGGAGTTGGTGGGCGGAGCCGCAGTCAGACCTGATGTCTGCCCCCAGCCCACCGCTTTGTCCACAGTCAGACTGGTGTGTGCCTTCTCTTCCCCTCTCCTAGGGGCGGGATTCACTGTGGGGTGGGGTGGCCTGTCTGGGCTACTTGCACACTGCCAGGCTTGTGATGCTGGGGATCTGGCGTCTTAGCTGGGGTGGGTAGGCAAGGTGTATGGGGGCAGGAGGGGCAGGCTTAGCTTGCTTCTCCTTAGGTGTTCCACTTCAGGAGGGGCCCTGTGGCAGCAGGAGGGAGTCAGATCCGCTGCCGGAGGTTTGGCTCCACAGAAGCGCAGAGTTGGGTGTTTGCACGGAGCAAGCAAGTTCCCTGGCAGGAACTGGTTCTCTTTGGGATTTTGGCTGGGGGATGGGCGGGGGAGATGGCCCTGGCGAGCGCCTTTGTTCCCCACCAAACTGAGCTCTGTCGTCAGGGGGCTCAGCAGCTGTCCTTCCCTTTGTCCTCCAGCCTTCCCGCTTTCCGAGCAGAGCTGTTAACTTATGACCTCCCAGACGCTAAGTCGCGCTTGCTGTCGGAACACAGTCCGTCAGGCCCCTCCGCTTTTTGCAAGCCAGACTCGGGGGCTCTGCTTGGCCAGCGAGCCGCCCCTCCGCCCCGGCTCCCTCCCGCCAGTCCGTGGAGCGCGCACCGCCTCGCCGCCCTTCCTACCCTCTTCCGTGGGCCTCTCGTCTGCGCTTGGCTCCAGCGACTCCGTTCTGCTAATCCTCTGGCGGTTTTCTGGGTTATTTAGGCAGGTGTAGGTGGAATCTAAGTGATCAGCAGGACGCGCGGTGAGCCCAGCGTCCTCCTACGCCGCCATCTTCCCTCTCTCTCTCAACAAATTGCCAGATATACTTATTAAATAAATTTATTTCCTCCACTGAATTGAAATGCTACTTTTTCATGTTAATTTTGAATTCATTACATATATTTTCTCAAATATACATATATAAAGAAATCTATGAATGTGCTCTCTATGTCACTGGCACATTCATCTATGTTCTAATACTAGTCAGTGGGATACTCTCTTTGGTAGTAGAGACTTTCCATATATTTTAAGATTGACATATCTTTGTATGTTCTTGCTATGGTCATTTTTTTTGATTTTGTGTTTTATTTTATATTTGAGACAGAGAGACAGAGAGACATAGAGACAGAGAGTGAGCAGGGGAGGGGCAGAGAGATAGAGACAGAATCCGAAGCAGGCTCCAGGCTCAACCTGTTAGCATAGAGCCGGACGCAGGGCTTGAACCCATGAGCAGTGAGATCATGACCTGAGCCAAAGTTGGATGCTTAACCAAATGAGGCACCCAGGCACCCCATTATAGTCATATTTTTAATGTAACCACATGCCACTTAAAATTCTTCTGAACAACTAAGAAAAATCTCTCTTGGGATTGTGCTTGGCAGTGCATTAAGTTTACACATTTAGAGACTAATTGAATTTGTTAAGATATTAAGTCTTTTGATTCATAAACATGTATTTGTCTAAATTTTATCTTATGTCCTTCAATACAGTAAATTGATAGATTCCATGGTTTTTAAATTAGTTATTTCCATTTTATTATATTTACAGAGATACTATTTGTATTATCAGTGTTTATATTACTTTTAAGCTTTGGATTTAGATTTATTGAAGGTGTCTTTGTGACCTCAGTGTCTTTTATGGTCAGTTACCATATTTTCTTTTTTTTTTTTTTTTAATTTTTTTTTCAACGTTTATTTATTTTTGGGACAGAGAGAGACAGAGCATTAACGGGGGAGGGGCAGAGAGAGAGGAAGACACAGAATCGGAAACAGGCTCCAGGCTCTGAGCCATCAGCCCAGAGCCTGACGCGGGGCTCGAACTCACGAACCGCGAGATCGTGACCTGGCTGAAGTCGGAAGCTTAACCGACTGCGCCACCCAGGCGCCCACCATATTTTCTATCCTCCAGCCTTACATTTAAATATAGATAGGTGATAGATAGATATGTGTGTGTATGTATATATGGATGGATGGATGGATGGATGAATATATAGGTAGATAGACATATATATTATATATGTGCACTTATTTAAGGCTCATTTTGTTGTTGTTGTTGTTGTTGCTACTGTTGCTGTTAGTATTTCTGGGACAGAGATACGTGTCTTATTATGAATATTGTTGTTGTGACTATGTCTCTTCATGACACACTATTCCAAATACATACCAGTGACATTCTTGTGACTTTCTGACTGAAGACTTTCTTCCTTTATGAGAGACTTATACCAAATAAGCAGCCCTCAGGGTAATGCCACATGTGAGTTGGAGTAAAAGTGCCCCAGGTACCTTACTCTTGTCGTGGCCTAACTCTAAGTTGTGTTCTACAGTTTCCCCTCTCAATAGGAATACACGCCAGTTGCCCACAATAAGCACTGATTACCAGACCCTTTATTGGCTTTCTTACTTTTCCTATGTTTACACACCTCTGTGGATCACCTCCAAACCACTTGGCCTCAAGTTATTGTCAAAGAGTGTGCTTCTTGTTTAACCCAATCTGAGACACTTTCTTTCTCTCCGTGCCCTGGCTTTGGTTTCCACTCTACAAAAGTTGCCTTTGTGTTAGATCCTCATTATGAATTTAAGCCTGTAGTAATATAAATTGTTATTCATTGCTTCCCTAACTGCTTTTTTATTTAACCCAAATCTTGTCAGTCTTCTAGATTCTAGATTACCTGCCTTTCTTCTTACTTCCTTTGTCTAGTATAACCAGGCCTACTGTTGTGGTGGTTGTTGTTTTTAATTTTCTGAATCTCTTTGTGTTTAGTGTGTCTATTTATGTCATACTACCAGATTTTGTTTTGTTATCCAATATGAAAATTATCTTCTTTGTTTTGATAGTTTAAGCCAAAGCTTTTGCATGACAAACAAATTTAGCCTCAGTTTTATCAAATAGTTTTATGTTCTATCCTTTTGCAATATTATCTGTTTTAATTTGTCTTTCTCACTTTTGGTTTATCTTTATGTAGTTAAGAAGATTTGTTTTTCTCTCACTCCCCGTCTTTTATAATTTATTAAATCTTCAAAACATTTAAACGTCACATACCATACTGTCACACACACACACACACACGTGCGCACACACACACACCTGTTAGTGCTGGTTGTAATCAAATATATATTCAGTGATAGCCACCAATGACTCTTCAGTAACTTTGGTTATTGGAAAACTATTCCCTGGTAAATTCCATGGGAATAGTGTTCCCTGAGTTCTTTCATGTTTATGATAGGAAGCCTGTGTCTTTTTTTTTTTTTTTTTTTAACGTTTATTTATTTTTTTGGGACAGAGAGAGACAGAGCATGAACGGGGGAGGGGCAGAGAGAGAGGGAGACACAGAATCGGAAACAGGCTCCAGGCTCTGAGCCATCAGCCCAGAGCCCGACGCGGGGCTCGAACTCATGGACCGTGAGATCGTGACCTGGCTGAAGTCAGACGCTTAACCGACTGTGCCACCCAGGCGCCCCGGGAAGCCTGTGTCTTTAATATTGCAAGTTGATTTGCCTGAATATAAAATACTTAGCCCACATTGTCTTTCTTTGATTATCCTACATATATTAGTCTTTTGTCTTACAGCAAAAAAACAGTGCTACCAAAAAGCCTGACATCATTATTTTAGCCTGAAATCAATATTGTTTCTCTCTTGAAAGCAACTTATCTTTTTTTGCTATGTGCCCAAAAGACTTCTTTTTTTCCATCTCCTTTTTTTTTTTTTTGAGAGTGAGAGACAGAGAGAGAGTCTGAGTGGTGGAAGGGCAGAGAGAGAGAGAGAGAGAGAGAGAGACCAGGGATCCAAAGCAGGCTCTGTGCTGACAGCAGTGAGCCCGATGCGGGATTTGAACTCACAAACCGTGAGATCATGACCTGAGCCAAAGTCAGACACTCAACCTATGGAGCCACTCAAGTGCCCCTCCATCTCCTTTGAAGTCCAAAAGTTTTGCTATAATGACTCTCAGTGTTGGCCATATGGGACAATTTTCCTAGGAAGCAGTCAGTTCAAGTCTTAATTTATCTCAGGATTTTTTCTAGAAATAATATAAAGATCCAGACCCTCATTTATTCCCAGAAGAGTAACCAGGAAAAATGGGTAAATGAGTATTCAAGACTGTGATAGTGAAAGAGAAGGCAGACTGGTTCTTTGTCCAAGTAACTTCTAGGCACACAAACTCAACTCATTTCTTTTATTTTTTCTGCAAGCCATTTTCTCCCTGGTGTTAACTTTTGTCTGCCACTTAAGCATGCCCTAAACTTCACTCCAACTGTCACAAAATCAAGTTGAATTTCACAAAGGCACATTTCTTTTCCCACTTATTAGTATTTCTTTCATTTGCATTTTATTTCATTGTATTTAGGTTGGTTTACGACAGTGCTATGATGTCCACTAAGTGATGCTTGTGAAATATGGACTCTCCTCCACTCAAACTAACTCAGTGTGTGCTCATCCCGCTAATATTTGGCACCTTTCTTCTTCTTATGTCATCTGCATAATTATTTATTTTATTTTATTTTTTAATTTACCCTGCTATATGCCTTTTAAGGGAAATAATTCCTTTTTTGTTAATTTTTTAAGTTTATTTATGTAATTTGACAGAGACAGAGACAACATGAGTGGGAGAGGGGCAGAGAGAGAGAGAGAGAGAGAGAGAGAGAGAGAGAATCCCAAGCAGGCTCCACGCTGTCGGCACAGAGTCCGATGTGGGGGCTCAGACTCACAAACCATGAGATGATAACTGGAGCCAAAACCAAGAGTCAGACGCTTAACCGAATGAGGCACCCAGGCGCCCCTCATTATGTATTTTAAAAAATATTCTCCTACTGACATAAAACTTCTTAGCATTTTAATATACAGATTTCCAAACACGCATACCCATATAAATAAATGATAAAAATCTCTAAATGAAACGCATAATGTATTTATAAACTCTATTCCTTTTTCTCATAATACAATTCACAAAATACATATATGATGTTATACTTGAGAAAGTCATTCCATTTCTCTGAGCCTCAGTTTCTTCATATATAACACGAGGGTTTGGCGGGGTGGGGCACCTGGGTTGTTCAGTCAGTTAAGCGTCAGACTTTGGCTCTGGTCATGATCTCAGGGTTTGTGAGTTTGAGCCCAGGTCGGGCTCTGTGCTGACAGCGCAAAGCCTGCAGCCTGCTTCAGATTCTGTGTCTCCCTCTCTTTTTCTGCCCTTACCCCATTATTGCTCTTTCTCTCTCAAAATAAATAAATAAATAAATAAATAAGCATTTTAATTAATTAATACATTTTAATTAATTAATACATTGTAATTATTTAACTAATTAAAATGAAGGATTTGTACCCTATTCCAAGGGGGTTGTGAGACTCTTCTCCCTCTCACAACATAATGAAGCCCCAGGAATTCCAAGGCTTGCCTCCCGTAACCAAACAACTCTTGACTTCTTCCTTTTTTATAATGGGATTCTGCAGAAGATTTCACCGAAATCAAATTTCTGAGACAAAAAAAAAAAAGTGTGAAAATCACAGCATTAAATAATTATAAAAATGATATCTAGATCTTAAAGATAAAAATAGAAGGTACAAGGAAGGGAGAAAGAAGAACATTTTCATGCTTTCTTTCTTGGTTTTATAAATTAATCCCCAATGAAATTAAATATTTTCTTCAGTATTATACATGAAACCATTAATGACCAACGGACAATAATTATTTCCTAAGAATTATATATGACATCGCTAATCTGGATAAAGAGAGGTTGTCGATGAGGAGTTTATTCAGTGTAACTCTCACGCTATGAGAGAAAATATAAAGGACTGATAATCAGCTCTTTTGCACCAGTACAATCACACTTTTTTATGCTGGATTTCTTCTGATTGGTTAAGTACCCATTATCTGTTAAATACTTTGCTTATCATCTTTGAAACCCAGACATGGCTAACAGAAGAGGGTCATCACTATGGACATCTTATCGTGGTGAGGAATAACCTGAGCATGTCTTTGTTTACAATTGAACATTTCTTTTTTGTATGTGTTTATTTATTTTTGTGTGAGAGAGACAGAGACAGAGAGCAAGCAGGAAAGGGGCAGAGAGAGAGGGAAACACAGAATCCAAAGTGTGCTCAGGCTCTGAGCTATCAGCGCAGCGTCGGATGTGGGGCTTGAACTCAAGGACTAGGCGATCATGAGTTGAAGGTGGACACTTAACCAACTGAGCCACCTGGGTGCCCCTATAACTGAACATATCTGATAATAGTTGCCTCTACTTGATGATTTACATACCTAAATTTCAATATGTAGCCTTTAGCCATGATATTAACTCATCCACTGCATAAAGATTAAAAATATGGAAAGGATGGAGCGCCTGGCTGGCTCAGTTGGTAGAGCATGTGACTCTTGATCTCAGGGTTGTGAGTCCATGCCCCACATTGGGAGGTACATATTACTTAAAAATGAAATCTTTAAAAAATGGAAAGGATGAATATAAAATTCTTAAGAGCATACCAGCTCTGTTTTAATTTTTATTATCATAGATAAGATGTTAGATAATGAAGGAAAATCTGTACATTAGCACATATATGTGCTATAATTAAGTATATTTTTTACCTGAAAAATATATTATAACCTATTGACCCTTTGCTAGTTTGGAGGGATACACGTCAGTAGTCTGTAATTGCAAATTAGAGGATTGGGCAAGAAAATTAAGACTAGTTTACTTTGGTTTGCCTGCTTGATTTTGCTTCACATAAGTTTCTATTTCCCCTTTAAAAACACAAACAGGAATACAAATAACTCCTTCTCGTGCTTTCTCAGTAGGTACTGTACTTGTCCCAGGAATGAACTTCAAAAATTAACTCTAGACCTGAATCATTAACTTCAGCCTTTCAAGTATTTCAGTCCAGTTTGAGAGTCCACATTTTCAGAGTTGAGTTATGGTGGCCATTTTGAGAAGATTATTTTGACCAAGAAGATGTTTTCCTATGGGAATTGTGATCAAGAAGAAATGTGGCTCAGATTTTGAGTGATAATGACCAAATCTGTCATACATATTACTCGATGATAAAAAATGAATAAAAGTTAAAGTGAATTGATTTGTTATTCAATGTTGTCAAAATGTTGCAGACATCAAAATAGTGAATCAACGTGGCAGACACATAAACCATCAGAACTCTACACAAATCATTCTACATACTGCCCCTGTACTCACTGAAGGCATGAGCATCTTATTCTATTGCTGATCTGTTCTCCTTACCTAAGGAATGTTCTACCTCTATCTTTTTCTGTACCTATTTTACACTCTCCCCCTGTCAAACTCAAGCTCAGATTTCATTCGTCTTCTTCATGGTAACTTCTCTATCCCCAATTACTCCAAGACCGCCCCAAAGATCTCTCTCTTCTTTTATTAATATAATACATATAATCTGCTTCAAATAATGTATAGTTAAATATAAAATTTATTTGGCTTTCTACGCACTTTAGCCCCTTTCCTCCAGCTAAATATTAGTTTTTTTAGACAACAGAAACTAGACATTCCTCTTTGTTATTCAACTACAAGGCAGGTGCTCAAAGAATATAGTTTGTTGAATATAAGAAAGAAAATAATGTCGCGACTGAAATTCAAACATTTCTCTATCATATAAGCATACAGATTATTAATATATGTAAATATTTCCATTTCCTTTGATAAATAGCTGCTTCCCCATATCCCACCTCCACCTCCTACCACCCAAGTTCTCTCTCATCCCCCTGGATGTTTCCCCTCGATCTATAAACTAAAAGTGTGACATGAGATACAAATGGGGGCTCCAAGCTCTCTGCCCCAGCCTCATTGCCACTGTCTGTTCTATTGAGTTGTGGCCATGATACAGCAAGGAATTTTACCACTGATTAATGTGTTATGTAACTTGAATCCAGGAGATAGTCTCTCATTCTGTAAAGAAATTTCAGAAATTTTATTCTGAAAGTAAGAGTCTATATAATCCTTTCCAAATTAAAAAAAAAGTGCTTTTAACGATGAACTCATACCATTTTCTAGCTTTTAATATACACTCTTTTCTAATAATAAACATAATGATTTTCTTTATTATGTATAGATGATGACACTGTTGCTTTTAACACCAACTAATGAGTTTCTTTTTCTGCCTTCCAGAAATTAATGACAATTAAATGAGTATATGCAAAACCAAATTATATTACATAAATTATTAATGTACCATTAATCTAGTATTGTGCTTGCATATTGGGTTCAAATATCTCTAAAATAACATATCATCATATAAATTTATCTTGGCTCCAATAATATGCCACTCTAGTTTTCTTTTTTTAAATTTTTTTTTCAACTTTTTTTTTATTTATTTTTGGGACAGAGAGAGACAGAGCATGAACGGGGGAGGGGCAGAGAGAGAGGGAGACACAGAATCGGAAACAGGCTCCAGGCTCTGAGCCATGAGCCCAGAGCCTGACGCGGGGCTGGAACTCACGGACCACGAGATCGTGACCTGGCTGAAGTCGGACGCTTAACTGACTGCGCCACCCAGGCGCCCCTGCCACTCTAGTTTTCAATAACAACAGTGAAAGCCGACCAAAACCAATGTGAAAATACTTATAAGTAATTGATCTAGAAACATGCAGCAAGAAGTAAATGAAACAATTTTTTTTTTTTTACTAATGGACATGTTGTGAATGAGGGACAATAATAGTATTATGACCCAAATACTTATCCTAAAATCTGTTATTGATCATAAGTCCCTTTTAAAATATCACTATGTTTTATATTTGATTAGTTTTTTTTCAATGTTTTTCAAGGACAATTTCCTTGTGAGTATAGTGTGAGGGCTATATGTTTTCAGGAAAACTTCCTAGAAAGCAAATTAATAAACTGGATTCTTCAGGAAAGGCAGCATTGTCATAAGTTAAGTAAAAAGAAGACTGTAGTCTATCTGATGCATCAACATGAGTGAAGACTGAAATCAGGATTAAGTGCTTTATGTCTTTTGTCCTAATTAGAAAGAGTGTCCAAGAAGAAAAAACAAAGATCAATAATTTTTGTTTTTAATTCTCAATCCCCATGATCTATTCATATTGCTTCTCTGGAATAAGAAGCTTCTACTCATGATACTTTGCCTCTACCACCGTAATAACACACATAGTAAAAACTTAGTTGTATCTATTCAATAGAATCACAAAAACAACTGCTGTTCATTCAATATACAGCATCCTCTGAATAGGGATGAGAGATATGATTATTTCAAAGGAGACTTCTGCTGTTTAGGTAGAGGTTAGATTCTGAATTAGTGAGGTAGATATTTTATTTATGTGCTCTCCTTTTTTAGATTTTCTGAGAATCCCTGCAAAACACCTGCATGCTCCAGAAACCGATTATGCTTTTCACTTATTACCTTTGCCAGCCATTTTGCCCAAATAGACATTCCATCTCCTTTAAGGTTCTGTCTTGCTTACAGCAACCATGACTGTGGCCATTTTCCTTTCTTCTTCCATTTACAATGGATACTGATGTATCATTTAATTCATTAAAGCACAGCCAATAAAAATATCTGGGAAGTTAACCTTACTCTTCTGAAGATTTGGAGATAAAATTACAAGGCTGAGAATGAATATATAAAACAGAATATTTGTGGTACATATTCTCTAAAAATGGTCAGTTACACATTCGGTCCTTGTTTGAGAACTCCATTATTCCCATAGATAGGAGTCTATTTCCCCTCCTCTTGAATATTAACTACACGTATGATGTGTTATGACCAATAGGATAGAATGGAAGTGACAATGGTATCAATTCTGGGCCTAGCCTTTAAGAGACATTTAGTTTCTACTCTCTTGGAAGCCAGCTACTATGTTGTCATAAAATCCAGGCTATCCTGCCACAAAGTGAGATCACTGGAGAGGTCCTGGAGGGTGAATCACATCAGGGAAAGAGAAGCTATGTGAAGAAAAGCTGAGAAGCCCCAGCAGCAGGCAGCACCATGGCCCGAGTGTGAATGCGATCTTCCTCAACATCCAGCCCCACACTTCTCCCAAATGAGTGCAGCTGTGCAATTGATTCCAAGGACGCCTCCTGGAACAGAACCACCCAACCCATCTACAGAATCATGAGTAATTATAACTCATTGTAGTAAATTATTAAGTTGTGGAGAAGTTTGTTATGCCAAAAGAGAGAACCAAAATGGTCTTTAATATCACTACCAACAGAGTCAATTTATCCTTTCATGGGTGGTCTCCTGCTTGATTTTTTTCTGTCTAAGCTCCAACTTCCCACTACTGTGTTGTAGAAGCCAGTTTACTTCTTGTGAGGAGGAATGAATCCTCTTGATTCTGAACTCACTCCTAGGAGCCTAGATTCCTAACTCATTGTATGTGTAGCCAGGATGCAAGGGTTTAAGAGCGCCTGGCTCCAGGGGTCTCAAACACCACTCACTGCTGACAAAATCCAAAGACAGAGAGACAAGAAGTGGGGAAACAAGAAAGAAATTTATTGCAGTGAGGCCAACACCTGGAAGGCAGCTGACTAATGCCTCAAAAACAATATATAAAATGCCAAAAATATTTCCAGGTTTATATGAGGAAAATCTGGGACAATGCTAATTGGGTACATGCAGGTGGGCAATGAAGGTCAAGACAATGTCTTGGAGACAATCACAGGTGGGGTCTTGCTGGCTCAGGGTCGTCCTTATTGCTTGGAGGGGTAGTTTCAGTTCACAGTGGAGGATGCTTTGCCTGCAGGGTCTTTTGCCTGAGTTAAGGAATAAGCTGGAGGAAAAATTTAATCAGAAAGCTTGGGGTCAGATGGACGTAGTTGAAGTCCTCTTTCAATTGTTTTTTCTTTTTTTGTTTTTTTTATTGTGACCAAAATACATGCAAATTCATGATTTTAACCATTTAAGCCATTTTAAATGTAAACATGCAAATTTTACCATTTTAAAATGCAGAATTTGGTGACATGAAGATTACACAATTGTGTGCAATAATCACAAGTATCTAGTTTCCGAATATTTCTATCACACCAAAAGGAAACCTCATTTTTACCCAGCCCCTAACAACCATTAATCTACTCTCTCCATGTATGGATTGGCCTTTTTTAGATATTTCATACAATAGAATCATACAATATGTGGCCTGTTGTGTCTGACCTCTTTCATTAGCATAATATTTTCAAAGTTCACCCATCTAACTCATTGTTTTGCAGAAAGAAAGAAAAAAAAAGAAAGAGAGGAAGGTGAAGGAAGGAAGGAAGAAAGGGAAAGAGGGAAGGAGGGAGGGAGGAAAGGAAGAAGGAAGAAGGGTAGAAGGAATGAAAAAGAAAGGAAGAAAGAAATCTTCCTTAGTTACCATCACTGTAGAAGCCCACACCCTTCCCATTAAGACGGAAACTTCAAAACCCTCCATTTCAGAGGGAACCTTCCATTTCAGAGTAAAATCAAAGCATTGCTTTTGCCTAACTAAAAGGTCTTTTGTAGTTTTCTTTCTCAAACAAAAAAGCAGCCTTCTTGAAAAAAGTCCTGTAGCCACTTTTGTACAAAAACCTCAAGCAGCTTTATATTTAGTAGATTGTCTCCAGTATTTATACAGGCTGATAGAGATTTCTGATGGGACGGTTCATTTTATGTGTCAACTTGACCAGAACACAACGTGGCCAGGCGTTGGTCAAACATTATTCTGGGTGTATCTGTGAGGGTGTTTCTGGATGCCTTGGTGTTTGAAACAGTATGCCTGATAAAGCAGATTGCCTTCCCTGACAGGGATGGTTCTTATCTAGACACTGAAGATTTGAATAGAGCAAAAGTTGAGTGAATTTCGCCTGCCTCCCTATTGAGCTGGGATATGTCTTCTCCTGACCTTGGACTTGAACTTATACCATCAGCTCTCCTTTGTTTTTGGCTTTTGGACTCTAACTGGAACTACCCCACTGGCTCTCCTGGGCCTCCAGCTTACTGATTCAGAATCCATATATGAGTCACTCCTTATTATATATAAGTATATCATATTTATATGATACATTATATAAAATAAAGATTATATAATATTATAATAATTAATATATAAATATATGTGTGAATATGCACGTGTGTGTATACATGTGGGTGTGTTTCTCTCTTAATTGTCTGTTTCTCTGGAAAACACTGACTAACACACCTGCTTTTTATTATTTCCTAGAAAATATACTACATAGTAAGTCAGAATAAATCTCCATCAGCAACAGGCATCATTTATTCATACCTCTAGAGAAAGCCTTCTACTAAGGCTTTTTACTACCTTCAGAGTATAAAATGATTTGGGGCCAAAAGAGTCATACAATAGTTACAGTAAGATGCTATTTTCTTCCCCTTTACCTAATATTCCCAGCTTTAAAAAAGATGTAAAGTTGTTTTAAAAGTGTTATCTTTAACATTTATTATTAGTATGGCACTAATGAAAATTTGTGCCACATTTTCTAAAATGTAAGTATGTCTTATGATTTTCAGGAGATTGGAATTATGAGTGTTCAATTTTCTTAAGTTAACAAATAGTCCACGGAAAAGAATAGCTCACCCCATGAGAAAAGAGAACCAAAATGTGAAAGTTAGGGCAAAATAAAAACAGCCTGTGTCAAAAGAGAGGGAAGATGTTGAACACCCAGAGCATCTGTCATTTTAGGCCATCCTCTGATCCAACCTGTGTGGACTCATGCCTGATCCTTGGGCAAGGGGCTTATGATAAGAGAGTATGCCCAGACTACATTAATCAGGAGTCTGAAAAGCCAAGGTGACTATTGTACCAAGTGCCAATGGGTTCAGCAATGAAACAAAAATCTCTCAACACTGAGCAGTGTTGTTGCTTTCAACAGTTAAGGGCACCATATGGCACCTGGGGCTTGTATATTAGCATGCCTGTGTTAGGCATTAGCAACCACAAGCCAGAAATCAGTAGTTTCCAGCAGCCAGCAGAAGTAGATACCCAATTCAAGAGAGTGGCAAAATCGTGAATACCATACTGATTCCCAGAAGATTCGTTTGCAAGTGATATTGGGGATATGCTTTGAGAGGGCACTTTTAAGGACTTCCAAGTGAAAAATACAGATGTGCTGTTCTGTGACTTGTAATAATACCCTTTGTGTGCCATAGGCTTTGTGTTCCTGGGTTTAGGGTGGCCTGACTACATCCACAGCAATGTCCTGGCCTACTCTCTCCATATTCCTTTAATGCTGTTTATAAATTCAATGGGCCACCTGACTTATATAGCACACTGTTATTTTCAGGAATGAGATAGAATAATAGGAGTCCTTTTAAATGTATATTTCTTGAATGTAAACTTGTTCCTAAACCATAGCTGGTGGTTTAAATTAAGTCCACTCTTTACTTTTTAAAAGCAAACTTTCTATGAAAAATTCAGGCACCGGCTCGTGTATGGGAAATTTTGAAATATAAATTAATTTTGAATAATGCGAACTCATACTGTACTATTCAAGATGAAGCTTTTCCATTTAAATTTCATAAAAGATTAAGGCGGCTGAAAAAGGGATGTGGATGGACTCAGAGTAACGGTTTGCATTTAGATGCTGGAAAACAGTAAGAGAAATGGTTTCATGTTTCCATTTGCATATATATATGTGGGTAAAGACGGGAGTAAAGATCAAGGGTCTGAACTCTGAAATGGCATTTCAATAAAACAATCTAGTGACACACATTTTTTTTCATAGATCGACCAATTTCCTTCTTCCAGTATTTCTAGATAAAATATGACAAACCTTACTTTCCCACCTGCTGCAATTTTAGGGGGAGAAAATATGTTTTGGAAAATACCTATATGCAATCAACTAGATGTTAGCTAAAAATGAAATCATCTCTTTTCTGTATCAAATTCAATTATGCCTCAATTTTAAAAGTAGTATACAGTAGCATACACATTTCTCTTGAATTTAAATCTAATGTCAAACCTTTAAAAACTATTGCATTATGATACTTTAAAAAGCAAATTTATGGGTTGAACATTAAATTAAAATGTCTTATCTTTTAAATTATACATGTTACAACATGTATGAACACTGAATACATTTTGCTATGTAAGAGTCAGATGCACAAGCCCACATTATGTGTGATTATATTTATGTGAAATGTCCAGAGCAGGCAAAGTGATACGCTAGAAAGCAATCTGATGATTGCCATAGCCATAGGCTGAGTGTGGCAGCAAGATAGGGAGTGATTGCTAATGGGTGTGGGGCTTCTTTTTGGAGTGATAAAAGCATTCTAAAATTCCATAGTGATGATGTTTGCACAACTCTGTGAATATACTGAAACCCACTGTATTGTACACTTTAATAGGGTGAATCTGAATGCATGTGAATTATAGCTCAACTAAGCTGTTATTAAAATAAGAACAATTAAAGAATAAACAAAAATATATAGGTCAAACAATAACAATAATACAACAAAACACAAGCAGAGAAAATTGCATACGTCTATCCTTTTGCAACAAAAACTTTTTAGGAGCCATGTTGTACTTCCTTGACAGTGAGATTGAACATCTTTCCATATGTTTATTTTATATTTAATATTCTTCCTGTTTGAATCACCTGCCTGTAATTTTTTTGATTATAGTTGACACACTTAGTTTTGGGCATACATCATGCTGATTTGACAAAATTATACATTATGCTGTGTTCACCACAAGTGTAGCTCCCATCTGTCTCCATATATCGCTATTAGAATATCAATGACTATTCCTTATGCTGTGCCTTTTATTCCTGTGACTTACTCTAAAATGCTGTCTTTTAAAATTAAAAAAAAAAACAAAAACAAAATATAGACAGCTGATGCTAATAATAGTCATCTGAGGCACCAGTTAATAGTTCTTTATTTTAAATGTTTAAATATTAAATAAAGACTTGTAGAATCTTAGAGCTCTCAGATAATTTCTAAATAATTTCTAACATCCTTTCCTTTCCCCTGCTCCACCTTGCCAATCTCTGCCAAATGGCAAAACCAGTCAGCCAGAGAGGTCACCTTTGGTTACACAACCATGAAAACGTTTTCAAGAATTCTTTCTAACAGTGATTGTGAGATTGCCTTGAAGGTAAGTCTAAAAAAAGTTTCCCTTACATGAGATAATTATTTTCCATTGGATTTATATAATCTTGCCCCCAGAGGTGTTATCATCCCATTTTTAAATATAGCACACTGTACAAAAAATTTGATATTCTCCTTCTAAACAATCACTCCATAGATATTTAATTGAGAATTATTATGTTCAAGACACTCTTAACAATAGGAAAAAACATGTACCCTCAAAGGGGATGTCTGTTATACCATGTACTCAATTCTCAGAAAGGCATAATTTTATGTCCTTTGAACCCACGAGCTAACATATCATTTTATTCAATTATCTTTCCCATTGAAGGTATGATTTGAACCAATTTGGTCATATTTAAATAATGAAAGCCTTAAAAAAACTAATGAAGTTAAATAAAATGAAAGAAAGTTTAGATTAGACCCAGTATAATCTGGAGATTTATTGTCATAGCTTAAGTGATCACTAAAAGTCAATATACCAATATAGGGAATAATTGTCTCACGAGAGAAATCACAATTTCTTGAATTCAAGAAGTTTTGTTTACAGCTCCCTGTATATTTTAATTTTTTCATCATACTACATATAAAATTTCAAGTTCCAGCATCACCACACACTCCAGTTTAGGTGAATATCTAACTCTTCCTGAAACATCTGTCACATAACCTAGCAACATCATCACAGTGGTCTATATGCATCCGAGAGCAAATGGTTAGCAACTATTTTGAATACAGTGGAAAAACTAATGAAGTAAGATTACGATTAGCCCTGACACATATGTAGATAGGCCAAATCACATTGCATAAATCAGATTTGGGTATTGTTTCTCTTCACTTTCCTTAAGATGCCAGGCATGTCAACATATACAGAGATGTATAGAAATTAAAGAGAAAATAACCAAATTTAAGTGTTAAATCTGTAACCAAATGCCCAGAGGATGTTTAAAAGCCTATACAATATCACAAAAGCCTTTTAATTGGTCCTTAATAAAAGATGAGTTTGTTTGTAGGCAAGTGTCTTTGTCAATTTTTCCCAGAGAAACAGAGCCAACAAGGGTGTGTGTGTGTGTGTGTGTGTGTGTGTGTGTGTGTGTGTTCCTGTCTCTCCCTCTTCTTCTTCTTCCTTTTTTTTTTTTTTTCCAATCGAGGGCTCAAATGGATTGGATGATGCTTATCCCCACTGGGGAGGGCCATCTGATTTACTGAATCTACCAATTCAAATGCTAATCTCTTCTGGAAACACCCCCATAGACACATCCTGAAATGATATTTTACCAGCTACCTGGGCACCCTTTAGCCCAGCCAAGTTGATATATAAAATGAACCATTACAATAAGTTATAAATTACTTACAAATAGGCTACTGAGAACTCTCAGACTGCTGAACGGTCTTGTACGATTCTATCCTAAACAAAACTACAGATTTATGATCATTGATTTCTTTGTACATCACTTCTTCAATTAAGAATGACTCTAAGGGCACCCGGGTGGCTCACTTGTTTAAGCCTTGGACTCTTGGTTTTGACTCACGTCATGATCTCACAGTTCCATGGGACTGAGCTGTGCATCGGGCTTTGTGCTGACAGGGTGGAGACTGTTTGGGATTCCCTCTCCCTCTCCCTCTCTCTCTCTCTCTCTCTCTCTCTCTCTTCCCCTGCCCTTCTTCCACATGATCGCTCTCTCTCAAAATAAATAAATAAATAAATAAATAAATAAAATGACTCTAAAATGTTCCTTAAAGCCATCTGGAGAGTAATAGCTGAGGTTCTTCTAAGGACCCTCTCAGCAGGAGGTTTGGCCAATTTTATTTTTGTTACTAGAGTCACTTTTACTTTCTAGTGTACAGTTAAAAGATGGCTGCCATTAATCCCTTCCCTCCTTGATACACATGCTGTTCTATACATCATAAACCAGAGCCTACTTCCCTCCCCTTGGGTCTGCATAGTGCTGTAGTTTTGTTTTGTTAGTAGACTACAGCAGAAGAATGCAGTACCACTTTCAGGTCTGGTTTCTAGGAGGCCTGGCAGGCTCTGCTCTCTCTCTAGAGAAGCCAGATATGACGTTGTAAACAAAATTATGTTGTACTACTGAATGAGGAGAAAAAAATAAAAAGAGAACATAAGGGAAGGGAAACAAAAATAATATGAACACAGGGAGGGGGACAAAACAGAAGAGACTCATAAATATGGAGAACAAACAGGGCTGCTGGAGGGGTTGTGGGAGGGGGGATGGGCTAAATGGGTAAGGGCATTAAGAAATCTACTTCTGAAATCATTGTTTCACTATATGCTAACTAATTTGGTTGTAAATTTTAAAAAATAAAAAAAATAAAAATAACTAACTAACTAACTAAATAAATAAATAAATAAATAAAATCTTTTTTAAAAAAAGAGAGAACCCAAGTAGAGAGGAAATGATTCTGTCAAATAGGTCAGTAAAACTTTATTAGGCTTAGGTACAGCCACAAGTAAATGTAGGTGATTGAGTGACCTTAGTTGATGTCAACTGAAGTAGAAGAACCTGCCTGAATCCTGAAATATCAAAACTTATGAAATAATAAATATTTTTTTAACCAGTAAGTTCTGGGGTGATGTTTTTACACAACAATAAATAAATGAAACATATATGTATGCCAGAGAAACCAATACTTATATTAATGAAATTCTAAGGTTTTGTCTCTATGTCCTGAATCAACCAAGGTAGGCCTGTTTCAAGTACATGGAATAAGTAAGGACATGGAATTTGAGAATGCAAAACACATCTGCTCAGGCTCAGATATGAACTCACGAAATAATGGGAAGGCCAAGTTAAGGGAATAGCCATCCTCACTCTAACATAACCAAATAGCTATCCCTGAGATATGGATTAATTTATCAATCCCTCTTTTCTACTCATGCTCTAGCACAACATGTTTAAGTTATTCAAAAAGTCTCCTTCTTCAAAAGAACTATACAGATGTTTTTCTCTAACGCCATAGTTTACAAATATTTCATACTCATGATTCTCTGAGGGCTGCAACCATCCATAATCTTAAAAAAAAAATTCAACCAAGAGATTTCTCTTGGGATTCTATTGCTTTCAGAAGTGCAGAAGAGGTTACATGCAAGTGAACTAATACATCTCTCTCTGAAACATCTTATTCTTCGGATACTATTATTAAAATATTTTATGAGAAAATAAAACATAATTGCTTCAAAATAGGCATTGTTGTTAAGCATTGTTAAGATTGTTAAGCATTACTTAAATTCAAGATTGTCCATCAAAGATCTGACTCTTGTTAAATGCTTCTATTTTTTTCATGTCTCTTTGTATAATGCAAACTTTCTGAATATGGGGAACAAAGTCCTGTTACCTTTGCCAACCTTATATCTGCTTACTGCCCCATGGCTTTTTAAACACGGCCACTCTAAAATAGAAATAATAACAATAGCAACAGATACCATGGGAAGGATCAGGAAGAACTTTGAGCAGCGTCCAAACGCAAAGCCCAGGTACTCGGGATTTCTTAAGACTGAGGATAGACCAGGAGAACCACCAGCCCTTATTCTGCCACCACCATAAACATAGCACAGAGTATAAAGCAAAAGTATCAACTACTACCTAGAAAAGTACAAAAGTAGAGAGACCTGATCTGTGGAAAATTCAGGTTGATATCTGAGGGTTGAGCAAGAATAATGAGAATCACCCAGTGTGCAAGGCCCCACATCAAATATAAGACTCACTATCCTACCACTGGGGGAATTTGAAATATGTGGTACACAGACTCTGCATACCATCTGTGATGGTAGCAAGAACAAAACCCAGGCCCAGTGTAAACTACTACTACTTACTACTACTACAAAGTACGATCTACTTTGAGTAGTTTGACTCAAATTCCTAGACTAACTGCCCTAAGGTAAAAGAGGCAGACCCATGCCTGGTTATAAATAGTATTTACCCCAGTCTTTCAACACCTGATCCCTGGCATGCAACATAAAATTTCAGGATACACATCAAAACAAGAGAACCAGAACATTTTTTCAACAGATAGTGCAACTGATATAACCTATTTCAGAAGTTACCCAGATGTTGGAACTATCAGTCAAGGATTTTAAAATATCTAATAATTAATACGCTAATGGGTCTAATGGAAAATGTAGACAACATGTATAAATAGATAAGATAGGAAATATCAAGAGAGAGATGGAAAATATTAAAAAGACTCAAGTAATAATGCTAGAAATAAACACACATCACATCACATCATATCATAGCACATCACATCAGCTATGAAGAATTTTCTCAATGGCCACATTAGCAGAATACACTCAGCTGAAAAGAGAATTAGTGAACTTTAAGGTAAGCCAATGGAAATTACCTGAACTTAAACACAAAGAGAAGGAAGGAAGGAAAGGCAAAGGGGAAGGGAACGAGAAGAGAAGAGAAGGGAAAGAGGAGAGGAGAGGAGAGGAGAGGAGAGGAGAGGAGAGGAGAGGAGAGGAGAGGAGAGGGAGGAGAGGAGAGGAGGGAAGGGAAGGGAAGGGAAGGGAAGGGAAGGGAAGGGAAGGGAAGGGAAGAGAGAGAAGAGAAGAGAAGAGAAGAGAAGAGAAGAGAAGAGAAGAGAAGAGAAGAGAAGAGAAGAGAACAATATTCAAGAGGTGAGGGTCAATATCAAGGCATCTAAGGTGTGGGAGGGGAAAGGAGGGTATCTACAGAAGGAGATGAGGGGAAAGTGGACTATAGACATGTTTGAATAGATGATGGCTGAGAATTTAGCAAAATTATGAAAGACACTAAGCCACAGATCAAAGTTCAAAAGATCCCAAACAGAATAAACAGTAAGAAAAAAAAAAGACCTAGATACAGCATAACCGAATTATTGAAAAACAAAACAAAAAGGGCTCTCTTAAAACAGGTAGAGAAAAAAAAGATATAGGGCAAACAGAGAAACAAAGAAATATCTAAAAAATTACAGCAGACTCCTTGTCAGAAAATATGCAAGCCACAAGACAAAGTAGCAGTATTTTTTAAAGTACCGAAAGAAGAAAGAACTATCAACTAGAATTCTGTATCTAGCAAAAATGTTTTTTAAAAAGGTGAAACAACAAGCAAACAAAGAAATCTTATTGCTACCAGACCTGATATACAATAAATGGTAGAATAATTTTTTGTAGACAGAAAAAACATGGTCCAGATTAAAATTTGGACAAGCATAAAGAAATGGTTAGCGCAAGAAATGGCAAAAATAGCAGTAATTTAAAAAACATATTTTTTCTTACCGATAGTCACTTAAAATATAATTTATTGTTAGAGCAGATATAACAAATTGGATTTTTAACATATGTAGAATTAAAATATATGACAAGAATAATACAAAAGATAGAAGCAAGGAAATGGAAGTATGCTATTCCATTTAGTTCCTTATACTATGCATCAGTTGGTATAACATTCAAAGTTAGACTAAAATTAAGTGAAACATATATATTATACACCCAAGAAGGTAAAACCAATAATCCACTTATGGAGATAAAATGTAATCATATTACTATACCGTACACCTGAAAGTAATCTAACACCATATGTTAACTATACTGGAATTAAAATAAATTTTTTGAAATGTAATCACAATTTTCTCTTTTAATCTAAAACAAAACAAACCAAAACACGAATTGTGTTGTGAGTATTTAAAGTGCTTTAGGCACTGTGCCCGCATACAGTGATGGACAAAAGACACAAAGTCCTGTCTTGGGGTGCCCGGGTGGCTCAGGGTCTGACTTGATCTCAGCTCAGGTCTTAATTTCACAGTCGTGAGTTCAAGCCCCTTGTCTGACTCCATGTTGGGTGTGAGTTTACTAAAAAGCAAACAAACAAACAAAATAAAAACAAAAACAAAACAAAAAAACAACAAGGTCCTGTTTTGATGAAGCTTATATCCTTGTGAGATGGAAGAAGCAATAAATAATCAATAATGTACTTAATAGTGTGTAGAATGAAACAAGCTAAGAAAGGATTTAATGGGGTGGCCAGTGTAATTCATAAGATGTCTCTGAGGAATAGTATTGAAAGTACTTTTCTGTTAAACCATAACTTTTCGGCTTACTGCACCATTTAAAAATTACAGATTCATTTCATTGTATTTTCAGAAAAGTGCATGGTAATAAGACTGAATAACTTACATGTAAAGTTCAAAAACTTGCCGTACCCACTCGTGACAGAAGAGTGGCCTGCATATCTTGTCGTTTGTGCTAAATACCATAGTATATTGATAAATAGAATGGTCAGATGGCATTGCTGAAATGTTATTTTAAAGGGAATGAAAATATGCACCAGGCAATAGATTGATTCTTCAATGTCCAGGTTTGTCTAATTTTTTTTCGAATAAGTTTATAATAACAATATAATAACGTGAAAATCTTAGCTTAAAAGGAATTCGATGATTGTTTTGAATGCCAATCTTTAAGGTAAAATATAGTTCATGATATGATCTTTATCTTTCCATATAATCAAAACTCTAAAACCTATTTGCAAAATTTTAAAGGTATTTGGCATCATGATTCCTCGGTGTGTGTGGTTAGGTATGGAGTAAACTAAGGTAAAGATATCTGTCTAGATCTTTAAAAATCTTAATAAAGTTAGGTATTTTATTTATAAAATTTTCATTTTCGTTAAATATATATTAACCTCCATTCTAAAGGAGCTGCATTAAAAATGACACAATCATAGAAAGTATATAAACCATTTATTTCCATATTTCAGATATAATTTACATACAGTAAAATTCAGACCACAATCAAGACAAAGAACCGTTCCATTACCCCCAAAATTCTCATATGCCCCCTTTAGCTCAATGTCTCCCCAAGCCCCATCATCTGTGACTAGTGATTTGTGTTTTCTCTCCATATTTTTGCCTTTTCAAGAATGTTGTACAAACAGTCATACATTATGTAGCCTTTGGATTTAAGCTTCTTTCAACTACATATAATGCATATTTTAGTTTCATCTATATTATTACATGTACTAACAGTCCATTTCTTTTTATTTGAGCAGTAGTATCTCATTGTATAGATACAGCACAGTTTGTTTATACATCCCATAGTTATACATTCCACGGAGACTTTGGTTCTTATGAACATATCTCACTAAATCCTTAACTACACACTTTGTACGAACATCAGTTTAATTTCACTTGAGTGTATACCTTGGAATGGGCTTGCTCTGTCATAGGGTAAGTGTATATTCAACTTCATAGGAAGCTACCAAATTGTTTCCCGAAGTTTCTATATGATTTTTCATTTCAACCAGCAATTTATAAAAGTTCCAGTTGCCCTACATTCTTCCTGGTAATGGTAATGGACTTTTTTTTTTTTTTTTTTAATTTTAGCCATCCTAATAGGTGTGTAGTGTTATATCATTGTGGTTTTAATTTGCATTTACCCAATCCTTAACTTTTACCTATACTTATTTACCATATGGGCATCTTCTTTGTTGAAGATACCCCCACTTTTTTCAAAATTGGTATATTTTTTCTAGTACTGTTAAATGTGGAGAGCTCTGGCTACAATTCCTTTCTCAGATACATAGTTTAGGAATATTTTCTCTCAGAAGATAGCTTGCCTTCTCATTCTTTTAACAGTGTCATTTTGAAGAACACAAGTTCTTAATTTTTGTGAAATTCATTTATCTTTTTTTTTTTTTTTTCACTTTTTGTGCATCATGCTTTTGGTGTCATAACTAAGAAAACTTTGCTACCTGAGCTGTTGAATGTTATATGTCGACTTGGGTAGGCCACGGTGCCCACATATTTATTTGGTCAAATATTATTCTGGATTCTTCCATGAGGTGGTTTTTGGATGAAATTAACATTTAAATCTTGGACTTCTAATCTCCCCTCCCTAATGTGGGTGGGCTTCACACGCAATTAGATGCAGGCCTGAACAGAACAAAGACTGACCTCCATCAAGCAAGAAGTAATTTTGCTAGCAGACGGCCTGCAGATGAAAACCGCAACAGGCCTTCCCTTGATCTCAAGCCTGCTGGCCTACTCGCAGATGTTGGACCTGCCAGTCTCCGCCACTGCATGAGCCAAATCCTTGAAATAAATCTCTTTGTCTCTGTCTCTCTCTCCCTCTCTCTCCCAGAAACCACACTAGCTATTTAAACAGACAATACATTATATGTAGCAATTTATGTAAATATGCAATATATAATATATAAAAGAGAATCATAAGGAATTTTAAGACAGATGTTAAAAGGCTAAAAAATCGGGGCACCTGGGTGGCTCAGTCCGTTGAGTGTCTGACTGCAGCTCAGGTCATGATCTCACAGTTCACAAGTTTGAGCCCCGCGTGGGGCTCTGTGCTGACAGCTCAGAGCCTGGAGCCCGCTTCAGATTCTGTGTCTCCCTCTCGCTCTGCTCCTCCCCTGCTCGTGCTCTGCCTCTCTCTCTTTGAAAAATAAATAAAAATATTTTTTAAAGGCTAAAAACTCAAAAAGAAAACCTGAGACAGCACATATATAGGAACTTCAGGAAGCAGCTCCAGCCCCCTAGGGACGGGGACTGAAAGAGGAGTCTGGAATTATCAGGACAGGTAGAAATGGGGCTGGTCTGGGGCTCTGCCGTCCCATGAGTTCACAGCCAGTCGGCTGCTGGGACCTCAAAAGGGTATGACAGGCCCATTCCGGAACAGGCAGGGAGAAAGGATGAAGATTAGAATCGACTGCTGTTCATAGGACAGGCCTTTACTGGGATGACTACAACAAGAAAAAAATAACTAAAAACAGCAGTTTCTTCTCTCACCTCCTGCCCTTTGATCTCTGTCCAGGGCACATGGGCATAAATCAATAGTCTCCGAGGAAGAGAGTCCCAGCCCCAGCCATCAATCGCATATAAAGGTATGTTTGCAGCTGAAAGACGACAGTTTAATAACTATCCGAGTAGGAATCTTTTATTTTCAATAGGGCAAGTGAATTGAAAAGAGGGGATTTTAAAGTGTTTTAAATTTTATAACCCACGCCTCATTAAATACCAATATCTAAATTGCAAAAATTATTCATCTAAATAAATTCACTTTTGTGGAACTGGTGCATTTTCAAATTTCTATTATCAGAGAAATGACTGCCAGTTCTAAAACCCTCCAGCTAAATATTATTTCTATGGACTGAACATTACCGACAGTGATAGAAAAGAACATTTAATATTTGTTTGTGTTATCAAATTTCAGCTGAGCTAACAGTTGCATTAACTAAGAAGTTTCTGTTTATTTGTTCAGAACATTGATTACTCCAGAAAGTATTTCTTTAGTAAACTTAAAAAAAAAACTGGATCTGTCATAAATGTGATGCTGTATTTTGTTACATGTTTATTAAAATAGAGATCAAAATCTGCAAAAAAATAAAAGGATAAATAAAGAAAAAGAAAAAAATGCATTCTTAGCATTGACAATTTTATATTTCCAAGAAAATGCCCATACCAACAACTGGAATTCTTACTAACCCCATAAAATTGATAGGTTTTTATGGTATATACTTTATGATCATCTTAATTTCTAAGTGTCATATTATAAAACTAAGTTCCTCGTAAATAAGAGACATTTAATACCTGTTGTTTCAAATGCTGCATTAGTGAACTGAATAAAAGCTCTGAAAAAAAATTAAATACTTTCTGCTCTGGGAAATTTTTAAAAGGACAGTTTCAGCAAATAAATTCTGTTTATTTATAAATGTTTGTTCATAATCACATTAATTAAACTGTGTTTTCCAATATAAGAGACCTAATGACAACCAATATTCACCCTGAGAAATATCATCTTCTCTTTGAAAGCCTATGGTACTTGTCAATATCACTCATATCAAAATAGCAATTCATTAGACAGATAGACAGACATGGATAGATGATAGACAGGCTGAGTAAAGTTCTTTGATTCTTGAATATTTTTTACTTTCTGACTGGCATAGATACAAAAGGGAAAGACAGGACTTATTAGTATGGACAGGTTAGATCTTGAAAGAAAAATTTGAAACTGTGACTATGTTTACCTTAGGTTATTAAATGGATCATCCTGGTTATATACATTTATAATAGATTTGAGAATAGAGCATATGCTCTTAAAAGAGGATAAATTGGAAAGTGTGTATATTACATCAATGTTGAAAAGTTAATTATAAGAATTCCCCTTTAGAAACTTTGCTGAGACTCTCTGTGGTAATTGATCCAACTTTTCTTTGTTACTTTATTCTATTTTAGAAATATATAATCCTTTCTTTGAGGCTTTTTTCCCCCAATTCATTGAAAGGCAACATAACCGGGAAATTGGGTTCTTCTACTAAAGACACTTATCAAACAGACTGTTTCAAATTGCTTTGGCTTGGAGACAGAGATAGTCAGTTTCAGTGAAAGTGCTATATATTTTAAAAGGAAATTCTCTTTTTAAAATCCTGATTGGAATTTGTTTCTGCGAACCTGGAGGATGTATACATAATCCAAAGTTGGCATCACTATTTTAATACTTTTTAAGACATTATTACAAGTATGTATACATGTACACAGTATTGACAAATATTTTGCTCCATCATTATTTTTTTTCATTTCCGTGTCTTAACTATTGTTTTTTTTTTTAATTTTTTTTATTTTTTAAATTCACATCCAAATTAGTTAGCATATAGTGCAACAATGATTTCAGGAGTAGATTCCATAGGGTCCCTTAACCACTTAGACCATCCGCCCTCCCACAACCCCTCCAGTAACTCTGTTCTCCATATTTACGAGTCTCTTCTGTTTTGTCTCCCTCCCTGTTTTTATATTATTTTTGTCTCCCTTCCCTTATGTTCATCTGTTTTGTCTCTTAAAGTCCTCATATGAGTGAAGTCATATGATTTTTGTCTTTCTCTAATTTCGCTTAGCATAATACCCTCCAGTTCCATCCACGTAGTTGCAAATGGCAAGGTTTCATTCTTTTTTGATTGCCGAGTAGTACTCCATTGTACATATATACACCACATCTTCTTTATCCATTCATCATCCATCGATGGGCCTTTTGGATCTTTCCATACTTTAGCTATTGTGGATAGTGTTGCTAGAAACATGGGGGTGTATGTGCCCCTCCGAAATAGCACACCTGTATCCTGTGGATAAATACCTAGTAGTACAATTGCTGGGTCATAGCGTACTTCTATTTTAAGTTTTTTGAGGAACCTCCATACTGTTTTCCAGAGTGGCATTCCCAACTCCCAACTCCCAGAGTGCACCAGCTTGGCATTCCCAACTCCATCATTATTTATCATCAAATTACTTTCAGACAGAGCAAGGGGCTTTCTTCTAAGGACACATATACAGTATTTATTCTGTTCCCTCTAAAGATAAGTCCCAGGTAGAAATTTGTATAAATTATATTTCTAAATTCATCTTAATAACTCCCCATCTCAAATCAAAGATTTGATAACAAATCGTAACTTTATTCATGGAACGAATGGCTTAGTATTAAGAGTATAAATTTGAGTAGAATGAACTTTCACTTTACCAAAATGAACTCAACTCTATATAAGAGCTCCTAGAGTTTATCTTTCTATCTTATTTTACTTTATTTTAAAATGTTGATACATCTTTTATATTCTCAGTGGGAGTGTTGGTGTGAGTTACTTGTCTGTCATGATAACAGCAGGAGTCCTTCAGCTTAATTTCTTTAAACATCCCCTCCCCTATTTCTCTGCTCTTGTATCAACAGGTTGATTTATGTTTTGAGTTGATTTTCTAATTTTATTATCATTTCTCTTAGTCTTTTAAATCTTACTGTATTTACCAAAGACATTCCACAATTTTCTTTCTCAAACTTTTTATCCATTTTCTCACTCATTTTCCCTCCCTTTCTGTCTACACATATGCAATATGCACACACACTTCTGTGCATAATTTTCTAATTTTTAAAGTTTTAATTGTTTATATGTATTCCCTTTACATAGACTTTTTTTTATTTCTTAGAGGTAATATCTTCTCTCCACTTTATGAGGACAATGATTTTCAGTTTTCTTTGTTATCCTGATGAGGTATAACTTATAAACAATGAAATGTACACATTTTGAGTTTGCATTTTAAGCACAATGAATTTTAGTAAATATATACTTGTGTAATCACCAGCTCAGTCATGATACAGAACATTGCCATCACTCCAGAAGGTTCCTTCATACTGCTTGCATTCATTTCTCCACACCTCCATGCTCAAACACAAACCTGATCTTTTCGTTGTATGAATATAAATATAAATGAATAGGAGTATGATATAAATCCACTTATGCACTTACTGATGGATAACATTCAAATTCTTTCCAGCCTGGACCTATTATGAATAAAGTAAGTAGAATCATTCTTGCACACCTTTTATAGATATCTGTGTTCATTTCTTATATAAATACTAAGTCATTGAACTGCTAGGTCATAGAGTGGGTAAGTGTATGTTTAATTTTATGAGAAATTGAAAGACTTTTGCAACTGAGTTTTATCATTTCATATTCACACCTGTGTTGCATGAAAATTCCAGTTGAATCACATTCTTCCCACCATTTGGTATCATCAAATTTTTATTTTTTGTCTCTGTATTTCAATTAGGTGTAAAGTAGTATCATATGGTTATAATCTGAATTTTCTTGATAATCAAAAATGTGGAGTATATTTCCATGTGCTTCTTTGTCATAATGTCTTTTGTGAAGTGAGTATTCATGTCTTTTCCCATTTGTTAAAAAATGTTTGGTTGTTTAATTGCTTAACATTTCCTGTAAACAAGTTCTTTTGCAGATACGTATTTAGAAAATATTTTTCCATTTTGTATTTTTCTCATTTATTTATCTGAGTCCCTTAAAAAGCATAAGCTTTTCAGCTCATTAAATCTAATTTATCAATTTTTCCGTTTATAGTTATATTTTTCCAGTCTGTCAAGGAATCTTTACATAAACTCATAAAGATTTTTTCTCATGTGTTTTTCTAGAAGTTTTAATTTTAAGTTTTAGTTTTAACTTACATATTTAGGTCCATGTTTCCTTTCAAGTAACTTCTAGATCCAGTAAGGATGAGAGTACATTTTTCTCCATATGTTTACTCTGTTGTTGCAACACTTTTGGTTAAAAATACTACTCCTTCCTATTATTTTTGTTTCCCTTCCCTTATGTTCATCTGTTTTGTCTCTTAAAGTCGTCAAGAGTGGAGTCATATGATTTTTGTCTTTCTCTGACTGACTAATTTCACTTAACATAATACCCTCCAATTCCATCCATGTAGTTGCAAATGGCAAGATTTCATTCTTTTTGATTGCCGAGTAATACTCCATTGTATAGATATACCACATCTTCTTTATCCATTCATCCATTGATGGACATTTGGCTCTTTCCATACTTTGGCTATTGTTGATAGTGCTGCTATAAACAAGGGGGTGCATGTGTCCCTTCAAAGAAGGGAGGGGGACAAAACAGAAGACACTCATAAATATGGAGAACAAACTGAGGGTTACAGGAGGGGTTGTGGGAGGAGGGATGGGCTAAAGGGGTCAGGGGCACTAAGGAATCTACTCCTGAAACCATTGTTGCACTATATGCTAACTAATTTGGATGCAAATTAAAAAAAAAAAAAAAAAACAAAACAAAACTACTTTCTCCACTGAATTACCTTGAGGATTTTTTCAAAAATAAATTGACAATGTATGTGGACAATTTCTGGATTCTCCATTGTGTTCCATTAACCCATACATTTATCCTGCTGTCCTGATGTCAGTACCACACTGTCACAATTTGTGTAGTTGTAGAGCTGCAGGAGGTCTTCAAGTCACGTGCTACAAGCCCTCCAAATTGTACTTCCCGCCCCCCACCACCAAGTTATTTAAGCTCTTCAAGATCCTTTGCATTTCCAAATAAATTTTAGAATCCTGGCAGTTTCTAGAAACAATAATAACTAAAGTAACTGTTTGAGGTTTTGATTAGAATTGCATTTAATCTATAGATCAATATGGGGACAATGGACAGAACCAGAATATTAACACTTCTAACACATGACAACTCATCTTCCAGTATGTGACAATATTGATTCTTCCAATACATGGTATATCTCAACACTTGGGTTTATATGATCACTAAAGCGAAAATATTTCCTGGGGTGCCTGGGTGGCTCAGTCCATTAAACATCCAACTCCTGATTTCAGCTCAGATCATGATTTCCCTAATGGTGGGATCGAGCCCCACATCGGGCTCTGCACTGTTACACAGTACAGCTTGGGATTTTCTCTCTCTTCCTCTCGTTGTGCTCCTCCTCCATTCGTGTGCACATTCTCTCTCTCTCTCTCTCTCTCTCTCTCAATCAATAAATAAATATTTAAAATGTATATTTTCTAATTTTCTTGCCCGACAAATTTTATTAGAAGTGGAGTTAATATAATTTCCAAATATTGGGAGATTTTCCAGGTTTTAATTTCTTGTCAGAAATCTATTCTGCTATATTTAAATCACTTGAAATTTGTTAAGACACTTTATGGTCCAAGATACAATGCACTGTCTATCTTAATTAACATTCCACGTGCACTTGAAAAAATACATATTCTATGGTTACTACATGTAGCACTCTGTAAATATCAATTAAGTGAAATTGGCTGCTAGTTTTGATCAGAACCTGCCGATTTTTTGTTTACCTGTTTTATGAAATACTGAGAGAAGTATCTAAAATCACGAACCATGATAATCACTTTGTCTATTTTTCTCTTCTTTTTTTTTCTGGGGGATAGTTTGAATTGATACTTATGAAGCTATATTTTTTGAATTTATACCTAGGAGTGTTAGGCCTCCTTGATGACTTGTTTCTTTATTTTTTCAAAAAAAATTGATTCTCCTAACATAGTTGCAACTTTTGAATGAAACCACTAACTCTTAAAAATCATCAGGGAAGGGGCGCCTGGGTGGCGCAGTCGGTTAAGCGTCCGACTTCAGCCAGGTCACGATCTCGCGGTCCGTGAGTTCGAGCCCCGCGTCATCGGGCTCTGGGCTGATGGCTCAGAGCCTGGAGCCTGTTTCCGATTCTGTGTCTCCCTCTCTCTCTGCCCCTCCCCCGTTCATGCTCTGTGTCTCTCTATCCCAAAAATAAATAAACGTTGAAAAAAAAATTAAAAAAAAAATCATCAGGGAAATACAAATCAAAACTACACTCAGATATCACTTCACGCCAGTCATAGTGGCTAAAATGAACAAATCAGAAAACTATAGATGCTGGAGAGGATGTGGAGAAACAGGAACCCTCTTGCACTGTTGGTGGGAATGCAAACTGGTGCAGCCGCTCTGGAAAACAGTGTGGAGGTTCCTCAAAAAATTAAAAACAAATCTACCCTATGACCCAGCAATAGCACTGCTAGGAATTTACCCAAGGGATACAAGAGTGCTGATGCATAGGGGCACTTGTACCCCAATGTTTATAGCAGCACTTTCAACAAGTGTTGAGAGGATTATGTTAAGTGAAATAAGTCATACAGAGAAAGACAGGTATCATATGTTTTCACACTTATGTGGATCCTGAGAAACTTAACAGAAGACCATGGGGGAGGGGAAGGGAAAAAAAAAGTTAGAGAAGGAGGGAGCCAAACCAGAAGAGACTCTTAAAAACTGAGAACAGTCTGAGGGTTGATGGGGGGTGGGAGGGGAGGGTGGCTGATCGGTATTGAGGAGGACACCTGTTGGGATGAGCATTGGTTGTTGTATGGAAACCAATTTGACAATAAATTTCATATTAAAAATAAATAAATAAATAAAAATACAAGCAACACATGTCCAGTTAATCATACAAGCTCCCTCTAGATTGTTTTCAGAAAGGTCACATTTCTAAAATATTAATTTAAGCTTTCATTAAATCTCTAAGTAGAATGAGTCCATAAAGTAAGACTCTTTACAATAGCTAAGTAAATACGACCTTAATTCTTTGTGGCAAAACCATAACCTTGTATTAATAGAGATATTATTTTGGTACTTATTCTATTTATATAGCAGTAAGAAATTATTTTTAAAATTCTATACATACTGGAGCACCTGAGTGGCTCAGTCGGTTAAGTGTCCGACTTCAAGTCAGCTCATGATCTCACAGTTTGTGAGTTTGAGCCCCAGGTCAGGCTCTGTGCTGACAGCTCAGAACCTGTAGCCTGCTTTGGATTCTGTGTCTCCCTCTCTCTCTTCTCCTCCCTCATTCTTGATCTGTCTCTGTCTCAAAAATAAATAAACATAAAAAAATTTTAAATACTATACATATCCAGTTGAACATTGGGAAGCCTTTATGTTTTTATAATTTTATTTAGATCTAGTCAATATTTCTCCTTATATTTTGACCTACTTTCAACGAGCTGGGGATTTGCTTCTGTAGCACATGCAAAGTTCTTCTTTACCTCTGATAACATAGCTTGTGTGATATCAATATAGACATATGTCCTTTTTTATGCTTATTGTTTGCATGTTATATCTTTTGTATTCTGATTACTTCCAAACATACATTTAAAGCACATCTCTAACAGATATTATATAGTTGTATTTTTCTTTTAATACTGACAATTCCAATCCTTAAAATTGGAATGTATAGTCCATAAATATTTAATTTATTCATTGATATTATAGGGCTTACCAGTCACTAAAGCTGGTTTATTTTCTTCTATCTTTAATTCTCCATTTTTTTCAATTAGATCATTATATAAATTGAACTAGTAGATTGCATAATTTCTATTGATATATCATCAAGTTGACTTTCCATTTTTAAAAACCTCTAATCCAATCTGCTCTAGCACCTACTGTGAACTTTCACTTCAGTTCCTGCAACACTCTTAACTTATTATTTTAATTTTGCTGTATTTTGTAAATGCCTCTGCTATGGTTTTCTGTGTGGTTACTCATTAAGGCCATATTTTTCTTTAGTCATTGTATGTATTTACAATACTGGCTTTTAAACTTGTCTGCTAAATCTAATATCTAGAACATCTTGGTGTCTGTTTCTATTTATTACAGTTTTTCTTGGTTATGAATCATAATTTCTTATTTATTTAGATATCTAGTATTTTTAAATTACATAATGGACATTATAATTATTACATTACATAGACACTGCATTCTGTTTTCTTTCTCTGCACAGTATTGTTTTGGTTTTTTCTCCCCCCTAGGCAATGAGTAGCTTGAACATGAAGAGATTGGTTTTACGCGCTGTTAGGGTAGATTTGTAGAAAGCACAAGGTGTTTACCAAGCTTCTCTAATGTGTTAGGTCTCAAGCTCCAAGTTCTTGTTGCCCCACATATCTTGCTGTGGCTGTGTTTTAGGATTCATGGGGTGTCTAAAGTAGGTTGGATGCTAGGGCATGGGCCTTATTCCTAAGACATGTTCTTTCTGTGTCTCAATTAAATGCTCAGTTATTCCAAAGGTCTCTCTACTCTCCTTGTGCTGGAACTCAAATGTCTGCACCACACATTAACTTATATCTGTCTTGTTCTATTCTCAACCCAGGAGCATCTGGTAACTTCATATGACCTTGCCTGGAAAAACTACAGTTCTGTCTCAGCCAAGGACCCGTAGGGACAGTCACACAGATTTGTGCTTTCTCATATCCCCCAGTCTCCCCATTGCTTAGCTACTCCCTCTCTAATGATTGCAAACTCTAGCTGTTTTAGCAGTCAAGATTCCAATCTCTGTTTTCTTAGCTCAGAATGCTTTCCTTGATTCTTTGTTTCCACTTCACAACTAGGAAATTGTCCCCAAAAAGGGAGCTGGGATAAATGTAGGGTTTACTCGCAAGTGCTCTTCACTCAGAGAATGTAGTTTGGAGTGTGTGTTCTCCTGTGCTTGAAAATAATTGTCTCGGGGCGCCTGGGTGGCGCAGTCGGTTAAGCGTCCGACTTCAGCCAGGTCACGATCTCGCGGTCCGTGAGTTCGAGCCCCGCGTCAGGCTCTGGGCTGATGGCTCGGAGCCTGGAGCCTGTTTCCGATTCTGTGTCTCCCTCTCTCTCTGCCCCTCCCCCGTTCATGCTCTGTCTCTGTCTGTCCCATAAATAAAATAAAAACGTTGAAAAAAAAAATTTAAAAAAAAAAGAAAATAATTGTCTCATGGGGCACCTGGGTGGCTCAGTCAGTTAAGCATCCAACTTGGGCTCAGGTCATGATCCCACAGTTCATGGGTTTGAGCCCCATGTCGGGCTCTGTGCTGACAGCTCAGGACCTGGATCCTGCTTTGGATTCTGTGTCTCCCTCTCTCTCTGCTCCTACCCTGCTCACACTCTGTGTCTCTCAGTCTCAAATATTAAAAAATAAATAAATAAATAAATAAATAAATATCTCAGATGCAAAGTTATTAAATAATCTATAGATTGGGAAAAGATATGTGTAGTATTTAGCAATGAAAAGTTTTGAGAAAGACTGTAAGGAAAGCAAGTTTTACACAGTACTAGTGGAGTCACAGTTCAGAAGAGTTTTCAGTAGTATGTAGTCATTTTGAAGAGCATAATCTACAAGCAAGTAATTCTATTTTAGAGAAACTCTGTAGTCACGTGATAAAGGTTACGTATAAAGATATTCATTGTGCTTTCGTATTTAAGAGTAAATAAATGAGGCAGATTGCTCTTCAGTAGGATGAATAAATGCAATAGCCTAGGCATACAATAGTTTATCAGCACTAAATTAATCAACATAAAGATTTAATATCTTTTAAAGATCTTAAAACAACTCTCCATTCCTAAAAATGAGTTGGTCACTATAATGCAGGTTAAAATGAATGAATTAGATTAAGATATTCTAACAGAGATAATTATGGAGGGTAAAATCCAGTTGCAAACATGCACACCCAGTGTGATCCTATTAATGTAACATTGAAAACACATAAAACAGTAGAATGTATTGTCATAAATACATAGGAGTGATATACACTCACTTTGAAGGACATAGAGGGGCTATGGGGAATAAGTGGGATTTGGGTATGTGAATGACTTTTTTCTTCCTTGATAGGAAAATTCTGAAACAAGCAAAAGAACAAATCATGGTAAAGCACCAGACGCATATGGCACAATTGTGTTAACAGATCGGCTGCATTATTTTGAGCATGTCACACCATGATTTTCAGTTGAACTGATAAGCAGACTCTATCTATGGAAGAAACATGGTGGAGAAATAAAAGGAGGGCTATCTTTTCTCATGCTCCTGTAAGGAAAAGCCTCAACAATCAGTGAATAGTGCATTTGGAATGGGATTTCAACTCTTAATTCACCAAATTTATAAAGTAGTAAGTCTTAATAATGTAGAAGGCTTGGTAACACAATTTTGCTTTTTGGAAGGGGAGCTTTAGCTTCATTATCCTAGCTAATAGTGATGTGCTGTGTTACATGTTTACAATAAAGGTAATTAAAACTACTATACCTTAGAAGTGTGAGAATTTCATGAACTTTACTAAACAATTTTAAATAGAAACAAACCCCACATATGCTATTCTGACATATCTAAGGATGATATTTATATTTACATGGTGACATGACTCTAATTAAAAAGATTTCTCATAAGTAAAGAAAACGTTCTCCTTCTATGAAAGGACTGTATTCCTAAACATCTGTCTTTAGAGCGGGGCTCAGCAAGCTTTTCCCCTAAAGGGCCAGATAGTAAATATTTTAGGCTTTGAAGACTATATGGTCTTTGCTGGAAATTTTCAACTCTTCTGTGTTCATATGAAAGCATCCATAGGTAATGCCTAAATAAATGGGCATGTTTGTGTCCCAATACAACTTTGTTTACAGAAATAGACAACAATGCAGATTTGGCCTCCAAGTCATAGTATGCCAACATTTCCTCTAGATTGTTTTGATTCTTCCAATATAATAGCTAAATGTTTAATAATTTTGTCAATGGCTTTGTGTATCCTCCTTGCCTGTTGTTTTTTTATGGTTCTCTGCTACATAAAAGTTAGATAACTTGAGATCTGCAAAAATGAGATGCTTATTTGGACTGTGAAAGGTATGAGATTATTGATCAGTGATGAACTTTATTTTGGTGGTTTTTCCTTCTTTGAATAAATTCCATGATTCCCTGTTAGTTTCTCATATGGTACAGCTGTGGGTGTCCCCAGTGCTATACTGGTGAGGAGGCTTGGGAAGTTAGTACACATTCGGAGCTTATAAAGTCTTTCTGATTAACATTTTTTCACCGAATCAGGTTTGAATCCCTTCTTTCTCTCAACTTCCTGTGGCATTCTTAATGTTGTTTATCAATAAAATCCCATAAGACTTTGCAAAACAAACAAATAAACAAGCAATGGCTTCTGACTCACTTACACCTACATTTATAAAGGTTATAATTATAGAAGAGATCAACCCTGGTAGGAATAACCAGCAGGGTTCAAAATAGCTGGAGAAATTTGATAAGACATTTTATGGTTTGTTACTGGAAGAAAGCAAGAAATTAAAAGGGTGTAGCTTATTCCAAATTATGTCTGTTTCTTAAACACAGATGAACACGAAGCACTTCCTGAAAAAATATTCTTGCATATTAAGCAAATAAATGGCATAAATTTCATCTTAAAAGTGATTATTACTGTTGTTTTCATTTATATACTACAAGAGTTGTGTGTTTTTAATTTCATATTAAAAAGGGTGAAGTAGACAGTTAAGAGCCCCAAAGTGATGGTAAAGTTCTGCAGGAGTGCGTTTTTTTTAATGTTTATTTATTCATTTTTGAGAGAGAGCAGGGGAGGAGCAGAGCCAGAGAGAGAGAGAGAGAGAGAAAGAAAAAATCCCAAGCAGGCTCTGCATTGTCAGCATAAGAGCCCAATGCAGGGCTCGATCTCACGAAACCCGAGATCATGACCTGAGCCGAAGTCAGATGCCTAACCGACTGAGCCACCCAGGCACCCCTGCAGGTGTGCATTTTAATCAAGTATTAATTAGATAGTGGATAAGACACATAAATAGGAAGTACTGAGGGCGATCATGGAGTTTTTAAAGAAGAAATGGTGAAAGACTAAGTGGTACCCTAATTTTCCTTTCTGTATTTTTTGTCACTGTAATGCTTAGTAGTAAGATAAACTGTATGCTGTGCTCTGAGAAAAAAAGAAAAACATTTTTTCCTAAATTTAATTTAAATATTTACATTTTTGCTGACTTGGGTAATGTCTTGGTGTCAAGAAAAAGTAAAAAAAAAGACAGACTTATTTAAAGGCAATTTCTTCTTTTTAATATAACATTTCACTGTCTTAAAACAGAAAGTTAAAGGAAATAATGTCTCCATGAATGCCTGTTTAGTAATCTTATACATTCAAATATGCTTGTCAGAATTCTGGTTGAATTAAGTGGCACATGAATAGTATTATACAAAATATCATGGAATTCCTGGGGCAAAAATCTTCATGAATTTATCTAGTAGGACAGTTCAGTGCCATTGAGAAATAGACACCATGATAGGACCAGAAGGGTCAGATATTTGATGATGGGCACGCCTGAATGAGTGAATGAATAAGTGAGTGACTGAATGAGTGAGTAAAAGAAAGAGATAATGAAAGAAGGAGAGGGAGAGAGGATGAGAGGATGAGAACGAGGGAGAGAGCGAAAGAGCGAGAGTAAAAGAGAGGAATGGTGGAAGGAGATGGGGGATGGGGCAGAAGCCAGTAGGCAGAGCCTCCAGGCCAAGATGCAGGGCTGAAATCTGTGAAAAGCGAAAGGGAAAAATTAGGTATGAAAGCTTCAGAAGGCAATGGAGTTCCGAGAAAGTCTCAGCCAAGCTAAAAGGGAGTTCTCAAGCGCAGGTTGGTTTTTGGAAGAGCCCCCACATCAAGCAGGAGTGGATGGGCTCTAGAACATCCAACATGACCAGCCATTGGCTTGGACCCATGGGAACCATGTCTATGGTGTGAGTGGTGAATGATCCAGAGTTGTCACAAACAAGGCCACCTCATAAAAGTTCTACCTCTTCAAACAGAACTTCATAGGATATAAGCGATTTTAGCTGTCAGAAGTACTGTCTATGCAGATAAACATTTTTAAGGAAATATATTTTAGTATTTACATTTATACAATTCAGCCACTGATAGGAATATAATCTCAGTACCAAGGATAATTCTTGAATTATGATAGCTTTTCAATATAAGTTTGAGAATAAATGTATATAGTTTCTCATATTTCTTATTTTAGAAAGCTCTTCAATTTATCAATTTCATTCTCTTTTCCGCTTCATCCCTACTGCCTGAATAAACTTTCCTTTTTGATTTAGTTATGATCTTCATCTTATGATCATTAAGAGTATGTTATCTACACTATTTTTAAATTCCATGAAGTGTGTGTTATAAGCAATACCCAGTTGTAACAGTGATTAAACTCATTAGCCCTAAACTAGGCTACCTAAGATCAATGCATGGCTTCAAGATTTTCTAGCTGTGGGCACTTTGGCAGCCAATTAACCTCTCCCTGACTTAGTTTTTTTGTTGGCTAAATTGAAATTGTAATACTATCTACTCATGGAATAGTTATGAAGATTAAAAACAGTATGTTAAAATATTTAGAGCAGTGTCTGATAAATCGTAAGTAGTGCTCAGAAAAGTAAGCCAGTATTAATCATGTCATCATTATTAACATGGATCACAAGCTATCATATATGATTAATACAGCAGCAGAAATGTCTGCACTAGTGGAAAAAGATTTGATAAGGGTGCTGTAACCAGTTCAGCAATTGAGCAAATGTATCATATCAAATGAAAATTTAGTACAAAAGGCTGGAAACAGGGAGGACCCGGATATAGCAAGAAAGGCAATATAAGTAAAAACATAATGATAATAATAATAATAAAGAATTGAACATATGTCTGATATAAAGTTATGTTCAAAAGGCTCCAGTCACATCAATACCCTCAGATGCAAGCTTGATATAGAAGCTGCTGTAGCTAATGCTCATGGACACAAACCTGATGATAATGCACCCCTATACTCAAGTCTGCCTTGGCCAATATTAATCTCCTTGGCATTTCTATAACTCTACTTCAGAACGGGCAACTTGGTTAAGATAGTCTTCCAAGTTTCATGATTGACTTTCAAAGAGTTTCTTCCTGTCCCTTGTACCATAGTTCAATAGGCCTAGCCATAAAAATAAGATAGAGCCCTATCTCCTAAATATTTTGGAAATATTCAATTAAGCTTGAGACATATGCTGGCATCTCTAGCTTAACATTATTATATAAGTCAATCACCAGATAATCAGTTATTTCATTCATTCATTCATTCATTCATTCATGTCTTGTGCATGCAACAAATAGATAACCTCTCTATTTCAGGCACAGCAGTGAAAAAAATAATGAAAAAATAGGGACAGGAAGCATATTAAGTTCATGTTTTTATGGATTTTATAGTATTGTAGCAGGGAGTTAAACCTATTTCAGACCAATTTCTTTTCTCCAACAATTACTGTCTCTAACCATCTCCCTAGATCCCTCGCTTAACTGATAGAGAAGTAGCATATAGATCCTATAGGTGTTGCAATGACTGGATTAAATAGTAATGGATGTCAATAACATAAATTGACTAGGGGCGCCTGGGTGGCGCAGTCGGTTAAGCGTCCGACTTCAGCCAGGTCACGATCTCGCGGTCCGTGAGTTTGAGCCCCGCGTCAGGCTCTGGGCTAATGGCTCGGAGCCTGGAGCCTGTTTCCGATTCTGTGTCTCCCTCTCTCTCTGCCCCTCCCCCGTTCATGCTCTGTCTCTCTCTGTCCCAAAAATAAATACACATTGAAAAAAAAAATTTAATAAAAAAAAAAAAATAACATAAATTGACTAAACAGTCACACCAATTATCCGAAGGGTATCTGCTATACACTAAAACAATGGGAAATTCTCAATATGTTAACAACTGGAAACATGGTAAAATCAAGAATGAGATATGGAAGGATAATATCATATTTCTTATTTACAAGAAAAACATACATGTTCTTAATATTTAATTTATTGATAGCTTTTTATCTGATAGCCTAAAGAGTGAAAAAAATTTAAATTATAACTTCCATGTATACTCAAATTTAGAGCAAAATATTATGAAATTCACTATTTCATTTAAACATAAAAATACCCAGGAATGTAAACAGGGCAACTGCTATTAATTATCTCCACTTTGCAAATTAGGAAATGGAAACCCAGGTTAAACGATTTAAATTTACATGGCTAAAAAATAAGAGTTTTTTTGTTGTTTTTTTTTTAACCCAGATTTCTCCAGAGCCTATGTTCCTTCCATGTCTCCCTGAAGCTGAATCAAAATTCATTTCCCCATGATGTGATCCTGTTTTCTGACTAGGTCGATGTTATTAACTTTTCATTTACTCTACCTAACTTGCAAATTTATAATTCCTTTTACAGTGGAAATAATTGAAAATTTGGTATTTTAAATAATACGCCATCTTACACACATTTCATTTTATGTAGTTCACTACATGAAGCCTGTGATATTAAGAAAATGTAATAATGGAAACTTGCACATGTTCCGGATCCTGTCAGCAAACATTTTCTGTCTGCCTTCTTAAGAATCATGCTTAAAGTTGTGGAAGAGTCACACAATAGCAAGCCATGGTTTCTTTTTTTTTTTTTTTTAATGTTTATTTATTTTTGAGAGAGAGAGAGAGGGAGAGAGCAGGGGAGGGGCAGAGAGAGAGGGGGACAGAGGATCCAAAGCAGGCTCTGCACACTGACAGCAGAGAGACCCATGTGGGGCTTGAACTTACAACCTGTAAGATCATGACCCGAGCCAAAGTCAGATGCTCAATAGACTGAGCCACCCAGGTACCCCAAAAGCCATGGTTTCTGCCTTAAGTTGCTTATGCTCTACTAGTGAAACAATCCATAAATACAAATAATGATAATATAAGGTGCAATGAAGTAAAGGAATTATGGACAAGGTCTTATGAGATCACAGAGTGGGGAGAAAATGCTTTCCTTTGAGACAATTTGTTTAGAAATGCTTAATCATACAAGAGGTAACACATACCTGGGCTAAATTGCCTCAGGACAGGTAGAGACGAAGGTGAAGATATTTCAGTAAACAAGACATCAAAAACACAGCAAGGGGGAAGAAATTAACAATAAGTTCTGATTTAGGGTGCAATATAATATGCATGAGTGGACACGGTGAAAAGAAGGGTGGCTGTTCTGAGACCAGACTTTGGATAACATGCTAACTATACCAGAGAGTTGTATACCTTGTCCTGCATAGAGTTAAGGTCAGGGAGGGTACTGGGCAAAGGAATAACAACCTCAAAGATATCTCTTAGGAAGAGTGCATTGAGGACAATATGAAAGAGGTAATGGAGAAGGGATCAGGGACAGAGATGAAAGTAACATCAGTCTCATGCAAATGTCCAAGTAATTGCTTAAGAAGACCGTGAGCTTTATGGCCTAGACATGAAGGGGTTGTGATGGGTAAGAGAAGTATTTCAAAACTAAAATCAATAGACCTTGGAAGATAATTAGATACGAGAGACAGAAACACATCACTCATTTCTTTCACCCTGCACTTGTCCTTTGGATGCTTCTTGTCCATTTTGTGCCAAACGGTGATCTAATATCTAGCATGAGGAGAGAGACACACAATCTTCTGCAGGAAAGAGACTCTTCAACAGAGCATTACAGTGCAGAGTGATCACTGCACTGTCAGGCACAAGTGTGAGATGCAAGTTATCTAGTGTGGCCCCACATGGAGATAACCGGCACCGTGGTTTGATCTGAACAACTGCAGACCATGATGCCATTGGTAAAAACGAATAAGACAGGAAGAGAAGAACACGTTTTGGAAGACATGATGAGGAGGTTCATTTATATGTTGGAAGACATCCTCAGACCAACTATGGATGGTTACATTAAGATGCCATACAACCGATACCTGTGACGAAGAACATTTCTTCCAAACTCAGGCACATTTGAAAATATTTTAATGCAAGCAAAGACAATTGTAACACAACCTCATATGCATCTAAACTCTTTTCATAAATGTTACCATTAAAAAAACAGCCTTTTCGGAGGGCTTTCTAGTACCAAAACTAGTTCCATTATCAAAAGATGAAGAACTTCTGATCTAATTTTTAAATGCGACAGACATCCTAGCATTATCTGGCTTTTTTTTTTTACAAGCTGTGCTTTTGGATTTCAAAATCTAAGGCAAAAAAAGAAAAAAAAAACACTGACTATATGCTGGTTAGTCTCTGGCAGTTGCTTTTTCAGCTGATTGTTTGAAAGAGAATTAAAGTCTCAGGAGAGGAAATGTAGCTTCTCTGAGTACTCAGCGGCTCTCTGTAGCACTGTGTGCTAATCCCTTTCACCCAAGATAACACCAAGCCTAAGTTAAAATCTCACTCCATTTAGAGCCTCACACTTCAGAAGGAAACAGGGCTTTCCAGACATTTAGAAACAGAATCCAAAATTTTGAGAGTTATCAGAGAAGTATGTACTTAGCCATCCACCATGTAAGAAATTGTGCAATCCAATGTAAAAATAAAAATATTGTGATGTACTTTGTAAAATAAAGAGACTAATTGATAATTGTGCTCCCTCAAAAATGATGGCGTCATGAGTATATCCTATCAATGAATAACTGATACTACAAATCAACAAATGAAGATGCAATTAATACATTTCTCGTAAACCAAGCAAATTAACAGACCAAGCTAATTAGCCAACCAAATTGTGCTTTATCCTAAAGATTTTAAAGATTGCTTGTATATTTTCCTATAATAGCCACATGATTAAGAAGAAAATCTGTATTTCACTCTGAATTATTACATCCAAATCCATTTCCTTTTACCCCAGTGAGTAATTAATTTATAGGATTATGGACTTCTTAGCCATTCAAAGTGTGAATGAATGAATGCAAACAGGCCGCAAGCTTCTGTCATGCGAAATCCACACAAGATCAAAAAAGAAATTCATCATTCAAAAGTTCTATCTATTTAGCACTCAGAAAATGGATAAGGGTTTTCGTAAATTTTCTCTGCCTTTTGATTTCGGAACAACAACAACAACAAAAACAAAAAAACAAAAACAAACAAACAAAACACCCTGCTTTCTGTTTTATCTTCTTTTGTGTCCAGGTTCCAGGCTTATATTTCTGTGGCTTTATACATCACCATCCTCTGCAAAACTCCCCTCCTTCTCTTGACTCTAATTAACCCATGCCCATCACGCATTTCAAAATGAGATTCAATACCATCTCCCTAAATATTTTTGATGCTTTCTTCTCTCTTCTCTTGTATTCATATTATTTCTTCAAATCACATGCAACATATTTTTTAAAAGTGATAAGAAAAGAACTGGCTCCCTTTTCCGTTTAATTTATATCATTTATGCCATGAGAGGTACCCAATATGTAAAGTTCAATTTCATTCATTGCTAAAGAAATTACTAAACAAACAAACTGAAGGCCAAGTGTGGTCATAATGCCAGAAATTAAAATTAAACGAAGATCTGTTTTTGAAAAATTTGCAGAGTCTATTCATTCCACAATTCATTTAATAATTATATTACCAAACACTTTGCTAAGTATTTCGGATATTTTATATGGAGTATCTGCCTTTAAAGATTTCACACAGAAGGATACATATGTAAAAATTAAAGCATAATTCATTACAAGTAAATATAATGTGCGATTCCAAATTGGATTCTGTCCAGAAAAAGAAAATTAATGGAACTGGTAAAATTTGAAAAAGGCCTGTATTTAGTTAATAGTATTGCATCCGTATTAATTTCCTGGTTGAGATCATTGTACTGGAGTTATGTAAGCTATTAACATGAGAGGAAGGTGAATAAAGGGTACTTAGGACTTATCTGTACTATTTGTGCAAACATTATTTCAAAATTAAGAGTTTTTCTAAACGATGTAAAATATAGCATGAGATTACCCCAGAAATACCCATATCATGATAAATTCAAGCGGCATTCCTTTTTAAGAAAGGTTTTAGTGCTCAACTCTAGGGTCTTTGGTTTGCAGACAATTCACAGGTATCAGCTTCTTTAGGATATGGCTCAGCTGCAGAGAGCGCCCCCTACCTGAGCCTCAGCCTTCCAACCACATCCATATCTGGTAACTGAGTAAAGCAAGAGGAGCACAAAGGCTTGGCCATTTCTGTTCAACAGAGGACATACTCTCTGACAAGCACTATTCCATTAAAAATTATTTCCTGTGGCTTTGTTAAGCCTATCCCACAGGACTGCCTGGGTGGCTCCTCAGTCGGTTGAGCGTCCAACTGTGGCTCAGGTCATGATTTCATGGTCCGGGAGTTCAAGTCCTGCATCAGGCTCTGTGCTGGTGGCTCAGAGCCTGGAGCTTGCTTCAGATTCTGTGTCTCACTCTCTCTCTGCCCCTCCCTCACTTGCGCTCTGTCTCTCTCTCTCTCTCCAAAATAAATAAAACATTAAATATATTATATATATATATATTTATATGTCATTACATTATATATTAATGTATTATATTTTATTATATGTATTTTATATACATATATGTGTGTGTATATACATGAATATGTATACATATATGTATATATACATATAAATGTGTATGTATATATACATATATATGTGTATGTATGTGTGTGTGTATATATATATATATATACACATATATTTATATAAAGCCTACACCACAGTGTGTCTGCCTCCTTAGCCCATTACTGCTACTCCGTACTTCCTTTCCTCGATGTCGATCCCCAGAAACATGTTGCAGCCCAGCTACACCTCGGTGTCTACTTTTGGGGAACCCAACCAGGGTTGCTAAAGGACTCGGACAACACAGATGATAGAGCAATTATAATACAGTCGATTTTATTTTAACGTGACACACACATTTCAGAAAAAGCATCACTCTGTGCAAAATTTGCACAATAAAGCCCAGAGGATTTATGAGAGAAAATAAGGTGAAAGGACAACATGCAAAATGTAAAGTGTCAGTAACACATTAAAAAAAAGGTAAGAACCTAATAGAAAACTATTATTATTTATACATTTTAAGTAGCATATATACACTTAATATTTATAATATAATATAATATATACTTATTATATTGTATATATTAAGGTTACAAGAATATATACTTAACATATATGTGTATGTATATATATATATATATATATATCTTATATGTTACATACGCATATACATATATATGTATATTACAGTGAATATGGCATTTGACCCAAAAAACCTGAAATTTGCTTGTGAAAGTGGGCATTGAATGGGTGTCAGCTTGTGAGTTGGTGTGAAATGGTGGACTGAAGGTTGTCTGCAATCGCCTGGGAAGTTGTAACAGCAGATGACACACATGGTGACCTGAGGTATCCAGTGTGGGTGTTTCAGGAGCGAGTGTGTGTGTCTGTGTGTGTGTGTGTGTGCGTGTGTGCCTACACTTTGTGTATTCCTATCCAGCTTGGTTCAACTGGGTGTGGTTTTCTGAATTCATCTAAGAAATCATACAAAAGAAAATACAACATTCGTGTTAAACTCCCATTATTCCCTAATACATCAATCACATTAGAACAAATTTGTGTTTTTAAAACAATGTTTTAAGAGACCTGACTCTACAAGACAATCAAAGCACACTTCAGACTGTATTTGATACATGGCAAATAAATCAGTAGTTCGTGAGGAAAAAAATACAGCTTTTCAGAAGAGGGAGAAGTTACCCTGCAACATGTGAAGACCCCAAATCATACCATTGTGACAACATGCTGGCTAATAATTTACAATTAGGATATGTTATTAGTATTGTTTTGATTTAACCAATGTCAGTACAGGGAATATATGATATGTGAAATTCAAGCAAACATAAACATTTAATTTACTAATAATAATTAATTTAAAACGTTAAATTGAAATTAAAATGTAGAAGCCTAGCAAATAGATTATTATTCTTTCCTGTGAGTGATAGGAAATTTTAATTTACATACACACAACTAACAACATTGCTTCATTCATTTCATATTTATTGAGTGCCTGCCATAAACCAGGGACTGGTCTAGATGCTGGGAATAAGGCACTCAGCAAAATAAAATATTTGTCTCTTCTACTGCAGCTTATAATCTAGAGGAAAATAGAGAAAAACCTAAACATAAATTTTGTAAGACAGTGAAAGTGTTATTGAAAAAAATAATAATAAAACAAGGTAAGGATTTAGAGAGTGATGAGGGTAATGGAGAGTTCACCAGAAGGGCCTCTTAGGAGTTTAAACTATTGCTACTCGGTAAAAGAAACCTTTTTTTTTTTTTCAGGTACAAAGATAAATTATTTTGGATCATTACTTTCTATAGAGCTAAGAGCAAAGTTTATGTTTTTAGTGGACAATTGTAGTTGTAGTCACCTTGCACCAAAATATGCTCCATTGAACAGCTAAACAAAATGCTCAACAGATTTCAAAATGCATGCTTTTAAAGGCATCAGAGACTGTGGAGGCAATGCGTGCTAGTGAACACAAACAGAACACATTTATGATCACCCCCCAGGACAAGAAACAGAATAGTCCAGCACCTCAAACACCCCCATAGTGTACCCCAGTCATCCACACTCTGCCAAACCATTTACATGGGAGACCTTGTGGGCCAGGAGTATTAGAAGGAAATGCTTATTTGGAAACAGTTTCCTGACTTCCTTGGGAATGAGCAGATCCAAAAGTGTCAGAGACCAAGGACAAGCACTTAATTGCCAGAGATATAATGGGCATTATTACTGTAATAAGAGTAGGGACAGCATGGAAAAGAGAATCATCTGATCCACAGGGATCTCTGGCCATGGTGGATCAACCATGGGATCCCTAGGAATGAAACTGATAAGTAACTTTTCATACACCCAGATCTGGGCAGCAGGAACCACAACAGACCTTCATCAAAGTCTTTGATCTGAAACTGTTAATAAACTTAGGCCCCTAAAATAACAAATCGTTCAGGAAGAATCTTGGAATATCAATGACATACTCAAAATGTGGGCACATGCTGAATCTCTGCTCTATATGTCCTAAAGTGATGTGCAACTATTAACAAGATTCCTTCACACTCAGGAAATGGAAAGACCCACACGCACATACATCAGAGACTGTTGAATATGGTTCAGTGCTAACACACTGTCGCCAGTTGAAACTAACTTGAATCAGCTGAAAAATGGACACTGGCTTCTGAATTTCTTTGATAGCCCTACTGGAACCCCAGTTTATTTCCTACTTTTTTGTTCTAGTTTGAGTTCCCTTTTAATTCCTGAGTACATGGCTGGACTATATTTCTCTTGCAGGCAATTTTGGCCATGTAACTGAGTTCTGGCCAAGAAAATATGAGTATTTTATTTCAAGTCCTGAGCCATAAAACCCTCTGGTATAATCCTCTTTTTTTTTTTTTTTCTTTCTCAAAATCCAAGCTGAGTCAAAAGAGAATCTAAAAAAAAAAAAAAAAAAAGTCAAGGGCTACCTGGGTGTCTCAGTCAGTTGAACGCCCACTCTTGATTTCAGCTCAGGTCATGATCTCAGAGTTTGGGAGTTCAAACCCCACATCAGACTCTGTGCTGACAGCTTAAAGCCTTCTTGGGATTCTCTCTCTGCCCCTCCCCTGATCATTCTCTCTCTCTCTCTCTCTCTCTCTCTCTCTCTCTTTCTCTCTCTCAAAACAAATAAATAAACTTTATTTAAAAAATAAAAGAGAGTCGAGTCATAGGGAGGAAAATGTCCAGATTCTAAGGTCTCTTAAGCGGAAGCCATCTGACTACTAACACCCACCCTGCACTGTGGCATGTGTGAAAAACATTTACTGTGTAAAGCTGTAAGATTTGTAATTTGTGTACTGTAGCAGCTAGCATTACCTCATTGATAATCTACCTATTGCAATACAAATATCCAAGTAGAAGTCCTTGGATCGTTCTCTTTCCCTATCAAAAATAATGCAAAAGCAATACCACAATCATGTAGAAGACACAGATTAGTGTCACCATTGTACTCTAAAATTCTAAAATTCAAGTGTTGGGGCGCCTGGGTGGCGCAGTCGGTTAAGCGTCCGACTTCAACCAGGTCAGGATCTCACGGTCCGTGAGTTCGAGCCCCGCGTCGGGCTCTGGGCTGATGGCTCGGAGCCTGGAGCCTGTTTCCGATTCTGTGTCTCCCTCTCTCTCTGCCCCTCCCCCGTTCATGCTCTGTTTCTCTCTGTCCCAAAAATAAATAAACGTTGAAAAAAAAATTAAAAAAAAAAAGTTATTTAAAATTCAAGTGTTGTGTTATTATAATATTTAACTTTTAAGTTTGCCCAATACGTAAGGGGGGCATATTTTGGAGACCGAGGATGGATGACCAGAAATTTAATCAGGTGCAACCGTTATTCTAGATCACACATAGTAACTGTGACTAGAACCCAGATATTCTGACTCCATAGCTCCAGTGCTCATTCACTCAATAGCCTTCTATCATCGTCCCCCATAATTCCTATGTTGAAATCTTAACCCCTATGTGATGTCAGTAGGAGGTAGGTCCTTTGGAAGGTTAGTAAGTCATGAGGGTGTAGACTTCATGAATGGGATCAGTGCCCCTATTAGAGACCCCAGAGAGCTCTCTTACTCTCTCTCTGCTATGTGAAGACACAATGAGGAAATATCCTTCTGCAAGGAGGTGGGACTTCACCAGAACACAACCATGCCAGCAGCCTGATCACAGACTTCCAGTCTTGAGGACCGTAAGAACTATATTTCTGTTGTTCATAAGCCACCTGGCCTATAGTACTTGGCTGTAGCAACCTGGGCTAGAACACCTTCAGAGCAAGAGTTTTATTAAGTTCAGAAGAACAGAATCAGAACTATACGTACCAGCCTGGTTGATACTTTATATAAAAGATTACCGTCCTCAGTGTCCTGACTTTTAAAGGGAGAGAAGAGATTTGCTGGGTCCAAGATGAGAAAAAATCATACTATCTAAAAGCTTTCTGTAAAAGTGTATAATAAGACGTTATGATGATGATAATCTGTACCCGTGTTTGAAAATTTAACAAGTTCCTCCATCCATATTGTCTATTGGGAAGTAGACTGGAGATTAGATACTAAGGGTAAAAATAGATACAGAGAGTTTTCAGGAGTGACTTGAGTGTGGAATGTACACTCAAGTAACTTTTGCAACATTTAAAAAATGTGTTCCAAAAAGGTTGTTTTAGGTTAATTTTCTAAGTACATGATAAATACTATCTTATACTACATTTTTATCTTACATACTTTTAGTGAGTAAAGATATTTATATCTGAAAAAAGTAGAGATCTCAGAATAAATGTGGAAACATGGTCCAGTATTCTATTATCTAAATAATAACGATAACTAATAAGAAATGCATGAATTTTGTCCCCTATAGATATTTCCTTGGGTGTTTTATAAGCCTGATACTAAGGACAAGGACATACTTCAAATATAGGGCATGCTTGTACAGTATAGCCAATTACCAGAGCGTACTGTCTCAGGCATAGTTTAATAAACTAATAAATCTAATTTAAAGAAATAAAGTAGAAGTTCTCAGGACAATTTATTTTTTTTTAATTTTTATTTATTTCTGAGACAGAGAGAGACAGAGTATGAGTGGGGGAGGGGCAGACAGAGAGGGAGACACAGAATCCAAAGCAGGCTCCAGGCTCTGAGCTGTCAGCACAGAGCCCGAAGCAGGGCTCGAACTCACAAACCGTGAGATCATGACCTGAGCCGAAGTCGGTCGCTCAACTGACTGAGCCACCCAGGAGCCCCATCTCAGGACAATTTAATGTCTAAATAGATACTTTGTGTTTGCACATGCAACTTTGCTCCTAAAATTCCACCAACTTAGTTACCACTGTATTTTAATTTTTTATGGTGCCACTTTGCATTACGGGTATGTCTTACCTCACCTTCTAGTTCCTAAATTCAATGAGATTAATATAGTAACCACACAAAGCCTGATGCCTTCCCCCACCTTGTATATATTCAATAAATATTTGTAGCTACTTAATAAATAATTTCACTATTAAATAATTAGTATACTTCAAGGCCTACATCTATAAGTTCTCTCAAATCAACCTAAACTACAGGAATCTCCCTCCCTCATTTTCAGTGACATTTTAATATTTTTTTAAAAGATCACCACTGTCCTATAGATTTCTGAGGGTAATCTAATCCAGTTTGTTGTAAAGAAACCTACTTCTGTATATTGACAGACATAAAAAGTAAGAATGGATCAGTTTTGGAAACTGGTTAAACAAAGTTGAGCAAGTGTTTTGATAGGCACTTCTTGGTTATTTGAATTTACAGATATCAATTATAAATCTCTAAAACGGGAATAAAGTATGTATTGTTTTCCCAACCTATCTGACCTTCACCTAGTATTTCACAAAGCACATTGAGGTTGAATGTACTGCAGTTTGTAAGACGTCCACAGACACATATCTCACTTCATTAAAAATAAATGTATATGGGGTGCCTGGGAGGCCCAGTGGTTTAAGCGTCAGACATTTGGTTTTGGCTCAGGTCATGATTTCACGGTTGGTGTGATCGAGCCTTGCACTGGGCTCTTCTCTGACAGCCTGGAGCCTGCTTGGGATTCTCTCTCTCTCCCTCTCTCTCTGCCCCTCCCCTGCTTGCACTCTCTCTCCCTCTTAAAATAAAATTTTAAAAAACATTTAAAAATAAATAATATATGTTATATAGATAGCCTGATTGTATATCTATATCTATATCTATCTATATCTATAGCTATATCTATATCTATATAGATATGTAAGTATATACGTATATATCCTGATTATATGTCAGTAATGAGTATTACTATGTTCCCTAAATTTTGTTAAGAAACCTTGATCAACACGGTCTTTGAGTGAGCTGGGGTGGATGTTTTGAGGGCAACTGGCCTGCAGCCTGCCCATCCCACCCCATCTACCGTGGAAGCCTGAGCCCACCATGCCATACAGCTTTCTCCCTTTGTCTCATAACCATGTCCACCAGTGAGAATGCTAATTCACTAGCCGCCAGCCTTAACAGATTCAAGAACAAGGGGAAAGACAGTCCAGATATGAGGCAGTGTGGAGGAGAAGTTAACGTGGGGCTGAGGCGAGGCAAGAAGGATGACGAGATACTGTAAAGGAGAGATGTAAGCTCGTTTCCTGATGACGCTACTTCACTGCAGGAAAACCACAACAACCAGGGCACTATAAATTGGTCTGTTGATGACACTGATGACATTGTCAAAAGCATAAATAGCAACCATTTGGAAATCTAGTCCTAGGCTACTCAAGCTGGAACCTGCTTTCTAGGGAAGAATAGCCCCCACAGACAACATAATCCGAGCTGGTTTGATTCCAAAATTTGTGTCTTTTTTGCCCAAAATTGACTGTAGGCCCATTCAGTTTGAATCTGCCTAGGCCCTCACTAACATTGCTTCCAGGACATCAGAAAAGACCAAGGCTGTGGTAGATGGAGGTGCTATCCCATCATTCATTTCTCTGTGGGCAACTCCTCATGCCCACATCAGTGAACAAGCTGTTTGGGCTCCAGGAAACCTCACAGGTGATGGTTCTGTTTTCTAAGACTTGGTTACCAAGGATGGCTGTTGGCTTTCCCTGCAGCTCCTAATATGTTATCTTCAGCATGTGGTTACTTACTTAGCTCTTTGGACACTTCCAAACATTTGTCACAACAAAAATCCTGCACCCCTGTTAGATGGTATTGAGCAGATTCTCCCTATCTTAGTTTGTCTTCTGCGACATGATGACCCAGAAGTAGTTATTAGCAGATAACCTGCTGGGCCATTTCCTACCTTACTGGTGACCCAAATGAATGGATTGAAATGGTTGTGCAAACAGGAGTTGTGCCACAACTGTGAAGTTTCTAGGAGCTACTGCATTGCCCACTGTGACTCCTGCACTAAGAACCACAGGAAATATCGTCACAGGGACACATGAACAGACTCAGGATGTAATAGATGCAGGAGCACTTGTTGTCTTTCCAAGTTTATTAATGAGTCCCAAAACTAATATTCAGAAGGAAGTTATGTGGACAATATCAAACATCACAGGTGGTTGTCAGGACCAGATAGAGCAGGTTGTGAATCATGGATCAGCCCCATTCTTCATTGGTGTTCTCTCTAAGGCAGATTTTAAGACACAAAAGGACCTGTATGGGCTTTGACTAACTATACAAGTGGCAGAAGCATTGAACAGATTGTAAACCTCATTCATGGTGACATAACATAACCATTGATGAACCTTTTAACTGTAACAAATACCAAAAGTGTTCTGTTTTTCTGGATGCAATTTCAAACATACTTCAGTGCCACAGACTCTGCGTCTAAAGTTCTTTCTTGTCTAGCAAAAGAGCAGGATGCAGGATCGAAAGCAAAAGATGGCTAATGTCCAGGAAAAGACAAGAGCCCCAAATAAGTGTCCTTACCCCATTTTTATCAGGATCAGAAGGCTTATAAACATGGCGATGGATATGCACAAAGGGACAATGAGTCTGTGAACATTAACTTGTGAATGTGAGGTAAAGGGGGTCTTGAGGATATTTGTGGTAGGGGGTTGGGTCAATATAACACAAAATCCGGGCACCGGACAGTTGGGAGGAAGGTTGTTTACAGTGGACATGAGGCCGCACCTCTGATTATCTTAGCCTAGGGGATGAGACAGGTAGGGGGAATAACCTCAGGGTTAATAAGGCACCTTTTCTTTTGTTAACCATCTCTTCCCTGGGCTGCTTTCCCTGCAGCACAGCGGTCCATAGTCCAATTCACCAGTTTACCTAATCTGGCCCTATTCTCCTGTGAAAGCAGGTTTTCGGCTATAGTACTAAATTGGGGGTGCTTCCACCTTGAATATCTAATCTTGTTTATTTCATATACCTATGTATTGGTCACCTTTCCACCTGTTCCTATTTTAGGACTTTGCTTCTCCCTCTCTATTCTGGGGGCTCTGTATCTCCTCTCTATGTTGGGGTGCCTTTGCACCTCCCTATTCCTGGCACCTTTGCACTTCCTTATTCTCAGGGTGCCTTTGCACCCTCCTATTCTTGGGGTGACAATCTGGTTTACCCAAACTCGGTGTGAGCATTTTATGACTTTGTATTTCTTTATGCCTTGCTAACCCATTGGTGTAAGCCTGGGGGATTCCTAAGCTTATCCCCCACACTTCAGGTTTCTGGGAAACTAGGTGAAACTGAGAAACTTAGTATAATGATTGAAAAATATGGAGGTTTGGACAAAAGTGAAGCTGTACAAAATCATGAAAATGAATCTGTGTACCAAGTTTCATGAAACTTGATTGACAAATAGTTCTCTGTAGAGGAAGAGGAAAGTCAGAATGTTGTGCCAGACACTACTTCTGAAGGCTATATGTTCCAAGTTCAAGATGGCACTCCTGGGACCTGCAACTTTTAGATTGTACTACTGAGGCATAGAATTGTTTGTTGTGTACTATGGTATGTTTGTCTTACTGTTTCTCTACTAAGAACTCTTTTTAAATACGTTTTGTTATTGCAGCACTTTCTACAAAGAAACTATACTTGAACAGTTCCAAACTGTATATACTGTATGAAGCTTCTCTTCTCAATAGGTATCTTATTTCTATATGGAATCTCATATCTTGCAGTGTCCTGTAAATAGAGATTTAATTCTATCTTTTTCTTTACCAAATGAATGAGAAGGAGAAAGAGGAGGAGAAGGATGGGGGGAGGGGAGGAAGAAGAAGAAAAAGGAGAGGAGGAAGAGGAGGAGAAGGAGAGGAAGAGAAAGAGGAAGGAGGAGGAGGAGAAGGAGAGGAAGAGGAAGGAGGAGGAAGAGGAGGAGAAGCAGAGAGAAGAAGAAGAAGAAGAAGAAGAAGAAGAAGAAGAAGAAGAGAAGAGGAAGAGGAAGCAGAAGGAGGAGGAAGAGGAGGAGGAGGAGGAAAAGAAGAAGGAAGGGAAGGAGGAGAGGGAAAAGGATGGAGGAGGTGGAGGAGGAAGGGGGAGGAAGAAGGGGAAGGAGGAGGGGGAGGGGAAAGAGAAGAAGAAATCTTGACCAAGATCACAAGACTAATAAACAATGATTCCGAAACTGAAACCTTCAGTACTCTTGATTTCTAGCACTCTGTGCCCTTGCATAGTTTCTATTTCATAATTTATATTCAGAAATGTTTATAATTTTAGTCACTGATTCTAGAAGGAGTAGTCTTGAAGAAGTTACTTTATGACTGTGAAAGATGTTTTTCTTTCCAACTAAAACTAAACAACAAGAACTGAGTGTCAGCAATCTTGTTTTAATATTCATAATTGATCAGGCACAATGGCTTGCGATCCAAAATTAAACTTCTTTTGTGGTTGTTATTGCTATTGCTTTTGTTTATTGTTGTGAAAAAAAATTTTGCCTTCCAGAAGTTACACAGCTATTCGTCTGTATGCTTTTTAAATTAAAATATAAACAGCCAAATTAATAACGCGTATCAACGTAATCAAATGAATATAACTGTTGCTGATTTGGAAATGGTTTCTGGTTTTTCTTTAGTTTTAGTTGTTTAATCCCATGTGCTGGGGCTTGCTTTTCCACATCTCTTGAAAGTGGTCTCCATAATTGTTTCATTAAAAAAAAAAGTCTCTCAAGTAGTGGATTATATGTTAATCTTCAAGCACACAACTGTTAGCATATTGTCACCATAGAGTGCTATTATCTTTGCAAAATACCTTATAATTTTGTTTATGCCTAGAAAGCAGAAAAGCAATCCAAATTCCTTCAATTTACTTCCTGCCTTAATCTGGAGGCAAAGTTAATACATGTGACTCCAAAAATTGATCTATCTTCTAAAGCCCTTGCTTCGCATTTGAATCACCTAAAAAGCTTTACCAAAATACTGTTAAGTAGGTTTCATCCCAGTCAAATTAAATCAGAATCTCTTAGCATGTGGCTTCAACACTGATATTTTTTTTTAATTCCCTAAGTGGTTATAATGTGTAATCAAGGCTGAGAACCACCACTTTAGAGGCAAATAATCATCATAGTCTGAGACTAGAAGGGAGTTTTGAGCAATGTTCACCAAAGCCTAACTATGCACATGAGAATCACCCCTGGGGCTTTTGCAAGGTACAGAATCCCAAGGCCCCACTGAATCAGAATTTCCAGTGGCACGGCCCCAAATGAGCCTTACCCATGATGGAGTTGGAGGACCACTGCCTTGGACCTTTTTAAAACTAACTTTCTAACACATGAGAGAATCTGGCTGAACATTTTAACCTAAATAACACCCTCTTTTTAGCTACTCTCGTTGAAATTTCTTCATAGCCCTTTCCTATACGATACAGCATTTCTTTTAAAAACTAGAGTGTGTCGAGGGAGCCTGGGTGGCTCAGTCGGTTAAGCGTCGGACTCTTGGTGGCTCAGGTCATGATCTCATGGTTAGTGAGCGCTAGTCCTGCATCAGGTGCTGCGCTGACAGTGGGGAGCCTGCTTGGGATTTCCTCTCTCTTTCTCTCTCTCTCTTTCTCTTTCTCTCTGCCCCTCCTCACTTCTCTCTGTCTCTTAAAGTAAATAAATAAACTTAAAAAATTAAAAACTAGAGTGTGTCATAATGAAATATGTCAGCTGCTAGGAGCTGGAACACCTGAGTTCAGGGTCCTTGCTGCAGTACTTACTAGTTGTATTAACATGGGCAAATCACATTATCTTTCTCATTTATTATCTAAACTTAAGTCACAGGATTGTAATGATCAAAGGAGTGAATATCAAATTTCCAAACTTGACTGATCATCAAAATCTTCTGGAGTATGTGAGAATATTATATAAATTCCTTGGTCCAGTTCTAGGAGATTTTGTTCCTCTATATATGGAGAATGGTTGAACATAAATAAATTCTCTCGCTCTTTATTTAATTTTATTTAAATCCAAGCTAGTTAACATACAGTGCAGTAATGGTTTCAGGAATAGAACCCAGTGATTCATCACTTCCACATAACATCCCATGCTTATTCCAGCAAATGCCCTCCTTAATGCCCATCACTCATTTAGCCCATCCCGCCCCCACCTCCCCTCCAGCACTCTTCAGTTTGTTGTCTGTATTTAAGAGCCTTTTATGGTTTTCTTCCCTCTCTGTTTTTATCTTATTTTTCTGGACCTTCCCCTGTGTTCATCTGTTTTGTTCTTAAATTCCACATATGAGTGAAATTATATGATATTTATCTTTCTCTGACTGCCTTATTTTGCTTAGTAATTTCCCTTTTGAAGATTTGCAAGTTTGATAACTGGCCAGTTGTTCTGTGTTAATGTGCACTGGAGAGAGTGAGACCCGCTGTCAGCATCAGGGATATGGATATTCAATTTGCAGCCATGCACATGACCCCTCAGGCAGCTCTCCAGTAACACAGATCACTCACATCTCAGCAGGTGCTATTTCTAGAAGAGCAGCTCTCAGATAATTTGATGTAGGAGGTGGGAAGATTTATGGCATAGTCACTTTCTGATGTGTATCTAGAACTAAGGAGTTACCCAGGGTCTTTGTTCACTTATTAGTTTGTTGTCTGCCTTTTTCTCTCACCTAAAAAGAGACAATACAAAACAAAGGAAAAGCATAGGGTTTGAAATCAGATCTCAGTTTGAGCAGAGGTCTGCTTTTGTTGTTACATGACCCTGGTGTCACTACTTTGACATTTATGGGTCTCAGGTTCCTCTCCTGTCAAATGCAGATTATATTCCTGCCTTATCTGCCTCACTGGAACTTAGTGGGAAATAAATAAAATAATATATATTAGCATTTCAGGCATGTAAACATTTTACATGAGATTTATCTAACGGATTGTGGGCTCCTAGAACTTTTTCTTTGATTTCTTCATTTACTCATTCACTTATTCATTTGTTTACTTGTTCACTTAAATATTTGCTGAAAGTCTAGTATGTGCCAAGAATTATCCTAGGACATAGGGATATAGGAACACACAACAGTAGATGAAAGGCAGATGTGGTTGATGTTAGGATGCTTGGCACCGTGTTGTGGGCTTTAACTGAATAATTACACAAATAATTATTAAACTAGAGTCAAAATAAGCACTATATAGGAGAAACTCGGGCTAATGAGGAGATATAAAGAGGAGGCTACTCCAGTGTCACCCCATTACCAATGAGCAGTCATATTTATGTTGACATTAGGTTGAATTGTGAGTAGGACAGGCAAGCAGTGATGAGAGTGATCCTGGCAGAGGAAACAGTCTGTGCAAAGGTCCCGAGGAAGGTAAGTGGGCAATAGTGTCTGAGGAACTGAATGAGTAATTAATGATTGCAATGAGCAGGTGGTATGGGATCCATGAAAATGAGGCCAGGAGGTACCAATGGGCCAGGGATATTTAGGTCATGTCTAGGCTCCTATTTTGATCATCTTTAATAGCAATGGATCCCTTCAATTAGCAAGATTAAACAAGGAATGAAAGAATTGGATTAGCCCCTTAAATACATACTCCAGTTGCTGTATGATTCATGTCTTGTAATACTTGAATATTCGGACACCAGGCAGAAGGAGGGGAAAATTAGAGAGAACTCTACCCTCTACTAAGATGGAATAAGAAGGAAGAAACTAGATGGATTCAGAGATGTATTCAGGCAGTGAATGATTCCTCTACGTTTTGCATTCTTATGGCTTAGTAGAGCGTCTGGCACATAGTCATTATTAGCATGCCTGTTTGGGCTTTGGGGTGGTTTGCTTTTTTTTTTTTTTTTTTTTTTTTTTGGCTTTTTTGATTTTTGTTTTTTGGTGGTGAGAACCCTTGATGTCTACCCTCAAAAAAGTATTAAGTGCACAGCAGTTAATTGTTCACTGGAGGCACTCTGCCATGAAGCAGAGCATTAGAATCTATTCATCTTGCATAACTGAAAAAATGTTTAAAGCTAGTTATGATGCCTTCATTACCTGAACCTTCTCCACAAACACACTCTGATGTATGACTCTTTCTATCCTTCTTGGCTTGTAAGGGTTTCTGTACTCCTCATGTTTCTACTTACATTTCAGACCCCTCTGGGTTTGTTACTTTACCTTAATACCTTGTATTTATGGACCATGAAAGTGGCAATAAATTTTTACAGTGGCTTGACTGGTGCAGAGCCCAGTGAATAATGTGACCACAGCAGATCAGTTTGTCCACACAAAGGCCCACATCCCAGGAAACCCTTAAGTCCTGGGAAAACCCAGATGGTTGGTCAACCTAATTTAATCTTAGGCTTTAAAATAAGTCTTCAGCATCTACACCCTTTTCTATTATGATCCACTCTTGCAGGGACATGAATGTTACCGAGGTTGGCTTTTATTTAAACACTTTGTAAAGCACTTTCACATGCACATTTCACTGCTTCTTAAAATTCCTTTGTGAGGCATGATTTAGTACTCAAGTTTTAAGGGTGAGAAAAAATGAGAATCAGAGATGTTCAAGGATTTGCTTATGTTCACTTGACTTTAAGAATGTGAAAGCCACATAGTTTTACCTTCCTTCATCTATTTATTTTTCATTTTTTTAATTTTTTTTAGAGAGGGTGAGAAAGAGAGAAAGAAAATCTCAAGCAGGCTCCACACTCAGCATGGGGCCCAGTGAGGGGCTTGATCCCACAACCCTGGGATCATGACTTAAGCCAAAATCAAGAGTCAGACACTCAACCAAGTGAGCCACCCAGGCACCTCAATCTATTTAAATATACTATGACAGGGGCGCCTGGGTGGCTCAGTCGGTTGAGCAGCCGACTTCAGCTCAGGTCACGATCTCACCGACTGTGAGTTTGAGCCCCGCATCGGGCTCTGATGGCTCAGAGCCTGGAGCCTGCTTCCGGTTCTGTGTCTCCCTCTCTCTCTGCCCCTTCCCCGTTCATGCTCTGTCTCTCTCTGTCTCAAAAATAAATAAACGTTAAAAAAAATTAAATATATTATGACAGAGTGGGCAGAAAATATATTCAGATAATAATTTATGTCTTATTTTCTTTCCTTTTGCTCCAAATGGGTAGGCGGGCCTTACTCACAAGGACATTATAGGTGCCAAAGCAGAAGCTGTCTGAACAAAACTCTTTTGGGAAAACCCACATTCATTTATTCATTGATTTGCTCCGTTCAGAAATGTATTTTTCAGTACCTGCTTTGAGAAGGCCTCTTCTAGAATGGAATGGAAAGAGCTGGGAAAAAAGGAATAAGCAAACCAGTACTGAAAAGAACATTCAGCATGCTGAATCCTATGCAGAGAGTAGAAATAAAGAAAAGTCATAGCCAAAGACCATGAGGGTATGTTAGGTTAGGTGGTTGGAGAAGGCCTTTGGAAACAATGACATTCAAGCTGGTATATAAATAACAAGATGGAGGCCACTCTTCCAACCAAGAGTAGGGGAAGAGCTTTTGTGGAGAAGGGAATCATAGTGCAAACTTCCTGGGCCAGGAATGAACTACTGTGTTTGAGGAACAGAAGTTCAGGAACTCTGAAACATAATGGACAAGAGTTAGAGTGACTTAAAGATGAAGACACAAAAGGGGACAAGGACAAGATCACAGAGGGTCATGAAGCCAGGGTAACACACAGGATTTTCTCCTAAGCATGATAAGCCTTAAGGGTTTTAAGCAAGGGAGAGACATAGTCTGACTTATGTCACTTTCAATACAGAGTAGAGGGCCAGTCAGGGAAAAGAGGTGATTATAGTAGTCAAGGAAAGAGGGGGAAGAAATGGATACATTAGGTTCTGGTCTTAGAAGTAATGTTGACAAACTTGCTGATACACTAGATATGAGCAAGGGTTGAAGAGCCAGGGCAAAAAGAAACATCATGTTCTGGGCATGAGAAACTCAAACCTCAAGGTTGGGAGGGGAATGGGGAAGATGGCAAGATGTCTGGGAAAAACTAGTGGGAGGATTAATGAAACATTTTATTTTGCCCAAGTTAGGTTTAAGAGATCTAACAGACATAGAGATATCTAAGAAGCAGTTTGCATATAGAAGTCATTGAGATTTGACCAGATGTCCTGGATGATGAGTGCAGGCAGAAGAGGTATATTTGAGGAAAGAGAGGTTTGGACTCTCTAGAAAGAGGAGTATATTACTCCAAATCTAGGGAGGGAACATAGCTCTGCAATACTTGCAAATAGTTAAGGATCTGAGCCCCAGACCCACACCTTTGCAGCACATTGGCAGTGTGGGGTAACAGGCACTTTTTGTATCTAGGAAGGCTGAACCTCAGTTTCAAGGGCTCTCCACCCTAAAAAATATCTTCACACTCATTAAGGGGGATGAAACCAGAGAGATTCTAAACCTCAGGCAGTCCTGTGGACCTAGAAAAGGAGCCTCTCAGAGATAATTTATGTAGATCAAAGAAAGAATCAGGGGACATTCTCCAATGTTCTCAGGAGGAAGGAAGAGAAAGAAAGAAGAGAGAAAGAAAGAAAGAAAGAAAGAAAGAAAGAAAGAAAGAAAGAAAGAAATAGAGAGAAAGAAAAAAGAAAAAGAAAGAAAGAAATGAAGAAAGAAAGAAAGAGAAAGAAAGAGAAAAAAAGAAAAAGAAAGAAAGGGAGGAAGGCAGGAAGAAAGGAAGGAAGAAAGAAAGTTTGGACAAAAGGACATTAGCACCTCATAAGCGCCAAATGGGGTCAAAGGCAGCCCTTAAGAGTCAGCAATGCCAGTGAGTTCCAATAAAAACCTACAACCCTTGGCATGTCAGTGATAGCAGAAGTACCAGGCAACAGGGAGGGTCAGGGCACAGCACCTTCATGACCAAAAGCCATCTCCTCCACACGGAGGTCTCATAAGCCACATCCTTATTCTTACCTCGTAAAACAAGCTGCAAAGGATGAAATAATCTAGGTGACTGAGTAGTTGGTTCTTTTTTTTTTCTATTATTCTTAGAATACGTGATACCTTAGAGACTATTAACATGTCTCATACACACCAAATTTTAAAGTAAATATAGCTAAAATATAATTTTCCTCTAACCAGCAGATGGGAGTCTGGAGAACGACAATTTCTCTGCACATCTGAGGTATAGCATGAGTGAATTTTATGATGCTGCAACATGAATAAAGTATATAGAGTGAGAGGAAAACTGTGAACTAAACCGAGAAAGGCATACATTTAAGAAGCAGGTGGAGAAAGAATAAAATAACAAATAGAGAGCTAATAGCACATTTTTTAGTCTTCCAAAAAAATAAAAATTATCTTAAGAAGGAACAAAATTACTATTATGTCCTCCATAACATGGAAGCTGAAGCTTCATTAAGAAAATTTCTGATCATTTCATTAGTGTGATGACCTTAACCAGTGTGTTGTTCTTTCCATGAAAAGTGTAAATTGGTCATTTAAGGAAGAGTTTTCAATTGGGTGGACAGCGGGATGCCTGAGTTCCAGGCTGCACACCGAGCATGGAGCCTTCTTAGGATTCTCTCTCTCTCCATCTGCCCTTCCCCCCCCTCATCCTGCGCTCGCTCTCTCTCTCTCTCTCTCTCTCAAAACAAAAGCAAATACAAATCAATTGAGTGTACAAGCTAAGCCTAAAAGGAAAAAAATAGTGGCCTGAACTAAAAACTACAAGGTCAGAGAGTAATTCCACAATCTGACTCTCCGAAGAGATGGCTGGCATCTCAAAGTAGGCTTTGTAGCCTCCATTTCACCCTGACTCCTACGATCTTTCATTCTCATTGTTGGGCACATTGGCAAAACAAAACAAAACAAAACACCCAGATATTTGTAACCAAATTTGAAAAATCCATCCTTGAAACTTCCTTTACTCATTGAGGTACAGCACACAGAGAAGACACATGATCACAAACAGCAACAATTGAAATTTGGTGAAATATGAATTAGGTCTAGTTTTGTTTTAAAACGGTCCTTAAGAGATGATTTCTCTTTATGAGAATACAAAGTCTTGACAGTTTAAAAGTTTTTTTCTCACAAATCATGTATTTATTTGTATAACTATTAGGTTATTAGTTCTATGGAATATAGACATGATGACACCTCACAGGAAAATAAATTCAACTTCTTTGCCATTATTCTGTCAGGTTCAGACTGTATATGGGGGCATGGAAACAAGAACACCCTATCTAGGGGCACCTGGGTGGCTCAGTCGGTTGGGTGTTCGACTTCGGCTCAAGTCATGATCTTACGGTCTGTGAGTTCGAGCCCCGCATTGGGCTCTGTGCTGTCAGTTCGGAGCCTGGAGCCTGCCTAGGATTCTGTGTCTCCCTCTCTCTCTGCCCCTCTCCCGCTCACACTCTGTCTCTCTCTATCAAAAAATGAATAAACGCTAAAAAAAAAATAATTAAAAACAAAAGAACACCCTATCTAAAATCTCCTTTATTTAAAATTTCCAGTTTGGTTTCTGCTAGTGTATAGATAGGCAGACAAAGTAGGGCTCAAAAAATAACCATGTTCCTCAGATAAAAAATTGACTGTGTATTCTTCCTGGAAGTATTCATTCCAGAGAGGCCATTGACAGGTCCATGTAGCTCTCCAACCAAGAAAGCATTTACTCGGTATCTTCTCTCTCTGCCACCCATGACCTTTAAGGCTCTTAGCAGAAGAAAGCCACTTGTGATCAGATGCCTGCTAGGCCTTTTCTTCCTCTTCTATCCCTCTGTCTTTGCTAGCTTTGTGAATACACACTCGCATTTCCTCTCTCACACTTCCCCCACACTCTTCATGATCAAGTTAACAATCTTTTCTTTAAGGATTTTGGTTAATATTTGAGGAAACCATAAAATAGAAAATGGCTCAGAAAAAAATTATGGACAGACTGGTCACAGAGAAAAAGATGTACATGGCATTTCAACACTTCAAGAGATAGTCATACCCATTCATGTTGAAATAAGCACACAGTGGGAAATATCAAAAAGTTGATTAACACCTTGTGATGAAAAGGATGTAGGGAACAGGTGTTGCTGATAGAAATCTAAATAGGCACAGCCTTAGTTGAAGATAATTTGGCAATTCCTATCAAAATATAAAATGCACCTATCTTTTGGGCATGTGCCCAAAATAACATGTGCAAGGTTGTTCGTAGCGACATGTTTGCAATTGCTAAATACTGGTAAGGACTTGAATCAGGTTGTCACTAAATGACTGATTTTACATGTACCTAATGCAATGCCGTGAAGCTATATTTTAAAATATGATCCATCCCCCTATATATGTTGAGATGAATGTATTTCCCAAATACACTGTTAAGTGAAGGTAACATGTTCTTTAAATCTCATTTTAAATTGATGTTCTATCAATCTCATTTTAAAAGGAAAAAATATAAACATTGAATATTCTGTGAAAGACTCTGGGAACAATAGTTGCCTATGGAGGTGGGGTAAGGATCTGGGGGTTGAGAAATTCGTGGAAAGGATGGTTTGTTTGTGTGTTTTTTTTTTTCAAAGTATTTTCTTTTTGCGCTCCTTTAAGTATTTATTGTGTGCAGGTAATAGCTATTAAAATTAATAATTGATGTAGGAAGATATAAAGAGCACTAAACTATATGCTAAGAAATTTAGTTTTTACCTGAAGGTGGTGGGGGCCTCTTTTTTTTTAATTTTTTTTTAATGTTTATTTATTTTTGAGACAGAGAGAGACAGAGCATGAACGGGGGAGGGTCAGAGAGATAGAGGGAGACACAGAATCTGAAACAGGCTCCAGGCTTTGAGCTGTCAGCACAGAGCCCCACGTGGGGCTCGAACTCAGGGACCGTGAGATCATGACCTGAGCGGAAGTCGGACGCCCAACTGACTGAGCCACCCAGGCACCCCAGTGGGGAACTCTTAAATCGTCCACAGAAAGGGGATAGCATGATGAGGTTTATAGAACCTGACAACATCATGCTGACAACATCATACTTAAATGCATCACTAGCATTCGGGGTACAGGGACCACTTAGAACAGTGATTCCCCACCTTCATTGCACATTAGAATGCCTGAACTGCATCTTCATACATCCTAATGTAATGGTCTGAGGTGTGGTCAGGGCATCAGGGATTTTAAAATCTCCCTAATTGATTACAGTGTATAGCCAAGATTGAGAACTACTGACATAGAAAGTTGTTTAAGTAATTAGGTAGTCCCTAATAAAGAGGACTTTGTTAAATAATGCCACAGGGAATGGAAAAGAAAAGATAAATTCTAGAGCTATGAAGATAATAAATCTTCAGAACTCATCGATCATTTGGATTTAGGGTGCAAAAGAAAGGGAGGCTTCAAAGATGGGGGCAAATAGGCAATGTCAGTTAGATGCTCATGAGATATGCAAGTGGAGTGATACAGGAGAAACTGACTATATGGGTCCAAGGGTTGGAAAATGAGCATATAGGAAATTTGGACATTGTAATTAGCAGCAAAGGCTGTCGTGTGAAACTGTAAGAACGAATATGGTATTTGAAAAGTTCCAAAAATAGAATTATAAACAGATGGAACAGAAAAAAGAAGATAAACATTCAAATAAATAATGAAGTAAAAAAAATGGCCAGAGAGATGGGAGTAAAAAAAAAACAGAAAACAAGTGGTGTTAATAGATCAACAAGAGGGTGGCTTCAAGGAAAGAATTATTAACAGGCTTAATTGCTATCGGAAAACTAAGACTAGGAAAGACTTTTATTGGTTTAGCAACTGGAATCTGACCTTGGTGAGAGCAATGTCCATGGTGTGTAGGCAGAATATTGTGTGGGTTACAGTGGGGTCCTTGGAGTGTTTAGACAGATACCAGGCTACAACAGAAAAGTAGGACTGACAGGAGGTGAGAAGTGTAAAGAGCAGGTATTTCTTTCTAGAAGATGGCATCTTTCTAGAAGATGGCTGCAAAGAATAGGGGATTGATAATAATTTGATTACTTTTCAAGATTGGGCAAACAAGCATATTTCTACCCTAAAAGGAAAGATTCATTATGTAATGAAGCTGATGAGAAACAATGAAGAAATTGATGAGGAAATTTCCCCAAGGAAGCTGAAGAAGATGGGACCCAGATCTTAGGTAGCAGATTTTGCCTTGAGCAGGAAGACTGGCATCTCTTCTTTTGAGGTTGAAGGACAGATGATTTCAAAACAGCAAGGATGGAGAGAAGTTTGTTGGAGTTGGAAAAGGGAAGTTCCCCCCCTCTTTTGTAGCTTCTATTCCTCTATGAAACAGAAGACGTTGGCTGCAGAGAGCAAAGGAAATGTGTTAAAGGAAATGAAAGTTTAAGTTCAAAATTAAGCCGGGGTTGGGAGGAGGATAGGAAGAAAAACCGACCAAGATCATGCAGAGGAACTTTCATAAAGGAGTAAAAACACTACTTCTATGGAAAGCCCGCCAGGAATTTCTGTTAGCTCACCATAGACTGAGTACTCATCTAGAAGTGGATGGCATAAGCAGTAGGAATTGCAGACACAAATCTGAGTCGCGAGAAACTTGAAATGCAGTTAGTAGGACACTCGGACCTGAGGAATCTCCAGGGCCACTAACATAGCAATAGGCGGCTGTAAAGTAAAGTAAACCCCCAAGAAGAGTAACAGTTGTAAGAAGAGCAAGAAATGCATGATCGGGCAAAGGTCAAAGACAGATGGAAGAAAGTGTTATGGAGAACATGATTGACTTGGATAAACTGGCAGCACGGAGGAAAGAAATAAGGAAAGGATCCTAGATTTGGAAAATAATGTTGAAGACTGTGAACTCCGGGAGAAAGTGTTCGCCACGGTGGATCTGGGGTCACAGCAGAACCTCAACAAAGATTTGTTGAATTAACAACAAAACAAAACAAAACAAAACAAAAAAACTGCAAGGCATGTAGAATATGTGAACGAGGGGAGCTCCTGAAAGATTGGCTTCCATTCCATGTAGTGATAATGAGATCAATGGGGAGGTGGCTCTGGGGTTCAAGAAGAGCTATAATTTCTTGGATTGGTAAGAAGAGGCTGTTCTAAGTGAGCTGGAGCTGTGTGTCAATGGTCAATAAACTACTTCCTCTTTTCCTTACAAAGGAATAGGTCTAAAAGAGCAGCTCCTCTTAAATTCTCTCGAGGAATGCAGAAACCTCTGCCTAACCCCCCCCCCCCCCCATCCCCCCCCCCCCCCCCCCCCCCGGCCCCATAGGCAGCGTCTCACTCTTTGCTTGCTTCTGGTACCCAAATGTGAGCTACATTTTGATCAATCTGCCCTGCTGCTCAGGATGAGAGGCAGCCTTGTTAAACCACCAGGGCTCTTCGTCTGCCCACCACCTGGCTCTTTGCCCAGTGGGATCCCCATGGAAGCACTGAGAAGCTGTGCATATTTAGGGAAAAGAAGTTTGTGAAGCTATATATTTTTTTCTCCCTCTGTAATCTATCCTCTCTACCCTAACCCCTCACACATACTTCCTCCTGCTTTTTTGGCGGGGAAGGGGGGTGGATACTCTTTATATGGCTTTTTTTTATTAAAATTGCTATTTTTTAAAAAAAGGGAAGGACATTTGACTTCTTGCCCAACTTCCTGTACTGAATTCTTTAGAAGTGGCTAAAAATAACATTGGGGGGAAATGCTAAAATAAAAACTCTCTCACCTCCCAGCATGAGAGTTGAGGTTTATTTTCTACTTTTAAAGTTATTTCAACTGACATATATTTTGTATGCCTGCAATAAACAACGTTCTACCGGCATAGAATGTACTATACTCAGCATCCTATAATTAAGCATTTCTAAAATTTGCATGAAGATGTCATCTTAAATACCACAAAGAGATGCTGAGTTTCTTGCATAAAATATAAAACAGCTCATTAACATTTGCATGAAGAACAAAATAACACCTCCACGTTTTAAGAGCAAAATATTCTTTTCTTTTAAATCTTCAATTTATATATTGCTTTTCCTCCTAAGTACCTTGATTAATATTTTTCTGGCTTGAAGAAAAGGTGTTAAAATTACCTTCAAGTAATGCAGACATTGCAAGCTGCTCAGTGTGACAGTAACAAATGGAATCTTCCTTCCATGTTGCAAACTGTCCTCAGAATCAACACTATTCAGTACATTTGGTTACTGATGGGAAAAGCATGTAGGCGGTCACTGCAAATCATGTTGCAAAAACAAATTTTCTGCCCTCCACTCCCTTGCTTCCTGTAGCTCTGCTTTCCTGCCCTCAGCATGTTTGCAAATATATGTCAAGACTGTGGCATAATAAACCTGCTTGAAAATAATGTAGAAATGGAGGAATTAAGTATGGATGATAATTAATGAAAATATCCTTGTAGTTGGGCTATGTTTCTATTTTAACACTAGAGTCATTCAATATAAAAAAGTTGTGCTTGAATTTACTTGAAATAAATGGAGTTGAATTTACTTAGCAATTTTAACTTTTCTTTAATTTCATTTATGTAAGTGATTTGTTTTATTCTCTGCTCAGATAAAATTAGTAGATGAGAGGAATTTTTTCTTTCTTCTGTAAACGTTGCTCAGTTTAGTTTGAAACTAAAATATGGACCAATGGCATTAATGCCAATATTTTGTAAGGAATGCTAGGAGCAGCATTTTCCTTTGCTACATTTTGCACTTACACATTGTAGTACAGAGGCAGGAGCTGGCTTCGGAAGGGCAGGGGGTTTCCAAGGATGGACAGAACTCAGATTGGGATTTATTGTGCAACACAAGGAAAATACCAAGGGAGAAGGGATGGTTGAGAAACAGATGTAGGATGATGATGAATATAAGATTTGCCCAAGGAGAATATGTGTAAATAGCAGGGGCATTGCCAAATGTTGAACTGAATAAAAGGCCCAAAATTAAAGATGCAAATTATAATTTTGTAAAAAAAAAAAAAAAAATCAATGTTCGTGCCAACAGGAGGACCTTGGCACTGGTGTACCTTTCCCTCTAATAATTAAAGCCAATCTGCTTATGAAGCTGCTCTTCCCTGGATCTTTCAAGTAGCACATCAAACGAGCTAACTACAGCATACTAATGATGCATTATTACTCAACAGCCGTAATCACTCAGGGACTGAAAAAGGTCTAGAAGCGGATTCAACATAATTAAAGGACTAAAAGGAGCCAGGGCAATGAACAGACTGTTCTGGACTCTATTTTGCCACCAGGTAGAAATGTTGATACAGAATATAGTCTCCCAGCATTATCAATTTCCTTGTTCAAGACAGGAAAATACATCACAGTAATTCACATGCTGAAAAATTACCACAGAGGCATCTATAGAACTTTTAAAATACCCAAGTCCTAACCATACTCTTATACTGTCCACAGACGTAAAGGAGAGGTGACAAAATTTTAACACCTGCAGTTAACAGCGATTCTATTGTAGCAGAATTTACTCATTGGTCACTGTAGCCTTTCTCTAAAAATATGGTATGTACCCAGAATCTTTTTCAAGCAACTCTTCGGGAACCACAACTGATTCACCTGAGTTGGTTCATGACATATACCATGGTTTAGGATAAACCTTATGTGCTAACACAATAATTAGACCAGGTCTTCATGGTCAAAATGAAACAGTGTAGGTCTGCTAAAGCCACAAAGCCCAGTAATCCTGAGTTATTCGTTTATTGGCTTACAGATATTTATTGAACTCTTTCAACATTCCTGTTGCCATTAGATTCTGAATAAAACAGTAAATAAAATTCAATTTCTGCCAACAAGGAACCTAAAGTTTAATGGATTCATTCCCAGATTTCCAAACTAAGAGACAGGTAAGGGAGAATGGTTAGCAATTTTCCAAATAGGAAATTTGTCTTTCACCCTCACAGTGGTCCTGGAACCATACAAACAAAGCATTAGGCTTTTCTACCTAAGCAATTGTCTCCATGATGCAGCATATGCTTTCCCTTGTTCACTAGTTAAGCACTGAAAAGTATAAACATAATTTATACCAATAAATAAAACAAATGTATAGCAACAAAATACTGGGTACATTGCAGTGCAATAGGAAAACCACAGGTTTGGAACCAAAACAACCAGGGTTTGACCCCTGCTTCTCTACCAATTAACTGGATTACCTTTGAACTCCGTTCTTTGAGTTTCGACCACCTCAATTCAAAACTGATCTGTAAATTAATACCTATGTCTACTCCAAGTATTAAATTAAATAACACAAAATAAGCTCCTGACATATAACAAATGCTCATAAAGTTGTGATGTCATGTGGCGTCCAGCACGGATCACATCCGCTACGAATATTGTCGTGGGAGAAGCTAAAATGAAAACGAAGTAGCATTGACCCTCAAGGTATTATTCTCTAAAATATACCAACACACAGTATAAGAGGTATTTAGAGTGACCTAGCCATTTATTTATTAGCAGATGGCCACACTTGGTCACTGGAGTAGCACAAAGGAAATGAGTAATGATTCTTCAGAAATCTTTTACTACAAGAGGCGGGGGGAAAAAAAACCTAACATTGCTTCTCCCAGAGAATCAGCTTCTCCCAGAGAATCAGCTTCTCCAGACTTCCTCATGTGCTACTTGATCTTTAATTTATGGAGTCAACAGAAGCCCTGTCTTCAGCAGCACAGATGCTGGGCAAATAGCTAGGGCATTGATTTTGGTATTTGGCCAAACCGATGGCATCATTATGTTGACTGAAGATCACTGTCTCTAATAAAAATGCTTTATGTGGAAACTCAGGGAAGGAAGAGGACTGGCTTACTGTAGAAAAAGAAAGAAAGAGATGCACTTAAGAAGTGGTATTTTCTCTCGGGCCACTTGCCCTCTGTGTTTAAGCATTGTGTAGTGATTTTTTAGTGTTCATTTTCTGCTGTTTATTTTTTTTTTACGTTAATGCCGTCAAACATTGGGCAAGAGAAGTATAAATATAATTTCGTTTTTCATGTCAGTACATATTTGCAATATAGCAGTTATAATATTTAATTAAAATTGATGTCAAACATGCACACTTTTTAACTGATTCTTTTACTGAAACTAACAATTTTAGCCAAAAAATGATATCTATTCAGAAAAACTTAAAGAGTTAAAAGAAAGTTACTTGTCTTGGTTTCCCCCTAAAAGCTAAATCCAGACATATAACCACAACATGAAAAAATCATTAATAGTTATTTTCAGAGCATTAAAGGTATTAACACAATCAAGTGTACATTAGTGATAGAAAAAAATACAATTGCAAGAAACTCAAATAACTTGCAAATTGCAAATAAACTTTAATTTATGAAAGATTATAGTATGAAAGAATACGTACTTCAACAAGCTTGAGAAGTAGTAACAAATATATAAATTCGCAGTTTGAGATTCTTTGTTATAACAGTTGATCTTCTATCATTATGTATATATATAATATATAAATATATAATAAATACATAATATGTAAACAAGTATATAAAATATATTAAATAATATATAATATAAAATAATAATATATAAATAATAAAAATAACAATAAAAAATAAATATATAATAAATATGATCACACAATTTGATAGAAAAATGATCTATATGCCATAAGTTTATATAGAACATACTGGATTCAATTAATTAGCACAAGGGCCACACTCTCATCACAGAATATGCACATATGGAAGTCATACACATATCTTAACAATACTGTCTTTTTTGCTTTTCTTGACTGATTGCTAAGCCACAGATCAGGTCCACAGTTCAGTGATTTGATCCATTGCTTAAAGACCAAAAGCATAATGACAAAAATACCAGTTCACTAGTCTTACTGCCAAGTATCACCCACCTTTAATTCATCCTGCATATCACCAGCGCATTCGCCTTTTAAAAATACCAGTTTTATCATCTTAAACAACCTATAGCACAATAATTACGACCTAAGGCCTTGTTGTTGAAAGGGCGTATGTTCATATCTCAACGGTGCAATTTTAGCTTTGTGACTTCCAGTTACTTAACCCTTCTGAATCTCAACTTCGGTAGTCTCATCTACAAATCAGAAGATCAAATCATCTTATTGCCATGAGAACTAAACAAGATAATGCATGCAATATACTTAACAACATGACTGAAACATAGCCATTAGTCTTTGATGACATCTTTTTTAAATTTTTTTTAACATTTATTCATTTTTGAGACAGAGAGAGACAGGGCATGAACGGGGGAAGGTCAGAGAGAGAGGGAGACACAGAATCTGAAACAGGCTCCAGGCTCTGAGCTGTCAGCACAGAGCCCCACGCGGGGCTCAAACTCACAGACCGCGAGATCATGACCTGAGCGGAAGTCGGACGCCCGACCGACTGAGCCACCCAGGCGCCCCTGATGGCATCTCTTTTGATAGCACCATGTCTGTGGGACAAAGTTAAGAATTTTCAGCATGATTTTTTTTTCCAGATTCTAAATCCTGTTAGAACCACTTGGGGCGGGGGAGGGGGGGGGGCGGTTAACGAAAATAATGAAGCCTAGGACCCAGCTGAATGAAAGCATCACTATTCTGGTATTGGAGCATCATTATTTGTTATGACACATTATAAGACCCTACCCCAACTGGTCCAACCCACTAATCTTTGTTTCCTTTTCACTGGTACAGGTCTTTTACACGCCTCACTATGTCTGTGGTCCCAGTAATAACAGAAGTTATTGCTTTCCAAATATGCCATTCATTGTCAAAATTTTATTAACTAGATTATAAATTATATTGGAAACATAAAGATAAGTGTAATGAAAGCCTAATTCAAATTCACTTGAGGGGGGGAAAGGGGGAGACAATGTCCTGACTGATACAACTGATTGGATAGATCTGGTAGAACTGGATTCAGGTGCACAATATCATAAAGCCGCATCTCTCTCCTTGCTCAGGTTCTCATGTGGTTAGTAGCTTGTACTAGGTTGAATGTTGTCCACAGATAATTTATATCTACCTGGAACCTCAGAATATGACTTATTTGGGAATACTGTTTTTGCAGATGTAATTAGCTAAGATGGGGTCAAACTGGCTTAGAGCCAACCCTGTATCCAATGAACACTGACTGGTGTTCTTTTAAGAAGAGAGGAAACACACAGCCATCTATAGAAGAAGGCCATATGAAGACAAGAGTAGAGGTTGGGATGATGCTACAGTCCAAAGGTGCCAATGATTTCTGGAAGCCTCCAAAAGCTAGGAAGAAGTAAGGAAGGATTCCTCCCTAGAGCCTTCAGAGGGAGCAAAGACCTGCTGACAAGTTGGTTTTGGACTTGTCGGCATCCAGAACTGTGAGAGAATAAATTTCTGATGTTTTAAGCCATCAAATTTGTGGTAATCTTATACAGCAGGCTCAGGAAATGAATATACACTCAGTAAATTTTTTGGATAGCATTGTAAAAATTGTTCCAGGGTGGCTTCATATTGGCACATTGCAATAGAAACCCATTTTTTAACCAATCACTATGTCCAAGAGCTGGGGTAATTCTGGTCAGGACTGGTTCCCACTCATACTTCTCTAGAGGTCTTTCCTTTCTGCAGCATAGATTATAGTCCACTGCGTAGTTTTTCCCAGTAGTAAAACGGCCCTCTCTTTCTCAGGCTAGTCCGTACCTAGTAATGAGGATTCCCAAGAATGCAATTATCCCTTAAGATTGGCTTAGACCTATCATACCATGAGAAGTCTACATCTGGCACAATTAATACTGAATTTTTCTTCTCAGATTTCACCTTCACGAACTCAACAGTTGGTGGCTCTACCTGGGGAAATCTGTATGGAGGTAGCTGCTTGACAGAAGCTATCACCTTCAGTGGAGGAAAGCACCCACATCCAAATCTTGGTCTATGAGACAGTTAAACAGAAGGAATAAGTAATCCAACCTGTTTTCTCACCCTTTACTCTCTGGCCTGTACTTCCAATGGTCAAATCTGTGTAGAAGTGGGAGAGGACAATGAGGCAGTCCACAGAAGTCAGACTCCTACAAGGTACACAGCAGAGTAGAGAAAGTTGGATTATGGATCTGGAGGGGCACACAGAAGCACAGTGGCCTTATTAGAAATAATGTAAGAAACGGATAATGGATCTGGTATGAGATATAAGTAGGAAAGGTAAATGAAATGTTTTATTCATTAATTGTGTCCATGATTTTAAATAATGAAATAAGATGACAAATTACAGATTCAGACCTTTTAGGCAAGTCAGCCAAAATACACTGAAATCCTCATAGTATTTCAACTGACTAGCCTCAAAAGAAGTCAGATGGTACCGCCCCCCCCCATGCATCCTTCCTCTTCTAACATTCTCACAAATTTGATTTCCGAGTGTTACTTCTACTCTTTGCCCATGGTCTTTCAACAATCTGCCTCTAAGAAGCTCCTAGATTCCATGTAGTCTGAAATTAAACGCAAAGGATGGGTGGGTGGTTCAGAGAACAAAAATGAGCAACCAGCTGGGCTGGCATGATTGATTGGGCTTATGTACACATCAGGAAGATCAATCTAGTCTCCTTGAAAAGAGAATTTTTAAAAAGTTCAAAGGACTTTACTCTAGTCCCTCAGTGAATCCAGCTGAGATGCAGTAGAGTCTAGTCCACCGGCTTTTGTGATGAAAAAGTCACCTTTCATATAGTTGTTGTTAGCCATCAAAGAGACAAGCAGCTAAAGCAAGCAGCTAACATGATCTGTCGAAAGACAGAAAAGAGCAGTCTGACCAGAGCAGAGCAGTCAAGTCAGTAAAGCTTTCCCCCAGGGGGAACACGGCTGCCCTCTGTCTTCTTGGAGGGGTGCTTACTGTTTTTCACAGAGGAACAGGTTTGGCTTTGTGTTAACAGCATAACATCCATGATCTTCGTTAACTCAAGAGCAGAAGGAAAATTAGTTAACTTAGCCTTGTTTAACCACAGTAATTGCACCTAAAGACATGGAAGATGCCTTCAAGATTGAAAGTTTCTTTTTTAAAAAAATGTTTATTTATTTTGAGAGAGGCAGTGTGAGTGAGGGAGGGGCAGAGAGAGAGAATTCCAAGCAGGAATGATGCTGAGCACAGAGCCCCACCCAGGGCTCCATCCCAGGTCTGATCATGACCTGAGTTGAAATCAAGATGCTTAACCAACTGAGCTACCCGGTGTCCCAAGATTGAAAGTTTCAAATCAGACTCTCAATTTCTTCGTTTACTGAGTAGACATGTATTGAAAAAATATTTTACCTGCCATATATAAAATAGCATTATTTCACCTGAAGTTACCTGAGTAAGTAACAAAGTACTTGAAATTTCAGCAAAGAGATATTTTTAAAAATTAAACTATTCCTACAAAATTGCTTCGAGTTTCCTATAGCCCTAAGTATCTGAATAATTGCCTCAATTTTTTATGCCTTTTTAAGTTCAGAGATATTCTCATTGGTACTTTGGATTCATGACTTATTGAGCATAGAATATATTTATTAAAGTAGAAACTTGGATTACATGAAGAATGACGGTCAATTATACTCTAAACTGAAAAAAAAAGTTGTTTATTTTACTTTTCAAAGGCAAGTTATTCAAATGTCACCCAAGTTATGAAATCACACCTATTCTTATACATAGAACATACTTCTTCAAAAAATGTTTAGTTTTACTGCATAAATTTCCTTATCTCATAAATATGTCCCCACAGCTACATCTACAGATGTATTTAGGTATTTAAAACTTTTAAGAGCCAGAAGCTAGATTACTTGTCAATTGTGTTCAATATAAATTTGCCTAACATTATTTTAAGCCCATTTCTATAAAATGGTTATTATGCATTTGAATGAATTTAAATTCCAGTTTGAGAAACAGTTCGACAGTAAAATCATTTAGGTTTAGCAAAATATTTTGATATTTCTGTTCTGTCATGCATTAAGTTATGTATTCAGCAAACATTTATGGAGGAATAGAGTAGGTATTGAGACAGATATGATGCCTACTTTCAGAAAATACAGTCTAGCTTAGTATTCCGACAAATGAAGAGACCACTTATGTTAAAATAGTACCCAAGGAAGGAGTTTATGCCATCTTTAAGGGTGGCTGGAAATAAGAAATGTAAATGTGCAGAATCTTGACTGAAAAGGTCCAAAGACTTGGTCTAAAAACTCTAACAGTGCAGCCCAGAGACCATGAAGATAAGGCTTTCTCCACTAGCAATATAAAAAGGAAATTGGGTTTTTGCTCCTCTGCTCTGGAAGTCATATGGCTTTAAACCCTCTCAGCACTTCATTACTTCAGTAGCAGATCAGATCCAGTCTACTTCTCTTACAGCCTTACAGAGGCAGTGTGGGCAGATCTGGGTTTGTCTTCCAGAATCACCATTTTCCTTGAGCAAGTTTCTTCATCACCCTGCACCTCAGCACCTCAGACTCCTCCTCAGTAAACAGAAATAATCTTGCCTATCTCATGGGGTTGACATGGAGGTTGAAAGTAATGCACATAGAGCCCCTCAGAAAAATCTCTCTGGTCACCAAAAGAAATGGGGGATGCATGGCATTAGTAGTAATAGTAAAAGTAGTAGTTAGTATACAATAGTGATACATCTGTGATAGTTCTATACCAATAATAGTAACAGTTGTGGCTCTGAACTTGTAGCAGAAGCAGCTTCAGAAGTACAAAAAAGGAGGGAAAAAATGGGTGCCTGGGTAGCTCAGCTGATTGAGCATCAGACTTGATTTCCGCTCAAGTCCCCAAGGGCACGGGATCGAGCCCCACATTGGGCTCCAAGGCTGAGTGTGGAGTTTGCTTGAGATTCTCTCTCCTTCTCCCTCTACCCCTCCCCCCTGCACTCTCTCTGTCTCAGAAAGAAAAAGAAAGAAAGAAAGAAAGAAAGAAAGAAAGAAAGAAAGAAAGAAAGAAAGAACAGACTGGATGTCTTGCCTAGGGTTGAATAGTGCAGAGTTAGCCTGAACCTGATGCTCTTGAGTCTGACTCCAGTCCTCTTCTCACAATATTATGCTACCCTCCTTCTCGAAAGAGATTGTGTTTCCATGAAACATTGTTTAAGTGTTATTATCAAGACAAACAAAAAAACATTCAAGGGTGTTGACTCTCTCAATAAACAATGTAAATAGGCACATGTCTGAAATCTGAAGTCATCGAGCAGTCATTGGACAGGAAAACAGATCTAGCAGGATATCAACTGCAAACAATTGATCTATTATTTATATATAAACACCACTATGGAAAAAAAAAAAAAGTCTATCACAAAAAGCTTTGAAATGCTAAAAAACAAAACAAAACAAAAAAACCTTCAGCAGGTCATTCTAAACTATTGGAATTATAACTCTATATTGGCTTATTTTGTATAATGAGACTGCAGCATTATTAAAGGAAAAACAGTTTTATTTTAGCAGTGTCATTATAGTGCACTTACTAGTTTTAACAGCACTCAGAGAGAAAATGGCTGGTAATATCCATGCTAAGCATCCCCCAAATGTATTTAATTTGCATTAAGCAAAGAACACTATAGCAAATGCTTAGAAACTCTCTCTCCAACATCTTTTCCTTTCCCTTCCCACAATCATCACCCAGGTTCCAGCCCTCATTATCTTGCATTTCACTATTAAAATAACCCGCTACCTTATCTCTTCCCCCTCACTATTTTCCCTTCCCAGTTCACTCCTACACTCTCCTTACAGGAGAATTTTCCTTAAGCACTGCTCTGATTATGTCTCTGCTATGCACAGACCTGAAGTGCCTCCCCAAACTCTAAACACCTGACCTTCACCTTTACAGCTGTCACGGATCTACACAAACCCCATTGCGATAATTCCTCAAACAGCTTACATACACCTAATTGCTGCCTATACATATCTATTAATTGTTTCTTAAATATTCACTGGACATTCTCATTTCCACGACTTTCTTTATGTAGTTACCTTAACTGTTCCTATACCCAGACCCACTTCTAAAATCTGAAAATCTACACAACACAGTGGTATGTATATCTGGGATCTTAAATTGTTAATAGAGATAATTATATAAACCATGGGACAGGAATATGATAAAATAGTGTTCATTTTTTAAACAATATATTCTGGAGATATTTAAGTTAACCCTTGAACAACATTTGTTTGAACTGCATGGATCCACCTATCCACAGATTTTCTTTTATAAATATAATACAGAATGATACATGTATTTTATCTCACTTAGGATTTTCTTAATAACATTTTCTATTCTCTAGCTTACTTATTTAAAAACTACAGCATAGGGGCACCTAGGTGCTCAGTCAATTAAGCGTCCGACTTCGGTTCAGGTCTGATCATAGCATTCGTGAGTTCAAGCCCCGGGTAGGGCTCTGTGCTGACAGCTCAGAACCTGAAGCCTGCTTCAGATTCTGTGTCTCCCTCTCTCTCTGCCCCTTCCCTGCTTGTACATGCATGCTTTCTCTCTCATAAATAAATAAATAAATAAATAAATAAATAAATAAATAAATAATGGGGTGCCTGGGTGGCTAAGTTGGTTAAGCATCTGACTTCAACTCAGGTCATGATTTCACGGTTCATAGGTTCGAGCCCCGTGTTAGGCTCTCTGTTGTCTGTGGAACCGACTTCAGCTCATTTGTCCCTCTCTCTGCCACGTCACAGCTTAGGCTCTCTCTCTCTCTCTCTTTCTCTCTCTCTCTCTCTCTCAGAAATAAATAAATATTTAAAAATAAAATAAAATAAATACGGCATGTAATACATATAACATACAAAACGTGTTAATCAATCAGTTATGTTAGTAAGGCTTCCATCAATGGTAGACTATTAGTAGCTAAGTTTGAGGGAGTAAAAAGTTGTAAGTGGATTTTCTGAGTGTGCAGCATGGGGGCAAGGGAGTGGGAGGGATGTTTGGTGCCCCCAGCTCCCATATTGTTCAAGGGTTAACTGTACGTTATTTTAAGACAATGTATAAAGTTATACATATAATATGAATTATCATTACATAAAAATATTTTTAATGTACATATAAGAGAAATAAAAGTTTATCTGAGATAAATCTTAGTTTAAATCTTAGTAGTGAGTTTTCCTGGGTGATACAGATGAATTTTTATTCTGTCCAGCAGATAGATGTTTTTTAATTCCTTACACCAACCACATAGCATTTAGCATTTTTATGATTAAAAAAATATTTTTATAAGTTGGCTCACCTATTAATTTCAGTCAAAATATTTCTTTCTTCATGAAATCTTGGTCTATGGCTCAACTGGATTACTCATTTCCTTCCTTTAAGGCACGGACATGTTGAAAACCTCTCTGACCACATTCCCTTGCGTATTTTGGACACAACATTGGAAGACTATCTGATATTGGGGCTACAAGCCCCAATTCTTTCTTAAGTACCTAGTACCCAAGGCTCCTAACCACCAACCCCCACACCAGTTTTACTTTTAGAAGTAAAAATTTAATCCTAATCCCTTTAGAGGACATTTTGTTTTAAATAAGAATGGATCACTTTTTTTGTCCCCACTAAATCAGGTGTAACTTAGAAAGTACTCTTAAACCACAGAGCTGTGAAAATAACTACATTAATAAAAATGTTAAAGTTTAAAAATGAAATCTTATTATGTAGCTTGAGTGAAAGCCATTAAAAAAATAACAGTTCTCAGGCGCCTGTTATGTATTATGCCATTCATCTCTCACCTAGTTATCCTCTTTGATACTTATTACCGTCAGTAAATTGTGATCTAGTATTAGATAATAATAATGTTTTTAGTTTAGAGTCATGGAATAGACCTTGAAAAAAGGACCCAGTGAAATATATGTTTATTCACTCATAATTCTAGCATCTTTTTTCCTGAGCACAGTAACTTATTTCGTGACTGCAAATTAATCTATTTTTTAATTTATTATTTTCTCAGTCTAGGCAATCAGCAGACTAAAGTCGTTTCTTTAGGGCTTTAAGTCACCATAGTAAGAGGGAGGAAACTACAAAGATTTGATTCGAAATAATGTTTCCAATATATACTGCTGAACAAGTCCATGCCAGTACCTTTTCTTCTAAACCTGAGTATTTCAAGAAGCACTAGTTTCGTATCGGAATAAAATTGCAGAATATCTGAGATTATGCTCAAATTTCATATACCTTTATACAATGTGACAAAGAAGGGGGAATATGGCAACCAGGAGGGCACTGATATTAAACTTTTAGCACATACTGAGTATGTCATCTAACTGAATTCAACTGTCAGTGAATCCTCATAAGCAATCCTATACCTAATGCATTATTATTCCCATTTTACATCTAAAGAAACTCAGACTGAGAGATTAACTGAAATGTACTAGATCACACAGCCAGAGAATACCATATTTTGGATTTAATCTAAAAATCTAATGCTCATGACGTTTTGATTTGTCAAGGAACGATAGAGACAGAGAGAGAAAAAGGATATCTGACATCAATCATTTCTTGAACGTTTGCTGGGCACCTCATATTAGCATATCTGAAACGGAGCTCGTAGTGCCATTTTTTTTTCACCCAACTAAAAACCTTTTCCAAACTCCACCTTCACCACCTGTGCTAACATGAGTACCCACCACACAATTGGTCAAGCCAATAACCTAGGGAATGACATGGATTCTTTTGCTTTTTTTTCTCACACACTTCCCATTGAATATATCAACAAATCTTGTCAACTCCACCTCCAGATGGTCCTAATATCTTTGGAAAGTTCTTAAATTTTATTATTTTTAAAGATGCTAATATTTGATAAGGACATCAGCAATACTCAATAGGGAAAAGATAGCCTTTTCAATAAATGGAGTTGAAAAACTGGATAACTGTTTGCAGAAAAATTGAATTGGGCCTCTATTTTACACAACTCACAAATATAACTCTAAATGGATTACAGACTTAAATGTATGGCGTGAAACCATAAAAGGCATAGAAGAAAACATGGGACAAATCTCCTCTCCTTGGTATTGGTCTTGGCAATGACTTTTTGGATCTGACTCTAAAAGCACAAGCAAAAACCAAAAATGACCAAGTGAGACTACATCAAACTGAAACACCCTAAGCAGCAAAAGAAACAATGAGCAAAATGAAATGGCAGCCTATGGCATGGGAGAAAATATTGGTACTATATGTCTTTCAAAGGGTTAATATCCCTTTGAATTCATACAACTGAATGACAAAAAAAAAAAAAAAAAAAACAAAACAAAAAAAAAAAAAAAAACCAAGTATACAAAATGATTAAAAAATGGGCAGAGGAACGAAACAGACATTTTTCCAAAGACGACATGCAAATGGCCAACAGGCACATGAAAAGATGTTCAGTATTACTAATCACCGCAGAAATGCAAATCAAAACCACACTGAGATATCACCTCATACTTGCTAGAATGACTATCATCAAGAAAACAAGAGATAATAAGTGTTGGGACTATGAGAAGAAAAGGGAACCCTTGTACATTTTGGTGGGAGTGTAAATTGGTACAGTTTAAACTGTGTTAAAAACTAGTATGGAGGTGCCTTTAAAAATTAAAAATAGAACTACCATATGATCCTGCAATTCTACTTCTGGGTATGTACCTAAAAGAAATGAAGACAGAATATCTAAAAATATCTACACCCCCATGTTTATTGCAGCGTTATTCGTAATTACCAAGGTATGGAAACAACAAAAGTGTCCGTATACAGAGGAGTGGAAAAAGAAGATATGGTATATGGTATTTATATACATCACACACACACACACACACACACACAATATTATTTGGCCATAAGAAAAAAGGAAATCTTGCCATTTGACACAACACTAATGGACCTTGAAGACATTATACTGAGTGAGATAAGTCAGACAGAAAGAGACAGATACTGTATGCTATCACTGATATGTGGAATCTGAACTCATAGAAACTGAATAGAATGGTAGTTACCAGGGGCTGGGGCTGGGGTGTGAATTGGGAGGTGTTGGTCAATAAATTCTGGAGATAGAATTCACAGCATTGTGACTATAGTCAACAATACTGTATTATATACTTGAAAGTTGCTGAGAGACTGTATCTTAAATGTTCTCACCACAAAATTAAATGATTATTATGTGACCTGATGGAGGTGTTAGCTGACACTACAGAGGTAACCATAGTGCAATATACAAGTGTATCAAAACAACGTATTATATACTTAAACTGCCGCAATGATATATGTAAACTATATCTCGATAAACATGCTAATGCCATTTAAAGGCAAACCGATGGGGCGCCTGGGTGGCTCAGTCGGTTGAGCGTCCGACTTCAGCTCAGGTCATGATCTCACAGTCTGTGAGTTCAAGCCCCATGTCGGGCTCTGTGCTGACAGCTCAGAGCCTGGACCCTGCTTCGGACTCTGTGTCTCCCTCTCTCTCTGCCCCTCCCCTGCTCATGCTCTGTCTCTCTCTGTCTCAAAAATCAATAAAAATATTTTGAAAAAAATAAAATAAATAAAGGCAAACCGATTTTTCAACTAGGAGCTTAATGCCACAAAATTTGAGACATCTGTGTATATGTGTGCAACCTATTACTCCAGGATCTATGAACTAAGCCTGAGATGAAGATCAGAGACAGCTTAGGGTACCAACAGAGCCTCAGCAGACTGGAGGGTTTAAGCACCCTTTGCATCTTGAAAAAAGTACAAAAGTAGAAGCCTTTGTTTCTACTCCCTGCATAAGGATGAGAAGCTGCTTCGTGAGAAGACCTAAGAAGGTTGCTCAAACAAAACGCTGGAGGGAAGCACAGAGAGGATCCTAAAAAGGCAACCAAGGGACAAAGACCAGAGGATGAAGGTTCAGGACATACCCATGTGCCAAGACGGAAGCTACAAGCAGCGGTTTTGTTCAGTGTGTCTGTATAAATGTAATGTTACAAATACAGGAGGCGGGGCGGGGGGGGGGGGGCGGCTTTCATGAGGAATAAGTGATGACTGAAAACGCATGTAAGTTTTAGATGGAGAGTAATGCTGTGGACAGTATAATGTCATTTATCCTCCATAGATCCTGAAATAAACGTGTGTAAGTCCTGATATACTAATATACCAAGAGAAAAAAAATCACTCAACTATGACGGGTGTGTGTGTGTGTGTGTGTGTGTGCGCGCGCATACGCGTGCGTGTGTGTATAGCGGAAACGTACCTCTTTGAATATGTATTTGTGTGTATTAAAAATGCATTTATTTACAAATATGCAACATTTGGTATGTGTCATTACAGATCATGGGAGTAAGTCGTTCTTTTCTCTTTCGTCTTTTAAAGACCAGTTCAAATCTTAACTGGAAAGGTAATCTCTGCCCTCTCTGGGTTTGTGCAGCAATTGTTCATGCCTCTTTTGTAATTATTATCACGCTGTATTATAATTCTTTGTTACGGCTCTTGTTTTCTCGCTGAAGTGTCTGTGTTTAAGAGGAGGAATTTGGTCTCCAGGGCCTAGCAACGTGCCAGCCTCAGTGTACCAGAAAGAAAGAGAAAGAAAGAAAGAAAGAAAGAAAGAAAGAAAGAAAGAAAGAAAGAAAGGAAGGAAGGAAGGAAGGAAGGAAGGAAGGAAGGAAGGAAGGAAGAAAGAGAAAGAAAGAAAACGTTTTGTTTTCAGACACATAGAAATTATATAGATGTTTTGTTTGAAAAGCATGCCATGCATAGGAAAAACTGTATCCACTAAAACAAAGTTTGATGAATTGTCAAGAGCATAGCCTTAGAATTTGTGGAGGAGTAGGTTCCACACAAACCATCTCTGAGAAGCGGCAGGTGATTTAAATCCAACATTAATGAAATGTGCAGATAATTCTAAACAAGAAAAAAAAGTAAACAGGTGAGATGATTGAATTGCTGAATGGTAAGCTTGGGGAGATTGGCAGATATAATGAAATGAGATTAACATGAATACTGTAGGATAATTTACCTAGGGAGAAATCATCAGCAGCTGAGATATAAAACGGAAACCCATTCCCCCTTTGGAAATAAATAATGTTTAAAAAGGCTACGGTTATAGTGGATAATAACTTGTATATGAGCTCACTTTGTAATGCTGTTGCTAAACAGCCAATTGCCTTCCCAGGAGGCTGAACATAACGGATCATTTCAACCAGACACACACACACACAAAGGAGAGAAAGTACCTTCAGAAGCTTTCAGAATCACCTTGATTCTACTGTCTGTAATTGGAACACTTTCAATAGAGAAAGGACACCTTAAAGTTTAAGGAAAAACCAATAAACATCGTGAAATGAATCAGAGCCCATTTAATTTGGAAAATCTTGAAAGGGCTCCGAAATAAGGTCATTCTGCCTAGTCCAATGCAATCAGCCTTGAGCTGCCAGGCGACAAGAAGAATTACTACAGTTAGTGTGTATTGAGTGCTTACGCTGGGCCGGGCCCTGCCAACTGTGTAAAACCATCATCACACTTAACTCTCACAACAGATCCATGCCGTCGCTACTTGACATTGTACCCATTTTACGGATAAGGAAACCGAGGCTCGCAGACATTAGGGAAGCTGAAGATGGTCTCACAGAAGTGAGGTGCCGGCACCTTCACTGTAGTCCGCTGGCTGCTCAGGATCCAAGACTGTGCTCTCTTCCACACTGTTGCATTTTCAGGACGCCGATCTGCTGTTTCAAAACCGTAAGGCAGTATGCTCCTCTGCCTGGTTGCCATGGTCCCCCATCAACCGAGGAGGGCGTCCTTTCTCTTTACCCTAATCTCTGTCTGCCCCTCCACTGTTACTTTCCTTTACATTCGGAACTTCCTGACACACTATGGCAAATCTTATCTGTACATCTTCTCTCCAATGTACCCAGTCTGGAAAATCTCTCTCTACCAAACCAACCCTTCCAGTCAGGACCCAGCCCTCTCAGAAAGCAGTAAATCTATCGCACTCTGTTTCTGAAACGATCTTCAGTTGTTCTGCACATGTTTACATTCCCTTCGCCGTCAGCAACACTAGCCACGGTCTTCATCTGCTTCATAGTCCGGCACATCTCCAGGCAAAGAGGTGGCATTCATCAGTTCTGTTGGGTTGTTCAAAGAAAGACAGAATTAGGGAGATAGGGAAGATTTATAAATACCTCCAAATGTTTGGGATTCAAAAGGAATGGTACTATTCACAAGGAAGAAACTGAAGTTTACCTTTGCTCTTCAAACTGACTAGAAAGAAAACCAGAAAACAAACTTCCCATGTAAAGAGAAGTATGAGATCTATTAAGCCCGGCTTTGAGAAAATGTATTGACATTTGATGCTCAGCAATTATCCATTTAAACTGTCAGCAAGAGCAGTGAGAGGGCACTGTTCCGCCAGACAAGAATCCTGGGTTATCAAAGTTGTCCATCTGTTTCTGGCTCTGCGTGTTATGCGGAGAAATGTATTCTGACTTCCACTTCTGGGACGCCAGATATCAGATTTCAAAAAGGGCATGAGCATGGAGTAAATCAAATTGTAATGACCCCCAGCTCTGAAGCTGTCTCTACCTGGAGGACAGCCTGTTTCTGGGAGTAATCCAAGAACCGAAAATCAGCTGAATGTCAGTGCAGTTTCCCATTGTAACCCCATGGAAAGAAAAATGACGATGAAGCCGTCAGCTATCCTATACCACACACGTTCCGTTGCCACTGAAAAATGTCCCACATCTGTGTCTTAATGCTGGCATCTGCTTCAAATTACCCTCAGATGAGCTCTCCAGCTCTTGCCTAATTGGACACTATCAAAATGATATGGCTGTTATTGCTTACTTCTGGTTGCCCTTTATGCAGCAGTCTGGGCTACTAATGAATCCCCATCTTCATATGCAAGAGCCTTGCTTTGACCAGAAATTCTAAAAGTAGTGTATCAGTAACTTGTTCAAAATATCTGGGTATCAGACTACTAGTTTTTACCTATATTTCTTATGGTCTTCTAACTACGAAGTTTTAAAACCTATTGTCTAGAAGCAGTTCAAATAAAACTAATAGGAATTAAATCCAGCCACACGTTTGGAGAATCAGAGTTTTAGAGACAATAGAGACTTTTTTTTTAATACATGATGAGATTGAGGATCAAGAGGGTATCATGGCTTCCTCAAGGTCAAATGGCAGAATCAAGTGGCAGAATCAAGACTAGGACCCAGGTTTTCTTTCAGTGTAGGAAACAGTCTAATCTCTACAATTGCCATTCAAGCAGTCATTACTATCAGTTAAGACTCATCTTATAGGGGCGCCCGGGTGACTTAGTCAGTTAAATGTCTGACTATGGCTCCGGTCATGATCTCCTGGTTCCTGAGTTCGAGCCCCACATCAGGCTCCGGGCGTGGAGCCTGCTTCGGATCCTGTGTCTCCCTTTCTGTCTCTCTCTGTGCCCCTCCCCTGCTCTGTCTCTCTCTCTCTCTCTCTCTCTCTCTCTCTCTCTCTCTCTCTCTCAGAAAATGAATAAAACATTAAAAATTAAAAAAAAAAACCCTCATAGAGTCAGCAGAGCAGCATCCAAGGGAAGTTGAGTCTCCACACCATCTTTCCTTTCTTCTTGAAAAAGTTGAAACAATACCGAGAAAGATAATGTCAGTGTATTGTGTTATCAGAGAACACAAGAGTCAAGTCAGGTACAAAAGTGATGGAGGTGAAAGCATGAACACTAAAGCAACATGTGACTTAAATGTCATATATGGCATGTTCAATGGGGAGCTGGGACACTGCAGTGTTTTTATAAGATGGGCCTCGCCAATAAGATGACGGCAGAAAATGAACCGTTAAGACCGCGTTTTAGTATTAATAATGCCTCATCTTGAAAGTCAAGAAGATACTACCCAGGTATAATCTATTCAAATTGCCTTGTACTATGAAAAATATGGAAGACTATAGTAAATCCATGTCAGTGGTGTTCTTACATTTCGGAGCACACACAAACAATGAAATTTTATATCTCGTGGGTTATCTCTCTGAATATTTTTTTAAATATATAATGTAGAGGTTATGAATAATATAAATGTAAAAGATGTAAAAGATAAAATGTAAAAGATAAAACTGTTTACGTCAGTATATTAAATACAGTGCTAAATTTCATATCTTGGTGAATCACAGGACTATCAACTCAAATTCCCAAGTGAGAATCTTAAATCATCAGCACCTTCTCCCAATGCCCTCCATCCCTCAGCCTCCATTCAAATCTTCTTAATTCTGCCTGTAATATACTCTTGCCCCACCATCGTGTGCCCACTGCCTCTGCTTTAATTCAATCTCATTTTACTAAAAGATCGAACAATTAACCAAAACAGCGGCCTAATCAATCTCACTGCCTCCACCCTATTTCCCTAAGTCCTCATTTATTCTGCTCTTGGCATCAGTAATAGATTTCCAAATACAAAGATACTCATCTAATGCCCTCTGCTTCAGAACTTCCAATACCTTGCTTCTACTCACAGACTAAAACCCAAAATCTTTTGCATGGCCTATATGACCATCAAAATGTGGCCACAACTGAGACTCCTACCCTGATAACCATACTCTTTCCTTAACATGTCCTATCCTTTCCACTACACAAACTCCCTGCAGCACTGACACCCCCATATCTTTGCCAATCATTTTCCTACTAATTGAATTTACTAGCTTCTCTCATCCGCTTTTATGCATTCTTAATAAATTGACTTAACTATCAACTCTTCTGTGAAGTCTTCCTTGAATCTCCAAGGCATAAAAAAATCTTTCTTTGAATGTCTCTACTATTCTACATATATACTTACTCTCATCACTTTTGTCACATCATATTGTTTCCATTTATTTATTTTTTCTCACTTGTTTTTCAGAATTTCTGGCCGGCAGGGACGAGATTTACTTTTATCCCTAGTATCTGGCACAATATAGGGGCTTACATTTGCTTTTATAAGTTTGTTTGTTTGTTTGTTTGTTTGTTTGTTTGTTTGTTTAGAGAAACAGTGCCAGCTGTGGAGGGGCAGAAAGAGAGAAAGAGAGGGAGAGAAACCCAATCAGGCTCCATGCTGTCAGGGCAGAGCCTGACACAGAGCTCAAGCTCACATTCTGTGAGATCACTACCTGAGCCGAGATCAAGAGTCAGAAGCTTAACCAACTGAGCCACCCAGGTGCCCCCCACCGGGGCTTACATTTTCAAGTAAAGAATGAATTTTTTTGCTTAACATCTTGTCATTTTCAGTGGTCATAGTGACTGGTTACGATCTTTCCTTCATAAGATGTCAGTTATTCATAATATCAATTCCGTGATGAATTTTTCATAGCCATATCACATACAGTAGAAATTTCCGGGAGAATACGAAATGTCATTGGATTTGGCAACCACAGTGGTCACTGAAAACATCTGAGAGAATAATTCCAGTGGGATGAGGAGAAACCTTAGAGGTCTGAGTAATAATAATGAATAAAGCAACAACTAACAACTAATCTTATTTTATAAGATCCTTCTCAGTGCTTTACATGCATTATTACATAAATCTGTAAGGAGGAGAGCCCCTGTCAGTGATGATGGTTTTAGGTATGTATCTATATGTGAGAGAGATGATCAAACCCTACTGTTAAATAGGTGGTTAATTACAGGTCTCAATAAGGCTGCTAAAAACAGTCTCTGAGGTACCTGCCAGTATAGTTTCCATTTGGCCGATAAGAGAATTGAGGAACAGAGAGATTAAGGAAGGTACCCAAGTTCGCATGGTCCATCAGTTGCAACTGAGTATTGAACCCAATTGCTCCGACTTGAGAACCTGTGCAGGACTGCTCTCTACTTTGCCATAACAGGAAAACCCGTACTTACTCTACAAGTGGTGAAACTCAACAGGCTCAAGCAAACTTAGTTTTTTCTTTCAAGTAAGGTTCATACCTACTTGAGGCCAGAGGTAAGGAGGGAATTCCTGGAATAAAATTGACAGAACAAAGCTTCGCACTTAAGTGTTTTATTTTACATTATTTTCATATCTAATTGCCCCGTTACAACCTACAATATTATCAATCCTAAGCAATAAAGACTCTAATACCATTTGTGCCTCGAGCAATTTGTCACTTGCGTCAAGAGCACAAAAACATAAGTAGAAGCTCCAGCACAGGGGCGCCTGGGTGGCGCAGTCGGTTAAGCGTCCGACTTCAGCCAGGTCACGATCTCGCGCTCCGTGAGTTCGAGCCCCGCGTCGGGCTCTGGGCTGATGGCTCAGAGCCTGGAGCCTGTTTCCGATTCTGTGTTTCCCTCTCTCTCTGCCCCTCCCCCGTTCATGCTCTGTCTCTCTCTGTCCCAAAAAAAATAAATAAAAAACGTTGAAAAAAAAAATTTAAAAAAAAAGAAGCTCCAGCACAAGAAAAGGCAGGGTGATTAAATGAGGTGTGTCCATCTCACTTCCTACTATCAGGAGCTGACAAAGCACGTGCTTCTTCAGAGAGTGGAATCTGCCTTCCAGGTATAGAGACACATTTGAGAATGAACCGTGAGAAATTCTTCTTCAAATTGATCCCACAAGATTAATAGTGTGGGGGAAGATGGACTGGTTTGGGTCTTCATTTTCCAAGAAAAACAGTGATCAAATTGTCTTTATGAAGTATGATGGAATCCATCACACATGAAAGCTGGGGTCTAAACGCAGCATACAAGGTAAGTCTACCCTTAAAAAATCACTTAAAGGGGGGCCTGAGTGGCTCAGTCAGTTGTGTCCGACTCTTGATTTCAGCTCAGGTCATGATCTCAAGGTTTATGGGATCCAGCCCTGCATTGGGCTCCATGCTGACAGTGTGGAGCCTCCTTAGGATTCTTTCTCTCTCACTCCCTCTCTCTTTTCTCTTTCCCCATGCTTTTTCTCTCTTTCGGAATAAGTAAATAAATTTTGATATAAATCACCTAGATTGTGCACAGATACAATACAGGTGATTTTACTAATCCAATTTTGCAAGCAATCATTTTATGAATATACCCTTGAGAGCCAAATGTTCAAGCAATTAAAGGAAAATCCAGTTGCACAATCCTAGGCATTTAAACTCTTCTGCCTTTCAGGTAACTACCCAAGGCCTAGCACTGAATAAGGAATAGATGAAAAATTCAACACACTTCTGCTTGCCCGAAGGGTACACTCTTCACTTTCCATTTTAAGTTTCTATGGCCGTAATGCCTACAGTTTTGTGAGTTAAATAAGATGGAAGTCATTCCAACTTCTAGTAAGAATCTACTGTGTCATGTTTAGTGTATAGAGTATGGAAAGGGTGAAGTCTATAAAGTAAATATTTTGAGAGCAATATAGACTGTAGAAAGAATGCAATCGTGTAACCACTTCAAATATCTAACCAGACGACTGAAATTATATATCACAGGATACATGAAATAGTGAATATCTTTCTTGTTCATAAAGCTTCAGGATATCACCTCAATATTCATGAGCTCAACAACAGTGCTTATTGCAATGTGCCACTCTCTCCCCTGCAGAGTAATTGCTGGCATAAATCATTATTACAAAATTGATGTAGTTATATTTTCATGTTTCTACATTACATATATGTATATATTTTAAAAATATAATTACATACCCACTATATATTCCATTTCAGAAACAGTGGAAAATTTGCTTCTTGCGAAATAATAGAAAAGCAGAATAAAATATAGCCAAGGTTATTAATAGAAACCCACATTCTGCTATTTGTGTGTATCTAAGTATTATTAAGTTTCATAAGGTTGCTGAATGATTTAATGAGGAAACGAATTTTGATATTTTCTTCTTCACATTTGTTACCACGTATAAACTATAGTTTCTGTATTAATAGCTATATTTGAATAAGGATATTATTAAGTATCTTCAGTATGCACGCTATTAAGTACAATTATTTTCTCTGAGTGTAATTCTATGTGCCCTCATATTACTACAGTCCACACTATTACTCAAAATGGGTACTGGTTAAGTTAACCACAGCGATTTTCAACATTGGGATTTTGAGAACATTTAGGCTGAGAAACAGTGAATGTAGTTGGTATTTCCTATAAAATACATTTCAAAGGGGGTGCCTAACAGAATTCTGAACTGACATTTTACATACTCCTCCATGTTTAACGTCCATTAAAGAAACTGCATTTTCATATGATTCCTACACTTCAACATTCTATTACAAATCCTAAGTCTCACTTTGCTTCTTACTCTGACTCTCTTCAATTGGGAAAGAAAAGCCAGAGAGCACAATACGTCTTTTTGGTGCATCATCTCCTGATCTCTTGCGCAGGCCTTTCAATGTTCTGTTGGCGGTAACAGCTCCTTCATCAGAACCACCTGTGCCCTCTCCGTCTCATGCCACCATTCATTCCTACCCCTCATATGTGCCATCACCAATCACAGCCACACAACAGCAGGCCCTTCATCCTGTTCCTTCTGCCACTTCTGTCTGTTCTGGACTCTGTCCCTCGTGCAGCACTCTTCGTATGTGGCTTTCTGCTGGTCTTTCTCACATTCCAGCTTAAACCGCTGTCCAGTCAATCTGAACAAAGCACAGTTCCCACCACCCAAAAAGCGTTGGTTACTCCCCCGTCATTGTTTTCACACTTCATGAATACGAAGAGTACAAACACTGGGACCACATTCTCCTACCGAGACTAAAGAAGAATTTAAAAGAAGGATTGAGAAGGCCACCATATATTTTTAAGTGAAAAACAAGTTATAAAATTGTGCATGTGTGCATGTGATGAAAACGTATGTGTACGAGTCTGTTAGAAGTGTTTATATTTTGGTAAAGGAGTAACACAGGACTGTCATTGTCTAGCAATGACAAATAAAAAGATAGATATGTATATCTACACATACTTGCACATATGCATAATATCTGTACCAGTTATGTCTAAAACATTAATTTCATACTTAAAATAATTAAAAAACTGTGATTTAAAGACTTAAAATTTTCTATTAAACAGTTTCCTTGTTTTAACCTGTAATCAAAGTTGCAATGATACAATATTCAGAAAATAACAGTATTAGATCACTGCACATAAGAAAATTCAGATGTGAAAAACACTTTACTCAGAATTCTCTATACAGAGACACCTGGGAGGGTCAGTTATTTAAACATCTGACTCTTGATTTTGAAGATGGTTAGTGGTTTTGAGCCCTGTGTTGAGTTCTGCACTGACAGTGTGGAGCCTGCTTGGGATTATCTCTCCCTCTCCTCCTCCCCTGCTTGTGTTCTCCCTCTCTCTCTGTCTCTCTCTCTCAATAAATAAACTTAAAAAAAATCATCTATATAAATTCCCTCTCTCTCTCTCTCTCTCTCTCTATATATATATATATATATATATATACACACACATACACATATTATATAATATATACAGATTATATATAATATATATAATATATACATACATATTATATAAAAATATAAATTAAACCAAAAAAGAAAAGATTGGAAGCTCTGACACCTATATGGAGACCTACTTGGTGCCTGGGAAGAGACAAGTGACACACATTTGGGGAATCAGAGAAGATTGTTTATTTGGTACTAGTGCCAGCCCAATGGAGTCACCTCCAAGGCTGAGACTTGAGCCCTGGTGTTTGCTTCCTTTTATGGTTGGGATTATTCTACCTTGGCCAGTAGGCCACTGCAGATTGATCACAGATTATGGCAGCGGAGATAGGAAAGAACTGAATAGATTTCAGACACATATCTTAGAGGTAGAACTGATAGGACCCAGTGATGAATTGAAGTGGGAAGTAAGAGAGACAAGTGTAAAAGTTTACTCCTGGCTTTACCACACGAAAAACAGCCTGGATACAAATGTTGTTTATTGAGATGGGAAATAATGGAAAAGAACAAGGAAAGAGAAGTTAAGAAGCGGGGGGCTGGGGGGCTCAGTCTTTTGAACGTCTGTCTTCTTGATTTCTGGTCAAGTCATGATCTCTGGCTCATGGGATTGAGCCTCACATCAGGTTCTGTGCTGAGCATGGAGCCTGCTTAAGAGTCTCTCTCTCTCCCTCTGTCCCTCTCCCCTGTTTATGCAGTCTCTCTCTCTCTTTTTTAACGAGAGAGAGAGGGAGAGAGAGAGAGGAGAATGGGTTAAGAGATGTTGAGACCTCCAAATGGAAATGGCAAAAACACAGTTTAATCTTTGCATCTGGGAATGAAAAAAGAGATCAGGAATAGAAGTAAATGTGAGAGCAGTCACACGTAGATAGTATTTTAACGTTTAATTTATTTTTTTTTTTGGGACAGAGAGAGACAGAGCATGAACGGGCGAGGGGCAGAGAGAGAGGGAAACACAGAATCGGAAACAGGCTCCAGGCTCCGAGCCATCAGCCCAGAGCCTGACGCGGGGCTCGAACTCACGGACCGCGAGATCGTGACCTGGCTGAAGTCGGACGCTTAACCGACTGCGCCACCCAGGCGCCCCTGTAGATAGTATTTTAAAACCCCACTAGCAAATGAGATAAACTAGAAAATGTGTCTAGATTACGGAGGGAGAAGGCGAGTTAAAATTTGTTAAGGTAGAGCCAGTAAAGAAGGCTGAAATAGAGAAATCAGGCACATGGGAAGAAATCAGGACAGAATGCTTTCTCAGAAATGAAGAGAATAGAGGACATTTCTTTTTTCCTTTCTTTTTAAAAGTAAGTCAATCATAGCCAGTGGTGTAGCGTAGAGACTAAGATCAGGACCAAAAGATACTCACTGAAAGTTCCATTTCCTACAGTGTGGAAAATGCTACAAATCCTTACACTAAAGACCACCTAGAAATGTTACATAAAATGCAATAAACACTAAGCTCGTAAGAAAGGAAAAGAAACACTAAGGACCAAAATACAAGGAGGAAGATGCAAAACAGAGAAGGTGGGAACTTAAGGGCATTGGTGCTAAGTGACCAAAAGCAGAGAAAGACAAATAGTGTATGATCTCACTTAGGATTGACATTTAGAAAAATCCAACTTATAGAAACAAAGTAGAATGGTGGTTGCTAGGGCTGAGCATGAGGGAAATGAAGAGATGTGGATCAGAGGGGTACAAACTTAGAAGATGAATATGTTCCAGGGTTCTAGTGTTGAGCATGGAAGCTGTAGTTAAAAATACTCTATTATGTACTTGTGTACTTGCTGTAGCAAATACTTGGCACACGGGAAGAGACAAGTGACACACATTTGGGGAATCAGAGAAGATTGTTTATTTCGTACTGGTGCCAGCCCAATGGAGTCATCTCCAAAGGCTGAGCCTTGAGCCCTGGCGTTTGCTTCCTTTTATGGTTGGGATTGCAGGGGCTCGAAGGGAAAAAAAGGGGGGGCACTGATCAGTTGTGCTATGCGGGCACTTGGCGGATGCAGGAAGCAAGATTACAGAAGCCAAAAGCATGCAAGGGGAGTATCCAAGTCTTGGACATCTGACTGGCCCCCTTTTTTATCTGCCCTTGCCAGCTTACCTTCTCACTTAGAGCTTGCTGAGAGAATAGATTTTAAATGCTTTATTTTTTACTGTGGTAAATCATTCTGTGATATCTAAATGCATCAAATCATCACATTGTACACCTTAAACTCACACAAGGTAGTGTGTCAATTATATCTCAATAAAGCTGGGGAAAAAAATCACAATAATCCCCCCCCGACAAAAGAAAAAAAGAAAGGTAAGCTGGTCTGATAATAATTAATGTGCTGTTTTTCCTCATTCTCTTCTTCCATTTTCCATATTCCAAATAATTATTTTCCTTATTACTTCTTGGTTAAGAGATATTACTGGGTAAATAAATAAAAAGAGAGAAACACCGGATTTCATGATGTACACCTGAACATACTGTAAATATAGACTTCACCACTGCCCACCCAGGAGAATCTCTTTCCAAATTTCATGGAGTTCCTTATCTCTGCTTTACAGTCCCTAGGCCTAAAGCTGCCTTCCTTTAAAATAGACAAAGCACTACATAATTATTCTGACTTTTGAAAATCAGCTTTGCCTTATTGTGTTTATATTTAGATGAGCTTGCATATTCACAGACAACTCAGTAGTTTTCAATGCGCCTATCCTTTCTTTTTCAATTTCTAAAGCAAAAGTATTTGTTTAAACGTTTAAATCTGGTAGAGTTGTGGATGGCCTCACTTTTACTGATTTTTTTCTCTCCAATATCACTTTTTGAAATAACTTTCCAGCTCTTTAAAAACATATTGGTTCTTTTCCTTTTGTTCAATTGTATGAAACACTGAAGTTAAGTATGAAGGTGCAACATTTTGGCTAAGCAGGTAATGTCATGGGAAAAAACGAGAGAAACTACATCAGTTTTAATAGTTGCTAATATGGAATTTAGGCATCTGGTGAAAACCTTTTTTCCCCAAGGATCTCTCAGGACATATGAAAACAATGCATTTTGACACTTAAATACGTGTCAAAGAAATATAGTTAAACAAAATTCTGATATGCCATAAACTAAAATAATTGATTTCCACTAGAATCTAAACCATCACAATTTTCAAAAAAAGCGTGTTCGTGATCACCTCCAGAGTAGTACCGAATCCTGAAGTACTTTCTGATTCAGTCATAATAAATTCTCCAAATTCACTTGCAAGACGCTGCCTAACTTCTCTCCCCACCCTTCATTGCACAACTCTGATTCAATGTCCTGAATCATTAGGAAAATTGTCCAAGACTTAGACATGGGCAAAAGAGATTATTCAGCTCTGCCTAGTCTACGCTCTGGCAAAGGGGTTCAGAATCTTTGATAAGACTTGTTGACTGGGTTACTGGTTACTGCTCATAGCAACGCACATAAATGTTATCTCCTGGAAAATGTAAATCTCTCTAAGAGCAATCCACAGAAGGTTTTAATTCGATGCTTCCTCCCTTAATTGATGGGTTGGTGAAAACTTTGACACAAGGATTTCATATTTGCACAAGAGTCACGTTTTTAACTTTTTTGAAAACTTACGTGTTATCAGTCCAGCCTCCATCTTTGGCAGGAGATATTGAGACCTCAGCATGGGACCTTCGGGGAAAACTCAGAATCAGGCCCCCTGTGAAGTTGATCTAGTTCAGAGACATTCTAGGTTCACTTGGTAACTTATAACAGATTGTCCTCTACCTTGTCAGATCCTCATCTTAGCATAGTCCTGGCAATTTGGTTAGTATTGTAAATGTATACGAAAGATCTTCAAGGTTTCAAGTATCGAAAACAGATTTGGGTCTATCTCAGTGACTGAGCTGTATTGTGAAGAGGTTTACTGTTAAGTGAAGCAAAGAAAAAAGGCAAACAATTATTTCTTCCATCATATATCCAGGACTCATGAAAACTTGATAATTATTAAGAACTAGAAGATCATTCAGCATAACATACATCATATCTTTTTTTTTTTTTTTTACCCAATTGCTATTTCACTGGAGTGATTCATTAATCAATTATCAACAGATAACATTAATAGAGCATTTAACTGTCTTCCTGGCACTTTAATAAGCCCTTTACATATATAATCTCATTAATCCTCTCAACAAAATTATGAAGTAGATACTGTATTTATTTTCAAGATAAGGCGATTAAGGCTTATAATGTTTAAGTTCCTTTCCCAAGATCACAGTTTTTGTAACTAGGAGAGCTGGAAATAAGACTCCAGCTGTCTAGACCTGAAGCCTTAGCTCCAACATCTCCATTCTTATTACTCCTTCCTCTTCACTTTTCTTTTTCTAATTACTCTTTTTTTCTCTAGCTTATAGCAGTGACAAGACTGGACTTTAGCTGAGCCCTCAGCTCCCAGAAAACAGCAGCAATTTAAAAATACACACACACACACACACACACACACACACACACACACACCCCTGCCCCACCCCATTTTGTTTTTCAAGAAATGGTTTATCGCCAAGAATACAACATCACCATACAACTTATATACCTCATTGTCCTCTCTTTCCCGGGACTCTTGTAAGACGTGTGAATGGCTGCCTTGTTTATCTGGGACAAGAGCAAACACATCCCCTTCCTCTTTTCCTTTTACCTGCTGACAAGGCCAGATCCAGACATTCCAATATCCCCTTTGACTGGTTGACGGAAACTGTTTGTCTCCTGAAGCTAACTGTGGTAGGCAAAATAATGGCTACGTGAGGTTACATGCAAAAGGGAATTAGGGTTTCAAGTGAAATTAAGGTTGCTAATCAGATCACCTTAAAATAGTGAGATTATCTTCGATTATTAGGATGGGCTCAATATAATCACAAGCTGCTTGAATGTGGAAGAGAGAAGTAGAAAATAAAAAATCGAACGATAGTAATGTGATAAAGACTCCACGGGGTACCTGGGTGGCTCAGTCGGTTCAGCGTCCGACTTCGGCTCAGGTCATGATCTTGCAGTTTGTGGGTTCAAGCCCCGCATGGGGCTCTGTGCTGACAGCTCAGAGCCTGGAGCCTGCTTCTGATTCTGTGTCTCCCTCTCTCTCTCTGCCCCTCCCCTGCTCGTGCTCTCTTTCTCTCAGAATTAAATAAACATTAAAAAAATTAAAAAAAAAAAAGACTCCTCTGATGTTGCTGTCTTCGAAGATGGAGGAATAGGACCGTGATCCAAGGAATGGACATGACCACTAGAAACTGAAAAAGGAATTAAATGCATTATCTTCTAGAATTTCACAAATAATAAATTGGTGTTATGTCCCTAAATTTGTGGTAATTTATTACAACAGCAGTAAACTGATACACTAACCACAAACAAAAACATTAATTGCCTAGGTAACTAAAACTCCCTTACTTGCAAAACAACCCCAACTGTGAATCACCGCATCCGCAACCTGTTTGTCTTTCTTTATAAAAGTCGAAGGCAAAATCACCTTGTTGGCACACTCTCATCCTTGGATCTGGAGTACTCTCACTACTGCAATAGTCTGAATAAAACCATTGCCTTAATTGTGCAGTGCATTTTGTCCTTGACAGTTTGGGTGTCATGATTCGGATAAGATTAGACCTCAACTTTGGATCTTCATTTACTCCCAGGTAATGTGATCCAGGCCTGGTTTGTGATCGAGAGATCCAGCAGTGAGTCTGACTCCTAGCCCCATGTCCCAGACTCTTTTCCCTCTGTAGCACAGTAGGAACTTTAATACCTTTTGACTACTGACTTGATTTCTGGTGGGGGCTTCTTTTGGTTTTATGGTCTGACCATTTGGTGATATCTGTAAATGGATTGATTGTACATGCGAGGTCTTGTCTACACTGGGTAAAAACCAACAGAGAATCTGGTTTGCTAATAATCTGTTTGTCTATTTGGATATTTTGAGCTCAAATCGATTTAGAATCCATAAGAACTAGAAAGAGAACAGTTCTTTGCTATGGAAGAATAAATTTTGTAATTCTGTGTCTGCACTTGATTCAGGACTAAACTTTTATGATTAAAGCTACAAACTCCCTACCTGTATCTGTAGGTATGCTTATGTGTCTCTGAGTGTGGAATATATATCTATCTCTGGGTGGAATTACCAAATCAGAGTATAAAATGTCTTAAAGGAGCTCATTTCAATTGGCTTAAGATAAATAAGTGCTTATATAAATTAAATATTCCTAAAATTTGCAAAGAAAAAACAAGGAAATTGAACTTTCAATAATGTAAATATCCTTAAAAATTATATAAAAATTAATTCAAATGCTTTAAGAATTCAAGTTCATGTACCTTAGGTAAAATGGGTTAGTTTAATGTTTTTGTTTAATAAAAACAACTGTGTCTCAACATTGAGTATAATACAAGTTTACTTGTATATTTGGGTCTGTTGTTCACCTACTTTCCCAAAATTAAATACTATATCTTGTATTCCTAAAATTGCCTTTGAGATTTCCCAGAGGGTCCTTGAAAGACCACAAAGGATTTGTTCTTTTACGTTCTAAAAAGAAAGATGCTAGATAACTATGTCAATGTGATATATTGCTACTGGTAAGTTGTATACGAAGCATTGTCAATTCAGGAAGTACTTAGCCTTCTCTAAATAAAATTTATATGGATAAAATGTTATACCTATTTCAAAAATTAAATGCTGTATGGAAAGTTCCTAGAGATCTGTCAGTGTCCTAGCTGTCAATGGTATGTTTCTATTTACTAGAGATCTGGTGCTTCCTTGCCTGATAGTAGACAACAGTGTAGTGTTACTGGCCATAATTTCAGATATTTTAAAATGTGAAATACAATGCAACTTTACCTCTTTAATTTGTATCAGGCATCTTCTAGCCTAGTGCCTCTTACGTGGGGATTTACATCATTTCCCTATGGAGTTTATTAATATTTGGATGTTCAGGACATACTCCAGATTTACTGCATCTGTATACTTGATGATTTTGATACATTCTTGGCACATTCTAACTAGATGCTTGATATATTCATGGTGTATTGTGTCTTGGGATTATTATAGTTTATATCTGAACCTTGTTTTTCCCTGTAAAGATTATGTTACCAATTTTTATAAATCAGATGTAGTATCTACCCTTCTTTGAAAACAAAGTTAATCACTATGTTTATGGATATTTTATCTAAAGCTTTTTGGCTTGATTTTATTTTGTTCTGCCTGCCAAAAAAACCACATCATGTGTTATCAGTTGCATTATTTTTGTAATAAATTCTGATCAGATCTTTGCCCTTTAAAATTATCATTAATTGACAACAGCAATTTTAAATCTCTTGTTATCCACAGATAATTTTGTTTTCTTTTCTTTTGTTCTGGCCCTTCTCTGAAAGCACTTATATTCAACTACAAACAAGAAAGTTTTGACCCTAAAAAAAAGATTGTCTCAGGGCACCATGGGAAAGAAATACACCAAATAATCTTGGACACAGGCTTCTGATGGCATTGTATAAACCACTTTGAAACCATAATAGTTAGGCTATGAAGAACTCTAGTCAAAAGCAAATAGTTTAAGGAGACTGATAATCTATGATCAAGTGGAACAAGATCATTATATGGGGTAGAATGAACTGATGAGGGATGACTACGGTTTTTGTTTGGAATATTTTTGATATTTAATATTTTAGTTTCTGGATATAACAAACATCATTGTCTTTCCTCTATCTTTTATCTCTAGCTCTATCTATGTATAATTTATAACAATTTAGTAGAATGTTTTTATAAAGAGAAATGAAACATGTATTTTTATCTCCTTACCAGAATTCAGAAACTTGTATGTGTATTCTTATTTTCATGGCAATATCGTCATTTGCATTGATTCAATAACAGTTTATCCTCCTTATTAACAGCACATATTGAAAACTATAGTTATGCAACCAAGGCTTTGCTTAGAATGTCATACTTGATAATGATGCTTACTGAATCAGAATTACCAAATTTAAGGAACTTCACTTGACTTGATGGAGTCAATGATTACAAAGCCCTCTTTTAAAAAGTGGTCAGATAACTGGCTTACTGAGTTCCCAGCCTTAGAGATCAATAAGGAAGTTCACTTCCAGGCAGACCCAGGAACCTCATGATAATTTGGGGACTTTGACAAGAGAGGAACTTCAAATTTGTAGGTACTGCTCATGAAGTATGAGAGGGAATTCCTGGTTTGGCTTCCTAGCCTGAGAGAGGCTTTTAAGAGTCAAATCTAGATTCTTTCTGAAACTTCTAGCAAAGCAAATTTAAGAATACCCACACTATCTAGCACAATGCTTGGAACATTAGCCTTGCCCAATAGTTATATCTTGAATGAATGAATGAATGAATGAATGAATCCATAATAATTATGTTAACAATCTTATTCTTTTGTTAATTCAATAACTATTTAAAGAGTTGATACGAGTTGCTTTCTTAGGTTCTGGAGATATAAGGGTGAATGAGAAAGACATCACAGAAATTACAGTCTGCTTCAATCTTTAGATAAGCATTTAGAAATCAGTCTTTCGCCTCCGTCTTTCAAATTTAGTTTTAGGTAAGGATTTTTCTACAAAGTAAATGACAGGAACTTTCCTTTGGGGAAAAAAGCACATTCTGAAATGTAAAGTTATCTCGAAATCTAGATGGATACAGGCAGAAAACATTTTTATGAGAGTTGGCTACAATGTAGAAAGAATTTCAGCAAGTGAAAATATTCAAAGCAAATTTGGCAGAGAAAAAAAGACATGAGGTTTTAATTTTGTACTTAGTCCAATTCATAAATATTTGTTAAGTAATAGTCCTCCATGTGGTGAAATTTAAACCAATGATACAATGAGTATTTTTTTTTAATTTAATTTTTTTTTAATTTACATCCAAATTAGTTAGCATATAGTGCAACAATGATTTCAGGAGTAAATTCTTTAGTGCCCCTTACCCAATTATCCCATCCCACCTCCCACAACCCCTCCAGTAACCCTCAGTTTGTTCTCCATATTTATGAGTCTCTTCTGTTTTGTCCCCCTTCCTGTTTTTATATGAGTTTTGTTTCCCTTCCCTTATGTTCATGTGTTTTGTTTCTTAAAGTCCTCATGTGAGTCAAGTCATATGATTTTTGTCTTTCTCTGACTAATTTCACTTAGGATAATACCCTCCAGTTTCATCCACGTAGTTGGAAATGGCAAGATTTCATTCTTTTTGACTGCCAAGTAATACTCCAATGTATATCTATACCACATCTTCTTTATCCATTCATCCATCCATGGACATTTGGGCTCTTTCCATACTTTGGCTATTGTCGATAGTGCTGCTATAAACATGGGGGTGCATGTGTCCCTTTGAAACAGCATACCTGTATCCCTTGGATAAATGCCTAGTAGTGCAGTTGCTGGGTTGTTGAGTAGTTCTATTTTTAGCTTTTTGTAGAACCTCCATCTTGTTTTCCAGAGTCGTGGCACCAGTTTGCATTCCCACCAACAATGCAAAAGAGATCCTCTTTCTCCGAATCCTTGCCAACATCTGTTTTTGCCTGAGTTGTGAATGTTAGCCATTCTGACAGGTTTAGGTGGTATCTCATTGTGGTTTTGATTCGTATTTCCCTGATGATGAGTGATGTTAAACATTTTTTCATGTGTCAGTTGGCCATCTGGATGTCTTCTTTGGAGAAGCGTCTATTCATGTCTTCTGCCCATTTCTTCACTGGATTATTTGTTTTTTGGGTGTTGAGTTTGATAAGTTCTTTATAGATTTTGGATACTAACCCTTTATCTGATATGTCATTTGCAAATATCTTCTCCCATTCTGTCGGTTGCCTTTTGGTTTTGCTGATTATTTCCTTTGCTGTGCAGAAGCTTTTTATTTTGATGAGGTCCCAGTAGTTTATTTTTGCTTTCATTTCCCTTGCCTCCAGAGACGTGTTGAGTAAGAAGTTGCTGCGGCCAAGATCAAAGAGTATTTTGCCTGCATTCTCCTCGAGGATTTTGATGGCTTCCTGTCTTACATTGAGGTCTTTTATCCATTTTGAATTTATTTTTGTGTATGGTGTAAGAGTATTTTTTAAATTCCTGTTTAAAAGACCTGCTAAAACAGGTGTGCCTGGGTGGTTCTGTCGGTTGAGCATCTGACTTCGGCTCAGGTCATGATCTCGTGGTTCATGAGTTCGAGCCCCGCGTTGGGCTCTGTGCTGGCAGCTCGGAGCTTGGAGCCTGTTTCAGATTCTGTGTCTCCCTCTCTCCCTGCCCCTTCCCTGCTCATGCTCTGTCTCTATCTCTCAAAAATAAATAAACATTAAAAAAAATTTAAAAAGACCTGCCAAAATAAATTTATGTGTTTTACAATAATTCACAGCATATTTCTTTCAGCCAGATATGAAATTCTAGGAAATTGATAAGTCTCAGACTTTCCAAGGAGCCAAAAAAGGATTTGCATGCTTATTGGAAATAAATTCTTTAAATGAAGATGCTATTTGTTTGTTTAGTCTTCTTGTTCTTTTTTAGGTTAATATTCCCATATTTTCCAACATTCTTGAAACTTCTATAATAATCAGACAGAGTATAATTAAGTGAAAGTATCATGGTGAGGTAACCAGTTAAAATAAAACTGAGACTAGTATACTAAATAATTTGCCTTTGATTGCATGTAACATAATTATTTTCATCAGTTTATCACCCAAAGGTTCTGTACAGCCACATTATCAACACATTAGTTTTTCCTTTGAATTTTCCAGGAAGACATTTGAATTTTCCTTGACCATATACTAAAAAATATTTCTGTTCATGGGAATTAATGGACTTTAGATATTAGTCTATTGGAACCTCATGGAACTATCATCTGATGGAAGTATCATCTTTATTTGTGGTTAATTAACATTCCCGTTAACTTCTTAGCATTCCTCTCAATACAGAGGCATTTTTATAAATTCCTCAAGACAACCAACTAAGAAAGAGGAAAATAGAATGCCTGAGTGGCTCAGTTGGCTGAGCATCCAACATTTAATTTCCTCTAAGGTCATGATCCCTGGATCATGGGATCCAGCTTCACATTCAGCTTAGCACAGAGCCTGCTTGGGATTTTCTCTCTCCCTCTGCCCCTCTCCTAGCTTGCACTCTCTCTCTAAAATAAAAAATATAATAATAAAATAAAAGAGAAAGTAAAGAAAAGAAAAGAAAAGAAAAGAAAAGAAAAGAAAAGAAAAGAAAAAAAGAGGAAAATGGTGCCCCAAACTATTAATTTTCAACTTAAGTCCTTTTGTTGCAATTGACTATTTTGGAGTCTCATTTTTTTTTTACCTGCAGAGGTGTTTTGTTTTGTTTTGTTTTTTTGAATCTGCAGGCTTTTTCTCAAGCAGTAGAACTTGTTAAAAGCTTTTATTCAATAAATGACACATGAGTAAATGAAAATGATGGGAAGCATTTATGCCTATCATACCATTCTAAATTCTACCTTTCTTGTGATGCATCTCTGGAACTGCATCTGCTCTTTCAAGAAAGCACTACCTTCTTGATGATTGAGCACTTGAAATCCATTATGACTCTGAAACAAGCTGAGAATTCCCAATACTGAAAATTTCCCAGTCTGTAGCTTTCATTCAAAAAAACTCTGTCTCCTATTTCTTCCAGGATAAGAAACCAGAATGGAACAAAGAGATGGGAATTGCTATTCTGTGGGGAAAAAATATCAGCTGCTAGCAAGCCAGGGTTTTTGAAATACAGGAAATCTCATCAGTGTTTTTACATCTAACATTGAGACCACTTCAGACCGATTTCTTGGCCCTTTATTGAATGCTCAGCACCAACACTGAATGCAAAAATGCTATACAAATTAGTAGAGTAAGAACAAATCTAAAAGTCAACTCCATAAAGCACATCCCAAACACATACCCCGGGATAAGTTCTCCCCAAATTAAACTATATTGACTGACAAGTCTACTGCAATCCCAATTAAACAGATTATCAATAGATTATAGATATTTTGCTTCATTATATTCTGTTAATATCATCTTGTGAACACGGTTGTGTAAATGTCATTAATTCAGATTTTGATTGATTCTTTCCCAAATGTGTGTTGCGCTGTAAAACTGCAAAGACACCTGCAGCTAATAAGCATTGTTAACTACACAGAACAGCTAATTATCCAACCTGAAATCTGAGTCTCAAGTTGGATATATTCAGGAGGGGATAGTATAAAAGTCCTTGAGTTCAAGAGGTTTAGAAAATTTGTTACTGATGAATTACAGTGAACATTTGGAGCAGTACGTCAACTGATGAGTCTATTTCCTCACAATATGTTGAAGACCAATCTTAAAAAATTTGGTATTTGTGAGAAATAATGTATTACCTCTTACCAATGCTGATATCATCCAAAAAAATCTAACCTAGAATGGATAAGAGGTTTACTAAAGAAGTATGCGATCTTCTGTCTTTCCTATTATGCCTCTATCCTGTTAGTCTTGAGTGTATTTAAAAGGATTCTTCATGTAAACCAGCTAATCCCCTTCTCTAGTCTTCTCCCTGCCCCAATTAGAGGGGGAAAAAAATATCCACATGAATTAAAAACTGAATCACTAAATAAATTCTATGAATCATGTTTTTTACAGCAAGCAGAACTTCAGGTTTTTACATTTCTATTTAACTGTCATTGTTATACAAAAAACACGTGTGCGGGGCGCCTGGGTGGCGCAGTCGGTTAAGCGTCCGACTTCAGCCAGGTCACGATCTCGCAGCCCGTGAGTTCGAGCCCCGCGTCAGGCTCTGGGCTGATGGCTCAGAGCCTGGAGCCTGTTTCTGATTCTGTGTCTCCCTCTCTCTCTGCCCCTCCCCCCTTCATGCTCTGTCTCTCTCTGTCCCAAAAATAAATAAACGTTGAAAAAAAAAAAACAATTTAAAAAACAAAAAACACGTGTGCAACATAGGAATATAGGAAAATATAGGCAAAAAGTAAAAGAAAAGCTACCCATATTCTCATCACCTAGATAGATATAACACTTTTGATATTTGGTATAGATTCCTTCAGACATATTTTTTTACTTTTCTAAGTTTATTGTAAGCAAAATAATCTTTAAATTGTCAGTTTCTTCTAAATTGTAAAATGATGAGAAATGTCCATGCATATTAGTTCATTGGACTGCCCATGTCAGAGACACTTCATGACCTTCAGAATCTACTCTGTAGAATGTAAAGAACAAAACCAGGTGGCTTTTCTTAGTATCAACAAGATATTGACAGAATACCGAAGAGTGATACCAGGAATTAATTTAGACAAAATATTTGAAAAGGAGAAGGAATATTTTATCTTCTGGCTTTCTCTAAGCAGTTTCTTTAAGTAAAAATCTCAGGTTGCTGGACATACCCCTTGATAAGTTCTCCCCAAATTAAACTACATTGACTGACAAGTCTACTGGAAACCCAATTAAACAGCATTGTCAATATATTATAGATATTCTGCTTCATTGTATTCTGTTTGGGAGGCTAGGAGGTAAATATTTTGTGAAGCTTAATTACCTAATCTTTAATAAATATGCTAATATGGCCTCTTTAACTTGAAAACACTGAGTTGACATCAGAATTTTATGGTGCCAAGGTTCCACATAAACTGCAATCATTCCTTCCTAAACAACATGTAAATGGCTTAACGGTTCTTTGATACCCATAAATATATTTGTTACCTACACTTTACAAGTCATATGGCTTTGTAAATAAGTAATAAAATTAACCCATGTTTTTAAATGTACATAAAATCCTTATCAAAATTTCACTAAACACTAGAGTAAAGGAATAATCTTTGTTACATAAAGATGATATTTTTACTTGAGCTGGAAGAAATTGAGGAAACCCGTCTTTGATTCTGCCAAATTTATCTGGAAGAATTTCAACCCACAATTGTCTCACAAAGTCTAAATAAGCATTAGCACAAAAACAGTTTCTCTTTTTGTTTTTCAGAGATTTGCTAGAAGAACAATTTATCCTATGCCTCCTTATGTCTCCTCTCCCTCTTTCATTTTTCCCCTGCCATAGGTAAAGAAAGCAGCCAATATACCTGAAGCCAAATCTAATTTCTTTAATAAAATGTGAAGTTCAGCCTCCAAATATTTAATTGTGTATGGAAGTGTACAAAAGGTATTTAATAAAACAAGGCTTATATCAGTGGAAAAAAACTTTCATGACAAAACCACTCTTATTATCCACTTCAAATCAGACCTAAATTTACTTTTAAAGTAGGAGAGAGAGAGAATGCAAATGTATTTGTTTGTTATTTCTTACCTCTTATTCACAAAACCGGAAGAAAAATTTGCCTCCAGAAAATTCCTAACTGTGCTACAGGGTCTATTTAAGCTTCCTGATACAGAATAATAATAGCCTTTCCCAAATACACTTTTCCTTTCCAATCAACTCACACTGTGGTATTCATGAAATTCCTGTTTGGAATCTACTCTCTAACTGGAAGGTGAACATGTGACCAAGTGTAAGCCATTAACACAATCTATCACAGAGGCTAGAGTACTTGGTTCAATGTCAGGCATTTGAGCCAGGTCAGGATAATCAAAATGACTCTCAGAAAATCTGTTTGGAATTCCAGAAGAGACTCTTTCAGACGGTGTGATATGGTAGGCACCGAGCATTATAATACACATGGTCGAACTTTGATAGTACAGGGATAGGATTCATTTTTGCTTGATCAGTGTGTTTTTATAATAGAACTATAGAGGGGACAGATTGAACATCAAAGTAAGATGGGTACTATAGTACTTGATCACTCATTAGATCAGTTCCCTTGAAATCTCAATGCCAAGTAAGATGGTCTAATTATTATTGGTCGAATTACTTATGTTTTAGAAAGATTGTTTTAGTCATAATAAAACTTGAAAAATTATTTCTGCCTGTGTTGTACTAATACCAATATAACTTTTATCCATCATATACACAAAATATATTTAAGAACTGAGCCTTAAATTGAATTAATTTTTCTTACCTTTTTAGAGAGAAAACATGATAATAGTCTACATAAGAAAAGTCCCATACAAAGTATCATATGATTTTCATCCAACAATGAAAGTAAGACCATGACAAAAAGAACTTCAAGTATGTCTTACTTTTTGTAGCATTCTCAAATGAAGATCACACATTCACTAAAGCTTCAGCATTTCAAGACTTAAAGAAAAGAAATACTCAAGCTATTATTCTGAGAAATTCTTCTAATGTCCATGAAGACTTGATACTCTGTACACAATTTCTGTATTATAACCATATGCTTACATGTCTATACGCTTTCAAGACTTTAAATTCATAGAAAGGAGGGCCTGCATTTTTTTAATCTTCCACCCACAGTTTCTGAAACATAATTGTATGAAACTAATCATTGTCAAATGAAAGAGCACTTTGGATGCTTTCTTCCCTTCTCCCTAATCTCCATTCTACATGAAGCAAACCATGCTCTTTCTTCATTCCTTCTTGATAGCTCTTGAGTAAGATAAATCACTTAATTTCATTGACTTGGTTCATGACAAATTCATAATATTCAACCACCATTATAACTTCAATGGCACTCACAGTCCATATATTTATTATGCGATATTCTATTCTTTATAAGAAACTAGTAGTTCTCTCGTTATTTTGACAACCTGGAGTGATCCCATCTTCCCTTCCATTTATTCAATTATCATACTTTCTACTTCATAGAGAAATTTACCATGCTCCAATAGGAGGACCAGTTGTCTTATTTCAAGAAGTAGCTACATTGTTAGCTTTTCTCATCATGTTTTCTTCTTTCCAGAGGTAAACCCTATTCTGTGACCTTACCTCACCTATATTCCTTTCTCTGCCTATCTTTAATCTCTCTTCAAATTGTTGCTCCTAGATATCAGGTTTCTGGAACCATAGATCTATTTTGATCATTGTTGTATTTCCTCCTTCCTCCTCCACATAAGCTATGGTATGGTCTCAGAAAGAGTAACTACACAGTAAATATTTGTTTAAATAATGGTGAAGTAGATGATATTCTATTCAATTCATGAGGAATATTTCATATGTCACACAAAATAACTCAATCCTATTGAATAAGCTTTAGGGGTGCCAGAGAATAGGCGGCCATTTGTCTGTGTGCAAAACCACAAGAATTTTAATATACAAGTTGGGGAAAACATTGAACATCACTTTTCAATTTCTTTGTGCATACATACGCATCTCTTTGAACATTGGTTCAGAAAGTGAAAGCATTGGCATTAACTCAATTTCTTATCTTATTATCATCATACTTCTTTATTTTACTACATTATACCTTCCTAATTAGTGGTGTTTGGAGGCTCTAAGTATTTGTATGCTATTGAAATTTCCCACATCACTCAATTGGCTTTCCTTCTTACATGCTTACTAAGAAATTAATATAAATTCTTTCTTGTACAGCACATTAAAGACATTTCAGACTGAAAGAAAAAAGTTGGAGGAATGCCATCAAAAGAACTTTTCTAAATTATTTGCAAACAGTACACCTAAGATCTTATATGATTATATAAAATTATAGCAATGAATAACTTGTACAATTTTAATAACTGTTCTGCCCACAATGCAGTTTTCAAGCTAATGTACTTTTGTTCAATATAATTAAAGGGTTTTCTTTTCAAATACATTTCCTAAGCATATTTTATACCTCAGAAAAATTTACTTTGAGAAAACTGGTGACAAGGTCTTCTACATGAATAGAAGCATCACTGGTTAGAAGCACCTTGCCTTCTACGTTGCCATAGCAATGTGGCTGTCAATCCCTGCAGGGATCCAGTCACCAAATCAGAAGAAAGACATTCTGCCAAACAAAAGCAATTACTAAATCTTAACATATTTTGTTTTTAAAAATTTGCCAATCTGTGTTCTCTAAAACACTCTAATAGTAATTCCACACACACAAAAGGATTTTCTGTCTCAAAGATTCAGAGTGCATATATGCTCAGTAAGTCTTGAAGAATTTCTGTGTTAAACAAGGCTTTCACTCACCACAGGCTATTTACATATATAAGACTTATTTATCAGAATAACATTCCAGAATATGCCAGATGCTATGATGAAGTCAAAATTTCCAAATGGTGTGAACTTTAATGTATTTACTATAAAATTAGGAAAATATGACCAATGTATGAAATCACTGTATGACATATAAAACACCATATTTAAATTATACACGTATTCCTAAAGATAAAAGATTTAATGTGTAAAATGTGCTTCTACAATATAATCACTCATACTGTTTGAGAAACACACAATGATGTTATTGTCTTTGGTAATGTAAACAGCTTAACAGGCCATCGTGGCTTTAATTCCCATCTAAATCCAAAGCCAGCATAATACACTAAGAAACACAATAACAGCACACAGTCCTCCAGCCTTTATATATTAATAAATATATTAATTTATTAATTTATTACTAATTAATATAATTATTAATTATAATTATATTAATTATTAATATATTAATATATTAATTAATTGACTAAAATTAATTAATTCAACAGGGGTACAGGCCCAGGCCTCTAGGACAAAGATGACTTCCAAATAAAAAGCCATAGACTTCTGGTTTCATAACCAACATTGTAAGGAGCCAAAAGTTGTCACTCCCATCCTCACAGCAAAGAAACAGCTGAACAAACTGATAATCAATGACTTTTCTTAAATGCACCAGAGAATTAAGGTCACAGGGCAAAGAACCACCATAAAATCTAAAGAGACAGAAGAATACAGAGAATTAACTGAAACAGAAGCTGATGGAGAAAATGCTATTTAAGCAACACTTAAATAGTAATTTCATAAATTGTGTAGATGCTGTTGGTAAATGAACTAGAGTTAAAAACTCTTAGGGGCTAAGTCTTAATAGGGGGACCTGCACTGTTATGGGTTTTATTTCCAAAAGCCCCATGAAATTTTTACAGGAAATATTAGAGAAAAAATTCCCTCCTATTTTAAACAGAGAAAGGGGAAAAGTAACCATTTTGCAATAGGACTAGAGCTTATTCTCTAACAGTTGCCTGCCTTCTAAGAAAAACTGAATTATTAATGTATTATCTGACTTGGGGGAAGGGCAAGTACCAATTCCAGGCTCCTTTGCATCTTATATAAGGGGAAGGAGGAAAAAAAGGCTAAGGAACACTTCCGACATCACAGTTTAGAAACTCAGGCTAACCAAAAAATGTAAGATTTAATCATAAGATAATAGAACACTTTTCCCCCTAATACTTCACCACCACATCAACAAAGCTCCAGAATAACAGTGGTTACACCAGAGAAAGCCATAAAACAGAGACTTATTTCAGAAGGGACTCTTAGGGAAACCCAGATATAATAGGAGAAGAAAAAGAAAGAAAGAAAGAAAATTAGAGTAAACTGAAGTGTCTAACAACTACATTTATAAAAAATATTAAACAAAGCCCATTCCTTAGGCAGATAATCTTAGTCAGTTTGGGCTGTTACAATAAAATACCATAGACTGGGGGGACTTAAACACTAGCATATTTCCCATTGTTCTGAAGTCTGAGAAGTCCAATATCAAGGTTCTGGCAGATTCGGAGTCTGGAGAGAGCCTTCTTCCTAGTTTATATATAGTTATCTTTGTTGTGTCCTCACATGGCCTTTTTTTTGGTATGGGCAACACACAGAGCAAGGGATCACATGTCTGTTCCCCTTATTTAAGGGCATTAATCCCATCATGATGGTTTTACCCTCATGACCTAATCTGACCTTAATTATCTCCCAAAGGCTCCATCTCCAAATATCACCACAGTGGGGAATTAGACCTTCAATGTACGAATTGGAGAGGGAGGTGGAACACAAACATTCAGTCTACAGTGTGAGATTAATATAAAGCCTCACACTAAAGTTTAATTACTTCCACTCATATACCTAATATATCATGTTTGGGTTTCAATGAAAAAAATTACAAAGCATTCTAAAAGAATGAAAACTACAGTCTGAAAAGACAAGGCAAACATAAAAACCAGACTTAGATATGACACAGATTTTGTAATTATTATATAAGAAATTTAAAATAACTGTAATCAATATTATTAGGGTTCCAATTGAAAAACTAGATAACATATGAGAACAAATGAGTGACATCAACAGAGACATGAATACTCTAAAAAGGAATCAAAAAGAAATGATAAAAATAAAAAAAAACACCATAACAGAAATAAATAAAACCTTCAATGAAATCCTCAGCATACTTCACTGCCAAGGAAATAATCAGTGACCTTGATATGTCAATAGAAATTTTGAAAAAAAAAAAAAAAAAAAAAAAAATTAAAAAAAAAAAAAAAAAAGGGGGCGCCTGGGTGGCGCAGTCGGTTAGGCATCCGACTTCAGCCAGGTCACGATCTCGCGGTCCGTGAGTTCGAGCCCCGCGTCAGGCTCTGGGCGGATGGCTCAGAGCCTGGAGCCTGTTTCTGATTCTGTGTCTCCCTCTCTCTCTGCCCCTCCCCCGTTCATGCTCTGTCTCTCTCTGTCCCAAAAATAAATAAACGTTGAAAAAAAAAATAAAAAAAAAAAATTTAAAAAAAAAATAAATAAAAAATAAATAAATAAATAAATAAAAAATAAAATTAATCGCTGGGCTTGAAAACAGTATAGCTGACAGCAGAGAATCTCTTGCTACAGAGATCAAGGGACTAAGGAACAGTCACGAGGAGCTGAAAAACGCTTTAAACGAAATGCATAACAAAATGGAAACCACCACGGCTCGGATTGAAGAGGCAGAGGAGAGAATAGGTGAACTAGAAGATAAAGTTATGGAAAAAGAGGAAGCTGAGAAAAAGAGAGATAAAAAAATCCAGGAGTATGAGCGGAAAATTAGAGAACTAAGTGATACACTAAAAAGAAATAATATACGCATAATAGGTATCCCAGAGGAGGAAGAGAGAGGGAAAGGTGCTGAAGGGGTACTTGAGGAAATCATAGCTGAGAACTTCCCTGAACTGCGGAAGGAAAAAGGCATGGAAATCCAAGAGGCACAGAGAACTCCCTTCAGACGTAACTTGAATCGATCTTCTGCACGACATATCATAGTGAAACTGGCAAAATACAAGGATAAAGAGAAAATTCTGAAAGCAGCAAGGGGTAAACGTGCCCTCACATATAAAGGGAGACCTATAAGACTCGTGACTGATCTCTCTTTTGAAACTTGGCAGGCCAGAAAGAATTGGCACGAGATTTTCAGTGTGCTAGACAGAAAAAATATGCAGCCGAGAATCCTTTATCCAGCAAGTCTGTCATTTAGAATAGAAGGAGAGATAAAGGTCTTCCCAAACAAACAAAAACTGAAGGAATTTGTCACCACTAAACCAGCCCTCCAAGAGATCCTAAGGGGGACCCTGTGAGACAAAGTACCAGAGACATCACTACAAGCATAAAACATACAGACATCACAATGACTCTAAACCCATATCTTTCTATAATAACACTGAATGTAAATGGATTAAATGCGCCAACCAAAAGACATAGGGTATCAGAATGGATAAAAAAACAAGACCCATCTATTTGCTGTCTACAAGAGACTCATTTTAGACCTGAGGACACCTTTAGATTGAGAGTGAGGGGATGGAGATCTATTTATCATGCTACTGGAAGCCAAAAGAAAGCTGGAGTAGCCATACTTATATCAGACAAACTAGACTTTAAATTAAAGGCTGTAACAAGAGATGAAGAAGGACATTATATAATAGTGACAGGGTCTATCCATCAGGAAGAGCTAACAATTATAAATGTCTATGCGCAGAATACCGGAGCACCCAAATATATAAAACAATTACTCATAAACACAAGCAACCTTATTGATAAGAATGTGGTCATTGCAGGGGACTTTAACACCCCACTTACAGAAATGGATAGATCATCTAGACACACGGTCAATAAAGAAACAAGGGCCCTGAATGAGACATTGGATCAGATGGACTTGACAGATCTATTTAGAACTCTGCATCCCAAAGCAACAGAATATACTTTCTTCTCGAGTGCACATGGAACATTCTCCAAGATAGATCATATACTGGGTCACAAAACAGCCCTTCATAAGTTTACAAGAATTGAAATCATACCATGCATACTTTCAGACCACAATGCTATGAAGCTTGAAATCAACCACAGAAAAAAGTCTGGAAAACCTCCAAAAGCATGGAGGTTAAAGAACACCCTACTAACGAATGAGTGGGTCAACCAGGCAATTCGAGAAGAAATTAAAAAATATATGGAAACAAACGAAAATGAAAATACAACAATCCAAACGCTTTGGGACGCAGCGAAGGCAGTCCTGAGAGGAAAATACATTGCAATCCAGGCCTATCTCAAGAAACAAGAAAAATCCCAAATACAAAATCTAACAGCACACCTAAAGGAAATAGAAGCAGAACAGCAAAGGCAGCCTAAACCCAGCAGAAGAAGAGAAATAATAAAGGTCAGAGCAGAAATAAAAAACATAGAATCTAAAAAAACTGTAGAGCAGATCAACGAAACCAAGAGTTGGTTTTTTGAAAAAATAAACAAAATTGACAAACCTCTAGCCAGGCTTCTCAAAAAGAAAAGGGAGATGACCCAAATAGATAAAATCATGAATGAAAATGGAATTATTACAACCAATCCCTCAGAGTTACAAACAATTATCAGGGAATACTATGAAAAATTATATGCCAACAAATTGGACAACCTGGAAGAAATGGACAAATTCCTGAACACCCACACTCTTCCAAAACTCAATCAGGAGGAAATAGAAAGCTTGAACAGACCCATAACCAGCGAAGAAATTGAATCGGTTATCAAAAATCTCCCAACAAATAAGAGTCCAGGACCAGATGGCTTCCCAGGGGAGTTCTACCAGACGTTTAAAGCAGAGATAATACCTATCCTTCTCAAGCTATTCCAAGAAATAGAAAGGAAAGGAAAACTTCCAGACTCATTCTATGAAGCCAGTATTACTTTGATTCCTAAACTAGACAGAGACCCAGTAAACAAAGAGAACTACAGGCCAATATCCCTGATGAATATGGATGCAAAAATTCTCAATAAGATACTAGCAAATCGAATTCAACAGCATATAAAAAGAATTATTCACCATGATCAAGTGGGATTCATTCCTGGGATGCAGGGCTGGTTCAACATTCGCAAATCAATCAACGTGATACATCACATTAACAAAAAAAAAGGGAAGAACCATATGATCCTGTCAATCGATGCAGAAAAGGCCTTTGACAAAATCCAGCACACTTTCTTAATAAAAACCCTTGAGAAAGTCGGGATAGAAGGAACATACTTAAAGATCATAAAAGCCATTTATGAAAAGCCCACAGCTAACATCATCCTCAATGGGGAAAAACTGAGAGCTTTTTCCCTGAGATCAGGAACACGACAGGGATGCCCACTCTCACTGCTGTTGTTTAACATAGTGCTGGAAGTTCTAGCATCAGCAATCAGACAACAAAAGGAAATCAAAGGCATCCAAATTGGCAAAGATGAAGTCAAGCGTTCGCTTTTTGCAGATGACATGATATTATACATGGAAAATCCGATAGACTCCACCAAAAGTCTGCTAGAACTGATACATGAATTCAGCAAAGTTGCAGGATACAAAATCAATGTACAGAAATCAGTTGCATTCTTATACACTAACAATGAAGCAACAGAAAGACAAATAAAGAAATGGATCCCATTCACAATTGCACCAAGAAGCATAAAATACCTAGGAATAAATCTAACCAAAGATGTAAAGGATCTGTATGCTGAAAACTATAGAAAGCTTATGAAGGTAATTGAAGAAGATTTAAAGAAATGGAAAGACATTCCCTGCTCATGGATTGGAAGAATAAATATTGTCAAAATGTCAATACTACCCAAAGCTATCTACGCATTCAATGCAATCCCAATCAAAATTGCACCAGCATTCTTCTCAAAACTAGAACAAGCAATCCTAAAATTCATATGGAACCACAAAAGGCCCCGAATAGCCAAAGTAATTTTGAAGAAGAAGACCAAAGCAGGAGGCATCACAATCCCAGACTTTAGCCTCTACTACAAAGCTGTCATCATCAAGACAGCATGGTATTGGCACAAAAACAGACACATAGACCAATGGAATAGAATAGAAACCCCAGAACTAGACCCACAAACGTATGGCCAACTCATCTTTGACAAAGCAGGAAAGAACATCCAATAGAAAAAAGACAGTCTCTTTAACAAATGGTGCTGGGAGAACTGGACAGCAACATGCAGAAGGTTGAAACTAGACCACTTTCTCACACCATTCACAAAAATAAACTCAAAATGGATAAAGGACCTGAATGTGAGACAGGAAACCATCCAAACCTTAGAGGAGAAAGCAGGAAAAGACCTCTCTGACCTCAGCCGTAGCAATCTCTTACTCGACACATCCCCAAAGGCAAGGGAATTAAAAGCAAAAGTGAATTACTGGGACCTTATGAAGATAAAAAGCTTCTGCACAGCAAAGGAAACAACCAACAAAACTAAAAGGCAACCAACGGAATGGGAAAAGATATTTGCCAATGACATATCGGACAAAGGGCTAGTCTCCAAAATCTATAAAGAGCTCACCAAACTCCACACCCGAAAAGCAAATAACCCAGTGAAGAAATGGGCAGAAAACATGAATAGACACTTCTCTAAAGAAGACATCCGGATGGCCAACAGGCACATGAAAAGATGTTCAGCGTCGCTCCTTATCAGGGAAATACAAATCAAAACCACACTCAGGTATCACCTCACGCCAGTCAGAGTGGCCCAAATGAACAAATCAGGAGACTATAGATGCTGGAGAGGATGTGGAGAAACGGGAACCCTCTTGCACTGTTGGTGGGAATGCAAATTGGTGCAGCCGCTCTGGAAAGCAGTGTGGAGGTTCCTCAGAAAATTAAAAATAGACCTACCCTATGACCCAGCAATAGCACTGCTAGGAATTTATCCAAGGGACACAGGAGTACTGATGCATAGGGGCACTTGTACCCCAATGTTCATAGCAGCACTCTCAACAATAGCCAAATTATGGAAAGAGCCTAAATGTCCATCAACTGATGAATGGATAAAGAAATTGTGGTTTATATACACAATGGAATACTACGTGGCAATGAGAAAAAATGAAATATGGCCTTTTGTAGCAACGTGGATGGAACTGGAGAGTGTGATGCTAAGTGAAATAAGCCATACAGAGAAAGACAGATACCATATGGTTTCACTCTTATGTGGATCCTGAGAAACTTAAGAGAAACCCATGGGGGAGGGGAACAAAAAAAAAAAAAAAAAAAGAGGTTAGAGTGGGAGAGAGCCAATGCCTAAGAGACTGTTAAAAACTGAGAACAAACTGAGGGTTGATGGGGGGTGGGAGGGAGGACAGGGTGGGTGATGGGTATTGAGGAGGGTACCTTTTGGGATGAGCACTGGGTGTTGTATGGAAACCAGTTTGACAATAAATTTCATATATAAATAAAAAAAAAAAAACAAAAGACATAGCATATAAATGTCAGTACTACAAGGAAAAGAAAGAGAGAAAGGAGTAGAAGAAATATTTAGAGTGATATAGCTAAGCATTTTCTAAAATTAATGACAGACACCAAACGACAAATCCAGGAAACTCAGAGAACACAAAGCATGATACATGCTAAAAATTTACACTCAACCGTACAATAGTGAAACTGCAGAAAATCAAAAACAAATAGAAAATCTTGAAGATTGCCAAGAAAAGAAAAAAACATTTTATAGAAGAATAGGCATAAGAATTACACTGGACTCCTCTTCAGAAACCATGCAAGCAAGAAGATAGTGAAGTGAAATATATAATGTTTTGAAAGAAAAACACCAACCTATAATTCTGTATCCAGCAAATTATCTGTCAAAAGTGAATGAGTAATAAAGACTTTGTCAGACCAATAAGAGTGAATTTCTCACTACTCATCCGCCTTATGAGAAATGTTTTAAAAAGTTCTTCAACAGGAAGGAAATGATATAGATCAGAAACTTAAACCTACTTAAGAAAGGAGGAGCATCAGTGAAGGAATAAGTGAAGGCAGATAAAATCTTTTATTTTCTAATTTTAATTGATCAAATAATAATACCTACACTGCATTAGGTGATCATAGCATATTGATAAGTAAAATGAATGACACCAAAGTTATAAGAGATAAGAGAGAGGAATTAAGAATATTCTGTTAGAAAATGCCTTTACTATCTGTGAAGCAGTATGGTGTTATTTCAAAATGTAATTAGATTAGATGTAAAGGCATATTGCATACTGTAGGCAAAAAACGTAACACTTAAGAAGTATTGTTGATATGCTAAGAGAGAAGAGAAAATTGATTCATATAAAATGATCAATTAAAACCAGAGAAAACAGAAAAGAAGATTTAAAAAAAAACAAGTACAACAAATAGAAATAGATATCAATCCAACTGCATCAATAATCCCTTTAATATGAACAGCCTAATACAGAAACTAAAAGATGAGGACAGTTAGAGTGGATAAAAACAAGACCTGTTATGTGTTGTCACCAAAAAATACACTTTAAATATAAAAAATCAGAAAAATTAAAAGTGAAGGCATGGAGAAATGTATACATTGCTGACACTAATTAAAACTAGGATGGAGTAGCTATGTAAGTGTTTTACAAAGCAGATCTTAGAATAAAGAAAAACAGCATGGATAAAAAGGGATATTACATATTTATAAGGAGTAAATTCTACAAGACATAAAATTCCTTAACATGTATGCACCTAACAATAGCATTAAAATATGTGATGTAAAAGCTGATAGGACTGCAAAAAATAGACATATCTATTATTATAGTTGAAGGCTTCAACATCCCTTTTTCAGTAATCCATAGATCAACATGGGAGAAAATCAGCCCAGATATAGCTGAACTGAAGAACACTATCAATCGTCTTGATCTAACTGACATTTATAGAGCACCCCAATCCAACAACGGTACAATATACATCATTCTTAAGCTCACATAGAAAATTTACCAAGATAGGACATGGTCTGGGCCATAAAATGTATCTTAAATTTATTTTTTATTTTCATTATCATTTTCAAATGTATTTTGAAATGCATATATATAGCAAATGCATATATTTAAAATGCACAGTGTGGTGTTTTAATAAACATACACATTGTTAAACGATTACCACAATCAAACTAAGTCACATATTCATTACCTCACATAAATACCATTTATTCGCATGTTGAGAACATTTAACATCCATTCTCCATATCCTTCACCAGCACTTCTTATCTGTTGTATTTTTGATAATAGCCATCTTAACAGGTATGAAGTGGCATTTCATTGTAGTTTATATTTGCATTTTCCTGAATGATATTGAATACCTTTTCATACATCTGTTGGCCATTTCTATGTCTTTGTTTTTTTTTCAAAATATTTATTTTTGAATTAGGTTATTTAGTTTTTTGCTTTTGAGTTGTATGAATTCCTTATATGCTTTGAATATTCACCCCATATCAGATATATACTTTTTCTCTCATTCCATAGGTTGCTTTTTTAATTTGTTGTTTCCATTGCTGGAAACAAAAGCTTTTCAGTTTGATGTAGTCCCACTTGTTTATTTTAGCTTCTCCTGCCAATAATTTTGGTGTCAGACCCAAAAGATAATTTCCCAGAACAATGTAAAAAAGGTTTTCCCCTATATAGTCTTCTAGTAGTTTTATAATTTCAAGTCTTATATTGAAGTCTTTAGTCCATTCAAAGTTGATTTTTATATATGGTGTGATCCAATTTTACTCATGCATGTGAATATCCAATTTTCCCAATACCATTTAATGAAAAGACTATCCTTTAACTATTGTGTGCTTTTGACAGCCTTGTTGAAGATATGCTGAAGGCAGATGTGAGGCTTTATTTCTATTTTCTATTCTATTTTATTAGTCTTTGTGTCTTATTATGCCAATACTATACTGTAGTGATTACTGCACTTTTGTAATATTATTTGAAATCAAGAAGTGTGATGCTTCAGCTTTGTTCTTCTTGATCAAGAGTGCTTTGGCTATCCGGAGTCTTTTATGATTCCATATATATTTTACAATTATTTCTTCCTTTTCTGTGAAAAAAATGCTCCTGAAATTTTTATAAGGATTGCACTGAATCTGTAGATTACATTGGGTTGTATGGATATTTTAACAATATTAATTCTTCCGATCCATGAATATAGGATATCTTTCCATTTATTCATATTTCCTTCAATTTTTCTCACTAAAGTTTTATAATTAAAGTGAACAGATCTTTAACCTCCTTGGTTAAATTTATTCCTAAGAATTTTATTGGCTTCAATATTATTGTGAATGAGACTGGTTTCTTTATTTTTTTCAGATACTTCGTTCCTAGTATATGGAAATACAATGCTGATATTGCATTTCAATATCAGCTGATATTTACTAAATATTTCAATATTGCATTTCAATATCAGCTGAAGCTTTACTAAAATCATTTATTAGTTCTGGCAGTCTTGTTGTGGAGTCTAGGTTTTCTATGTTTAAAACCATGTTATCTGTAAGTAGACAATTTTACTCCTCCTTTCCAATTTGGATGTTTTTAAACCTTTTTCTTGCTTGGTTGCTGTGGCTAGGACTTCTTGTACTATGTTGAATAAAAGAGGCAAAAGTGGGCACCCTTGTCTTATTGTTAAACTTCCAGGAAAAACTATCAGTTTTCACCATTAAGTATGTGAGATGCAGCCTTGTCATATACAGCCTTTTTTATGCTGAGATCCGTTCCTTTTATACCTAATTTGTTGAGAGTTTTTACCATAAAAGAATGCTAAATTTTGTCAAATGTTTTTTCTGTATCTACTGAGATGATTATATGTTATATCCTATATTCTGCTAATGTAGTGTATCACATATATTGATTTGCATGTATAGAGCCATCCTTGCATAAAGAACAAGTCTCATTTGATCAAGGTTTATTATCTTTTAATGTGCTGTTGAATTTGGGTTGCAAATTTTTTCTGAAGATTTTGCATTTATGTTCATCAGAAATATTGGTCTGTACTTTTTTTTTCTGTCAATTTAGTAAACATTATAGAAATTCTTATTAGGTTACTTTATTAATTAGCTTTAAGTATGCATTGAGCAACTTCTATGGTCCAGGCACTGATCCAGATTACCTGGGTTACAATGGTGAAACAGAAAGTCACAGCATCTGCCTCCATAACTTTGAGACTATGGAGAAAGACAAACAAGTGATTACAGAAAATGTGAGAAGTGTTTTGACATGGGATATATAAAGTATTATGGGAGCACAGTGTAAACGGAGACACTTAGCCCAAGTCACAGGGAAGTCTGGCTTTGACTTTTTATAAAAGGAGCTTTCCAGATACCAGTTGAGGAAGTACAGTTTAGTGGTTAAGTGATGTTGGAAAGCTTGGCTCCCTGGGTTGGCATCACGACTCCATCACTTACTGCTTGCATGACCTTGAGCCACTTAACCTCTCTGTGCCTCAGATTCCTTATCTATAAAATGGAAAACATAACTATACCCACCTCTTAGAGTTGTAATTTTTTTCTTGTAGTGTTCTTTGGTGTTTTGGTATCAGTGTGATGCTGGTCATAAAATGAGTTTGGAAGTATTCCCTCCTTTACAATTTTTTGTTAAAGTTTGATAAGTATGCAGCTCAACAGATTAAAAACTGTATAAATTGTACAAGTATGATCTCAGAACACAATGAAATTAAATTAGAATCAGTACATAAGAATAGCTATAAAATCCCAATATACTTGTAGATTAAATAGAAAAATTCTAAATAATACATAGATCAAAAAACTTTTAAGAGAAATAAAAAAAATATTCTTAACTAAATTAAAATGAAAATGTAATTTATCAAAATCTTTGGGATATTGTAAAAACAATGCTTTGAGGGATATTTATGGCACTGAATGCATGTATTAGAAAAGGAGAAAAATCTAAAATCCATAATACAAGCTTCCACCTTATGAAACTATAGAAATAGCAACTTTTAAAGCCTACTAGAAGCCAAAGAAAATAAATAACAAAAAATCACAACAGAAATCAATAAATTTGGAAACAGGAAAATAATAAGAGAAAATCAACACCTGGCTCTTTGGAAAGATCAATAAAATTGATAAATGTTTAGACAGCCTATTCAGGAAAAAAAAAAAGAAAACACAAATTGCTAATATTACAAATGAAAAAAGGGCCATCACTATCAATCTCATGGACACTAAAGAGATAATAAAGGAATAAAAGGAACAAATCTATGCCCACAAATCTGGTAACTAAGATGAGATGGACTAACTCCTTGAAAGACACAAACTAGCAATGTTCACATGAGAAATAGATAATCTGAATAGATCTATTTTTAAATGACTCAATAATTAATAATCTTCCGAAAATGAATACATAAGGGCCAGGTGGTTCTATGGGTGAAATCTACCAATTATTAAGGATGAAGTTATACCAATTCACCTCAACTGCTCCAAAGAAAGAAGCAGAGTAAACATTACCTAATTCATCCATTCAGACCAACATTACTGTAATACCAACACCAGATAAAGACATTACAAAAAGGAAAATTGTAGACCAATATGTCTTATGAACACAGATACACAAATTATCAACATTTTAACAAATCAAATCCAATAACATATTTAAAAAATTATGCATCATAACCATTTGAGACTTATTCCAGTTAAGCAAGGTTACTTCAACATTCAAAAATCAATTAATTTAATCCATCACCTCAAAAGACCAAAGAAATAAATTAATATGATCATATCAATTTATACAGAAAAAAATACCTAATTAAATGCCTATTTAGAATTTAAAGCAAACAACAAAATTCTCAGCAAACAAAGAATAAAGAACTTCCTCAACTTAACAAAGAACTTCTACAAAAGATTTATTGCTAACATTATACTTAATGGTGTGCAACTGGATGCTTTCTCCCTATGATTGGGAATAAGATAAGAATGCCCCCCTCACCAGTTTCACTAAGTATCAAGCTGGAGGACCTCACTAGTGCAGTAAGACAAGAAAATTAAATAAAAGTTATACTGATTGAGAAAAAAGAAATAAAATCGTATTTGTTCACAGATGATATGATTGTCTATGTAAAAAAATCAAGAGAATTTTTAAAAAACCTCCTAGAGCTAAAAAACAATTATAGCAAGGTTGTTGTAGGATACAAGATTAATATACAAAAGTAAATCACTTTATGATGTACTATTAATTTACAAATGGAATTTGAAATTAAAAGCACAATAATTTACTTTAGCACCAAGCAAAGTTAAACGCTTAAGTAAAAATTTAACAAAATACATAAAAGATATTATGAAGAAAACTATAGAGTTCTGGTGAAAAACCAAAGAAGATACAAGTAAATCTGAAGATATTCCATGCTTATGAATAGGAAGATTCAATATCATTAACGTGTCATCTCTTTCCAACTTGATCTATAGATTCAATGCAATCCAAATAAAAATCCCAACACATACCTTGTATATATCAACAAAATGATCTTAAAGTTCATATGTTAAGGCAAAAGATGTATAATAAACAACACAATACTCAAGAAGAAAAAATCAAAGAAAGAGAAAGGAGCAGAAGCGAAGAAAAAGCAGGAGGAGAAGAACAACAAAGCTGAAGAAATGAAGCCATACAACTCCAAGAATCACTATAAGGCTGTAGTAGTCAAGACAATGTGGTATTGGTGAAAGAATAGACAAGAAGATCAATGAAACAAAATAGATTCCAGAAATAGACCCTCTCAAATATCATCAAATGACCTCTAATAAAGAATCAAAGACAGTGTAATGGACAAAGAATTGTTTATTCAACAAATCATGCTGGAACAATTGAATATTTGCATGCAAAGGAAAAAAATGAATCTAGACATAGACTGTACACCTTTGAAAAAATTAACTCACAATGGATTATAGACTTAAATGCAAAATTCAAAACTAAAAAATTTCTAGAACATAGTATAAGAAAAAATCTAAATGATCTCTGGTTTAATAATGATACTTCAGTTATAGCAATAAAGATGTGATCCTTAAAAAATATTAATGAGAATTATTTCAGTAAAATTAAAACTCTTGTTCTGTAAAAGATAGTGTTGAGAGAATGGAAAAACAAGGCACACACTGAGAAAAAATACTACTCAGAAAGCATATATCTGATAAAGAACATATCCAAAATATGTAAAGAACCTTATTTTACACCTCAAGGAACTAGAAAAAGAACAAATGGAACCTAAACATAGTAGAAGGAAATAAATAACAAAAATTAGAGCAGAAATAATTGAAATACAGGCCAAAAAGGCAATAGAGAAAATCAATGAAACTAAAAGTTGGTTCTTTGAAAGGATACATAAATACAAGTCTTTAGCTAGACTCAACAAGAAAAGTAGACTGAGGACTCATAAATAAAATCAGAAATGAAATAGGAGATATCACAACTGATATCACAGAAATACAAAGGATCATAAGACACTACTCTGAACAATCATATGCCAACACACTGGACAACCTAGAAAAAAATTGATAAATTTCTAGAAATATATATCTTACCAATACTGAATCATGATGAAATAGAAAATCTGAACAGACTACCAGTAAGATTGAATCAAAAACTTCCCAACAAATGAAAGTTCAAGACCAGATAACTTCACTGGTGAATTCTACATTATATTCTACAATTCTATGTTAATGAAGAATTAATATTAATCCCCAGACTCTTCAAAAATTAAAGGAGGAAAAAACTCTTCCAAACTTATTTTATAAGACCGGCTTAACTCTGATACCAAAACCATAGAAAGATGCCACAAGAAAGAAAATTACAGGTCAATATCCTTAATGAATGTAGATGCAAAAATCATCAACAAAATATTACCAAAAAAATCCAGCAATATATTAAAAGGATCCTGTGCCACGATCAAATGGAATTTATTCTAGGAATATAAGGATGGTTCATCATCTGCAAATTATTCAACATGATACACCATATTAACAAGATAAAGGATAAAAATTATGTAATCATCTCAAAAGGTGCAGAAAAAGTATTGGACAAAATTCAACATCAACTTAGGATAAAAAATCTCAACAAAGTAGTTATAACATACCTCAATATAATAAACCCCATTTATGACAAGCCCACAGCTAACATCATATTCAACAGTGATATGCTGTTCCTGTAAGATCATGAACAAAATAAGGGTGCTCACCCTCACGACTTTCATCCAACATAGTATTTGAAATCCTATCCAAAGTAATTAGGCAAGAAAAAGAAATAAAATGCATACAAATTGGAAAGGAAAAAGTAAAACTGTCACTGTTTACAGATGACATAATACTATATATAGAGAACCCTAAAGACTCCAAAAAAAAAAAACTAGAATAAACAAATTCAGTAAAGTTTCAGGATACAAAATCAATCAATACACAAAATTCTGTTGTATTTCTATAAACTGATAAACCTCAGAAGGAAAAATTAAGAAAACTATCCTGTTAACAATTGCATCAAAAAGAATAAACTACTTAAGAACAAATATAACCAAGAAGGTGAAGGACCTATACACTAAAAACTACAAGACATTAATGAAAAAAATTGAAGAAGACACAAATAAATGGGAAGATATTCAATGTTCATGGATTGGAAGAATCAACATTGCTAAAATGTCCATACTACCCAAAGCAGTCTACAGATTCAATGTAATCCTCATCAAAATTCCAGTTGCATTTTTCAAGAAAATAAAACAAATAACCCTAAAATTGTACGTAACCACAAAAGATCTCAAATAGCCAAAGCAATCTCAAGAAAAAAAGAACAAAACTGACAGCATTACACTCCCTGATTTCAAACTATATTACAAATCTGTAGTAATTAAAACAGTGTGCTATGGGCATAAAAATAGACATATATATCAATGGAACAGAACTGAAAGCCCAGAAATAAACCCACATTTATGTTCAATTAATTTATGACACTGCAACCAGTTTAAATGGAGAAAGGACAGTCTCTTCAATAAATGATTCTGGGAAAACAGGAAAGCCACATGCAAAAGAAGAGAGCTCAACTACTGTCTTACACCATATACAATAATTAACTCAAAATAGATTGAAGGCTTGAACGTAAGACCTGAAACTATAAAACTAGTAGAGAAAAGCATCATCAGTAAGCTCCTTGACATAGGTTTGACATTTAATCTGATACCAAAAGCAAAAGCAACAAAAGCACAAATAAACAAGTGGAACTACATCAAACTAAGCTTCGGCACTGCAAAGGAGACCACTTACAAAATGAAAAGGCAACCTACAGAATGGGAGAAATTATTTACAAATCATATATCTGATTAGAGACTAATCCCCAAAAGATATAAAGAACTCATGCAGCTCAATAGCAAAAATCAACCAAACAAACAAAACATATGATTAAAAAAATGGGCAGAGGATCTGAATAGATATTTTTCCAAAGAAAACATATCATTCAGGTAAAAGAAAATATGCTCAACATTATTAATCATCAAGGAAAAGCAAATCAAAGCCAGCAAATCACCTCATTCCTGTTAGAATGGCTATTATTAAAAAGACAAGAAACAAGGTAAAATTGTGGAGAAAAAGGAACACTTGTGCACTGTTGGTGGAAACATAAATTGGTGTAGCCACTACACAAAACAATAAAAGGCCCTCAAAATGCTAGAAATAAAACTACCATGTGATCCAGCAATTCCACCTCTGGGTATTTACCCAAAGAAAATGAAAATGAACTCAAAAAGATACATGCAGGGGCACCTGGCTAATTCAGTCAGTGGAGCATGAGACTCATGATCTCAGGGTTGGGAGTTTAAACCTCACATTGGGTATAGAAATTACTCAAAAAATAAAATATTTTTTTTAAAAAAAGGATATGTGCATCCCCATGTTCCACAGTATTATTTACAATAGCCAAGATATGGAAACAACCTAAGTGTTTGTTGATTGTTGAACGGATAAAGAAGATGTTAATTATACATACAGTGGAATAATAAATCTCACCATTTGCAACAATATGAATGGGCCTCAAAGGCATTATGCTAAGTAAAATAAGTCAAACAGAGAAAGACAAATCCCATACGATATCTCTTTTATGTGGAATAAAAAAAAAAAAAAGGTTCCAACTTACAGAGACCTGATTGGTGGTTGCCAGGGGTGGTAGAGGGGAGAAATGGGGCTCAAAAGTTAAAAAGAAAAGATAAAAAGTATCTCATCAGTTTTTTAAGTAGTGATTACATGTTGAAATAACATTTGGGATATACTATGTTAAATAAAATATATTAAAATTTAAAAAATAAATGTATACAACAGTTAAAACCCAAAAAGAAAATAACCCAAATAAAAAATGGCCAGCATCTGCTGAACAGACACTTTAGCAAAGAATATACAAACAGTAAAAAGCATATAAAAAGATGTTCAACCTCATATGTCAGTAAAGAATTGCAAATTAAACAAACAATGAGATAGTACTACATACTTAATAGGATGCTTAAAAAATTTTCTTTGAACTTGAAAATACCAACTGGTGAAGATGTAGAGAAATAGGAACTCACAGTTACTACTGGTGGGAATAAAAAAATGATATATCTTTGGAAGATAGTTTGACAAAGCTAACTATAGTCTTATCATACAATCTAGCAAGCCATCATGCCTTGGTAATGTACTAATTGAGTTGAAAACATGCCCACCTAAAACCTTTATACAAATGTTTATAACAGTTTAATTCATAAATGGGCAAAACTGGAAGAAACTAAAATGGCCTTCAACAAATAAATGGATAAACAACCGGAGTACATCCATACAATAGACTATTATTCAGCAATAAAAAGAAATGACCTATTAAGCCACAGAAAGAAATGAAGAGACTTAAGTACATATTTCCAAGTAAAAGAAGCTAGTCTTAAAAGGCTACATACTGTCTAATTCCAACTATTTAATATTCTAGAGAAGGAAAAAACTGTGGAGACTAAGAACAAACAAACAAACAAACAAAAACCACTAACTAACGGCTGCAGGGAGTAGGAGGTGGGGGGGGAGAGAGGCAGGTAGAGGAGGGAGAGGTAAGTGAAGAGGGGAGAATGTTTAAGGTAGTAAAATATTCTCTATGAGACTATAAGCCTGGATACACAATAACATGCATTTTTAAAACCCACTGAGGGGCGCCTGGGTGGCGCAGTCGGTTAAGCGTCCGACTTCAGCCAGGTCACGATCTCGCGGTCTGTGAGTTCGAGCCCCGCGTCGGGCTCTGGGCTGATGGCTCGGAGCCTGGAGCCTGTTTCCGATTCTGTGTCTCCCTCTCTCTCTGCCCCTCCCCCGTTCATGCTCTGTCTCTCTCTCTGTCCCAAATAAATAAATAAACGTTGAAAAAAAAAAAATTTAAAAAAAAAAACCCACTGAACTGTAAAACACAGAATAAATCTTAGTATAAACCATGGACTTCACTTAATAGTGATGTTTCTGGGCACCTGGGTGGCTTAAGCACCTGACTTCAGCTCAGTTAAGATCTCATGGTTCACTAGTTCAAGACCCGAGTCCTTCTCTGTGCTGACAGCAGGCTGGAGCCTGCTTCAGATTCTGTGTTTCCCTCTCTCTCTAACCCCTCCACTGCTTGCACTCTCTCTCTCAAAAATTAGTAAACATTAAAATTTAAAAAAAAAATAGTGTTGTTTCAGGGACACCTGGGTGGCTCAGTTGGTTAAGCATTCGACTTCAGCTCGTGGTTGGTGAGTTCGAGCCCCGCATCAGGCTCTGTGCTGACATCTCAGTGGCTTCTCAAATTCTGTGTTCCCGTCTTTCCTTCCACCTCCCCCAGTCTTTCTCTCTCTCTCTCTCTCTTTCTCTCAAAAATAAGCAAACATTAAAATTTTTTAAAAAATAGTGATGTTTCATTAGTAGTTAATTAACATAACAAATATACCACACCAATGCAAGATGTTAATAAAGAAAACTGGAACGAAAGGATGTATATGGAACTCTTTATTCTATTTGCTTAACTTTCCTGTAAATGTAAAACTGTTCCAAAAAAAACCCAAAATCTAATAATTTAAATATAAAATAAAGTAAAATTGTATCTCTGGTATTTTTGCAGTGGATTTCACAACAGAATCTTTCTTGAGATACTTTCTATGTTGACAATAAGATCTTTTTCCTTAACCGTTCATGACTAAGCTCCGTAACTACATGAAATTCTCCTCCCTGAATGTCTCTGTCTTACCACCAAAGATTTTTGTCTTTCATATACTGTTCACTGACCAAAAGCTTAATCATTAAATGTGGGCGGTATATTTGATCTTTCTTGATATGGACACAAACACAGTCTTTTTGTATGTTTGGGTTATGGGTGGAGGTGAGAAGGGTTCAGAGAGTGTTCTCTCTACTTCTTTCTGAGCCCAGTGCTTGTGACTGACACTTCACTGCCTTTCTCCCCTGAAGTTTTCTCCTTTTCCGTTGTGGAAAAGGACACATTTATCACGAGTGAATTGACCTATTTAAAATGCATCAAACTATCAAACCTTTAAAGCCTTGTCAAGAACAGGATTTCCTCAAGAAAAGTACCTCATGATCCACTGGTTTCACTTGCAGAAATATTTTTTTTTTCCTGAATTTAACCTGAATGAAGTATATGCCATCTGACCTGCCTATCCCATTTTTTTGTTCTGAGCACTGATTCATGCCCTTGGTTCCTTTTTTTCTTAGTAGTCACAGCCACTGTGCTCTTGAGTTCACATTAGCATACATTTACAATAAAAATATTAGTTTCTTCTCTTTTCTGTCTTTTTTCTTCATAATTTCCAATTTTCCACTTCTTTATACGTTATGCAAAATAATCCTCCAATTTCTCTCTCATCAAAAATTATGCTAAATATGAACTGTTAGATGGCTCAGAATGTGACAAATCACAAGACATGGAAAGTACATTCCTACAGTGTAATTAAAAAAAAAAAATTAATGTTTATTTACCTTTGACAGAGAGAGAGAGAGACAGAGAGAGAGAGAGAAAGACAGAGCATGAGCGGAGGAAGGGCACAGAGAGGGAGACATAGAATCTGAAACCGGCTCCAGGCTCCGAGCTGTCAGCACAGAGCCCCGACGCGGGGCTTGAACTCATGGACAGCGAGATCATGACCTGAGCCGACGTCGGACGCTCAACTGACTGAGCCACCCAGGCGCCCCTCTGCAGTGTAATTTTATATACAAACTTGATTGGCTTTGTTAGAACCAGGCTCAAGTTTGGCTAAGTAAACCAGATAGTCTCTCAACAGGCGGGAATAGGGAACAGTCCCACTCACAAAATATGAAGACCATAACTTGTCAAAGGTGCTAAAAATTGTGCAGAGCCAGTTAGGCCTAGATGTTTCCTCATTTCCCCCATAATATCACTTATCAAATTATGTTGCAATTACCTATTTATTTCTCTGTCTCACCCATATTTAAGCTTCAGGAGAACACAAATCATGTCTATCATTTTCACCATTTTATCCCTAGCACCTAACAAAGTGCCTGTTTATATAGGTGTGCATTAAATAACCATGAAGCAAATAAACAAAGTAAGTAAATAGACGATATAAGCTTATCAAATGGCAAAAGAGTCTAGCAACGTGCTGGGGAATTGGAATCGTATTCTATTAAAGGATTTTCTCTATCCATTCACTTCCAGTTAGTCCTCAAGCAAGCCTAATTAGTATTTCCTGTTATTAAAAAGTATCTAAAAGTTTATTAACAAATTCTGAAGCGCACACACACGCTCTTTGACTTTCTATTTTTTTTTCTGACTTAACCTTACCTACTTGATGTGCCCATTTCTTAATAGATGCAAAGTCCTCTCCTAAAACCTTTTATTCTTGCTTGCAATTATTCAGATTAAAAATATTTTTTTATAAAAGCTTACTTATTTTGAGTATATTTGCAGTTTAATAGAACTCAGAGCCCCAGCTGGTGATGAAATGCCCATATGTCTTTTACCCATTAAAAAAAACAAAAAAACAAAAAACAAAAAAACAGAGCTGCGGTACCTGGGTAGCTCAGTCGGTTAAATGTCTGACTCCTAATTTTGGCTCAGGTCATGATCTCACATTTACCTCATCCACAGACATAAAATCGAGCTCCGCATTGGGTTCTGTGCTGACAGTGCAAAGCCTGCTTGGGAATCCTCTGTCTCCCTTTCTATCTCCCTCCCACCCCCTCTCGCTTTCAAAAATAAATAAATAAACATTAAAAAAAAAAAAAGCAGATCTGTCTTTCTCTTATTGATGAGCAAGAATTGTTTACATATTCTAGTTATGGGTTCCTTGTCAATTATATGTATTACAAATATTTTCTACTCTATAGCTATCTTTCCTTCTTTTAGTTGTGTTGGATAAACCAAAGCATTGAATGCAAAACAAGTCCCATCAAGTCTATCTTGATGCCTAGTGCTTTTTGTGTTCTGTTAAAAAAATTACCTCTACAAGGTTTTTAAAGATACTATTTTAGTTTACTTTCTAAAATAGTTTTTGTCTTACCACTCTTTTATAGGAATATAATTCCATGTGAAATTGGCTTTGTGTGCGAAACCAAGTTTTGTTTGTTTGTTTGTTTGTTTGTTTGTTTGTTTGTTTGTTTTTCAACGTATGCATTCAATTGATCCAGCTCCTAGGTTCACACATACTAGAGGGCAAGAAGAGGCTGAAGAAAGAGGCTGACCACTCCAGATCAATAGGTGGCAGTTTACCAGGCTTGTCTTGAGTAACCAGAAGATGAGTAGATTTCCTAACCTTCTTGTAAGAATCTTACGTTTAGATGGAGCCCTTAACTAGTTTCAGTCATGTAGAGTCCAGACAGTCTCAACAACACATTGGTTTCCCAGGGTTGCATCCTTGAAAGTGGCTCCCACTGTGGTAAGTGTGGCAAAATCACAGATTCTAGGACCAGGGAAGTGGGTGAGGAGCCTCCAATTACTTGGGTCCTGCCTGTGGGTCAACATGCTGTCATTTCCTCTCCAGAACCTCCTCCAACACAGCTCCATTTATTTCCCAATGTGTTGCACTTGCACACTGATCATACATCAAATGAACCTATGTCTTACTTTAGGTTACTCCACGAAGCAGAAGCTAAAACAAAGGCTTGTATGCAGATAGTTTATTTTGGAAAGTTATTCCAGGAAACTAAGAAGAGTCTAAAAAGAGTGGAACAGAAAAAAATAAAAAAATTTTTAAAAATAGAGTGAAACAGATAAGGAAGAAAGCCATTAATGAGTTGTTTATCACTGTAACTGAGGTTCAGATCCTCTAAAGAACACTATAAAACGTGCCTCAAAAATATTCCTCACAAGAGAGAAATATTTGTCCACTGATACTCATTCTCTGGTCAGTGGTTCCTCTGGGAGTGTTGAATCCCTTTCGATTTCAGATATGCATGCATTAGAATGGCTGAGTGGCTAATGCCCTCAGAGAAGCTGCACACAGCAGTAGACAAGTCCTGGGGCAGAAAACAATGGATATATGATGCAGGTGAGGTGAGGTGTTAATGGCTATATCTTCATGCAGCTGGTTACTTCAATTCCTCGAATAAAAAGGTAGATTGACAAGAGGTGGATCAGGGCATACAAAATGCCTGATACAGTTTACCCCTTAGACCAACCAGATCTGCTCAAGTCCTGTCCAACACAGAGATGGCCTGCTGCAATCCATAAAAAGTCTGAATACAAAAGTCGCCATTTAACAACCGTTTTGAAGCTGAAATTGATATTTATTATCCCCCTCCTACATCACTTCTTCTAAATTTACCTCATCCACAGACATCACTTCGGCAGTCCCAAGTGGCATTTCACAAAGGTGACACTGATTTTCACTATTGAGCCAATGCATTCATATATTAACATTTTGGGGGCATGACTGTTACAATTTCCCATTTATGGTTAAAAATGGCCATTGACACACTTAAGAGACACTCCAACAAATCCTCTCAGGTTTTCAGGTACATTCTTTCCACCCCCATTTTTCTAGCAAAAACCGTGGAAACTCTTGATAATCAAAGTCAACTATCACCACCAATATTTGTTTTTATCAATTTGTTTTGTTTTATTTACATGAGAAGACCAAAATAACAACATGGTAGTTATAGCGTCAAATTCAGTAACATCCTTTCTCTACCATCTAACAGAAGTATTCCGGTATCCTGGGGAAATAGAAAATTTAATCTAAAAGAGTCTAAATTTGTGAAGGAAAAATCTGTGCAGGGTTTGTCAACTATCCTCTCCCTGCATCTTTCTAAGGCACCAGACTATCAGTTACCTCCTGCATATGAGGTCAAATCAGTATGTAGTCATCAATAGAGTTCCCAGCATGATGTTCTGTGAATGTCAAAATGATCAAGTTCTCTTTGGATCATGTTGTCATCAAGAGTAGAGCTAACATAGTCCTAAAACAAGACTGAAAGTATACTACTATCTTTTGCACACAAATATGATCTCTTTTTGATGAGCTTTACAGTTGGGCATGGGGGAAAATATAGTCACCGTATCAACAACTACTGGCTTGATCCATTCCAGAGAAAATGCATTTTGTTAGTTTAATAGTAGTTCAGTATTCCAACGATATGTCTATATAGGAAACCTGTTCCCTGATTATAACTGATTGATCAATCTAAGAGAAGACTCCTGACCTACTTATACCAGTCAGATTATTTACAAGGGGAGATTGGGTTTCAACCAGAAGGCAACAGAAACTGGAAGTCAAGGGATTAGTGCTGATAATGGCAACTATTTAGAGAGAATATCAAAACCTTTTTGATACTAAGCTCACCGGAAGGCTACTTATATTGTTTTCCTTTCTGAGTCCTTGGTTGTTTAGCTTTTCCTTAATTTTTTGATATCCTTCCTATAAACATGACATTTTTAAGGTAAATAGGGATGAGTTTTCTTATGTGTAACAAAGTAATCTAGTAAATAACAAACATCATTTAAAAGAGTTTGCAGAGTGTGCTACTGGACCAATGTCATGAAAGTGATTCCAAGATTTTGCTTTTAGGGTCCTTACTTGTTCACCATGCTTCTTTCTTCATATTCTTCCAGCAGATAAAGTGATATCATTTATCCATCTAAAACACACATAAATTTATATAAATGTTTTGAGACAAAGGAACCAGTTATGCTACAATTAGCAGCAACTACTTTGATTTTTCTTTAACAGACATACCTGGCAATTGTTCTAGAAGCAAAAGATGGTGATTTTGTTCTCTATGATAAAATGAAAGAAGAACTCATTCAAAAGTCTAAATTAAGAAAGGGGCAGAATTAAATAGCAAAGGGTACTTGGGAAGGAATTATATTTACCAAATAATTTTTTATTACTAATTCTATGGGATATTATTTGGTATATGGGGGAGGGGGAAGTATCCCTCAATTATTAGGCTGGAGAAATGTTGAGTAAAAACCAAGTCCAAAGATCACCCTAATGCCAGTTTTCTTTGAGCCTTTAATATTCACTGCATGCAATGAATCTCCAGTAAGCAGGTACTCTATGGAAACATTCTCAAAGTTATTTGATTATGAAATACTTTTGTTGTGGAACATAGGGGAAGATTAAGGTTCTGGAGTATACACTTTGAGAAATGCTCTGCTTGGGAGAAAAGGAATTATTCAAGTTCAGTCTGTATTCTCTTCACCTTTGAAGAATTAAGTCCTGGACCCAGTGATGTATAAATGTTGAAGAAAAGTAAGTGAGTGAGTATTTAAGCAAATAGTTAAACTTATGTCATCATGGTGATGAGAAGATGTGACTACTTTTTGGTTGTTTTTAGTTTTTACATTTTTTTTAGTGAAAACTGTTAAATGATTAGAAGAATGTATGGATACTATACAAAGTATTTATAAACTTTATTAATTTCAATTCATTTAAACATTTATCAAAACCCCATGATGTAAGTATTATGATTTCCCATTTCTTCAATGAACAAATCAAGGCTTAGAAATTTTTAGTAAATATCCAATGATACACAACCAATGGGGGGGAGCAAGGCTGAGAGCCTAGTTCCTCTACCTCTGTATCCTGCATTTATAACCAAGATGATGGTATCTCTGTGTTTGCCTCAAGTGTTCTGTTGCTTGACAAAAACACTAATAAACATAGGAAATGAACAACCCCAGTTTTTCTTTCCTTTTGGAATTGAGCTAGAAAATTCAGGACCACAGATTAAATGATATCTATCCCTTACTTCCCATTAGTGAGGCTGAGAGGCATTAGGGAGTTCCTCCAGGCAGGAATCAGGGAAAATTGGACTTAATCCCAGCTCTGAAGATGGCTAGACCTCTCAGTTTCCTCATTTGTAAAATGGGGAGAAGACTTACAGAGTTGTTCAGGAGATGAAAAAAAAATTATACATATAAAGGGACAAGCATGATGACCATATTGTTGACTCTAGAGCCAGACTACAAGGATTTGAATTCCAGCCCCAATATTTTCTAGCTTATGAATACTGTGCAAGTTATCTCATCTATCCGTGCTTAGTTTCATGATCTATAAACTTGATTGGTAATAGTCTCTACTTCTTAGGATTGTTAAGAGAATCAAATGAGTTAATATATGTGATGCCCTTAAATCAGTGTCTCACTCATGGAAAGCACTATGCAGGGGTTAGTCATAATAAGTATTCTTCAAATGGTAGCTTTTATATTTATTGTTCCCACCAGCATGTAGAAAACGCATGAGGCTTTGATAAATCTTCATTGGATTGGTCTCTGCTATTACTAGCCATATCACCCTGTCAACTTGCTTAATTTTTCCAAATATTAGTTTTCTCTTTTGTAAAATACAAATTAAAAAAATCTGTATCTCTACAGGTTTTTCAAAAGGATTAAATTACTCATCATCTGCAAAGCCTGGCATAGAGCAGTTTTAAATAAATGTTACTATTCTCCTTCCTCCCTCCTGTCCTCCTTCACTCCTTTGTTTTTCCCTCCTTTATTTTTGTGCTCTGAAACTCTCAAATACCAAGTAAAAATTCAACTTATGGTGAATATTTCAATGATACAATCACTAAGTATAACAATGCTTTCAAGATGGCTTTGGATACAAATTTAACTTAGATACCATGATAGAAAATATAGCACATCAAAATATTTCTTTCTTTTTTGGAGGCATATTTGGTTTTTCAACTGGTATGATATACTGATAAATTTTCCGATTTGCTTACAAGTGGTAAATAAAGACCTGAAAGAATTGGGTAAATATTCCCAAAATTTGAGAATATTATAGAGGTGGCAAGAATCTGGCTTTCTTGATCAAAGAGTGGATTTTCTTCCAATCCTATGATTTAATTTAAGTCTTATGAAGCAAAGAAGTCTTGAATCAAATGATCTCTTACTAATGCTAAACCTCTAGGGCCCTTTGAACTTACTGATAGCTTCATGTACTATCCTCAATACAAGCATTATGGAAAAATTGTCATTATAAATTGTATTGATGCTGTGATTCAAAGCAAGCTTTATGTCCTTTGAGAGACTTAAAATATTACAACCTGGAGACATATAAAGATGTTCTAACCAATCATCACTAACAACACCTTACATGTATATTCAATTTTATAGCTCACAAAGGAATTTTACATGTATTATCACACATCATCTCTGTGAAGTAAGTGGCACACGTATTATCATCCCAATTTTATAGATTAAGAGAATAAGACACAGACAGATGAAAAGCTATGGTCAAAATTTCACAGCTTATAAATAGAGATACAACTAGAAGAATCTTTATCTTAGTCTAAAAAATGTTATTTTTGTTATAAATGTTATTTTCCAACAATGAAGGAAATAAATGTGTGGCAGAAAGAAAACCAGCCTTTTAAGTCTCTCAGTAGTTTTTTCTTTCCCTTCATTATTTTTAAAGTATACTACAAAGTACTGTTGAAATCTATAATCTTTATGAAGAGATATAAAAATCTACCAATAATCTTTACTTTTTGCAGGAAAGTTGAGGACTGCTTCATATTTCCTATGGTCAGCTGATAGTTGATGATGAGGGATAGGAACGAACAGAGTCAACAAATAAGAAAGAAAATAATTTGTATTGGGCATCATTAACTTGTGAGAAATAGTAGAAATATCAAAAGACTTTATTTTATTTTTCTTAAGTTTACATATTTTGAGAGAGGGAGGGAGAGAGAGAGAGAGAGCAAAAGAGAGAGAGAATGTGGGGAGGGGCAGATTGGCAAAGAGAGAATCCCAAGCCTGGAGGCGGGGCTTGAATCCACAAACCATGAGATGGTTGCTTAACCAACTGAGCCACCCAGGGCCCCTAAACTTGCATTTAAACACAAGAAGAAGGGGCGCCTGGGTGGCACAGTTGGTTGAGCATCTGACTTTGGCTGAAGTCATGATCTCACAGGTCCATGAGTTTCGGCCCCACGTCAGGCTCTGTGCTGACAGTTCAGAGCCAGAGCCTGATTCAGATTCTGTGTCTTCCTCTCTCTCTGCCCCTCCCCCACTCATGCTCGCTCTCTCTCTCTCTCTCCCTCTCTCTGTCAAAAATAAATTAACATTATTTTTTTTTAATTCAGTCTCTCTCCCTCTGCCTCCTTCCCTGCTTGCCTCCATGCTCTCTCTTTCAAAAAAAGATAAATTGTTATTCTTAGTCAAATGTCCCCTGCAGACAGAAGAATCTCCAAGATGCACTAAGGTTAGGGCAAGGATTAATTTAGTAGTAATTTAGAATCATAATAGTTATTTTTATCTGTGATTATTTTATTATATAAATAAATATAATGGAAAATGGCTGAAAAACCTAAATCCTAGAAAACAGGCAACAACCTTTGACCTCATCCATAGCAACTTCTTACTAGACATGTCTCAGGAGGTAAGGGAAGCAAAAACAAAAAAACAAAACAAAAAAAAAAAATGGACTACTGGGACCTCATGAAGATAAAAAGTTTCTGCCCAGCAAGGAAACAATCAATGAAACTATAAGGCAACTGACAGAATGGGAGAAGATATTTGCAAATGACATATCAGATAAAGGGTTAGTATTCAAAATCTACAAAGAACTTATCAAACACAACACCAAAAAAAAAAAAAAAAAAGTTAAAAAAAAATAATGCAGTGAAGAAATGGGCAGAAGACATGAACAGACACTTTTCCAAAGAAGACATCCAGATGGCTAACAGACACATGAAAAGACACTCAACATCACTCATCATTAAGGAAATACAAATCAAAACCACAATGAGATAGCACCTCACACCTGTCAGAATGGCTAAAATTAACAAGTCAGTAAACAATAGATACTGGTGAGGATGCAGAAAAAGGTGAACCCCTTGCACTGTTGGTGGGAATGCAAACTGATGCAGCCACTCTGAAAAACAGTATGGAAAATTAAAAATAGAACAACCCTACAACCCAACAATTGCAATACTAGGAATTTATCCAAAGGATACAAAACTGTGATTCAAAGAGGCACTGCATCCCAATGTTTATAGCAGTGCTATCAACAATGGCCAAATTATGGAGAGAGCCCAACTGTCCATATACTGATGAACAGATAAAGAAGATGTGGTATATACATACAATAGAATACTACTTGGGGATCAAAAAGAATGGAATCTTGTCATTTGCAACAACGTAGATGGAGCTAGAGTTTATTATGCTAAGTGAAATAAGTCAGGCAGAGAAAGACAAATATTATATGATTTCACTCATATGTAGAATTTAAGATACACAACAGATGAACATAGGGGAAGGAAAGGAATAATAAGATAAAAACAGGCAAAGCATAAGAGACTCTTAAATACAGAGAACATAATGGAGGGTGCTAGAGGGGAGATGGATAGGGGGATGGGGTAAATGGGTGGTGGACATTAAGGAGGCCACTTGTTGAGATGAGCACTGGGTGTTATGTGTAGGTAATGGATCACTGGGTTCTATTCCTGAAACCAAAACTGCATTGTATTTTAGCTAACTTGAACTTTAAAAATATAAATTTAAAAAAGAAAAAATATAAAAACAATGGAAATTTAAAGCACTGTCAGTATAGATCAGAAACTAATTTCACATTTTTAATAAAGACTCGAAGGAATGAAAAAAATAACATGCTCAAGACAATTTTAGAAGAAAAATTCTATGATATTGTAGAATTTTTAGCTGGAGGAATTTGATAGATCATCTCACATTCTCTTTACCTTTCACCCTTTAATTTACAGATTGCAAGTCACAGACCCAGAAAACAATCCTGACTTGTTAATTAATGGGTAAGCTAGATCTAGAACTCAAGTGTCTAAATCTTAAGACAGTTACATACGACCAAATAGCATTCATTAAACAAACTTTTGTAAGTTTATATGCCAATCATCAAACAAAACTAAATTTTTCAATGAACTGAAATATTTTGTCTATGGTTTACCTAGAATCGAGAGGTTAAACACTTAAAAGTTCCCTTTGACATTGAAAATGTGGACTTATTACACTCTTCATTTTTTTTCCTAACCAACAAAAAAAAAATAGGTTTTTGGTCAATTAGAGGTTGAGAAACAACTCACTTTTTATGTTTCATTGTGATAAAAACTGAATTTTAAAACTTTTATTTTTTGCTATAACTAGGAAAATCAAAGTCAAATGGCAAATTCTAATAGTGTTTTATCATCTTTTTAGAAAATGGATATGGCAAGTTTATTTCCTCTGAAGCCTCATACACCTCTGTATGATATAGATTTGCCAACTGGGCCATTCAGGGACTATTAGGTTCCAATTCTCATACAAATATAGAAAATATAACCCTGGCTCTTGATCAAAAACATATTCTCAATGTGCTCATGAAATAGCAGGAAAAAAAAAAAGAAAGAAAAAGAAAAAGAAAAGAAACAATCTTCCCAAGCACTGGGATTATTACCTTATTTTCAATTCCACATGTCAAATGGAATCCTGGAGGGATCAGACATAATACTGGAAAGTACATTACAAGGGGAAAAAGCTCTCTATTAGTCTGATGATAAAACTAGGTGAACAAATGCCTCTTCTCCTTCTCCAATTTTCTAGTATGGCTTCCCGCCTGCAGGTAAAAGTGTAAATTACAAATAGAAGAAATTGTGCTACCTAGCCAGTTTAAAATGAAATGCTCAACTATGTTTCATCTTATTACCTCCAGTGGAGAGGGAAAAAAATAAAAATAAAAATAAATGATAGGTATAGAATTTTAAGCTACTGGGGCAGTATTATCACAGTCTCAAAATATTTTTATTCATAGGATACTTACGGATTTTCCATCGGAAAATCTATGGTAAATAATCTGAGTATGTCATCATATCAAAATGATTGCTTAAAAGAAAAGAAAATATCCAGGTAATTGGGTGAATTTTTCACTTTTCATTTGATAATTTAGTAAAATGTAGATAGAGTTGAAATCCATTGTTAAAAAGAAATGGCTTATTAATGAGTCATGAATTAAAGTCTGGAATATTTTAAGTACAAAAAATTTTAAATGTAATATTCATTATCAAGCTTCAGGCTAAGTTAGGAATTTCTAAAATTGCTTAATTTAGGTACTTGTGTAAGGCCATTTCTCATTGTCGGTCTTATGAGATCAGACATTTTTAGAAATGGATCTGGTAGATGGATGTGTTCAATTAGAACAAATGATTTTAACCAATAGTAAGAGTAAGTAATTTTGGTTCTTAAAATTACTAGTACTTATTGATCACAAGTTTGGAAAAAAGGGAATTTTGATAAATAAGATTTGTCGTGAGGTGATTCTATGTTCATTTGATCATTTTTAAATTGCAGTTTAAAAGTTATCAGATAAAGAGAATCAGATATGTGCATGTATATATCTGTATATACATACACATCACACACTCAAATTTATATGCACACATACACATATTATAGCCAATAATTTATATGCAGACATATACATATTATAGCCAATAGCCTGAGACATTGTTCAACAGGTTGAGCATTCTTTCTCATCTCAGTCAATCATAGTCAGTTTTCCAATAGTCTCCCTAAGAATTTTATGACCAGGACCAATTAGGCAGTATTGCTCTATTGGATTGTTAAGGCCTGCCAACAGTTTGGTGAATTACACAGCTGTCACATTAATTCATGAGTGATAGTCAGCAGAAAGACAATAACAGTAACAAAAGTACCCAGTGTACCAATCACAGGAAAAAAAAGAAGCCAATGTTCTAAAGTAGTCATGGAATCATCATAGGGAAAAATAAGCATATCCCAATTTATGGATATTTTGCATGTAGAAGAGAATGAAAAACACAGCAGGAGCTCAGTAAGTGATTGGCCTCACTTCACTCCTCCCAATGGATCACTAGGATCACTTTAAGACCTTATAAACCCTAAGAACTCATTCTTCATGGAGATTACACCTAAAAAAATATCAAACATAAATATTACCTACACCCTACCATCCCAGATACAGATAAAGAGATAGAGCTAGAGACGTACACAGAGATATGGATGTTCACATCTCTCTCTGTAGATATGTAAAAACAACTTGAAAGTCTTTTAATTTTTAAGAAAATTAAGTTATAATTTTCTTAATTTATGTTTTGCCATGTGAATTAGTGCAAGTTCTCTGAAGAGTCCATTGCAAATTCCTTACACATTTAGTCATAAGGAACTTACTGGGAAAATACCTATGTCAGAGAAAATGGGAGGTTGTGAAGAGGGGCACCAGGAGAAGCTGAGAGAGTCATCAGACACAATTACAGTCTAACTGGAAGGAGGGAGAAAGACAATGTTGGGTAAAAACCTCCTAAACTATCGTATAGTCTAAGAAAGCATAATCCATTCTCAAGAATTCTTGCACTGTTATAAACTATGGGACATTTTCTTTTTTTTAATTTTTTTTTAATGTTTATTTATTTTTGAGACAGAGAGAGACAGAGCATGAATGGGGGAGGGTCAGAGAGAGGGAGACACAGAATCCGAAGCAGGCTCCAGGCTCTGAGCTGTCAGCACAGAGCCCGATGCGGGGCTCGAACTCACGGACTGTGAGATCATGACCTGAGCCAAAGTCAGATGCTTAACCAAATAAGCCACCCAAGTGCCCCAAAGGGACATTTTCAAAGGCAAGGAAACATTAATGCCTAAAGTGACAGTCATTGGATTGAAATAATGCTTGATTTGTGAATGTTTAGTAAACATTTGTTCATTTTGATTGTGTAATTTTCTTAAGTAAACTCAGCAGATTCTTTATAGAAATTATCCCAATTCTTTACCCTGCCTTGTAATCTATCACTTCCTACCATCAAGAAGGACAGTCTGTTTTCTCACTCCTTAAACATAGACTAGATTTTTTAAACTGCTTGGCCAACAGAATGTGACAGTAAGGAGGGTATCCTTGTTCTAAGACTGAGCCTCAAGAGACTTTTGTGAGCTTCCATGGTCTCTTTTCCTCCTTTGTGTTTTCCATTAGAACATACTTGAGCTAGCATCTAGAAAAGGAAACATGCACAGAAGAGAGTCACTGATTATCCCCCACGGAAGCACCATACACAGGAGAGAGTCCAGCCAAGAGAAATAAATACACCCAACAGACCTACAGCTGACCATAGTCAGACACACAAGAGAACTCTTCCAAGCCCAGTTCATGTCTCCAGAATCATCCAGCTAACCATTTGTCTTGTGATTAATAATAAATTGTTGTTATTTTAAACTTCTAAGTAGTGGGTGATGTGTTATTCAGCAGTGGGTAGCTAATATGTTGGTTACCAAACAATATAAAGCGTACGTGTCTAAGCCCTTGACTGTAGTACTTTGTAGATTTAGTGCTACACAACCACACACACACACACACACACACACACACACACACACACATACTCACACAGTGTGTCTTAGGGACCAGTGAATGAGACTTTTACTAAGTTCTATGCTTTGAAGAAAATTAAATGTTATTGGTAGATATAAATAACTTCAGCCATCATGAGTAAGTTCCCTGTCTAGTTCCCCATTTGTCCCATCAGTTGGTGTAGTGACTTCAAAAAAGTCCTCAAGCCCTGAGTCATTACTGCCATTGGAGGATGGTCCAGGAAAAGATTACCTCAGATCTCACCAAAAGAAGGAAAGAAAGAAAGAAAGAAAGAAAGAAAGAAAGAAAGAAAGAAAGAAAGAAAGAAAGAAAGAAAGAAGGAAGGAAGGAAGGAAGGAAGGAAGGAAGGAAGGAAGGAAGGAAGGAAAAAGATATTTCACATTCTACTCTAAAGGCATTGAAAACCAACCATTTTTAGCTGCCTTTTTGGGGCCTTTATAGAGAGTCTGGGAACCCAAAGGGGTATAAAAAGTGATTCATGTCCATGACCAATATTTAAAGGCAAAAGAATAAGAAAATTATTATGATGGCATTAAAATTTTCATTTTCATCTGGAAACAACATAGTGGTCAAATATTTGCTTGGCATAGTACTTACAATCTTAATTTTCTATTAGGTTTTTGTATCTCCATCCACAATGGGCTTTATTTAAATGACCTAAATATTTTAATTTAACCAAGGCATGCTGTTTATTTAGGCTGCCGAGAGTGATAATTCTGAGGATGCTTTTATGCCCTCATTTAATTTCCTGATAGCAATTTCCTCTGTTAGGAGACCTACAAATCATATTATTTACAAGCTTGAAATGTCTGGAAAACATGAAGCCACACACTACCTATAGTGTCCTCTCGCATATCTGTCAACATTTATACAAAGTCGAGGCACCTGGGTGGCTCAGTCAGTTAAGCATCTGACTTCGTTTCAGCTCAGGTCATGATCTCACGATTAGTGGCATTGACCCTGTGCCAGACTCTGGGTTGACCACATGGAGCCTGCCTGGGATTCATTCTCTGTCTCTCTCAAAATAAATATTTTTTTTTAATCTTAAAAAGAAAGATTCATACAAAACCACTCAGATTCTGGGCCTATAAAACCCTAGGACAAACATAACCCAGCCCACAGTGCCAATTTTACATATAAAAAAGATGCACTTGGAGCTCCAGTTTTGAAAAGTACTATAGAGACACAAGATCTGAGCAAATCATAGACAGAAGGCCACTAAAACCCCAGCCACTTTCCCCTGTCCTTTATCTTCAGTCCTTTACATATTGACTGACAGAATAGCTATCCTAAGACATGGTTCATATTGGGCCATTCCCAGCTCACAAACCATCACAAATAGTAAAAGCCCAAGTTCTCAAAGCCTTCTAAGATCTGGCTACTGATTCTCTTACCAGCATTAACCTCTGATTAATTCACCCACTAACCAGACGCGCCCAACTCTTCATTGTTCTCCTGATTTTTGAACTTCCTTTTCTGATTAAGGTAATCCCAAGACCCACTGAGAATTCCTCTTCGATTATGACTGTTTCTTCTTATAGGAATCCTATGACTTTTCACAACCCAACTCAATGGCCTCAGCTCACATAATGAAGTTATTTGCAAACATGTCTATTTCACCTAACATGCTATAAAGTTCTTGAGATTAGAAGTCTAGTTCATTTTTGCTGACTCAGTAACATCTGTCTCTGTGCCTAATGATTAAAATAATAACAACAACAATAATGTTAGGGTTATGTAGCATAGATGCTACATATACATACCTATACACATATACACACACACTCATACACACACATTCCATGTTGCCCTCTTCAGATTTACAATAAGATCACATGTCTTTCAATAATTAAATCAATATAGATATAGTCTTCCAATATACTACCAAAAAATTCTCTTTGTTTCTTTCCTGCTTTTCCCCCTACTTACGAAGACTGGCGCATATCCCCACACAACAACTGAGTGAAAAGGACGCGTCATAAACACAAATACCTCCCAGAGGAAAAACTGAAAGCTCTCCAGTATGTTGGGAATCTCCATTCTCTACTATGATGGCTATTATCACTGTAAATGAAAGGAAAAGGAAGATACCCTTCTTGTGGTTCAATTCAGTTCCTGTATCTTTGTTTTCCTGTATAAAAAGACGTTGCAAAATTACGACCATTTTCTTGAAAGAATCTTAAACTCGTGCATTCATATGTTTTTCACATTTTTCTCCAAGGAACATTCAGAACACTTTCATCTTCAAGTGTTAGCCTAACAAAGGCTTTGCACACAACTGCAGGTAATCATTCCGCTAACACAGCTCAGACCCAGATGCTGATTCCAAGATACTAATCTTCATTCCTCTCTCCTTACGGTGAGTTTCCCCACAGGGACCTACGGCCTCTTTTCCTACTCTGGCAGGCCCATACCAGTGCATCAGAGATGCCACATACCAGTTGGAATATTGAAAGTGTTAGGGTCACTTCACTTAAAATTAGAACTTCACTGTATGCACATGACACTTCAATGAAGCTAATTTTCTTTAAAAAGAAAAAAAAAAGGAAAAAGAAAAATGAAAGATGAGAATGTTAATCCCTTTCTTTCCAAGAAGTCTCCTGGGTTTGCTACCAATGTGATCACTCCTCTTCCTCAGTGATCTCAGATCTCCACCCTGCAAAAGTTGTGGGGAGAGACAGCCTCTGCCAGGCCTAGGAAATCTCCAGTCATGGCCTTTCCCGCCAACGCACTCGCATGACTAATATCTTTGACGTTGTGTTCTTCCAAAAGACATCTAATGTCTCTAACTCCAGAAATAAAGGCAACCAATAACTTGTAAGCAGGATTCTCTAACATAAAAAGAAAACTGTGAGAGAGGAAAGGAAAAAAGGGAGACAAGAGGGAGGTCAATAAAATAAAACAATTAAGCCTAAATTCTAAATTTCCTTACGTTCTATTATGTGAGAGGCACTGTGTTAAGCACTTCTTACATAGGTTCTCTTTTAATCTTGACAACCATCCTTGTGCTTATTGATTGAAAATTGAAGAATCAAGCAAGGAAGAATATCCCCAGGTCACCCAGCTGGTGGACATCAGATTGAAGAGTGAAACTGAGATCTGTCTGATTCCACAGCCTATATTGTGGCCACCAAAACTCAACTGCCCCATTAAAGATCCCCTCGGGGGGCGCCTGGGTGGCGCAGTCGGTTGAGCATCCGACTTCAGCCAGGTCACGATCTCGCAGTCCGTGAGTTCGAGCCCCGCGTCAGGCTCTGGGCTGATGGCTCGGAGCCTGGAGCCTGTTTCCGATTCTGTGTCTCCCTCTCTCTCTGCCCCTCCCCCGTTCATGCTCTGTCTCTCTCTGTCCCAAAAATAAATAAACGTTGAAAAAAAAAAAAAAAAAAAATTAAAGATCCCCTCGGTAGTGGGTTAATTGAATTAAATAGAATGTAAGTACCTTCATACTATTTTAAGGAGAGCAAGCCTATTTCATCCCATTTATTATCACACATTATCCACATATTGATAAAGATACACAGAACAAATGTATATTAAGTATCTGTTTGGGGCACTCTTCTGGGTTAATTCGCTTCCCTCCTCTTCCTATACTGTACCACCAGGGCCTGATGAGGCAGCAATATTATCCTTCCACTAAAAGAAATGCCTATGTAACTACGTTACACAATACTGAATCACTGAATTTTTTTTTAAATAACAATTTTCTTCTGTAACATTTTATAGTGCCTGCAATTGTCATATAGGCATTATGATCAGGCTGCATTCCACAGATCTCTTATGCAACCAGCATCATTTCATTCAGTTTTTTTTTCTCTATCTCATTTCCTGCATAAGACCATTTGGTGGAATTGTATTTTGATTCACAAACTATGTTCTTGAAATTAGCAGATTAAAAAAGATGGAAAAATGTGTCTTTGTCTCCTGCATTACTAGCAACTCTGTCTAGTTTTTACTCTTCCTTTGGGATCATCTTTGGTGTCCAGCATAGTGACTGATAAAGGACCTTCCTGCCTCTAAGTATTGAGAACAGTGATCATACATGGAGAAGGACTCATTCTGGAATAAAACTTCAAGTGTTTTTGACTTAAAAAAAACCTCTTATATGAGGTTTTTGAAACCTTAATGAAAAAAAAAAAGGAAAAAAAAACACCCTTCTACGTTTCCATAATATAGACAGTAAAACTAAAAATAATACGAGGTGGTAAAAATATCCACATCATATTTCATAAGACCATAAATATAATAGATTAGCATGTAAATACAGAATTGGGAGATAAAGACAATGTGCTCATGCTTATTAGTGCACATGGTCATTAGCAAATCATTTCCGGAAGGGCGACACTTCCTTCAGAAATTTACCTATCATCTCTGCAAAGTATGTATATTTCCAAAATACATGGAAAATCACTTTGAGATTAGAACCATGAGTTGCTGTGTTCCAAACACATACACTGATCTCCATTTTAGAGTCAATTTTACATGACAGTTACATGTGGCCAGTTGCTAGACAAGCCTTCCACTTACCAAGTGTCATACAGCAAGTCACTTAACCTAGTGAGCCTCAATTTTTCTCACCTTGGAAATCAAGATAATAATATCTACACTGAAGGGTTGGTGAGAGGATTAAATGAGATAATACATACATAAATCATAAGCACAAAAAATCCTCCGGTTCATGCA